>NC_140580.1:136710213-137952088 GCF_964204655.1 Triturus cristatus | reverse complement strand
GGGATTTGGCACCCACCATTGCGTTTCTTAGGATGTCTCCTTTAGACCTCATATATCTGTGATGACCTTTTTCAGTCTCCCGCCGTATTTATAACACTGCATCTTTAATCTCTTTTGCTCAATGGCAGAGATGCTGATCTTAACCCTAATGCCTGAAGTTATGCAAACAGCAGTGTGGGCAATAGGGACTGCACCAGTGTATTTAATTCTCATACATGTATAGTAGAGATGCTCAACTTCCCGTGACCCCACCGCTAAGAAGTCACAAATATAAGAGAGAAGACTTTCTCTCAAAGTAATTAGGTTCTGAAAAAGAGCATACAATTGAACGTAATGCCTTCATTAATTATGCACAAGCATGTAATTAAACATCTTTCTTTTTTCAAATTATACAAAATGTTATGGGATCCACAAAATACTTGCAAAAATGGAGTGCAAGGACTCTTGAGATTTCTTATTTTCAATTATTCATTATTTGTAGATATCTAGTCATTGCAGCTAGGTTTTATTAACCTTTTGGTGTATATGAGATATTTTAAGTGACGTACGTTCTATGATTGTTTTTTCAGCCCTGATGAAGTCCATGTTGGACGAAATGCGTTGGCTGGGCTGATGCATTTGACTACAAATAAAGAATAATTGATAATAATAAATCTCAAGACTCCTTGCACTACATTTTTGCATGTATTTTGTGGATCCCATAACATTTTTTATAATTTGGAAAAATAAAGATGTTTAATTACATGCTTGTGCATAATTAGTGAAGACATCACGTTCAATTGTATGCTCCTTTTCAGAGCCTAATGCCCCAGCTTTCCCAGAATCCTTCCAATCAAATCCCTCACACTTTCCAGCTTACACTGAAAGTGCCCCCCCTAGGAATGCTAACTCTTACCACGACAGACTGCCCATGTATTTAAAGAATGCCAATGCACCAAGGCCTCTTTTAAAAGTGGTCCTTCTTTACCCAATATACATTGCCCCGGCATTTGTAAAGGCGTCAAGAAACAGCAGCCATAACAGTTGGTCTATTTCCAAAATGAGAAATCTCCCAGTTAAGTCCTGTAGAGTGTTGCTGATCCTCCCTTTTTCTAAATGATCAATCTGGCTTTCGTTTGCAAACATCTGGATCATTTTAATATGTTTTCACTCTTAAGATTGTCATTAACGTCTAATTTTAATATTAAATTGGTACTAAGATTGGTACTAAGACTCAACTCGTTGTGGTTGGATATTTCAACGGGATTTTCTTCGGGTCTTTTAAACTCGGTTTGTTTTCTCCTATCACCATCACCAGCAGTTGAAGTGCATAGAAAAGTATGTGACCAGTGATCCTGAGTCCCTTTGGTGCGGGGGCAGTGAGTGTGGGGGTTATGAGAGACGTGGATAAAAAGAACATAATGTTCTGTACCTATTTTGTTTGCCTTTCACCCAAATGTAATTGACACACCGTAAATGAAAAGTAAATGCAGATCAAACGAATCTGTGGGAAATTGGCTGTTTTCGTACAAAAGTCCGCTTGGGTGCCGCATGTCTCACGGGAAGATCACTGATTTGAATCTTGGTTAGTGCACTAGGGAATAGTGACATGAATGTTCATAGTGCTAGGACGCCCCAGCCTCAGACAGAAAGCACTGTGGATATGTATGTCATTAGCTGAGAAACAACAAATACTCACAGCATAAGTAAGATTCGCTGCTACAGTTTAAAACATATTGTACACAATAAAAGATGGGCACAAATAGTACAAAACAGATTGCCGCAAAAGTTTGCAGTATTTAAGTGCTTTGAAAGTTATATTTTTGTAAATAGCAATCACACTGTACCTAGTTCAAACCTTATTATGGGTTTGCATTAGAAGGATGGGCTCCAGAACTGGTGACACCCTTATAGTAGCTCCCAAAAGAATAATTCTGCTGCAATGAAGCTTCAAATAACACTGTCAACTATAGCCTACACTGGCTTTCAAGCAGCCTTTAAATATGCTGATTAATCAATTGCACACAATTATAAGTCTTTAGATAGCGGGCACTCTGAAGGGAGGGCTTGTTTCTTCTGTAGCTGTCTGTCAGTCCTCTCGCTTCACAGTACAACGAGACCCCTCCTTCTCTTTCACTCTGAGACAAGATCAGCTGTTCAGGGATAGTTGTTTTACTCACTATCAAAAAGAATGGGAGTTGTTTTGGTAAAATTAAAAAACATTGAGAATGTAGTTCAATAGGTACTAACCAGTCAGAGTTCTGTAGGGCACAGATTTGCCTTACAGTTGGTCAACCGATGGTTCAGTTCATGCGTTTTAGTAGGAGGCTGCACTGTCTATCTTGTGGTGACTGCGCTACATTTTCTAGGTGCATGTGAAAGCCATGGTTGTGTGACAGCCTCAGCACATCTTCATCCTTAGCTGCGCTACCTTCTTGTCTCCTAGTCAATTGCCATCCTTGTATGACTTCCTGTACGGGTTGTGGAAGACATAGAAAACAGACTACAGCATCCTGTTTATTTTTGCATTAATCCTAACACTCTTAAAAGAATTGTTATTTTTGAAATTCCTAACTATTTAGGAACTTTGATAAGTTTTAAGAATGCCTTTGTATGCCTGACACAGGATTTGACACAGTCGCATTTTTAAAAGAAAAAGGTCTTTCCACATTTTGCTACTTCACCAAATGCAGATCTACGAATCTTACTGGTTATATTGATTTTCTTTATCAGTATTTTACCAAAATAAAAAATGTCTGCTGTAGTAGATGTCCCCATAAAATGTAACGGTAACAGCATCCTTCATATTTATATATACAAAGATCCTAAAACCAAATGGTTTTTCACAGAAAGACAAGAAGTTATTAAGGAGGGTGATTGGCCCACCATCCAAAAGCGCTGCCTTCTCAAACTTCTCACACATACATTCAAGCCACTACACAACAAGGGACCGGCAAACCTCACTCGGCGGCTTCATTTCCATCAACTCTTCCAACAGACAAATTCACTGAGCATTACGCTCACTCGCATACACACCCCGCATCCACGGACGCAGAGTGGGTGGTTGATCATTCTCCTACCTTGCCGCCAAATCCTGGAACGACCTCCCCCAACACATCAGGGAATCCTCACTTCTTGAATTCCGCAAGAAGCTGAACACCTGGCTTTTCAATTAGCCTTTTGCAGGACCACCAAGACTGCCTGTACTCAGACACAGGCTCACCACACGCCGACTCTCACCTACGCAGCGCCTGGATACCCTCATGGTTGACAAGCAACACTCTACAAATTCACCTTACACTAGATTACATTACATGCCAGTAAGAATTTCGTATTTGCCGTATTATGCAGCAAAAGCATCAACCTCCTAGACTTTCATGTTTGTACTGAGAGGCCTCAGGATTACTCAAGCCCAATGAAAGGTGTTTAGGGTCTCGCCCATGATGGTGAATCATCTTTTTCGAGTGCAGCAAAACCTCCCCATGGTAGACACTTGAACATCTCGCTGCATTTACGCTCAATTCTAGAATAAAGGTGAAGCTGACTTTGGATAAAACCACATCGGACAGTGGGCCAGATGCACTTACACACTGGTCGCAAAAAAGCGCTATCAATTTGTGAACTGACTCTTTGCACCCAGTATTTTATTTTTTCAACTGACCTTTGTCCAATAGGTTGGTTCATGAAATAAGGGATTGCAAGGAATCTCAGAACTGCCTGCCTATTTAATATTCATTAGGCAGGTCGCAATTCGCATCCCCCTGCAAGGGACGGCTGTCCGCCATTCCTGTGATTGAATTTCAAAGTGGAAAACATATTTTATTTCAGGCAGGTCAAATTTCTTAATAGAAATGGGGCAGCTTTAAAAAAAAACACATTTTGAAAACCTTCAGTGAGTGCTGGCAGTAGATCCCTAAACCACTGCATTCCCCACCCCCTCCAAATTGCCACCATGATTTACAAAGGGGGTGGTGTAGAAAGAGGACCCTTGCTACCCCAAGCGAGTTTAGTTGTGGTTGCAAGTGTTTGATAAATATGTTACCGAGTCCCACTTTGGAAGGAATGCCCACGACACACCCTTTCCAAACTTTTTATCGGTATTCATTTTGAACCCATTTTATGATTCAGAAAAAAATTCAAATGACAAAATAGGTTTGGAAAAAGGTGATTTAGTAGTTGCAAACCATATCATATAGCGATCCGCAGGGTTTGCAAACAACCGAAGGGGCATATTATCAAGCACGGCGTTAAATTTATCGCCGCTTTAGTGGCAGAAAACTGCCGCTAAAGCAGCGATAATGGCTTGATAATATGCCGCAGAGAATTCTAATAGAAGCCCATGTTGACACCAGAACATGGGCTTCTATGGGAATTCTCAAGGGCATATTATCAAGCCCATTATCGCCGCTTTAGCAACAGTTTTCTGCCGCTAAAGTGGCGATAATTTTAACGCCGTTTCTTGATAATATGCCCCGAAATCACTTAATTAATTTAGCTCCTTGTTCCAAAAGGTGAAGAATTCATGCGCACTATGGGTCAAATATGAGCACTTTGTGGATGGCTCTCAACCAGTGTAGAGAACCAGCCTGGGCAGACATAACTTTAGCCGAGGCTCACAATTGTCCCGTGTGAGTGTTGGCGAGAACAAATGGGTGAATACAACATTAAAATTTGAAATAAGAAATAACAGCCACAGAAACCTTACCTTTGCAGGTGAAGCACTTGATGTGGAAGTGCTTGGCCTGAACTCGCAGCACTTCGCCTTTGCAGGGGTCCCCGCACTTATGGCACTGGATAACAGGCTTGTCAGCGGCATGGCTGGGATCCTGGGGGTGGGCCACTGCAAAGAAGGGGTGCAAACATTAGACAGCGGAATACTGCAGGCTGAATTATAGAACTGAGATCTACAGTGTTGCATCACTTGCCATCCTGGTATCGGCCTTTGTGGGTAGAATGTGAAAAGACACTCCGGAAAGGTACTATGCAAAGCCAGCCTACCAAAACCCGACCTTACACGAATACCTCCCTGCGAAAAGTTGGACCTGCACCTAAACTCACCATCAAAGACTTGACTCAACATATGCTAGGACAGAAGTTGGAATAGAGAATCAACCCAGTATTATAATATATGTAAAGTGAGTTGACTGCATTTAGAAAGTAAATAAAGGTCGAATTTTGACAGTCTATATTTTGGAGATTACGTTTGTGTAAAAGACACGGTACAAAGTCAGGTAACACCCGCTAGGCAGGAGTGTCAAGCTTCATAGAACATAGGGCCACAGGGCGAGGCCTGTAACATGTCATGGAAATTGGATGTAAATGATGCAACCTCCTGGTCTAGTTGCGGATACACTTTATCCTGTATAATCCCAGATAGGCAATGCACCAACCCACACACCCGCGCACGCACACATTCTCAGATATGATTGCAGTAATGATAATATTGTGTGTTGTACAAAAAGCAGATAAGCAGATCCTCATTGTATGGATTAGTTAGAGATTTTCTGATCATGGCCCACTCAGGGTTTTACCTCTCGTGACTCAAGACTTCCCCCACATTTGAAATAACGCTCACACCCCCACTGTTAGTTCTTTGAAGCCTTTGCTTATGGCACATCATGGTCCACATTGGGTACTGGATAAAACCATAATGTTCTCAATACCAAGGTAGCTTTTAGCTCCTCTTGCAGCACAAAAGGCCATTGATATTCATTAGGAATTGGAGGTTCCTTTAGGATTGTTTTACCTCATAACATGGTGGATTTGATTAATAGAATCTGAAGCAGCGGAATGGTACCCTCACAAAGTTCATTTGCTCAAGAAGAAATTTTAGGACAAATGGTGGTATTGCTGAAAAGGCAAGATGAACGGTGGGCGGGCACATCAATATTCCAAGGTGGGTTAGTTTAAAAAAGTAGGGAAATACACTCTCTGTATACCCTCTCCTATTTTTGTGAGTATTCATTTGCCTTTTGCTTGTAGTTTCCTACCTTGAAACGCATGCACAGTTTCTCTTACCAAAAGAACATTTGCATTTTTAGGGCGGGAATTTAATACAAGTGTAAGGGGAATCAGCATCTTCATAGGGAGACTAGGATGCCTGTGGAGAAATAAAAAAGAAGGAAATGTGCAAATTCAGATGTTCATCAGATTTTGGCACTAAAAATCATCCCTTTGTAAAGATGCTACATCCATAAATGTTATGTGAGTGAATACTTCCTTGAGATCTTTGAATGGCATAGATTTTTTGCCACACTCCTACGAATCTTTTGAATCCAATGAAAATAGGAAATTTGCTGATTGGATTTTGGAACTTGTTTATGGGATGAGAATTATATTGAGAGCCCAAGATTTAAAATAGCAGTGCTTTGAAATATCACAATATTCTGATCTTTTCCTCGGAACTAATGAAGCCAAAATTGAGTGTTCCATTTCTAGACTTGCTTCTTGAATCTTGCTTGAAATCTTGCTTGAAAGGGTTTGGGAATGGTGAAAGGGGTCATTTGTGGAATGTGCAATGTGACAATGGAAGGAAGGGTACTGACTAGATCACATGCAAACACTGATGCTCTTTATGCGGGCCTTGAAGGGACATTTGCACACAGGGATACGCTCTATGTAGCCCTTGAAAGGACATTTGCACACAGGGATACGCTCTATGTAGCCCTTGAAAGGACATTTGCACACAGGGATGCAGTCTATGCATGCCTTGAAGGGACATTTGCACACAGGGATGCACTATATGCGGGCCTTGAAGGGATACTTGCACACACTGATGCAGTCTATGTTGACCTTGAAGGGACATTTGCAAAAACGTAAGCCCTCTATAAGGACATTGAATAGACATTTCTAGAAAACATCCATTCAGTCCTGGCAAGCTTCTCAAGTCCAGGCATGACTAGCTGCTCCAGTCCAGGTTTTTTGGGCACTCTGGGGCTTCGAGTCTTGTTTGTTGCAATATAGACCCAAGATTATAAGTACCAGAAAGCGAAGATAAACCTAGACTGGAGCAACTAGCTACACATGACCTTGGAGACCAAGGCATCTATGCCCATTCAATTGCTTTAATTAATGTGAGCGTAGGAGTAATTTACTGCATGGGCAGGAGGAGAATGAGGTGGACAGGAGGAAGAGCAAAAGAAGAAGCAAGAGGGCAGTCATGGATCACACAAGAGCAACTTATAGAAGAGAGGACTCATTTTAGGAGGAGTGACCCTACCTACGAATGTGTTGTGTTGCAACGCGCAGCAATAATATGCTTTGCTGTGCTTTGCAACACACACCACAAAATATTCTTGGAAATAAAGGCTGCTGTCACTCATAATTTTTGCCACAGAAATGAACGGGTCCCTATGTTTACTAGCCCAGCTTCTTACGGTGGCCTTTACACACCTTATGATATAGGTGTTCCTTCACTGAGGAAAAACTCTAGCTACTCTGTTCATTCGATATTTTTGAACCCACACAATGGTGCGAGAAAATTTTCTCGGATGAACAGAGTAGCTAGAGTTTTTCCTCGATGGAGGAGCACCTATATCTTAAGGTGTGTAAAGGCCCCTGTAAGAGGCTAGGCTAGTAAACATAATGACCCTTTCGTTTCTGTGGTGGAAGTTATATTGATAGGGAGAACACGAACGTTGGCCCCTGGCCTTTAGGCGAATCCTCTCCCTCTCCCTCGGACCCAGCAGTGGTCGGGTCCATTGAGTTAAATATGCAGTCACTCATAGCCAGATTACGACAGAGTGCCGAGACTTTACTGGGAGCACAGGGAAGACTTAAACCATGTGCATGTTTTGAATGTTCTAGTTGTATTAAAGTGCTCACTTTCGTTCCGTACGTCAAGTGCAAATGGTGAAAGTCTGAGTATGCTGGAGCATCCTCGGGCTTCTGTGGTAGCGGTAGGTTTGCCGCCCAGCCGGTAAAAATATTTGCCAATGACTTGGGGCTTTCTAATCCGAAACATAACGATTTCTGAAGCAGGAAAGAGCAAATGGCGGGAGGGTGGTGGTTGCGGAGGCCTGCCTTGTTGGGGAACGGTGACGGATTTTGTTTCCTATTCCATTTGTCAAGCCTGGAATAATAAAGACAGAAAGAGTCCGGCGCGGTTGTGAATGGGCCGAGAATCCTATCAGCTCACGTGGAACGAACCGGCCATGTTCCCCCCCACAGTTTTCTAAAGATAAATAGGGGGACGTGCACAAAGCTTTCAGGCGCTCGCAGACACTGGCCCAAGCGATTTGCATTTAATTAGCATAGGCAAGAGAAATCTTCCTGGGATCCTCAAGGAAAAGGGGAGGGGGTCCGGGGAACGAAGGGGAGGAGGAAAGAGGTTGGAAGAGGGAGAAAAAAGGTTGGGAGAGTGAGGATTAGAACAAGTGAAGAGGGTTAAGGCAGAAGCGGAAGTAACGAGTAATAGTGGGTGAAAACAGACTACAAAACAAGACGCAAAGTAAAACAAGACGCGCGGCCGCAAGACGCGCAAAGTGGTGGAGGTGGGGAGGAGCGTTGAAGCGCGGGCAAGACGGAGCGGCGGAGCGAGGCGTGCGTGCTTGGGAGAGCAGTTTGCTCTCCCAAGCGAGAGGAAAGCCAGACGGCGGCTGTGCGCGTACCTGTACGCGTAACCACATGCTCTAGCCAGACGAAAAACGCGTGGTCGGATTTTTAAAGTCCATTCACTAAATGTCTCACCAGTGCAGCGCATGCGCTGGCTCAGGCGAGACCAAAAAGAGAAGAGAGCGCCTTGAGAGTGGATGTCAACTTTTAACTAGCCAAGGCAAAACCAATAGGTTTGACCATGGCAAGCTGAGCAAAGGTAAGTTTTTTTTATTTCATTTATTATTGCAAGGAAAAAATATTACTGCCTAAACATAATGCCATACGGTTGCAAGAAAAAAAAAATTTAAAAATAAATTAACCATTACATATAATTTTAAGTAAGCATGTATCCTACCAGGCAGGTGTATTTACAACTGACACAGTAACCCTTTCTAGTTTTACTCCGTATCAATGGAAAATATGTAACTTATTGGTGAAAGAAAAGGTAACACTGGTTCTCAATTACTGTGATCTGAAGACAAGTTAAACACATAAGGACACGGGGGTGTCGTCCACGGGGAGTGAGGAAGACGAAAATGATATCAGTATGGTACTTTATGAGCAAACTAGTGGATTGACTTTTACCAATGGACTTGCTAATACTATACCATCGATATATGCCGATGATCAATTGTCTATCAACTTCATTTGCTAGCTTCACAGACTATTGTATGTTGGCTTATGTTTATGTGCACCAGATTATAAAATGTAAATAAAGTGTTTCAAAAAATAACAAATGGAATGGGAAAAGCATTGTTAAAGTGTTCTCTCACAAGCCCTGTACTAAAGTGAACCATGTCTAGTTTTAATGAACATCACAGTAAAAATGTAACTTATTTGCACAAATAAAATGTACTATTTGCTTGGATTTACTGGGACCTCAAGATCTAGTTTAAACGCACAAAGATGACTAAAAACTAGAAATAAGAACAATGTAATGAAAAATAGCATTTGCAAAGCAAGGTATTAGCTCACAAGTCCGGGAAATGATGTGCACCTCTATGTAGGTGGAGGTGCACGTGATCAGGCTAATATGCTGCCATGAACAGTGGAAGAGAGCAAATTGCTAAAGTGGGCTGATCCATGCTCTAGTGGGAGGAAGCAAAATGTGAATGACAGTTGAACTGACCAGTGGATAAAAAGGGTGACCCACAGCCCCTGTATTTATGTATATGTGTATGGGCTTTATTTATGATTTTTCTAATGTGAAAGATAGGTGAAACAGCTTAAGCTGTCTCCAAGCCATACATAAAACAAGCAGAGTCGAGTGGCGTGGACTGGAATATAGTGGAGTGTGTTGGAGTGGATTGGGGTAGTGGGGTAGTGGGGTGGGTTGTATTGGAGTAGATTGTGGTGGATTTAATTGGGTAACGTGGGGTGGATTGAGTGGAGTGTGGTGGGCTGCAGTGGGTGTACTGGATGGGGTTGATTGGATTGGAGTGGGTTGATTGAGATGGGGTGAAGTGGATTGGATTGGATTGAAGTAGGGTGGATTCGATTGGTTTGAGGTGGGGTGTATTGGTTTCAAGTAGTATGGTTTGGAGTGGGTGAATTAGAGTGGAGGGAGGTGGATTGGACTGACTGGAGGATTGGAGTGGGTGGACTGGATTGGAGTGGTGTGGACTGGGCTGGGCTGGATGGATTGGAATGAGTGAGGTGGACTGAACTGGGGAAGAGTTGATTGGATTGGGATAGAGTGGGGTGGATTACAGTTGAATTAGATGACTGGAATGCAGTGGAGTGGATTGAAGTGGGGTGGACGAGATGGGGTAGATTAGATTGCAGTGGGGTGGATTGGATTGGGGTGGGCTGGAGTGGGGTGGGGTGGATTGGAGTGGGGAGAAATCGAGTGAGGTGGATTGAAGTGGGACGGAATGGAATGGAGTGAGGTGGAATGGAGTATGGTGGGATGGGGTGGGATGGAGTGGGGTGAATTAAATTGGTGTGGGTGGATTGATGCAGAGTAGACTGGATTGGAGTGGGGTGGACTGGATTGGAGTGGGGTGGATTGGATTGAGTGGGGTGGATTGGATTGAGGTGGATTGGACTGGGGTGAACTGGATTGGGGTGGGTGGATCGGATTGAGGTTAATTGGATTGAAGTGAGGTGGATTGGATTGGATTGGATTGGATTGGAGTAGGGTGGATTGGAGTTGAGCGGATTGTTTTGGATTGGAGTGGTGCAAATTGGAGTGGGGCAAATTGCTTTGGATGTGAGTGGGGCTGATTTGAGTGGGGCAGATTGTTTTGGATTGGAGTGGGGCTGATTGGAGTAGGGAGATTGTTCTGGATTGCAGTGGGGCAGATTGGAGTAAGGGCAGATTGCTTTGGATCGGAGTGGGGCAGATTGTATTGGATTGGAGTTGGGTGGATTAGAGAAGAAGTGGGGTTAATTGGATTCGGGTGAGGTGTATTGGATTGGATTGGAGTGGTGCAGATTGGGCTTATTGGGGTGGATTGGATTGGTGTGGGGTTGATTGGATTGGATTGGGGAGGATTGCAGTGGATTGGAGTGGGGTGACTTGGAGTGGTGCCGATTGTTTTGTATTGAAGTGAGAAAGATTGGAGTGGGTAGTATTTGAGTAGGGTCAATTGGAGTCAGCAGATTGTTTTGGATAGGAGTGGGGCAGATTGGAGTGGGGCGGATTAGACTTGGGCATTCTGTTTAGGAGTGGGGTGGCTTGGAGTGGGGTTGACTGGATTGGGGTAGATTAAATTGGGGCAGATTGTTTTGGATTGGAGTGGGACACATTGTTTTGGATTGGAGTGGGGCACATTTTTTGGGATTGGAGTGGGGCAGATTGGAGTGGAGAACTTGTTGAACTGGAGTAGGGGAGACTGTTTTGGATTGGAGAGGGGCAGATTGTTTTAGATTGGAGTGGGGTAGACTGATT
Organism: Triturus cristatus; assembly: GCF_964204655.1. NCBI lineage: Eukaryota > Metazoa > Chordata > Amphibia > Caudata > Salamandridae > Triturus > Triturus cristatus. Next base: position 137,940,621 of record NC_140580.1, on the reverse strand, counting down.
TGGATTGGAGTGGGGCAGATTGTTTTGGACTGGAAAGGCAGAGTTGGCAGATTGTTTTCAAGTGGGGCAAATTGTTTTGGATTGGAGTGGAGAGGGTTGGAGTTGGTTGGGAGGATTGGAGTGTGGGGATTTGATTTGTCTGGGGTGGATTGGATTGAGTGCGGTGGATAGGTGTGGGGTAAGGTGGGGTGGGGTGGGATGGGATGGGATAGATTGGAGTGGACTAGAGTTGGGCAGATTGGAGTGGGGTGGATTGGGGTCTATTGCACTATTATGTGTTTAAGCATAATTTCAGAAATTACACATAAAAAAGAAACCATGCCACATTGCAATAAAATAATCCTCATCTTTTGGGAACAGCGCCAACAAGCTAAAACAAAAGAAAACAGAAGCACAAAGTGAGAAAAGAAGATCTGGGAAAATAAAATAAAGTTAACTATAGAAATTAAATCTTTGCAATTTTGTTTGTCCTACTGGGCATGTTTTTGCCAGTCACACACCTTCTGCTTGCAGGGCACTAAAAGTTAAACGGAACAAAATAGCGCCTCACTCACATCGGGAGCAGCGGACAGGCAGTGATGAAGTTGAATCAATCAGTGTTTGGTCTCCGCTCTATTGTGACGAACGGAAATGATGTTAGGCCTACCATGACACATTACAAGGCTGTAAAGAAGAGTGCCACACAAGCCAACAAATAGTAAGCAACGGGCAGAATACAAGAGTGTCTCGCAAGCAAGACGCATGTGTGAGCGCATGCTCTACCCTAAAAAAGAACATTATGACCCTTATGGCACACCACATAAAACAGAAAGTTTTAAAGGATAGACATTGTGTGTGGTCTATTAAGAAAAATGCATTCTAATATTGGTAGCACCTCTTGAGCCTTTATTTTAGCTTGGACAGTCGAATGACGCGGGTAACGGGGTCAAAAGGATGAATGGCTCCATCAAAGGCAGGCTCCACACAGTCTGTGCCCTTGAGTCTTCTCATGCATGAGAGAGGGAGCTCCAGACCCCTGCCCTGAAGCTGCCCAGAGCTCTCAGCGCTGTACACACAGCTGAAGTCGGTTCATCAGTCTGAAGTGGTTGGTCAGGGGCACTTGCTGGATCGCAGGAGGGTAACACAGTATATGGGCTACAATGTCAGCACTCCCGTCCTGCGGGATGCAGTAAAATGCCACTCATGATAGTGGCTGGAGCTAGAAACGACAGAGACTTCCTGCCTCTGGGGTGGTCGTACGGGGGATGGCCAGTGTTGCCTCTTGCGTTCATGCCGCAGATTCAGAAGCCTCGATTTGGTTAGCAGCAGCAGAAAGCTGTGTTTTTTGCACATCCCTGCATTCCTCATACTCTCCTCGTTGCTTTCTCACACTGCAGAGACAATGTTTAGTAATTTAAGACGCCTCCATAGTTGCAGGCAGGATGTCCTCAACCCTCTGACGATCATTGCTACACCTCACATTATCATGTCTATGTCTAGAATGCTCTCTCTGTTGTGTCACCGTGTACAGCCTTATCTGTTGCACTTCAGCTCACTTGTGTGTTTCACACATTTCTATGCTTGTGCTTTAGGAAATTAGTTGTGCTCCCGATTCCTAAAAAGTAAATACCTTTTATTTGATTTTTTCCTTCAAAAACTCATCAGCCTAGAAACAGGGCCGGACTGGGAACCAAAACCGGCCCTGGCAAAGTGCTCGGCCGGCCCCCCCAGGGCTTGGGGGTGCCGCCGAGCTCTTTGGCAGGGCCGGTTTTCGGCCGATTTTGCTACAGTCAGGGCCGATTTTGCAGCTACGGCCCTGTAACAAAACCGGCCCCCAGGGTCCCAAAACCGGCCCCCACCCGTGCGGCGCACCGGGGAATTGCCCGGTGCCCGCTACAGCCAGTCCGGCCCTGCCTAGAAAGAGTTTTGTCGTGTCTGCAAAGTCACATGGGTGCACTATAGAAATTTCCAGAAACGAATTAAGAAATACGCAATGCATATGAACCATTAGCTTTGTATTTAAAATAATTTGGGGCATATTATCAAGACAGGCGATAAAATTATCGCCGCTTTAGCGGCAGAAAACTGCCGCTAAACGGCGATAACGGGCTTGATAATATGCTCTATGGAATTCCAATTGAAGCCCATGTTAGATGTCCTTCACATCTAACATGGGCTTCAATTGGAATTCCATAGAGAATATTATCAAGCTTATTATCGCCGTTTTAGCGGCAGAAAATTTCTGCCGCTAAAGCGGCGATAATTTTATCGCCTGTCTTGATAATATGCCCCGTGGATAGACTTAGCTATCCCAGTTATGGGAACCTATCATTCTAAATCTATGACAAAAATATTAGTTTGACCTGAGTAAAAAGGCAAACACGTGTACTAAATATCTCTGTTTGTGCTAATTTGTTTCAGTCTAAAACTACATACCATATAGAATACATTCTTTCGTTTTACACCTATTTTAGTTTAAACTAATTTATGCTCACCTCGCCTGCACGGACTTGTTTCAGTTTAAGCCTACATTAAGTTTCAACTGACCTCTTTGAGTTTACACTTACACTCAGTTTCAACTGATTTCTGTGAGTTTACACCTACATTGAGTCTGAACTCGCTTCTTTGGCTTTGCACCTGCAGTCAGTTGGAACTGTCTCATTTGAGTACGCACCCATACTCACTTTCAACTGACTTGTTTCCCCTTCCCTGGGGCCACAGATAACCAACATCCCGTGACATTGACTGGAGTCCTGGAATGCCTGGCCCGCAGCCAGGCTCTTTCGAGAATGATTACCTTCCAAGCTCGTGTTTGGCCATTCGTGAAGACCTGGTCAGCGGCCAAGCCCTCTCATGCTTCGGTGACCTTCTTACACACAAAGGCTTGCTCCATGCACTGGCTTGCTGTTGGAGAACTTACCTTCCCATCCTGGGAAGGTTATAAGAGTTGACGCTGGGATGAGGCCAGTGAAGGGCAGGTAGAAAGATGGCGAGGTCAGTGCCTCTGGTCATTGCCCATTGGATTCTGGAGCATGTCTTGTGTGGCACACCAGCAAGACACAAAGCCCCCCCCCCCCCCACAAAGTACATGGAGGGGGCCCCCACGGTCCGGACCCAGCCAGGAGCTCTTCTTCCAGGGGCCTGCCGCACGTGCACAGTGCCGGGGGAGCCCCTGGTACTCGCCCCCGCCCCCAAACCCCACTTCGAGGGATGAAGGGCCTAATGTTATGCCACTGGGCATACCCGGAGCCTGCCACACCTTCCCACTGTCAGCAGCCCATCAGGACACAGATGCACTCTGGGAATCACTTCACCATGTCTAAACTGGGGTGGTGTAGTGGGCAAAAGAACGATGGATTTAACCCAGATCTCTTGACTGGGGGAGAATGTCTGCATTGTCAGCATTCCGTCCATCATTTGTTTGTTGTAACGCTTTTCGCCCTAAGTGGGATGGGTATTCCCAGACGTGGGACCCGTGCTCACTACGCCACTGGAGTCAAGCTATCCTGGCTGATGACGGCTGATAGCCAGAAACCGGTCCTAGGATGCTTGATTCCGGTCCAGGGAAGACATGGCTTGGCAGTTCGGGCTGGACTGTTCCCATGAGGCACAGGGTCAAGACTGATTTGCATATGGCCATGTCTAAACTGGGGTGGTGTAGTGGGCAAAAGAATGATGGATTTAACCCAGATCTCTTGACTGGGGGAGAATGTCTGCATTGTCAGCATTCCGTCCATCATTTGTTTGTTGTAACGCTTGTGTGGCACACCAGCAAGACACAAAGCCCCCCCCCCCCCCCCCCCGCAAAGTACATGGAGGGAGCCCCCACGGTCCGGACCCAGCCAGGAGCTCTTATGCCAGGGGCCTGCCGCACGTGCACAGTGCCGGGGGAGCCCCTGGTACTCGCCCCCGCCCCCAACCCCCACTTCGAGGGATGAAGGGCCTAATGTTATGCCACTGGGCATACCCGGAGCCTGCCACACCTTCCCACTGTCAGCAGCCCATCAGGACACAGATGCACTCTGGGAATCACTTCACCAGTCAGTCAAGAGACATGGAAGCTCTTACTCTCTCACGCTCTGCATGTATGCACGGTATACATCTTTGAGGCTGTTATTAGACGAATCACGACCAATTATGTAGCACTCAATTCAAATCGAATCATGTTTTAAAGTTAACAACTGGTGTTCTTTAATACACAATTCATGTTATCAATGAAATTAATCTTAGAAGGACAAAGATTGAGTTAAAACTTGCAGGAAGCAGTTTCCAGCAGGAACCAGCGCGATATTTGACCAGTGTGTGACTGTCTGCGGGCTGCACGAACATCTCTGCCACGGGAGCATTCACCCACTGAGCTATCATTGGCGAATGAATCGGACTTGCAGGTCGCCCACAGTGCTCTGCGACAGGCTCATTCAACAACGATGCTATTTTATGACGGTTCACAGCTGTGACGGGCTGGTTGCACATGGGTCTGTATAGTCTGCGGGACGACAACCTGAGCTCTCCTCTCACCGGCATTTTATCCTGAGGCCTGTCTGGTGCAATGGACCTGTGCGGCAGAAGTCTGACGCCTTAAAGCTGGGATAAAAGGGGGTGTCTGCAACCAGTAAGGCAACCTGAGAAGGTTTCCTGCCGCATTTCTTCCTGGAGCAGAGTTTGTAAAGAATAAAATGCGTGTTGGCTGGGAGAGCATGGTCTGACTCACAATGACGTCATTGTTCTACGTGGTTCTGCCGTTCATAACTCCGCCCACTTTCTGCGGATGCGGCGCGACCGCCCCGATGTGTGGATTCATGGAATAACATTTTCCTGTTTCCTGCACCTAAAAGGCAGTGGTGGCATGCGAACTTTAGGCTGCATATGACGTGCTTCTCTCAAAAGTGCTGATCGGAAGACATCACAATATATATTGCAGCTTTATGTGTTGCCTAGGTTGTGCAAAATTCCGGGAACGACTGACTGGCAGCTGTGCAAAAAAAAAAAAAAGCATTGCGTGCAGTCCACAATGCACATCTCGCAAAGTCGTGAGAAAGTTCCAGGGGTTCCTAGCGACAGGAGGAAACCAGGGTAGCTGGTGGACTGGCACCACCTCTGAGCCATCTGCAGTGAGAACTCTCCCTCCCTTCCTCTGGCGTGTCCCTGTTCCAACTCTCACCCCTTGCACCCTCCTCTGCCGGCGTGACCTCTCCCTCCATGCCATTACCCTTGTGGTTGAGTCACCACCTGAATGCACAGCCCTCCCAATGACGTCACGGCATCGCATTCCTGATGGGGGCAGGTCGATTCTTCCTGTGTGGAGGGTCCACAAATTAATTTAAGTTCACACTTCCATCCATTCAGCCTTAAACTCGGCATTTGACAACATAGCCCCTCTGAAAGCTCGCTCTAATTTCAACCATGGCACACATGCACCCTAGGGTGACCAACTGGCATTGGTGCAAATTCAGGACGGTGAGTGTAAAAATTCAGGACAAAGGGTCAAAATTCAGGACAGGAGGTCGAAATTCAGGACAAAGCTTCAGGACAATAGGTACGTTTTACAGACACATCAGAGGAGGTCGCGCAATAGTATATAAGTAAGCCCAGCCATATCCAAACATATTCAACCATTTGCAAACCTATCCATCATGTATCCTTCCATCTATCATTTCACTCATCAATCCATTCATCCATCCTTTCACTCATCTATCCATCCATCCATCCACCCTATCCATCTGTACACTCATCCACCCACTCTTCTACCATCCATACATTCACTCATCCATCCAGCCATTTACCCGTTCACCCATCCAGCCATCATTCACTTACTCATCCATCCATCCACCCAGTCACTCATCCTTCCACCCATCCACCCTTTCAGTCATCCATCCATCCTCCCTTTCTCTCCCCATCGACCCTTTCACTTAGCCATTCTTCCTTCCATCCACCCACCCATCCATCTACTCATCCACTCATGAATCCATCCATTGACCCTATCACTCATCCATCCATTGACCCTATCACTCATCCATCCTTTCTCTCATCCATTTATCCTTTCACTCCTTCACTCATCTATTCATCCTTTTGTCCATCTACCCTCCCTTTCACACTCATCCATCCTTACATCCACCTTTTCACTCATCCGTCCATCCATTCACCCTTGCACTTATCAATCCATCCATCATTTCACTCATCCATCCACCCACTCACTCACTCATCATCCACCTTTTCACTCATCCATCCTTTCACTCCTCAATCCACCCTTTTACCCATCCAGCTACACTTCCACCCATACATCCAGCTATTTACCTTTTCTCTCATCCATCCTTCCACTCACTCATCAATCCATCCATCCTCTCTCATTATCCATCTATTCAATCTTTCATTTGTCCATTCACCCTTTCACTAATTCATCAATCCATCCATCATTTCACTCATCCATCCACACACTCACTCACTCATCATCCACCTTTTCACTCATCCATCCTTTCACTCATCAATCCACCCCTTTACCCATCCAGCTTCCCTTCCACCCATACATCCATCTATTTACCCTTTCTCTCATCCATCCTTCCACTCACTCATCAATCCATCCATCCTCTCTCATTATCCATCTATTCAATCTTTCATTCACCCTTTCACTAATTCATCCAGCCATCCACCCATCCCTTCACTTACTCACTCGCTCACCTTTTCTTTTTTTTTTTTTCTTTTTTTTTTTTTGAAACCTTTATTACACAGTTCAATAGATATACAAGTATGGGCCTACAACCTTAAGGCCGGCCGCTAGTAAACAGTGAGACCATAAAACACATTTATAAACACAAGCGGCAAGCAGTAAGAGTCCCACAGATCAAAGATATCACTTGCGGCTACATTGCCCAATCACCGCAATCGGCGGTTTCATTTTAAATGAAAAACGAAAAACAAACCCACAAGGCGGCAAAAGTCTAGGCAACATTATGTGCTCCCCTCGGGAGGGTCCTACCAACCTACAAGAATAGGAGGGAGGGAAGGGCAGGGGCAGAGACAGAGTGGTCACGATAACACAGAATAAAGGGAACGTGCAGACTAGGGAGTCAGGGCCGCCGCCAAGTCGGGCATCAGTGGTGGGGTACAAATCCCGCCGCGATAGGAGTTCCAGGGGCCCCACACCTTTACCCATTTCCCAGGCTTGCCTCTCGCCACATATACCACCTTTTCTCGGAACATACACCAATCCATGTTTTCCTTCCATACCGAAATCGTGGGTGACCTCTGGGAGCCCCACAATTGTGCTATGTCACGCTTGGCCACCATATATCCCAATATCACCCACCACGTTTGCGTCACCGTGTAATCAGTCGGCTCCCACACATTCAATAAACACCTCCTGGCCTCGGGAAACAGCGCAACATGCGTGACCGCTTGCAACACCGCATGCACACCGCGCCAGAATCGAGCCACCTCCGGACATTCCCACAAAATGTGAAAGAAGGTCCCTAACAAGCCACACCCACGCTTACACATCCCATCCACCGCATATCCCATACGCATCAGGCCCGGTCCCGTAACGTAGACTCTGTGGAGTATTTTGAGCTGGACGAAACGAAGGCGGGCCGGTATGGCCACCTCTTTCGGGGAGGTCACCACAGATACCCAATCCTCGTCGTCCAGCTCCAGTCCATCAGAGACCCATGCCTCACGAAGGGCGGTCAGCAGTCCCGATCGATCGTTGATGAGCTTTTTATAGATCAGTGAGATAGTGCCATCCGGTACATGTCCGTCAAGCACTCTATCTTCCAAAGGGGAGCACTCCGGGATGGACGCGACCTCCGGGAATACGGAACACAACGCATGACGAACCTGTACATACCGGAAGTACTCCCTATCATGCAACTGGTATTCCGCTTTCAGCACATCAAACGTTTTAAATCCCCTCTTCGTCCAAAGATCGCCAACCCTACTGATGCCAATCGTGTCCCACTTCTCGAAGCCTTTCGTCGTCCACAAACAACCCAGTCGCTCAGAGGCATACAATGGCGTCGCCCGGGTCAACCGATCCTTCCACCCCATCGCCGAGTTTGCCACATGCCACACCCGTACCGCGACCCGCGTCGGACCCGTCAAGCGTGCGTCGAGCGATCTAGAGTAGAGCGCACGATTGTAGTCGCCACCCGGCAACAATTTGTCCATTTCAAAGGCCGGATTAAGGGCGGGCCCATAAAGCCCATGGTTTATCGCAGCCAACTGGGAGGCCCAGTAATAACGTTTGATGTCAGGGAGGGCGACCCCCCATCGTACCACGGGAGCGTCAGCTTCTCGAGGGCGATCCGCAGCCTCCCATCCCAAAACAGTTGGCGTTGCAGACCCTCCACCTCTCGAAAGTAACTAGCCGGAACGACATCCATCGTGTTTTGTAAGGCATATAAAAACCGTGGCAACGACATCATCTTAAACAGCGCTGCCCGGCCGAGCGGCGAGAGCGGCAAGCGCCTCCAACGCGCCACGTCCGCCTTCAAACGTTGGAGGGGGGGGAGTAGGTTCTGTGTGTATCGGGCCGCCGGGTCCAGGGTAATGAAAATACCCAGATACTTAAATCCCTGTTGAGCAACCTGGATAGGGCAACCCCGAGGGAGGATAGGAGCCTCCCCTGAGAGGACATATACACAGGACTTAGCCCAGTTGATGACTAGGCCTGAGTTACGGCCAAAGGAATACAGTACATCCACTAACACAATCAACGATTTACGCGGGGAAGCGAGATACAAAAGAATATCGTCCGCGTAGAGAGAGACTCGATCCTCATACTCAGGAGTCCATCGGAGACCACGAATTGAAGGGTGCCACCGCAGCCACTCCGCCAGGGGCTCCAAGGTGAGCGCAAAGAGGAGAGGCGACAGCGGGCAACCCTGCCGCGTGCCCCTGCCCAATTCAAAAGGAGCCGATACTCTACCATTCACCACCACCTGCGCCAGCGGTCCAGAATACAACAATTTCACCCAGCCAATGAATCCCGGCCCAAACCCGAACTTCTCCAGCGTCGCCCAGATATATGGCCACTCAAGCGTGTCGAACGCCATGGTGGCGTCAAGGGACGCCAAAATGGCCGGCTCGCGTATGAACGGAACCCTCGAGAGCACCCCATGCAGACGCCGCAGATTAAGCGCGGTGTTGCGATGAGGGATGAAACCGGATTGGTCCTGATGGATCAGATCGCACACCACGCTGACCAGCCGATTAGCCAGCACCTTGGCCAGAATTTTCTGTTCCGCATTCAAAAGCGAAATGGGCCTGTAAGACGTGACCCGATCACGCGGCCTCTCCTCCTTGTGAATAACCACAATAGTGGCTAGACGCTGGTCCAGCGGGAGGGAACCCGCCGCCCGGGCCTCGAGGAGCATATCACGAAGATGCGGCGCCAATGTATCCGGCCGCAATTTGTACAACTCAATGGGAAGGCCATTAGGACCCATGGCCTTACCAGAGGCGACTGAACGTATGGCTAGGGCGATCTCCTCAGATGTCGGAGTCACGTCCATCAACGATTTATCCTCCTCCGAGAGGGAAGGCAACGCAATATCTTTAAGCAGGTCGCGAGAATCCTCTTCCGAGCGAGAAGATACCGGGGAATACACCCCGCGGAAATATTCCGCGAAGCAATCAACAATTTCCGCCGGATCAGTAACACACACCCCATCTACTCTCTCGACCAGCGGAACAACTCGACTCGCTCTCTCCTTTTTATCCAGCCACGCAATCAGTTTTCCAGCCTTATCACCCATGTCATACAGACGCCCCTGTTGCTCCCTACTTAGACCCTTGGCCGCTTCGGTGACTAGGGCCTTGTAGTCCACTTGTTTGAGTCGGAGAGCATGCAGCTTATCGTCCGTAACACCACAATCCAGGTCGCCCTCCAACTCAGTTATCTCAGACTCGATACGGGTCACCTCCTCCCGCTCACACCTCTTGGAATGGGAAATGAGGGACAGGGCCTCCCCCCGGAGTACCGTCTTAAACGCCTCCCACAGAGAAACAGCAGAGGAGACCGATCCCACATTGTCTCCAAAATATTGCTCAAGGGATTTAATCAAATCTGCGCGAATTGCGGGATTACGCAGGTACCAGGGGTTGATCGGGACCACCCTCCCCTCCATCCCCGAGACAATATCAAAGTGTAATAAGAGTGGGGAGTGGTCTGAAATACCCCGAGCAAGATGTCGCACCTCCCCGACCCTCCCCGCCTGCGCCGCTGGCATCAGTACATAATCAAGTCTCGAGAGACTACCATGAGCCCCGGAATGAAAGGTGTATTGTACCTGCGCAGGGTGTTTTAGCCGCCAACAATCCACCAGTCCCAGGGTATCCAAGAGGCCAGACAACCAAGTTTGGGCCCGGGGGAGATCCCTGGGTGGGTGACGATCCGCAGATCCGGAGACCACAGCGTTAAAATCCCCTCCAACCACTAGAATCCCCTCCGGCAGCCCAAGAAGAAGGCGCCCCAAATCAGCAAAAGTAGTCGTCTGCAACCCCGGCGGGACATAAACCGAAACCAAAACAACCACTTTACCCTCCCATCTACCCACCAGAGCCGCATAGCGCCCCCTGTCATCATGGAGCACCTCGTCAACCTCCAACGGGAGCGAGGTTTTAACCATGATGCCCACACCCCTCGAACCAGAGGTGAAGCCCGAATGAGCCACAAGGCGATAGCCCCGCCTATTCATAGCACAGAAGGAATTACCAATAAGGTGTGTTTCCTGCAAGAACACAATATCAGGTGAAATCCGTTTTAAAAACTGCAGGACCACCCCCCGTTTTATCCTGTCCCCCAGTCCGTTAACATTCCAGGAAAGAAGTCTCAGTCCCCTATCCCCCATCACAGCCAAAACCAATCAGTCCCCTCCCAGAGAGCACCATGAATATAACACAACAATATTTCTGTCTTGTGGTACAAACAAACAATACCCAACCCCAACCCAACATTCCAAACGAAACTCCCCCCTCCCTGCACCCCTGCATGAGCCCGAAAAGCCCCCCCAACTTGCAGTGTGCCTGTCGCCCTTGCATGAACTAAACTACAAAGACCCCCGAGAGGAGGAAAGAGAACCCCCTCAAGACACACCACCACCTCCCAGCGAGGGGGAGCAAGGCACGACAGTCAAAGAAACCCTGAGCACAGCCGAAAAGTGGCATCATCAGGAATTAGCCCCAGTGTCAATACCTCAGGCCCGATCCAGTGGGCACTCTCCTCCCGCGGCCCCCATCCCCTCTCGATCATGTCCCCTAGGCAAATTGTCCAACCAGTCCCCAGCCGTCTCCGGACGGTCAAAGAAATGAGAGCGACCCTCGGACTCCACACGCAGCCTGGCCGGAAAAAGCATGGCATATTTCAAGTTCATATCCCGGAGCCGACGCTTGACGCCCATGAAACCCAGCCTCTGCTTCTGGACCGCTTGCGTAAAGTCAGGATAGAAGTTCACCTCAACGTTCTCCAGCTTAAGCGGCCCCTGCACTCTAGAAGCTTGTAAAATCGCATCCCTGTCCCGAAAGTTGAAGATACGGGCAATAAGAGGCCGCGGGGGAGCTCCGACCTTCGGCTTGCCACCCGGAACTCGATGGGCCCTCTCCACTGCAAAGAATTTACTCAAACCTCGAGGCTGCAGACGATTAGAGATCAGATCCTCCACAAAGAGATCCGCTGCGGAATCCTCCAGTCCTTCAGGCACCCCGATAATGCGAACGTTGTTCCTCCGGGCCCTACCCTCGAAATCCTCCAGTCGCCGATCCGTGAGCGCACTGGCCTGCCGGAGCCGACGCACCTCCGTCTCAAGGGCCGCCACCTCAGTCGTGAGGCCCGACGCGGTGTGGGCCAAAGAGTCAACCCTATCATTTGTCTTGGAAAGGTCTGCCCTAACAAGGTTAACATCGATGAGAACCGCGTCGAGTTTGTGCGCCAGGGTATCAAACTGTTGACCCACCGAGGTCTTCATCTCCGCTATGGCGCCCATGATGTCCTGCAAAATCAGATCTGTCGGCAAATCCGAGGCATCCGCGGGGCACTCAGGCGACTTATGCGACCCGCCGGGAGAACCTTTCGGTAGGGTGTAGCGATCCATAATGTTGGCCTGAGTTGCAGCGCCACGCCGGGTCGATTTGGCCTTCAGCCTCTCTCCATCCTGCTTCGTCGCCATCGTCCTGTTTCCCGTACACCCACGAGTCCTGCAGCGGAGGGCGAACAATCGAGGCGAAGGACCCCAGAGGTCTCCTGCGGAAGGTGGAGCAGGTCCCCGCAGGGCAGGCAGGGTCTCCCAGCGAGGCAACCACCACACAAAGGAGCGCCGTGATCCCACTCGCGATGATGGCAAGGGGACTCAAAAGCGAAAGTGAAAGTGTGGGGTACGCGTCTCGCCAGGCTCGTCCCGCCGTTGTTATTCACTTCTCCACTGGATCACCCCCCAACTCAAGACCGGGGTCAGGAGAGGAGCAGGCCGCAAACTTCAATCGATGCCCATAACGGCACACGGGGTCCGATTCAAGAACGGAAAACGGGCACCACCTCGGCTCAGGTTCACCAACACAGTCCCCTCAACCGAATCAGGATGAAGACAGGATAGATGTAGGAGGTCGCGGAGGTCCTCGGGAGCCTCGCACCTACGCGGCCATCTTGGTCACGCGCTAGGCTCCTCCCCTCGCTCACCTTTTCATATTAATTTTGAGCTGAGCCTTTTTGAGAAGAGGCCCATCAAGAACTTCACCCTCGCTGCAGAAGCCATTCCAGGACTGGGACAGAAGCCACCCAGGGCGGAGACGGGATCCACCACAGGGGGGACAGGAGCCATCACAGGGGGGGGACAGGATCCACCACAGGTGGGACAGGAGCCATCACAGGCGGAGGGGGGGACAGGAGCCACCACAGGGGGGGACAGGAGCCACCACATGGGGGGGACAGAAGCCATCACTGGGGGGGTGCCAGGAACCATCACAGGAGGGGGAACAGGATCCACCAGGGTGGGCACAGAGGTGGGCATGCAGTATTAAAGTATGATCTTGGCCCCTCCAGGGTGGGGTAAGGCTCCTCACCCCCTCCTGGACAAGACAACGAGAAGACAGGCTCTCTTTCCAAAATGTTAGTTTTGCCATCCCCACTGTGATGTACAGTACTTAAAGACAATACTCCAACAGAACTGATTTAACTGATTGTCCTCCAGACTTTGTTCATCAGTGTGGGTGCGATTGTGCCATTTCTTTATTTTATTACATTATAGACTGCATGTTTGAAGAACCAAGGTTTGCTTACAATTTAGTGACAGACATTAAGCTCTGTGAAGAGAACCACGTGCTGCCTGGGGGTCATCAGGGCCGGTTCTACGATTTTTGGGGCCCTGGGCAGGAAGGGAATGTGTGAGGCCCCTCTAAATTGCAAAGACTTGAGCATTCAGGGCTGTTTGCATCTGAATAAATGCCCCTGGCCTGAAGCCGCAGCCCCTCTCTCTCATTCACCTTCAAGAACCTCTTAACAGCTCATCAAGGGCTGAAGGTGTGAGGGTTGCCATCCCGCTGTGCCTCTCCAATGCTGCTGGGGATCTGAGCTTTGGTAGTGCATCAGAGTCTGTTACACCCGACCTCGACAGCATCGGAGTCAAGCAGGGAGGTGGGTGGAAGCTGTCCCGGCTTTAGGGTGGTGCTGGTGCGACCGGTGCCCGGTTAAAATTACGGACAAATGACGTCCGTTAAAGAATCCTACACGGACAACGGACAGACGGCTGAAATTACGGACTGTCCGTGAAATTTACGGACGGTTGGTCACCCTAATGCACCCTGGTATACACTACACACCTAAACTGCAAACCTAAAAAGCATTGTCCCAAAAACTTGAGAACCGATGGCGCCACTTGAAAAACTGTGCTGATAAAGAGGCATTTTAAATTAACCTTATGTGACTCCCTAGCTAATCACTTTGAAGGAAAAATAAATACAACCTATCAGAATTTTACCAAAATAGTTAACCTAGGCAGTGGGCAGTCTAATCCCAGTTTTCAGGCCTGGAATCACGATCTTGCCTTTGACAATTTCAAGCCACTTTCGCCTGATTCCATTCAGAAAGCATAGACAACTGCCAAATCAGGGTCTCCTTTAGACAGTGGCGGCCCCCACGGATCAGGGGTGGCGAGGTGGGGAGGAGAAAGGAATGTTAAAAAAAAAAAACACTTACCTTATCGCCGCGTACTGCGACTCTGCTCTGTCTCTCCTCTGTTGGACTCGTGCCGGAACAGCAACCAGGAAGCACACCCAGGCTCCCCTGACCAATCACAATGCTGCAATGCAGCGTTGTGATTGGTAAGCACGCAGGCTCCCCTGACCAATCACAAGGCTGCAATGCAGCGTTGTGATTGGCCTGAGTGCTGTGGCAAACTTAGACTGTGTGCCTGGGCATGTTCTCCACGCAGGCTGTAATGCAGCCTGCATGGGGAATATGCAAAGTGCTGTTTAGCCGGCCCCAGAGGTCAGGCCAAGCATTCATGCGCACTTGGAGTGGGCAAACCACTCCTCCCCTGCCCTGAGAGCAGAGAAGCCCCACCCTGTCCGCCACAAAGCAGCTGGAAACAACAACATGATAATAACAGCAAGCTATCATTTTATTTTTCCTTTCAGCACACTGCTTAAAAGCAGTGAGGTGGTGCACCTCCGCCTTAGCGGAGGAGCCGCCACTGCCTTTAGATTCTTGTCCTTCCCGTATTTCCGCAGTTTTGTCCACTCAGCTTGCCCCGGCATTATGTTAATTATTCAACCTGTCCATCATTTCCGGGAAAGTCCCCTCTGCTTGCAAAGCAGCACAGGTTGGTTACCCCAATCTAAAAAAGTCCCATGCCTCACCTGTGGATCTTTCCAAGTATCGAACCATCTCTCGACTTCCCCTACTGGGTAAGTTGACAGAAGGTCAAATAAACACTCAACTCATGGATTACCTTGAAAAGAATAACTTGCTGGACTCGTCTCAATCGTGTTTTAGACCCATGCATACTACTAAGACTACTCTAATTGCGGTTACCGACCGACTCTCTGGACAAAAATCTATCAATATGGGTGCCTACAAATCACGCACCCTGAAACATGACGAGGGGTGCCTCATGACTCGTGTCTCAGCCCTACACTATTTAACATCTATGTGGCCACCCCTGCCAAATTCTTATATTGTTTGGCTTCAAACCATTGTCATATGCTAATACCAGCCCTCTCGGTAAAGATCTGAATATCACAAAAGTTTGCTTCTCAGCAGGTATGACAGCTATTGTGGCTTGGATGACAGATAACTATCTCCAGCTGGATGCCAATAAAACAGAAAGTTTGCTGTTTGGCAAAGCCCAACAGCTTTGGACAACTGACTGGTGGACCTCTGAATTGGGACCAGCCCCAACTCCTTAGATGAGTTGTAGAAAAAGTGGGTGTTTGTCTTGACAAATCTCTTACTATGTAAGAACTGGTCGGGTCCACAATTGGCACATTTACATATGCTGTGTCTCTTAAGGAGAGTTTTTCCTCTTCTCCCACATTCTGTGACGAAGACCTTTGTCCAAGCATTGATTATTGGGCGCTTGTATTATTGCAATGCTTCCTTGGCCTCTACCATTGAGGCAGTCTTGAATAAACTGCAAGTTGTGCATAATACGTCAGTTTGTCTCATCAACATTATACCAGCTAGCACAGCCTCTTCTCCCCTTTGGCGCTCTCTCTATTGGTTGCCAATCGATATGAGAATTGTTTTCAAAGTGTGCTGTCTGACACACAAGTCCCTGAACCGAAAAGGCCCAAACTATTTTTCCACATACCTCGCCATTACCGGCCAGGCAGATCTGTAAGGTCAGGTGTCAAAGCCTTGTTCACACCCCACGGATTAGAAAGGGTAGATCAGGAGGCAGATGCTTCTCATAATTAGCCCCTCTGTTTTGGAATAAACTCACACTCCATATACATCAATGTATGGACAACTACAAATGTAGGGAACTTCTCAAAACAGCCTTGTTTGTGGCCTATTAGTTTGACTACCTGTCTGTGATCTGCGTGGCGCCGAGATACCCTTCCCTGATTCATGCGTGTTACAAATTAAACTAACATAACATAACAAATGCATCGCACAGCTGTCCGCAAATTACATCTGATTAATGAGTTTTCTATCTGTAAAGCCACTCTAATGCAGATTGGCAAAGGTTCTTTTCTTGAGCACGATTGTCCAGTGCGATTTCATATCTATTTCCCTTTTCAGGGCTTTTACATGTATAGGCTTATCAGTTTTCACTTATTTTACTCTCAAGGCTGTGCCTCATGCACTCAAAAGATAACGTAGCAGCACCCCTTCCCTAGTCCAGTGCCACCCCCTGCCTGTCCCGTCCCACCACTCTTCTTGTCTGGCCACCCGTCTGCACCTGTAAAAAATAATGTATGTTCCAAATGCTCTACTCTTAGGTGTATCTGCTATTCAAGTTGACAGGTCCTCTGTTATTAGATTCTTCATTTTCCGTCTCACACTCTGGGCTCGATGTTTTGATGTATTTATTTATTTGAGTTTTTCTTAGTGCCAAGTATCACTTTGACTCACAAATAAAAAATAGGGACTGACCTTGAAACAGTGCTATACAATCTAATTTGTAATGTAATCTGTTAAAACAACGCGATGCTATTAAAACGCAGTTGTTACAACGACCGCATTGTTACTTCGCAATACCTTTACATCGCAAGTCATTGCAATGACTTGCTGTAGTGGGCGCAAAGGTATTGGATATAAAATCCAACACCTTCCCTGCTGCTGTGCAAGCTGGAGTAGGAATAGTAAATAATACTATTCCTAAGTCCAGTGCGCCCCCTACAGCAAGTCGTTGTAATGACTTGCGATGTAAAGGTATTGCGTACTAACAACTCGGTTGTTGTAACGACCAGGTTGTAGTGGTACCCGATTTATTAGCATGCTATGTTCAATTTAGTTTGCAGTTTCGAATCTTCCCTTGAAAATCGTTGATTTAATTTTATAGGATAAAACTCACACAGTTTGAGAGACAACCAATTAAAAGGAGAACTCAAGATTACACCAGGAAATTATGAGAGAAAAAAAACATTTTAAGAAATGCTGGAATTTAGTACTCAAATGCAAGGCTTACATGATGGTGGACTTATTTTTTCACCATTTAGGATATATACATAATGCTGTTCAGATCTCACCCATCATTTCTAGTCACACCACTAAATTAAATTATATTTGCATCTCTCGGTTTAATACAAGTCAGTAAAGCTACAAATTGTACATCTTGGAATGAAACACTTGTCTAACTTTGATCCCAAGACACGTTTACTAAAATATTGTTTTCTTCTGTACAGTTGTACTTTTGACAGTATTTAAGGAAAAACATTTTTTAGAGGAATATGCCTGCCACTGGGACAGAGCTACCGGTGGCGCCCAGGGGCAGCAGTACTAGAACCCAGGGATATGAGGGGCCCATTTTCTAAGTTTGCCCATGGCACCCTTACTAAACAACGGTTGTATGACATTATAACGCATTCCGTTGCAACGCATGCCTTTACTACGCATGCGTTACAACGTGAATGCTTTTACCACAAACATGCCTTTACCACGCATGCCTTTACAACGACTTTTATTGTAAAAGCATGAATGTTATAGGCATATTCGTAGTAAAAGTTTTCCCTTCCCTCTGTCCCAAAAACGGACCCAGCCCTTCTAATAACTACCCCTCCCCTGCCCTAAGCCCTAAATGTGGACCCCTGCGCGATGCCCCAAGCCCTTCTAAAAACTACCCCTCCCCGTGTCCTAAGCCCTAAAATCTGACCCCTGTCCGGCACCCTCAGCCCTTCTAAAAACGATTCCTCTCCAGCTCTAAACTATAAATCCGTAGCCCCCCACCCCAGGCCAAATCCCCCTACCTCTCCATGGTTTCACCTCCTCTCCAGCTCTTCTTTGGCGCGTCGTAAAGAGGAAGCGGAAGGGTCTCCTCTAACGACGCGAGTGGTACCACAACAAGAGAGGCGGACGTGGGACTGGAATTACACTGCAAGGTAAGATTTCCTGTTTCATGTGCTTTAAGTATACGTGCTGCCACACATATACCTTTCCCATACATACCTTTACAATGTAATTCGATGTAAAGGCATGCGTGTTAAAGGCTACTCGTGATAACGATGTATGCATTGTAAAGCATGCAAGCCAAATTTTGTGTGGTGAAGCAGCGCCGTTGTAATGGTTGTTTCCCTTAGCAACTGGCCAGGCACATGGTATACTGACACACTCATCCTGTTTACTAACGATGTTATATCATGGAATCTGCCAGATTCTCACATTTTGTTCTGATGTTCTGGACTTCTTGGGCAAGACCTGAAATGTGAAGTGGACCTTTTGGTGTTTTCCAGTATATACATTGGTGCCTATGACAGAATCACAAAGCTATCAGGTTCACCTCATCAAGCCCCAAAATGTGCCCTAATCTTGTGATCCGAAAGACAAAATCTATTCTTTCAGACATTGGAGATGACAATGAGAACAGAACCAAACAGCGCGGTGCTCTTCATGCTTCAACCACAAAAAAATTATGATAATTCCCAATATGTTATTGATGTGGCCTCTTAGTAGTGGTTAGTTTGTGGCCTCCTCGTAGTGCTTAGTTTGTGGCCTCCTCGTAGTGCTTAGTTTGTGGCCTCCTCGTAGCGGTTAGTTTGTGGCCTCCTCGTAGCGCTTAGTTTGTGGCCTCCTCGTAGCGGGTAGCGGTTAGTTGTGGCCTCCTCGTAGCGCTTAGTTTGTGGCCTCCTCGTAGTGGTTAGTTTGTGGCCTCCTCGTAGCAGTTAGTTTGTGGCCTCCTCGTAGCGCTTAGTTTGTGGCCTCCTCGTAGCGGGTAGCGGTTAGTTTGTGTCCTCCTCGTAGCGCTTAGTTTGTGGCCTCCTCGTAGTGGTTAGTTTGTGGCCTCCTCGTAGCGGTTAGTTTGTGGCCTCCTCGTAGCGCTTAGTTTGTGGCCTCCTCGTAGTGGTTAGTTTGTGGCCTCCTCGTAGCGGTTAGTTTGTGGCCTCCTCGTAGCGCTTAGTTTGTGGCCCCCTCGTAGCGGGTAGCCGTTAGTTTGTGGCCTCCTCGTAGCACTTAGTTTGTGGCCTCCTCGTAGTGGTTAGTTTGTGGCCTCCTCAAAGTGGTTAGTTTGTGGCCTCCTCGTAGTGGTGGGTTTGTGGCCTCCTCGTAGTTAGTTGGTTGGTTTCTATCCTTTCCAGAGTGAAGTGAGAGGAGTAGGGCCCGGAGGATGTACACTGCACTCCCAGGGCTCCACAGGAGTGCCAAGCCTGACATTTCTCTAAGCCTCAGTACCACTGACCTCATCGAATAAACAGCTGAGAAAAAGAAGTAGACAATAGTCTATGTTTTTAGTGCTGATCCAAAAAGGAAGCATACCCGTCTAACAAAGAGGCGTACGCGAATGACCCGTGTGGATGACGTGGAAGGGCCAGTTGAGCAAGCTAAGCTCTTCTTTCAATTGAAACCGCGCCACTCAACATCCTTTCCAGCTGATGTGCCAGTGGGATGATCAGAGGACACAAAAGGACAGGGCAGTCATGCAGATGATACGCCGCGGCCATGGTGACGTCAGGCCGCTGGGTTTAGAAGCAGACTAAGCCAAGCAAAGTGTGCACAGCAGGGTCTGCACCGGCAAGCCTACAAGAGTCAAGGCGCAAGAAGACAGTGGAAGACTCCCTCAACGGCAGCGTCTTGATATGAATGTCATATCTCGAATTATCTCTCCATTAGGAACTCATTGGTTGACGTTGACTTTATTTATTTGTTTTGCAGTGTAATATAGCACAACCTTGGTCCAAGGACATCAGAGCATTTACTTGAGCACAAGCTTACATTAGCACTAAGAAACAGGGGGTAATAGTGGTTCATTTATTCACACTTCATATAAAAGGAAGAAAAGTGTTTGTTGTGGGTACAGCATAAAACACTACTAACAGTATGAAGATAGGGTGCTATCAGGTTATGAACACAACTTTCTGTACGGACAATAAACTATGCCTTGTACTGGAATGACAAGTCCTTAATGTCTGGACCTCATATTCATTTTCAACACTGTTAGAGTGCTTGGGTTATCTTAAACAAGCTTATATAACACAAGGTCAGATTCACTTTTTTGTCTGTGTTAATAGGCACAGGGAGATTAAGGGATTTGCCCAGAATCACGGGATGTTGAGCCGATGCCAGGATTCAAACCTTGTTCCCCACGTCCAAAGTCGGCAGCTTCAGATGCTAGGTCCCATCTCATCCCATTGTTTAAGCTCTGCCAAGGTTCAGTCTTCATATCTGACATTTACATTTTTTGCAGAGTTCATAGAGCTCCACATTTGAACAGATAAACGACTACGGCACGGCCAGAGGAAATGGTGCAGATTAGAAGTTTACTAATTAATTATGATAATCAATTTGTACCTCTTTTCTAATTAAAGTATATTTTCCGAATGAGTGTTACCCCCCTTATTTGCTGATAAATATGATGATAGACTATGTTGCTCCCCTCATTGCCATTTGCAACATTGTATGTGAACAAAATGTGTCCTTGGGACATGGAATTGTTGTGCACCTAACAACTGCGAACCGTGCTCTGCTGCAATCTCTGTTGTAAAAAACAATTTTAAAAAAAGTTTATATAAAAAAATACATATTTTCCACTTCACGTAAATCCATCGTACACAGATTTTTGAAAAGATGCCTGAATCATGCTTTCTGTACAGTCTATGCCTTTTCCAGAAGGTGTAAGTTAGTTTCCCAGGTAAGTGTGCCAATTCTATTCAGAGATCTCGGTGAATATTCAAACATTACCACTATGTAGGCGTGCTTCCAGATTCTCACACCTTTAGACAAACATTCGAAAATGATATGTAGCTCATTTATGGATGCATGACATGTATGCAACTATCAATGCAGTTTATATGACGAGGTATTGTTGTGCGAATCATGCCCAGCGTAACCAAATGTATATTGCACGGTTTTCCTGAAGTAAGTCGGCCAAACGCCTTGAAAAAGTTTGAGAAATGTCCATGTATTGATTTGCAAAAGATCACACACATGAGCAAGACAGAATTGGAGCTGAGGTCTCCAGGTTACATGGCATATGATCAACCACTAGAAGGAGATGTATCCTCGCATAATCCTATATGTGTATTTTGTGTCTGACTAATCAACATATAGAATGCTCTTTATCATTCAGGGATATGACGTCCATTTCTACAAGTCACTGCAAAGATCGATACAAATCTGTCACATAATTTAAAAACAATGACCTGCTGAGGTTAAAAATACAGACTCCCCCTTATCAAATCACATTTATAAAACAACAGGTGTCAATAACAGACAACTTTACGAGGTTTATAAGTGCTAGGCTGACTAAGTGGCATGTCCTAAGCCACTTTGCTATAATTAGGCAAACAAATGTGTCTCTTTTAAATAATCTAAATGCCCTTGGCTTTCTCAACCAATACAGAAATGCTCACTACAGAAAGAAAACATACAGGACACTTTGAGAAGTCATTATCATGACTCTTTTTAGTGCCACGCAAGTCCTAACCTCTAAGGTGTTTGGCAGTCCAAATGTGAAAAAGTACAGCGATCACCACAACTTGTGGAGGTGTGTATGCTGCTGTGCTGGTGCATTTTTTGTGTTGCCCGACTGCTTGCCGTAAATACTCTTAAAAATGATCTGGGATAGGTGGAACCACATTGCATGCAGCTGGCAGAGGGATAGAGTAAACATTATTATATGGATCTGGAAATCTCTCCCATCAAATCTTAGGACTATACCCACCCTTCTTAGGACTATACCCACCCTTCTTGAATTCAGAAAAGAACTTAAGATCTGGCTTTTCAGAAACGAGCTAAACCTCAGCACAGTATGTTCATGACCCTGAAAGTGCCAAGACAACTTCGGGTATACGCGTGCTATACAAGTTTCCATAACATGCATTTTGCTAATTTTCATAGTGCTTCATGCCCCATTAGGCTGCTTCTGGGCCCTGGATAACCATTAAGTAGAACTGAATACCTGGGGTGCATGAGAAAGAAAAGTATGAGCATGTGTAATTTCTGGAAGGGGATATGATTCTCCTTTTAAGTAGTTGTCTAAGCAGTCTATATCAGAGTCTTTAACCTGTACTTTTTAGATTGAAATCTATCAGACACCGCAGTTGTCTGGCTAAAGACATCTTGGGGACATTCGAAAAGCTTACCTAGAAATGCATTCCAACAATTGCTTAAAATTGTCTTTGTGATTTGTAACTCACATTTGTTTGCTTTCGATTTGCTGCTTTTATTTGTTTTAGGCTGTCCAGCTTAAGTTCGTCCCTTCTGTAGCCCATAGCCTATTTACGGTATCCTTCCACCAGTGCGTGGTTTCTGTAAAAAGGTCTTTAAATCATGTTCTCATCTTGTCACATTTGCTGTGCATTCAAAGACAGCATTCAAATGTCAGACTCTGCCTTCCTAGGGAGCTTAGTGTTTACTTTTCTTTCCCTGACTTCAAAGTGAGAGGATTTATGTGACAATCTTGCAGTGAGAGACTTTTTTCTAGCGCAAAATAAAGTTTAAATGCCTGTAATAAACTGTGCAAATGATATTTCCAGGGGTAGCTCCTCCACTATGCCGGAGGAGTGTCACCCCACTGCTTTCTCGCAGTGCGAGAAGCAGAAACGTAAAATGGTAATAAAGTCCCGTTATTACCATTTTATGTTTAGTTGCAGGCGGGCGGGTCTGCTCTGCAAGCAGGGGAGGAGTAGTGTGCTCTCTCCTGAGGGCATAATGACTGTGTGGTCGGCCCTCTGGGGCTGCCCAAACCAGTCAAGCGCACTCTGCCCATTCTCCATGCAGGCTGAGAGCAGGCTGCCTGCTACCTGTTCCTGAGAGGAGGAGCTGAGAAAATGCGGGACCCGGCCGGCGGACAGGTACGTTTTTTATTTATTATTAGATTAACCCCCCCCACCTCCCTGCGTAACCCACCACACGCAACCCCCTCCCCCACCCGTGATTAATGCCGGCCGCGACTGGATATTTCTGACTATATCAGAATTAGAAATATGCAAATAAAGTAATTCTGGTAATTCTGAAGTGTGGTGGGAACAAATATTTTTATATGATAAAAAAAAATCAATATACTAGGTGATGACATTTGCACACATTATAGTTTGTATGCTACATAATTTTATCAGTGAAACTGTATGTCTGTAAAAATATAATTTCAATTGAAAATGTGTTTATTTATTTGCGGAGTTTTATCAAGCGCGAACATGACCCATCCGGGTATCAGAGCGCTGTACATGTAGCAGTCTGGTCATATTAAACAGGTAAAATGCAGGGAAGGATAGATGAGAATAAACATCAAATAAACGTAGGGAGCAATGCAAACATAAAAACAGGTACAGAAAACAACAGCAGCTTGGTAGGTCCGTGATCCAAAGGAGTCCACATGTAAATGATCAAGCACAATGATTAAGAGCCTGATTACGAGTTTGGTGGTCTGACTACATGATGGCTGCCGCCTTCAGAAGACCGCAGCACAGGCGGTCTGCCAACCACCCTATTACGAGTTGTCTGTTATGGCAGTGCGCAACCACACCATGCATACTCCACTTTACGCCATTCAACTCTACTCTGCACCACTCCATGCCACTGCACTCTACTCTGCACTACTCCACTCTACACACTATTCTGCAACACTGCACTCTATGTCAATACACTCCATGCAATTGCACTCTATGCCAATACACTGTACTCTATACCGCTCCACTCTACCACAATGCACTCTATGCCAGTCCACCATACGCCACTCTATCTACTCTGCACCACTGCACTCCATGCCACTGTACTGTTTTCCTCTTTACTCACCCTGCACCACTTCCTTCTACCATGCACCACTTCACTCTATGACACTTTACTCTACTCTGAAACAATCCACTCTACTCCACTGTATTCTACGCCACTCCACTATATGCTGCACCACTCCACTCTATGCACTGCTCTCTATGCCTCTCTACTCTACACTACTCTACTTTGCACCACTGCACTCTAGGCCACTCTGCGCCAATACAGTCTTCGTCACTCTACTCTTAAAGGCTTTAGCCACTGCACTTTATGCAACTGCACTCTGCAGCACACCACTCTACACCATCCTACTCTATTCCACTCTTCTCTATCTCACTGAACACTACAACACTGCACTCTATGCCACTCTACTCTGCAACACTATAAGCCACTCCAATCTGCTCTGCACCACTGCATTCTACATCGCTGTTCTCTTGCCACTCTATTCTGCACCACTGCACTCTATGCCACTATACTCTGCAGCACTCCACTGTATGCCACTGCACTTTACGCCACTCTACTCTGCACCATTGCAATCTTCATCACTGCACTTTATGCCACTCTATTTTACTCTCCTCCATCGTACTCTATGCTATTCTACTCTGCATTACTCCACACTACGCCACTGCACTCTACACTAAAACACTGCACTCTATGACACTCTATTCTGTACCACTGCGCTCTATGCCACTGCACTCTACTTTCCATCACTCTATGCCACTCTATGCCAATCAATCTGTGCCTCTCTATTCTGCATCACTCGATGCCACTGCACTCTGCAGCACTCCACTCTACACAACTGCACTCTACTTTGCACCACTCTACTCTACTCCATTCTACTCTTCACAACTGCACTCTACAGCACTCTACTCTGTTCCACTCTATGCCTCTGGACTGTATTCTGTACCACTTCTCTCTATATCACTGCACTCTATGCCACTGCAATGTATGCCACTCTAGACTATTCTGCTCGACTCTAATCTATGCCACTGCATTCTATGATGCTGAGACACCCAACTCTACAACACTCCACTCTATGACACTTTGTGCCACCTTATGCCACTCTATGCTAAACCATGCTACTCCCTTGCCACGCTCCCCTATACAACAAACCTTTAGCCATGCTGATGAGCAGCCACACTTGTGTACAAAATTGCTAAAACACATTGACAAAGTCAATAGCTCTTGCATAGGACTGACCTATTGGTTTTGCCAATGCTTGCTTGCAGAGGGAGTGGAATGCACGCAGCCTCCATAGACACACTCTCCTTCAGTGCACAGGTTGACAAAGAGGCAAAAGATGAGACAGTGCAATGCTGTCAGGCTCTCTGAAGAAGCAATAGGCTTCAAAGATTAACAGTATCAGGTTTAGTAATAAAGATCTGCTGCTTCAGTCTTCAGGTTAGACAATGAAAATGATATGTATTGGAATGCCCATCATATGTAACATATTCATGTAGGTCTATATGTACAGTTAAACTAATCCCAATTTACATAGCACACAATTGAATAATTTTGTGACACTTTACAACAACCAGGGTGGGACCTTGCACCTTGAAGGTTGCACCTGAATCTCTGCGACAAACATATGAATGCACTGACCTCTCGCACTGGGCTTCAGCCTGTGGCTTGGACATCACCCCAGGAAGTTATCTGATGAGCATCCAACCTCGAGGCCTGCAGACTGCACAGCTGAGAATGTATGCTACCAGGACACTGACACAGCAGTGTACAGGGAGAGAAAGGACAAGCCCTTAACACCACCCTAATATGTAACATAACATGGGTATTTGTCAAGCGCACCTTCTCCCAAAAGGGCATCATGGCGCTGAATAGCAGATGTTTATAGTTACCCAACGGTACTCATTTAATCGACCTTAAAAGGGTGATAGGCTGAGTGGACATGCTGGGATTTAAACCTGTGACCATGAGATCAAACACAGGCCCATAAAGTGAACACATTAGTCAACTAATCCACCAGACCTGGCATTCATACACTCCTAGAATCCACATGCTAAGCACATTACAGCGGCAACTCATGTCAGTAAGTTACATATACCCACATTACTTAAGCTCTGATTCAGCACGTCACAAGTCTTTTGTTTCTTTTTTTGAGATGTGTATTTTTATTTGTTAGCATTACGACTCAATAATTAGCAAGCATTAATAGGATAGACAGTCTATATGTGTAGGATTGCCGGATCCTGCCATGTCGGAAAGAGGGAAGGCATGACTCTCGCTTATAAATATCTAAAACCCCAAAAGCACTTCAGTTGTCACCCCAAACTGCATGACCTCCTCATCCACTGCCGGTATGCTCTTATCGGTTACTTGCATCCCACTCCGACACTTCCTGGCTTCTCGGTGCTGCACTCTTTGTTTTCCACTAATATACAGATTACCGTCATCCAAGCCTAACTTCACAGGCAGACTCCCAGGCTCAGCAGCAGACCTCATTGTAGACCAGCCATTCTTCACCGAGCTCGCAGTCACCAGGTCTGGCAACCTATCTAGAGACTGCCCCTTGGAGATCTGTGCAGAGGGCTGGTCACTCAGCGGGATAACACTGGAAGCAATAATTACCACAGACCACCTCCTCACGTTCACTCCACCTTCTCTCCAACCATACCACAGCGGCAAGGTAACCAGTCATTACACAATTGCATAATCCTGACTGACCCGCAACTGAGCAGGACGCCTACACCTCGAAACTGACAGTCAACTGACACCGCAAAGAACAAGTCCTTGTCTGACTAGTCAACCAAGAACCATTACACCCACCCTCTCCATCAAAATCACTCGTCTACATCTACAGGCAGCGTCTACACAAAGGAACCACACAAGAAAACCCGCTGCGCATGCAGGGTGCGACACTCCAACTGACTCATGACCGCACTTGCGAAGCTTAAGGGGTGGGCATTGATTTTTTTCATCAGAACTAAGACTCATATACAATACAAACGAGATGTATATTCCATCAGACAGTAGCAACTCATAAAGCAGAGAATGACTTTTAACCACAACCCACAGACAAATCGTTTGCTCCAAAATAGTCTAGAATTCCACAAACCAGGAGTTGCAGGTATTGACTTCCCAAGATCTGTGGAACAAGACCCAAGCTTTTCATTCTTAAAATCTAAAGCATTCACCAACATCACCACCACCAACATCAGCACCACCAACATCACCACCACCAACATCAACCCCACAACCCGGGCAGCTCGACAGAGCTGGGAGATGAACATCCTTCCCAGGAGAGTATTGATGATAACATAACAGGCGTTGAAGCAACCCACCCGTCCATGGTCAACCACCTCAACTGAGCAAGGAGACACATTCAGACATGAGCTAAAACTGTTTTTTCACACTTGCCCCTGATAAGGGAAGGCACCCAAAAATATACTTTCTCCAATATTCGAAGACTGAATTTACAACTGTAAATTATCCTATCCCGATTAGTTAAGCATATTTTTTTGCCTTCCATCTAGTTTGCATTGAAAGCATAGAAATATAACTATTGGTGGAAGGCACAGACATGCGAAGGGGATTCCACTGATGGGACGTCGGACCAGCCATCAGGCCAAGAGTCGAGCTCATGAGTCGAACCCTTGTTTCAAGCAACAAGAGGACCACGTCTTCCATGGGTGTGAATGATTGGAGCACATGTCAGGGAATGGATCTTCAAAGGGTTAAAACTCTGGTTTTCCTTTATTTATCACAATTGAGGAGTTTTAAATGATAAATCTGTGTCTATGCTCATGCAGCCTGTAGGGGGCTGGCCATGCAGTCAAGGGCTTGCCTCTGTTTGCCTTGTGCATTCTGCTTCACACAGCCAGCAATTAGCCAGCACAGGGGTAAAAGCCAAGATGTGCACATCTTACAGCGCATCTCTTTGTCAATTAGAGATGTACTAAAACATTTCCTCAACACATTCTCCAAACAGTCTGAAACTCAGAACAAGGCAGGAGCCTTTTACAGATTGCACCTTTGCACCCACAGCGCAAGTTACTCATGTACAGGCGTCCTTTGAAAATTAATCTAGTGAATGCTTGTTTGCAAGGCAAGCACGAGCCAATAAAAGAGGCTGGGTGAATTCTGGCCCTGAATGTTTGCAAATCATAACCCAAGCAAGCACTACAGCAAGCTTTCCAAATAGCCCTAGGGAAGGGAAGACTGTGTCAGCTTTTATTTGTTTTGTTATTGTAAGAAAGCAAGCCAGGGTACAGCCGTTCCCTGGTGAGGTGGACCCTCGGAACACGTGCATTTACAAGACACAGCAGGAAGAAGGACAGAGATAACAATAAATGGATTAGAGGGACTCGGAGTAAAATGCATTTTCAAAGCAGAACATGTAAAAACGTAATACAAGTAACTAAAAAACAATCTATATTTATTCTTTTTCTCTACATTTAAACACATAAGAAAAAGATAACTAATAACAGAAAATACAGACTAAACAATATCGAATAAATTGAGAAAAATAGAAAAACAGGAAAATCAAAATAACTCAAAATAAGTGCTGTCATTAAAGGGCATCTGCCACCATAGAAACCTGACAACGGGGATAGAAACAAAAAAAAAACTCCGGCTCAGCAAAGAGTTCTACAGTTGGTGGTCGGTCTTGGTGCCTCCATGGTCCTGTGAAACAAGCGGAGCATGGCAACGTGGTTACAGGAGAACATACTGGAAAGATGTTGCAAAGCCTCATTGCCATCCCTGATTTGTACATTGCGATCAATAGTTTAAAAATGAAATGAGGTCACACTCAGAGCCACAGTGGGATTTTCACTACTTGGTATTTTCCCAACCCCTTCACTGCTCGCCCACGCTACCTGATCAACGCATCCTTTTTGGGGGTTTGGTTACCATTCAAAGTGATACTGGTAAGGTTTTGTGTTGTCATCTGGCGGGTCCACACCGTCATTCCACCCAGGGAAAGCGAGGGGCTAACGTCATCAAAATCTAAGACATAATAGCCGACTTACCATCATCGAAGGCCGGGATCCAGTCAACTTCTGAGGATTTCCGCCAGTTAACATTTATGAGATAAAAGAGCATACAATAAACATAAGTGGGGACTCATTTCCTCATGCTTGAAACCTGACTCGGTGCGAGAGCATCTGCGTGTGCCCATGCCGCGTGAGGAGACAGAGCCAGGCTGTACCCTTTAAAAGAAAAGGTACCACTGGGCGTAAATTCTGCACTTGAGAGTCAATCCTAGACTAAACCGTTTAAAAAGTAAGAGGACCAAGCAGTAGTGGCTCTCTTCTCACATTGACGTCTTCATTAGATTGTTTACTCTGGGCACGAGAAAAAATACCAGCCAACAAGCCAGCTTCTCCATGCCACTCCATCCATCGGCGGTGGGGGCAGAGATGAGGAGTTTGACCCTACTGATGTGGATCTCTTTGACGCCTGGATCTTCAGCCTCCAGGGTACTTGCGGAGTAGCACACGCATCCACCCCATGTGACTTGTCCACCTACCTCCCCCTGGAGCAGTCACCTGACCAGAGATGAGAATGCAGATCCCAGCCCCGACCCCAGCCTCATGACATGCACACGCTCGCTGCATAACTCAACGTTTGATGCGCTCCGCATGACCTTCTCAATTGAACAGGAAGTGTAAAGATCCAACGCTTACCCCTCTCTGCTTCCCTGGTCCTCCACTGTTCATTTTCATTCCATTTTTGAGTTGCATATGTTGTCCAAAAGCAGCCAATGACCGCAGCCTGCTTCCATATAGAACTTAGCACAGAAGTTTGGCATGTAAAAGTAGCGTAAGTATCTCGTGCCAGTGTTACACAAGTTATTGTTATTCACCTTCTCAATGAAAGGTTCATGCACCCTGTCTGAATTAAAACCCATGACCTGCCAGCCACAAATAACCGGGAGCACTAATGCCAGGCTCAATGAGCTAAAACCAACCTGTAACAAACGTGTCCTGCAGACACTAAAAGAGCTGTTGTGCATAGTAAATAAAGAGCGTTAGTTGATCCACAGAAGGTGCGTGCTCTTGATAGCTGCATTTGAAGTCGGCCTTCCTTAGACAAGTTTTGTCGCATGTACTGTAAAAACTGCTGTCCCAGGTAACAACAGGAAGCTACCTCCATTGACATTGGTGGGAGGGAGGGGTAGGGGAATGGTTTCTGAGGATTTCATCTCTAATAAGTCACTTTGAGCATCTGATATGATGTTATTTCATCTTCACATTGTTGATGTCGCAGATTTCAGATTTTTTGCCCACAGCACCAACATTATATCCTGAGCAGGCGGGAACCCAGCTCAACATCTCCCTCTCCGACAAAACACTGAACATCTGGACCAACTTCACGACATGCATGTCCGAAGTCGCCAGATGGATGAAAAACAACTGCCTAAAAACTCAACACAGACAAAATGAATGTTGTCATATTCAGCAAAAACACCTCGCTGGACACAACCAAAATGGCAAGATGAAATTGGACCCACACCCAACCAACCACGTGAAGAACCTCGGAACCGTAGTCGACAACCATCTTGCTGTGACCAAGCAAGTGAACCCAGTATCCACCTCCTGCTTCCACACACTCAAGATGCTCAAGAAGATGGTCAGGTGGCCTACTCTCAACACTCGCATAGAGACATTTTAAGACATGGGCAAGGTGGGCAAATGCCCAGGGCTCTCCTTGACAATGGATACCCTGGCAAAGTGAGCAGGACAGTAAACATTCCTACCATTATATTGATGCTCCCAAAGAAACAGCTTATTTTCTAATTTCACACCTGAGCATGCTTAACAGAAACCTGGGGCACGATTTACTAAGGGTTTGCGCTGGGGCAAAGTCATGCAAAGTGACACAAAGCAGGAGAAGGTCTTACAACGGCATTTACTTTCCAGAGCAAAATATTTTTTTACAGTGAAAAGGTGCTCCTTTGCACCACTTTGCATCAAGGGTGTGTTATTTGGGTTGAACTTGGACAGAATAACGCAAGCATCCATACTTTTTGACCCAATGTCCAATCTCCAAAGATAACCAGTCCAGGCTTTGCGTCAAAAAGTAAATGCCC
Source organism: Triturus cristatus (assembly GCF_964204655.1). Lineage (NCBI taxonomy): Eukaryota > Metazoa > Chordata > Amphibia > Caudata > Salamandridae > Triturus > Triturus cristatus. Next base: position 137,909,743 of record NC_140580.1, on the reverse strand, counting down.
AAAGCTCAATATATGAAGATAACCAGTCTGTACTTTACATCCAATAAATCACAGCTTTTTATTTCTCCAAATGCCCCAAACATTGGATGTGTGCGGGACTGTACATCACACGTACAATGCAGGGAATATTTCCGAATTTGTCTGGGCATAGTATTTTGTACTGCAAGAGTATGTTTTCAGTACAATCCTATGCTAGACAGCACAATCACACTTCTGTACAGTGGAGCAAAGTTTGGGTAGCACTAGGCAGCATGTTTCAACAACAGCAGGCCATTTCTCATGAATCTTACCTCACCTCTCTGTCTCTGTGGCTCTATACCTTGACTCTCTCTGAGCCCTTTCGCCACCTTACTTTTCTAGCTCACTTCTCTCTCTACCTCACATCTCCCTTCCCCACTGCTTTCCTGCTACATAACCTCTCAATTCACCTAACCAAGTAGGGAGTTGATGGGATCCATGCTACCTGTGACACCGTAAGTCAGTTCTGAATTATTTGTCAATTGCTATTTGGCATGCTACGATTTGCACACCTTTTATTATGATTAAAAAAGAAAAAACAACATTCCCAGAATTCAAAAATCCATTGGCAAACACCACATCTGTAGCACAATACTTGCATACCATCGCTCACTCGACCAACTACAAAGCTGAAAATTCCACGTAATGTATCAAGGATCTTTATTCTAAAAGTAATTGCACGTGTAACCAGTGACATTTATAAATCCAACACGTCAAAATGCATAATTCTAGTGAAATGTAGGTTTTCTAACTGACCTAAACAGGAGGTAAAACACCCTCATGCCCAGGGTGACTCATGAATGAGTGCCTCTCAGGGGTATCAACCTACAAGTGATGCACGTAATACAGCATTACCAACCTTTGAAAGAGACCCACCAGGCATGCGAATGTTCTGCCGCAGTCATGTTATCCTTTCAGAGCTATAAGAGACACATGACTGTCTCTGCCCAAAGCCTGCAGGCCCTGCAAAGGTGAGCAGGACATGCCTTGGGCCAGGGCACTCGATATTGCAAAATATTTGATTCGCTTTCTAGAGAAGGGTCCACCCTTCACTCATCTTTCATCTCTTTCTCCCCTGCATGTCCTATGGCGCAGTAGGCAAAGATGCCGCGAGGAAGTACAGGATCTCTCTGAAGGGAGTGCATTGGCAGCTTGTGCATGAAAACCCACCTAATGCCAGAGACATTATAGATTTCCAGCAGGGGATACATATAGGACTACTCCTTTCTTTGAACTTCTTGCATGAGAGATCTATAGGAGGCGCTAGATGTAGGTAAACTTTCAGACAGTACAATGTGAAGGTATAACTGTCTAGAAATCACTGTGCAAGAGACATTCTGGAATAAGACACCAGGCAGTGGGAAGGAGTGGTTTGCTGGTATTCAGTGGTTTTCTTAGGAGCCTGAAGAAGCTATCTGTTTTGTTCAGACCACCTGCAAAAACAGGAGTTTGATAACCAATCAGAGTATTATTTTGTTGTTTTCCATTGGCAAGCTGTATGTGTACGATGGTGTATATATGGGTCGCCCTAAGTGGGAGTGGTATGCCCAGGCGTGGGGACCAGGTGCCATAGGAATCAAGCGCACCCCACTGAAGAAGCACAGCAAGGCCGAAATCTGTCTGAGGTTGCTTGTGTTTCCGTTCTGATGGGACGTGGCCTGGCAGCTCGGGCTTCACTGTCTATTTTGATTTGCATATGGCTGGTCCTTGTTTGTCATCACTCAGACAGGGGCAGCTCCTCCGTTGGAGCGGAAGAGGGTCATCCAACTTAAATGCCCCCCCAAAGCCCCCGAGATTAATTTATAAGAATTTTATTTTTCATCATCCCGTCTTGAACAATGTGTGTCAGGACGGGGCGGGGCTTGCTGAGTGGCAGCAGGGAGGAGTGGTGGGCAGAGGGCTGCCTGTACACTGTTTAATTGTGCATGTATCTTTGGCCGGACGTATTGCAACGGCCAGCTACACATGTGCACTTTAAAACTCTTAACCCAGCAGTCTTAGACAGCTGAGTTGAGAGCAAGTGCAGGCCTCCATTGCACTAGGGAGTGCCGTTAGAGGCTGCTACCTCCAATCAAGGCGTTGCTCTCATGTTGATCAACAGCATGTGAGCAGCGCTAAGATTGGCCAAGGGAGTTTGCTGGTGCCTGCAGTCGACGAAAGAAGAGGTCCGGAGTGGAGGACATGTTTGGTAAGTGTTTCTTTTTTATTTTTTGATGCACGCGCACTCAACCGCCCCCCCTTCCACCCCGTAGATGCCAGCGCCACTGATTTAAACGCATCCCAGAGGGAACCCCAGCTCCTGAGATTTAGCATTCCACTCATCACTGTTTGTGTTGCCCGAATGAGCCTCCTTAAGTGAAGGGATATGTACAGATATGAGTTGCGAGCTCACTGGCCAGAGGACTCAAGTTGCACCTCTCTGATGAGGTGCAACAAAGCTGAAACCATTTGGAGTTCCTTGTCCTCCTCTTCAGAGGGGACTGACCTGGCAGCTGAGGCCGAATCATTCCCTTCTGAATGACATACAGCTGGCCCCACTCCGGAACAGCACACGAGCAAAAACAATGGACAGGATTGTGGCCCAGAATGATGGTCAGTGGCTGAGAGTATTTCAAGCACTCCACCCATCCCTTTTTATGCTGTCTTGGTGAACAAAACACACTCAAGCTGAACTCACTACACAAACACTCGCGCCATACATGAGCAAACCACCTTTATAAAGTATGTATTTACGAATCAAAGTCCATGTTAGATTGGGTTCTGACATATGTTGTGCAGAGAACCAAAGTAAACGTTTCTGCGTTAAAATATTGGTAAATACGCAGTTAAAGTACTTAAAATAGGAACATTTGTTTTAAGTACCAGTCGCCCCAGTGCCCCAGTAAACAGACGGTGCTTATCTGGGTCAGAGAGGCCTTACCATGACTATTTGGTGCTTACGTTGTTTACTTTGCAAAGATGGGGAGTTATGAAAACAGATCCATATTTTACATGAATTCTGCAAATCATGCCTTGTCCAGCAGCACTATCATGCTCTTGTTGCACATAGCAATGATGAAATAAAATTAGCACAGAGAGCAGATTGGTAAAAAAGTATTTCTCGTCTATTCTGCTGACAAACTAGTTTTTTAAAGCATGCGCGTGCTGCCACAGGCTTTGATCTTCACAGGTGCACAAAAAGCACAAATTGACTTATGCATCCGCTAATGCACTTCTCAGTGTTGTTGCGCGGACCCCGGGGGAGCGGCGATGGGTCCCCGGGGGTCCCGAAGCAATAAACCTTCCCTTAAGTGAAATCGATCAATACGTGTCCGAGGTCGGAGGTAATCACTGATGAGATCGGCGCTCAGGACAAGGGCGGTCTGTAGGACGGTGGCCAGTGTGCATGTTCCGTAACCGGATGATGGACAGCGAGCAATGCTCATATCCGGTCACTGGAGATGAGCTAAGGGTACACTTGTGCACACCTCGACACAATGGCCTACGCACGCAGCACAGCCGAGCCGAGGATAACACAACCGACCAGGCCAAGATATACCCAATCACCACTGAGGAATGAGAGAAACGGCAAAGTCGAACAGCCCACTTACTCTAACACCAAACAAACTGTGCGAAATCTACCGGCAAACTCCGAAACAATTATCAGCGCATCACTTTCCACGAATCCATTAGGAACCCCGTCACTAAGGCAATACACCGAACAGATCCAGAAAACACTGGCACCACGAAAAGATACCTGAGTGCCTGGGGATTCCGTTCAGTGAGAAAAGCAGAATGGTGCAGCGGCCAGACAAATGGCAGAAGTGGGCTGTGCACAAATGGTGGTGAGGTGCCATAATCTAATGTGATTTTCTTGGATGCAAGAAATCATAACATGATACTGTCAATATTACTGATGGACTTGTGCGCCATAATTACCATTAGAGTTTCTGAACACTCATCTTTCTTTGGTCCATTCTTTGAAATCTAAGCCCCCCATTCTACACCATACGGTGTTCCTTCCTCACTCGCACACTGGTTTTAGTTCTCGCGCACCGGACAGCACAAGCTGTCTACTTGCGAGAGTCATACTGTGGGCTACCAAACACTTTCAGTGGGCTTACAGGCATCCTAGTGCTTACTATCGCTTGGGTTTATGGCGACTCTCATTTGTTTGATTCCTATTCAGTGACTTGCCATCCCCTTCTTCGGTTTATCCCTCATCTAGAGCTTTTCCATCCTTTTGATTGGTTGGCTTGTATCCTTCCACTGCTCAAATTTAGGGAACTTCTTTTTTTCCAGCACTCCGTGAAAGTGCGTGTGCTTTCTAGCTCTCTCCCCCTCAGTTGCCGCTGCTCCCTCCCGCAAACACTTCTGCACCCCTCCACATGCTCCAACGTGCTCTCCCCTTCGTGTGCTGCTCTCTCCCTCATGTGCAGCTCAATTTCATCTGCTTCTTCCCTACCCCCTTATACTTTGTGTTACCTTCTCCTCAGTGTTCTGCTTTAGCCCGCAACCCCACCAAGCTTTATTTTTTGTATTTTATTTCCTCCCCCGTTGCTTCCCCTCACCCTCTCTTCTGTTACTCCCCCACACATCTCAGGCATTTCAATTTTTTTATGTTTTTGCACCCTTTTTCGGGGGACATCCCAGAAGTTGCCACTTGCAGCTGGGCGCTTCACAACATCAAAAGTACGTTTGCGCACTTAGCATTTTTTCCTAGATCTAAATGGCTACTACCATGTTAGATAAGTAAAATAAAGGAAACAACAGACACATCATTCTGTCGGTGCGCGCATGCATGGTGAAACACGCGCGCGCCTATGGAATAACATGCCCTGCAACAGTGGCTTCATCATTGAGCCTTTTTTTGCTGATGCTGATGCAGAATCAGCAGGAGGCATCCTTCTCTTTGTCAGCGCTACACAGCAGCTGCAAATAGCACTCGAAAAACCGATAGTCCGAAAAGGCGAGACCTATTGGCTTTGCGTTGCTTGCTTATTCATCCTTATTCCCTAAGACATGCTGCCATCATGGGCCCAGGTAAAGGAAGTGCCTTCAAAGGTGTCAGTAGCTGGTGGTCAGCTCGGGCTTGCCCTTGCGTTACCCCCCACTAGCCCTGTTACTTCTAGTCTCGGTGGTCATAAACACAGTGGAAGGAAGAGAAAGTAAACTGGACTTTAAAAGCCCTACTTTTTCTGTGGTTTTTACTCTTTGCCCTCCCTTAAGCCACTAACATCATGTAAGTCATGTAACATGCATGTAGTCTGTAGATTAGCCTATATCTTATAAAGTGAAAACCAAATCCTTTAATACACAGCTTGAGTGAGTCAGGCGAAGCATGAAGTAGTCATAGGTTATATTAGTTCTTTAGGCGCGTGGTGGTGGGTTTGCGATGATTGAAAGGGGTATTCTGATAGCGCATGTACACGCACAAATAAAGAGTTATCATAGTCCGGAATGAGAGCAGAGATAGTGAGAGAGAGAGATAGGATAGACACGATGGAAGAGGAGATTTAGGGGGAGAAGGAGGGGAAGCTACAGAATCTTAGGATATCAGGAGATAATCAGTTTGATATGAGTGGTCTCTTGTCTCTGGCCATCTTCCTTCCAGGTGAGGCCTATCCTGGATTTGGGCTTTCTCCAGGCCAGGGCTCCCAGGCAATCTTCCTGCTTGCCCAGTGAGCTACCCTGATAGGCTGATGAGTTCTCTTCTGCTTGGATGCCATTCAGAGGGGCCCAGCTGCCCAGACTATCCTTGTCTAAGGGTCTTGGGCTGACCCTAAGGCGTCTCTCTGCCTCTGTCAGAGTGGAACCAAAAACTGGTAGGGCGTTTCCCCTGGATCTCCATGACATGCCTGTGTGGGAAGGTGAGCACTGGTATTCCGAACCCATGCGGAAGCAAAGAGAGCTGAGGGAGAGATGCAGGCTGATGTAGGAGGCAGGGATCTGTGTGCTCACTTTTAGGTGGGAACGTACCTTATTTCTGCCCCTGGTGCATCTCTTGGGAGAATTGAACACCCCCCGCAACGATAATGCGATTTAGCCAATGGCGATCCCACCACAGTATGTCATATCGACAAAAAATCTTCAAATTGTGACCTTTATTAACACACTACTTAATTGTGCATCTCAACCCTACCCACCAACGAGAGGCCTGAAAACTTCACAAACAGATTTTAGCTTCCTTCGTTCCCCCCTCTGGGCAGGGAGACATTGAGGAAAGGAGCTTGGTAAATAAGAACCGGTCCGGTATATGAAATTAGCACGTATTATTAAAGGGCATTGAAATGATTCCATTTGTAGAGGACACTATGCAAATAATGAAAAGCATTAAGCAACTTCTTGTACTTGAAGTTTTGAGTGTGAAGTATTTTATTGTCGGTGGACCTGATACCCCACATGGATACAATATCTCTGTCTTCCCACTTGTTGAAAAGGACTTTGAATGGTCTCTTTCTAGCCTGTGGGACATGGGACCAGTTTGATCACCTGTTGAATAACTTCCATACAGAGCTCACTGGAAACAGCAGACTCTACATACATGACGCTGAGACGACGAGATGACGTTTTTCCATGCCCCCTTTCCAGCAGTGATCTTGCGGTGCCAGCATGGAATACTCCTAGTTGTCTGACCTCAGCAGTTCAGTGCGAACAAAACAAAGCCAGGCCTGCACATAAGGAGAGCCGCTTTCTGCCACCTACCCTGGATATCACACTGTGCACTCATACAGAAGTGAGGGAGGGTAGCAAAAAGAGACCCCACTCATTAGAGGAAGGCTGGTGCTGTGAGGAGGATGGAGAATGGCATTGATCTCTGGGATCCTGAACCGGGACCAAGTAGGTGCCGCAAGCGGGTGTTCGACCTTGATGAAAGTGTGACAATAGGCGACACTCCCCAGCTCGGTCCATGGGGTATCACAAATTTATGATTCACAACAACAAAGCGTTGGTGAACTAACCGTAAGTTTTGCGGTCAACCAAATCACTCTTTGAGTGCACCTTAGCGTGTGCACTCTTCTCACCGGTCCTGAAGAAAGCCTTGCTACTACGCATCAAAAGGCTGAAACATATAGACCTTTTCACTTTTTCTTACTAACGGATGTCTGTGACCAAGAACGCCACAACTGACTTCCACCATTTTTACTTTTAACCTTGCCCTACGACCCCACTATTAAAACTTCCTTGAGGAGTCACAGAGGCAATTTTTAAAAATCACTTGCACGTTTTCATTCATGTAAAAAAAAACCCGCTGTAATTCAGGCGTCGTTGCACACCCGAGTGGCACTTGGCCCCTCGGGTGGGAACCCACTGATGAAGCATGCCACCAACTAGGTTTGTGGGTGAGGGTTCTTTTGTAAAAAAAAGTATTACTTTTCCTTCACTGACCACAGTAATCCTTTCTAGGCATTACTCCTTCTTTGTTGTTGTTGTACGGCATTGAAAGACAGACATCTTGTCGCCCCATGTGCAAGTTAGAGCTCATGTTGTGCCATAGAAGGAGGGACTACCTCGTTCAGCCCTACTTTTCCTTAGCCTGATGGTATTAGTACATTTTCTTTCACCACTGTAAAAGCAGCACTACAAGTACCAGAATGCAATAGGCCTGTAATAACTGAAGAGAGCTGCCACATACCACTGGCCAACGGACGACTCTAATTTTATCCACCACTCTAAGTCCGGACTAGCTACATACTACAGCCACTTTTTTGCATCTCACGATGATAATCAAATTTGGGATGATATTGATAAAGTCCATCCCAGCAGATCTCTCCACCATTTCTCCCTTTTAACATATGCCTACTCAGGGCCATAAACTTTAAACAAACTATAGAATAGACAACCCATTCCATAAAACAGCTAAGTGAACTATGAACATAAGAAAGACCAAAAGTGGCCTGCAGAGCTGCTCAAAGCTGCAAGCTTCCTCAAAACCATAAACTGCGCGCCTATCTCTCATACATCTTCATCCATCACACTGCTATGAGCTGCATCCCATCACAGGATAACGGTGGTCCTCACACACACAACGTGGAAACACTTCCCACATAGGATCAAAACATAGGCAAAATCCTTCCAACCACGCATCCTACGCAGTGTAGCGTGCTACCCGTGTAGGCAAACACTTCAGCGCCTCACATAGAGCAAGTAAGCGCTATATAAATGTTGCAATACAATAACAAAAATCTCTATTCTTTGAATTTGGCTAGTTATTGTTGGAACAGGTCACCTCTCAAGCCAACCTGACTAGTACAGATTAGTAGCCTCAATAGAGTGACGTCAGCCTGGTCAAGAGTTGAGTAAGTGGTGCTCTATGGGCGTGAAGCGTAAATAGTTTTTATGATCATAGAAAGGGACGCAAAATTTCAATCGAGCCGTAGAGATAGATCATGAGGTTAAGGCACCTGCTGTTAGGATACGTGTACAACATTCACCTCACATGTTTGACTCCGCATTTTTCAGATCTGTCAAATGAGCACCACTTTCTAGAGCTGTCAAATGAGCGCCTCTCGTCGGTTCATTAAAATACTGTTCTCAGCTCATTAAGTCTTCAGTTACTTAACGCTGCATAACATTTAAACTGTTGTTATCACACAGCCAGGCGTTCACACAGAGTTCCAGTGCATTAAATGAACATTACCTGAAAACAATACCTGGTAATCATGACTTCAGTAGAGGGCGAATGCTTGAAAAATGCATTTTGCGCATGATTGCGTCTACTGAAAGCATTTGCTCAAAAACGCACCTTTAGGAGTGTTCCCTTCATAAGCACAGTTACAGGTTGCAGAGAGTGTCAACAACATCTGTGCTTCTTAAAAATTAGACTGGAAAATGACGACCCATTTTGACACATTTTCGCTTGATTTTGGTCAGTGTAGAGTTATTTACAGCACAGTTTTTACTTTCATTGGAGTCCAGTATTTGCTGGTCCAGGTTGTATTGATGAATCTTCACAAATAAAGATTCCTCTCTTCGCTTACCACTCTCAAGAAGTCACATGACGTGTCTGATTAACAGGTCAGGGAGAGAAGTGACTGCAATTATGCTGTCATCCTCAAAATGGCCACCGCATTACAGGCACAGAAAGGCTTGAAATAGATGGGGAAACTTTTGGTGAGGGGCTTAAAATGAGTTCCTGCTCTATTGGGCTTATTTTTTCCTAGTATAGAATGCACATATGCCTAAGATGACAGGACAGCAACTGGAACAGACTAGTTTAGTGCAGTCGATTTAAGTACGCCGAAGGCACATGACTTTGTGGGGCCCCTTTGCCCTTTTATCCTTAAGGCACACCCAGTGGGGTCCCCTGCTGATTGGTGGCTTTAAACCAAGCTGACCAATCGGTGCCTGGCACTTTCCAGGGCTCAGCTGCTGCCCGCTCTTGGTTTCTGCCCCCCGGTAGGGGTTTGTCACGGACCCTTACAGGTCCGGCTGCGCCACCCCGGCCCGCGTGCTTTCTCTGAATCCATTTACAAAACCTCCATTCCGATCCCTCACTGGTCACCCATCCCACACACCCTACTTACACACATCTCGTAGTAATACTTTCTTTCTCTCTTTCACAGGAGCATCACATATCTTCTGTAAACTGACTGAAAATTCCAGGCACCTCCTTATACACTTACACACTATTCAACATTAACACTTAAAGCATATGCATACCTGCCAACTTACAAAATAACTTCACTGTGTGAGGAGGGGGTAGAGCCTCGGAGATGGTGGGGCCTGGTGCCATGAGCTATCTAAGAGGGACTCTGCCCCATACCAAGCCCCCTGCCAAAAAAACAACAAGCATTTGCAATGCAATAGGTCTCACATTTACGCGAGTTTAAGCTATTGGCATTGTAAATGACAATGCTTTTTAGTTATGTTTTAAAAACGAAAACAAAAATAAAAGGCATCGTCATTTGCAATGTCAATAGCTCAAACACGCGTAAATGCGAGACCTATTGCATTGCAAATGCTTGTTTTTTATTCTGAACAATCGCTTCCCATAAGTGTTTGTGTTCTGTTTGGGTTAATCAGCCCGGCACCCGCTCCCTGCCGCCACGCTTCATATGTCATCATTGCGGCCACACCTCCTGCTCTATTGCTTGTTGCCCCAGTTATTTGCTACGCCCGCCCCTCACACCTCCTGCCACATTAATTGTTTCATTTAGCACTACCTCCGTCCCAATCTCTCACCCCTCCCGCCACGTTCCTGGATTCATTTAGCACTGCATCAGACCTTGTCACATGACGCGGTCCAGAAAGGTTTCACGTAAACACTACTTTGAAAGAGATCTCCCGCCAAGCTTCATCTTTCATCATTCAGTGCACTGTTGCTTTCAAGATAACACAATGCATGCCTTTAGGCACACTTTCCCTTTAAAATTTTCCTTATGCCTGCTTTTTTAAAAGAAATTACTTGTGTTCTGAGGGGGATCCTGCCCACAGAGCTCTGTTGAACTGCCTGTGACTGGGCTTCTGTCTCACACACTTTCTGTTCTCTAGTGCTCCAACCAAGATACTGTTATGTGGCTCTCTGGTTACACACAGATCTCTGTGGTGCATTAGGTTTCATAATGTACAACAGTGCATTTCCCACTGATTCATTTACCTTGTATTTATCTTTTTATTTAACCGGTGCATTATTTTATATGTAGTTACCTAAAGATGAAAGACCAAAAAACGTTACGTCTTTAGTTGTGTTAGTCACGCCTTCGACACCCGCCCCCATTGCTAGAACCATCTTAGTTCACATTCTTTTTCTTAATGCACTTCGACCGCTACCCAGAACTTTTTTAAATTATAAGCGAATGTTCACCGTCAGTATACACATTACTTAAAAAAGCCTGCAAGCCCAAAAAGTATTGGTAAAAATGTAATTTCATTAGCTCCTTGCGGAAACCTTTCTGGTATGTGCACGGTGCTTTTCCACATGGTTTGTTTTCTGAGTTTTTTCGTGTTGGCCGCTCTATAAATGGGTGGTGAAAACAAAAGTACTGGAATAAAATGCGTTTTCAACATTCGCATTGCTGTCTTCTGCCCTTACGCTGCGGCAGCAACCAACCCATGCGGCAACTACCATCCACCCCCACGAGCTGATTATTCAACACTGAAGCAGATCAGCTTTGCACTGAAAACACACTGCGCATGCCAAAAGTGCATACTCCAATCGACATTAAAGGCGCAATATCGTTTTCAGTCTATCAGAACCGAAGGCCGAATCTTTGAAGGTCTAGCTTCCACATAACTAAACACTGACGCAGTAGCTAGCAGAACATGAACAGTTGCCACAATAAAGGGAATGTAAACATTTACATTAAAACGCAACACTACTGGGAGGTTTGTCATAAAAGGAGGAGTTGATTTTGTGAATAATATAAATCCCTAAAAAAATGTTAAGTCTATTTTCCAGGTTTCTATGTTATTAGTTTTGCCGTACGTTTCTATTTCCTCGTTTCCTCCTGTGCCGGCCAGCCTCCCCTTTTGCCCTGCATGGCCATTTTGGAATTGCGTACTTAAAATGGAATGGAGGCAGAGTCAAGCTTCAGAGAGTGCTGCGCGTTTCACAAAAAATTCAGGTTAGAAAATGGCCACTCTCACATTAACATTGTTTTCTAGCCTCTGTTGTTAACTACTGTGCATCTGACTTTTATATATTTTTAATTTTAAGTAATTTGTTCCGTCGCATAAGAAAAAGAGCAGGGGAGAGGATGTGGTCTCAGGGCTAGACTGCCGACTTTGGAGCTGGGAAAGCAAGGTTCACGCCTAGGGGTCGACTCCACATCCTGTGATTCTGGGCAAATCACTTAATCTCCTCGTGCCTACCAAAACAATGAATGTGTCCTTGTGTAACGTAACTGGGGCTCATGTAAAGCGCTCCAATACCTTTGGCTCGAGTTCGCGATATATAAATCTGCAACAAAAAAAGAGCCCTACTACGATATACTGGCGATTTTCTCTGTGGCTGTATGATCGACTTAACTTCCAAGTGTAGCAGCAGAACTGATGTTATTAGCTTATTCTAAACAGGTTCGCTTACCAACTTGTAGCTAGCGGTTGCCTCCAGGGGCCGCTGTTGGAACAAACTGAGAGGTGTCAGGGTGTGCAGCAAAAACCGCTACAAGCAGATGTATGGGGGGGGCTCTATTTTTAGGTGATGGCCCTCGTTTCCTCCGTCACTCTCCCCAACAAAGAAGCGGCGTTATTATAAAGCAGCATCTGGGTACGTGTACACAAGGGGCAGCTCCTTGAAATGAGCAGCGATCCCTGCACAGGTAAGCCGCCACTGTGAGAGCCCGGCTTCTCGTTCTCGCTCAGCTCTCCTTTGTGTTGGGTAAAACAATCAATCCTAAAGAGACTGGCGAACGTACCATCACCGACCTTTGCAAAAGCACATCGGCCAAACCTCTGCGTCGTCCTCAATTAAGGCATCTCTGTGTGTGATGGTGGTTGAGCCCTTTTCCTGGCCAGAAATAATTATGGCGCTTGTTTTTGCCGTCATTAATTGTTCACATTGTGATTCTCCTCCAGTTATTGGTGGTATGGCGGTGGCAGTGACGCAGCACATTGCCAAAGTGAAAAATGTTGACAGGAAAAGATGGAAAGCCAAGTAGATACACAAATGGTGCGCTTTACCCCGCGTTGTTAGGCAATCGCATGTAATTATATTCTGCAGGGCATATCTCTGTGAACATCGAAGAGGAAAGCGTAGCAGCAGATCGTAGAATATTGTTTGCCCGTTAGACTTGCTTCTGTGTGACGAAGAATGTACCCGATGAAGATGCAAACAGTAGAGTAGAAATACAGATTACCTTTGTATTTGCGGTGGAGCGACGCATCGTTGAGTGCAGACTTCCCTAAAACAAGCCCTCACCCAAAGGAACAAGCTGTCGCCATTACGCACACAGCAATGTTTTTAGCATCCCGCTTTCACTTTAAGTGAAACTGAAAGCGCAATCCAAACACAAGTTACAGTTCGATCTCTTATCTTTATGGGGCCATGTGTTTCTAAACACATGGCCCCATAAAGATAAGAAAGTGCTTCACGTCAGCCGTGAAGCAGGCCACCGAGTCGGCTCGGAGGCGAAAGGGCGTCCCTAGAAAACCCTCATTTCCAATGGCAGGCAACCGTTTAGCATAGCATAAACGGTGACGCCGGCTATGAGGGGTGGGGCATAAAGCCCTTTTCTGAAAGTCCTCTCTTACTAAATCTTTTGCGAAGGCGGAGCAGGGCTCTTCCCTGCAAAGGCCATGCGAGAACTAAAAACAAAGGGTCATCGAGGCTGTGACCGATGCTCAGGGGTATTTTCACACCTTTTAATAAAAACGACCTGAAACCCCACTGTTTACGGTGATTTTCAGCCTGTTTTCCCTGCCACCGTGTGATTACAGCTCCTCACCAGATGACCGGAACTCACTTTCAATAAAAATAAATGGAAACTTATGCTCCGCTGCAATCTTTCTCTTTATAATTGCCTTAAGGATGCTGTACCTTATATGGCTAATGGAGGTCCTTTTACAACTCCACAGGGACACCTACTAACAGCCTATAATACTGCACCCTTTCCTTTTTTCATAGATTTTCTTTTATTACTTATGCTACTACTGCGATATTTTTGGACAAAAATCAAAATCAAAGACACATTATTATTTGCAACACCAATAGATCAAACTTTCAGTAATGCGAGATCTATTGCATTACAAATGCTTGTAAATACATTGCATACTGTCCTCTGGGCTGTCCAGGGCCTACCCTAGGGGTGACTTTTATGTATTGAAAAGGAAGGTTTGGGCCTGGCCAAGTTTTATTTTGCCAGCTGAAATGGCAGTTTAAAACTGCGCACACACAGGCTCTGCAATGGCAGGTCTGAAACATATTTAAAGTGCTGCTTAAGTGGGTGGCACAATCAGTGCTGTAGGCCCCCTAGTAGCAAGTAATTTGAAGGCCCTGTGCACCATGTAGTGTCACCTTAGTAGGGACTTACAAGTGAACAAAATATGCCAATTGGGTATAAACCAATGTTACTTAGGGAAAGAGCACCAGCCCTTAAGCACGGGTTAGCAGTGGTGAAGAGCACGGAGTCCTAAGGCAAACAAGAAATAAAGACAGAAAAAGCAGGAGGTCTGAAGGCAAAAAGTTAGAGGAAACCAGGTCTTTAAGTGGGTCGGGTTTCACCGGTGCTGAGCACCGGCAGTTTTTTAAAGGGGGCCTCAAAATGGGTCTCTATCGGGCTCTGTTTTGTACCCTGGCACAGGCAGTCTGTTTTTCTTTCTGGACTGCAGTGACAGCAGGCACATCGATGTGTTCGTGCTCACACTGCTCAATTCTCACTAGTGGAGAAGTTAGGGCATGACGTCATGCCAGGTGAGCATTGTAGGAGAAGGGAAATCCTTTAAAGAAAGTCATTTTCTCTCTGGATTTCCCTTCTCTTTTTGAAACTCAGGAGCAGCAACATTGTCTGGTGTCACCAGAGCTTTAAGTGGAAGATTTTTCAATATTATATACAAGCCATAGTTGCTGCATTTTTATCTTATGCAACTAACAGCCACTGACAAAGCCAATAGTCCTGACTTGTTGTAGGTATGATGTTTCTTGTTGTATCATATATATGGATGCAATGACAGAAACAGCAAAATACAAGTCGGGCGGCACACTATGCTAAGCACAGATTTGTAGCTTATGTGTTTCTAAGCCTCGCCGTCAATTACATTGGCCTTGCTCTTTTGAGAGACCCCCCCCCCCCCCCAGTTTTTGCATCCCACTTAAAGCCCTGGAGGAAACCACGCCAAGGATGCCAGGACTAACACCCATTAAGAGATAACTACACCACTATAGTCCTAAGCAACACAAAAAGGGCACATTTATCACCTCTCGTAACCATATAATTTACTGGACACCTAACACTCATAAAACAAATGATTCCAAATCAGCACTCAAACTCTGAATGTTGCCAGGCATTCAGGATGCAGTTAGTTGGGAAAATAAAGAAGGGTTTATTGCTGTGCAGATAAATGTAGATAATAAGCAAAAAAGACCACATTGCACAACACTGTACAAGACTAGTACCATTTTGAGCAGGCAGCTGCAGGACAGCAGAACTACAAAATGGTTTCGTTTTTCTTAGTGTGTTGTCGATGAAATGCTACATCACCACCAACATTTGGTGAGCTTTGACGGAGAGCGTCTCTGAATAACGTCTTGCAACAATGATTTGGTTTGTAAATATAATTACATGCCAGGTTGATTATGTATTCACCAGAACCCCAAGATGGCAACGTAGGACGGTAAAATCATTACATATGTTAATAATGTATATATTTTTTTGAGCAGTTAACTTGGAAAATGTGTTTTTTTCAGTGTAGGAAAATGTTTATTGATACAGTAAACCAAATGGGGGACTATACTGTTTGTCAATCTAAAGAAAAAGACAAGAAAATACTTAATTCTCTGATTAAGACCGTAATACTTTAACAAAAAACACAGTTGTTTTGTTAAAAACACAGTTTGTGCAAGGGAGAGGATGTAGGCGCCATTCTTTCCCTGCTCTCTCCACATTGCAGCTAACAATGGGCACGGACTGGAATTAGACTGTTTAGGATTTGTTTAGCTTTCATTAATGTAAAGTTATTAAACAATTGACAATGGTAAGAGTAAATAGGGTGGTTTTGGGCTGTCATGATGATGAAAACCATACTTCGCCTTCCCTTTATGCGGTCATGTGAAATATGGGTTTTTGCACCACTGTATTTTGTTCAATAAAAGCACCCAATTTAAATACTTCTTTTTCACTCCATTATTCAACCACATTAGAACTCAGAGACGTTCAGCCCATGACACAATCAGTTGGCTGGATTGAGCTGTTTGCTGGATAAAAATAGATGCTTCTCGCTTGCCAGCTATGTCTGTAGAGGGTTTTGGACTCGGCTTATCAATGCAATGGTTTTGTCTTCTAAATTTGTTTTCGGTGGCACTGCAGAAGATGCTTTTGAAGTTGATAATTAGCTCTCAATACAATAAGGAAGCTTGGTGGTCTATAGGACAGGTCACGCCTCCTTCTACACTCTGTGGCGCTGCTTCTGTTCCTGGGTGCAGGACTTGCAGAGGGCTTAGTAGAATCCTGTGTGTTTCAACCCTAAGCTGCTCTCCTGTCGTTTATACTTTCCCCCACTTTGTTTTCAGTTCTTCAAACCCACCATGACGTTTCCAGAACTACCCTGACGAAGGTAGGAAAACTATATCTGGATAGCTGTGATATCATCCCCCAAAAATAGAACCTAGGCAGCTGAAGATGCGTGGGGGCGTGGGGGCGTGGAGACTGCCCAGGGGTCAGAGGGAGCAGGTGGTCAGAAGCAGGAAGCAGCATCCATTTCTGACACCTGCTGGACGGGTGATGGGACAGGCTCATGGATGGCCAAACCCTTCCCTTTCTGACCTTCCAGGAAGCCTCGAGGTAGACTGAAGAACTGAAGTGTGGATTTTTCTCACTCTGGGGCACGCAACATTCTCCCACAGCGCCTCCCACACATGGAATTTTAGGGGGCGGGGGTGGTTCCCCCCACTTTTTAAATCAGATCTTTTTGGCTTCTTCCCAACTTCTATCTCTGTTCTGAGAGAAGACTGCTGAGTGAAGGTGGCACTAAGCACATCAAGATGGGAGAAACCATTGGAGCTGCTTGCGATGCCATCGCACCGTGTATTTATATGTGCACACACATATATAAAATATCTTTATACAAAAGTAATAATTAAGTATTTTATCATTTTCAAGAGTTATAGTTAACTTATTTTTTTAAATACATTACAATTAAAAACAAAACTTTTATTAGAAAATAAAAACATATTTTACTCTAATTAAATTTACTTAATATTAATTGAAAATAAACAAGCTAGTAAGGGTGCTTTTATTTTATTTTGGTTAAAAAATAAAACAGTAAAAAATAAATGTGTATTTCAAATATTTAATTATTTGCTAAACATTTATTTTGAAGAGTTAATGTCCCCTAACATTTTATTATATGAGCTCTAGGATAAAAAATAATTATAATAATTTATTTTACATTTATATTTCTCATTTAGCTTTTTAAATTAAAAAAAACGTTATTACTTTTCCCTATACTTTCCTACAGCGAGATTTCCTCCACAGTGGCAGAGAT
The DNA here is from genome assembly GCF_964204655.1 of Triturus cristatus. Taxonomy (NCBI): domain Eukaryota; kingdom Metazoa; phylum Chordata; class Amphibia; order Caudata; family Salamandridae; genus Triturus; species Triturus cristatus. Next base: position 137,892,604 of record NC_140580.1, on the reverse strand, counting down.
CTCCACCTACATGCAGTAGCGTAACGAAACTTGAGGGAACCCCCCTGCAAAGTTCATGGAGGCGGCCTTCCACGCTCCGGACCAAGTCAGGTGCTTTAACCCCTTGCATGCCCGCCCCTTTCCCCGCCCAGTGCCGCGCCTTCCATTAGCGGGCGGAGTTCATGACGAGCTGGACTCGTCATGGGCACAGCGCCACCGCAGCCCATGACGAGTCCAGCTCGTCATGGGCACTGAAGGGGTTAAGGTCAAGGGCAATACCGCCGGTGCACAGTGCTGGAGGGGACCCCCTGGAGCTCTCCCACCCCCCCATTGCGGGGGCTGCGGCCCTATTGTTATGCCATTGCCTACATGTGAAAAGTTACTAGTAGTAATGTTACAAAAGTAAATTCAGTCTTCGATGTCTCCCCCTCCTGGAGTAATGGCGATAGATTCATTTAAGTCTTCTCTTACGCATAACTCCAAACTTGCAAATTGTGAAGAGCGAAAAAGTGTAGACACACCATGGTGCAGGCGAATATTTACACGTGAGTAAATCTATTCATGTACATTTGCCTTTGTGACCATGGCCCTACTTGTTTATGCATTTGCATTTTTTCTCTCATTAACTGTCATTTTTCTTTACCATACCACCCCTTGCATTACTTTTCTTGCTAATCCAACATGATGTGCTACAGACCACAGCACTTTCTGCACAACCTACCCCAGATCCATTTAAGTGCATATTAAGTGATCAGAAAATTGCAGCAATTACATTCCTCAATCTTTGTGAATGCCTAAAACTTGCCAATTCATCTCAAACTGAGCTGGCTGGGAATACTTGGATCAGGACAAACAGGAGGTTTTTATTCATGCATATTTATTTTCCCAGTTCTAGTGAACTTTGCACAGGAAAAAGCTGGTGGAAGAGGGAAAACCTGCGATAATCAGGTGCACAAACTCCAGTGCCTCAAGTTATCTGTCGTTCTCGCCTCTGAAACTTACAACGTGGTGAGAATGTTGCCTCAGTGTAATACCACAATGTGCGGTACTGCATCCATTCTGGATAAATATTACTGACTGATAAACCATGCTAACTTATAATGAAGGCCTAGTAGGTGCAAACCACATGGGCGTTACTTGTACACGCCCACTCCAGCGCACTCATCGCTATATCCACTTTAGCCCATTCATTCAGAAATTCCTTGTGCAGGGTCCATCCACAGTGAGAACAGCAAACCTGCCGAGCACACAAACGTGAAGTGAACAAACACAGCAGGAGATATGACGTTCAATGCAGTTTCTAATTTGACGTGACCGAATAAAGCTTGGAATGACTCACAAATCCACTGCGTCATGTGCTACCTTACCTGATCCGGCCCACTTCATTCCATTGAAGGCACATAAGACATCTCGGTGCCTTGAGCACCGTAGGCGCCTAAGTGTGACCTGCAGGCCACAGTCTTGGAACAGGGAGTTGAGGCTTAACCATTGCTCTACTGGGCTCACTTCTACTTTAGGGGCAGATACTGACTCTGGCGGAGAGGCATGCCGGGGATACAGCCTCACCTGCTTACCAGTGCAAAGGAGTGCCTCCCCCCCAATGTCTCATCCTCAATATTTTATGCTAAAAACCGGAGGAATTCCTAAGCAGAAATTGACCCCGCATATGAACTAGAAGCAGTGACTGCCTGGAATTGCGGTCTGTGCATGTTAGTCCTCATTCTAGGCCAGGAACTGGGAAGGAAGCAGTGCCAGGGTGGAGTTACCAGTCGGAATGTGTGATTTCGGACCTGGCGAGGCGTAGTTTCCTATGGTGCAGAAAGTGCAGTGACTTGGGGCTCAAAGGCCTGGGGGCCACTGAACTCTTATCATTGCTGTATTATACCATTTAAACAGCAGCCAGGGGACTCATTTCCTTTATGCGCCAGGGTCCATGAGACATGGCTACGCTACTGGATAATGGTAATGACAGAACCCTCATTATTGGCCCCTTAGATACAAGTGAAACTACATTGTATTTGCAGCTTCGCCTCTTGACTGCACTGTGTGATCCTGGGAGGAACATATGTTCTTCCTGTGCCTCAGTCATATTTTTGTACAAAAGTGGGAATACTAAAATATAACCACAAAACCCTATGTATAAAGTGTCCTGTTACAACTTCTACTAGAATAATTTAGACTGGGTGAGGTAAATATATCCCATGTGGTAAAGCGCAACGAGGAAACGCAGATTCTTCTGTACATTATATCAATGTTCAATGCAATACAAAATATGTTCCCTGGATTGTTGGGGGCAATTTAGCAAAGCCACAGTTACCCAGTACCAGGCTGAATCCTAACATGCCTTTTGCCAAAGCTCTACAAGGCCTTCCCAGTGGTAGCATATGCGCTCAACAACGGCCAATCACATATTTTGAGAAATTTCAAAGACAGAGGCCTCAGGGATTAACATAGCACTGAACCTAGAAATAAAACATAATGGGCGATTATACCCTGTAGGAAATTCCAGTTCACCTGGATGTTTTATGCATTTCATCATGAACTGAGCTTTAGATTAGGAAAGAATAATTGACGGAATCTCCACTGTAAATTCATAATTATCATGCGATACCGGTGCTTTAAATGAGCAGGTACTGTCCGGTACTGAGTACCTGCACTTCTCTAATATAAAAAGAGAGAATACGTGCACTTCTCAGCCCTGCTGCAATACCTTTAATGGGAGAACACCGGCACTTGTCAGGAGCAACCAGGTCTATGAATATTGGGTACCTGCACTTCTATATTTCTATTTAAAGCACTGGGCGATACTAACACCCCAAATATAACCATTTGCTTTAAAGGATAGTTCTAGGATAGGTCTGGAAACATTTTGGGAATTCCAAAACAGCTGCAATTAGTTCTACTTGTAAATCCCAATTTTAGGGAAAAACAAGCATTGTAATGCTCACCCCTAAAGGGAGCCTTTTCATCACGTAAAATGTTGCTAAACATCAAAGCCATGCACCCCACTGCTATCCTGGCACCCCCTTTTGATCTCCTGGACACCAGAATTCCACTCCCGGCGTCCTCGTTTCCCTACATTTCGTGATCCTGGGCACATGCCGTTATCTCTATGTCGTTGCTTCCATTCTCCTGTCCAACCCAAATTGGGAACGCTAAGAAACAACCCAACACCCAGCGTTAATGAATAAGAACGTTTACATATCGCAAATCAACCTGTTAGACACGTCGGTGATATAGAGCGATTCAAGTCAAACAAATGGACGAGAATGGATGCCGCAGCAGGCTCGCGCGCCCCCATCTTTTTCTGGTTATCGGCCATAAGCAGAAAGCGCGCGGAGCATGAGAACGTCTCTTGCGACGGTGACAGCCCAACGCTAAAAACTGCGACAGCATCATCGATCCGCAATCATGGCGAAGGCTCCATATTGGCCATTTACCTTGTTCCTTCACCATGACGGCGCTCCCGGCTCGGCCGTGTGGTGGATTCAGCGGTGGCTGCAGGCGCGCCTGTGGGCGGGGCGGGTACCCTCTCTGTGGTGCTCCTGCTTATCCAGCAAGGTGAGGGGAGATCGATGGCAGGACGGAGATCCAAAAATGCTGCTTCACATCACAAAAAATAAAAGCTGCAGTAATCCTGGCGGGTGCGGGCGCTCCCTGCCGGGGCTGGCTGCGGCTGCGGCTGCGGGATGCGGATGAGAGAAATGGCAGCTCCGGGCTGGACTCTGCCCCGGCAGTGCGCCGCCGCTGCTGGCGCTGGCAGCTGCTGGGCTGAGACAAATGCAGCATTCCTCGCCCCAGCCCTGCTCTGACACCACCTTACATTCCTTCAGCAGGGCGGCATGGCACATTCCCTCGCAGTGACGCCCCTCTCCCTGCCCGGCAAAGCTCTCTTCTATCCAACAGAGGCAGCGCTCTCTAGCCTGACGGAGGACGTCCGCTCCCCTCCCTCCAATTAAAGGCTCTGCTACCAGTAAATGCACCTCTGCTCCTCGCACCCCCCCCCCCCTCTACATGGGCACCTCTCTGCTGCCGCAGCACAGCAAAGAATTCAAGTACCTGGGGCTTTTCCTACAGTTCACGTAATCCGCTGCCCCCTCCGGAAAAGTAATCTTTGCCCCTCCAGCAAAAGTACCCCTGCCTCTCTCAGAAAATACATCCTCTGCCCCTCCCTCCAACAAATTCACTCAACCTGTTCCAGAAATGCCCCCTGCCCCTCTCATCAAAGGTACCCCCCTATGTGATGTCCAAACAAAAGGTAACCTTTTTGTCCCTAGCCTGGAAGATACACCTATCTGTAAAATCCGTATTTGTAAAGCACGAACTACTCACCCTTACGGGTCTCAAGGCGCTGGGGGCCGTCGTGGAAATTAAGTGAGCTATTGCCCAGAGCCACATGGTGTTGAGCTGCCGCCGGAGCCGGGGATTGAACCGTGAACCTTGTGCTCCGAAGTCAGCTGCCCTGCCCCAAACAAAACACGCTTATTGATAAATAGCTTTGTATAGCGCCACTCTTCACTAACACCACTTCAGAGCGCTACTTAAAACACATCCTAGCAGACTGTATCCCCAGGCCTCCAAAGAAGGATGCCCGGTCCAGCAAAGCCAAACCTTCTGGTCTTTAACCCCTTCCCACTCTTCTCTTCTCGTAACCCTGCAAGGGCCCTTGTCTGTTTGCAGCCATACAGGGTACCCGTTTCTGTACCCACTAACCCTGCAAACAAAGCCTCCTCTGCTCAAAACCTTGCAAACATATCCTACTCTGCCCCCAGCCGAGGGGCAGCTGGCACCATCGCATGCAGTGCGACATGGACAGCATCGTAGTGTTGCTCTCAGTCAGATCGGATGGCAGATGTGCGCCTGCGGCCACTGTAGGGAAGGAGGCTGCTCGGCCCTCCGTTTATGGCCCCAGTGTTCAGGGGAGGGGTCACCTTGCAGCACCAGACCTCTTTGGTGATCTTGGCAGTTGCCACCAGCAGGACATCTCAAGCTTTCTCATGATGGATGTCAGCTGTTTGAGGAACTCACCACCAACACGGCACCTGGACCACCCGTAAGCTGACTCAAGTTGAGTAATCAATAAACTTGCAACATATTTTATTCACAAAGATTTGCCACTGTCAGTTATTTTGTTGCATCCATGCCTTTATAAGTTATCAGGTGTCCTGCTAGGTGCACACATTCTACCCTAGGTAAACCTGTCCGTCTGCTGGTGCCCAGCACTTGCTAATAACATTTCGAGCAATAACACAGGATGAGACCACTTGAACAACCTACAGTAGGAGCTGATTGGCTGAGAAACCTATCTAGCTGTATATGCCTTTACAATGCAAGGTAAGTATATTTACGCAAATATGCGTGAAGGGAAACAGATGAAAACATTGATCTGACAGACAGGGAGCTGCCTTTCAGCAGCACCCTGTCTGTCAGGGATATTCTGGCTCCCAAACGAGGCTGGGAGCCGTCTGCGACTGTGGGGGGCTTTGAGTCTCCCCCCAAAGTCCCACCAGGGCACCCAGGAGACATAGCCAGGGTGGGTTCCCCGGGGCCAAAATCAGCCCGGAGGTTTCATCTCTTTCCCTGCCCGCAAACATGCAGGCAGGCAAAGCGATGCAACTATTGCTCCTACACGGAGGGGGGTGCCTTTCCAGCAGCTCCCTCCGTGCAGCAGCAATGCCGGCTTCCACAGGAGGTGGGGAATCGGCGAGCAGAAAGAGGAAAAATAAAGGTCAGAAAGAGGCAGAATACAGGTCAGAAACAAGCAGAAAGAGGCAGATTAAAGGTCCGCAATGAGCAGAAAGAGGCAGGTCAAAGATGAGAAATGAGCAGGAAGAGCAAAATAAAGGTTAGAAACGAGCAGAAAGAGGCAAAATAAAGGTCAGCAATGAGCAGAAAGAGGCAAGATAATGGTGAGAAATGAGTAGAAAGAGGCAAAATATAGGCCAGAAATTAGCAGAAACAGGCAGAATAAAGGTCAGCAACAAGCAGAAAGAGGCAAAATAAATGTGAGAAACAAGCAGAAAGAGGCAGAATAGAGGTCTGAAATGGGCAGAAAAGGCAAAATAGAGGTCAGAAACAAGCAACAAGATGCAGAATAAAGGTCAGAAACCAGCAGAAAGAGGCAGAATAAAGGTCAGCAACAAGCAGTAAGAGGCAAAATAAAGATGAGAAACGAGCAGAACTAGGCAGAGTAAAGGCCAGCAAAGAGCAGAAAGGGCTAAACTAAAAGTGAGAAACGAGCAAAAAGAGGCAGAATAGCAGTCAGAAATGAGCAGAAAGAGGCAAAATAGAAGTCAGAAGCTAGCAGAAAGAGGAAGAGTAAAGGTCAGCAACAGATAGAAATAGGCAAGATAAAGGTGAGGAACAAGCTGAAAGAGGCAAAATGAAGGTCAGAAACAAGCAGAAACAGGCAGAATAAAGGTCAGAAATGAGCAGAAAGAGGCTAAATAACAAGCAGAAAGAAGAGAGAAGAGAGAAAAACTAGCAGAAAGAGGCAAGATTACAATCAGAAGCTAGCAGAAACAGGCAAAATGAAGGTCAGAAAGAGACAAAATAATGGTGAGAAATGAGCAGAAAGAGGCAGAATAAAGGTCAGCAACGAGCAGAAAGAGGCAAGATAAAGGTCAGAAATGAGCAGAAAGAGGTAGAATAAAGTTCAGCAATGAGCAGTAAGAAGCAAGATAAAGGGGAGAAACAAGCAGAAAGAGGTAGAATAATGGTCAGAAAGTGGCAGAATAAAGGTCAGCAAAGAGCAGTAAGAAGCAAGATAAAGGTGAGAAATGAGCAGAAGAGGCAGAATAAGGTCAGAAATGAGCAGCAAGTGGCAAAATAAATGTCAGCAAAAAGCAGAAAGAGACAAAATAGAGGTGATAAACGAGCAGAAAGAGGCAAAATAGAGGTCATAAACGAGCAGCAAGAGGCAGACTAAAGGACTGAAACTAGCGGAAAGAGGCAGAATGGAGGACAGGAGCGAGGAGACACACACCCACTCAGACACTCAAGCACCCACTCAGAGACTCACACACCCACTCACAGACCCACTCAGACACTGATGCACCCACTCAGATCCACTCAGACACTCACGCATCCACTCACAGACCCATTCTGAGACTCTCACAACCACTCACAGCCCCACTCAGACACTCAGACACACAATCATTTACCCACTCAGAGACTCACACACCCACCCACCTACCAATATAGTCACTCACACACTGACTCTCAAAGATTACAGGTTAGAGTTAGGAAATACAATTTTTAAAAACTTTGAAATTCACTGAAAAAAACAAAAGTTACAATGATGTTATAGTTAGGAAACAGAATTTTTTTTAAACTTAGAAATTCACTGAGAACCCGACAGTTACAGGGATATTTTAGTTAGCCTCAGATTAGGTTCAGATATATATATATTTATATATAGTCACAGACCCCCACCTTGAATCATGGAAGAAATTAGATAGCATGCACACAAAAGCAATAGATGTAAAACTGTCCATAAATGTTAATATGGATCTCTATTATTAGGATGCAAAATCAATAGAACAGAGGATCTGGACATGATAATGTAAATATTTGTGTTAGATGTGTACAAGAAATTATTTGACATCTTATGAGCTTTGAAGCCTGAAGAGGCAGAGTCTGCTCTTTAGAAAGCTACAAATAAATAAATGCACACTTTATACTACTCAGTAATAAAAGGAGTTCTTCTACTCCTGGCCAGAAAAGGCACCACTCACCCAACCAGGCTGACATCTGCCTGGGGTAGCTTATGTTCCAGTTCAGGGAAGCCCCGTACTAGCACTTCAAGTTATTCTGTTCCTGCTGGAGAAGGACCAGCTCTGATTTGCATATGATAGGCCCTGTCTGAAGTGGAATAGTGGCAAAAAAGAAGGCAAACTAGAAGTGTTTTATTTGTAAAATAATAAGTGCCAGTGCCCAATGTGCTGATCAGACACCCGCGGCTGGCATTATAAAATGTGAGTGCTACAAATACCAAGGGTCTGTAGACCTGAATTCACCTCAGGCCTCTTTATTTGCTGCCACACACTCCCTGGTCCGATTACTCACTCTTATAGGTTTCTGCTTTCTACCTGGTTGACAGGTTTTCTGTCTTTCTCTTCCTCTGTCTTTCCATTTTGTGTGATTTTCCCTCTTTTGTTCGTGGGAAATGTCTGATGAGGAGAAATAAGTGCTGGTCCCCAAAAATAAGTTCTGGTGACCCCACTGGCAAGCCCTGGCTCGAATTGAGCATTGGGGACTGGATTACAGCTCGAGTGATTGCCTATGTGTACGACTTTTGCAAGTATTCTAACCACCACCTAAGTGTGATAGGTAAACCCAGAAGTGTAACCTATGTTCTTTGTGCCGCAGGACTCAAGCTGCACCTAACTGATGAGGCTTCACTAGGCTGAAACAGGCCTTGTGTTACTTGCGTTCCTGATCAGAGGCGACCTGGCCTGACCGATCAGGCTGGCCTATTCCTATTGGAGAAGGACCTGATCAGATATGAATAAGATGACAAAGTATCTTGTAGTATTAGCTGAACACAACAGCCCTGCGCTGCTCACCCACTAAGCCACTAACCTTTCTGACTCACAATTTACTAAAATACAAGTTGGCATGGGGAGCTCTATCAACATAAAACATAATTTGTTTTCTCATATTTGTTATATCAATGTACTTTATTCAATTAGAATTCCTATTTGATGTCACAAATTGATTACGTTTTTAAATATGGGGTGTGAGAAGCTGGTGTACCCTATCTAGGCAGTTGATCCAGAAAAGAGTTCTCATGTTCACAACAATCACGGATGGGCATGCATCCATAAGAAGTTATTTTGGGTTGTATGTTGCAGCCACGCAATCCACAACCACGCATGGCTGAACAACGCGGTCCTAACAACGACCAAATCTTAACCATGCATGCCTTTACCACGCATGCCTTTACAACGAATTTAGTTGTAAAGGCATATCTGGCAAAGACATATACCTGGTTAAAGGATCTGCCCTAGCCCCCAGCCACCCCGCCCTGAATCCTAAAAGCAAACCCCAGCCCTAAATACTAAACCCACCCCAGCCTTTAAAACACCCCAGACCTCCACGCCCTGAGCCCTACATCCCTCCCCCAGACTTGAAATAGACCCTGACCCCCATCCTAAGACCTAAATCCTTCACTCCAGAACCCGACCAGATCCCCCCTGAGCCCTAAAACCTTCACCCCAGAACTCGACTCAAACCCCACCCTGCCCTAAACCCTAAGCCCTAGCTCCTTCACCTCAGAACCCGATCCCCCCGCAATGAGTCCTAAAATCTTCACGATTCCCCCCACCCTGAACCCTGAGCCCTAAAACCGATGCGCCCTAAGCCCTAAATCCTTAACCCCAGAACTCGACCCGACCCTGCCACCCTGCCCTGAGCCCTAAAACTGATCTCCCCACCATTTAAATAAAAAAAAAATTAAAAAATCGTACTCACCATGCCACTCTGTCCGTGAATCCTGTCCAGGAAGGAAGTCACCTGCCACCCACCGCCCAGTCCGCCCCTCCGCCCGAGTCAAGAGCACCAACTACCACATACGTCTAAACCACACATATGCGTTGTAAAGGCATATGCGCGGTTTAGACGTACGTGGTTCCGTCTGCGTTTTTCAGCCACGCGTTGTTTTGACTGCATGGTTTAGGCTGTTTCCCCTTATTTAGATCAGTACGCCAGAAAGGATAAGTATTGTGCAACAGGAAGGAAAGGAAATGCATGTAATAGCCCTGAAAAAAAAATAATAATAATAATAATAATCCAATTGGTCGCACACTGCTCGTCCTACCAGCGTGTTACCCCAAAGCATTGTGGTCCATGAAGCCCTGAAAAAGATGTGTCATAATCGGGAAACGTGTTGACTATACTCTGTGAGAAGCAGTTACACACTGGAAAGACAATCCATATGTTATGTCATGTTATGCTGTGTGTGTATTGGTAAAATACATTATCACCTGTGAGAGTATCTTTGCACTGAGTAGGTGTGTGTGCCTAGCCCTGCTTCGGGTAGCTTGCTTAATTGCAAAGCCAGGTCTTCAACATCTTGAGGATTTTATAAGAGAAGAGGAGGCTCTGATGTTGAGTGGGAACCTGTTTCTTGTTTTAGGAGCGATGTAAGAAAATGTCTGAACTCCTAATATAGTTCTGGTATGCGTGGGATGTGTGCGAGTAGGAGTCCTGCAAAGCAGAGGTGGTTGGCGGAGAGAGATTGACTGTTCATGTAGGTGGGGACTAAGTTGTGTGGTGCCTTGAATGTGTGTGTGAAGCATTTCAAATGAGCATGTTTGTGTATTGGGAGCTGATGGAGATCCCTGAGGTGTGGTGTGATGTGAGTTCTATACAGGATGTTGAGGATGAGTCTGACTGCTGAGTTCTGGATAGTTTGTAGTCTTCTGGTGACTGGTTGCTGGGGATCCCCGTGTAGAGGTTGTTCCCGTAGTCCAATGCGCTGGTGAGTAGGGCATGAGTGACAGTTTTTCTGATGTGGCTTGGGAGCTATTTGAAGATCTTCCGTTTTTTCAGGGTGTGAAAGCAGGATGCAGTGACAGCGTTGACTTATGTGGTCATCTGCAGTTTGCTGTCAATGATGTTTCCGAGGCTCCTGGCATGGATGCTGGGTGTTGGTGGAATATCAAACCAAGGATATAAAAGACATTTACATTTTGGAAGTGTTTTGTGATGTTAATGTGAAATCAAAGAATTTAGGTTTTAGGATTGTGTGATGTGAGATATGTTTTTGAATTTATATACAAATTTTATATCAAATAATTGAATAAAGTAAATTAATTCAACAAATTTGAGAGACAGTTTTTGAATGGGTTAATAGGAGCTCCCTATGCCAACTTGTTGTGTGATATGACTAAAGTTTTGCTGTCTGATGGGGCATCGTGGATGAAAAACAATGGAATGGTATCCAATAATAGTGGAAATACTGCCGTTCCCTGTTGCCCACAAATTTATGATGAATCGATAGGTGAGTTATGGCTTGCATAGATTGGTTAGGTTTGGTCAAAGGTTTGTGGTGGACTTTGATGTGAACTAGAGACACCATTTGGTGTCATTGTGCCAGGAGCATTACTATCATATCTGATGTGCTTTAGATTCTTGTGACGAATATATAATCTCAGCAACCCAAAAATACAACAATGAAACGGGTGAGGACAAGGTTCAGGCAAATGCCAGTGACATTACCAAACTTCTGTCTTTTGGAGTTAAAGTCAAATTTCTTGTTAAAATCAGAAAACTCAGATGTTTCAGAACAAGAACGCGGCTTGCTGCTTGGCTGGAAGTTTTCTCCAGTGTACATTCTCACCTTTAACCGCCCTGAAATGCATATCATGACATAAATTCTCCATATTTGATGGAATGACATGCATTCCAGTGAGGTTTATTAAGATGAAGAAATGCATTCTGGGTAAATGAACACATGGGGTAAATGGTTGATAAGGCAACATTTCTATATTTTTTATCAAAAAACATTCCGAGCTTTGGCTGTTTGAATTGCGAGTTTAATTTAATCTCAATATGGGTAAGCTTCCCTATTTTTGCAGCCTGTTGCTAGATTCCTGCTTGGTGAAATCAAGTGAGAATTTCCTTCGGGCAGATACGAAATATGTGTAATGTAATGCTAAAAACATTTCTAAATGTCCTGTGAAGAGCTTCGAAGGCGAGGTGAGAGTGGAAATTTGATTTCATGCCCGCAGGGTCTGGGCTCCTCCCATGTGATGCCATGGTTGCTATTAACCTAAATGTAAATGTAAATGTGCAGATATTTATATAGCGCTAATCACCAACCGGTCTCTAAGCGCTTGCTTAGGGAACCCGTCCTGGTATTCCCCTGTGAGATAACCCAGCAGGGCATCCACAAGGTGAAAGCCAGGCATCCCGCCGCGAGGGGCCATTGTGGAGATTAAGCAAGCTATTGCCCAGAGTCGCAGAGTGTGAACCCATGAATCGAGTATGCACTGGAGCGAGAATTATCGAGTCCATGGACAATTTATGGACTCAAGACCCAGCCGAGCCGGGAATTGAACCCTGGTCCCAGGCTGACCTCTGCTTCCAGGTCTGCCTACTCTAACCAGTGAGCCACACTTCTCCACCTAGCACTGAAGATAATATCTGTACGTCTTCACAGTGATAATGTATACATTGTTTAATCCTAATGACCATTTACAGATGGCCATATGGGTTTTGGGCATTGGACATCATATGACGATTTAAAAACGCAAACGAAATTCCGCCAGAGAAGGAAAAATCCTAGCTGAAAGAAATTCGCCCCATCTTAACGGATTTACCTCCATAACAATTAAAGAAATGTTCAGGAACCCGTAAAATACTAATGAAGCCAATGGAACCTGTTGGAAACGAGTTGGATTGTGTTTTCACCAGGGTCAGCCTTGGTGTCATGGTGTGTGGCCTGTTTGTAATGCAAGCAGTGCCCGTGTTGGCAGATGGCGGAGTTCAGGTACATACAGAGTCGAAGTAACATGCCAAGGGTGAGTTAACGTGCCCAGTGATGAAGCCGCAGTTACGTGGACACCTGGCGCCACACAGTAGGCAAATTAGGCGAGCTAACAGGATGGCAAGTTAGGTGGGATGAAAACGTCGAGGAATAAAAAAAGAACCAGAAAAGCAAAATAAAAAAATAATAAGGCTGTGATGGCAGCTAGACTAGGGGCGTTCATGGTTCCACAGCTTAGCTATTAATCAACAGCTTCTAACTAACATTTCCGTGTTGCATGAAACATGCACGCTTCACACGTACTGTTCAGAAGCGTCCCACAATAGACCAGCGGCGTCAGCCCGGCCCGGGCCCTGCTGACCGCTGCAGTCCTATTCATGCGCGTGGATTGTAGGAATCCTGAGCTCTGATTGGCTGAGAGAAACGTCTGCCTCAAAGAAGAGGTCTGCTGAAGATGAACTGTGCGCGAGCAGGCAGTGGGTGGCCTTCAGCACTCCCCACTTTGATGAGAACGTCACCTCTTGAAGGGGTTGTGGCTAGTGTAGTGAGTGCTTCTGCTTCTCTATTATGAGCTCCCAAGAAGGGCCAGGGGCCGAATTAAAAACAAGCATTTGCAATGCAATAGGTCTCGCATTAGAAAAGTTTGAGCTTTGTGTATTGTAAATTGACTAATTTTTTATTTATGTGTTGGTATTGAAAATATTGAAATTACTAGCTTTCTCATGTACAATGTCAATAGTTTTAACTGTTGCAAATGTGACACCTATAGCATTTGTAATGCAATATGTGTTGTATTTACGTGACTTAGATGTATTGATATTACAAATAACAATGGCTTTTAATTTTTGCAAATAATTAATACTTAAATGTTAGACGGACCGGGGGGGTCGGCCGAGGACAAGGGGAGAGGTCTCCGGGGAGAGCCGTCTCCAGCGATCGTACAGATGAGTAACTTGCCCCCCACAGATATACACCACACAAGGATAGGATTTAACGTTCTTTATAGGTGATTTCTTAAGGTACGATGAAATGGTACAAGGAAGTCTGGACTCAGGGGTCCCCTCGATTCTAGTCTCTTGGTTTGGGAAAAGGGGGTAGCGGGACAGTCTGGTTACCAATCTGGTAGCTGAGATGGTATGGTGGATAGCTCACAATCCTCGAGCTCGGTGTTCTAGCTTGGACGGGCCGCGGCAGCGCCAGCAGGTCCCGGTGAAGGTGGTCGTTACACGGTCCGCGGCAGCGCCAGCAGGTCCCGATGAAGGTGGTCGTTACAACGGTCCGCGGCAGCGCCAGCAGGTCCCGATGAAGGTGGTCGTTACAACGGTCCGCGGCAGCGCCAGCAGGTCCCGACGAGGATGGATGATGCAGAAGGCCGCGGCAGCGCCAGCAGGCAGGACGATAATTCACAAGGCAGAGCTACGGCAGCGCCAGTAGTCCGTCAAGGCTGAGTTCTTCTCGGTGTCTCTCGACTCCAGGATACAACTGCCTTCCTGCTCTGGAGCTGCCCTAGTTATAGGTCTGGCGCCCTTTGATGTCCGGACCCTCGCACTTGGAGGTCGGGGGGTCCGGGATGAGGGAGTCCAGACACCCAGCAGGGGGTGGAGCCAGCGCCCGGGGGAGCTGGAGGGCGATCGGCACCTGGCGGGGGAGAGCCATCGACACTTCTTTCTCCCATTGACCTGCCAAGTGGTCCGTTCACCTCCTGGGTGGATGGTGGTGCCGGGATGTCGGGGCCGGGCCAGGCCCAGGGTTAGGGTCGAGCTGAGGCCACGCGGCCTCGTGGCGCAGTGTCCAAGATGGCGGCTGATCCGGCCGGGGGAGCCGGTAGTGGTTCGGCCCCATGATACATGGATGTCCGGGGGCAGGAGTTCCGTCGGGAGACGGGGTGCGGGTTGCTTTTGTGGGTAACACCTGGGAGTCCGGGGCTTGGGCCGTGTCATGCGGGGAGGGAGCAAGCCCTTCATGTGGCCTGTCCAACATTAAATAAATGTTAATGTAAATTATAATGGCAATCGTTTAAACTTTTGTTAATAACTCTTGTGAAGATTATGTTTAGTGTATTTAGTTGCGCCTAAAATCCAAGAACAGAATTTAAATATTATCATTTTTTTGGTGCCATTTGTAATAAAGCCTAAATATTGAGAGAACATATTTAGAGCCAGTTGTTGTTGAATGGTTGTACAGATTGATACTGTGGTGGCGGTGAGTGATGTTGTGGTGGTGTCGAGTGATGCTGTGGCGTTAATTGATGCTGTGGTAGCGCATAGTGATGTAGTGGTGCCCTTGAGTGATGCTGTGGTGGTGCTAAGTGATGCTGTGGTGATGCGATAGATAGATAGATAGATAGATAGATAGATAGATAGAGGGCAATAGTTCGATAGATAGATAGATAGATAAGATAGATAGATAAGACAGATAGATAGATAGATAGATAGATAGATAGATAGATAGATAGATAGATAGATAGATAGATAGATAGATAGATAGATAGATAGATAGATAGATAGATAGATAGATAGATAGATAGATAGATAGATAGAGAGGGCGATAGATAGAAAGAGTGTAATTATGTAGAATATAATTATGTGGCACTGAGTGGTTTTGTGTGGAGTGTATGTTGATTTTAGTGGCGTGTAATTATGTGGCATTGAGTGTTATTTTGAGTGTATCTTGCATTGTTTGCATTGTAATTAATTGGCACTGAGTGTTATTTGGAGTTCATATGGCATTGAGTGTAGTGTAATTATGTGGTGTGTAATTATGTGGCGCTGAGTGGTATTTGAAGTGTATGTGGCATTGAGCGCTGTGTAATTATGTGGTGTGTAACTATGTGGCACTGATTGGTTTTTGGAGTGTCTGTTGTATTGAGTGCATTGTAGTTATGTGGCATGTAATTATGTGGCTCTGAGTGGCATTCGGAGTGTATGTTGCCTTGCCTTGTATTTCTATGGTTCCTTAAACCCTTAGAGGCAATTCTTTTATTTTAACTAAAAGGATGGTAGTTAAATGGTGTTTACGGCAGGATGGTCGTTAAATGGTGGCTACGGAGAAGCTGTGTGCTGAAAGGCAAAGAGAACACGGGCATGAAAGTGAAAGCGAGGATGAAAATGGAATGAGTGTGGCAGGATGGTCGTTAAATGGTGGCTACGGAGAAGCTGTGTGCTGAAAGGCAAAGAGAACACAGGCATGAAAGTGAAAGCGAGGATGAAAATGGAATGAGTGTGGCAGGATGTTAGTTAAATGGTGGTTACGGGGAAGCTGAGTGCTGAAAGGCAAAGAGAACACGGCCCAAAGCTGGAAGAAAACACGAGATGCGAGAGGCATGTGTGTGTGGCAAACACTGGTGGGGCTCAGAGCATTCTGTTGCTGCCTTGATGCCTGTGTGTGTGAGCAGTGGGGCTGTGTGTGTGAAGTGCCTAAAGTTGCAAGAAAACATATGGTTATTTAAATCCTTAGATGCAGAATTAATGGAGCTAATGTTATCGACCTTAGAAGGATGAAAAGGGAATGAGCGTGGCATATGTTAACTTTGTAAGCGCAGACAGCGTGCAGGGCAAACTTATTATTTTGGTTGTTTGAGACTCAGATCTGGGCAAAGCTACAAGAAAACACGGAGGGGGGAGGGCGGGCTGTGTGCTGAAAGGCAAAGAGAACACGGGCATGAAAGTGTAACGCATGCGATGTAATAGCAACACGTAGTAAAAGTTGCGTTGAAATGGCTGTTTCCCCGCACTGACAGTGAGCCATTTAAAAGGTGGTGCACTGTTAGTGTGCCCCCTGAAAGCAGCCCTCTTCAGGGGGTAAAGGGGGCCCCATGGACCCCCCCCAGACATCCCCTTGCAAGCATGTGCAATCACTGACTGCAACCGCCTGCAAGGGGATCTCTATTGCCCTTTGAAAGTGCAGGTAGGTGCCGCCTGCACAGTGATCACGGAGCGGATGTGTTCCTGGCACTAATTTTGCCACCTCTAAGGCCAGGAGTCACAAAGGCAGTGCCAGGGTCACAAGGGGTAAGCCAGGAGTCTCAGCTGCAAACCCTGGCGACCCCTAAATGACATCCATGGTTGTAACCCTGAAAAGAATCCATGCAGTCCTTTCTAGGTCTCGCCTGGCTATCTCGTAAGCGATCGCACAGCAAGACTTATGTAGGGGCTTGAGAAAATGCTCCCAAAGGCTTCCCTGAGGATCGGGTGGTGGTTACGCGCACAACCACGCGCATTCCATTTGCCACGAGCTACTTCCTGCGCGTGCGCCGCCTCACGCATTCAGAGAGATTTAGTAAGGGGCATAAGACCTTAGGAATGCGGTTTATGGCCAGTGCATGTGAGGCATTCAAGCGCGAAGCTGGCATCTGGCATCGGACTTGAAAGCAGCAGACTGCTTTCGCCAGCGCACGCTCGGCCTCACTTCCTGCATCCCCTCTTACAACAATTAACTTTCGTTATAACTCACACCCCATATGCTCGTTCCCTCCCACCCCTCCTTTGATGTCCGCTTTTCTTGTTGTTTACAAACCACGCCACACACTGCTGCACGCCACACACTGCTGCACGCCACACACTGCTGCACGCCGCACACTACTGCACGCCGCACACTACCGCACGCCACACACTGCTGCGCACACTGCTGCATTACACACTGCTGCATTACACACTGCTGCACGCCGCACACTGCTGCACGCCGCACACTGCTGCACACCTCACACTGCTACACAAAACACTGCTGCATGCCTCACACTGCTGCACTCCTCACACTGCTGCACGCCACACACTGCTGCACGCCACACACTGCTGCACGCCACACACTGCTGCATGCCTCACACTGCTGCACGCCTCACACTGCTGCACGCCGCACACTGCTGCACGCCTCACAGTGCTGTACACCGCACACTGCTGCACGCCGCACACAGCTGCACGTCGCACACTGCTACACGCCACTCACTGCTGCACGCCACACACTGCTGCATGCCGCACAATGCTACACGAAACACTGCTGCACGCCACACACTGCTGCACGGCACACACTGCTGCACGACACACACTGCTGCATGCCACACACTGCTGCACACTGCTGCATTACTCACTGCTGCATGCTGCATGACACTGCTGCACGCAGCACACTGCTGCACGCCGCACATTGCTGCACGCCGCACACTGCAGCACGACGCACACTGCGGCACGCCACACACTGCTGCACGCCTCACACTGCTGCATGCCACACACTGCTGCACACTGCTGCATTACTCACTGCTGCATGCTGCACGACACTGCTGCACGCAGCACACTGCTGCACGCAGCACACTGCTGCACACCGCACACTGCTGCACGCCGCACACTGCAGCACGACGCACACTGCTGCACGCCACACACTGCTGCACGCCTCACACTGCTGCATTCCACACACTGCTGCACGCCGCACACTGCTGCATGCCTCACACTGCTGCACGCCGCACACTGCTGCACGCCGCACACTGCTGCACGCCACACACTGCTGCATGCCGCTGCACGCCACCCATTGCTGCACGCCACACACTGCTGCACGCCACACACTGCTGCACGCAGCACACTGCTGCATGCCGCACACTGCTGCACGCCGCACACTGCTACACGAAACACTGCTGCACGCCACACACTGCTGCACGCCACACACTGCTGCACGCCACACACTGCTGCATGCCGCACAATGCTACACGAAACACTGCTGCACGCCACACACTGCTGCACGGCATACACTGCTGCACACCACACACTGCTGCACACTGCTGCATTACTCACTGCTGCATGCTGCACGACACTGCTGCACGCAGCACACTGCTGCACGCTGCACATTGCTGCACGCTGCACACTGCTGCACGCCGCTGCACGCCACACAGTGCTTAATGCCTCACACTGCTACATGAAACACTGCTGCACGCCACACACTGCTGCACGCCGCACACTGCTGCATGCCACACACTGCTGCACACCACACACTGCTGCACGCCGCACACTGCTGCATGCCTCACACTGCTGCACGCCACACACTGCTGCACGCCGCACACTGCTGCACGCCGCACACTGCTGCACTCCACAAACTGCTTTTATGCGAGTTTATGATACTGACATTGTAAATGACAATGCCTTTTATTTGTTTTAAAACCAAAACATAAATAAAAGGCATTGTAATTTTACAATGCCAATAGCTCAAACTCTTATAAATGCGAGACCTATTGCATTGCAAATGCTTGTTTGTTAGAGAGTTCCATGCCAGATTTTAAGGATAACCCCTATGTAAACTTCTCCTGTTCAAATATATTGTATCAAAATCTATCTCTTTATCTCATTTGGATGTTTTAAACATTTTGGAAAATCTAGCAAACTTTGTCCCATCTCCCCTTTCCTTCACTGAGGAATTCTGGACAAACAGAATCCTGGAAACTATTTAGAGGTCTCCGTCCAGATCGATGTACACCTCTCCATTAACACTGCATTTCCAAATGATAAACAAATAAACACGAATATGTCTATGGTTTAGGACTTGTGATCGTGTGTGAGAGTGGAGAATAGAATCCAAGGCTTCTTTCAGAGCTCTGAGTTGATTCACTCAGGTACAAAGCTCTCGAAATGCGGATCTTAACATGTGGTCTTGGGACCCCTGGGTGACCCGATGCCTACTCAGGGGATCCGCGATAGGTTAGAAAATAAAATATTATTAACAGATTAATAAGGTGCATATAAATAAAGAAGCAAAAGTTAAAAATGAACATTTTACAATTTTCTGTAAATGTGAAGAAATGTGTAAACGGATGCTAAAAATGTAGTCGTAATTCTCATATTGAGTCAGGCGAGCAGAGCAAGTGCATCGAACAGTGTATAGGAACAGATTAAAGTATGGCTTGCTTCCTAGTATGGGTGGCTTTAACTACATTTATAAAAGCTCTAACCTTCCTATTGAACTTAAAATAAGGATTTTTATATATTTGTTTGTGGATTAAATACAATATTTAATCAATTGTTCATTTGTTTAATTTATGTTTCTTTCCATTTTGTATTGAGTTGAGGTTTAAATCATCAAAATAGTTTAGGCTGGGGCCCAGATTCCAGTAATGAACCAGTAGGGGTCCCTGGATTTCAATAATGATTCGGTGGGGGCCACAGATTCCAGTATTGATTAAGAGGGAGTCCCCAGAAGTAAAAAGTTAAGACCCTCCGCTCTAGAACACCGACCCAGCAAAATGGCCGATGCATTCATCCTGACAGAATTGTAAGAAGCGGCTATAGCATTCATGCTTTCCTAAAGATTTACAGCAAATCAGGTTAGTAAGATGGTTTGCACCGAAAGATTTGCACACGCATCTGCACGCTATATAAGAGTTTCTCTCTCATACCGACATCTCGTGTGGTGAGTGAGTGAAATATTCAGGACATTTCTAGGCTGGCTAGTATCTCTTCCTCTGAAAGGATCTGGGGCAGAGTCAGTCACTTGTCAGAGATTTCTGACCGTAGAACTGCTTTGAAAAGCTGTCAGCGTTGTCAGCTACCCCCAGACCCAGCCCTTTCTCTATAGCACCAAGCACTGCATTGTGGGGTAGAAATATACTCATAAAGCACACATTCACAGCTTGGTCAGTCTGCTGAGGCTGTAAGATTTGATGGGAACAGGATCTCCACAATAAATGTGTGAGCAACCTAGAAGGGCAGGGGCTCCACTCATCTTGGCGCTGTGCAAGGAGGCTTTCAGCTCTAGTGTCACAGGTTGCAAAAGTCCAGCGCTGGCCGCTATAGGTAGTTGGTCCCTGTACATATGTGAACTGGGATTTGTCATCTCATTCATAATTTTGTGGGAACATTTTCTACATAGGTAAAAAGTAGAAACATGCCCAAATTGACTCCACTGACTCACAGTTGGTGCGGATCAGCGCATGCTGCACCTATTCAAGGCAGAGCGCATCACAGAGGGGTTGCAGGTGCTCCACCTAAATCACACAAACCTCTAAGGAGAGGTTGGGCTCGGCCCGGGAAGAGGGGTGCTAGCACATTGTGTTCCTTTCTCAGTGTCTCTTCAGATTGGTGTGGTTGTTACTGCTTGCATAGTTCTGGTGAATGATTTCTTTTCACCATGCAGTTTGTTTTTCCAAGGAGTGTTGTTGTTAGCCCCTTAGCAAGGAGATGCTTGCTCTGTATTCGGAACCTTATCCCTGCTCATTCACGCACTAGGCTGTTTAACCCTTAATTGCCCACACAAAAAGAGGAAAGTCAGAAACTACATTTTATTTTGCATTTCAGAAGCCTATCAAGTGCTTCTATAACATATGAGAACACCAGTTATTCCTAGCTTTTCAGTCAACAGCATGTCACATTGTGGGCTTGCGGTTTGCTTTTAACACTGTCATTCTGGGCTCCAAACCTCTGCACGTTGGACTGGACTAAAGGGCAATCAGGCAGTGGGCTGGTCTGACAGACTAGTGTGTAGCCCAGTTTTTTTTAGCAGTTTCTGGGCCAGTTTTATGGTCAAGTGGCCCAGTTTTTACTGATGATTTCCCTGATATTACCACAAACATTGCCTGCAGCAAAAACAAGTGCATGCAGTGTCCCAAATCTTGCAAAATACCCATACAGTGTGTCTTTACAAGATCAAAACTTGCCTGATTTACAAATGTGAGCAACTTTTTTAGTTATCTGGTTTGCTAATGGGGGCCACTTTTATTTTGGTGCCCGGGCCTATTTTTAGTACCCATCTGACCTTGTTGTTTACTAAAACGCCCAAATTGGGCAAAGGTGTTTTGCATGATATCGAGTTCCTTGCAAGCTATGTTTTAACATTTTACAGAACTATCTAGTCAAATTAATAAACAGCTTGTTTCCTGTATAAAACCAAAATTAAACTGCTTATATAGTCTGTGAGGGTTTACTCTTTATGTCGCATCATGCATTAAAATGAGCATTACCAGTTATTAATTTGTAAATGAATAAGTACAGGTGCTCAAATGGTTGTAGGAGGCCACACCCACTTCCCCCAGCTCCACCCACCAGTCTATTAGTAGACGAGAGTACCACACCTTACACACTTCTCAATTCTTTTGCTCTGAGAATTTGTGGAATTCACATTCCACTGATATATGTACATCTTGTTACCAAAGAATATATGATATTATAGAGCTGAGAGGTACGAGCCCACTATAAAGGCATCTATCACATGAAGAACATATTGGACTTTGCTAGATGCACAGTATGCACCTCTCTGGCATATGCACTGCCTGTATCTGATTTATGCACATCATTCGGTGCCGTAAAATGCCCAATATGGACATCTAAAACCTCTGATTATATGCACATATCAGATCTCCAAAATGTGCATATATCATAGGCTCATGTAAAATGTAATGTTATAGTATACAATTCAGACCCTTTGTATATGCACAGTATGTAATGCTGTAGTATGGTATCTGAAAATTACTCTTTTCAGATGTGCAGATAACTTCAGCATCACAGCGCATATAAAGGTGGTCTGCAAGCCTCACATACCCAAGTCAGAAATGCCCACATGTGCAGGCTTCTGTTTGGTTGGCCTATTATATATGGCCCATTGTGAAAGCCTCTGCATATGTACATCATATGGGCAGCTGATATTTGCCCACTACTACAAGCCTCTGGCATATTCATATTATATGGCCAGCTGATATTTGCCCAGTGCTTCAAACCTTTGGCAAATGCACATTTTGTGGTTAATGAGTGCCCAGTAGTGCAGGCTTCAGGCTTATGCACGTTATGTGATCAAGGAACACTCGTCCACATTTTAAATGTGTTTTCATCTAATATTCAGGATAATGACTTGTGTTTTCAATATTTAACACAGCATCAGCGCACTAATATTGCTGCAAATAATCTCTGTGACACCCTCCCATTTCTCATTTGAGAGGGCTGTTTTGGTTTAAAAGAAACTTTTTTTTTGGAAGTTACATGAACCATAAACACAGCATGTCTCTGCAAAATGTCCATATCACCCACATTAAAAAGGAAAACGGTATTTAAAACAATATGTTTAAGAATTAGTCACGGTAAGAAGGGCAAGAATCTATGCAGAACAGAGCTGGCTTTATAAGGAGGCCCCCTGAAAGGCCTGGGGTCCTGCGCCAGAGGCCACTTTGCCCATGCCTTAAAACGTCTCCACTGCTGGGTAGGCCTAGGGTTTCTGACTCTGTAGTGTAGGGCTGCTGAAAGATATTCAACACAGTGGTGTAACGATAATTGAGGGGGCCCCCCTGCAAGGTACGTGGAGGGGCCCCCTCCAGACTCTATCAGGAGCCCCCCGGCCGAAGTGCAGTGCTGAGGGGGCCCCCTGGAGCTTGGGGGGCCCCCTGCACTGCGGGGGATGCGGGGGCATGTGTTACGCCCCTGCTTCCACAGCATGTGCACCAGAAAGGTTACCTGAAAGTACAACTAATGTAAAAGGATACACAGGTGTGTACTGCAAAACAAAAAGCAAAACAGGAAGCCAAATGGAGGGAGGGAAACTGAATTAAAGGGAGTCAGAAAGGGATGGAATGTAAAAAAGGAGACAGAGTGAGTGGAGGCAAATGAGCTGGAAGCATTGAATGTGAATAGAGATAGAGAACAAGAGAGAGAGAAGACAGAGCCTGAAAGAGAGAGACAAACATGAAGAAGAGAAAGACATTGAGGTAATAAGACGGATGAAGACAAAGCGAGTGCTATGAAGGGTGCAAGCAAAAGAGAGAGATAGAGACATATGGGAGAAAAAGGAAGAGGATCTAAAAAGAGGGAAATGGAGTACATATGTTGGAAAAAATGGAAGCTGGGGAAAGTTGAGCTGGCAAAGAAAGACGTATAAAGCAAAACCAAAGGGGATGATGGACGGAGTGTTGAACAATGCAAGCACTCACCCCCAGTCAACTGATCTGGGTTTAATCCATCATCATTCTTTAGCTCACTCCGCCACCCCAGTTCAGACATGGCCATATGCAAATCAGTCTGACCCTGTGCCTCATGGGAACAGTCCAGCCCGAACTGCCAAGCCATGTCTTCCCTGGACAGGAAACAAGCATCCTGGGACCGGTTTCGGGTTCATAACCCTCCTCAGCCAGGCTATCTTGAATCCAGTGGCAAAGTGAGCAAGGGACCCACGTCTGGGCATACCCTGCCAATTTAGGGCGAACAAAGCAAAACCAAAGGAAAGACGTATAGACAAGAGTGGATGGACAGGCAAAGTAAAGAAGGGGCGGATACACAGGGATGGAGGCGGAAAGTTATTTATTGTTTTGACATTAACAACATTTTTGTAAAGAATATTGATGCCCTCTTTGATCCTTTAGAGTGCTGGTTAAAAATAAACAATGATACTCATGACATGGTGTTGTATGGAGCAAAAGTTGATGGCCAGATCAATTGATGGTTTGCCTTAATCACAGGTAAAAATCACCCCCACGTCACCCATTGAAACAAGGGTACTTTACTGGTTTTGCTAAAAATCCATCTAATGGGACGTTGTGTATTTACTTGATGGCTCCACGTCATTAGATAAAGGCTAATCCAGTCATGTGCTTTTGTTTTTAGTAAACTGTGTAATCTCGTTTTAGTACAATGGGTATAATGAAAGTAAACCAAGATTACAGATCCCAGGATGAAATGGCATGTTAAAGAAAATCCAAGGTGAGAGTTCTTGTCAAGAATTCCTGTCATACGAGGGGAGGAAAACGGTAACCAGCGAAAACGGACTACATCTCCCAGGATGCTTAGCGGTTGAGAGGTTATGTAAACAGGAGAGCTGTTACATAACTCAAGGGAAACACGCCCTTATGTAAACAGGAGAGCTGTTACATAACTCAAGGGAAACACGCCCTTATGTAAACAGGAGAGCTGTTACATAACTCAAGGGAAACACGCCCTTATGTAAACAGGAGAGCTGTTACATAACTCAAGGGAAACACGCCCTTATGTAAACAGGAGAGCTGTTACATAACTCAAGGAAAACACGCCCTATAAAGGGAGGAACCGGGAGGTACAAGGCTGTCGGATATTGTGTTTACACCGACGTACCTGCTTCGTGAAGAGCAGTGTTCCGGAGTGGTGCTCCAGTAAGGCAAGAACGGAGGTAGGTCGAGTCGTTACTCCCTGGGCCGTGTCTTGCCCCATCGTCACCTGTGAAGTACCCGGAAGCTCTACCGGTCAACCATTGAGCTTCGCTTTTTGACTCGGCTGAGTCCAAGCGCAGTGGCGCTTTTGCTGGTTGGAGTCGTAACTCCCAGCCCGACCAGAGACACAGGGACTGCCAGCTGTAACGCACACCAGGAGGTGTTTGCCGCGTTACAGACTCGGAAGTCCACAGGATCGATCGAGCGGCTGCTCTCAGTTCAGTCTTCTTGCTTGTGATTGGGGTATCGGTGACGCATCACCAGGAGGTGACTCCGCGTCCCGGTGCAGTCTGAGGAAGAGGTTGAGCGGCGGCTCCCTTCAGGTAGAGACCCCGGCTGGGTGTTTCCCTGACTCCTCGATTCTCCCCAACACTCTTCTTGCCCCTCACAGCCTACCGATTGGCATTGTCGGCCATTTCATTTCTGCCCTCTGTTGGCATACGCCGGGATCGGCGTATATGCAGAGGACGGTTAGGACCATCCGTGCTGTGGGCTGGTAACGTACTTAGCCTGGAGGATTCCAGTGACTATAACTTTTGTTTGTTCTTTGTATTTTATTTGCCTTCATTAAAAGAACTAACCCTTCACAAGTGGTTGCGTCCTCATTGTCGTGTCTGTTAAACGATCCTGAGACGTTCAGGGCGTTACAAAATATCCGACCTTAATAACACTAACTGTCTCCCGGTCGATAACAGACATGGCAACACTTGATGATGTGCTGGCTGCTTTAGCGGCCATGCAAGTTGAAGTGGCTGCCTCTAGGCAAGAAACAGCCGATGTAAAAGCCAGACTGGATGCTATCCAATTGGACCCGCTCACGCCCAGCACCTCCCTCACGAACCAGACCCCTGCGGTAGTAGTGGAAATGCCGGTAGCCATCCCCTTGGCAACACCAGAGAGGTACAGTGGGGATCCTAACACAGTGCACGTATTCCTCACACAAGTGGCGCTACATTTATCGTGCAAACCAAAGGCGTTCCCCACGAGTCAGGCTCGTGTGGCTTTCCTTATATCCTATTTGGCTGGAAACGCGGCACAATGGGCCGTACCTCTGGTGAGCAGGGACGACCCCCTCTTATGTGATTGGGGTGCTTTTCGCGAGGAATTCCTGAAGGTATTCGACAGAAGGGCTGACTCGTACACGGCGGACCGTGAAATGCTTGAGTTGAGACAGGGATCCAACGACCTGGTGCAGTATCTCAACGCGTTCCGAAGGCTGGTTGCGGAAACCAAGTGGCCTGTTGCTAAACAGACGGCGCTCTTCCATCAAGGGCTGTGCGATGAGCTCAAGGACGCCGTGGCTCATATTGACCCTCAACCCAAGACATGTGAGGGCCTTATCAACCTGGTATTACGGCTGGAACATAGGCTAAGTGAAAGAAAGGGGGATCATGGGAGAAAAGGAAAATCCCTTCCATCCTATGTGACGGTGGGAAGTCCTGAAACTTCCACCGCATCCAAGGGAGAACCCATGGACATCGGCGCAATACGAGCGAGCCTCACAGCCACGGAGAAAGAGTCACGCCGTAAACAAGGATTGTGCCTATATTGTGGCAAAAAAGGCCACTACGTACGTGAATGCCCTGCCAAACCGAAGACGTCACGTTATCGGGCCAACCGGTCGGTAACAGCCGTGGTGGACATACCGGCGGAAAACTAGAGGACTCCAAGACCAGAGAAGGGGCATCTCGGAGTCACTCATCCATCCCTTCACTTTCCAACTCGGTCACTAAGGGACAACGACACCTGTTTATCACGGTGCACGTGGGAGTGCATGACCAGTGGATACCCGTTGTGGCCATGGTGGATTCAGGGGCCACTGGCATGTTTATGGACCACAACGAGGCATGCAGGCTAGGGCTAGTGCTTCTTCCCAAAGCAGTACCCGAAGACGTCTATGCGGTAGACGGAAGGCGATTGGTGACGGGGCCCATCGGACAGCACACGGGGGTCCTTCCGATGAGATATGGGAGGAACCATTTGGAACAAATCGATTTTAACATCATCCGAGCGCCCCAATATGGCGTCATATTGGGATTGCCGTGGCTACAGAAACACAACCCCTTTGTGGATTGGCCAACACATCGCATCGAAATGACGTCACCGTATTGCATCCTGCATTGTGGAATAAGAACGGAATCCCTTGACGCAGATGAGAGCGGGAGTCAGACGGTGGCTACAGCGGCAGAAAAAGATGTGGCTCTCCCCCAGGCTTATCACAGTTTTGAGGATGTATTTGATGAGGTGAAGGCGGAAGTGCTACCACCACATAGACAGTTTGACTGCCAGATCGACCTGGTGCCAGGGGCCAGCGTTCCCAGCGGCAGGCTGTATGCCCTGACGGAGCCTGAAAACGTGCATCTCCGGGGGTACCTGGATAAACTCCTCAAGCTAGGATTCATCCGCCCGTCCAAGTCTCCGGCCGCCTCGCCACTCTTCTTCATCCCGAAGGCTAATGGGGAGCTGAGAGCCTGTGTGGACTTTAGGGCATTGAATGCGATAACCATAAAAAATCGGTACCCCTTGCCTCTCATCAGTGTACTTCTGGAACAGGTCAAGAAAGCTCGTATCTACACCAAGTTGGATTTGAAAGGGGCATACCATCTGGTGCGCATGAGGGACGGAGACGAGTGGAAGACCGCCTTTAAGACCAGGTTCGGCCTTTTTGAGTACCTCGTCATGCCGTTCGGTCTGTGCAACGCCCCGGCAGCCTTTCAGTACTTTTTGAATGAGGTATTCAGAGAGGAGTTGGATATCTACGTGGTCGTATATATCGACGACATCCTCATCTATTCGTCCAGTGTGGAGGAGCACGTACACCACGTCAAAGCTGTGCTCCAAAAGCTGAGGGAAAACATGCTGTTTTGTAAACTCAGCAAGTGTGACTTCCACGTCACATCCGTGGAATTCCTCGGAGTGATGCTGAGTCCAGAGGGACAGGAGATGGCAGAACGAAAGATCAAGGCGGTGAAAGAATGGCCGGTGCCCCAAAGCGTGAAGGACGTCCAAAGTTTCATTGGCTTCGCCAACTTTTACCGGCGGTTTATAGATGGATTTTCAGGAGTGGTGGCCCCAATCACACAGCTACTGAGGAAGTCCAAGGAGTTTGTCTGGTCCCCTGAAGCGAACAAAGCCTTTGAGGCCCTGAAAAGCGCCTTTGGTAAGGCGCCGGTGTTGGCTCACCCCGATCCGGATCGCCCCTACGTGGTGGAAGCGGACGCGTCGGATGTGGCGCTGGGGGCTATCTTGTCCCAACGCAACCACGACACAGGGGTGCTTCATCCCGTTGCGTACATGTCCCGCAAACTCAACGACGCCGAACGCAACTACCATATTGCGGAGAAGGAGCTTCTCGCAATCAAGGACGCCTTCACCGAATGGAGGCATTGGTTGATGGGGGCAAGACATGTGGTATCGGTGTACACGGACCATCGGAACCTACAGTTCATGACGGCCACTAGACACCTTTCTCCCAGGCAGCTGCGGTGGATGATCTTCTTTGCGGGGTTCAACTTCCGCATCACATATCGGCCGGGGACGGAAAACCGGAAGGCGGACGCCCTGTCCCGTCAATCTGCAGTTAAGGAACCATTGCCTGCGACCGAGCGTTCCATCATTTCCCCGAGGATGGTATTGGGGGTTATCCAACCGGATACTTTCCTGAGGGGTATAAAGAGAGGGATCAGGTCATTCGCATGGCGGAGGTGGCTCCTCAGTCACAGAGAATGGCAGCTGAAGGACGGGATACCCCTGAAGGGCAGGTGCCTATTGATACCCACGCCTAGGCTAAGGAAACAAGCATTCATCTGGTGCCATGACTCTCCATGCGCAGGTCATTTGGGCTTTGAAAAAACGGTGGCTAGCATGGGACGGCATTTCTGGTGGCCAACCATGAGAGTGGATGTCAGGAGGTGGGGACAGGAGTGTCCTACGTGTGCTACCATGAAGGCCGACCATGGCCGAACCCAAGGGCTCTTACATCCACTTCCGACCCCGGATAGACCATGGGATAGCATATCACTGGACTTCGTGGTGGGCCTACCGGTAGACCAGGGGATGATGGCAATACTGGTGGTGGTGGATTACTTGACGAAAATGGGGCACTTCATCCCCTGCAAGAGAGTCCCTACGGCCGGGGAATTGGCGTCACTACTCCTAAAGAATGTGGTACGACTGCATGGATTACCTGGGGTGATCGTGTCGGACCGGGGGTCGCAGTTTACTGCGCAATTCTGGAAGACTTGGTGCACTGCGCTGCATGTTAAGACCGCCCTGTCCACCAGCTACCACCCTCAAACGGACGGCCAAACCGAGCGCCTGAACCAAACGCTCAAACAGTATCTGCGATGTTTTGTGGACCAGGGCAGGGAAGAATGGGTCGACTTGCTATGGGTTGCAGAGATAGCCTATAACAACGCCACTCACAGCTCCACACAGTCATCTCCGTTCTATAGCAACTATGGCCAACATCCCAGGTTCTTGCCATTTCTACATCCGTTCAGAGAGGACAGGATTCCCGCCACAGCGGACAGGGTGGCACACATAAAAGACACGTTGATGCGCTCAAGGGCTGTCCTAATAGAGGCCAAGAGAAGATACAAGGCTGCGGCAGATAGGAAGAGAAGGCCCGGGCCACTGTACCGCACTGGAGACTACGTCTGGATATCCACAAGAAACATGAGGTTTCGAAAGAACAGTGTGTTCCATCCCAAGTACATGGGCCCCTATCGAATTACCAAGTGTATGGGTCCCGTAAACGTGAAGGTGTGCTTGCCCCAGTCATTGCGGATACACCCTGTCTTTCATGTATCATTGCTCAAACCAGCACCCTCCAAGCCGTCTGGGACACCTAGGCCGGTATGCGTGGAGTCGGAGGTGGAGTATGAAGTGTCGGGCATACGGGCGTCCAAATGGCGCAGGGGGAAGCTGTGGTACCTGGTTGCGTGGAAAGGCTATGGCCCGGAGGAGCATTCATGGGAACCGGCTGAAGGGGTTCATGCTCCGCGCTTGGTCTCCTTGTTCCATCGGCGTTTTCCTGCCAGCGCTGGACCCGTGGGGAGCCGCTGAGAGGGAGGATGTACTGTCAAGAATTCCTGTCATACGAGGGGAGGAAAACGGTAACCAGCGAAAACGGACTACATCTCCCAGGATGCTTAGCGGTTGAGAGGTTATGTAAACAGGAGAGCTGTTACATAACTCAAGGGAAACACGCCCTTATGTAAACAGGAGAGCTGTTACATAACTCAAGGGAAACACGCCCTTATGTAAACAGGAGAGCTGTTACATAACTCAAGGGAAACACGCCCTTATGTAAACAGGAGAGCTGTTACATAACTCAAGGAAAACACGCCCTTATGTAAACAGGAGAGCTGTTACATAACTCAAGGAAAACACACCCTATAAAGGGAGGAACCGGGAGGTACAAGGCTGTCGGATATTGTGTTTACACCGACGTACCTGCTTCGTGAAGAGCAGTGTTCCGGAGTGGTGCTCCAGTAAGGCAAGAACGGAGGTAGGTCGAGTCGTTACTCCCTGGGCCGTGTCTTGCCCCATCGTCACCTGTGAAGTACCCGGAAGCTCTACCGGTCAACCATTGAGCTTCGCTTTTTGACTCGGCTGAGTCCAAGCGCAGTGGCGCTTTTGCTGGTTGGAGTCGTAACTCCCAGCCCGACCAGAGACACAGGGACTGCCAGCTG
Organism: Triturus cristatus; assembly: GCF_964204655.1. Taxonomy (NCBI): domain Eukaryota; kingdom Metazoa; phylum Chordata; class Amphibia; order Caudata; family Salamandridae; genus Triturus; species Triturus cristatus. The sequence continues at coordinate 137,862,309 of NC_140580.1, read as the reverse complement.
TAACGCACACCAGGAGGTGTTTGCCGCGTTACAGACTCGGAAGTCCACAGGATCGATCGAGCGGCTGCTCTCAGTTCAGTCTTCTTGCTTGTGATTGGGGTATCGGTGACGCATCACCAGGAGGTGACTCCGCGTCCCGGTGCAGTCTGAGGAAGAGGTTGAGCGGCGGCTCCCTTCAGGTAGAGACCCCGGCTGGGTGTTTCCCTGACTCCTCGATTCTCCCCAACACTCTTCTTGCCCCTCACAGCCTACCGATTGGCATTGTCGGCCATTTCATTTCTGCCCTCTGTTGGCATACGCCGGGATCGGCGTATATGCAGAGGACGGTTAGGACCATCCGTGCTGTGGGCTGGTAACGTACTTAGCCTGGAGGATTCCAGTGACTATAACTTTTGTTTGTTCTTTGTATTTTATTTGCCTTCATTAAAAGAACTAACCCTTCACAAGTGGTTGCGTCCTCATTGTCGTGTCTGTTAAACGATCCTGAGACGTTCAGGGCGTTACAGTTCTGTTTCGCAAGTTACAAGAAGTCATCCAAATCCCATATACATGGACCACGTATTGAACTGTATGAACGCCTTAGCCATGCCTCTGAGCACCGTAAGTGGTGGGGATCATGAAATAAAGCAGGCTCATTCGATCAGATGTTAGTAATCAACCCAGGGCCCACCTTTCCAAAATTCAGAACTGGAGAATAAGCCACGAGAATAGTTTGGGGAACACTTTTAACGTGGTTAACACTGCTGGGGAAACCTTCTTTGGTAACTATACTACAGCTGTCACTGTAAAGTCGGAGTTTTTTCATTCTAAAGCCTATGTCCTGATCACAAAGTAGATGTTATTATGTGTGGAATTGATTAAATTTGCCTTGTAATGAGCTGTGATTTCAACAAACCGATTCCAAGGCACATTTTTGACATACTTGATTGCACTCTCGACTGCCAAATGTGTGTATTGTACTATTGTTTAATACAATGTAATGTAATTCTTTTAACCTCTTATATGCCCATGACGAGATAGTCTCGTCATGGAGCGCGGTTGCGCTGTGCCCATGACGAGACTATCTCGTCATGGACCCCGCCCGCTAATACAATGCCCGGCACAGGAGGGGGAAAGGGCGGGGCACTGAAGGGGTTAAGGACATAGTTTAAACCTTAACTGCAATTATGACAGCGTTTATCATTTAGTAATTTAAATCCTAGTGTTACTAATACTGAAATCTCCAGCATCCATGTTTCAAGCAAACTCGTCCTCGTCATTCCCTATTACCATTGTTTTCACTTTTTCTTTATATTTACAAAGCCTAGCTCTCTGCTCGGCGTGCTTTTTTCAGATCTCTGTAAAATACAGTAAGAAAGGACACAACACGGTGTGGGTCAAGAAATGAAAGAGGGTACGCAGCTGGAAACCTGGTTGCTGTAGAAACACCACGTAGACACATTATTTATTATCACTCGGGTAGCCCGGCAATCAGGATTGTAGGGCAGGTCATCTGCAGTGGAATTTGCAAATTGACTTACCGTACTTTTGCATAAAAACAAGTGCAAGAAATGAGAGGTTACACTTTTCCGGGCACGTACCTCAACCATTAAACGAGATATCCTTGTGCATGTTACAAAAATAAATTCATTACTTACTGCCTTTCATTTTAATTATGGGCTTGCTGCTGTGTGACACGCTGCTAGTGCGCTGGGGCGGGTGAAAAGTTGGGACACTAATCCGCATTGGTCCTACTCCAGGGAAGGGGCCTGGGCTAATAATCCATTTTCAAGCAGTCATTGGTAGCGCACTAGAGTTATGATTGCTGATCGTTAGGCTGAGGCAGGGGCCTCACCCAGGCAGCTTCGGGTGGGGGGGGGGGGGGGGGGGGGGAAGGTGCATGCCGTCTGTGTGCCTCATAAGGCAGACGGTATCCAAATTTAAATTTTTACGCACAAATCCAGCCCAATCAGGCAACACTGAAACCCAGGCATGGATTTACCGTGCAAAATCTGCTTTTCACCAGAGAGACCGTTTGAACGTAGTGAGCTGATATCATGTGTAGACCAGGCCCTAAAAAATAAGTTCCAGTGGTAAGCACCGGAAACCTCCGGCACAAATTAGGCACTGGCATTAACAATGTGAATAATTTTTTTGGTGTAGGGAAAAAGTTTTATCCTGAGCTTGAAAACACAATAAAAGTTCAACATGTACAGCAGCAGTGCAACCTTTTCTAGCACAAAGAGCAAGGGCAGACAGCAATAGCAGGTGGAACATCATGTGATTCTACTACACATGCAGAACAGAAACAGAACAGGTAGCTAACACAACAAAGATAGAGTGAGAGGAGCTAAGGAACACACATTCATAAACATACAAGGCGTACAACACTCCTGGAAGAAACAGCCAAACCTCTTCTTGAATTTCAATAAAATCATGTATTCACACAGGATGGTAGGTTTCCTCAGTGGTTTTCGCATCTAGCATGGGGAAGCATCTGAGAGAACTTCTGTTCACTGGTTATACAGTCTTATAGTTATGGCTTCCCTGGTTTAGGTGAGACCATGTCCCTTATGTCGACATTTATGTTTTCTCCTTGTTATACTATCGGACCAATATTAAGATTGTGAGTGGATGAGCTAAAACAGGTTTTTACTGCTGTCCCCCTACTACAAAACAAAAAAGTGGAAGGCCACGCAATGGCCCTCCTTCTCTTTTATGTTGACAAGTTTCAGCATTCAAATTTACCCTCTACGGGGTCAGACACCTTTCTCCGGGCTATAAGCTTTGGTATCTCACCTTCAATATTTTGAAACAGTCCTGGTTCTAATGGCCTTTTATGCAAGTGTATTCGAAATATCCTTTTTAGTTGTTCATAAGAAAGGTTAACAGCAGTGAAAACACCTCTTCTTTATTGAACAGGTACACCTTGGTCGGACTAGCGCAAGCTTCCCCATTTTAGAGAACAGAGCCAGCTAGGGCAGCAGCACAAGCTTTCCACATCACAGGACATGTACAGATCAGACAAAGAAGTGCAAGCTTTCCTTCCTCACAAAATAGGTTCACAGAATTGGCAACAGCCAAACAAGCTTCCCTCCCACACATAAGATACCAAGTGCAGTCTTCTCTTCCATGTAAAATACATGTGTAACTTTATACAGGACCAACCCCATAACCGGGCTATGGTATACAGTGAGAAATTAATGGTTCTGTGGGACTCTTTTCATAAACACAAAAGACTCTAAATCCAATCTCTACAAAATCAAATGATATTGCTCAGTTTATTCTTAAACGACCATCAAAGATCAAGTAAAGTGCAGATAGTGCAGTGCTCAAAAAGTGCAGAGAAGTGAATCATATACAGTGATTCATATGTACAAAGCACTTTCTGAGAATTTCAATGGTGCAGAACAGTCTAAAATGTAATCTTTGATTCCTGTGTAGAATGTTTTTTGAACTATCAGACAATCCCAATCAACCAGTCAACATTTCGACCCTATAATTCTTTTGTACGGGTCACTTCAAGGCAACCAAAGTAGGAACCTGAAAGAGTGAAATACAGGCTGGTTGTGCAGTGGTTCCCAAGCTGTGGCCCGCGGACGCCCAGGGTTCCGTGGCATATTCCCAAGGAATCCAAAGGCAGAAATTTCAAAAGCACTGCAAAGTTCCTTGTATAACCAGGCAACAATAAAAGTGTCAAGATAACCCCGGTGATTAATGTACCTGCTGTAGAGAGATGGGAGTTGTGTCTAGTGGCAGCTTTGACTCATCTATGGTAGCGCATATGGTTAATATGCCTGCTGCAAAGATTCTGTACCATGCATTTTAAAGAACAGCATTTTATTTGCATAGCTCAGTGACTTATTGCTTTTATTACAGAGATTCTTTTGTTACTGTGCAGTTCATAAATTACAATCCTAATTTTGTACAGTGAGCTATGAACTGCCATCAAAGAGCTGCAAGCAAACTGCATGGTACAGGGTAGCAAGTTATGTTTTTTTCCCAGTCATTCAATATCCTGATGCTGCTAAAAAAGGTTTGTTTGGGTAGAAATATGTAACATTTTCTATACACTTATTACACACATATGATTCATTGTCTCTGCATGTGGGTGATGTAAAGTGCTCCGACTCCCTACACTTGTATAAGAGGTGCTATAAAACAAATTAAATACATGTGAGAGAGGGGCTATGGAGTGATGAGAGGCGCTGTTGGAGGGTGATAGTGAGGGAATCGTTGAAAAGCCCCAACAATTGTCGCATCCCAGTGCACAGTAAGGTCATCATTTACAATGCTTTAAACGCTAATACAATTAAATATATAATGACAAATTTGTTGTAAAATGCACCAGTAGTTCCCAAATTTTCTTAGGGGAAATCCCCCCATAGTCCCCCTTTGCAAATTTGTTTCAATATAAAATAATAACATCTTTAGTAATTCGAGTATTGTTTGGTATATTTTTTACGAGTTACTGTTTCAATATTTGAAATTTAAATCGTACAAATTAATTGAGGGCCCCGGATTCCAGTAGTGACTCAGTAGGGGTCCTCAGAAGTCATAAGGTTGGGAACCACTGTGGTAGTGGATTGAAGAGGCATGAGGTTGACTACGCAGCCTTTGTATTGGTTGCTTTGACATTTATTAGGACCACTCACAGAGCCCAGGCACTTCTTTTATAAGTTAAGCACTGCCCCTGTAGGTGACTTGTACTGCATCTCACTCCAAGATAATCAAAGGTTGTTACAGGTTGCACTCCTTCTAATGAAAAGGCATAACCAGTAATCTAATACCTGTTTTAGTGATATGATAGCTAGACGAGTCTCTTATAGATACTTGGTAGCTTCAAGTGAAGCACTGATATGCGCAGACAGAAAGAGAGCACACATATTAGAAGCAAAAAAGGCAGAGTAATATACTAGAGTCTAGCATATTGCTTCATCTTTTAGAAATAAAATCAGATTTGGAAAAAGCTGTAATGTTTCCCTTAAAATTAGAATTCAGAATTTTGTGTAGTTTAAATGAAATTAAATATTTCCTAATTTGTGTATTTTTAAGTTTTCTTTTGAATTTCAAATCGAACAAATTGGTTTGGTTGGGGTACCTGGCTTTCAGTAGTGATTCAGTGGTGGTCCACATAAGTCAAAATCTTAAGGGCTGATGAGCTACAGGATACATGATCTATGCTAATGGTTAAATCAGGTCAAGCAGCATACTTTTTGCCTTCTTGTCATGCTTCCTTTTGCAAACTTTATCCAGTGCAGCTACCAACTGTGAGAGGGTGTTCTTTAAGGAGCAGGTTAATGCTACATCGGGCCAGGTTGCCACCTGGTGGGTCAAGACCCTTGTTAAAGACAGGACATTTTGCACATTGTTAGCTCGTCCACCATGGGAATCAGTCTGTGCATGTCTGTTTTGTATTGGCTTTTATATAGTGCCTACCTACTAAGTGCAGACACAAGCAGAAGGTGTTCTGTATAAATCTGTGGTCCTGTACAGAGCATGGGCATTGGAAGTAGATTGTTTTGGTTATCTTGTGATTCAGAATTAGTCTTCTGCAGGAACCCAAGTATAGGCTTTTTGGAAGCCCCCATCTGCCCATCCTGTAACATGCTCTATGCAGAATCCCTCAGTCTATTAATATCCAGGGCGTTTAGAGAGCATGCCACCAATCACAGGCCACGCAAGCTGTCAGTTTGACCTTCATTCATAAATACCAGTGCTTGCTTGCACAGTGATCCTGCACGCAGCTGAGCCCAGTGCTTAATTTGTAAAAAAAAGAAAAAACAATAAGTGCTGGGGCTCTCGCCAGGAGGCCACTGCAGGTTGCACCACACATTGCCCCTGCCATGCTGCCAATGATAGTAACAACACAACTACTAGCCATCACACTCCTACAAGTATGACAATTCAGACTATTCCAGGACCCTAAAGCTATATAAGTATATATGGTGATAGTAATTTATTATGTATATTGAATTAATAATTAACTGTTGTTGTGCTCATCTTTACATTAGCCAGACAGTGCCACTCTGCGGTAGACTGTCAGAAGCGCCAGTGCTGACAATGAAGTGCTGGTGTCGAGCACCGGAAACCACTGCCTCAAATTAAGCACTGTCATAGCCATGTGGAACATATAAATACACAGGCCATATTACTACGTCCACCTCATTCTGAATATTCCCACTACGTATGAATCCCTACGCAACTGATTCATGGTGCAACTAGAATACCACGCTAGCATTTTCAGTACAGGTCATGGGATCTCTGTTGTGTAGTACATGAATGTGCTGCTCATTAATGTTGATGTTTTCCTACAGTACTGAGCATACAAGAAGTATGCTTCACATCTATGTATTTTCATGTAGTGTTGAGCTAGGACAAAGATGTATTTGATGTGGGACGTCACACACACACACTTACTTCCTGAAGAATAAGAGTAGACCACTTTTTCGTTTTGAATTTTGGTGTGGTACTCTGGGGTTGTAGTTTTGCACCATAACTCTAGTGATTAGGCCACTGGCAGATAAATCTGTCTCCAAGTCATACCCAATGGCCTATAGGACACAGCAGTGAAATGTTTGTTAGTGTGAGTCATACCCTTTAAACTGTGGTGTATGGCACTTAGGGATATGCCCTGATTCTTGTTTGTTTTTCCTTTATTTTACATATTGTTAAAGTGCAGACCTATCTTTAGAAGTGGCAGAGTATTATAAAGGTTAGAAAGAAGCAACTGGGTGTCTCACGTGGGATTTAGTTGAGGAACGCAAGAATAACAACCCCTGGCAATTCATAAAAGTGCATTTTTCTCAAGATTCCAAAGAACACAAGTACATCTTCAAGAGAACGAGGAAGGGCAGGGGAGAGAGTGAAGCAAGTGGCACACATATGACTTCCATGCATGAGGGTGATGGGTGGCACAGCGTTTCTGAGCTTACAGTTTGTAAACCTTTGGGCATCTGGATTTGCGGGTTGGGCCAGCGAGTGCTGCCTCAATGTGAGGTTCAAGAACAACGATCTTGGCTAACATTTGACCTCAGTGTTTGTGGTTCGTTCACTGTGGTTGAGTAAGTCAATCAGACACTTGATAATTGATGGTAGTAGTTCAAGGCTTTCAGGCCATTTTAGGTTCCTGTGAGATAGTGGCAGAATGAGTGGGGTTTACATTTTCGGTGAACTGTATGAGAAAGGGAGGACATCCAGTGAGATATTATTCAGTAGTCTGGGATCATAGATGGAGACATTTTGAGAAAGTTATTTCTTTCCTGCAGTGTAGTATTTCCAGTCTCACCATCCTCCGGCACAGTAGTAGTTGGCATCCTTCAGAGACAGAGAGTTTGTCTGAGGGGTAGTCACGTTTGTTGTGTTGACAATATTGTGTACATAAGACACAATATTTTAGAAGGAATCCTAGCAGGGACCGAATTCGGGAAAGAAGTTGTATTATAAACTATGAGCAATATTTTGACAACAGAGATTGCGAGAGGAGAAACCAGTGAGGGCTATGGCAGAAAGGCAGGTTTGCGCCAGTGTATTGGAGGTCTTGAGGTTCCCAGCTGATATTATCCATGCTGTATCACAATAACACATGATCTTCCATGGAGAATGTCTTCCACAATGATACTATAAGATATTGTTGATTATTATAGGAATAATTTCAAAGACAGATCTCTGTTTATGCTCAATGGTATCCTGAGAGCTTAAATGCATTGATTCAAAATCACAGGAGACAGAGAGAGACCGGAGGACAGCTGAAAGTGACTGATATGTGGAAGATATAGAAACATCCATGGTTGATACCCATAAAAGTTGAGAAAAAAGCTCCTTTATCGATATCTTCAGGGCGTCACCCAGACACTGCATGGTTGCTGTTTCCATGATGCATTAGGGATGGAAGGCTGTGTTGATGGAAGACAGGAGGAGGTGTAAGCAATGTGTAATGGTAGGTGGACTGGTGAGAGGGCAATCGGCCAATTGCTAGGCAAACTGCCTGGGTCCGAATGACATTTGCTCAGAAGAGGATGAATTTGACTTTATACTGTGAATGGAATGGTGTGCGCTCCTCAGAAGGTGTTAATGTCTAGGAAGAGATTCAGTGCTCTTTGGAGAGGTGTCTTATGATGTTGAATATGGTATATCATATCTTCGAATGGGACGGATGATAATGTAGAGGTCATCGGTAGTTATACTTCAAAAATCATTGTTAGGACATTTGCTTCTAAGAAGGTGGGATCTTTCTTGTGTCTAATGGTGAACCATTCAATATCACACCACACCACAACACCATACACAACAGAGCACACGATCCAACAGCACATGGTGGTCTTCCATATAATATGTACATGTTTTATACTTGAAATGCCTGCAGAGCGCTCACACCTTTGTAGGTATTCAAATACTGACAGACTGCAATATATACCGAGAATAGCTGGAAACAGCATTAAAGAAATATGTTGCAAAGGCACATTTCTGCTGTGCCCGGATTCCCAGGTCATTGTGTTTGCGTTTTAAATCCATTAATATATTGATCCAAATTTGAGTACCTAAGCTGACAACCACAGCTGACCTACCATAGAGAGTGGATTTCCAAAACCTTTGAATTGTGGCTTTTTAATCTGTTCAGTTCTTCGTTTCTATTAGCCATGTACCATTTTAACATTACTTTTTAGCGAAAGAAGCTGTTTAGGGCCTCGGATTTTTCTACATTGTGTGGGCTAGAAGGTGATAGTAGTGACTTGATACTATAGTATTTCTCTGTATAGGACTTTGATTTCGTATTTAACAAAATAATGTAGCAGTTGTGATTCATTTTTGCATTGTTTTCTGAATTTTTTAAAGATAATGAAGTCTGAGTCACCTTCAATTTTACACCACGGCTGTTTGTGTTTTGTAAAGAGCCCTTTACTGCCTCATAGTCAGACCTTTGAATCCGTAAGATAGATCAATATGTGAGTTTCGCACAAAGGAAGGTGCTGCCGGTTACCATGCCGCATTTTACGTCCGGATCACTCTGATCATTACACCCCCAAGTGTGTTGCCAGTTTTTCAAGGGACCCTACTTCTATTCTTGATATTTGTTTCTTTGAGGTTTCAATTATACCTTTAACCTTGAAGATTCTTTATTTATTGTACCTTACATTTGATTCAGAATTTATGCAATCTGCTTCATCTATGCCTCAGTGAAGGATTTATACATATTGTTTTTTAAAGATTCAGAAATTGGGGTCTCTTTCCATGTATAATCGGCAAAATATACATATTAGACTTTATTGGGAGTCTTTTGAGCCGCGTACGCCGTTGGGTCGCATTTTCCTGCAACTTTGATTGACTCATAGCCCTGAAGAAGTTCCTGTGGCAAAAGGAATGAAACGCGTTGCTGTTTGCTGTCTCTTAAATGATTTTAAGAATAAAAGAATAACTTTTGGAATATACTTGCTCATTTGGACTTATTTTCTGAGTGCACCTTCCTTTGTGCGAAATTCTTGGATTATTTAACATCTAACAACGACAGATGTTGGAAGTAGTTGCACCAAATTGTCAATATATGTATATTTAGGAACTTAAGTGCTTAACCTTGGTCCGTCGTTGTTGTTCTTTTTTTGTGCATTCTAATATGTGAGTTTGTACATCCCACACCTCTGACGGCGTGGCTTAGTTATTAATACCCGGTGCCCAATTGCGAAGGGAGAGTTCTTTTGCAAATTTCTGTTCACACACATTGTTCATAGATCCAGATAGAATGCAATACTGGCTCCACATCCAACATTTGCAGAATTTTGTAGCATGTAAGCTACTGCTGTTCATAGCAACTAGTGTAAGGGGGATGAGAACACTGTTTATGTTAATAGGGTAACCACATGTGTGTGTGCTTTAGAAGGCCAGAGTGCAGTAAATATCATGGGCATTTCTTAAATTTCAAATAGAGAACAGAAGAAGACCAATATGCAATATGGCAGCCTAACTCTCGAAGAAGAATAACCCTTGGACCTCAATATTGTCGAAGAGCGGTATCATGTCATCAGTTATTAGCCGGTCTGACCGCCAAAACAGAAGGCAGAAAGTTGAAACCCTGATTAGATGATGAGACAAGGGAAGTGGATAAATATTGTGGGCAGTGGGGAGGGGGGGGGGGTTACGTTATGTTCCGTTAAATGTATTTGCAAAGCACACTATCACCTGTGAGGGTATTCTGGAATTGGTGAGAGTATCCTAAAAAATGATAAGGAAGGTATCATCAGTCCAAGAGGATACAGGGAAATAATGAACAGAATTGGATCTTGGGCACACCTCAAGAGAGCCAGAGAAGTAGATTAAGCAATGAAACTGTGACGAAGTTGAGAATGCAGGGAGCAAGATCCCTCTAATATGGAATATAATTTTTAATTAAATGGAGATAGATTCAGGGGAGATATACTGTAGACAGCAGATCTTGACACCAGGGATTAAATTTAAAAAAAAGAGGAAAGATTTTTCTCCCTAAAAACTGAATGAATACTGAACATGATCAAAACTGTTGTGAAGCGCATAGGTCAAAGAAACCAGGAACCTGGCACTATGACATGAACACATGTCCCTTGAAGCAAGACCCTACAAAAGACAATGAAATCCGAAGTATTCAGATCACGACTTTGGTTGTTTTTTTATGACGAACAAGACACACAAACCAGAGTAAAGAACCTTCATCCTGACGGACCACTCCACAAAAGACCTGAGAGGACTGTAAACCAGCACACAGAGCCACAAGGAAAATGGGGTGATAAATCTTCCAGGCGATGAAATCCCCGAACATGCTCATCTATTTAGGGGGCACCATACCATGACACCTTCCAACATACGAGGGTACTTTACTAACTCTAGACCTATCTAGTCAATGAGAGATATCTAGAGCGAATGCTAGAGTCCCTACATCACACCCAACGATCTCCGCACAAATAACCCTACCTGGATTCGAGTGCCTAGCTTGAAAGATGCATGCGTAGACATCCGCTGGTCATCTGCAGAAAGAATCCAGGGTGTTTAACAGCTAATATCATGCAAAACACTTCTTCCTCACAGAAGCCTCAGTCTTTACGGTGTATAGACACCTCCCATTTCTCCTGTCTGTTGCGATACCTCCTCAAGCGGTCACGTAGATGCAGGAAGTAAGGTCACTCAGTGAATGTAAATATCACCAGGAAATACCTTCCTGCCACCCTCACTGGGTAGGACTGTCATTCCTGATAGATTTCCTGATAGATTTGGTCAGAGCTGAATGTTTGTCTTCTTCTATCTCACCCATGTTCAGTGCTCAACCTCCACTGTGAGCCTGGAGTATCACTCTCCTCTGACCTCCACAGAATCACTTAATAGTGATGATACACTAGTCACGGCTGTGTGTCGCTGACCTCGAAGGGGGCCACACGTAAGGATGCGTCTTCCTCTTGGTAACATTCATAGGAGGGATAGCATAGGGACAGTCAGGTAGCTACGACCATGTCCCACAAACAGGTATGGGTTCTAATGCCGGATAGGGGAAAATGTTCCCTAGAACCCACTAGCTATGGGAGGGAACGGAATTTAGCGCAGGACTGGGGTATGGAAATAGGGTAAAGCAAGGCCCAAGGAATTATCCAGCAACTGAAGAACCACATATACAGTAGGGTGGCCTAAATTATGTAGCAACAAAAGGCAAATGATATGGGGTATTGTGGTATATTCTGTGGTGGTATTATTTCACAATTTCATCACTATAACACGCATTCATACTGTTTGGACAAATGTTTCATATCATTAATAACAGTTTAAACCCCATATAGAGCATACGCCAAATAAAAGGTAATCAGTCAACATTTGCAAATGGTCTGCCACTGAGCTGTGCCTTTTCTTAGTAACTTTTGAAAATTGTGAGCAAGAAACATTTTGTTGAAATTTGCAATTTATGCAGCAGATGGTAGGTTGTGTGGTATGTTTACGAAACACATAATTATGTGAAAAATGCTGTTGCCGCAGAATCGCATAATTCTGTTCCTGTAACTGAAGCACTGTCACACCACTACCCAGGTGAACTCACAGAAGCGGACAGTGACTGAGTCCATGGTTAGGGTAAATGCATGCACCAGAACTCATACTCAGATAGTAATTGCTCTGCACCGCCCTCTGGTGGCTATTCTGGTCTCCCATGTGCCTTATTCCAAAGGGATAATATGACTTGACAGAATGATATGTGAGTCCTCACCTCCCACAGTCAGCCATCCTGTGACTTCTCAAGAGAAGAAATGAAAAACAGGTTAAAGCTTAACTTAAAATAAATATGACAGCGTGGGCGTTGCTGACGGTACATAAGTCTGCCCCTATTACCGAGGGAAAGGGGTGGGAATTGGAGGGAAATGTTTGCAAGTAGACGCCATGTTGACCTGCAATACCACACTATCTTGGAGACCCTCTTCAGGAGATAGAGAAATAGTACTGGTCTGGGTAAGGGCATTTGAAAGTCAGGAGTGGCACCCTGAATAGAAATCCATGGCATCTTTGAGGAATCATGGGGCATCACAACAAGCGTAATTTCTTCATTAAGCATTAGAGATTTAGACTGATTTATGAACAAAATATTTTAGTGACATCCCCGAACTGCCTTCCAATATTGTTCTTTTTTTGCGTTTTTTACTCTACAATGTATTCTCTTGGCCAGGATGGGTTTGGGTCAAGTGAGGCGCTTCAACCACATGAGGTGCGGATGTCATGTATGCCAATGTGGCGATGTGAAGTCACTCCCATTTCCAAGGGGCGGCAATTGCACCAGCCCTGGTCAGGGAGCTACGTGGAAAAAAATCACTGACTCAAAATTCCAAACGATGAGAAACACGTATGTTTGTTTCCTCGTACTTCTTTTCGGTGGTAATACACTCTAAGTTCAGGCTGTCTGACCCAAGTCAGTTGGCTTCATAAAATGCACTTCATTTCCTCTTCCATCTAGTCTCATTTAGAATTAACATTCCTCCAAGTACAAAATGGCAAGGATGCAGGTTGAAACATTTATCAAAGTAGACTACAAAGAAATAGTAATGCTTTTTTTGGTTGGCACACACTGCCTTCCTAATTGAATGCTGGCAAACAGCTGGTGATATAGCATCTGGGACTTAGGGTAGCTGTATGGCTTTTATTTAGTAAGTGAGGACACCATTGTCTAGTCTCAGGGTTTCATAGAACTAACTAGTGCATTATGGACGTTGTAGTCCATTTTCACTTCCACTATATTAATGGGATTAAAGTACCAGGCACCCCATGTGTAACCCAACAGAATTTGGAGGATATAGAAACGTTCTTGGAGTAAACAATTCAAAGAATTAGGGAAAACATAATTAGCAAGCCTGAAGATGTTCCATGCCTTGTAAAATCATCAGGCTGCTGCAGATAAGGATTACTGCTCGAGGACACTAGATGAACTGAATGCCACAAGATTAGTTACAATGATTAAATATTCTAATCTACTGGTCACATCAAGCACCAGCTACCTGCATGAAGGAGTTACAGCCCTCACGAGCACCCAATGTCACCAGAATACCTAATGCATCCCATAATAAGGAAAAGTGTCATCTTCGCCTCCAACCTACTACAGACTCACCTTCAATAGCTCAGACACTTGTATTACACTGGAAGATGCAATTACTAGACAACACTAGTAGCATGTGGTAAATGGTAATCTGCTACTAGATCAAAAGTCAGGCTTCAGTCAATGAAAGAAGACCCGTGCAGTTTTGTGGCCAAGGACAAATATGAAGCTTTGATACTCCTTGATCTCTCAAACTGAAATACTGATCAAAAGGATACAGGATGACTGGGGATTACTGGAGTAGCGTTAGAACGGATACCACATTTCCTTCAAGATAATAGCCAATTTATGTAATCATCTTAGACAAGTCCACAAAGTTCTACATGGTGTACTGGATATGACCTCACACTACTGCTGTTCAATGCATACAATGCATTTGTGCTGGTAACTGAGATTCCCAAAATCAGTTTCCAAAAGTATGCTAGTGATAAGCAGAAAAGCATTCACCAAGAGAAGGGATAAGTAGGCTAAGATCATATACCAGTCAGATATTGGATAGAAATTGACCGCAGTATGGAGGACACCCTGGGACAGAAGCTGGCCCTAGAGCCCTAACGCTGCCTACTATTTGGGAGCCAACGGATTTAGGTAACAAAGAGAAAATATGGGTGACACTGGGCCAGATGGTTGCCAAAAGAAATATTGCCAGGCTATGGGGCTCGCAGGAAGCACCAACACTGAGTGCATGGAAATTAGACATGGACTGGTGCATGTTCAGGGAAAAAACACTGTATGTGTCAAGGGGATGCCTTGAGAAAATTGATACAAATATGGGAAAAATTGAATGTATATTGAGGGAATATTTGTACTCCGCCTCTTCTAGCCTCCCCCCTCTCTCCCCTCTAAAATGAGAGCTTGTTGGACAATGTGTGGTAAAATTAATGTATTTGACAATAGTCAGATTTGTATAATACTTGGAAAATACTGACACATATCCCTTCTTTCGCCTATGCGAAGTGTGAAAATTATTTGAATATGTTTAATAAAAAGATTTATATATATAAAAACAAAAGATCATATACCAGTCTATGTAGAACAAGTATACCGTTTGATGAAGGAAACTGTCTTCTGTCTAAACTGTACTACGAGAGAGATAATTGAGTGGATGGGAGAAGGATAGACGAGCTCTTCTACCAATGGGAACCTATAGCGTGACATATGCAGCATCTAGGATTTAAAGACAAGCAACTGTTCATTATCTGTAAATCAGATCTCCTCGCTGGACCACAAATAAATGAGAAGGTCAAAGTTCACTATTTTCAGCTAATTAGCAGCTCGGTTATGGCAAGGCTGGATTTCTGCAATGTAGTTGATACTGACCCATGCAAAAACTCCTCCCACAGTACCAGACCAAGGTTCAAATGATGAAGAAGCAAATACACCAAACTAGCCGAAAAGAAATTCATTGGACACCAGTGATGGTCAAGAACAAATCTGAAACTGAGTGCACCATTGGCAAGATCTTTTGGAGGAGAGGTCGGGGCTACCTCCAAAACTGGAACTTTATTACAAACCATCTGCAACCCTCAGATCAATAAACTTCTGTCTGGTTTTCCAACAACATTTCATGCGACTGAGGCTTGGGAGCAGATCCCTAGGGCCTAATCTTCTGAAACATGGTCAAGCTAACAATGAGAGAAGAGCCAACCATCTCCCATTCCGGAAACTGTTGAAAACATAACCGTCTCGAGATGCTCTCAATCAATCACAGCCAGATTGAGAACCACTGACAGCTAGTTGTCCCCTGACCCATGAAATCAGACATGGGTGATATCCACTGGCGGGCCAAATCTAGGAGAAGCTGACATAGGAACTATTGTAGCTGTCATCCAACCAATGGCTTGAAGTTGTGTATTAACAGACCTATGAAGCCACACTAACAACACATTGCATGCTATATGAATGCCAGTAACATACAATAAAACCCAGAAAAGAAAGTTCTATTCCGACGTAGAAGGCAGACATCAACAAAGGCCAATCAGAGACTCCACCACTGATTTAGTCCAGACTTTAATGGCTAGTGACGCCCAATGCTGGACACCGCAGTACCTCATTCACACGAACCATCATCTCAAAATCTGGCATGATCTTCTACTTCAGATACAGAATCAATTACATTAAAGGAGACCTACAAGGAGCACCTTGCTACTCCCCCTTAGTACTTAAACACCTCGTCGGTGGTAGTGGGCACCACATAAAAGCCAATGTAATACAAAACAAAGACATGCACAGGCTGATTCCCATCGTGGACCAACTAACAATGTGCAACATGTCATATCTTTAACAAAGGCCTCGAAGTAGCCAGCATGCAACATGTAAGAGCTTACACGCCAACCCTGTAATAGATAAAAGGAAAACCTAGCTTTGCAGCCATGGGTCCCTTAAGATTAAATTCGGCGCTATGGTTACCATAGGCCAAATATGAAGTGCGGATACAGAGCTCCGAAAACCAGATGCAAATGTTTGTTGCAGTCGCAGTTTTCGTCAGCACACATATGAGATGTAAATATATAAAAAAGTAAATGTAAAATACGCCGTCCAGTAGCGTCTAAATTACATGTTCCCAACCCTGCCTTATCAAATCCTAGTTTCTATAATTCGATCTCAACAAGATCTTCCACGGTATGCAGTTCTATGCACTTCACCTGCTGCTCGAGGCACTACTGCTGCAATAAAATGTTTCCCTGTGCAGGGTTTGGCTGTTCTTTGGAGCCAGGTCCGCAAAATGGCGCCTCAGACGCTGGTAGTACGCTGCTTCTCTTTCCTGGCATTCATCTTTACTTCGAGACAGTTTTCCACAAAACCCTTGCCCGTGACCCCCCCTAAGGCCTCTGTTCACGAGAGAACAGGCTCACTTTGCCACTGCCGATAGCGACTATTTTAAACCCCATTTAGAGGCTTCGGACGACAGGACAGGGCAGTATTATCAGACCGATAAGAGCCTTCTGAGGCCTGGTCAACATTCCTGACTTTGACTCTGGCATTTCACACCTTGCGGGCCCTTATCGGACTGATAACAGCTCAATGCAGTATCCTCAAAGTGAGGGTGGCAACCCCGGGCTGAACCTCGAGGCGGTGCACGCATGCGCAGCGCGGCCACGATGTTTGCTCTGCGTGGGTCACACTGAAATGAGGCCATTGACGGGTTGTCATTTATCAGAAGGTTCAATTATAATCCTTGTTGGTTGCCCTAGCAACCCTTACCTAAGACTGAATTTTCAAATGAGTCACCGGCATACAAGTGAGCAGAAAAATGAGTGCTTTTGAGCACCGAGCCCACTCCGGCAGGAGCCGATGGCGGCATTCTATGGCACAGCAACTGATGCCAGAGGGAGCCCTGTAGAGGGCGTCAGGAGGTGCAACATTAGAAAGCAGAGCCACGTGCAACTATAATGGCTGCTTTAAATTTACTTCTGTGAGTCGAGGAATTTATTTATATATGTTATCAGTGGCGGCTCGTGCAGGTAAACGTAGTGAGGCGGTGGAGGTGACAAACAACGTAATAGGCAAAATAATCGGCGATGCGGCGAGCGCAAGGTAAGTGGTTTTTATTTATTTATTTATTTTTATTTTCACTATTACGTCGTTTGTCACTTCCGCCTCCCTTGCCCCGACCCAATCCTGCCCCACCGTCCCCCCGCGCTTACCTGCACAGGCCGCGACTCATATTAGATATATAGTTCTTGTTATACTGTTTTACTCACTGTAATTTCATCAGGGTGTAAATCGGGCTGGGCGTAAATCGCGTAAATTCATGTAGCATAATCATACTGAACTACAAAGGAAATCAAGTGAGATTATGCGGAATTACGCAAGAGTAATTCTGCGTTTAGTGCTATTTCTTAGTGCAAAAATGACTCCTCACATCCAAAATGGATGTGAGGGTACATTTAGTGCTAAGAAATAGTACTGAATACAACAGAACGCAAGTTGCGTGCGCAATAAGCCACTCACACTCCCTAAATGTGCTCTTAGAGTAGAATTTTCCCCCAATTTACTCCCAACATCTAGTGCTATTTTCTTAATGCCAAGTGCCCTCTCGCATCCAAAATGGACAGAAGGATGCATTTTGCGCTAAGAAACCGCTAAATGCAGCAGAACACAAATAGCGAGCGCCTAAATGTGTTCTTGCGATAAGATTTTTCCACCCAAATTAAGCAGGGAGGGGTAATTGCATAATTATTGGTAATTCCACATCAAAGAGTAATGCTAAATTACTGCGATTACTCCACTGTAATTGAAATTCAACACAAGCCATGCTATGTAATGTCCCATTCAGTAATGCCTCCTTGGCAATAGTCCATGTGATGCGACTTCCGGTGATATCTTCAGGGAGCTAATGGCAGAGCATTGCTTTCCATCCACTACCTCAATGATTTAGTGAAAATATTCCAGTTTTGGAGACATGATGTTCCACCCTGAAGGCTCCAGAGGGTGCTAAAAACCTCTACACATGGCCTTTTTATGTGTGGATTGGCGGTTCAGCCATCTCCAGACCTTATGTCATTAACATTATAAGGACTTTTAGAGTATTCTGAGAGAGTGGTTTAGGCTCCACCCACAAAAAGTTTTTCCTGAGTACTGAATTTTACTGTGGTGGAATTAAGTGCTTTCACTGAAAATAGTGCTCATATTTCACTTTTTGTAAATGTGTCAAAGTTTATAGTCAATACAGCAGGACTGAGTAAGTTATGTGACAAGCCAGTGATCATGGCTATAGGCCTGATCTGTCTATTAGGAAATGTTGCTATAAAGGCAGTAGACCTGACAAAAGCATATGTTAACAGCAATCTATTTAAGGGTGAATTATTACCACTCTGTATGACAGCCTGCAGAGAAGGATTTTGTTACATAGAATCTCACTAATTACCATAGTAACAGTTTTGGTGTTTGTTACCCCATGTGACAAACTGGATGTAGAAGAATTGATCTGTGGGAATTTTTGTTGGGCCCTCCGAGGAGAGACAGCGTTTTGCCTAGCCAACTGTAATTTTGTCTACCTTCATACTTTTATCAGTGTTTAATTTGCACTGGTGTTTGCTGGAGCTTGGCACAAGCACTTTTCATAACACCAGCACATATTTATGATAGTCCACCATACGGTGGCGCTGTCGGTCTATTTTTTAGAAAGCACTTGACCAAAGTGTTTAACACTTGAAATTACAATTAAAAAAGAGAATAATAACAGGGTACACAGGCTGTTCTTACATCTTTAGGTCACCTAGTATTGTCCAAATTGTCCCATTTGTAGGGCTGTAATGGTAAGCACATGTTGCTGGTACTGGTATTTGGCAAACCTAGCAGGGACCACTGATGGTAAAAGCTGGAGTAGCCTCCTGAGAAATCTCTTGGGCACTGGCACTTATTATTTTACAAAATAAGCACTGACTTTTATAACTGTGTGCCTGATGGTTGCCTTGTGGGAAAGAATACGCTCAAAACTTATTTGGTTATGGTGACAAGCTATAAGGCTGATTGCTGCACTGGGAAAGTTGCGTCCCGTGGGATACGTCTGATGTGCTTATTTTGAATAGATATGACGAAGGAAGTAGGCCTCACTTATTTTTTGTGAAAAACGTGTTAATCTCAATAAGCCCTTAAGGATGGATTATAACGCTTTGTTCAAAGCTGTAGAAAGGTATTTTGTTACATGTAATATCACAGATCACCGCAGTAAGCAAGGATTTTGGTGCTGGCCACCCACACTGACAAACCATGAGGGTTTTCACTGTGATGATTCTTGTTAGGTCCTATTGAGAGGAGTTGTATATTGTTTTTCCACATATTTTTAATTTTATTACTGCATGCACTCTGGTTTCCAGTTTTTATGCACTTGAATAGGCCTGTGCTGGTTATGGTGTCAAGCCAATGGTAAAAGCTGTAAGCCTTATCAGTTCACTGGGACAAATTATGCCAGATTCCATAGGTTTGATTGGTTTATTATGAAAAGTTATGACAAAGCCAGTAGGCTTGGCTTACTTATTATTAGGTCTATGCAAATTTAGAATTATGCTGGAGTCATTGGAGTAATTTCAGTAATGTTGTGTTACTATTGTGATGCAAAATTACCAAAAATTTGCGATTAGACCTATTTCCGTAATTTTTTTCAATTTCGAGCAAACAAAATGCCTACCCAAAAGCACCGGAACAGAGCACAAGGGGGTCCTGGCTGCTGCTGCTCCTGTTCTGTTGCATTTAGCACCATTTACCAAGTACAAAATATATCGACGGGTCCATTTTGGACTCAATGGTGCATTTTGTGCTAAGAAAATAGGCCTACATGTTGTGTTTCTCTCCTTCGCATAAATCTGCACAATCTCATGTAATTTTGATGTAATATTGCGTAATTATTCAACAGCAAATTATGAAAGGTACACCCTCCCTACATATTATATAAAGCCTGTGTTACAGGTAATAGTTTTTTTTAAGGGTGGATTGTTATTACAGAGACAGTTTGTTTCATGAAATCTCACATATTACCATAGTAGGCAGGGGTTTGGGACCTACCAAAGCAAAACATGGGGATAGAAGATGTCCACTGCGATAATCATTATTTGGATATTTTAGGAGTGATAGTATGTTGCTTTGTCAATTGTGATTTTGTTTACATCGGTAAACGCATGACTGTATGCCTGATGGTTGCCTTGCAGGATAACTTATACTTAATGCAGTCAGTTGGAGTTGGTTACGGTAACGAGCCAAAAATAACAGCTATGCACCGAAAAGTAATGCCAGATGCCAGATCTCTAGTCTGGGAATTATGAGTGATTATGACAAAAGCAGAAGGCCTGTCTTATTAATTATGGAAAGCATTCATTAAAGCTAACAGTCCTCTTACAGTGGCTTGTTGTGACACTGTTACAAGCTGTAGACAGGTATTTTGTTTCATGCAATCGTTCAAATTACCATTGTATACAGGTGTTTGGTATTGGCAGCCACTATGATAAACCTTGGGAGAAGAAGAATTATTGGGATAATTCTTGCTATGCCCTATTGAAAGGGGCTGTATATTGTTTTAGCAACTGTAATTTTGAACATATTTTAATTTTATAATCATAAGCATGATGGTTGCTGGTTGATGTGCACGTCAATAGGCCTTTGTTGGCTTTAGTGTCAAGCCAGTGATAAAGGCTATTGGCCTCATCTGTTCACCGGGAAAAGTTAAGTCAGTTTCCTTAGTTGTGATCTGTTTATAATGGAATAATATGACAAAGCATGTAGGTCTTACTTATTTATTGTGAAAATCAAGTGATACAGGCAACTGGACTTTATGGGTGTTGATTTGTTATTACTCCGACTTAAAGCCTACAGATAGGTATTTTGTTACAATGAATATCACAGATTACCGTAGTAGGCAAGGGTTTTGGTTGCCGCCTCTGACAAATCATGGGTATAGAAGATTTGCTCGGTGAGAATTCTTGCTAGGCCCACTTAAGCGAGATAGTATTTTCCTTTGCTAACTGTCATTTTGTATTCTTCTGTAATGTTATGACTGCTTACCTGATGGTTGACTTGTGGGAAAGCCTACGCTCAGTACACTATGCCTATGTGGTTTATGGTGACAAGCCAACAATAACAGCTATTGCCTGATTGGTGCTTTGAAAAGTTATGCTAGATGCCATCTCTTGATTATGAAAAGTTACAAAAAAAGAGAATATGCCTGATTTATATAATATGTAACACATATGTTAAAGCCAATAGGCAGGTATGGGTCTTTTGCACTGAGTTAAAGTCCACAGTCGGGTATTTTGTTACATGAAATCTCACAGATATCCTTTGTAGAGAAGGATTTTTTGTCACATACCCTCTTTGAGAAACACTAAGTGTAGAAGATTTGAACTGTAATAATTCTTCATAGAATCTTATCAGAAGGCCTGGCAGGCTTAGCTGTCTATCAGGATCTTGTATTAAAGAAAAATCATTCATTAATAATCCATACATATAAATGTATATCCATCTATATACATAGAGGGCCTATGGGTCAGGCTTCTTCTGCCATCGGTCTGCCTGAGTGCCTTTTACACTCTGCTTCCATCCACGGCAATGTACTGCATGGGGTAATGGTTCAGTGCACATCACTCATTGGCCTTCTTTCCTGTGTATGATGGCATTTTCTGATCACACATCCTCCTGATTGGCCAGTCCTTAAGTTTTCAGTTTTCTCTTTTTTTATAGTTTCCCAGTCATTTCTTTGCTTCTCCTCTTTTTATGTTTTTTCTTAAGGGGATATTGTAGCTCCCCAGGCAGTGTTAAAACAGCTGCTTGCTGCTCATTTCATCTGCCCTGCGCCGCATCCTATGTGGCCACTCCCTCTAATCTAGGTGACAATTATGGAAGACTGCTGTCCATAGTGTATCCTAGTTTTACCATCCCAAGCTGACCAACTCATTGCTTCTAAACATGGAAGCCATAATGGAAATTTAAAACAACAATAGACTGTACAATATCACTGCAAGATGGAAACTGGCTCTTATGTTTAGTTTGGTCTTTGTAGGCATATGCACGCCGTGTTGGATGGCAGCATGTTTTAATTTTTCACTTGCATTCTTTTAATTGATTTTGCATATATTGTTGAGTTTGTGTGTATTTTATTGTGGCTGTGTCACAAGGTGAATGAAAGAATGCGTCAGCGGGTGCATGAATGGATGCATGAGTGCAAAGATGAGTGACAGAGTGCATGTTTGGTGTATTATTGCATGCCTAAAGCCATCAATTTCATAAAAGGCACTTTCAGTCATAAGCCACTGCTATTGGTATTACGATGCTTGTTATGTATGTGTAGGTACTATGTATATATTTATTTTGTTACACAAAGCTATGTCTACTAGTGAAGTGACGGGACACTAATCAGAGGGTGTTTCATTTTCCTTTTCTAGGCTTCAGCATGTCTTAGCACCCCGTTTTTGGGGGGAAGACAAATGGGGTTGGGACAGGAACAAACGTTTTCCTTTCCTAAACGTCTTCTCTTTCACAGAGGCGGCATACAATCTGGGGAGGCACTGCACTGGTCATTTTAAGTCGCATCTGCAAGTACCACGAGGTGCCACCGTGGTTCACTTTGCCTCACTTGGCTTCATTTCTGCAATGGTTTGAGCCTTGCGTGCTATTTCTGTGCAAACGCGCGTATAGATTGGACTGTCCCAATAGGAGGGTGAACTCACTCCTCGAAATCTCAATTTCTCACAAAGCACAAAGTATGAATGAAGCGAGCCATGGCAAGTGAACTATAAGCAGGCATGCTCCCAGACTTACAGTCACATGAAAGCCACAGGAGCAACCCATAGACCCATTTGGACAAGCTTAAACAGAATTAACAGGAACAGTGTCCAAACTGGTTTTATTTACAACACATATATACAAAAATCGTTCAGGTATCAAAACTCTATCTGTGAAACCTGTTTGGACACTGTTTCTGTTTACCCAGAATTTTAGTGCTCTATCACGCGTCAGATACGTATTTACTGCAGCGGGTGGGTGTGCTGCTGTGGTCTGTGGTGGCCCACCAGTCCCATTGCAACCACAGCCTACCAACATAGATGCCAACATACATTGCATCATCACCCCAAGCATCTTTCTCTTCAGAGTATAAATCCACTGACAGTCTTCTCCCACACATGCGGTTGTTAATGTCACTGGTAAAAAATGACTTGCAGGTCTGCTTCCAACTTAGCCACATGTCAAGCTGTACACATGCACCAGCTGCGTCTGTCATTTCTCACGTGTGCATCACACAGAGCACAGGGGTGCGGATCACCCATTAGCAGATACTTTTCTCGGCCATTTGCCTTTTGTTAAATTGATGGAAGGGGGTCTGTAGTTGACGCCTGGGCTGGAACCGTCATGTTAGTATTAAAAAGTACAATGGAGATTTCGTGGTGCTTGTGGTTTTAGAGCTTAACCGGTGCTTTAAATGGGCAGGATCTGTCCGGTACTGAGTTCCGGCACTTCTTTATTTTAAAGGGAGAGTACCTGCACTTCTACATTTAATAGGAGACTACCGACATTTCTCAGGAGCTACCAGGTACTCTAAATAATAAGTACCTTGCTCTTCTACATTTCCATTTAAAGCAATGTGCTTACATTGTTCACAAGTGTAATTCTCATGACGGCCCTGTTCACAGGAAAATGTATCAATTAGAACCCGCAGTCTCACATATTGAGTAAAGAGGTATCGTGATTTGAAATGTTACAGCTAACACGTTTTGCCCCAATTAGAAACACCTAAGGGATTTCCTAAGGCAGTATAAAACAGAATAGCGTAATTTTAGCATTGTTTTATATCTGATTAAATCACAAAATTAATCACAGTACCAAGGAGTAGCGGTTTAGATCAGGATGTCATATTATATGTGGCATAAAACAGATTAAACGTAATTTTGTATTATAATGCCTTAAGAAAGGTTTCGGTCGTTTCGTTCCGGGGTGCAATATGTCTCCTGTATTTTTTTTAATCACAATACCTCTTTTCTCAATATGTGAGTCTGGGGTTCATATGGATTAATGCATTTTCTTCTGATCAGTGCAACATAGGCTTCATGCTAATTAATCTTTAAGGATAGTTCTAAAAGCTTGTGATAAAGAGTAGTGCATAGAAGGTAAGTTGCCTGGCTTCTCATCTGCTGTTTGATGTTACCCCTTTGCACAGTTGAGGGCTGGAATCCCCTAAAATAGTTTGAGCTTCGACTCACATCAAACCCTGGTGCCACAGGCTCACCAGTGACATCTCACCACTCTTGTTCATTCATCTAGCCAGGAATATAGACAGCCGGCTTTACAACACATCTCAAATTCTTGTAACAGTGTAGGGACAAGATGAGATAAAGGAGTATCCAATAAAATGCACATCCTTTGTTTTAGAGTTGCCTTCCTCCACTATCCTCCTCTGGGAATTCTTAATTTTGTGCACTGTGAAAAGATTAAGTTTGGTGTCGGAAGCTGCTCTGTACCATATTTTGAAGGCGGGACTTCCTGTAGCATCAGAGAATTACTCTAAGATAAGTTGTGCATCATCCTACCTAGAAAACCACGACCTGCTCTGGAAATGTAAAATATTTATACCACAAAATAGTCGGGGTAGCAGCAGAAAGGGGCTGGAGTAAGGAAGGATGGAGTTCTAAGGGTCATGACGGTGCGGAGTCAGTGAACGTGAACCTGTGGTGCACCAGTACATATATTACTTTTAACGGATGTATGACGTTACAACGCACACTTTTACAACGCATGCACTTACAACGCATTTTTTACAACGCATAATCCATTACAACGCATGACATTACAACGCATGACACTACAACGCATTTTTAAAAACTACCTTTACAACGCATTTCCATTACAACGCATACTACCTTTACAACGCATACCATTACAACGCATAATATTAAATTGCATTTAAGGTAAGTATTAGATAGTATAGGGGTAAAAGTTACTTTTCTAACTCCAGGGGGTGCAACAGTAGGGTAAGTGTTGGATAGTATAGGGGTAAAAATTACTATTCTAACTCCAGGGGGTGCAACAGTAGGGTAAGTGTTGGATAGTATAGGGGTAAAAATTACTATTCTAACTCCAGGGGGTGCAACAGTAGGGTAAGTGTTGGATAGTATAGGGGTAAAAATTACTATTCTAACTCCAGGGGGTGCAACAGTAGGGTAAGTGTTGGATAGTATAGGGGTAAAAATTACTATTATAACTCCAGGGGGTGCAACAGTAGGGTAAGTGTTGGATAGTATAGGGGTAAAAATTACTATTCTAACTCCAGGGGGTGCAACAGTAGGGTAAGTGTTGGATAGAATGGGGGTAAAAATTACTATTCTAACTCCAGGGGGTGCAACAGTAGGGTAAGTGTTGGATAGTATAGGGGTAAAAATTACTATTCTAACTCCAGGGGGTGCAACAGTAGGGTAAGTGTTGGATAGTGTAGTGTAATATTATGCGTTGTAATGGTATGCGTTGTAATGGTAGTATGCGTTGTAATGGAATGCGTTGTAAAGGTAGTTTTTAAAAATGCGTTGTAGTGTCATGCGTTGTAATGTCATGCGTTGTAATGGATTATGCGTTGTAAAAAATGCGTTGTAAAGGTAGTGCGTTGTAAAAGTTGCGTTGTAAAGGTTGTTCCCCACTTTTAACAAGCATTTGCCACGCAATAGGTCTCGCATTTGCGAGAGTTTAAGGCATTGTCATGTAAAATGCTAATAGCTCAAACTCTCGCAAATGTGAGACCTTACTCCAAACACACTGAAAGGGAGGAGGTGGTGGAGGGAAATGCTGCGGTGGTGATGGCCCATGTGTTAAAGGGCGGTGCTCACTGTGTAAGTGGCACAAGAAAGTGAATATGATGCCGCGTCTAAAGAAAGGGGTACAGCCGCCATTAAAATAAAAGCGCAGCATAGGGTGCTTTCACACAAAAAAAAGCATTTGTTTGTGAACTTCACCAACAAATTTTCTTTTTTTTGGTAAAAGTACCCCATGCCATGCTTTCACCTTAATGGCAGCCGCACCCCTTTCTGTAAAAGCAGCTCGCTGTATTGAGCTTGACAATAAGCTCAATTTGGCAAGCAGAATCTACAGAAAGGGGCACGGCCACCATTAAAGCGAAAGGGTGCGCTGTAAAACAAAAAATATTAAATAGATGAGCCTGAATAAAGAAAGGCCCAAGGAAGTAAAAGGCGCACGGCAGCTATTGCAAAGACGTGCCACGTTGCAAAAAAAAATACATTTGCTGCCATTGATAATATAAATGTAAAAGCCGGCGCCATACTGAAACCAAAAGCGCGGCGCCCGGAGGCAAAGCGGGCACCCTTGCAGGAAAGCATGCCATGCCTGCAATAGGAGAAAATCATTAAAGAAAATAGTGCTCACAGACTGTAAATAACACATACCTTGTAACAACACAAGTAAAACGGCCAGTCCTCATGGGAAGTTACAAATGTAGAAAAGGTGGTACTAAGGAGGGACTACTAAGCCTATTCATGAATCAAAAGCAACCATTTAGAAAGGATAGTAACAGGAACCTATTGAAAAGACTGGCGGAGAGAGGGCGGAGTTTTAAGTCCATACCTGAATACAGCATGCCCATGCTCGATCTAAAAATGGGGTATGCTGTTGTCCAATCCTTTCTTTGGGTGTAAAACATGTTTTTAGCTCCTGCTCTTCGTACCTTAGCCATTCAAACTTGCTCTGATGGCCACCTACTAAGCAACTTCCCCATGTTGATGAAAGCCATAATGAACAACCTGGAACATCTGCCCGTCTCAAGCTAAGCGGTTTACAAGTGATGCATTAATTAACGATCAAATATTCAAGTAAAAAATACTGTGTTAATCTGGCATAGTATATATTTATATATTTATATAAAGATAGATTGATAGATAGATGTATATTATATATATATATTTGACCTATAGATGGCAGTACAATCTATGATTGAGGAACAGGAGGAGGTATATATGATCCTTATACTCTATTCGATACATGCACCATTAGCAAAATTGGACATACGAAATATATATGATCTAATTGTGTCCATCAGTAGTGGTTATGTTGCGTTG
Source organism: Triturus cristatus (assembly GCF_964204655.1). NCBI lineage: Eukaryota > Metazoa > Chordata > Amphibia > Caudata > Salamandridae > Triturus > Triturus cristatus. Next base: position 137,835,201 of record NC_140580.1, on the reverse strand, counting down.
CCCAAGTACTGCTTGAAACAATATGTGATCTTAACATAGCGCATTGTGCACAATGGGTATGACATGCCTTCCATGAGCGTTATTTGCACAAGGGTTGTCGGGATTGATCCCATAATAACTACGGTACCATGAATCGTGGATTTAAATTGAGTATGGGCTCATGATACAGGCCCAATTCAGCAGTCTATGCAATTTAATTACAATGATTAATACATATGCACTGTTTGCACAACTGTCATTTTTTGCACATATTCATTATGTATCCTAGGTACAATCATTGAAAAGTGAATAGTATACGCTCTGTTTACACATTTGCTGATTTTGCACATATTTATTAACAATATGACAGTGTTTGGATAAATACTGAATTGGGCAAAACGTTACTTTAAAATCAAATGATGGTCGGTTGTTTACAAGTATAGAATGCAATTCATTGCCATAAGTATGTCTGCCATGTCTACTACAGGATCTGTCACATGATTGATTTTGAATTAAGCACTGTCACTTTAAAAACTGTGGATTGCCAATGTCACATTGTCATGTGATCAAGGCTCGGAGGAGCCGACACGTTATGGCGGCAGTTTACAACTAATAAAGAGAAATTGCACCTACTTGCTGGTCCGTGTCCGCGTTTGCTGTCGAAACGGTGGGGAAAGAACTGCCACCACCCAGCTGTGGATTTGGAATATATATATACATATACATATATATATATATATATATATATATATATATTACCTACTGGCGGTCGCCAGTAGGTAGTTATAGTTAGGACCACGTTTCCATAGGAAAACCTCAACATTCTATTTTGAATAACTTTGGCACCGGTCGACGAATCCTCGCGAATTTCTCAAAATAGGTGGGGCGCTACGCTCCGCTCCTACCCTGAAAGTCTCGGGGGGATCCGTCAAGCGGGGGCTGAGATAAAAGGGGGGTCCCAAAACGCGTTTTTCCCATGCATTTTTCCATAGGACCTTTAGAACGAGCTACAGCCCGAACGGCTGAACAGAATTACTCAAAATTTGGCAGAGAGGTAGTCCCTAGGTCAAGGAAGTGCCTTTTGTAGGTTTGGTGTAAATCTGTTCAGTAGATTCTGAGAAAATAGCCTTTAAATCAATATATATATCTGAGCCCGCTTACGGTACGCTTACCGTACGCTTACGGTAAGCGTACGGTGGCGTGCGCGAGCGCGATTCTGATTGGCTCTTAGATCTTAGTAAACATTCGAATCGGCCGAAACCAGGAAGCGGCGGCCGCCATTTTGTGTATTTCACTCTGAAAAAAAAGAGTGAAAACAAGGAAAGGGGGCAATGAGGAGAGTTACAGACCCCCTAACATTTGTAAGGGGGTCAAAGAAGGACAGAAAAGTACAAAGAAAACATTTATTGATTTTAAAAAAAATCACGGGGTACGCGTACGGTAAGCTTACGGTAAGCGTACGGTAGGAAAAAAAAAAAAAAAATGAAAATCAGATTTAAGTGTTTAGATATTAGGGGGCTCTAAAAAGAGCCGTTGTGTTTATGAAATGATTTTTTAGTGGTACCTACAAGTAAGTACCGATGCAGAGTCTAAGGTTCAAGAGGAAGACTCTGTTCCCTTCATCATTGAAGTGCACACCATCTCCTCTATAAATGTCTTGCATGTCATAACGCAAGTTGTTGTGGTAAATGGCACCCATACCATAGTCACGGAGGAAAGCAGAAACAGATTTGTTGACGTGCTTTCTTGCTTTGTCATCGCACCGCGTGCCCACCGTGCGTGCACGGCACTAACTGCGTAAAGTGGGCGTGCGGTGCGCGAAGCGCACCGCGTGCTCACTGTGCGCGCACGGTGCGCGAAGCGCACCGTGCGCGCACGGAACGAACTGCGTTAAGTGGGCGCGCACGCCACGAATGGCGTAAAGTAACTTAGCATTTAAAAAACCGTACAAATTCACTGAAAAAACCATAGGTTTCACACACGTTATAGTTAGGAATTAGCATTTAAAAAACCTTGCAAATTCACTGAAAAAACCATAGGTTTCACACACGTTATAGTTAGGAATTAGCATTTAAAAAACCTTGCAAATTCACTGAAAAAACCATAGGTTTCACACATGTTATAGTTAGCGGAAATTTTACTGATAAAAAACCAATGAAATTCCCCCGTTATAGTTAGTGCAGGCAACTATAACTCACGCGACCGCAATCTTCTGCTGATGACATATGTGTCTTTATGAAAAAAAAATATTTGTAATATATGTATAGCTAAAAATGTATGGAAGAAGACATGGGCAAATAAGTGTCTAAATACAGTATTAGCATCAGCAGAGGATTGCGGTCGCGTGAGTTATAGTTGCCTGCACTAACTATAACGGGGGAATTTCATTGGTTTTTTATCAGTAAAATTTCCGCTAACTATAACATGTGTGAAACCTATGGTTTTTTCAGTGAATTATATATATATATATATATATATATATATATATATATATATATATATATATATATATTATCTACTGGCGGTCGCCAGTAGATAGTTATAGTTAGGACCATGTTTCCATAGGAAATCTGAAAATTCTATTTTGAATAACTTTGGCGCCGGTTGATGAATCCTCGTGAAATTGTCAAAACTAATGGGGCGCTCCATTCAGCTCCTACCCTGAAAGTCTCGGGGTGATTCGTCAAGCGGGGGCCGAGAAAAAAGGGGGGTACCAAAACGCGTTTTCCCCATGCATTTTTCCATAGGACCTTCAGACGCAGCTACAGCCCGAACGGCTGAACAGAATTACTTGAAATTTGGCAGAGAGGTAGCCATAAGGTCAAGGAAGTGCCTTTTGCAGGTCTGGTGTAAATCTGTTCAGTATTTCCTGAGAAAATAGCATGTAAAAGCATATCAATATCTATACGCGCGCAGGGTGCGCGCACCGTGCGCGCACCGTGCGAGCACCCTAACGTGCGCGAGCGTAATTCTGATTGGTGGTTACATGTTAGTCAACGTTCGAATCGGTCGAAATCAGGAAGTGTCGGCCGCCATTTTGTTTGTTTTCAGTGCGAGAGTGAAAAAGGAAGGTGGCGAACGTGAAAAAGGGGCAGGGTAGAGAGTTCCTGACCCCCCTAGCCTTTGTCAGGGGGTCCCTGAAGGACCCCGAAGGCAGAATTATTATTTATTTTTTTTAATTGCGGGGGCGCGCGCACCGTGCGCGCACGGTGAAAACCCCCCCCAAAAAAAAATTTTTTTTTTTTATAAATCGCGGTGGTTCGCGCACCGTGCGCGCACGGTGAAAACAAAAAAATAAAAAAAATAATACATAAATAAATTAGCATTTAAAAAAACGTACAAATTCACTGAAAAAACCATAGGTTTCACACACGTTATAGTTAGGAATTAGCATTTAAAAAACCTTGCAAATTCACTTAAAAAACCATAGGTTTCACACATGTTATAGTTAGGTGGATATTTCACTCGTAAAAAACCAATGAAATTCCCCCGTTATAGTTAGTTCAGATAACTATAACTCGCGCGACCGCCACTCTATCACAAGGATGATGTCATCAGTGATGTCATGAGTGATGCCACTGACCATGTCATGAGTGATGTAATATGTGACATCATGAGCAGTGGATTGCGGGCGCGCGAGTTATAGTTATCTGAACTAACTATAACGGGGGAATTTCATTAGTTTTTTTACGAGTGAAATATCCACCTAACTATAACATGTGTGAAACCTATGGTTTTTTAAGTGAATTTGCAAGGTTTTTTAAATGCTAATTCCTAACTATAACGTGTGTGAAACCTATGGTTTTTTCAGTGAATATGTATATATATATATATATATATATATACAATGCTGTTTATTTATATTGATTTGTTTATAACTATCAATAACATTTATTAATTCATTTGTTCATTACTTTTTACAAACTATGTCCCGAATACATGCATTGACAAAGAGGAGAATTGCGGTAGCAAAGCTGTTTTACCTTACTATATTGATTACAATAATTACTTTACTTTATCATATTACATTTTAACATAGCTTAGTTGACTGAAGGTCCTTGAATTAAGAGGCACGCTATGTAGTCCTTAACACTGGTAATGTGGAGTGACACATATGTGCCCACAGAGGAGCATAGGCAAGTGTGGTAGTGGGCACCATAAACCCACAAAGGCCCACCTCCATAGAATAGTTTTAGATTTTAAAGCAAAAGCAAACATGTTTTTTAACTGTTGTCTTTTGCCCTCTAGTCCATAAATACTCAAACAAGGTAGACCGTTTGAGTGGTTTCCGTATCTTGTACTTCACGTTTTATTCCACAACTGTACGCATGTCTATAAACAGTGAAGGGATTTTGTGTCCCTGCTGCAGAGATCCATTTATACCCTGGAGGTTGTAGGGCATAATAGTCCTAGAAGAATGAATACCTTCTAAGGCTCTCCTTGCAAAGATCCGTCTGTAAACCTCGGCTCACTGGTTTGAATCATCATGAAGAAGATCAGAGGGTCTATGTGCCTACATTACGGAGTTTATTGCAACCCGCAGGTCATGTTTTCATAATTTAGGAAGACAGTTCAACAGGCTTATGAGTGTGTTGCAGAAATCTGTGTCTAATGTACAGGTCGCCGCTTCAGTTAGGATAAACTAGCTCAGTGGATGATCCAGCATGCACACATGTGCAACTTACCTGCAAGGCATACGTGTCAATCCTTGCCCATTCTAACCCAATCTTTGGTTCCTCTCAACTTGATAAAATATTGAAGCAGGTTGTAACAAACATCTATTTTGAAGTGACATAACTACGTCTGAGTGTATTTTGTGCTACGAATGGTCATTATAAGTATAGTTACACACATGTATGCCTTCATACCTATCGGGGGCTTTGCTATTCATCATTAGTACAGCTTGTGCTGTAGCACCAAGGCTGGGTGACCTGAGGGAGCCACTGCACACTAATCATTGGTTGTCTTTTGCTACCCAATAGAGAGACAGAGGCCCAAGCTTGAGCTGCCTCGCCAGCCGTCATTCAAACAAAAAAGAAAATCACAAATACATGCATATATACATGCATGAAGGGCTTTGAGTCAGCCCCATTACCCACTGGTCTATGTAACTGCCATTCACACTTTGCTACTGTCCATTACAGCATAGTGCATGGGGTAATGAGTCAGTCATTGGTTTGCTTGTACTCTGAGTGGTGACATTTTACCTCACTCCACCTAAAACGGAGTGCAATTCAGTGCCAGAACTGGTGGGCCAATACCTTGCCAAATCAACACTTTTTGCTCTTTCCATTCTTTATCATTTTCCTTTTAATTAATTTATTTTAACTTTTTTTGTAATCATTCTTATGTGTTTAAATGATGCCTATATTTTGCAGGAATTAAAAGCCAGTAGTATTTTTTCTTTGCTACACCAGTAATCATATTTTCCTGTGAATTATATTCAAATTACAAAGGATTTCTGTTCTATACCTGGCCAATGTACACCTGCCTGCTAGGACGCACCTATACTATTCTATTACATTAGATGCAATGTTGTTTTCATTTTTTCTTTTTATTGCAAGCATACTGCTGCCATGTTTAAGCTGTGATGTCTTTCATATTTTGTGGCATATGATTTTAATAGCAAGCACTGGCAATGCTTATAGGTTGTATTGCAAGCACTAAGCTAGTGGGTTTGTTAATTCGTGTTTGTAAATCATTCTTTTAAAAAAGTAAAAGAAAAACAAATTTAAATACTGGAGGAAAAGCAAACACTTATCTTGAGGTATCTCAAACCTAAACATTTATTTCAATATTATTAATCTTTTTAAATGGCAAGGCCTATTTTTTAAATTTCACGTAGGAAACAGAACAGCACATAATATCTATTGCATGTGATAAAGCTTAGAAATAACATGGAGGTCTAGATGTGGGCACTTATAAGATAATAACAGCTGTTTGAGAAAGTTTCAGAATTTAAATCAAATGCTTGCCATACACACTTTCCACATCTTTACGCGTATTGAAGGTAACCATTGTTTGGAACTCTAAAAAGTCACTCCTTTGCTCATCTAGTCTGCAGGCCATTTTTACATGCTCGTTTTCTTTCTTGCAGAACTCGTGCTTCGTTCCATTTAAGAAGTGTGTGAAAACTCACATTCTTGTACACTGTAAGTTGCTGTGCTTTCACTGAGATGAGGTTCAAGACGATTTTTAACTTAAGACAAACGTTCTGATTTGATTTCCTTTCGTTTTTTGTTTATTTTTAGATTTGTGGTGAAAAGAGTAGTGGATTGATTTATTAGTCTAAGAGGTAAGCTGGTTGGATACTAGTGTTTGGCACTTGATAAATTAGGTTAAATCAAGTTTTTGTGTCTGGGTAGTAAGATCTTTTGTTTCTTTGTTACAGCTACTGTGGTCCTGAAGAGAACCCCTTAAGAAGTGGGTTCGAAACGCATCGACCTTGTGTTTCGGTGTGCCAAACAAACTGCTGCCTATTGTGTTTGCTTTCGTGCACTGCAAAATTGCTGTTTAATTTCAAAATATTGTCTGTCTAGGGGAGGAGTGCACTTGAAAGACAATTTTGGAACTTTTTGTTGTTTGGTTTTAACTACCTGGCATTTAAAAAGAATAGTAAATAAATGTAGGTAGCCAGGTTGTGTGTATTTTTGGCTGTAGTTATGTGTGGGTTATAAATGGGTGTGAATGGGGATTGAGAATTGTCTGAAGTAGAGAATGTGGGAAATGAGGGTTGTTCATGTCTAGTGTAAAGAAGGTATTGTATTGTTCTTGTGTTTTATAAAATGATAAACATTTTGAAAAGATTTACTATAAAATATAAAGTCTAATAAGATTGTCTGGAATAAATTTGAAAGAATTCAAATGAAAAATAGGGTTGTCATGGACTTCATTTCTATGTACCTTTAAAGTAATGTTGGAAGCAATATCAGTATTGGTAATTGTGTTTGTTTTGTATATTTAAGGCTCAGCCTTACTGATTTGAGCCAAGACCCAATGTTATTTTTTTTTCCATATCCTGAATACAGCATGTCTCGAAGAGACAGCGCAAGCGCTGCCTAGGCGAGACATAACAATAACACTGTGAAGTTGACAACATGTGACATTGGACAGAACCACTGATGAAGCTATGAAAGGTCAGAGGAGAGCATGTTTTGAAACATGAACTACTTGGTCACACGAGAGACAGTTTTTGTCATAGGTCATGGAATGCTTCAGGATTTCAGAAACACATAGGGCCCACTTACGATGGCGGTCAGAAAGCCTTCAACCCTGGTCGGAGGCTTTCCGACTGAAATGGTAGGTTTAAAGTCCTACTACCGTATTATGATGGCAGCGGTCGGAGTTTAAACCGGTTGGAGAATCCGACGGGGTTACGAGGGGCTCAAGGAGATCATCAGTCGGTCAGTTTGTTAGACCTCATAATCCCTTACTTGACGGCGTTTCCTCAGTTGGGATTATGATGTCGGTTTCCGATAGCTATTCCATGTCAGCCTTTCCGTTTCAGCACTCCTTCCATCATCTCTTTGTGTTTGCTACAAAATGACGTGGGCATCATATTTTTGTATTTACAGGTCAAAGATGGATCAGTAAATTTAAAAAAAGATGAGAAGCGTGAAAGTGCTTTTTGTTCCCTAAATGTGAACAGTGGAAGGATACAAGTGACCCAATCAAAAGGATGGTAAGGAAGCTATGTTTCAGGGGGGTACTAATAAAAGAAGGGGAGTAACCAACACAAGATCGACATCAAATAAAAACCATGCAAGCGAGGGTGACAATAAAGGGCAACCAAAGGAATGCTGTGGTTTGGTCTAAAGCTCACCGCATGTGTTTATAAAGTCCACAATAGGCTTCACCTACCGGACAGCTAAAAGATGTCTGGTAGGTAAGACCTAAAAGTAAATTTACAATTGCACAAGCATGGCAGGTCAGACCTATTGCTTTTCCAATGTTTGTTCTTGGATTAAGGCCAAGGGTACCTTTTCCAGTCAAATACATATATAACATATACATATATTCATCTAATATGGACTCTCTACTCTTGGAAGAGTTGTGTCCGACTTTACCAATTTTATCTTAGTTCGCTAAGATTTCTGAGACCATATTTATTGATGTTAGTTAATATGTCAATTAAATCAGGTTGACCCAAGTTCTTGTCATGTGTTCAGTCTCATGATGGACCCTTTTGCCCCTGTCTTGACCACCCAACTTGACGAGTCCTTTGGCATGATGGTAGTTCCCATGACTTATAACAATTTTTGGTAATTCATTTATTGAAAAGTTAGAATATGGACTCTACAGATCATTGCTCCTCTTCATGGCTAGGATAGCGGAAAAAGTAGCTATTAAGCAACTGTCCAAGGGGCATATTATCAAGAAACGGCGTTAAAAGTATCTAAAGCGGTGATAATGGGCTTGATAATATGCCCTTGAGAATTCCCATAGAAGCCCATGTTCTGGTGTCAACATGGGCTTCTATTGGAACTCTCTGTGACATATTATCAAGCCCAATATCGCCGCTTTAGCGGCAGTTTTCTGCCGCTAAAGCGGCAATACTTTTAACACCATGCTTGATAATATACCCCCACGTTTGTAGAGACTAACAATTTCCTGAATAACAACCAGGCTGGTATCAGAGCCCACTGTAGCACAGGCACCACTCTGGTGTACATACTCAACCAATTACAGATGAAGCAAGACAGGGAAAGGGCCGCTACCCTCAGTCTTTTAGATCTGTCGGTGAACTTTCGACACTGTCTCTCACTCCATATCATCTTTAAGACATAAGCAGATTGGAATTGTGGAGAAAGCTCATGAATGGCCTGTGCCCTCTCTGAAGGGTCTCAATTGAGCAGTTGCTATTCCTCCTTACACTTCCCAGTTTAGGAATATCATCGGAGGAGTCATACAAACATTAAGCCGAGCAATGTTTAATATCTGTGTGGCCCACAAGATAAGACTGGCTTGCTTTTCAGTCTGCGTTATTGTCATATGCTGATAATACCCAAATAATTCCAAAGCTTGATGGTTTCAGTCAGGTTGACCAGACTGGATTTAGATCTTACTTGACTGCAGTTGCGGGCTGGATGCAGGCCAATTTCCTAAAGCTCATCTCCGATAAAACAGGGCCTTGATAATCAAAGATGCACTAATAATCTCCTGTGGCTGGTCGAGTGCATGGTGGGCATCTGAGTTGGGCAATCGTCTGGTCCCGATAGAGAAGGTGTGCAATCTTGGGTTCATCTCTGATAACCAGCTCGATGGCTCTGCACACATCCCCAGTGTGACATCTGCCTCTTTCTGTCATTTAAGAGTCCTAAACAAGATTCTCCTGCTACATCCTCCTGAATCCTGTTTCCTGGTCCTGAGAGTAGATATCGGTTCTTGCTTGGACTATTGTATGCAGCGTATTTGGCTTTACCTAAATACCAGGTGCACAAACTTCAGCTTATTTAAACTTTTGAAGCCTGAATTCAACTGGGACTTCCTCCTTGGACCTCAATATCAAGTCATTTAAGGTAACTTCACTGGCTGGCCATGGAGAAGAGAGTGCAATTTAAATATCTGAGTTCCTGCCACACAGTGCTGAATGCTGATAGCCCAGCATTCCTGCATAGGACAATGCTCTTGCACCTTACGTTCCTCTGGGACGGGCATTCTCACCAATCCGAGGGCCAAGGGCAGTTGGGTTTTTTCTTCCCTCTGTAACTCTATGCCCCAATCCCTTCTCCTCACACAGGACTTTGTCTTTTTCAGAAAAGCTGCAAAGGCCTGGTTATTTACAAATTAAATCTTTCTTTGCTGGTACATGTGCTTTTAGGGACAGGATGCCCACAAGGGTAAGAGAGCGCTGTACAAAACCTAGAAAAATATAATAATACCATAGAAACATATTAGGTGTTTCGAATAGGCGTTATTTACTTCAGCTTTTTTAAACACTGGATGCAATATGTCTTGCAGTAATCTTTGCCATCCATCATTACTCCATTAGTATCATCACGCACATTTTCTATCCTTTTCCTTTGAATCCCGTGCTCTTTTCTGAGAACTTGGAAATCCAAAAGTTTTTAAAGGTTCGGTTTATCTCTTGACAGCTCGTATGCATCTTTGGTTCTCTGGATGGACTGCTGTGTCCCGAGACCAGTGTGTCAGTGTCCAGCTGTGATACCTGACTGCTGGCAGCAGCCCCAGAAGGAACACCTTGACCAATGCAATTCTCGTCCTTCAAGTGAGGCATGTGAAGCCAGGCCGGCCAAAAGAGCAGAGAGCGTCCATTCCCATAAGACCTTCTGCAGGCCTGCTGTTCATCATGTGAATGCACATACTAAACATGCACGTGTCGCTACCGTGCTTGCCCTTGTGTGTGCAAAGTAGGTTCTGTTTTGAAGTCCTTGCTCCAGGAAGAGATTTTGGGGGATTATTACTGGCCTTCTTCAAGAGAGGGAGCTGGTGGGAAATGACGTGTCTTCCCCAATTCAAGCCACTCAAGAGAGTAACATGCAGAAGGCTGCAGTACAGCAGGATGGAAAAGGACCTCTGCCGGGCAGCACACATGCCTGACACCACAGGTAGACGCCTCTTCTCTAAGAACACATTCCTTCTTCTACACATTTCTCCACAGTCAAGCCGGGAGAAAGACCATTGGCGTTACTAGGGTGGGTCTGATTTTATCTAGGTGGAGGTCAACCGTATTTGCACCTGAAATACAGCAGAGTCCTGTCCTGCACTCCCCTGGCGAAAGTCCCCCAGACGTAATTAGAGATGGCTTCAGAGCATCTCTCATGGTGTGGCACATGTGCTGGAAGCACAGAAAGAGTCAGTCAGTCAAAAGCTTTAATATCGGCTGAAAACCATAAAAGCACATATATACAATAATTGAAATACGAACATAACATCAGACAACAATGCTGGATGCTCAAAATACAGACATTACTCCTAGAATGGCTTAAAATAGAATATTAAAAACGTAATAAAATCCTATAGCTATTAAAATAGAAAAATGGGTCAGTCCCAGCGCTGGATAATGTTAAGGGTACCTTCTTAATTACAATAATTACCGTGGCTCAATTTGGACAATTTAACTTTTTTTAATTTTGACGCCTCTTGCGCACCACATAGAGAAGAGGTATCTGGAGGTAGCAAACACAATCAAGGGGGTAGTATCATATTTTAAAATTCGAAATACCTCCCTATAATCCCTGAGACCCCTAGTCTTACATAGTGGGATGATCCATTTAGCTCTGGCCTTAGAGTTGAAAGGGCAGAAGAGCAGAATGTGCTGATCCGTCTCCTCTCCACTTTCACACCCAGGACAAGAGCTCCGTACATGGGCAGCATTAGACCACTTGTTTGTCACAGCCCGCACTGGAAGTATTCCATGTCTAAATTGGACATATAACTTCTTTGCCAGTAAGGGCTGGATATCGTCCAGGAGTTTCTCAAATAAATAGTTTCCCTTGACCTCCAGAAATCTATTGGTCAACCTACCCAAAAATGGATTTGATGTTATAAGAACCATTCAATATTGCTTGAGTGCGGCGACCAACGACCTCTTGGTGGTCAGGGCGCAAGTTTCCTTGGGGAAAAGCCACATGTCTCCACTACCCAATGCATAACAGAACTGCTTAACTTGTTTTAGCCAGGGTATTTTTCCCAGACCCCTTATGGTCAAAAAATCCCTTAGGTCCTCCCTAAAACTCAGAAGCTCTGGGGTAGACCAGAGTCGCCTCCAGTACAACAAAGGGCGATTTGAGGTGATCTCCTGTATGGGGGCCAAACCTAGATCTAACCGTAAAGGGATCAGGGGTGTGCTCTGGGGAAGTCTCAATAGGCGCCTGATGAAACTATTCTCAGTAGTAGACAGGGAGGTGGCGCTGACATGGCCCCATAGCTCTACTCCATAGAGCGCCCCACCTCTCGCCTGTGCTTTATAAATTTCCACTGGCGGACCCAAGGATTTAAATTAACACTCATTATAAACCTTTAGTATACCGCCAGATGATTGAGCCAACTTCATATTTGCCTTAGCCATGTGCGACCCCCATTCCATCCTGTCGTTGAGTGTTACCCCTAGGTAGTCGAAAGAGACTCTTTCCAACACGGAACCCTCCAAATGGAGGTGGGGGCAATTAGATGATTTTGCATTAAAAACCATGTATTTGGTTTTGGAGAGATTAATCTCCAGATTTCTCGATCTACAAAAGGAGCAAAACGCCTCCAGTGTTCGCTGAATACCCATAAGGGATTTTGATAACAAAAGGGTATCATCAGCGTACATCAGGGCTGGTATCTTGCGGGCTGATAAACTAGGAGAGTCTAGATCCCTTGCTCCCATTAGATGTTCAATCAAACCGTTAAGGAACAAGGAAAAGAGCATAGGGGCCAGCACGCATCCCTGCATCACACCCCTTTCCACCGCAAAGGGAGCCGAAAGCTCCCCGTTCCTCCCATACCTCACCCTTGCAAAAGTGCCTTGGTGCAGACGTTTGAACAAATGGCACAGATATACCGGAGTGCCCATCTCTAACAGTAACGCCCAGAGCTTATCCCTCTGTACCAAGTCAAATGCCGATCGAAGATCCACAAAGATCAAGTAAAGACTACCAGCCCCCATGGTCACCGTCTTCCAGTAGACCAGCTGGAGTCTGAACAATTGATCGATTGTGGAAACCTTGGCACGAAAGCCCGCTTGAAGGGAGGTTAGGATGTGATGTTCGTCCATCCAGCACTGCAACCTTGATAATAAAAGGCGGGCAAACAGTTTCTGCAAGGTGTCGATGAGGCTAATAGGGCGGTAATTAGCCGGGTCGAGTAGGGAAGCCTTCTTATGGATAGGAAGGATTTCTGCACCCCGCCAGGTTGGGGGGATCTCAATGCCATGTAAAATAGCATTAAAGTAAAGCAGAATATATTGAACCTAAACCTTCTGTTCACTCAAAAATAGATCTCCAGGTATCTTAACCAAACCGAGAGCCTTCCCGGAAGAGAGACTTCTAAGGGCCGCCCGGATTTCGAGGATAGTGCAAGGTTGATAATCAGAATCCTTTACATCCGATAGCGCTAAAGCAGATGTATCCTTCATTGTTGAAGCCAAGTCTGCTAGAGATGCGGTGTCCATGTGGGTGAAGAGAGGCTTAAAGTGGGCAATCCAAACCTCCTCACTCAGGTTAGGTATTATAGCGGATGACCCCTCTACCGAGCCTGATCTAACTAGGTTCCAGAAGGCCCTATAATCGCGTCCTTCCAGGGCTTCTTTTATGCTATCCCATCTCAAGGCCTCCCATTCCGACTTGGACTCCAAGATTATACATTTATAGGTTTGTCTAGCCCCTCTAATACTCGACAGAGAACCTGTTTTAACCTCCCTAACAAGAGCATGTTTAGCCGCCCTACAGTTACTGTTAAACCATTGGGCCTGGATTTTTGCCCGTGGCTTCTTGTTCGCTGTAGTATAAAAATAGTCAGCCAGGGTAGAGAAAAGGTTGGAATGGATATACTCAAGCTCCTGGAAATAGGAAAGATCATAATTATCAACCGGGAGTTCGAAGGCCTCTGCTAGAGAGCTAGCAACATGTTGATATAACTCAGTTACTTTATCAGGAGATAGCACAAACTTGACCCACCTAATGCGTCTGCCCCCCGCCACTTTGATTAGACTCGAGTCGGCGAAAGTCTCCAACACCCCCAGTTCATGTTGGCGTCCCAATGTATGTTTTAATTCTAGTGACAGAAGATTATGGTCACTATCTACCCTATTAATTACAGTGAAGGCCCTCATTTGGGACCAAAATTCCACATTGACCATAATATAGTCAATGGTTGTGCTTTTCCCCACTCTATTATAAGTGCTCTTCCCAGGGGCATCAGGAGGGAGTCTACCATTACAGGCTCTGAGGGAGTGAGTTACTAAAAGCTTATTGATCTGAAGAGCCAGAGGCGTTAGGCGCTTTGCCGAGTGCATAGAGCACTCCTGAATGTGCCAAATGGCGTCCTCATCTAAAGTTACAGAGGGGATCCCGACCAAGGGTTCAAAATGGCAATTAAAGTCACCCCCGATAATTCTGTGTGACGGTGATGGGAACATAAAAAGAAGTTCGACAAGAGCCTCTAGCATAGATAACCCCAACTGTTGGGGAATAGGGCGCAAATAAATATTAATAATCACCAACGACAAACCATCCAAGTATTTAAGTACAATGCAGAGAATGTCCGGAGAGTTAGAATCTATTACTTTGACTGAACACCCCAAATGTGTGGCTAACCAAATACACAATCCCCCCGAAGGTCGTCCCCTGGGTCCCTGCACAGCCGGGATGTGAAATGTTGCATAGCCTACCCATAAGGGGGCAGTCAACAGCCAAGTTTCTTGGAACAAACACAAATCATATTTGTCCACCAACTCACCCCAGTCTGGATTAGATAACTTAGAACCTAGCCCTGCTACGTTCCAGGACCCAATTAAAGATCTACGAAATTCACCCCTTGCGGGCCTAGGTATAGTGGATTCAAGCACATTAAAAGAGGGAGATCCTATATGGGTCTCCTGCTCCGATCCGTCTCGTAAAAGGCTGGTGTTTGAGCTTGAGGATGGTGAGTTTCTTGTCATTCCAACTTGCTTAGCCCCAAAAGCCCGCTGGGGTTGGCCCTCTTCAGCTCTCCCACCCTCCACCACAGGACAAACAGCCACATTGGGGACCATTTCGATGGGCCCCCGTCGATAAGATAGTCAAGCCACGTTATTCAAAACACTAAAGGTGTTAGCTACAGGTATGTTGTATTCTAATTCCTGTGGGCCATGATGGAAATAAGTTGGTACAAGCCCACCCAGTACTAAATCCCGTGAGTAAAAATACCCCAAGGGGAGAGGATTGATTGGTCTCGGATTACACGGGCCTCCCCACTCAAGAATGTGATTGAACACTCCAGGATCCCTGAAATTAACAATCACACAATCCCCTCCAATATCCTTGGGTTTGGTCCCCAGCCAGCTAACATCTTCTAGCAAATAGAATTTCCCCGTGGCCCGATCTCATTAATGGTCTGTATCTGTTCAGCCAAAAAATAATTTTGTTCTTCAACTCAGGGAATGATTCACCTCGCTCACCTGACAACAAAGGAACTCCTGTTAAAACCACCACATACGGAGAGGCCTCAGGTGGTAACTGGGGCAGGGTGGAAGTTGTAGCAATCCATTACCGGATTCCTTCAGAGCAGGGTTTTAAGGCACAAGGCCCCGGTCCGGCCGCTGCTTACTAACGACTTTAAGAGCAGGAGGTGGGTTGCGGGGGGTCGAGCTAGCTGTAGCTGGGTGCACCCTGGGTGTGAGAACAGGACCAGGCACGGTAGTGTCAGCAGTTCGTTTGCACATATTTATTGGAACCAATCCCTGGGCCAGGTTGTCTAGTCGAGAACCAACATTTAGGCTATGGCCTTGTGCGGCCTGCTTGATATTACCTGGGACCACTTTCGCAGTAGCATTCCCAGTTGGAATATGTAGCTGTTCTCCTTCTCCACTTTTGTTATTGTTTATCAGTGAAACTACTTTAGCAATTCTACTCTTCGAAATTTTAAAGTGAGAATTGATAAGTTGTTCCAATTGGGCTTGGAAATCAATTAGTAAATGAGTAGCCCATACCGGAGGTGCTAAAGTGGAGAAGGGGGGGCCTGACTCTGCCTCCAGAGCATCTGGGGTAATTATAGTGCTCTTAGAAGGCTTTTTGGGTAATTTCGGCCTCTTAGTTCTAGAGCGGGGTTTTGATGCCTTTGTCGCTATCTGAGGAACTAAAGGCGATGCGGGATTAATAGGAGAGCTAGCATCTAAAACAGTCTGCGCACATGGAAGCTCAACATAAGAGGAAACTAGCATTGAGTCTGGGGAATTGGCAGTGAATATAGCTGTGTTCCCGGTTGGCAAGGAGGGAAGCAAACCAGGTGTAAGTGAGAGACGTCTTTCAGTATTCTCTATAGCCGACGCAACCACTCCTATTGTTTTTTGTAACATTTTATCAATGGCCGTTAAACTCGGAACTGGAGTAGTTGAGGCTGCTTTTTGCCTTGTAAAAGGACGAGAGTTTGAGGGATTGGTGGGATTGGTTTTGCCCATAGTACTCAATGTGGGGATCTTAAAAATGTATGGTAACAGAGGCTCAAATTAACAGTTCCAGGTAAATTGAATAAAAAGTAAAAAATAGTCACTGGAAGATAATAAGGTCCCAATAGACAATTCCAATAAACAATATAATAATATCACTTTAGAGCAAAGCTTTGGCTGAATGATAACGTAGTTACCACAGCGATGAAATCCAGTCCAGTCACTGCTCGTGCAGCCAAGAGGGGTAGCCCTGCCCGGCCACCATCGGCCCCTGACGGCCACAGACGGCCCGCTCTTTGCCCGAGCTTAGCCCGGTGACCGCCCGCGCGCGACCCGCGATGCGGAAAGCTGAGGATAAATAAAGAGCCCCGGCAGGTGAGGTGGGAGGGGCTGGCGGCATGCTCCGCGGCCCCCGTTGGTTCCTGGGTTCTGGAGTCCTCAATTGGCCGCCCACAGCTGTTCTCAAGACAGCGCAGCGTCCCCCGCGAAGCGGGAGGCGCAAGGAGTAGATGTAGCCCCGCAGGTGAGGTGGGAGGGGCTGCCAGAATGCTCCCCGGCCCCCGCTGGTTCCTGGGTTCTGGAGTCTCAATTGGCCGCCCACAGCAGTTCTCAAGACAGCACAGCGTCTCCCGCGAAGCGGGAGGCACAAGGAGTAGATGTAGCCCCGCAGGTGAGGTGGGAGGGGCTGCCGGAATGCTCCGCGGCCCCCGCTGGTTCCTGGGTTCTGGAGTCCTCAATTGGCCGCCCACAGCAGTTCTCAAGACAGCGCAGCAAAAGAGTGTAATGACTTTTGGACCCATTTCATATTTTTCTGAATTAGGAGTTGTTGAAAAAACAAAAAACAGCGGCACTGATGCATTGAGAGCATACTCCCTGAGCATTAATGCCAGGGATGCTTTCCACGCCTGGGACGGTCATGCTGCAAAGGGGAATTCAGTAATAGTAGTCCCACGGACCCACCCTGAATAGGGCGGGCCAACTATCACTGTGACCAAGCAGCCCAATTGCAGATGGTTGCCAGGCCTAGGGTTTCCACTGATGAACCCAGCTGCAGTTACCCCCTATTTTAATGGGGCAGTGGATTCGTGGAAATGGGGCATCCGCTAGCCTTTCAAAGAAGATCTATATGCCACTTTCAGTCCTCTCATAATGTAGGGACATGGTCACACTGAATGGGCCAAAAGATCTTTTATGGGCATGGCTTTGCATGGCTACAAGTGGAAACCTTTTGCCCACCCCAGGTGGGAAGGCCCTGTCTAGTTTCTAACTTTGTGTAAAAGTAACCTACTTTGAGACAGGCTTCCAGGTCTGGGGCAGAGCCCGTAAAATACCAGGTAAAGCGAGGACGTGGAATGTCCTAGTCCACGCGAGGCAGAAGTGAAGATATGCGTTCTCAGAGTCGGCATTTAATCTGCTTGCTCTGTCAGCAAAGGGATTAAAAAAATACCAGTCTGCATTTTTTTTGCTTGACAGAAGCTGACAGGGATACTTGGCTAAGTAACTAGATGGGCATCTTAAAGAGTGCTTGGAAGTACCTCTTACATTCATAGACGCGGCTAAAGAATCTCTGAACCAGGAGCCAAATTCAAGGGTGGGGACGTGGGAACATTACTCAGTTATTTTATGGGGTTTTTTTAATGAAGAGCTGGAAGGACGTAAAACAATGTTTATACAGGTACACACGCTGGCACTGAGAGTAATCAAGGGACATGCAACTGTTTTAACTGTCTTGTTGGGTACTATTGTCAATTTTAAAACTGTTATTTGAGAACCAACATTTATATTTTGTGAACATGTATGTATGGGGTTATCAGATTTTCCACTTCCTGTTTAAAAGCAATAAAATGTAAAATAAAGCAACCCTTTTTTATCCTACCTTCTAAAGAAGTAGGTAGGCAGGTCTGTGGCAGATGTACAAACCCGAGAGCCTCCAAATATATCTAATATGTAAATAATGGTTCAAACCGATAAGAATACGAAAAAAATAAAAACATTCGTCCCTTTTTGCCTCCTATGGTCATTTTGCCCTAAAAAAATGTTTTCTTCTAAAAAAGCCATTTATCAAACATTGATTTAAAGGAATCAACGTTGCTGATGTTTCTCCCATTTCATAATGGTGATATGGTTATACCCTCTCAATTACCATGTGGTTATTCTATCTTCATTTGGTGTAATCAATACTGTTTAGTTTAGTGGACAGCTGTCTGGCTAGCATGAAGTTCAATAGCTTTATTTTAAGTAAACAAAAGGACACGCTTTAGGTTGAACTAAGCTGAAGCACCCATATTGCTCAGTATACCAAAAACAAGCAATGAACAATCCAAGAGGTCTGACCTCTGCAAACCTATGATGCCTTTGTTTTTTATTTATTTATAGAAAGCATATGCAATAGGCATTACAACTTTATAAATAATAAAAAGCAAAAATAAAAAGTAAAAAACCTCCTACAAATAAGTAAAAAATTTCCGAACGCAAAAAATGCATTAAAAAAAAATGACATAAAATCAGAAATTGACCCACCACCCGTACACTGAAGCAGACTACTTTTTAATGTGTGAAAGTGCACAGGTAAAAGGCCATCACTGAGAATAAAGAGATCCAAAGGCTGTCACATTCTGTATGCTGCTGTGGGCGGAAGAAAAATGTGAATCACACTTGAACAGATAAACGGATCAAGATGGGTGAATGAAAACCCTTCTACGTACACATGTATTTGCATATTTTTTTATTCATTTCTGGTAAGCCATAAGGCTGGTGAGGCAGCTAAAGCTGTGTTTAGGCTAGACCTAAAAAGAATAACGAAGCAGACTTGCTGTTATGACAGTTAAAATGTATTTCAATGTTTATTAGGTTTTTTCCTGTAGTGGTGACAGCTTTTATTTTCAATATGTCAGGGTCACTAAAATTATGCAGCAGGGTTGAGTAAATTATACAGCAAGAAAAAGCAAATTATGTGTCGCAGTGTGGCATGTTTTATGATAGTATTACTTCCTTACTTTGTCATTTTTATACTTGTTAACGTTGTCTGGGCATTGGTTGCACAATATTAGCACACGTTCAACATCCATATGTAGCAATAAGCAACAGAAAGGCTAACAGTCAAGTTTTGTAAAGAGACTTGTACTGTTCAGCAACATGCCTCGCTGCATTTTAAGTAGCGTTTGTAACGTTTGAGCTACAACATTTTTTTTTGCTACTATCTGCAGATTATGCAGCCGATGATGGATTATGTGGCAAATGTGGCAAAAAATAACTATGCGAAAAACACTGCTGGCGCACAATTGCATAATTCCAGTGGTCCTGTATATAGGTGATAAAGGGAGTCCATTAACAAGAAAAGAGAAAATGTTATCCCTTTGGAACATCCTTGAAATAACAGAACAATTCATGGGGGTTATCACGATGTCAGGCGGAATCACACAATGCGACCGAACACAGTTTGATTGCATGGTCCCTTTCCTCAATGGGAGCTCGTGTTACCCCTGTAAACCGGTCGTAACACAAGCTCCCAGTGAGGAAAGGGAGATGCAGTTCATCTCTGCACTCCATGGCAGACACCCCAAGGTGCCTGACACTAGGATCAACAGGGGGGGCACCATTGGTGCCCCCTCGGTCTCCAACCGGAGGCCGTGCAGCAAAGGGGGCCCTGCTGTGGGCCCCCAAACATGATTTCTGACATGATTTCCATGTCGGACAGGCCGGCATGGAAACCATGTTGGAAAGCGTGATGGTAATCTCAAGGACGGAAAGGCCTACCCTTGAGATTACTTGCTGCCTTCTGACTGGCGACCGGCCCATCGGTAGCCAGCCAGAATGACTGGCAGGTTTACTTTCAGACCGGTTCCATCATAATGAGGCTGTCAGAAAGTAAACCGACCGGCCCACAGGCCATATCGTAAGAGGCCCCATAGATGTTTTGAGGGCTATGGTTTCCCTCTAAAGATGAACCATTTACGAGGGGGGACCCCAAATGTACAATAAAGAACCGGTTTATGCGGGGTAGGGAACAATCAACTAAAGAAGAAAATCACAACCGGTTCAGAGAATATATCTATTAGGGCCAAGAAAATAGGTCCCTATTATACAGCAAAACAAAACTGGAGAAACTGGAACAAAATAATGCGCATTGAACACCCACTCAAGATATGAAAAAGATATAAAGATATATATACACCTTTTTACTAGTTTTTTTATTATTATTTTTAATTCAGTGATATTTTTTTAGGGATTCATTTTCATGGATACAAAAAACATTCTTGATCTAATAAATACATGACAATAAAACATACATTTACAAATCATCAACATGAGTGTGTTCATAAAAGGAAATGTTCAAAGTCCCGTAAACAAACCATCAGATTCATACACCTACTCATTCATTCTAAATCACATTCATCAATACACATCACAAAATAAACAAATTATCCTTGGGTATATAGATGGATATAGTCGTTGGTGTATCTTCCAACGAAGGCCAGATGGTACATAAAGGGAAAGGAGGTCGCCAAATCAAGCGCCAACGCGCGTTTCGGTATTGGACCCACAGAGGGATCCCACCTTCATCAGGGCAAGGACCAAGGATAATAGGGGACAAGAACACACCTAGGAATTTAAAAGAATAAACACCAATAAGCCATATATAACAATAACCAACAATAATAAGCAAAATGAATAAACACATTTATCTTCGGAAAAATTGGGCATTAATGATTAATACAACGACAGTTTCCAGTTATTTACAAATATAGATTGATCACAAAATTATTTAACGCGGCCCAATGGGTCCATAGGTAGCTCAAGCAGACATTTACCAAAGAGATTAAAGGTGTGTGAAAAGATATAGTAAAGAACCCAGTCCCAGAGTGTATAAAAGAGATTACAACAGTGACAAAACAAATCCAATAATTTCATAAAACGATTAAAAAAGATGATAACAAGAAAACAGAATAACACCTGTGTCACAAGTCCAAATTAGAAGGTTTAAGGATAGAAAGATAACCCCGTGGTAATAGCTAGATAAGCTATAATTGATACATACTGGACACACAAATCCTCGATAAAACGCCGGTGCTAATGAATCGCACCCAAGCTCAAGGCGTCGTCAAAGAACGGACAAAACCATCCCGTCTTTTCTAAACAAAAAGGGTTAAGTTGGTCATTAAAAAGACTGTGTATTAGAGGGAAAACCTTCAGATGGTACAAGTAGATAAGGCCAATGTAAACAACCTACTTAAATAGATGAATGAGGCGAGTAGAGATTAATAGCCGGGGTTGTACAATGAGTAACGTCAGGCTAGCGAGCGTAGGGAAGCAAGGGTAAGTGCTTGAAGATCGGAGACCGAAGTTGAAGCGACAACGGTAGGGATGTATATACAAACCTCTGTTGGAAAAAGAATATGAATCAATGTGCTAGCAAATTGGTATCAACCATCTCCGTTGGTGGTGATGTGCTTAAAATAGAGATTGAAAGTAGATCTAACTCCGCTCTGATAATGTCAGGTGGGTATCCCTTCAAAGGGTAAAATAAGGTGCAGGGAAACAATAAGTTATTGGCATGTACCCCACGGGATATCCAGGCAACAAAACCCGCCAACTGCTCCCCGTAAGGGTATGAAATAGTCACGGGGAGATCAATAGAGTAGCTAAACGTTTATCACAGCCTACCTGTTAGTTGGTCAAAAAATACCAAAAGTCACGTTCCCTCAATGATTCACGCACAGCACATATGAATGTAGGACAGGTTCCTTGCTACCCGGTCAAATAACCCCGCCATGGTAGAGTCGTGTAGCAATAAAATCGTGGGTAATCGTCTCTGCAGAGTTAAATAGATATCCCTCCTAAGAATAAAGTACAAAAACACAATATATTAACGGTGTATGCCCCACGGGATACCAAAGCAGTTAAACTGCAGATTACTCTTAATAACGTCAGATGATAGTCACGGAGTGGTAAATAGAGCAGCCAGACGATTATCAAGGCCTACCTGTTGGTTGCTCTATCGTTCGGATATCGCGTTCCCTCAGTGTTTCACGCTCCACACGGATTGATATGGGACGAATTCCTCGCTAAGCGGTCAAACCGTCCCGCCATGATAAATACGCGTGGCAGTTAAATCGTAAGCCAATGGGATACAAGGTGAAAGGTGAGGGACTTCCCATGGAAAGGGGACTGACACGCTATCGATAGAATCGTGAAGTCGGCGCCATATTGGAACTGGATGCTAATATATGAAGTCCAAAACAATGTATCAGATAAACATTATAGTACTAATCTAAAACGGGCTTTTAAGCTCGATACTCGATAAATATAAACACCTTAAACGGAATCCGCATCAAAAGATGTGGTTCCAATGTCAAGAACTGTGTCAGAGAGCTCTTACTGCCACAAATAAAACAAGAACCCAATATAAAAAAAAAGAGAAAAAAAAAAAAAAAAAGGAAGATGTTCAAAAAAACAGACAGTTATATAATGGCATTTTCAAACCATTATATAATAGCATTTTCCCAAGAAATGGTTTCATTTAAACCACATTGGACAGAGTTCAGATAAAAAATCCAAAAGGTTTCCCTTTTCTTTCTGATGGACGTAGGGTTTCTGCCCAGAGGGGTGTGTATCTTCTCCAGGATAGTCCATCTCAGCTCAGTACAAACGTATCAAAGGAAACCCTGAGAACGACCTCAAAACTCGTATTCTGTCTATGGTTAGACATGCGGTTGACCAGGAATTTATTTGCACCAAGGAGGCAGAATATCTGACTCCCAAGTATACCCGTTTACCCATCATATACGGGGTACCCAAGACACACAAAAACACCACGGACCCGCCCTTACGGCCCATTGTTTCCACCATTGGCTCGGCGCTTGAACCCCTTGCAAAATATGTGGATTGCTTTTTAAACCCCTTGGTAAGTAAATTGGAGTCGTATGTGAGAGATACGGGCCACTTTATCTCCAAGATTGAGAATATCCCTTTCGATCCAGACAGGGAACTTTTGGTGACCCTTGATCTGGAATCGTTATATACTAACATTCCACAGGAGGGAGCGTTAGCAGTGATACAGGAAATACTCACCAACGATAACCCTACTGTTAACGCTCCTTTTGTCATACAGTGTCTTGAGGTTGTCTTAAATCACAACTACTTTGAATTTAATGATGACTTTTTTCACCAAATTCAGGGAGTCAGCATGGGGGCATCTTGTGCCCCCAGTATTGCTTGCCTCTATATGGGCAAATTTGAGCAATTCAATATCTACAATGATATGGCCCCATTCTACGAGAATGTCCGAGCATGGTCACGCTTCATAGATGACATATTTTTCATCTGGAGCGGTGACCATGACACTTTGGGCGAATTTGTATCCTGGTTAAACGCAGCTGATATGAATCTCAAATTTACAGTTCACTCTAGCAACATCAAGGTTGAATTTTTAGATGTTTGGGTCGAACATTGCGATAACAAAATCAGTGTGTCTCTATATACTAAGCCAACTGCTAGAAACACACTACTCCAGTATGGCAGTTACCATCCGAGAAGTCAGAGGGATAGTATCCCTTTCAGCCAATTTCTACGCTTGCGTAGGAATTGCTCACAAATGAAGGACTTCTTGGTCCAAGCCGATATCCTGAAAACCAAATTTCTCAAAAGAGGCTACCCTCAAAAGCTCATTAAAGATTCCTTCAAAAGAGCACGTTATTTTAACAGAGATACCATGTTCCAACAAAAAGAAGCTGACCCGATGGACAAACTGGTGTATGTTACGAAGCATTCCAACGTCAACCATAAGGTCAGACAAACAATCAACTCCCTCTGGTATCTGCTCAATGTAGGCAATGAGGAGATGAGGATTCCCAAACCTCTATTTGCCTTTAAACGCAATAAAAACTTGAAAAATTGCCTAATTCGAGGCAAGATATCGGACAAAGTGAACAAAACCTTAACACAAACAGCCATTATCGGCACCAAACCTGTTGAAGGCAACCACAGATGTGGTATTTGCCAAGCATGCCCTGAGGCGATTGTAGGCAGCAGTATTGACATCAACAACCGAATGGTCTTGCTTCAAGGGATGACCAACTGCCGGTCATCCAATGTGATATATACCATCATCTGTCCTTGCAATCTCCCCTATATCGGGGAAACCGGTCGGGAGGTAAGATTGCGAATATGTGAACATAAATCAAACATCCGAACCAACAAAACATCAGCTCCTCTAGTCAACCACTGGCTTAACAAAAACCACAAAGATACTGAGCTGAGATGGACTATCCTGGAGAAGATACACACCCCTCTGGGCAGAAACCCTACGTCCATCAGAAAGAAAAGGGAAACCTTTTGGATTTTTTATCTGAACTCTGTCCAATGTGGTTTAAATGAACCCATTTCTTGGGAAAATGCTATTATATAATGGTTTGAAAATGCCATTATATAACTGTCTGTTTTTTTGAACATCTTCCTTTTTTTTTTTTTTTCTCTTTTTTTTTTATATTGGGTTCTTGTTATATTTGTGGCAGTAAGAGCTCTCTGACACAGTTCTTGACATTGGAACCACATCTTTTGATGCGGATTCCGTTTAAGGTGTTTATATTTATTGAGTATCGAGCTTAAAAGCCCGTTTTAGATTAGTACTATAATGTTTATCTGATACATTGTTTTGGACTTCATATATTAGCATCCAGTTCCAATATGGCGCCGACTCCACGATTCTATCAATAGCGTGTCAGTCCCCTTTCCATGGGAAGTCCCTCACCTTTCACCTTGTATCCCATTGGCTTACGATTTAACTGCCACGCGTATTTATCATGGCGGGACGGTTTGACCGCTTAGCGAGGAATTCGTCCCATATCAATCCGTGTGGAGCGTGAAACACTGAGGGAACGCGATATCCGAACGATAGAGCAACCAACAGGTAGGCCTTGATAATCGTCTGGCTGCTCTATTTACCACTCCGTGACTATCATCTGACGTTATTAAGAGTAATCTGCAGTTTAACTGCTTTGGTATCCCGTGGGGCATACACCGTTAATATATTGTGTTTTCGTACTTTATTCTTAGGAGGGATATCTATTTAACTCTGCAGAGACGATTACCCACGATTTTATTGCTACACGACTCTACCATGGCGGGGTTATTTGACCGGGTAGCGAGGAACCTGTCCTACATTCATATGTGCTGTACGTGAATCATTGAGGGAACGTGACTTTTGGTATTTTTTGACCAACTAACAGGTAGGCTGTGATAAACGTTTAGCTACTCTATTGATCTCCCCGTGACTATTTCATACCCTTACGGGGAGCAGTTGGCGGGTTTTGTTGCCTGGATATCCCGTGGGGTACATGCCAATAACTTATTGTTTCCCTGCACCTTATTTTACCCTTTGAAGGGATACCTACCTGACATTATCAGAGCGGAGTTAGATCTACTTTCAATCTCTATTTTAAGCACATCACCACCAACGGAGATGGTTGATACCAATTTGCTAGCACATTGATTCATATTCTTTTTCCAACAGAGGTTTGTATATACATCCCTACCGTTGTCGCTTCAACTTCGGTCTCCGATCTTCAAGCACTTACCCTTGCTTCCCTACGCTCGCTAGCCTGACGTTACTCATTGTACAACCCCGGCTATTCATCTCTACTCGCCTCATTCATCTATTTAAGTAGGTTGTTTTCATTGGCCTTATCTACTTGTACCATCTGAAGGTTTTCCCTCTAATACACAGTCTTTTTAATGACCAACTTAACCCTTTTTGTTTAGAAAAGACGGGATGGTTTTGTCCGTTCTTTGACGACGCCTTGAGCTTGGGTGCGATTCATTAGCACCGACGTTTTATCGAGGATTTGTGTGTCCAGTATGTATCAATTATAGCTTATCTAGCTATTACCACGGGGTTATCTTTCTATCCTTAAACCTTCTAATTTGGACTTGTGACACAGGTGTTATTCTGTTTTCTTGTTATCATCTTTTTTAATCGTTTTATGAAATTATTGGATTTGTTTTGTCACTGTTGTAATCTCTTTTATACACTCTGGGACTGGGTTCTTTACTATATCTTTTCACACACCTTTAATCTCTTTGGTAAATGTCTGCTTGAGCTACCTATGGACCCATTGGGCCGCGTTAAATAATTTTGTGATCAATCTATATTTGTAAATAACTGGAAACTGTCGTTGTATTAATCATTAATGCCCAATTTTTCCGAAGATAAATGTGTTTATTCATTTTGCTTATTATTGTTGGTTATTGTTATATATGGCTTATTGGTGTTTATTCTTTTAAATTCCTAGGTGTGTTCTTGTCCCCTATTATCCTTGGTCCTTGCCCTGATGAAGGTGGGATCCCTCTGTGGGTCCAATACCGAAACACGCGTTGGCGCTTGATTTGGCGACCTCCTTTCCCTTTATGTACCATCTGGCCTTCGTTGGAAGATACACCAACGACTATATCCATCTATATACCCAAGGATAATTTGTTTATTTTGTGATGTGTATTGATGAATGTGATTTAGAATGAATGAGTAGGTGTATGAATCTGATGGTTTGTTTACGGGACTTTGAACATTTCCTTTTATGAACACACTCATGTTGATGATTTGTAAATGTATGTTTTATTGTCATGTATTTATTAGATCAAGAATGTTTCTTGTATCCATGAAAATGAATCCCTAAAAAAATATCACTGAATTAAAAATAATAATAAAAAAACTAGTAAAAAGGTGTATATATATCTTTATATCTTTTTCATATCTTGAGTGGGTGTTCAATGCGCATTATTTTGTTCCAGTTTCTCCAGTTTTGTTTTGCTGTATAATAGGGACCTATTTTCTTGGCCCTAATAGATATATTCTCTGAACCGGTTGTGATTTTCTTCTTTAGTTGATTGTTCCCTCTAAAGATGGCCGTTCATACTTTCCACAGGGCAAAAACACAATTAGGGTAAGGATAGAATGCTGCCAGAAGCCTAGTTCCAAAAATCAAAGCACACCGTTCTGCACAAGTGCCACGATGAATGCCACTGTACCCAGAAGGTCTGGCACAGAAAGTCTTGTTGCCTAAGGGGCCTATGTCACATTATATAGCATGCCATTGCTTTTCTTCTTCAATCGTAGTTCTATTTAAATTGGTTATTCCACATAAAGCATTTCCCTTCACGAGTTTATGACATCGTGCCCAATGACACCTCATGGCACAGTTGAGCGTTTACACCACCAGCCATTTGCAGCAGCTGCCCTAAGCAGCTGTGACAGAGAGTAAAAAATACTCAATACTCAAGAGAGCTTAAGTGCTTGTTACACACTGCAAGGCAGTGCTGCAGCCCAGTAGCTACCATACCAGTACCAGTAGCTTCAATCTCAGCATTTCTGTTGTCTTCAATCATGCAAATGATGCATTAGTGCATTGCTCAATCATACCCTAGATAAGCTACTGAAATCTGCAATTCTCTGAGCTGCCAGTGCTACTTCCCATGTGGCGTCCAAGAAGGGTCTCAAACTGCTTCTTTATGTAATCCACTCCAAAATGGATCTTTCAAATTGCCTTTTAGTCACCACTTCTCTTTAGACCTCGTCTGAGACAGCACACGTTTGAGATATTTTGTCACCTGAAAGGAGTTTGGAGACTTCCCAAGGCTTACCATTCGTTTGCTTAATTGTTTCTCTTATTTGCTGCATCTTGATTGATTGGTGAGTGCCAGATTCACTTTCTCTGTGTTTGTTTCTCCCTTCTGTGGACCAAGGGCCATGTTCCAGATTGATTTTTTTTTATTAATGTTCTTCCTCTGCTCACACTAGGATTTTATATTTCTTTTCTCCGGTCGTCCTTGCCGTTGCTTGATCCCCTGTTCTCCCCTAACCTCATCAGTAAATGTACCACCAACCAACACCCACTAGACTACTGCCACCCCTCCACTACCACAGGCCCACCACTTCAGACAACCCTACCACAAACACCCTACCACCACCCTATCACCACAATGACCACCATCCTAGACCACCATACCCTCACCAGCACACCACCAGCAGCCTGACCACCACCCCCTCACAACTACCATCCGACCTCCACTACCCTACATTCATCCCCCAAACCCCCACCACTACCCTAAACACCATCCTAACCACCATCACCCTAATCACCACCACTTTCACCACTACCTTAACCACTACCCTAACCACCCTATCATCATCCTGATACCCTGCCCCCACCACCACCCTACCACCACCACCATCACCTCCTACCCACCACCAACATCCTAACCACAACGATCAGCACCCTAACCACAACCCTCAACAACCTAACCACCATCTCTGTAGCCTAAACACCACCTCCCTAATCACCACCCTAACCTAACTACCAACCTACCCTAACTAACCCCCACCACCAACCTACCACCACCAACTTAACCACACTTAACACTTACCATCACCATACCACCCTAACTACCAAAGCCACCCTTACTAACACCACCGTCACCACCATCACCACAAGCCTCAGTACAACACCACCCTTTCTACCACCCTCACCATCACATTCTAACCACCAGCACCCTACCGTCGCCTTTGCTAAGGCAGGCGGTGGCTTGGTGTGGAGAGAAAGGGACACCATGATAACATGCACTGATGCAGCCGTAATCAATCAGCAGGACACCTGATATGGCTAATACCTGGTTCACCTTTTCCCTTAAGACATTGCCTGTGATTGGCTTGCCGGTGGTGGTGAATGCTCCAGTGGTAGCAACCCTCATTTCTGCATCTTTCTACCAATAATGCAAGAACGCGAGGTTCCGGAGGCCTTGGTTCAAGTAATAGACTAAGACCCCCAGTCCCTTACACCATCCATGTCCACCACATTGAGTGGCACGGGGAGCAGCAGAGGGCCTGCGAGTGAACCAAGGTACATAACCCAATATAGGATGCTTAAAATGGTGCAGGGTATGGAAGATAAGCTGGGACATTGGCCTTGATCCTCTCCAGAGAATTGGTCCGCTGTACAACCCCTAGAACCGTGCGCATGGTTACACACTCGACCGCAGGACGTTTACACACTTTGGAAAAAAGGGACACTTGGTATTGGTGCATGCGGGTTCGCTGGCATTTACTTTGGGAGAGTCAGTAGTTCTCACGCCTGAGGTGCATCCTTGACATGCTCCATAAACTAGGCCTGCTGCCAGCCACCATCCTCAGCACGCTGCAGGCTACCCCCCCCCCCCATAACAAATGATGGGGGAAACTTTATGGGCTCCTCCTTGCATCAATAGCAGGCAAAGTCCCTTCCGGGGTGGACGATAGTTAAAGTGTTGGTGGTTTCAGGGATTGAGGGCCTCCTGGGGCCTGTGACCTAACGAACAAGCATTGGCATAGCCAATAGGTCTCACCTTTGGGACCTTCTAAGTGTTTAGCCATGCAGCAGTTGCATAACTAAATGCTTATAAGGTCCCAAAAACGAGACCTATTGGCTATGCCAAGCGGCCGTGAAAGTGATCGCGATCGCACATCAAAGCGGCCGCGAAAGTGAAAGTAATCGTTGTCAAGCGCCGCGTGCGCGCGCACGCACATGCACTGTAGCTCTAGGCTGGCCTGGTAGCACTTTTTGGAGCCCTCTCAAAAAGTCTCGCCAGACCAGCGCATGCGCTGGGTCAGGCGAGACCTAAAAATGAAGGGACCGCCCACCCACCAGACCCCGCACCCCTGCAGAATGAGGTGCGGGGCCCTTGAAACTCCCATGTCTCAAATATATTCCTAGGTTTCAGACCGAATGTTGCCCCCCAGGGCCTTAGGTGCCTGTGTTACACCCCAACTTGGAGCACAAAATGCAAAAGCATAAATAAATATCAGAGGTGGCTAAAAATGACAGCATGAAAAGGTGCTAGAAACAGTTGTAGGCTTTCCTTTCTAAAGTATTTCCCTTCAGTGTTTTACTCAGTTATTTTTATTCATCCTTCAGATATCATTTATTATTAAAAAAAAGACAATCATGTTGACAATTGAAGAAACCCTACACCAGTAATGATTTTGCCGTGACATTTAATAAACTGATGCTACTGTGACTCAGCCACAGCGTCCTCACTGTCGCTGGAATGAAGCAGTGAGCCGGTATTGCTGGTATTTAAACCTGTTCCTGCAGCTGAAATGCAGATCTGTGCAGCAGGCAATCGATCTGACCCATCTAATCAATGTGCATAGAAAAGGGTTTCATTCCATTTATGATCACAAGACCTTTAATCAATGCTCAACTGGTGTGGATATAATAAAGGCTAGACACTCTCTGCTGACCACCAGGAATTGTAATATTTTGTGTTAGGTTCCTATATTGTTCATTTTTGCATTGTGCTGAAATTCTCAGATTCGGTATCACAGATAGCACATCACACAATAAATTCAATCAAAGCTTCCCAGTGGTTACATATGAGACTCGCGACCCCAAGACCTTGCTCAGGTACCGACGAGTATTAGGACTGGGTCTCAGAACCTGAAATCTTCTTTAGATTTAGCCCCCCGCTGTTACCCAATCGGATTGAGGCTTAATCGCCAAAGCAGCTTTCAGTCACTTGAGCTGACAATCCATACTATCTTTTGGAATATGGCACGGCAGCCTCTCAGCTGGGCGACTGCTGGCACGCTGATTGGGCCACAAAAAAGGCTGCTGTTCCAGGCAATGGTCTCACCTCATCTGGGTTGGAACAAAAGCCGCAAGGTACTCCCCCAATTTCAGCCCCTGCCTCATTATCCTGCCTAGCTATGATTGTGCAAAGGAAGCACACAGTACAAAAAGTAGCCACACTGGTGATCAGCCACAAAGAGGACCCCCATTTCCCATTCCCCAAAAGTGAGAAGACTTTGTACATTGCTTAAATGCACTAGTGAATGGATTGAACCCTTCTTGATAACGAAAATTCGAGGATTCAAACAGTGGGACATTGGATACATAGGGACTGATTTAGACTGTGAAGTTCGAAATGTACTCCGTAAGAGTGATGGAGTAAAATTCGTCCTGATGGAATGCCTTTCTTCCAAAGTTAGAGTTGTCCACCGGCCCAGTGAGCAACTCTAGTCACGGACAGGAACTGCCGTGATGGCAGCTCCTGTCAATGAGTTAACATTTTGACTCAGTCAAACCTAACAGCCGCCCGTCAACCTGGTAACAAGTTTTTGTTTCTTCAAAAACAAAATCCCAGGGTATGACCAAGATGGTGGACGGCTGAGACATGTTACTTCATCTCTCTGTTCCCACCACCAACTCAGCATCGTAAAGCACCTTTCCTGCTGCTAAAATGTCCCTAGGTGCCATTTACGCTGTGGAGGCCCGTGCAGGTAAGAGCGGTGAGGCAGTGGGGCCGGGTTGGGGGGGATTCGACAAAATAATTAATTTTCCCTCGTCTTTGTCTGCTGCAATCCTCCCCACCCGGCCCCACTGCCCCACTGCTCTTACCAGCATGGTCCGCGGCTGGAAGCACTGAGTGAGGGGCTGGTGATCCACCAGATGAGGATAGAGGGTCCACCCTGAGATGACTGTGGGAGGCGGACGCCACGCTCAGAGGCAAGATGGCAGCAACCAGCCCCAGCTAACGGATATGAGACCTGCCTTGCTGTGCTTCCGCACCCGGCAGCTCCGCAGTGGAGTAGCCCTGCAGACACCCCATCCTGCCTGCGGGTGTGCCCTGCAAGACGATCCACCAGCCATCAACAAGATGAGGCCTAGCCGAGGGAGACCCGCTTAACTCGGCATCTGGCATTGGAGTGCGGCCTGGCTCCCGACCCTGAGCGGCAGACACGTGAGGCCTGGGCAGACGCGAGCCCTCAGAAAAACCATCAGCTCCTGGCAAACAGAACGGGGGAGTGAATGAGTGAGCCCCCCGCAATCCACCAGAGGTGCTAGCTGCCCTCCCTGGGGGTCCTTGGCGATGGATCAGGACCGCCATAGGGCGCTTGAAACACCGCTGCACAGCCTTAGTGGGCCTGGACTATGAGGCGGCTGGCTCACTTCATGGCGAGCTCCTCCACTGGAGTCCTGCACCCGCCCACACTGCTGCTGGCCATTTTGACCGCTCTACTCCCATGCCAAGGACTGAGAACAACTACAGCGGGGCTCCATCTTGCACAAGGGCAGGCTGAAAGCGGTGCATTTTACATAGCACACACCCGGCAGCTAAGTGGTGGGGTTGCCCTGCAGCCACCTACGTCCTGCCTGTAACTGTGCCCCACACCATGATCCAGTGGCCATCAGCAGTGTGAGGCCTGCCGCAGGAGACCTGCCCGACTCTTCACCTGGCATTTGAGGGGGCCCGCCCCAGGGAGGCTGACAAGTGAGGCCTGGGAGGCCTCTGGCCATCTGCGTTGCTATCGACTCCTGACAGGTGGGGCGGGAGGAATAGAGGTGTGTGGGCCACCCATGCAGAACACCAGAGAGGAACGGGTGCTGGATGCCCCCACCCCTTCCCAGAGACCCTTGGAGAACAATCCGGCTGCCTTGGGTGCCCAAAGCACCACTGCACTGCCTTGGTAGGCCTGGAGGACAATGTTCCCCTGGGCTGCCTGCCCACTTCACGGCGAACTCCCACGATGGAGTCCTCCACCCACCCAACTGCTTGCTTTTTTGGCTGCTCTGTCCCCAGGCTGAGGATTGAGAACTGCTAAAGCTGGGCCCCACCTGGAGATATCTGCAGGCTGAGAATGGCACACCCTACAGAGACTCAAGACCTGCCGTTGTCTGCGGCCTCGGCCTGGGTCCCCTGCTTGGGGTGGCACAGGGGGCCTCAGCTCCCACTTTGCTGCTGTGATACTTGGCCTCCACCCTTTTGCCTGGTTGGGGGCCTGGTCTGTACCTTAGGAGCTCCCGAAACCACCCTTCTGGAGAGGCAGCCACCTACATCTCTAGAGACCCCCCACTGGCACAGACATTATTGGGGGGTGTAACTGGAGCTATCTGAGGACCAACTTCTTCCAGCAGCATCCGAGTCATCGTCTGTGAGCACCCCACTAAGGTTGGGACTGTACTCTACCTCTGATAGCCCCAGAGGAGATTCCTTGAGTTATCTCCACAATGTCACCCTTACTTCTCTTCCAGACACAGAGGCTGAGGCGCTGGATTGAACCATATGGATAGAAGAGGTCGTTTCGGCCATTGCTCGTTTAAAACCATTGAAGTCACAGGGCATGATGGCTTTAGCACACAATTTTACAATTTTACAAAGTTTTTTGCCACGAGCTAGTGCCACCTGCTTACCTGTCCCTACAACTCCTTTACCGACTTGGGCTATCCCACTGACTCCATGTTGGAGGCCACCAATTCAGTAATTCCGAAACCAGGCAAAGACCCAGTCCTCTGGGGGTCGTACAGACCTATCTATCTGTTGAACATAGATGCAAAGTTGTTCATCATTATCTTAGCACACCGCCTGAACCCGCCTGAACCCACTAATGCCAGTCCTGATTGAACATGACCAGGCTGGATTTATACCTGCGTGCCAGTGAGGCTATAACACAAAACGCCTTCTATACCTCCTAGACAAACTCGATAGGTCACGAAAATATGCACTACTTCTCTCCATCGACGCGGAGAAGGCATTCAACCATGTTCACTGGCCCTACCTTTTTGAGATGCTGCGTCAATTTGGCCTTGGTGAGAAGTTTTGTAGATGGATCGGAAGTGCCCAGAGTGCCCCTGAGCTTTGGTGAGGGTCATTGGTTTATCATCCCCTCCCTTTCCTATACAACGGGGCACACATCAAGGGTGTCCCATGTCCCCCCACTCTTTTTGCTTTATACATGGATCCTTTGACACAATGGCTGTAGGACAATCCGCCCATTGCGGGAATTGCCTTTGGAGCTGATCACAATCTCGTCAGCCTCTATGTGGTTTATGTCATTCTTTCAATCACTGATCCTATTTCCTCGCTTCTCATACTGGGTGGTACCTTTCTGCCTGGATCCGGCTCTGCCGCTCTTGGATAGGTAGGGTAGAGGGGGTTAAAATGACCATCTTGCCGTCTGGTTGCCATGTAAACATAGAGCTTGGGGCCTCTAATCCTCACCGGTGACTAGCTCCATACTCAAAGTATGGGACTCAGCAGTAGCGGCTCCTCCGCTGAGGCGGAGGAGTGTCGCCCCACAAGAAAATAAAATAATCATAACACCAGGTTATTATCATTTTATTTTTCCCTAGCGGATCTCCAGAGGCGGGCGGGTCTGGGCTAGGCTGCCCAAAGAGCAGGGGATGAGTGGTAGGCACTCCCCAAGTGCATATGAAGGTATGGAAGGCCGTCTCGGGCCAGCTAAAGAGTAGACGGCCGGCCAAACAGTCATGCTGCATGTTCGCCACCAGGCTGTAATGCACAGCCCGGTGAGGAACATGCCCAGGCTCCCTTTCCATGTCTGAGCACTGGGCCACGTAGCTCAAACCAATCACGGCGCTGCATAGCAGCATCGTGATTGGCTAGAGGAGTCTGAAATCATGGGTGCTTCTTGTTCCTGCATTGTGAAAGAACTACGGAGGAGAGGCAGCCACCGGTAAGGTACGTTTGTTTTCTTTTTCATTTTTCTGTTTTTCATTTTTTTTGCCTCCACGCCCTCCCTGCCCCACCCCACCACTGATACCTTGTAGCAGGCACTACAGTAGCACTCTGGGCAGATCTGATGACTTTCCCCTCCCCGTGACCCTGATTTTTGTCAACCCAGATCTTACCCCAGGGGTGGAACAAGAAATGTTCCGGCACTGGCACGAAGGAGGTTGTAAATGAATGGGATGCCCCTTTAATACACAAGGACTTATTCCCTTTGATCATCTCAAAGCTGATTATTCCTTAGCAGACTCTGACCGCCTACAATATTTACAACTGCGACATCAGGTGACGAGTCCAGAGAACAGGTGGGGGGCTTGGCAACCCATGACCCCTTTCGAGAAATGGATACTCCTTAAAACTGACAACAAGCAACTCCTAACAGAACTGTATCCCATGCTAGGCAAAGAGCCTTCCCCAGCTCAATCCAAAGGGCAGTCGAGATGGGAGGCAGAGTTCGGGAGAACCCTTACTTCGAGAGGGTAGGAGGAGATCTTTTACAGAGTACATCACAAAGCACATAAAAGGGCCAGCACTGAGACTGCCTATAAAATTGTCTCGGACCCCAGCGAAAGTTCACAAATGGAACTCAGGGCACTGAAAAGAATGCTGGCGGGAGTTTGTGGGAAACTGTGATTCTACGCCACATTTTATGGCACTGTCCGAAAATCACCCGTAGCTCGGATCAAATACTAACTGATATCGACTCGGCCTTTAACACTTCAATCCCAAGGTTCCCAGCCTAAACTATCCATGGACTCCCAAACCCCTTGACCTATCCACTCCGCTCTAACAGGGGGAGGCAAATGGCCCTAGCTGTGGGGGCGGCTTATCAGGTGATTCTATCACTCTGGGGCACTGATAAGACTCTGGTGTATCCTGGGGATGGAGAAACTGTCCTTGTCGGTGGATCTGGGCCGAACCTCTTATTCTGACACGTGGGCTCCCCTCATTCAAATTCTTTCCTCTGAGTTCCGAGAACTGAAATACCTGGCCTACCAATGGCTGCTCCGCTTGATCTCTACAAGACCCCCTGAGATAGCTAGGCACCACTAAGACTCCTACTGTTTTCCCTTCCGCTAAGGCAGAGGAGCGTCGCCCCACTGCTCAAAAGGAAAAATAAAATGATACTAACATAGCATTATAACCCTTTTCTTTTTCCTATTGAGTCAGTAGCTCTCGGGGTTTGGCCGGCCCACCAGGCGTGCTTTACACAGCCTGGTGAGGAACATGCAAAGCCTCCCACTCCTCATTTGAGCGCCGATCCACGGCGCTCAGACCAATCACAACGCTGCATTGCAGCATTGTGATTGATGGGGAGCCTGGGAGCCCGGGTGCTTTCTTTTGCTGGCAAGACAGGAAGAAGAGGGCGGAGGAAGGAGTCAGCGGCCGGCTGGCCCAGGTAAGTGCTTTTTTTCATTTTAATCATTCCCCCCGCCACCAGTCCCCACCCCGCCAATCCCGTCCGGTAGCAGCCGCTACTGCTTCTTCTACCACGCCACATTGTGAAGCCAACATTACCGATCACATAATTGCTGTATTTACGAAGAAGTGGGGAGTGGGGATTTGTTTGACTGGTTATTCTTTGTTTACTTTAAATAGCCTGATATATGGTGCCGGCCCAAGGATTGTAGGTGGAAAGCTGTGATAGAAGCGCTTTATGTTTTATCAACTACTGCCGGTCTTTGGTTGTAGGCAAACAGCTGTATATTGGTATGTTTGGGCTTTAATAAACAGAATTGTTCCACAAAAACAAAATTTTGTATTGGAAGAAAAAAAAAATAATGACCCCCAACATCATGGGAGTTTTCTACTTTTTGAGTGGTCAGTTCAACATTTTTACTGTCCTTTACTAGGGAGAGTAGAAACCATCCATTTGACTGCCCACTCTACATAACGTGAGCAGCGGAATGGCCAAACCTTTGATGGCCCTTACTCCATCGGGCTGTTGGAGGAGTATGTCAGCAATGGAGAGGGAATAGTCTCTGTCA
Organism: Triturus cristatus; assembly: GCF_964204655.1. Classification (NCBI taxonomy): domain Eukaryota; kingdom Metazoa; phylum Chordata; class Amphibia; order Caudata; family Salamandridae; genus Triturus; species Triturus cristatus. The sequence continues at coordinate 137,798,589 of NC_140580.1, read as the reverse complement.
CTGACGTAATTAAGGTCTGACTGACTGTAACTCAGGTGGGTGGACCTTCAGTTTTGCAGAAGGTGCTCCATCGTGATGGATTACCCTCTCCTCCAAACTCTAAAACAGCAAAATAGATGAGACCTGAGTACAATACCTCTTGGCTTCATGAGGCCCCTGCCTTTATTCTTAGTAATTAAGGGAGCCAACTTCACTGATGAGTCAAAAGGCATGCCATATTACAGCAAAAAAAGGCACTGCCTCTACTACTGAGCCACAAGAAGTCACATACTACCCTCATTAACAACAATGGAGGTCAGTACCTACTAGGAAATGACAAGAATACAACCGCTCTCCCCCCACCCCTCCTCGCCCCAGGAGCTTATCCACCATCTGTAGTGATTAATGGCTATTGATAAGCCACACTGCTGTCCAATGTTTTGAGAATATGCCTTGTGGCTCGTGGAATTTCTAAGTCCTTGTCTCAGAGTCTAGCTTTCTTTATTCTAACACTATCACAGATGCCTACATTTTCCAGACGTTTTTTTTTTTTTTTTTTTTTTTTTTTGAAACCGTTTATTGCAGTTTGTAAAAGTTACAGGTATGGGCCTACAACCACCCGGCCGGCCGCTAGAATGACAAAAGCATATCGCATAGATACAGTAAAAGTCTCTCGGCAGTGCAGAGCAGTGAAACAGGAGTAGTCAATGGTGCAGGCCACACAGCTCCAAGCCCACAGTACGGTTCCCTTTTCTTAAAACAAAACAACACCAAAAAACCACACCCGCAAGGCAACCCGTGATCCAAAGTGACAGCACGTGCTCCATAAGTGGGGGATCCAAACCAGCAGCAGAACTCTGAGGAGGGGAATGGGAGTAGATCCGGGACTGGGGGACCGCGCGCCCGCGGCCGAGGGAGGGGGGCAGTCTAGGGAGACGGAGCAGGCGAGGCAGCCGGTAGCAGTGGTGGCTCACAAATACCCCCGCGGTAGGCGTTCCAGGGGCCCCAGAGTTTCACCCACGCCCCAGGCTTACCCCTCGCCACATACACCACCTTCTCACGAAACATACACCAATCCATATGCTCTTTCCAGGCCGACACCGCAGGGGGCCTCTGGGATCCCCACAATTGAGCAATGTCACGCTTAGCTATCATGTATCCCAGAGTCACCCACCGCGTCTGCGGGACCGAATAGTCATTCGGTTCCCATACATTCAGCAAGCATCTCCTCGCTTCAGGCAGCAGCGTGACACGCGTCACCACACGCAGGACCTCATGCACACCACGCCAGAATCGCTCCACCTTCGGGCACTCCCACAGTATATGCATGAAAGTCGCCAACGCACCACAGCCACGCTTACACATTCCGTCACCAGCAAAACCCATACGCAGAAGCCTTGGCCCCGTCACGTACACCCGGTGAAGGATCTTGAGCTGGACGAAACGAAGGCGAGCCGGGATGGCCACCTCTTTCGGAGAGGCCACCGCGGAAATCCAATCCTCGTCGTCCAGCTCCAGCCCATCGGCAACCCAGGCCTCGCGGAGACTAGTCAGCAGGCACGATCTATCGTTGATCAGTTTTTTGTATATGAGGGAGATCGTGCTGTCTGGTACATGGCCATCCAGCACTCTGTCCTCCAGGGGGGAAGACTCCGGAATGGATGCGACATCCGGGAAGACGGAGCCCAGCGCGTGGCGGACTTGCAGGTACCGAAAGTACTCACTGCCCTGCAGCTGAAACTCCGCCTGCAGCGTCTCAAAAGTTTTGAATCCCCCCCTCGTCCAGAGATCTCCCACCGTGCTGATTCCGATCGTGTCCCACTTCGCGAAGCCCTTCGACTTCCACAGGGAGCCCAACCTCTCAGACGCATACAGCGGTGACGCCCGGGTCAAACGGTCCTTCCACCCCATAGCTGCATTAGCCGCGTGCCAGACACGCACCATGACACGCGTCGGTCCCGTCAAACGGGAGTCGGGCGCGCCAGAGTAGAGCGCGCGATTGTAATCGCCACCGGGTAGGAGCATCTTATCCATCTCAAATGCCGGGTTCAAGGCGGGCCCGTAAAGGCCATGATTAATTGCAGCTAGTTGGGAGGCCCAGTAATACCGTTTAATGTCCGGGAGGGCGACCCCCCCATCGTACCACGGGAGCGTCAATTTAGCCAGAGCAATGCGCGGCCTCCCGTCCCAGAACAGGCGCCGCTGGAGGCCCTCCACCTCACGGAAATAGCGTGCCGGGACCAAGTCCATAGTATTCTGGAGGGCGTAGAGGAAGCGCGGCAGGGACATCATTTTAAACAAGGCCGCTCGGCCGAGCGGCGAGAGCGGCAGACGCCGCCAGCGCACCACGTCCTCCCGCAAGCGCTGGAGGGGGGGTAGCAAATTCCGTTCATAGCGGGCCTCCGGGTCAAGAGTGATATAGATACCCAGGTACCGAAAACCTTGAGAGGCAATCTGGATCGGACAGTCCCGTGGTAGGACCGGAGCCTCCCCGGAAAGCACGTAGACACAGGATTTCGCCCAGTTGATGACCAGGCCTGAGTTGCGACCGAATGAGCGCAAAACATCAACCAGGACGATCAGTGATTTACGCGGGGAGGCGAGATACAGAAGGATATCGTCAGCGTAGAGGGACACACGGTCCTCATGCTCGGGGGTCCAGCGGAGACCACGGATAGAAGGGTGCCACCGCAGCCACTCCGCCAGGGGCTCCAGGGCCAGGGCAAACAGGAGAGGCGACAGGGGGCAACCCTGTCGCGTACCCCGCCCCAGCGCGAATGGGGCCGAGACTCGCCCATTCACTACCACCTGCGCCAATGGGCCCGAGTATAGCAATTTGACCCAGCTAATGAAACCCGGGCCAAACCCGAATTTCGCCAGCATCGCCCAGATGTATGGCCATTCAAGCGTATCAAACGCCATGGTGGCGTCCAAGGACGCCAAGATGGCCGGCTCCCGCACAAATGGGACACGCGCGAGCACTCCGTGTAAGCGCCGCAGATTGAGCGCCGTGTTGCGGTGCGGTATAAAGCCAGATTGGTCTTGGTGGACCAAATCGCCCACCACGCCAACCAACCGGTTGGCCAACACCTTGGCGAGGATTTTGGGCTCCGCGTTCAAGAGCGAAATCGGCCTATAGGATGTGACCCGTTCACGGGGCTTCCCCTCCTTGTGGATCACCACAATTGTGGCCAGACGCTGGTCCGGCGGGAGGGAACCCTGCGAGTGGGCCGCCAGGAACATCGCGCGCAGGTGGGGCGCCAACACATCCGGGCGTAGCTTGTATAGCTCGATGGGAATACCATTGGGGCCCATGGCCTTGCCGGATGCAACCGAGCGAATAGCCAAGGCAATTTCGTCCGAGGTGGGAGGGGCGTCCAGCGAATCCCTGTCCTCCACCGTAAGGGAGGGCAGTGCGATGTCCCGAAGCAGGGCATGGGAATCTTCCTCCGAGCAGGGGGAAACCGGGGAGTAGACTTCGCGGAAATAATCCGCGAAGCAGGAGACAATGGCTTCCGGCTCAGTGACACGCGCACCATCAACACTCTCAATCAAAGGCACCACGCGGCTCGCTCTCTCCCTCCTATCCAACCACGCAATCAATTTGCCAGCCTTATCACCCACATCATACAATCGCCCCTGCTGCTCTCTACTGAGGCCCCTGGCCGCCTCCGTAACGAGGGCCCGATAGGCCGCCTGCTTTAGGTGTAGAACATGCAACTTGGCGTCTGTTACCCCGCTCCCCAGGTCACCCTCCAGTTCTGCAATCTCGGCCTCTACCCGGGTCACCTCCTCCCGCTCGCGCCGCCGGGCATGGGAGATAAAGGAGAGGGCCTCCCCTCTAAGGACTACCTTGAAAGCCTCCCACAGGGAGATGGCCGAAGAGACCGACCCCACATTCTCGTCGAAATATCGCTGTAAGGATTTGATCAAATCGGCACGAATGGTGGGGTCGCGCATTTTCCAGACGTTTGATGAGAAGTGCCCCTCTTCCACTCCCAATGTGGTATTTCGGGTTTCCCTTTTCCTTGTTTATTCTTGTGCATGGGATGTGCATGTGATATCAATCCACACCCTCCCTTTGGTGGGGTATGGAATGGCATATGCCAGCACTCCACTCCAACCTACCACAATCTACCCCACTCCGTATCTATCCCAATCTATACCTCCCTAGCCCACTCCAAACTACCCCTCTCTACTCAATTACAATCTACCCCAATCTGCCTCCTCCAATCTTCCCCACACCAATGTACCTCAAACTACCCCACTCCAATCTGCCCCAATCTACCCCACTCCACTCTAGCACAATCATTCCCACTCCAATGTACCACACTTCAATCTACCCTACCCATCCTATCCCAATCTACCCCACTCCAGTCTACCCCATCCCAATCTACCCCACACAATCTGCCCTAATCCAATCTGTCCCAATATACCCCACCTTTGCCCCATCCCAATCTACCCCATCTCCATCTACCCCAATCTACCACACCCCAATCTACCTCACCCCAATTTACCACACTGCAAACTACTCCATGCCAATCTACCCCAATCTACCCTAACCTACCACACTACAATTTACCCCACTCCAATCTACCAATCAACCCAACCCCAATCTACCTCACCCCAATCTACCCCAATCTACCATGCCCCAATTTAACCCATCCAAATCCACAACACCCAATCCACCCCACTTCAATCTGCCCTACTCCAATCTATCCCAAACTACCCTGCTCCAATCTAACTAAATCCGTTGTATCCCACTCCAATTTAACCTAATCTACCCCACTCCAATCTACTCCAATTTACCTAAGTCCGTTGTACCCCAATCTACCAACTCTACCCGCTCCAATCTATTTTACAACAATCTACTCTACTCCAATCTACTCCACTTCAATTTCCCAATCTATTTTACAACAATCTACCCCTCTCCAATCTACTCCTATCTGTACCAATCTACCCCACTCCAACTACTACAATCTATCCAATCTGTCCTATGCCAATATACCTCAACCTACCCGACTCCATTCTACCCCATTTCAATCTACCCCAATCTACCACACTCCAATGTCCCCCAATCTACCCCAACCAAACTACTCCAATCAACCCCACTCCAATCTACCCACCACAATCTACCCCACTCCAATGCACCCCACACTAGTCTACCCCAACCTGCCCCAATGTACTCCACCACTAACTGCCCCAACCTACCCCCTCCCAATCTACCCCAATCAGCCCCATCATCCCCACCAAATCACCCTCACCCCCAATCTCCCCAACCCAATCTGCCACACCTCAATCTGCCCTAATCTACCCCACTCCAACCTACCCCACCACCATCTTTCCCCAATCTACCCACCCCAATCTACCACACTCCAATCAACCCCACCCCAATCTACCCCACCCTAATCTACCCCACCCCACTCCACTCACTTTTAGCCATGCTAAACAGCAGTCACGCTGGTGTACAACATGGCTAAAACACATTGGCAAAGTCAAAAGCTCTCACATAGGTAAGACTTATTGAATTTGCAAATGTTTGTTAATTTAGGCATTATTGACTAAATTGACACATTATAAAAACATACACATTTTTGATGTTACTTAAGTGCATATGAATGGTTAATAGGACTGTGCTACGAATAAGAACTAGGAGTGGGTAAAAGGCAGGGGTAGAGGTTGTGTACGAGTCAGCGTCAAGGCTAGGGCTAGGGTTAGAGTTAACATTAGGGGTGTCCGTCATTTTGGTATTCATCGAAATTGTGTTCTTTTTTCCTTAGTGTGCTAAACATAGGATGCCAGTCGTGCTTGGCTGAAACCTATGAGTGTCTTAAGCACGAAAACAGAAATGACCATAAAATGTGAATTAAGAAAAATGTTTGTATCTAATTGTTGAACTGCTGTCTGTGAGAACAAATCTGATGATCAATTATTAATTTGTATATTAGAATTCAAGTAACCTCCTGTGATACGAACGGGGGTGATACACACATATTTTAACTGATATGTCACCAGTATGTGATAAGTAAACACCAAAATATGTTTGTTTTGTTTATAACTCTTTGGACCAAGGACTATGTGCTGACACTTTTCTTGATAATAAAAGCAAAGGTGCACCACAATACAAGGAAAGATATTCAATCCGTGTCCAAAAGTGTATTCTTCAAAAGTTCTTCTTTTATTTAGACAGGGTTAAAACAACGATCTTGATGAGTTGAACAGCCGACGCGTTTCGTCCATATACATGGACTTCTTCGGGGCATGAATATTTGAAATGCAATAGGAAACGATAATTAAGCCAACGAGTTATATGAAGTGGCTGGTGTGGTAGAGTGCTTCTCACGTATTTTTTAGAACATAGAAGAACGAATTGCATATATTAAGCGAAAAGGATGTAGGTCAATTAGGTTAGACCGTCTTAGCCACATGTAGTGTTATAACCATCCAAAATGCTATTGAGTCAAGCTTGTCAGGAACCCTTAATAAGGGTAAAATACAGAAGCTGGGGATCAAGTTGTGATGAGCCTAGATCCACCCAATTTAACGTGGGCCCAGAAGAGTGGCTGTTTGCCGTAACCGGCCTCAATAACCCGGACAATATGGTCGAGAGCGTTTCCCGTCGATTAACGTCAGGTGTTGCGTTCTATAGGGTTCCACTGTCTAAGCTTCTTTCTTTTGACTTTTCTTGATGATGGCCACAGGCTTGTTTTGTGAGGGGAGAGACTGAAATATTGGAATCCATAGGCTGAAAATAAACACCATCACACCCTTAGTTTAGATAGGAAAATGATTACACATTATAGTTATATGAAATAGAGCAGGAGAAGGGATATAGACATGTTTTTGGTTGATTTTTATATTTTATGAATGTGTTATTTGTTGTGGCATTAGGAATCGCTAGGCCCGCTACAGCGTGTATTTGTATAAGATTTTTTTTCATAGAAATAAATGAATTTTGACTTTAATAGAACTATTTATTTCTGTAAATTATGCCCCTATTGTTTTTTGTGGATTAACGTTGAATACTAACTACTGCTTATAAAGAAATAGAATATTATTGAAAAGAAATTAGGGACTACTATTTTCAAAATCCCTTAAGTGATATTATTTTGAGCTATTGTTTTTCAAGTAAATCCTTTGTTGGAACATATTGTGTGACATTATGTACACAAACAAAAACTATTGCCATCTAAGCAAACTATCATCAAGGGAGACTTAGGACAGGTTTATTATACTTAACTATGCATTGATATACCTTCATGGTTCTTGCCTGATTTAATGTCTCTGTTAAAATGCACACTGTTTACCCATGCGTAAAACTATAATTGTGCTCAGAATTATTGCAGATGCAATCAAGAGGGGAAGGAATGAAATTAGATAAATGTATTTATTTTGTAGTCTACATGTTACTGAAAGAACCCGGCATGGGCAATTTAGGAAAAAGAGCTGTTACATGAATCTGTTATTTTATTTTTGCAGACAGAAACTAGTAAACGAGTCAGTGTGACTTCAAAAAACGTAGATGACTGTTCATTATGTTTTTGTACGTTTATTATTGCATCAAAATTTCGCAGACTATTGATTTTATTACTTGAGATGTTAAATAACATATTTTGAAAGTAAGGAAAATTAATTATCTACATCAATCGAACACGAAGAAAAATATAATAAAAAAATAATGTGAAATAACCAAAACCCCAATTTCACTGTTTATTTATATGAAGTGCTTACCAAAATAAACTACACCTTTATACAGTGTTATAAATAACAAGTCTCACTGTTACCCAATTCCATGAGCTCATTTTAGTGGCACTGGAATCAGGAAACACTGAGTCAGCATGGCTGGGCATTATACCAGTGACCTGCACCTGGTGTACAGAAGATCTCATTATCATACAGTAGTAGAGCAGACCACTTACATTAGAACACAGAACCTGAGTTATAGCACAGTACTTGGTTAGACCACAGATTCTCATTTCAGCACAGGACTAAGGTGCTAGCCAGGCACGCGAGGCGCGTGGCGCGGTAGAACGCTGCCTCCGCCAGGCGGCTAGGCTCCATCCAGCCTCTAATGATGCCCCGTTATCAAGAAAGGTAACAGGGCTGCTGAATTATTGGATTAAACGATCAACAAAGAGTTTATAAAATGATTGAGAGTTGCACATGGGTGAATTGAGAAGACAGGAGCCCGGGTCAATAATGCAGATTACACTAAACCAATCAACTATCCCCTAACTAATTAGGAGCAATGTAAGCCAGTTTTAGATACTAAAAACATATGGCGTGGAAAGCACACGCAGCAGCGGTGAGCTGCTCGAGATTATCACACCTGGCAACGTCATAGGCAAGGGACTCGTTAAACTTTGAACTCACTTTCTTCCCATCAAAGATGACCAGTCGCCACACTAACACCCTTCGGAGTTAGCACTCATGGGCGTCAACGGGAATACCAGGAGAAGCACATGTGACATCAGACACAGATGAATCACCCATCGCCCCTCAACACGCTTCATCAACGAGAAAGAACAAGAAGTGGGAACTCCAGCAAGTAAACAGGGCTCTCATAGCGTTCATTAGGGAAAACCCATAAAGTGAGGAGAACCCTCAAAGCCCTGATTATGAAAACCAAAGAAACTGAAGAAGGACCTCAGAAACCTGAATATGCAAAACAGAGAGAGAAACACACCTCTGAGCCCTATTTATCTTGTGTTCCTGATGCTACATTCATGGCCCGTGAGAAAAGGGTCAGGAAAAGTAGAGCCAGGGGCACCAAATGGCATGTCACAGTAGCAGTAGGCATGCCTAGGAACCCTAATTGATATATGTTTCTAGTTGTCAACAATTTTATGACATCTGCTGTCTAGACCAACCCTTTAATAAAGATAATTTGCAATCATAAATTGGGCATGAGTTCCCTCACAACCCTGAAGCACTCAATGAAGTCACCTTAAAAAAATTAACCAGTGGCAGCTGGCATCTACCGGGGAGAGGGGGGGGGGGGGGTAAATAAGTGGGTGCAAGCACGCAAATAAAATAAAATAAAAAATTACTGAATCCAGATGACACAACGTCCTCCTCGCTCTGGACCTCTTCTGCTGAGACTGCATGAGGGCCCCAGCAAACTCCCTTGACCTATCCTGGTGCTGCTCACATGTTGTTAACCAGCATAAGTGCAGCGCTCTGATTGGTGGGAGCGACCTCTCTCGATACTCCCCACTGCACTGGAGGCCTGCACTTGCTCTCAACCCAGCTGTCTTAATACAGCTGCGTTGAGAGGTTTAAAGAGCGCAAGTCTGGCTGGTCCACGCAAAACGGCCGGCCAAAGAGGCATGCATACTTCAAACAGTGCCCAGGCAGCCCTCAGCCCACCACTCCTCCCTGCTGTCTCTCAGCAGGCCCCACCCCGTCCTGACATTCAGTTCAGGGCGGGATGATGAAAAATAGGATGGTAATAAATTACCATTTTATTTTTCATCTCTGGGTGTTTTGGGGGCATTCAAGTGTGGTGACGCTCCTCCACTCCAATGGAGGAGCTGCTCCTGAAATTAACTCCCTAGCACAGACCCCCTCTTCCTTTACTACAAACACAACAATTAGAGGTACAGAAATGCCTATTAGCATTTAATGTTATTTTACTGTTTTTAACAGAAGGAATGAGAATATTAGGCAATGGAATATTTATTACATTAATACTGTCAGCATGAGCAAGCTGTTACAATTGGTTGATTTGAAAGGACGGAATGTGTATTATAATTATTACATATTTACTTTTCTTTCTAAACATTGTTATTATGAGCTAGCTGCTATATCTTACAGAATGTTTTATGGATTTGTAATCTGAAATAAACAGTAGTACTACTGCTAAAATGCAAGACAATTAAAAATAACTGACTAACAAAAGTGCTACAACAACAAAATGAGCTAAGTGCAAGCAAAACTTTAATAGGAACCAATACAAATTGAAACTATTACTAAAACCAAACATTACAAAGAGAGTGTGTGGATATGAAAAACTCCCTAAGAGTGGTGCTTTTGTGGTGACCTCGGCCAGGATAGTGAGGCACAGGGACAAAAGTGGTCTTCCGCTCAGGAGGGAGTGAATGTTAGCACTTTCCCTGGATGTGATTGGTGGATGGTGGATGTGATGTGAGTCTAGGCACACCTAGGGCCTAGTGGAACTACTCGAAAAACCTGGTCTTCAGCTTCTTGCAGAATTCAAGCAGTGACACTGGAGGCCACCAACACACTGAAGACATTGATTATTTCTTGTGTAGGACACCTTCGAGATTGGCTTGGAAATGCCCCTCCACATTTGAAGGTGCGCTTTCCGGTGAAAGGGTGTGTGCGCTAAGATGACAAAACCAAACTATATAAGACTAGAGGAAAAGACAGGAGGCCTAACTCACAGAGCGATTTTGAACTTAAGTCAGGTCTAAAACTGGAAGAAAATTTTAAAAATGTTTTCATGGAAATAGTAATAATTGTATATTACGGCCTGCCCTCAGCAGAGGTATAAAAAAAGACTAAAATCACATATTTCAAGAAGTGCCTGAATAAGCACCCGTGGTAACAATTCGACTGAGAAAGCAAAAGTATAGCACAAGGTCATGCATGGCTTTTCTATCAAGAACAGGCAGGAAATGGGCAAACTAGTTTGGACTCGCAGTACTTAACTAGTTTCCCAATCTATATTTTTATGACCAATCCTTTATTCATGCACGTACACTGTAGAGTCTATTTCTCCTTCAGAAATAATATTAGAATGAAAAACAGGGCGACAAATGACCAGATGGACGGAAGGAAGGCTGTGATCTGACACGCTTTCTTGTACCTCAATATTCTAGTACAGTCATCTAATAAATTACACCACTGGTCAAATGGACCTTTGATTGCCGAATGAAAATGGATGAAAAGAGCTCGCATCAGCACAATATTTCCATTTCAGCAAAAGGGAGTTTGGTACCACAACAACGACAGAGAGAATGGTGTCTAAACCATGAAGGTTTCTTAACAATTTAGTCAAAGTTACAAGTTAATCAATCAGTAAATAAATGTATTATGTAAGTATGTATAGCAATACGATCATGCAATCTAGATTTGTATAATATGAAAAAGAAAATTCAAAATATAGCAAGATACACAGCACGAAATAGAAAACATATTGGTTCCATAAACAAGCTTCCCTAATCAAATATAGCATTGAAAGTGGCAAGGGAATATCAAGAGGAAGGGGTCAGCATCTGTTGGACCAGGTTAAGGTTCAGGGGAAATAGGCATAGGAGTTTGAGCATGAAGCTTAACAGTATAAGTAAGGGAAATCAGCAGAGATCAGGAAAATTGAAGTCAGGTCAGGATCTGCCACAATATTTTAAGAGACACACAATTAATACACAGTAGATGGTTCTGGAATCTTTGTCTCACCAACTCCCTCTGGTTAAACCAATCAGGGTACAGCATCTCTTGGGATCACACAGCTGTACGGCCTTGGAAGTATCAATGGTTTGGTCTGTCTGGTACAGGAGGCTCTCGCCTATCCCCACGAACTGCATGTCCACAACCAAGTTCTCATCGTAAACAAAAGCATATTCCGACTAACAAAGTGGATAGGACACCAGAAATGGAAAGAAAACATTGGAACAACTCAAGAAGAATATTTTATTCTGAACACGAAAAAAGGACCTTAGAGAAAATCTGGTCAGACTTTAGGCCTAGACACAGTCATGCTAACGTTAGGCGAGAAAATGGCAGTCAAATAAATACAGTAATCATAAGCAGTTCTTTTAAGTATCATTTGTTTATATAAAAGTGTCTTCCACTATCAGTAAATAAAGCCACTTGCTAACATTCTGATTAATACATGTGCATCCTGATTAATATCTTAGCGCAGAAATTAATATTTTTATGCATAAATGTATGGAGCACTCCATTACCCTGCTCCAGCTGTTAAAGGGTGCCAGTGAGATTCAGGCTCCCTGTCTACTTTATTTTTAGCCCCTCTGTTGAGGACATCACTTTTAAGATGTAGAATTATTCAATCATTGGCCTATCCCAGGAAAGATTTTGTGCTCCCAATATAGACATTTTTGCTTCATTTGACTTCTTTTCCTTATGTCTGTGGAAAAAATGTGTGTTGACATGTTAAAACTAAGTGGATGGATCCTTATAGTTATTTCACTGTGATCAGCTATCAAATATTTTTATTAGACTGTGTATGCTTACATTGAACCATATAATGGTTTAAATGCATTAAATAATTCTAACGAGACCCAGAAAAGGAAGAGAGCTTTCATTGGATGACTCTTGCCAGTAGCTTGCTAGTGATCAATTAAGTACATTGAATTTTAAGACAAATATGGCTTATATCAGCACTAGACCAATGAAAATAGAAGATCTGAAATGAAGGAAGTGACACCGAATCTAGACTATATTCTTGAAGCATGAAGCAGGCAATTCAAGCAAAGCCAACAATTGTGCATACCACGCTGCAGTCTCATCATTTTTTCAGTCTCTAAAATAGTGTGTTATGACTGTGACACAAAGGAGTATTAACTGCTTTTCTCAATGTGTGCGTGGTGCTGAAGCACAATTGTGAGCAAACACATTTTGCATCTCTACAGAAGTATGTATGTGTGTGTATGGATGGCTAAATATAGATATATACACACACACACACAATTTGGGGTGGGCATAACTCGCGGAATCGAGTGTAGCATAGGCACGCAGAATTACCTAAAAATTCTAAAAGATTATGCATATTTACGAATGAAGAGAAATTCTGCGTTTATCGCTATTTCTTAACACAAAAATGCCCCGTGCATTCAAAATGGGCATTAGAATGCATTTTGCGCTACGGATAGCAACCATGCACAGGTGCTCGCGCTCGCTAAATGTACTCTTGGCATAGAATTTCACCCCAATTTCCCCCCAGCATTTAGCATTATTTTGTTATTGCAAAATGCCCCCCCTTGCATCCAAGTGCAAGAAGGCATTTTGCACTAAGAAATAGCACTAAAGTTGCTGCTTGAGTAGAATTTCCCTCCAACTTACTCCCAGCATCTAGCGCTATTTTCTTAGCGCAAAATGTACCCTCACATCCAAAATGGACGCAAGAATGGATTTTGCATTAAGAAATAGCGGTTATTGCAGCAGAACACAAATAGCAAGCGTGAGCAATGTGCTCTTGTGGTAGGATTGTTTCCCCTCAAATTGCTCTTAATTACATGAGCAGGCATAATCATGTTATAATCGGTAATTCCATGTCAAAGAGTAACGCGAAATTACTTCAATTACATCAGCGTAATTAAAATTACGCCCAGGGCTAGGCACAATTTGGAACTGTGCAAAGACCCAAACATCATTAGTTACACCTTTATTTTGGTGTAGCTTGGTATTAAAACCACTCATGGGCCCAGCCCCCCCGCCTAAATATCTGGCAAAAAACCTGGGAGTCTGGCTGGACTCGACACTCAGCTTCCAGGCTCACACTAAAAAAGTTGCCGCGACCTGCATTGGACTACTGAGAAGCCTTCATCCCATCTTAGGCTTCTTCGATTCCAAAACGAGACAACTCATCGTACAATCGACCATCTTATCCAGGCTGGACTACGCGAGTGTCCTGCTATTAGGAGCTAACAAAGCGGAGATCAAGAGATTCCAACGAATTCAGAATTCCGCCGCCAGGGCTATAGTAGGTCTGCCGAGAAGGTGCTCCGCGAGAGCCACCATCCAAAAACTACACTGGCTACCGGTAGAAGCCCGTATCCATTTTAAGGCCCTTATCTTTGCCTATAAAATTCTGAGTGCTGAGGGACCAGAGCTCCTTCGCCCGTTGCTAACGCCCCACAATCCCCAACGCAACCTCCGCTCCAAAGGGCAACACCTAGTACTGGTCCCCCACACGAAGTACTGTCGCATAGGAGGACGCTCCTTCAGATTGCTAGGGGCCAAATTATGGAACTCCCTCCCCCTCCACATCCGCTGTATTGACAACCTACTGGCTTTCCGCAAAGCTATCAAAACTCTTCTCTTCCCCCCATGTAGGTTCTCTCCCTTCTTTTTTTCTCCCAGTTGGTTACGATGGTTCTAGCGCCGGGATGCCCCGTTGCCAGGGCAGCTGTTGCGCTTTACAAAACTGCTAACATAACATAACATAACATGAAGTAGTGAGTTGGTGATATCTGTGATTAAGCACTTTTAGTTTTTGTACCTTGAGGCCTGTGGGTCATCTAGTTTGTCATGTTAATATTTATGCTTTTATTCTAAGTGATAAATACTTGCAAGAACTTTAATTAATTGAGAAATAACTTTTTTTTAACCTTTGAAATCACAAATCTATGTGGTATCCTTAGGAGTAAGAAATGCACAGGGCTGCCATGCTGTTAACAGAATCACCAGGAGAACACACCGAGTCTGAAGCATCTTCCAGAGGCATGCACGGCATACACCATGCTAATCGAGGAGTGACCTTTAAATCCACACTCCAACAGAGATAATTACTTCTGATTCTGACAGAGGCACATGACAGCTTGACACGGGCTTACAAGAAACCAATGAGTTACGCTCCCTTTAAAACCGGGTAAGACCACGCATGTGAAATATTTACTGCGGATTTCAGCGACTTGGACAGAGCAATTTCCCATCCAGGATGGGAAGGGCAAACTGCAGACCAAATGGTGAAAAGCAGCCGCTGCTTCCAGCAGGAGGAGACTAAATCCTGAGGACGATTGGAAAGTGGACAGCACAATGTTGGACAAGCCAATGACTGCTGGGATAGGTTGATGGATGTGACCTTTCCAAACCACATCAGCAGAAGTGCTCTGTCTCAGATCAGCATGGCTTCTGGTTCTTTACATATTTTGGGCCCCTGTTCAGAGCAACTATGAAGTGTATTGCCTATTTTCTGCTAATTCAAGCCTGTATAAATCCACTTTTCTATTGATTTTGCATCCTAATAGTATAGATCCATGTTAATATTTATAGACAGTTTTACATCCATAGCTTTTGGGTGCATGCTATCTAATTTCTTTCGCCATACAAGGTGTGGTGCTGTGACTATATATATATATATTCACTGAAAAAACCATAGGTTTCACACATGTTATAGTTAGCGGAAATTTTACTGATAAAAAACCAATGAAATTCCCCCGTTATAGTTACTGTAGGCAACTATAACTCACGCGACCGCAATCCTCTGCTGATGCTAATACTGTATTTAGACACTTATTTGCCCATGTCTTCTTCCATACATTTTTAGCTATACATATATTACAAATATTTTTTTTTCATAAAGACACATATGTCATCAGCAGAAGATTGCGGTCGCGTGAGTTATAGTTGCCTGCACTAACTATAACGGGGGAATTTCATTGGTTTTTTATCAGTAAAATTTCCGCTAACTATAACATGTGTGAAACCTATGGTTTTTTCAGTGAATTTGCAAGGTTTTTTAAATGCTAATTCCTAACTATAACGTGTGTGAAACCTATGGTTTTTTCAGTGAATTTGTACGGTTTTTTAAATGCTAAGTTACTTTACGCCATTCGTGGCGTGCGCGCCCACTTAACGCAGTTCGTTCCGTGCGCGCACGGTGCGCTTCGCGCACCGCGCGCCCACTTTACGCAGTTAGTGCCGTGCACGCACGGTGGGCACGCGGTGCGATGACAAAGCAAGAAAGCACGTCAACAAATCTGTTTCTGCTTTCCTCCGTGACTATGGTATGGGTGCCATTTACCACAACAACTTGCGTTATGACATGCAAGACATTTATAGAGGAGATGGTGTGCACTTCAATGATGAAGGGAACAGAGTCTTCCTCTTGAACCTTAGACTCTGCATCGGTACTTACTTGTAGGTACCACTAAAAAATCATTTCATAAACACAACGGCTCTTTTTAGAGCCCCCTAATATCTAAACACTTAAATCTGAATTTCATTTATTTTTTTATTTTTTTTTCTACCGTACGCTTACCGTAAGCTTACCGTACGCGTACCCCGTGATTTTTTTTAAAATCAATAAATGTTTTCTTTGTACTTTACAGTCCTTCTTTGACCCCCTCACAAATGTAAGGGGGTCTGTAACTCTCCTCATTGCCCCCTTTTCTTGTTTTCACTCTTTTTTTTCTGAGTGAAACACACAAAATGGCGGCCGCCGCTTCCTGGTTTCGGCCGATTCGAATGTTTACTAAGATCTAACAGCCAATCAGAATCGCGCTCGCGCACTCCACCGTACGCTTACGGTAAGCGTACGGTAAGCGTACCGTAAGCGGGCTCAGATATATATATTGATTTAAAGGCTATTTTCTCAGAATCTACTGAACAGATTTACACCAAACCTACAAAAGGCACTTCCTTGACATAGGGACTACCTCTCTGCCAAATTTCTAGTAATTCTGTTCAGCCGTTCGGGCTGTAGCTCGTTCTAAAGGTCCTATGGAAAAATGCATGGGAAAAACGCGTTTTGGGACCCCCCTTTTATCTCAGCCCCCGCTTGACGTATCCCCCCGAGACTTTCAGGGTAGGAGCGGAGCGTAGCGCCCCACCTATTTTGAGAAATTCGCGAGGATTCATCGACCGGCGCCAAAGTTATTCAAAATAGAATGTTGCGGATTTCCTATGGAAAAGGGGTCCTAACTATAACTACCTACTGGCGACCGCCAGTAGGTAATATCAGCTTGTGCTTCTTATTTCAAGGAAAAAGAAGATGCCGCACTCATGGGTGAATTCATCCATTTATTTCAACACAAAAGCGGTAGAAGATGCCGCACTCACGGGTGAATTCATCCATTTATTTCAACACAAAATATATATATATATATATATATATATATATATATATATATATATATATATATATATTCTCTCAATGAAAAACACCAAACGCTCAAAATTAGTTATAGCTAGGAAAACTTAATTTATTATTTCTATACAAAACAATATTAAACTACACAAAATTGAGAAATTCAAAAGTTAGAGTTATGAGTTAGAGTTATAATGTGTGCCCCGCCCAAAACTTACTATAACTCACAGACCTCCATTCACAGTGTTGTAAACTCGGTAGCCAGGCTAAATTAACTATAATTCTCCCTGCTACCATGCACAGTGATCTCATAAATAATGTAATTTCAGATGTCATGAGGTTGCTATGAATGCCATGATTTGGCAAGGTATAAGTGATAAAATATGAAAGGATATGAACTGTGAGGGATTTGAACCTACAACCACCAGATTACAGGTAGATCCCAGCAAACATCTTACTTTATCATAACACAGCCTGGGGCACTGCCCGCTCCCATGTTATATACATACTTGATGTTTGCCATTTCAGAGCGCACCTCGGAAGAGTAATTCTTCACTAAGATGAAAGGGGCAAGTTTTAACTTAAAAAGAAAAGTATAAACTACAATTAAGTATGTTGCTCACAGCAAATAAAAGTATCTGAAAGAAAGTTTAGACACTAATGTAAAGGGTTGTCCGACAATTACAGAGTCATGTAGTGGGAGGGTTAAGCACTACCTTTGTTACATAACTATGAATTGTTACATAATTTCATAGGTGGTCCATCGGTTTCCTGAATTCGTTCAATTTTTTATTAATTATGCATTATAAAGCGGAAGAAACCAGCTAGTGGGTGTCTGGAGGTAATGAAACCAGGGCATGCCTATTCACAGCTATTCATGGCTAATTACAAGCTGTGAGAAGCTAGAGAGCCAGTTCAAATAATCCTAAATGAAGTTCGGACAAGGAAAAGGTGACTTTCTAAAAGTAAAATTTCCTTAACATTCATAAACCTCTAACTACTCCATTGAACTGAATGTTTAATAATTATTAAAAATAGTTATTTAATTATTTTTCTAGATGGTTCCATTCCAGAGATACATCATTAGTATTTTGATCTGGACTCAGATTTTCTACATAGCACAGCTAGACATGCAACAGTGAAAATAGCTTTTGGGTGCTATTCACTGTAATGACATGCCAACATTAGATTTCTACATGTCCTACTTTTAAATACTATGCAAATGCTTGTGGGCTACAATACCTAAACAGGGGGGATTTTTTAATATTTAAGCAGGATTTCAGTACCTGTCAAATGGGTTTCATTTTGACAGGACGAATTGTAGTTTTTACACCGCTACAGCCGCCAGGCTACAATGGAGGGCCTGAAGCCATATTTACACTCCCACTGTAGTGGATGGTACAATAGGTGCTAATGTCCTCTAGAGGCATTTTACTTCCAGTCCCTGGGTACATTTTCTACCATATACTAAGGACGTATCGGCCAGTTAAATACACCAATTAAGCGCATGCCCATTTGACCATGTTTAAAGGGGAACACACGCACTTGAGCAGCGGTTACCAGAGGTAAGGTGCACAGAGATCTAAAGCCAGTCAAAATATATTGTCCAGCAAAAGGCACCAAATCTGAGGGGACTATGCAGAAAAGGCGAATCTCTTACATATGGTATACTGGGAAATGCAACACCATTCTCCCCAATAAAGCATCTTACAAATCAACAAATCTGAGTCTCAGACCCACACATCCTCCCATATAAACACCCATACCATACCACCCTATAATATGATGTGTAGAAGGAACAGCACACAACCTCCTCCACCTATGA
The DNA here is from genome assembly GCF_964204655.1 of Triturus cristatus. Classification (NCBI taxonomy): domain Eukaryota; kingdom Metazoa; phylum Chordata; class Amphibia; order Caudata; family Salamandridae; genus Triturus; species Triturus cristatus. The sequence continues at coordinate 137,779,990 of NC_140580.1, read as the reverse complement.
ATGCAGCATTAATGTGGTGCGCCCTTTCATCCTGTGTTGGAAAGCATAGAAGACAAATTCCCCCACACCAAAACGAACTACATCCGGTCCCTCCTTCCAAGGGCAATAGTTCATTCACGACACCCTCCCCATGTCTTGCATTTTGAGTTCATGGTACCTATGCCTGGCACATACATGTGTTGCATTGCTCAAAACACCGAGCACCCCCACATGGTGTCAGTCTATCTCTGTCAGTGTTCCGTGCCTGCCACCCAATTGAAGGGATTATGGAGGGTGTAAAGTGTGAAGTAAATATCCAGAATGAGGCTGGACGTAGGGATGGAAACTCACTCGACAGAGAAGAACTACGTTCACTACCCTCACCACTATAACTTCATTTCTAAAACATTGCGCTCCGCCCAATGTGTTGGTCTGCACCTGGGCGTCAGATGCGGCCCTATGATGAAGCATGACACTGCAAAGTGTGTGAGGGCAGTATTAAAATAAGGGTGATCTTTTCCTCTTATAATATCTCTGAGTTTTGGATAGTGAAGGATAATTATATCTTTGTCACTGTCTTTTGTCCTGTATAAGGAGTCTTAATGAGCGTAGTTCTTCTCTGTCGAGTGAGTTTCCATGTATGATAGGGGATTCAGAGAAGGCTTTCTTTTCCCTGGTCTCTCTTTTTTGTGATATTGGACGTAGGAATGAACACGTCTGACTTATTTTTCGGACGCATGCAGCTGCGACTTACTACTCCCGGAAGCGTGTATAGAGTTACTACAAAGCAGCACCAGTGTTTATGAATGAAGGTCAGAGCAGAGGCTGCAAGGTCCATGTGCTCTGAGGCAGTGGTGTAGAGTGGGGGTGGGGGAGGGGCAGAGGTGGAATTGCCCCGGGAGCAAGATTTTAAGGGTCAGTCTTAGAGGTACAAACTTTTAAAAGAACAGTGGAAGGATACTTGCGCTGTCAACCCACGGTACACCTGCTCTGAGGAGTACTTACTCAGGAAGAGACAAATATATATAAAGAGAGGGGAGATTCAGCATTTAGCACTCCACGAGATGGGTAAAGGAATCATACATTGAGAGGATTGGCTTGAGTTATACTTAATCACGGGTGGTAATTGCATAGTACTCCAGTGCCATGGCTCTGCATAGAATCCGAGGACGAAGGAACATTCTCCTCCCGCTGCCTGTGCTTATGCTCTGTGCAGGAGGTGGGTTCCTAAACACCCCCCCCCCCTCCCCTTGCTGGTGTTTGTGGTCTCTAAACACGCGGCTCTACCGAGCCCCTGAGCTGTGCAGAAAAATGGGCGAACAAAGGCATCACTCACTGTAGTTCAGAAGGTCTTATTTAATATTTTTTCGATATTCTTGAAACTATTTTGGAAAATCTATTGTTTTTTTCTTATAAGACTTCTGACGATGCGCACAGCTCTTGGTGCAGCCCTACTGTGGTCCCGGTGCTGCTTAGGGCGGAAGATCCTATGCAGGACTCGCCCAGAGCACCATGTGGTGGGGTTCAGAGTCGGACTGCCCTACAGGGTAATCTAGCAGTACCGGAAGGGCTGACAAGTGAGGGGAGGGGGGGCAGTTTTTTTTGGGCTGTTCGTGGGCCAGTTTTATGGCTGAGAAAGCCGCTTTTGTTGATGATTTTCCTGATTCTATCACAAACGTTGCCTGCAGCAAGCACAAATGCATGCAGTCTCTCATACCTTGCAAAACACCCACACAGCGAGTAAGTTCACAACTGCCCCGGTTTGCAAATGAAGGGCCATTTTTTAATCTGACTCGCTTTTTATTTTGGTGCCTGGGCTTATTTTCTGTCCCAGTCTGACCCTGGTTCAGGTCATCTTGCTTTTGTACTCAAAGCCTGCCTATCAATTCAATTCATAATACTTTATTCGATTTTTATCACATAAAAATCGTAAAAGCATACATAAAAGTATATAAGAAATTACCAATTATTTTTTCACTGTTTCAAAACCATTTAAAAACATTTTCACAGATAACTTGATTTCTGTTAAAATATTAATACAATTGTAAAATATCTTGCACGTTTCATTGTTTCTATAGGCGGTGAGATCAGTATTCCAAAATTTAAGTTAAAAACATTATTAAAAAAATTCCAAAGATTTTCAATTGTTCCTATGAAGGATTAAAAAGTAGTTAAGCCCGCCTATCATTCACCGTTATGGCTCCAGGTGCTGAGACATTTCTGAGTTACTCTCATACCATCCCCGGTAAGTCAACGCACAGCCTAACACACCCTAAGCATGGTAATAACAGCTACAGTGCTGCAACCCAAGGCAGCATCTCATCCCATCTGGTATGTCAACATTGTCAACATAGGGTACTGCACAATGTCACTCTTTCACGTGAACTATGAAGACCCCGCCCAGTAAGGGCCACCCAGAGATGACTCTACGTTTCAGTTGCGTCAAAGGTACAGGGCTGGTTGTCTTAAAGAATATTGAGGTGAATCGCTGCATTAGGACTTTCAGGTTGAGAAGGAGAAAGCTCAGTGGTGAAAGCTGTGTGTGAGTGTTGAAGATCCAATACCTGAGAGAGCCACATCTCCAGCCAGGGGCCAGTAACTACAAATGATAACCCAAGTGAGAGTGCCGGGTGCTGCCTCGACTTGTAGCTATCTCTCTGGCAGGAACAGGAGGTTCTGCTGCCTTTCACAAACAAGAAAACCTGCAGTTCCTTGCGGATCACTACATCGGTGCTGAAGTAAGGTGTGATGGTGGTGTTTGGGATGTACCAGAAACACATCCACAAAAGGCACACGTTTCATTTGAGGATATTAGAATTCTCTTCTGATTTGCCTGGGTCTCTGCCAATTGATTCCTAACATTTGTCATATTACCCATCAATTTATGGCATATATGGGGCAGAACCTCAGGGGGGGCTCACTCTGCAGGTCGGAGAAGCTTTTTCCTAAGTAACAGAATGAGTTTCGTGCTTAGAGCAAGATATAGTATACTTTGGTGTGTAAGCGCTATATCTGAACTTTAAGCATCGTGACCCTTAGGAATTCTTTAACAGTCGTTCTATCACCCCGAACACCTCTAGTCAAAAGGTGTAGCAGGGAGCCACAATGCAAGGGTACATCCATTGAGACAGACAAGGGTGCATCATGTTCATTCAACTACAGGAGAAAACTTCCAATAAGTTGACTTACTTCTCGCTGACACCTGGAAGAGCATTTATTGTTTGAAAGTGGGCTTACCCATTTTACTGAACCAAAACGCGGAAGTCGATGCCCCTGAACCAATGACAGTGTGCAGTGATAACAATCCGCATAGTAACTGCGTGGGGCTACAAGTTCAGAACCCCGAAATACACAAGAACTCAGGTATTTTAAAGGTGTGTCTCTACTTCCCAAGTCCAAAGGGGCGGGGGCAATAGGCTCTCATCACCTGTTACATTTTGCAACAATTGTGAAGAAGCAAGCTCTAGGAAAGAGCTCTCTTTATTTTAAGGGACCATCTCTCGCTAGTAGGCAAGAAAGAAAACTACTACAGAGAGGTCAACGGCTCTCTATCCATCTTCGTCGAGTCAGTCACTCAGCTACTTACTTTTAATTTAGAAATACCTCAAACCAAGCCATCCCAATGTGTGACGTCAGGAAGGTTTTCTTTTCGCAGTCTGTATAGTGCTAAACGCAGACTATGACATCAGTGACTTCTCCTTGAGAAAGTGCTCCTCAGAGCACACCTCTCTAGTCACCGGCTCCATGGACCCTCTCTGGCCTTCATTCATCTATACAGGCGCTGCTCTGTATAGCAACTCTATGCACACTGCTGGGAGGAGACAGTCACAGCCGGGTGCAATTGTGCTACAGTATTTAGTCTACAGACCCCAGCACTCCAAAACCTATATGAAGTGGTAACATTAATTCTGATGGGATCACAGTTTGAGTCAGTGTTATCACTTGAGTGGCTTGCATGCTTCTTATGTCCAATGACCCGGGCTTCCTTCCAGCTTTGGAACTCTAGTACTCTGCTTAAATGAGTAATAGAATGCCAAGCTCTGCACATACCACGCCCCAGACCGGGAACACATGAAGGCACAGATATGAAGATATCTGTTGAATACCCGCTAGGTGGTCAAAGTATCGTCTGACATAAATATTGTGTCCTAAATATCATTAAAAAAATATCATCCCTGTGGGTTTAGATATTCGACTATTAATTTCAGCGGGGGATGAATAAACCACAGTGAAGTGGTCTATAGAGCTTGGGTGTTGAGGAGAGGCGGCGGTAGGAAGCGTGACTTGCGGAGTGTGTCATTACCTCCCTCTCGAGCTTAACATGACACACCATGTGAGTCAGCACAAACTGCTGCGGAAGGGTCCATCCAGGGACATGGATATGATTACAGCACAGTTTCTAATTAAAGCACCAGAACGAGGTCGTCGTTTACTGTTAACAAGTTTGCAGTCTAACCAGGTGTGCATTGGCTTTGTCAAGGTTCCTTGCTGCAAGCTCCGAAAAGGAAGTTTTAATGGACAGATTTTTGTAATCCACCCATACACACACTTAGTTAAACTCATTCTGATTGTTGCCTCTTTCCTTTTTAGTGAGGCGTTTCCATATGTGCGTTAGTTATTACAAATATGCCGGGGCGAAATTTTAACTATGCTGCAGCAATTGGAGTAATTTCAGAAATTATGCATTACTCTTGTGATGCGAAATTACAGACATTACGCAATTACTCCATCTTGAGTAATGCTGGATAATGCTTCTCACACAATTACACATAATTATGAGTAATTTAGCATTTGTTACGCTACATAAAATTACGCAAGTTACACCCACCCTAATTGGAATGTCTTGTAATTATTTCACCAGTCAAGTACATATGTTACACTCTATATATCATGGGAACCCTTTTCTTTTAGGGTAACTATTCATCCACCAACATGTTTTTAGCTTCATCTCTTTTTAATGCAATTTGTTCAAACTGAATTTCTCATGCCAGACATATTAAATTCCAACAAGTTAACTTAAAGAGTTGGCGACTGAAATGTATTTACTTTTCCTGAAATATGACAGACTTCATCAGCCCCTGCCGGCCTGTAGGAGGCATCGATTTCTCCTTAGTCCAATCTGCCTCTCACTGTTAGGATGTGCAATATGCATTTTTGTCTGTTTAGTACACACAATTAATCATTTAGGTTAACTAGATGTCTCAGTGTCACTGCAAAACTACATTTCCAATTGTGGTCTTTTAGTTCACATTCTAATGCATTATGGGTATTGCAGTCTTTTTATTTATTTACATAAAGCAAGCTAATTGGGCTAAGTTACCAGATAACAAAGTAACAAAGAATTATCAAAGGAAAGCCCAACCTGGAAACCTGGGTGCTGATGACCTTGTGCAAACACCCCACTGCAATCGAAACCCATAGTGCACTTACCAGACTCTTGTCGTGAGCCTTCGCAGAGGTAATAGTCGGCAGGGTTGAGGTAGGGCATCTGCTGCAGCATTGAGCTCTTGGGTATAAGGTAAAGGACCTCTGCGATGTCGCCATCTTCAATAATGGACATGCGCTTGACGGTTCTAGGCACAGACTTGGTTTTGCTAGATTGCACCACCTTGCTGCGCCCCGAGCCACATAGCCGCCCTAGGCTGCTCAGGCTGGGGAAGGACAGCATGGCTCGGCTCTGGAGCTATGGGTATTTTTCTTCGAGAAAGCACAGTAGCAGGCGCTATAATGGTAACTCTAGATGGAGAGTCACCAAATCTTTGGCTGAAAATTTTCAGATTTTTCAGCAAAAATGTGTATGTCTTCTAAACATTTTCCATTAAAAAATTATCCAGGCTTCAAAACCAATCAATAAAAGGTTAAACCATATTTCTTCTTTCCTCTCAAACCACTTGCAGCTTTCAGCTCTTCAGATGTTCAATGTAATTTGCCATATCTTTTCTCAAAACTCCATCAAGGAACTCCATGGCTTCCCTTTGCGAGAAAGAGAACAGGGTACCCAACTTGGGAGGGAAGATCCAAGGATGACTTCCCCTACTCTTACCGAAAGCTGAGCATCACTTAGCAACAGCTGACAACTTGGTTCCGTAGGTCTAACCAATCAGGAAAGTCCCCCGCACAACCCGTTCCCATTGGTTCTCCTCAGTAGCAACTCCTCTTAATGCTTTCCAAGCCCCTGCTTGTCACATAACCAGAACCCAGCTCACGTCCAAGCTACTGACCAATGATGGGCCGGGGATGCAGGTCTCACAAAGTATGTCTCAGCCTGCCAGTCACAAGGAACGCAAGGCTCCTCCCACAGGCCGGGCGTTGACCCGAGGAACGGCCGAGCAGGTTACATCGGCCATATCCGTCGCAGAAGCAGAAACATCCACGCCACTCAAAGTACTGACCAGCATTCGCCCCAAGTACAGCTCCTCTTAGGGGTTTCCCAGCCGCTGTATGTCACAAACGTGGCGCACTAGCTCTTCTTCCTCGATTGACAACGCGCAACGGCCCCCTCTTTGCAGTCGTCCCACGGCCATAATGTTTTCCAAGTCCGACCGCCTTGACCTTTCCGCCCGACACTGAGGGCCCGTCGTTCCCCCGTTCCCCTCAGTGGCTGCAGCTCCTCTGGTTTGCCAGTCTCTGTCTGGCCTAAAGGAGATTAAACAAGATATATTTGTGGCGATTATCTTCCTGGAGATTACGGACAGGCCCGGGTCACGTGACAAGAGACCGCAGCCATTGTAATCAGCTAATACTCACACAGACCCTCTCTCAGTCACCCTGGGCACCCCTCAAGGTGTGTCCGTGTTCTCCGTGGATTGCAATTAATAAAACGGCAGATTAATAACCCCTTCGCCTGCCAAATGTACTGTACACCAGTCGACAGTGTATGATAGCGGGCATCTGCAGAGGTAATCCTCCCGTGAAATGACCCCGCAGGAACGCACTGAACTCTGCAGGAAAACGTGTTCTCGTGATTGGGATGAATCTCAGGTGGGGTGACTGCAGGAGAGGAGCTGTCTCGAACTGTGTGGAATGGAATTGCTGGGATAGCACATGCTAGAATTTTCAACCAGCTATAAGGCACTGCTGTTCCCTGTTATGAAAAATCACTGGCAATCCTTGGCTCTACTTGAACTTGTTATACACTGACGGCTGCAGCAGGCTCGTTAGCCCACTGAGCAGATGTATTCGAATTTCATTGGAGCAGTATCAAAACAGAATTCAGCTCAGTGGGCTCAATAATTTGGGAACCCCCTGAAGCAGCATGTGGTGTTGTGTGCAAGTGTGTGCATGCGTGTGTTTGTTTGTGAGTTGGCGAGTAGTAACACCTTTAATTTAAAAGAGATACTTTCAGATACAACATGGCCATGCAAGGTCACCAGCTCTCACTCACTGTCACAGAAACTCACACACATTCAGGGTCACATATTAAGATGCAAACACACACACATACCCTCTCTCTCTCTCTCCCTCTCTCATGCATGCACATAGCATTTGGGAGAGTTTCTTCCACTTATCTTCATCTCTTTGCAGGGTCTGCTTCAGGTCCTCAGCGGCCGCGTGTTCCATGGACATTTTGGGCGGACATCAGTTTCCTCCCACATCCAGTACTGAAGCAGAATATGGAAAGCTGCCCCCTGCACAGAGCATACACAATGCCGACGTATAGCTCCAGCTCTCAGTTTCCTACCCTGCAGCTTCTTGCTTTTTCACCTCACCCTCTCCCAACTCATCCCAGGATGGAGTGAGATCAGTGAGGATCCTACTCACAACCCCACCCTTTGACCCTTGGACCTTCTGGGTGTGTCCAACCCCAGAGGTCAGGGCAGATCCTTTACCAGACCCCAAAGTCTGTCTGATGGCTGGCGCAGGTGCCTCCATGTACATGTGATAGTCGTCATCAGGTAGATTCAATGCACCGCAGACTGCGGTTTAACCCTCGTGCGCAGGGAGGTTCAGATTTTTAACATTATACTAAATGGTGAAGAACCGGGGTTTAACCCAGCGGCGTCAGGGGCACGCCTAAGATCTTCGAGTTCACCTGTCTTGGTATACAGAGACACGGAATACTTCTGGATGGCATCAGAGACCAAGTTTATTAGCTGCACCTAGTAACGGTGATCCTAGAAATACATCACGGTGTAAATTCTCAGGAGACTGCTCATTTTACTATGGCGAGACGTCTCCTTTTATACCCAATATTCACATTATAAATGTACACCCACTGCACAAAATTCTAGCCAATAAGGTACATTTTCAAACAAAGTGTCACATAACAAAAGCTCAATTTACAGTATCCCAACCCAAAAGTTAATTATTAGGAATGTCCCAAATTCAATCTCCACAAGCCGGACAAACCTATAATTGAAAGCATAACCCATGTAATGAAGAAACATAAAAAAAGAAACGGTAACAGATGCTGAACAAGATAAGACATGTACAATGAAACTAAAAGTTAACGATGTCCTGAACATTGATTGGCAATCTCAGACAAAGATCGATCAGGGAAATTGGCTTTGTGGGGTCAGTTTCAGGTGCAGAAGTCAGTTTCTTACAGTTCATTTCAGAGTCAAAAAGAAACCTAGTTAATGTATACATGAACTAAGACGGCCAGGCCACTTTATTCGCCAGGCTACCTTCACAGGCCTACGTGAGGGCAACACAAAATGGTGGCACAGAAGAAAATGGAGTCAGACTCGAGAATTACAGAACCTCAATGGGAATATTCGCCATGTAGAAGGCAAGGTCGGCAGAGCCATGACGCCCATATGTGCAAGCCGCCACCAGTGGCAGGACCTATAAGTGTGTACAGCGGGGACAGATCTGGGGGTAATATCAATAATCAATGGAGGGGGTGAGATGAGGAAAGAACAGACATATTGTGCATTATGGTCCAGATCCCCATGTCAGTACAGTGGAAGGTGAAAAAGCAAGGATTGTGTAGACCATTAAGGAGAGGAACAGGTGGACTTGGACAAAGCACAGACAGGGACACAACAAGAACCAAGGTGTTTGCAGGCATATTTTGAAAGAAAGCTACGTGCAAAGTAGTTAGGTGACTCTCCAGGGGCAGGGAGTTCTTCATTCTGAGACCAAAATCCTGAGAATACTTTGGTCAGCACTGTCTCTGAAAATGGGGAGTCTTCGGAAGCATCAAACAGGGATCACAGATGTCTTGAGACAGTCAGTCTCTCAGCTTCGTATGGAGGGGCACAGTTTGGAGGATGACGTGGACCAGGCTGGGGCTTGCTTGCTCTCACGTGAACCACTGAGAAGAGTATTTCATAGCACATTGAGGACTGAAGCAGAGCTTGTAATCAGCCACGGTAAATCGTTTTGATACCCTTCCTCAGCCTAAGCTGACACTAACCATTCTTAGCTATGGTTTTCGAATAGAGATGAAGGTTTGATCTTTTACCCAATGTGGAACACAGGATATAATGTTGATGATGAAAGCAGTAGTGATGTGAAGTCATGTGACGGAAGAGTACCCAGCACCAGGAACCCAGCACCAGGAACCCTGTCCATCCAGCCTCCCACAGGTACACGACCCCAGAACTCCAAGACCTGGACTCCAGATGCTGCAACAACGACTGCTGCCGTGCATCTCCTTGATCAACATTATGACTATTCACCTGCCGCCGTTGTCGCTTCACCTGCAACTCAAGACTAACCGCACGGAAACCCGTATCGCTCCTATGTCGCCCACCTCCACTGCCCCAGAACCACTTCATTGTGTCCTGCCGAATGCCCGATTCCTCTGCAAACATGCCACCAAAATATTAAGACACTATCACCTCCCTCGCCCTGACTTAATCTACATCATAGAGACTTGGCTCATCCCCTCCTCTACCCCAGACATAACCACCACAACACTCAGTGGCTACAGAGACCGCACCAACAAACACGGAGGAGACATCGCCATCATCCACAAAGAAACAATCCGCTGCACCACCTCCAAAGAAGACACAACACTATTCATGGAAAACTTAAACTTTCAGCTCCACACCGAAGGCAGAACGTCTATCAGAGGTACCCTCGGCTTCACACCACAGGTCCATGCCTCAGCATCTGCAATGTCATCTCAGACTTCATGGTCCCACTGGCTATCGGCTCCAAGCACTACATCTTCCTTGGCAACTTCAACTTCCACCTCGATGACCCCTCGGTCACTTCCTCCGTCAATCTCCTGGAATGCTTGAGCAATATCAGCCTCATCCAGCTAGTTACTGACCCCACACACAGTGCAGGACACATACTTGACCCGATCTTCACTGCCAGTGACAGTCAAATAAAGTCATGTTACAGAACTCACTTGGAGCGACCACGCAATTGTCCAGTTCACCATCGAAGGACCCCCAGGCACCGCCACCAGGCCCCCCAGCTCCTCCCTACGCAGCTGGAACAAGGTGACACAGACCCAATGGATGGATGCCCTTAGCAGCACACAGGCCGAGCCCACAATCAACCTGTCCAGAACTTCACTACCTGGATCACCAGCTGCACCAACAAAGTCACCCCCAACAAAGCAGCTAAGTCCCACGGATTCTTCAAACAAGCTAGCTAGTACACACAGGACTCAGGACAATGAGACCCTACAGGAAAAAACTGGGGAAAAGATGATGCGCCAGCAGAACCCCTCAGACCGAGCCACCTTCAAGTCAGCCCTCAACAAATACCACCAAAGCCTCAAATACGCAGAGAGAAATGTCCTAGTAAATTGCATCGAAGCAAGCACAAACCACATAAAGGAGCTATTCAGCCTCGTCTGAGAGTTCGCCTCTCCGGCAGCCACTGAGAACACTCCTCCCATCACAGGACCTCTGCAACACGCCAGCGAACTATTTCCACGACAAGGTCTCCACCATCTACAGGAACTTTGATCCCAAACCCACTCACCTTTCACAGCTTCCTCACTCTTATGTGTGCCACCCCGACCATCCTCTTACTGCATAGGAGATGGTCACCACACAGAACACCAAAGCCATCATGAACTACATCCACTCAGGAGCACCTACGGAGGCCTGTCCCTACCGCCTCTTCAACCTCGGAAGTAAGGAAATCAGCCACCAACTCACCACCATTCTCAACACATCCATCACCACAGCCACCTTCCTCGAAGTGTGGAAACATGCAGAAGTCAGACCCCTCCGCAAGAAACCCTCTGCCTACCCCACCGAAACCGAGAACTACTGCCTCATCTCACTGCTCCCTTTCCCCGCCAAACTTCTTGAGAAAGCTATCAACCGTCAGCTCACTGAACACCTGGAGAGAAACAACCTGCTGGAGGCCTCTCAATCCAGTTTCTGTACGAACCACAGTACAAAGACTTCCCTGATCACTGCCACCAACGACATTGGCACCCTCCTCGAAAAGGGAGTATAAGCGGTCCTGATCTTCTTCGACCTCTCCTCAGCATTCAACAGTGTATCCCACCACACACTCATCGAGAGACTTTACTACATCGGGATGCAGGGATACGCCCTCAAATGGATCACATCCTTCCTTGCTGGACGAACCCAGAGAGTCCGCCTATCACCCTATGCTTTGAAACCAAAGAGCACCATCTGTGGCATCCCTCAAGGATCATCCCTCCACTCCACCCTCTTTAACAAGTACATAATGCCCCAGAGTGACATTGTCAGAACCCATGACCTCAACATCACATTCTTCGCGGATGGTACTCGGCTCATCCTTTCTCAGCAGACCCCTCCACCACGAAGACCAATTTCCACAACTGCATGACAAATGTTGCTGACTGTATGAGGACCAACTGTATGAAGCTCAACACTGTCAAGAATGGAGTGCTGGTCTTCGAGAACAACACCTCCCCGTGGAATGACACCTAGTGGCCCACTGAACTCAGACCTACCCCCACACCTACAGAACAAGCCCACAACCTTAGCATCACCCTGGAAAGCAAATTCACCATGAAACGACAAATCAATGCAGTCTCATCCGCCTGCCTCCACACCCTTCAAATGCTTTGAAGGATCTTCAAATTGTTCCCCATCGGCACTAGGAAAACGGTCACTCAAGCTCTAGTCACCATCCGTCTAAACTACGAAAATGCACTGTATGCACAAACCACCACCCAACTCATCAGGACTCCATATGATATATAACGCAGAGGCCATATTCATCCTCATACTGCTCAAACGGACCCACATCACCCCCCATCCACTGGCTCCCCATCCAGAAAAGATGTCAATTCAAGATTCTGACACATACCTACAAAACCCTCCAATACCAAGGTCCAGCATAGATCAATCACTGCCTGAACTTCCACCAACCTGCCAGAGACGTCACTCTGCCTCCCTCTCCCTCGCACAGACACCTTGAGTCTGCCGGAGCTACAGTGGAGGCCATTCCTTCTCCTACCTCAACGCCAAGTCCTGGCATGGCCTCACCTCCCCCCACACCTCCGTACATCGCCCTCCCTGGCAGAATTTAGGAAGAGTCACAACATGGCTTTTCGACTGAGCCCTATGACTCAGCGCCTGGAGCTGAAGAGCTGTGCTATACAAATACAATTTGATTTGATATTTAAAGTTCATAGTCTCCAAAAAAACGCAAAACATTTTTTAAATAAAAGTAAGCAATTGCTTTTTAATATGCATGCGCAACAAACGTTAAGTAGAGAGTTTAAAAAAAGCAACGCCACAATAAAAACTATTTTTTAATAATAATTCAATAGCAGCATTTGAAAACCAAACTAATGATTTGTGGAGATATTTACAGGTAAGCTGACAAAGTGCTGAGAAGAGTATTTCCATAGATAAAGATAAAGATTTACTGAGGGATAAATATGTGTACATTTGCACACACCACGAAAACACCAACCGTCTGCCACTTGTAGCATCTGAAACAGGTCACAGTGGTGGTCTTTGTTAGATACTAAAATTGAGAAGCAATAGCAACAATACTCACAATCTTTCGGTTGTCAAGTTTGCCCAGTAAATTCTGTCTAGTCAATCAAGCCTTCTCTTGGACTCTCGTGTGCCAGTGTTAGCAATAATCATCTGACCTAATTACGTTTATATTTTCAAAAATATTCTGCCGATCTGCTGCTAAACCTCAAATTTAAGAAACGTTTGCCGAATTTATGGAGTTTTATAAGTGACTGAAACAAAATATTTTTAAGAAGCTTATCTTCTACCTTTTTTTGCTCGTCAGCATAGCTTCAGGAACTGCTTCGGTATCAAAGAACTCACCGAACTGTACATTAAAATGGACTCCTGCGATAAAAGATTCATCTTCCGCCCTGCAGTGCTTGGCAATAAAAAGATCCATCAACCACTAGCTTTTCTCCTGTAATAAATCATGAATCTCCTTTTGGCGCCAATTCAACATCAAGTAAATAGCTGTTGTGGCCATGCATAACAGGACAGATCAGACAGCATAAAATCCATGTCTAGTTCTTAAATCTTCATAAGAACATAACCATGAAAATCTATGTTGCGTGTGGACGAATATGTGAATCGATGGTTTATTTATTGATGAAACCTTGATTTCCCCGACGGGCTGGCTTTCTGCACCTAAAATTATGTGTAATACTGGGCAGATCCCTTTATCGCCCTATGCCAATTTCCGCTTTTTCTGCTAATAAAAGTAGTTACATACAAGTGATTTACAACATTAAGAGCTATGTAAGAACCTTGAGATCGCCATGTAAAGCAGGATACTATAGGATGTGAGGGAAATAAACCAGCTACTAATGATGTCACATTTCCCAGCAGGAACCAGCAGCTCAAGGAAGATTCTGGACTGACCTTGGACTTTCAACAGAAAACCATGAGTAAGAGTGGCATGGAAGGGAAGGGCAGGGCAGGATACCGGAAAACAAGCACAGGGAATCTGACAGAAAACCAGCTTCACGTTGGAAACCTAGACAAACCCTTGTGAGGTAATATTAGTAAAAGTTTCAATCCGACAGAAAGCAATGCAGATTGCGAAGGAGGCAGTAAGAGGAGGAAGGGCGCAGCCAGGGCTGCCACGGGTGCCAAATGTTAACAGTCGTCGTTGTAATGAGAGAACGGGTGGAAAACAAAGGTCGGAGGGAAATGCAATCATTCTCAACTACTAAGCTCTGAGAGTCTTGTCAGAGAAAAGGGATCGGCGCCCCCCGGCATTCGCAGAAGAGGCGAGAACTGGGCAGAACTGTAATCAAACAAATGTTGACGAACCCATAAAATGGGAGCTTCGCGAGGCCCTGAGGAACAAATTGCTGTCATGGCTGAGTGCCACACTGGTACTGGAAACTGCTGACGAGAGTAGCAGTTCCTGACCGGATGACAAAGACTACGTCACTGTAGGCGTGGCCACGGAAACCTTCGCAGTGCTTGTGCATTATTAGAAAACGGAGAAAGAAAGGTTTAACACTGAACGTAGCCTTGCACCGCACTAACCTACCCGTCCTTCGTATTTAAACCTTGTCCTGAATGAAGCCAGACATGTGTTTTAACCTGGCGGGGGGGTTTTGTCTCGCACTGGTTACGTCCCCTAATACTGCATCCCTTTCACCCACCTGTCTGCCCTTTGCTGCCATCCATTACATGAATAATTGGAATATTCCTCCCCCCTACTTAACTAAGGACATATTTGCTAGGACTGCTTTGGCGCTATGAACACTCACATCAAGTTCCTGCCCCCCCTCTGTTAGTTCTTTAAAAGTTGACCCCGTGGGTTTGGCAACACGTTTTTTAAAAATGTATAATGGTTGAACTGTTAGGTTACCGATCTCTTATATATATATATATATATATATATATATATATATATATATATATATATATATATATATATATATATATATATATATATTTTTTTTTTTTTTTTTTAGAAGCAAAAAGAAGGTAGCCGCACTCTTCCTGGGTGTAAATTCATAAGTTTAATGACCTTGTCTCAACCAACGCGTTTCGAACTCAACGGTTCCTGATCACGGTTTCTATATGTGTATGTGTATATATATATGTATTTATATACATATGTACACACGCACACACACTTTATACACACACACTCACTCTCTCTTCTAAGGAATTCAGAGGCAGTCACATTTTCAGCACCGGACAGCTCCCAGTAATGGCGGGCCCACATATTCAGTTGTTCCTGTCCGTGTGTGTAGATGCGATAGTTGTACGGGTGGGGCTGGTGTATGAACACTGTGGTTGGTGCCGTCTCTGCACACGGACATCTCCCTGCAGTATCAGGTGTTCACATACAGAGGAGCCGCCCAGTGCATGCCAGACATCCTGTGGTCAGAGAGCCTTGTGCAGGAGTGGGTGCGCCTCCATGTACTGGCGGCAGCAGCAGTTCGCTGTACAGATCTGTGGAAGGAGTGAGCCTGCTAGCTGCCCCACTGGCAGGCTCCTTCCCACATGCACAGGTACCGGCAGCTGCTGAGATCCATCCAGTACACCCTATAGCTGGAGGGCTTTCAGCACCAGACAGCTCCCTGGAGGCGCAGACGCAGAGAGAACTGCCCAGACAGAGACCCAAATGCAGAAGACGCGCTATCACCAATATTACTTGTGCTTTCATATTCTAGGCGCAAAGCCGCACTGTCTCAGTGAGCGCAAACATTTGATATCTGGGCAGAGGCGCTTTGCACTTAATTTGCCATCCATTAGCACTACAGTTGGACCTGGCTGGTTCAGTGCTGGGCAGGCTTTTCGATTCCATAATATGGGGCTGCTTTGTGCTTCCAATCTGTTCTTTATAGAGAGGGTTGTTCCGCCTCTTCCTTCGAGCGGCTGCAGCGTGCCTTCCAAGAACTGCCCTGCACGGTGGTCTGATTTGGATCACTTTATTCGCAAGCTCCTCACACCCTGAAATGCTTGTCCTTGGCCACTGTCCGGCTGAAGACCCTTCCTGGTGACCCTGCGCGCATCCTTAATCACAGTGGAAGCCCAGTGCTCCGCGGCGGTGGTGTGGCCTACAGGCAGGCGCGCAACACCCATTGGACTCACAGGGCTTCAGCCCCCCCCGTCGTGTGTGGCAGCCCGGGATGAGACACCTTCCCGGGCAAAAAAGCAGCCGCACCCGAGCACTTCACAGGTCTTTAAAAGACCATTTGCATGTTAATGAGGCCTTGCTGCTGTTTCACCCCTTCTAAAAGCCCCTGCAGCTCCACTCTGCCTATTGCTTAAAGTTCAGCCCCCCCCGAATTTTTTGCTCAGCCCGCCCCCCGAAATTTTTGCTCAGCCCCCCCCCACCCCCGAAATTTGGCTCTAGTTGCGCCTCTGCCTACAGGGGACGCTGCTGCTGGTTCAGCAAGACTCTCCTCCTTTCAACCTCAGCTTCGCTACTCAACTCAAACGTGCGATCCTGGGCAAATCACTTAATTCCCCTGGGCGTCTGTTATCTAATGTGTTAAAAGGTTGATACAGTCGGATATGGAATAAAAAAAAAAATCGACATTTTTTCTATCACAGAATGCTCAAATCTGACTCTCCAGACACAAAATGTTGCAGATGGATCATTTCTTAGTTTTTTGGTATTTACTGAGAAACAATTACATTTTTCTAACAAACTCTGTTCATAGTGACCCCCCCCCCAAAAAAAAAAAAAAAACAGTAGATATGGACAGTATTGGCTTGGGTGGTCTCAAAATGTCATTAGGTTGAATAATATTGGGGATGAGGAGTAACACGTGACTGTCCATATATATCACTTCCATACACGTGACTGTCCATATATATCACTTCCTTATGATACACACGTACATTACACATAACGCATGCAACATCCTCATGGTAAAGGTAGAAGGAGGCAGGTCGAGGTGAAAGCATCCATGCCACTCCAGATTTCACTCACATGCGGGGCCAGCTTTAGGGCGGTGCGACCGGTGCAGCTGCACCTGGCGCTGAGGTCAGGGAGGTGCTGCCTTTGAAATAATTTATATAAGCATCTGCTGCAGAGTTTTGTGTGTGTCCAGCAGTTTTCAGAAAGCAATAACAATGTCAAGCTAACTCTGGTGATTAATGTTCCTGTTGGAGAGAGATTGGAGTTTTGTCTACTGGCAGTTTTGACTCATCATAAAGTAGCACAGAGGGTTAATATGCCTGCTGCAAAGAATGTGTAAAATGCAGTTTACAAAACTGCATGTTACATTGATAGCTTGGTAGGTTACTGCTTTTGTCACAGAAATCATTTTGTTCATAAGTTACAAGCCTATTATTGCACAGTGACCAATGAACTGTCATCAAAGAGCTGCATGCAAACTGCATGGTATAGGTTGGAACGTTATGATTTTTTCCTAGTCTTTTATTATCTTAAGGTTGCTAAAAATGATATGTTTTAAATCCTGAGTTTACACTTCTCCAGAGCAAATGTTAATACGTGCTGTATGGATCGCGAATTGCTATTTAAATATGTTGCTGAATTTAAATTGTTTATGAGTAAGGAACACCAGCACGGTTATCATTCTAGTTCGTACTTGATGATCATCATAGGGAATGGTAAGTTCTCACTAACAAGAATAAAGGCAAATTTTAACTTAAAAAAATAAGTATAAATGACAAGTGCATTGCCCACAGAAAATAAAAGTATCTGACAGAAAGCTCATGAATTAATGGAAAGAGCTGCCAAACAATTACAGTCGCGTAGGGTGAGGGTTAAACACTAACACTGCTACTTAACTACATAGTTGCTCTGTGAGGTTTCCTGAATTTGTTACATTTTTCATCAAGTATGCATTATAAAGCGGAAGACGCCAGCTATGGCCAAAAGTCTGACAGATTATAGACATGCATGACTTCCTGTCCCAATATATCGCAAAAAGAGGAATAATTATTTCTAATGAAACCACCAGTGTCGGTAGTTGATGCCATCACATAGTATCTTCTCTTCCTCTCCAGTCTCAGTTGATGACCACAAACACCTTTGTTCTGCGGATGACCAGCTCCATCATTTCACACATTTAGACTCTTCCACGGGTAAGTAAAGAAATCCCCGGTCAACCTACTTATCTATGAGGAGAACAGTTGTGACTGGTGAGATCACTGCCCTTAATTCTGTCTCCCATCTCTCTAATTAAATCCATGACCCAGTTCTGAACTTCTTCTGATTCCCTAACATCCTCTACAGAGATTGAAGCGGTGTGGAAATAGAAACACAAAGTGAAGACCCCCTCCTGAAAGAGTGCTATATCATGAGGCAGTAAATGTCCACTTTTGCTCTTAGAAACCAGCTACCCCTCAAATTCACGTTGACTGGGTCTTTGCCTTTGACCCTGCATAGCGTTCTGCGCCTTTTGGCTTGGTTCGCACTAAATAACACATACATGCTCACAAAGTAGGAATAAAAGGTCATCGCTGCCCTAAAATGATGGCTGTAGACCCATCAATGTTTGCCACTTTAGTCAGACAGAGGGATCAGGGAAATGTGCAAAATCCATACTGGGTCCAAGAGCAGTGCTCAGTCTAATAAAAAGGGTTCTGCGGAGCCGCTAGCCATAAAGCTGGTGCAGAAAATTAAATCAATGTCGTCTGCTAAGTGGCCATTCCTGGCAGCAGTCTGGAGACGAGCATCCTTCAGACACCAGCGATCTCTGTTACATGCAGATCGCGACGCTTACGAGAAGGCGCCAAACCCTGCCGCAGACCAGCGCAACAAATGCAGACTAGCCTGTAGCGGCCACACCCTGCGCTCTCCACCCTCCAGTGGTGCAGGGACAACTGCACCACAGACTGTGCAGAGGCGTAGGCCAGGGCAGGAAAGATGATGGCTCTACTTGCTTTTAAAATTAAATTCCACTGCCCCCATCAATAGAGAATCCTAGCCCAACCCTAAGCAACGTCTCTTAAAATGTGGGTCAAGACAAGTCTATTTGCAAACTGCTGGATAGAGCTTTAAATCACAGGTAATCCACTCACCCTTATAGGGTTTTCAAGTCAACTAAAGCTGTGTGGCTGAATTGAGTAAAAAGTAGCATTTAGGAGTGACTGAAAATGTGAAATCTCTTACCGTTGACTCCAAAGCAGGCTGTTATCTTCTGCGCATACTGGCATAGGCCCTCGGGGGGCTCCTCCTCGGAGGGGCTGCGCTCCCCCATCCTTTCAGCACCAGTGACGGGCAGCCAAGCAGCCTCAGTGGCCGCAACTTGCTGGAAGAACCGACTAAAGTCACAGAGCTGCCCTGCTCCGCCGCCCCCCACCAGTTTATCGTTATTAATAATTCAGGCCCGACATGCAGACTGCTGAGCTCACAGAACGGCGCGAGGCCGGCGCAGAGACCAATTCATAATTAGTTTTCAATAGAATAAGAGGGAGCTCACGTTACATCTCCGAGGCTGCAGCCCCGCGGCGTCCAGGATGCAACAAGCTGCCCGCGTCTCTGCCTGGACAGGGGGCACATCAGTATGCGTGGCAGCGCCTTGGCTGGAGCCCTGCCATCTTGCTATTGCATTAACCGTTTTCATTGGTTGTCACCTTTAAGTGTATGTGTGGAACAATGTGATGGATTAGCCATCTCCCGGGGATCCGTGTCTCTCTTTAGTTTCTAAAGCCTGCCGGGCAGTCATTGTGATAACCCTCTGCTGAGGCTGACAGGGGCGGTTACCTGCCTGTCCAGCAATTAGGGGCCAGAAAACAATGTGAGGCTGCACAATCAGTGGAATGGCTACTAAAAATGTTATTGTCCAATAGACGTGTGCAATTATAAGTCTATTAATATATCATGATCATGCACTACCACGTGTCAGCTTTATGCCCCTAATCTGCCCTTACAGTCAGGACAGAAACTCTTGGAAAACAGGCAGCCACGTGACGGCCCTCTGCGCATGTCACTGCTTGCGTTCCAGTTCAGATAGAACATGTAGTAGGAACTGGACTGCTAATTTGGACGAGCCCAACACTTATTTTCATATGGTTGGTTCCCTTAACTAATGACACAGGAGAGAAACAAATCTATGGAATTGAATAATACCCAGAGGAATTCCCTATGGTTGAAATTGATTCAAGCATCAATTCCATTTCTGGCTGTGGTCAACCTAGGAGGGAATGGCATGTTCAAATTTGTGTCACAAGCTTATCGTACCACAGACACATAGTGCACCTCATTCACAGAGCCCAGAAGGCTCAAGGAGGGATGAGTTGCTTGTTTTCCTGTTTAGAGAGTTTAGAGGCGATGCGGTATAGTCCTAGGCTTGGGGGGATCTTTTTGGGGCTGGACCAAGCCAGAGGTAATATGATTTCCCCGTTCTGTTATGCATAGGAGCGATAAAAAGGATGTGCAAGAACAGGTTCCAGATGAATACTCAGAATTCACAGTAGTTAAATTTGCTCCAGGCAATTACCCCCATTAGGATTTTGCCATTCGCAAAGCAGGTAAACTCAACATGAGTTAAGACGGACAGGGTTGAGCGATGCTTACAGCTGTTTCACTGTTTCCCAAGCAGCATGAGTGGCGCCCTTGCCCATGAACCTTAAACGGCACGAGGGGCACACTTGTCCATGAACCCTAAACAGCGTGAGGGGTTCACTTGTCCATGAACCCTAAACAGTATGAGGGGCACACTTGTCCATGAACCCTAAACAGCATCATTGGTACACTTGTCCATGAGCCCTAAACAGCATGAGGGGCACACTTGTCCATGAACGCTAAACAGTATGAGGGGCACACTTGTCCATGAACCCTAAACAGCGTGAGGGGTTCACTTGTCCATGAACCCTAAACAGTATGAGGGGCACACTTGTCCATGAACCCTAAACAGCATCAGTGGTACACTTGTCCATGAGCCCTAAACAGCGTGAGGGGCACACTTGTCCATGAACCCTAAACAGCATCAGTGGTACACTTGTCCATGAGCCCTAAACAGCGTGAGGGGTTCACTTGTCCATGAACCCTAAACAGTATGAGGGGCACACTTGTCCATGAACCCTAAACAGCATCATTGGTACACTTGTCCATGAGCCCTAAACAGCATGAGGGGCACACTTGTCCATGAACGCTAAACAGTATGAGGGGCACACTTGTCCATGAACCATAAACAGCGTGAGGGGTTCACTTGTCCATGAACCCTAAACAGTATGAGGGGCACACTTGTCCATGAACCCTAAACAGCATCAGTGGTACACTTGTCCATGAGCCCTAAACAGCGTGAGGGGTTCACTTGTCCATGAACCCTAAACAGTATGAGGGGCACACTTGTCCATGAACCCTAAACAGCATCATTGGTACACTTGTCCATGAGCCCTAAACAGCATGAGGGGCACACTTGTCCATGAACCCTAAACAGCATGAGGGGCTCACTTGTCCATGAACCCTATACAGCATCAGTGGTATACTTGTCCATGAGCCCTAAACAGCATCATTGGTACACTTGTCCATGAGCCCGAAACAGCATGAGGGGCACACTTGTCCATGAATCCTAAACAGCATGAGGGGCACACTTGTCCATGAATCCTAAACGGCACCAGTGGTACACTTGTCCATGAACCCTAAACAGCATGAGTGGCGCACTTGTCCACGAACCCTAAACAGCATCAGTGGTACACTTGTCCATGAGCCCTAAACAGCGTGAGGGGCACACTTGTCCATCAACCCTATGCAGCATGAAGGGCACACAACATTACCTGTTATTGCATAGTGCAGTGCTTGTTTGATCATCTTTTACTAACGTTATCCTGTGGAAGGCAGACAATGTGAAATTATTATGGGAAATCGAGATGCCTGGGTCTTGACCTTTATATCATATACTACTGCAGCCCTAAAAGAATTAGATGGAGAGCAAATAACAGGGAAATGGCATGCACAGCAACAGAAATTACGTTTAATTGAATTGACAAACTGATGTGGGGATTGGGAAAAATGATTATGCCTATTATGCAGATTCGGAATGGATTTAGAACACAACTTGGTCGATAATAATTAAACATGAATTCAGATCCCATTAATACAATTTAGTAGTGTGGCTCGCGCCCTGCATCCCAAGTATACAAGTGATTACTGCACTATGATTCCGAGCCCAAGTGCATGGAGACATCTAAAATGCGAATTATGAAAATGAAGTGCGACAATGTTAACAAAACATTCCCATTTAGAGGTACAGACTTGAGGTGGATGCAATATCTTTCAAGATGACAATTATATCATACCCCAGCCAAACAAAAATAAATGTATCCCAAACTAGACATACAAGTGTCACCAATGTCACAATGACGATACAGCAGATTTGGGGTATATGTATTAGGCCCATCCCTCGCTACCCCTGAAGCAGTATTAGAATAACACTTCCACTCTTTAGTACCATGTTGCTATACAACTAACACTGGAGCCATCACCTGGTAAGGCTGCCCACATTAACATCCAAATTAGAAATGAGATGATTTATCATATCAGCCGTGCAAATCTTGTAGGGCACTGGTACAGGAAATGAAATAACAAACGCCTCTAATTGTTACAAAAGAAAAGAGTTATGTAAAGAAATTACTCAGCCAAAAATGTTTCCAAAATTGAGAAGTGCTTTTAGACACGTCTGTGCAAACAATTCCAATTAATAATTCATTTGTATACGGTTGTCACAATAAGGTTCAAGTGCATTGAAAATATATTTTAAACCCTGAGCAAGTTTCGTGTACTTTTATATTATTTGTATGTGTTTCATATTACGTTCTTACCTAATATTAAAAAAAATAAGTTTACAGGTATCAATGTCACAATCCTTTTTGTGTTTACAAAAGGACAAAACACCAGTAAAACATACAGAGCTATTAGGCTTGCTTGTTTTATATGTCGAAGTAAATTTAAGGCCAGAGTGAGAAGTGGCTAACCCAATATTACAGAAGATTAAATTGAACGAGAATATAAAAAAATAACAGTCGTGAATCGCAATCAAGCAGTTCGCCTTTGATACAGCTCTGCTGATATAGTGTTATCGATAGAAAACGAATAGATTTGGTAATTAAACAAAAATATCTGTTTCAGGGGGGCAAGGTTCTCATTTTGGACCCATGTCAAGGCAACTGCCTTCATGACGGCCCGCTGCATTCTGCGGCGTCCAACATGAAAAAAAGCCAACAAATGCTGGCCACCTTTTCCTTTTACTCAGACCTCTGAATGCATAATCTTGTGTAGATTAATGCATACGTCTGCTCCTGTAGAAGAGAGCAAATCGTCACCATTAAGGGACATGCAGCGTCAGTCTGCATCTGCACTTTGCCTGTACCAGCAGCCTGGCTCCATAGCACGGTATAGATGATTGAAGAGACCTTGCCTAGAGTACTGCCATGCTGTGATTTGGAGGTCAGGCCAATAACAGGTTAGCAACAGGCTATAAAAGACGAGCTACCAAGGTGAAGTAAAGTCTCAGTCATAAATACTTAAAAAAGAGAAGGAAGGATCTACAAGAGATGCTGAAAGTGGGACATTTGATCAATACCTCAGGGCCAATGTGCATAAACTGGGCAGACAAGGTTTGCCCATTGCAGTTCTGAAATGCTGTGCAGACACAGAGTCACCATGGGGTGAGTGCCAAGGTAGAACCGAGGATAAAGTGAAATCGAGAGTGCTGCAGGAGCCATGGGAGCGAGGGCATCATTCCCCTTAACTGCGACCAAAGTCTATGGGTTCAGTCATGAACAGAGGTTTCCGAGCACATATGGGTGAAGATTTGACCAATTTCAGGAACTCAGAAAACTTGTGCTTATTAACCGTTCCAGCTCTATGATGAGCAGGAAACAAAGCAGAAATGGCTCAAAGATAAGTTTATGTTGGCGCAGATTAAGCTTGGCAGAAGGGATTTCAAATTGGCCCTTATGTGGGAATTTAGGTTGGTGGTGGAATGCCGAGAGTTGGATTTCAAGGTGGAGGACAGATGATGCAACATGGAAGTGGTGTCCCGTAAACCATAGGTCATGGTGTTCCTACTGATCCAAATACCAGAATAGATGTGGTGAGACTTAAACAGTCAAATCCAGGTCATTACTGTAATAAGTTAGGTCACTGGAAGAGTGTGCGATGACTCTGAATAGAATGTCTAATCATAGTCAAATGCAAAATGCTAATCTTATGCAGATGTAAAATGAACCGATGCAGAGACCTCAGAATCCTAACATATCACAAGTCTCGATGATGCAAGTTCCCCAACCCCCGATGGCCGAAATTCGGTAAATTTCCTGTTACCGACCGGTATTTAGTCAAGTGAGATGTAGGAGGCCAAAAACCAAAATTCGGTAAATATGAAGCTGTAAATACCGCTTCATATTTACCGATTTCTAAAATACCGATTCATATTTACCGAATACATATTTTCCGATTCGGTAAATATGAAGTGGTAAATATGAAGTGGTAAAACGGAAAAAGACATGTAGGTAAATTCGGTAATTTAGAAATCCATGAAATTCGGTAATTAAGAGTCGGTAATTAACACAGATTGAAAGCAGGTGGTAATCATCAACAGTGCATAAAAGAAATCCCAAAATGCATCAGCGTGGACAACATGGCCGCTCTGTATGTCATTGCAAGGCGCCTACGTCTACAGGCAGCAGGTCTGAGGATATGGAGACGGGAGGAACGCATATACAGACAGCGCATCACACTCTTCCAACTGACTGAGGCTGAGATACATGAAAGGTACAGGCTACACCCACAAACCATTATGGACCTGATAAGGGACCTGCACCCACTCCTGGACCAGCCAACAAGAAGGGCGCATGCCATACCACCACATGTGCAGGTTCTCTGCAGCCTACATCTACTTGCTTCTGGAAGTTACCAGGTGGTGATAGCTGCGGTGGGCGGTGTATCCCAGAGTTGCCTGTCCCGTTTCTTCAGGAAGTTCCTGGATGCCATGATGTAGAGAATGCACCACTACATCAGCTTCCCAAACACACAGGCTGAACTGCAGAAAACTAAAACTGACTTTTATCACATGGCACAGTTCCCCCATGTCATCGGCTGTATTGATGGCACACACATCCCAATCTGCCCACCAGCTGCCACTGAGCACATCTACAGGAACAGAAAGTCCATCCACTCCATCAATGTGCAGGTAATCTGCGATGCAGGGAACATCATCACTGACATTGTTGCGAAGTTTCCTGGGAGCACCCACGACTCCTACATCTTCCAGAACAGTGGGATCTACATACGACTGCTTGCTGGAGAATTTGGAGAAGGATACATGCTAGGTAAGTCACAGTCACGCCCCCTAATACTTAGTGCAAATCATAGTGTATTGAGGCATGTGACTGATGGTTCCCTTTAACTCACCTAGGTGACAGTGCATATGCCGTGCGGTCATTCATCCTGACTCCCTACCTACACCCATCAACCCAGAGTGAGAGACGATATAATGTGGCACACAAATCTACACGAAATGTGGTGGAGCGCACGTTCGGACTATTGAAGAGCAGGTTCCGCTGCCTCCATAAAAGCGGAGGTGCACGGCAGTACACACCCATCATCTGTTGCAAGATCATTGCCACTTGTGCAATGCTGCACAACCTTGCCACAAAGAGAGGTACAGAGGTGGAACTAATAGATTTTGAGGACAATGATGATGAATCAGGTCAGCCAGAGGACAACGCTGCTGGAGTGCCAACAGCAACAGATGGGAGAGAGAGACGGGCAGAGATCACATGCAACTATTTCTGAGTAAGTAAGGGGACACAGTCAGTTGTTGTCTGTAATGACGTAGTTTAATAATGCGCCACTACGCCACTAAACAAGGATAATGCCATTCTGGCAACATTGCTCATTCACAAGTGTGAAGTCCAGGGTTACGTCACCCAATAGTCTATTGCTACGCGGTGCAGCATCAAAGTTTGCGGCCACGCGCTACATTGTGGGATGGCACGGATTCAGCCTCCTCACTGGTGCCAGCCCCATGCCGCCTGCTGCTCCTGCGTGTTTCTGGGACGGGGGGTGTGATGCTGCTCCTGCTGCTGGTGTCCATGCTTTCAGCAGCATCCCCTGCACCACTTGTGGCCGCCTGACTGGTCAATAGGACCTCCAGGGCACTGGTGACCTGCACCATCCCCCTAGTGACGTCGCTGCTGCAGTGTGTCAGGCCCTCCTGCATGTTCACTGAGCGCCGGCAGAGTAGTGAGGTTGCAGTTGCCAGGCGGTTGAGTGCCCTGGTGTGCCTGTCTCCCCTCTGCCGTTCCCGGCGCCTTGCAGCTCTATCTGCGTCCAACTTGCTGCACAACAGCTGCATGGACTGTGACACGTCCCGCAGGCCCGCTGCCATGTCAGTAATCCCCGCCGCCATTGCGCAGATGTTCCTGTCCATGTGTTTGAATGTGGTTCTCAGTCCCCGCACATGCCGCTGTACTGAAATGACTGCCTTTGTTTGCAGGCGCTGTTGTTTTAACATGTTGGCCTCAAGGCCCCCAAAGACCCCATGGCTGTGATCAATTGGTGGTGGACTTTGCTCACGCGACCTGCGGCGCCGTCCTGCACCCGTGTCTTCTCCCTGTGAGGTGGAGGGCACAGTGGTATGTCTCCCATCCTGGGGCATAGTATTTGGCTCCGGGCCCCTGCTGTCATCAGATGATGTGTGTAACACGCGCAGCCTGGCAGCAGCACGCCTCCTCGACCTCACTATTGCAGGCGGTGATGTGGCCGGTGACTCCAGCATGAGTGGTGATGCTGGCTCAGGTACTGGGGATGCTGGCTCAGGTACTGGTGATGCTGGCTCAGGTACTGGGGATGCTGGCTCAGGTACTGGGGATGGTGGCTGTGGCAACGCTCTCTGGCCAGAACTTGTGCTGCCCGTAGCTGAACTGGCTTGACGGTGTGCCCCCTCTCCTGTGCCATGTGCAGTCCTGCACGATGTTACGTCTGTGGACAGAAATGCAACATCAGCTCAGTGCACCTGAAGGCATGCATTGCAAGCTTGACAATAAATTGATGTAACACTCTCACATAGTCCCCTGTCTGCTTTAGGCTAATGTGTGTACCATGCATCATTGTTCTGTGCTATTCTGTTCATGGTGGGGGATCCCTGACTACATCTCCCATAATGCATTGCCTGTCTGCAGTAACACATGGACTGGAGTGGGATACTCATTTCACAATGGGGGATGTGGGATAGGGGTAGGGGGGCTACATTGCTGTGCATTCCTCTTACCTTGTTGGGTGGCGGCTCTGGCAGAGCTGTCGGCATCCCCAAGGCCCACGACACCCTCGGGCTCTATTGTCGACTGCACCAGCTCCTCCAGTTCGGTGAGGGCAGGTGCCCTGTTACTTCCACCTCCTGTCCGGCTGGCCTCCTTCTGGATGTCCCCCATCTTCCTCTTAGTCACGATGCGCAGGTCGTACCAGCGTTTTTTTAGTACGTCAATGTCCCTGTGGGTCACTCCCACAGCATTTACCTGCGCCTGGATTGCCAGCCAAATCGTGCGCTTCTCACACTCTGCCACTTGCAGGGATTGCCTCCCAAAAAGCTTCTGGTGCTGCTTCACCACCTCCTCCACTAGCACCTGGAGTTCCTTGGGGCTGAATTTCACCTTGCGCCTCCTTTCCCCTCCTGTCCTCTGGCTGGACATAGTGAAGTTTGATCTCAACAATCAGGCACTGGCTCCCTGCCTCTCATCTGCACTCCCAGCCTCTCCTGAGTCTGTTGATTGAGTGCACCTACCTGGGTGTGGCCACTTCCTACTTGGGTGGGGTTTGGTTGCACAGGATTGGCTGTTTCAAACAGTCATGTGATTTCGTTTTTCCGATTCGGTATTTTCCGAATCGGTATTTACCGATTCGGTAAATACCACCTCGGTATTTACCGATTCGGTAAATACCACCGCGGTATTTACCGAATCGGTAAATTCCGATTCTTGAATACCGAATGTTACCGATTCTGTAAATATTACCGAATTGTTACCTACATATAACTTACCGATTCGGTACGGTTCGGTATTTAAGAATCGGTAAATTTTATTTACCTACATGAGGCCCTTGGAGACTACAGGTCTGATCAATCACAATGACGGTGCCTGAGAGGAAGGAAGATGGTGTACTTGGCACAGTCTTGGAGGTAGACCAAAGATGTCCATTAATGGAAGGGGAGGTGTATGGCCACCAAGGACCCTTTTTGATCAACACTGGTGCTACTCATTCCACTGTTAGAACAGTTGAAATCCCAAAGCTACCCCTCTTGGGAAAACAGATCCAAGTTGTAGGTGCTGCAAACAATCAGATTGTAAATCCTATGTCAAAGAAAGGTACAGTTAAAATAGGTTCCTTTGAAGAAGACCATCAATTTGTGATATTTTATTCTAGTTCAGTCAACTTGTTTGACCATGACTTTTTGTACAAGTTAAATTGCACAATTTATATATTAAACCGGAAGGTGTTGTGTTTCATACTTATGATGAAGATGTTGATTTTAAAACAGCCACGTAAGGAAGGGCTGTTTCCACTAATGACTGTGGAAGACTTACCTCTTGATTTGAAAAAGACTGTAAAGGCCAACGTCTGGTGTTCCTTGGGCAAAGACATTTGACTTCAATAAAGGTGCAGAGCCTGTCTTGACCACTACAAAACATAATGCTGAATGCCCTTGAATGCCACAGTATAATTGTTTACCAGAGACGGTGGAAGGAATTGCCCTAGTGATTGAGTCTGTGATACAGCAAGGGGTTTCAAAAGAGATTTTGAGGAGCCCATGCAATTCTCCTCCTATGCGTCTATAGAAGCCTATCAGCAAATTCTGCATTGGCTGCGGGATTGGCTCAATAACCACACCAGTGGTAACTCCGCAAACGGCAGACAAATTTATTTGACTTTTGCCAGCAAATGTATTACTGTATTTAACATAATTGGCACATTCCCTCAGGCCCCACAGAGAAATAATGACAGGGCAGTGGATATTTATATAAATTAACACGCTGCGTAAGGCGAACACACAACTATCTAGCAGACACAATAAGGGGACACACGAAAGCTCCACTGGCACCACATCCACACATATCAGGTATAATGGTCCGCACAGGCCATACACAACAAAGAAAGGTAGCTACGACCCCCCCCCCCCCACCCCCAATAACGCACTAGATTCGAAAGAAAATGTTTAGTTTGGACCTATCGCCTCGAGCAATAGGCCCGCATAGTTGGGATCATTTTCCCATGCAAAGCTATAACACTTCCCCCAACCGAGCAAAAGGTACGCAGTATACTCATACATCAAGAGACAAAGAGCAGAGATATCTCTGCTTTAATACATGCATTTAACAGCACAAGAGATTGAGCGCCTGCATAGGAAATGGCGAGGGACTCTGTGTGCCACAACATACTGGGGGGTGATTGCAGTTGCGTATTAGATCTTTTACTAAACAAGTCACATCCCCGCCAGTACACTCTCCCATTCACAAACAGACAGAGTTCTACAGAGCATGGGTTACGCATTGGGCACTTACAGATGCGTGGTGGGCCCAACCTCCAAATGCCAAATTATATTCATTTCACTCCATCCCTCATAACATGCGAGTAAGACTAGACAGATTCCTCTGTTCTACCACAATAGCCCCCAAAGTCCAACACTCAGACTTCCTGAGTAGGGTACTTTCAGACCACGACGAACATATCCTCACACTTAGATGGAGGCCTCCTCATCTTCCGGTACCTACCTGGAAATTGCCACGTGAATGCCTGACTGACCAAGTGTTCCGACACGAACAAGGGAATTGTATACAAAAATATTTCACAACCAACGCAGGTACAACAGCGTCTAGACTAATAGAACGGGACGCATTTAAGGTGGTTGCTAGGGGAGAGTGCATACAACAAATAGTGTGAGTCAGGAAAACATTAGAACAGGCGCTAATAAGGACCAAAACCACATTAGCAACCGTAACCAAAGAGGCAGACGCGAACAGGGCAGATCCGACTCAGGTGGCGGCAGCCAAAACGGCATATGCAGCGACATTGCTGGATTTACGCAGATATAACTTTAAAGCATACGCGACAAGGGCACATAGAAAGGGCGACAGAGTTGGGACCTTGCTAGCCTGGTTGACCAGGCAAGACACAGAAATTAAACTGATTACAGAAATAATAGGCCTGACCGGAAACCTAATCCATACACAGACAGAAATATTACGGTTGTTCCACAGCTATTACTCGAGGATGTACAAAAATCTGGCACAAAGTAATCAGAGGGCAATAGAGCACTTCCTAGACCCCCTCATCACACCAGATATCTCGGCAGCAGACGGAGAGTCCCTGAACACAAAGATTGTGTCTACAGATGTAGCCCATGCAATACAGGCATTGGCACGTAACAAGGCCCCAGGAATGGACGGCTTTCCACTCGAATATTATAGTACCTTCTCAACCCTACTGGTGCCCCGCCTGGTGGAAATGTACGATGATGCATTAGAACGAGGTTAACACCCGGGATCACTGAGAGAATCCATCCTGATGACATTCCCGAAACCGAATCGGAACACAAAACCCATGCCCTCATTCAGACCCATTACTCTACTGACGGTGGACTGTAAAATCCTAGGGAAGATACTAGCAGACCGATATGCTCAAATACTCCCATAATTGATCAACCAAGATCAATGTGGATTTGTTCCAGGAAGAAACACATCACAGAACATACGTAGGCTGTTACATGTCCAGGACGGAGCGGGCACCAAATATTCAAGAGCCGCGTGCCTGGTTCTGGACCTGGAAAAGGCCTTTGATAACCTCACCTGGCCGTATATGTACGCAACTCTCCACAGAACGGGTCTCGGCCCCACTCTATTAGCATATACGCGACTATTATATACAAATCTGACCGCGAGAGTATGATTAGTGCGATACATCTGAAACACATTTTGAGTAGAGAGGGGCACATAGCAGGGGTGTCCCCTATCCCCAATACTGCTCGCCCTGGCAGTGGAGCCCCTAGCGATCCGACTAAGTCAGGAAAGGGAAAACTGGGGTATCCCAATGGCGGGCACAGTCCACAGCGCTTCATTATACGCGGACGATCTTTTACTATACGTCCGAGACATCACCGCAGACCTGATCCCAATCTGGCCAACACTAACGGAATTTGCAGAAGCGTCGGGGCTCAAAGTATACTGGGATAAATCCACGATTTATCCATTGAGCCCGCATCTCGCCCCCAGACCATTACAATAGGGAACCAGAGCATTGCCTGGAGTGAGAATGGCCCCCGATACTTGGGAATCCGACTATACCACTCCCCTAGCGATATATATGAGGGAAACCACTGTAAGGTGCTGGCAGAAATAAGAGCGGCGGTGAGTTTTTGGAAAACGCTCCCCTTGGCCACTATCGGATGAGTGGCCCTGGCTAAAATGATTATTGTACCCAGATGACTATATCATTTCGTAAACCACCAGGTCATTCCCCCTCGATCATTCTTTTCGGAATTAGACTCATTACTTTTCTTTCTCATCTGCGGCACAGGCCATCACAGGGTGGCATTATCTAAATTACAACTACCCTCCAATCGCGGAGGATTAGGGGCCCCATCCTTTGAGGCATATTTCTTAGCGGCACAGTTGCAGTGGTTTTTACACTGGACGGCAGAGCGCTACCCAGGAGAAACTACGTCCAAGACAGGGCAAATACTGCTACCAGCAATTCGCTGCCTTCTGCTACCTGGCACTAAACTCACACGAACTTACCCAATACAGGTAACAATAGCTCGAACATGTATGCAAAGGGTACATCGTTTGTCTGTAGGGAAGCCCCTCTACTCTCCACTGCTCCCGTTGATAGGACTGCCTAGGAACAAGAAATACTATACAGCCCATACCTCACAGGTATGGACAGATGATGCGCTAACTGAGATGGAATCCTTATTCCAGGACTGACAATTACATCCATACAACCAGCTAATGGAAGATTATGACCTCCCCAGGGCAATTCCTTCTACATAGACAAATGGGATCAAGCAATAGAATACCCCAAAAAGATATCCAGAAATGCCCGTTTCAAAAACATAGAGTTTTACATGCTCCATAGGGCATAATTAACACCAAAACATCTCCAATGATATTACCCAGACACACAATTCCTACCATGCTCCTGAGGCAAGTTTTCCAACATATGTTTTGGAGTTGCCCCACACTGCAATCATACTGGATTTCTGTGCATGAAAAATAATGGCAAATCATAGGCCTACCAAACATGAACACGTGAGAGTCTTGCACATTAGGAGTTTTCTGATGGCGGAAAACACACAAGGTACAAACACGCTTCATATCCCTATCATTACTGTTGGCAAAAAGAGGAAAAGACATGTACTGGAGGACCCCGGCCGGACCCCCAGTAGCGTCCTGGTTGGGGGCAGTGAAGAAATGGGGTGCTGCAGAGGAGGAAGCAATTAGAAGTGAGGAAGTGAGATGGACACGTAAACATCATATGTCGATGGAATGGAATCAACTCCTACTCCAGTTCAAACAAGAGACAACACATGACGAAACACCTATGACATTCCAGACCCAGGAACACCAAGCAACCCAGAACACATCCGAAGACGCACACAGAGAGACCATTCAGCCCGAAATCAGGAACAGCGCATTATGATTCACACAAACATTGAGTATACCAGACAAGCATTTACAATGCAATGGTCTCGGCATTGTTAAAGTTAGAGCTATTGGCATTGCTCATGACATTATTTTTGTTTATGTTTTTGTTTTTAAAACATTTAAAGAAACGGCATTGTTATTTACAATGTCAACTGTAAACAGTTTATTCCAAAATACATCTCCTCGCTACCGAAATGAAAAGTGTGTAAAATTAAACTTGGGGGAAGATTTTTTCAAAGAAACATATAATTGTTTTTCTTCATAAAACAGACCATGACTCCAGTCTATACTCCACACTTCTTCGTGATACACACTGCTCAATGCTTACAGACACGAAGAAAGAACAGCTGGTTTGTGACCCATGGAGTGAAGTGTAAACGGAAGGGGTCCTGGGTGCCTTCGTCTGTGCTGCTGGGGGGGAGGGGTGGTTGACCTCTTAACGGGCTGGAGACAGGGAAGTTTATAGTCCCTGGAAACAAGGAGCGCATTTGAGGGAAGGGACGCTTCCATAACATTTTACTTCAGTGCGCTACTAAGGGCGCAGCTTGGCAAACAGTGACTAGGGTTTGTATGGTGGTCTGTGATGGGATCGACAGCCTTCATTATTTTAACCAGAGGTGCACGATGTGTGGTGTGGGGGTATGTTTGTCAGTTTGTAGCTGACGAACGCCACAAAACACCGTTTCTAAAATAATCTGAGGGAATTTAGCAGCCTAAAATGCCTAATGTTTGTCATTTTCAGGGCGTAACATTTTCGTACATGTGCTGAATCCCCTTGTGCCGAGTGGTTTAAATTTCATGTTAGACATCGTTCGAAGCATCTTTTTTGTTTTTTTAAAGTCACGACCCTTCCTGCAATCAGTGCCCCAGGGCCGGTGCTGCGTTTGCCGCATAGCTGTGACTGCTGCCCCCACATCTTAAGAGATTGGCACTGAGATGTGAGGTGATAATTTAGCAACCAACGCTTGCAGGCCACATGTAGTGTAGCCGCGGATGACTCCGAAGCCCGGACTCAGTGCAGATGGTCCAGGTCCTGGGGCTCAGTGGCAGGGGGCCGTGGGAGTATGGGGCTGTTGTACACTGAAGGAAAACAATCTCTGGGACTTTTTATTGAGAAGACGATGCGTTTGTGACGTAGGAAGACACCCGATGGCTCTAATCAGAGAATGGCTGAAGTGCGGTGTGGCGCATAAAAAAAACATTGTTTATAGTTAAAGCGCAATGTCGCGGCATGCAGTGAGCGCTTTTTCTGTAAATATAAAGCGGGCGCACAATTTAAAAAAAGAACAATATTTAAAGTTAAGGCGCGATGGCACGGCATGCAGCGAGGGCTTTGTGTGTAAATATAAAGCAACTGCAAAAGAGGTGCTGCCACCATATTTAAAATTAAAGTGCGACCCAGCATGAGCGCTTTTTAGGTCGAGAGTGATTAAGCTATTGACATTGTAAATAACAATGCAGTTTCTTTAAATGTTTTAAATACAAAAACAATGTCAGGAGCAATGCCAATAGCTCTAACTTTAACAATGCCGAGACCATTGCATTGTAAATGCTTTTTCTTTTAGTTGCAAGCCCTCAGCATGCTGGGACTCGTAGACCCACACCTGTACTAGGAAATAGACAACTTGAATAGCCCTGATAGCAAAGACGTGACTAAAAACTCAGAACTAGCTGAGGAAGACGTATGGGCCTCCTGGTGCTATACTGTGGTCTTGACTCGGTCTTTGCCGTGTAGAAACAGCATCCGAGACTTACATTTACTTTGAACGAACCAAAGGTCGAGTAAACTATCAATGTTTATTCTAAATATCTGCCATGGATCTTGCCCTCTCGGAGCTACGTTGGACACCCCTTGCCCGAGTGGACCAAAGTAGATTCCAGCAGGGGGACTTGGAAAGGCCGGAAGGCTGGGACCCAGTCAGGCATGCCGGTCTCTCCTGCTTTGGCTAGAAGTCTGCCCGCCCGAGGGCCTCATTCATGGCTCTGGCTGCACCAGCGGGGCGGGGAGGCGTAAAGGAATCCCAGAAATGGGTGATTGAAAGAAAGAACCGATCTTATTACCGATGTTGACATTCTGGTGTAGGCGGCTGGTTCGCGGGACAAGCTTCGACACGCGTCCCCTATCGCCTCGGGGTGATGTCCAAAGCAGCTCAGGTTGGGAAGCTTTCACGATGTGTTTTCTCTAATTACCCTAGATGTGATCTGAGGCAAGCTGGGGCCAAGCCTGAGGTGAAAGCAGGTGTGAGAGGAGGCGGCGAGAGGGTACCTGCGTACCACGGGGCCTCCCAGGCCCACAGAGGGAAGAGACAGAGGCAGAGAGGAGCCCGTGCGACCGGCCTGCAGCGCGAGGGTGGTGGGCAGCCCCGTGTCGCGCGTCTCCAGTCCTACCTGAGGCAGGGGGCTGGGTCCCCTGTTACTGGACCTCCTACCCGAGCCTGCCCTCCAAGTGCTTGCCTGACGTGAAAGCGCGCCGATTCCCACTGGTCTGCCTCTACCCGCTGGAAGTACGCTACGGACTGGAGGCGAAAACGACCCGACACGCTGCTGGCGACTGAGGAAAGCCGCGCCTTGGTGGGAAATATCGCGCTGACCCTAGGAGGGGAAAAGTGACGAGCGCCCCCGAGCTTCCTAGCACCGCAAGGAAGGAAGAGAGAAAAAGACCTTTCTTGGAGGTAGAGCGAGAAGGGCTCTGACTTACTCGACCAGTCGGTACTGGTGGTAGGGGCTGCAAACATTGGCAAAGACAATGGTCTTGGTCTGCTGCTGGGGTGATGGTTATTATTATTATTACATTTGGGGGGGGAATTGGACACCGTTGAGACACCGTTGAACAAGGCAGAGCAAAAGGCAAGCACACCACTGCCTTTCTCCGAGGCAGAGCAGAAATGCCTCGGAGAAAAGCAGTGTCGTTTTTGGATTCGGGGGCGTGTTTTGCTTTTATCTCCTCTTGCCATTGGCTGGAGGAGATAATTAGACTTTCTGAAAAAAACATGCCCCGATCCGAAAAGGACGGGGCCTGATCGGAGTGACGGGACCTCTTCTCCAATGGCTGGCCAGCATTCAAGAGGCCAGCCAATGGAGAACAGGGGAGAAGAGGGGCGGGTTCAAGCCCCTCTTCTCCAAGTCATTAAATCTCGGATCGAGACTGAGCAAGCGCAGCCTTCGAGCCGAGACCTAAAAAACCAGTAGAAGCTACCACAAACTCCCCGGAAGCCAAGAAATATACAAACTAACATTCTAATAAACAGCAAGTCAAACAACCCCGCCTGAGCATTACCTATAATCCCCTACAGTTAATCCAAGTTGAAATTACAGTTAATAGCTATGAAAACATTTCAGTAGTTCTTAGACCGAACCATACAGGAAGGATAAGCGCCGTAACTCACAACAAAACAAGACATGGGACAACATGAACAGTAACGCATGCAGACAAGATCCTTGTATTAGGCACAGGATGCTCTAACTGAACTATTGCATACATAAAGAACTGATGCAGACATGTATAATATGTATGTATCAAATGTGATGCAAAAATACGAGCGGAATAAATGTATGAAAAATACGAAAATGTTAATAAAAACATTTGAGGGGAAAAAAAACAACCACTGACTCACAAAACCAAACTCTCGAGTACCCTGAAGGAGTGGATGGGACTGGAGAGAGGACTCAGACCCCTAAGACTCAACCAGTGATTCAAAATCTGGAAGTGATACAGAGTCAAGTTGATGTAAGTACCGAACCTGTGGTGAATAAGCCAAGAGTAGCCACAGTGAAACAGTTTGCTGCAAAATAAAATGATGACTCTGATCCTGGTGAAGGACCAAGCAATGTGACCAAGAAAAGAATGGTGGCCAAACAATTGTGGTAGACTGAAACTGAGTCTATCAGTTGGATGCATCCCACAAACTGCCACTGAAGAGACTGAGTTAAGTGAGTTAAGTGATAGTGAAGATGAACAGTGAATAGTCTGAAGGTCAAAAAGAATGACAGTGTCCAGTTGACGTTGCTCTTTCCCAGCCCAGAGTGGACATATTACACCAACAGTGAACTTGATCCGATCTTCTATGAGTTGGATGATCAAAGGGCAGTGCCTACAAAATCTAAGTGATTAAAGCCACCACAACGGAAGTTTGATTCCTGAATTTGATTGTAATTACCATGACAAACTGTATCTATGAACTGAACTTTACCGAACTTTGTTTTTATCGAATACTGAAGATTCCCTAGGGCCATGGTTCCCATAGAAGAGTATGACTGTCATTTTAGAAGAAG
Source organism: Triturus cristatus (assembly GCF_964204655.1). Classification (NCBI taxonomy): domain Eukaryota; kingdom Metazoa; phylum Chordata; class Amphibia; order Caudata; family Salamandridae; genus Triturus; species Triturus cristatus. Next base: position 137,743,247 of record NC_140580.1, on the reverse strand, counting down.
GTGGAGTAGGGCTGGGGATGACTCATGAAGACTACTGTACATAAGCTTATTAAATAATGTGACAACTAGATCAGTTTTGATAATTTTGCACAAGTGGAAAATTGCAGAAATTACAAGTCAAGTTGCTGCTGTTCTACTCTTAAGGTCGGACTGTAGAGAATCTACGAGTATCTTTACCAAGAATCAAGGTAGAGTAGCAGTAGCTGTAGTGCTGATTATCACCATAATTTTTATGATTGCTTTGCTAATAGGTTAAATCCCCCTGCTGATATTCGTCCTATTAGATTCACACCTAGACCTACTCCACGTCCCTCCAGTAGAAGATAGATGTAACTTTGATCTTACAATTTTGCACGGTTATGTGCCCGGGTTAGGCCCGTGTAGAAACGCAGCACATTTTCTTGTATTGTCCTCTTTCTGCACAATAACATTTTACGGTGAACTTTTTCACATATTTGTGTGCGGACACTGAATGTTGGATTTGTTTATCTCAAACTGCTTTGCTTACACATTTCACTTTGCGCAACATTATCATGTTACATCAAACACTAAGTACAAGGCCTCTATGTACAAATATTGTTCCATCTTCATGCACGGGGAGTCTGCATATACATCGCAAGGATGCTTTTTATTATGAATACAAAAGCATTTCCGGGGGTTCTTCCCCAACCCAGTAAATTACAGCCTGTTTACTGGTCCCTATCATGGGCCCATTGGTGGATTTCCAGGTCATTGCTATCCTCCTTTTAGCTTGGGCCAGGGTCAGATCAATAAACCTATTTCCCACCTTCCATTTAGGCGGTCGGCGAAAAAGCCCCAGCAAGCATATTTCGATCTTGGATTCAAGTGTGCACCCAAGGGACATCCTTATCATTGTTAACACTTCACCTCAAAATGGACGCAACACGGCACAGGCCCAGGTCATGTGTGTAAAGTCCGCATCACTGTAATTACACCTCAGGCATCAACGTACTTCACCACCGTAGGCAACTTGAAGTCTATGGAGAGTCATATGTCATATGCACGAAGTTGAACTGTTTATATTTCAAACAGACAGGAGCTCAAACAGTCCCAGGAGGCTCTGCACTGTTTCAGAGCCCGCCACGGCGTCCTTCAGATAAATTAGGAGGTCATCTGTATATAGGAAAATGACTTGGTCACATCTGTCCACTGTCAGACCTATCCCCTCGCCCCCCTGTCAGAATAAGGCAGCCAGTGACTCGATCTCCAGGGCAAATAAAAGGGGCAACAGAGGGCAACCCTGCCGAGTGCCACGAGAAATCTGTGTGGATAACATTTTACCTGTCCTAACCCACACTGTGGCGCATTCATATAACACTTTCACCCACTACACCCAACCAACTCCAAGACCCAAACGTCCCATGGTTTCAAATAAATAATCCCAACATATTCTGTCGAAGACCTTTTCCAAATCTATCAACAAGAGGGCCGCCCACAGTAGGAACCGAGCCCCAGAGTGGTACATCATAGAGTACAGTCTGCATAGGTTGAAGGAAGTGTTCCGGGACGAGATAACCCCAATTTGGTCAGTGTGGATTAGGGTGGGCATATAGGTAAGCAAATGGAGCACCAAGGTCTTACTAAGTATCTTAAAATCCAAGTTGAGCATGGACATCGGTCTGGAATCCATGACCCGGGCTCCCGGGACCGTTGTATTGGGAAGCGGAATTACAAGTGCGGCCAGTGTGGACACAGTGAGCTGCCCAAGTTTCAAAGATTCTGCATAGAGAGTCACTAGTCGAGGTGCCAGTCTTGAAGCATACACTGAATAGAATTCTGCAGGAAGACCGTCCGGTCCAGGCCATGTTGGTAATGCCCTCATGAACCTCCTGTAACGTCACTGGACCTCCCAACGTCTCCTGTGCCTGTCTATCCAGCACCCATAGTTGTAGTGGAGTCAAAAAGTCTCTGAGCTCCACCTGTGTAACCAGAGAGGGTTCAGTATATAGAGCTTCATAGTATACCCGGAATAAGGCATTAATTGATTCTGGATCATAAACGGACGTGCCAGCCCAGACCAGACATGGGTGATCGTGACCCTCAGATCTACGGTCTAATCAGTCATGGCATCTTAACCGCTCAATCACTTCATTGCAAAGTGCTCGTGTTTCCCGCAGGTGTATCAAAGCAGAGGCTTCTGGTCCATGCGCCTTATCCAGCCTGTGTAGTTTGTCCTCCAAGTTCTCCCAGTGGAGCTCTCTTTGCACCCCTATTGACTGTCCCAGGCAGTGTCCACGTACCACCACTTTAAACACCTCCCACTCCACCAATGCCGTGCATGCTGTCTGCGCATTGTTAGAAAAATAAATGTTAATAAAGGTGCCCAGGGTCTCCATGAAACAGACATTTGCTGGCATTAAGGGATTGACTCTCCACAAGGGACTCAGAGGGCGCCTCTGCAAGGCTTGGTGGGTCATCAGTAATGGGCTATGATCCGAAGGTGTAAGTCCTAGATACTCAGTGTGCGTGACAGTACCGCTAAAGCTAGGAGAGCATAAGAAGGCATCCAGTCTAGTATGCAAATGGTGTATGGGCAAGTAAAAGGAATAGTCCCTACCCTCTATGTGTTGTGTCCTTCAAATGTCCTCCAGCCCCCAGTGCGTCATCCAGTCCCAAAATCCTGCTGTTGTATGGTGGGCCTGGGCCTCGGGCATGGGGGGGAGAACGGTCCGAGTAGACACACAATTGAAATCACCACCAAGTATCATGGTTTCCGTTGTCAGGTCAGCCATATAATGTCACCTGGCCTTGGTTAGGGGCGTAAACACTACCAATTGTAATATTCCTGCCAGACAATCCTCCAGTTAGCAGGACATTATACCCTCCTTATCTATAAGGGTACGTACTGGTTCGAAGGGAACTTCCTCCCACATCCAGATGAACACCCCCCAGGCATATGCTGAAAAATAGGTCACAAATATCTGCCCCGTCTATCTTCTACGTAATTTCTCCACCTGCCTTCGCAGGAGATGTGTTTCCTGTAGCAGGGCCACCTGCACACCCCGACGTCTCAGATATCTATGCACATTATGCCTCTTAACTGCAGAGTCCATCCCCCTTATATTCCACGTCAGAAACTTCAATGTGTGGTGTGCGCATGCCATGGTCAAAAACATAATTCCATACTCTGCCCTGCTCCATACCCCAACCCACCCCGCCCCCAGGTAAGAGATCCATTTCCATCCCTGCAATCAAAACAAACCAAACCATTAAAAAATACCCACAATCCTCAACTCTCCAATCCCAGAGCAGCCTGGCAAAGGCCAGCTGCCCAAACTGTTGATAAAGCATCAGTCTTGGTAGAGGGCCCAGACCAACGAAAGGAGTGGCCCTTCTAGGGAAAAAAGCTGGGCTCTAAAGGAGCAATCTCCCGCTCAGTCTGCATCGGCCCAGACTTTGATAAGACCCAGCCAGAACATATAGTAGCTCAGTAGGGCGCAGCCCATCACGAGGGGGACAGGCACTGTTCAAATAGCAAGAACAACAGAGAGAATGGTGTCCAAACCATGAAGATTTGTTAACTATTAGTCAAAATTAAAAATTAATCAATCAGTACATCAATGTATGAAATAAGTATACATATCAATACGATCATGTAATCTAAATTTGTATATTAAGAAAACGAAGAGGCAAAATATAACAAGATGGAAAGCACAAAATAGATTGGTTCCATAAAGGAACTTCCCTAATCTAATAAGGCATCAAAAGCGGCAATGGGAAATTAAGAGGAAAGTGTCAACATCTGTTTAACCAAGTTAAGGTTCAAGGGAAATAGGTGTGCGTGCTCAAGCAGGGAGCTCAACACCACAAGTAGGGGAAATCATTGGAGCTCAGGAGAAGGTCCTCCCTCAGCGGTCAGGCCAGGAGTCAGGATATGCTTGACTAGGGGGGCGTGGCTTGGCGCACGGACGACATGGCGGCAACCCCATGAGGCTCCCAGACCGGGGACGGGGAGACGCGAACGAGGACTGAGTTATGCGCGCATGGACAGCGAACCCGGTATGTGAATGCCCCGGGCGCTGAATGCGCGCATTTCCGTTGGATTATTGCACTTCAATTCAGCAGTAATCAGTGAAAGTCACCTGACGGCGGGTACGCGTTATCGCAGCCGCCATTTTCTCCATGGTCTGTGAGGAATGTGAGGAGCGCGAGGTATGCGAGACGGTGGCGCTTCGTTTCTTTTGCCTCAGATGAAGTCTTTGCCATGTTACAGCTTCTCCAGCGCCTCGCGTTAGGAGTTCTTTATTGCATTTCTATGCAGGCTCCTTATTCTTTTGGACTCCAGTGTGTATTTCTGCCATGTCTTTCCTTTTTTGCCCCAGTATTATTAAAGATGCCGGTTTATTAAATTCTGTCAGTCTTTTTCTCAGAGAATATTAAAGTGACATTTGCCAGCCTGTTCCTTTAACTGTTTAACTGCACTGCTTCGCATATGTGATTTATCCAGTCAATCCTTCTGTTTTTAAGCAGCATAACAAGCATACCTTTGTGCTAGAATTGGAGACAAGTTCTGCCCTAATACCTGTATAAGTTCTCTACAGTGGCGATTGCAGCATTTTTTTTTTTTTGTGCTTGATGTTTTTTGTAGTATGATATAATCATAATCTCCTTTCATCACGCACCTCATATGTCTGGTCCTCTGCTGTGTCACGTTCTATTGTCACAGAATTTTTATTTTACGAACTTTACAAATAATTAATGGGCAGAACAAAAGCCTCTTCTTCTCTTGTAACTAAACCTCAACGCATTTTCATTAAAAACTCAAAACTATTTTCTGAACTCTCGAAACTGGCAGATTCTGAATCTTTTGAGCCACAAAGCACCATTGCCATGATGGATCAACCAAAGTCTATACCAGGAAAGTCCAATGTGAACCGCCTGAAGCAGGACCCTCCTTCTCCGCCCAAAACAGAGTCTTCAGTATACATGGATCTATTAATGCAAGAAATAAGGGCTTTGAGACCTTTTATGGAGGAAACTAATTCCAACCTGCAATTACTTTCGGACAGTTGGTCACAACTTGATTCTAGAATTTCAAAGGTGGAACGCAAGGTCTTATCAGTAGACGAAACTTCCAAAACAGTTTCCTTCATGCAGTCGCAAGTTTCCACACTCCAAAAGCAGGTCGAGGATTTGGAAAATCGCAATAGACGAAATAACCTACGCATTTATGGTCTTAATGAAGGAGTCGAAGGATTGGACCCTATTACCTTCTTCAAATCCTTTCTCCCAAAAATCTCGCATTTGCCCGAGGATACATCCTTGAATATCCAGCGCGCTCATAGACTTGGTCGGATCTCCAGCAACTCCTCTTCTTCGCAAACGCCCAGGGGTGTTATCCTATATTTTTTAGAATATACAGATCTACTGAGAGTCTTGACGGCTGCCAAGGCAATTCAGCAGATCTCATGGTCTGGGTCTACATCATTTTTTGCGCAAGATTATTCTAGAGCCACAGCAGCAAGGCGCAAAGCTTTCCTCGACATGAGATCTGATCTTCGTGCTATGGGAGCAAGATATGGTCTCTTTCATCCTTGTTTATGCAAAGTTACATTTAATAACAGAACTTCTTCCTACCACAATCCTATTCGTCTGCAGAGTTTCATCAACTCAAACAAGATGGAACACATGATTTCTTCGAGTCCTTCTTGCTCACATGTTACTTTTTTTTGAAGTTGTGTATCACTGATTTCATGTCAAATTGTTTGCAGGTTTCTCAATGTTTTTTTTTGATTATCCTACCTGTAGGGTTACTTAAAATCTCTCTGATGTTATGGTTACGGTTATTTAGTTTTACTGATTCTTAGGTTAGCTATTTTATTACTTTTTCTTTCTCTATTTTACCACTTAATGCCTTACTAAACATTTCTATTATTCTGTTTTATCCTCTGTCTAAAGTGCTGTTTATGATATGGCATGTCCCCGCCTTGGATACCCCGGTCCTCACCTGAAGTTCTGCATGTCCCATGTGGTTCCACCCACCCTCGATTTGTATTCCCTCATTGTAAGTATGTTTTTTTCTTGTCTTTTGTTCTTTGTTTTGTCTTGCAGCTTTTCCTTTATTTTCATTATGGTGGCCTCGTTACCTTGTTTTACCTCCATGTTTTCAGCTCTCAAATTCATTGTTCCTTCTATTTTCCATTCTATATATTGCAATCTACTCTTCTACTCTGTTTCCTATTTAGCTCTTTTTTTTGTCTATCTTCCTTTCTTCGTACACTAAACTCCTTCTTCTCCTGTGTCTTTCTTCTACACCTTTCGACGCTATACATTACTTCCGTAGGATATCAGACTCGGATGTCTTTCTCCTGTTTTTCTTTACCTTTCTCTCTGATATCTTCTCAGAATTACTTTCTCTTTTTTCTTTCTCTTCTATGGTTATGCAATGTTTTTACAAAGAATTGGACTTCTATATTACTTGTTTGAATTATCCTATTGTTAGTTGTTCACTTAGTTTATTGAATTGGTCTGTTGCTTTATGTTGTTTTTATCATCTTATCTTAGTACTTTATGTCAATTAAATTAGTCTCATGGAACATCGGGGGTTTACATTCTCCCATTAAGAGACAAAGAGTCTTATCACATTTGGCTAAGTTGAATGCTGACATTGTGTTCTTACAAGAAACCCACCTCACAGCTATTGAATCTATGAAATTGAAAAGAGGTTGGGTGGATGAGACTTACTTTTCTCCTGGGGATGGTAAACGGAATGGAGTGGCAATATTATGTCGTAAGTCTTTATCATTCACGCTTTTGTCACAAGAATCAGATGATGAAGGGAGGTGGCTCATTGTAAAATTATCACTCAAGGGTGTTGTGGTCTATCTCCTTAATGTTTATGCACCTACAGGAGGCAATTCCTCTTTTTGGCTCACTTTAGCCAACCGTATTTCTCATTGTATTGAAGACAACTTTATTATGGCAGGCGACTGCAACCAGGTGATTGACCTCTTTTTAGATAGAAACTCAAAAGTGTCCTTCATTCCCAACAGGTCACATAAATCTTTTACTCACACCATACATCAACACAAATTGCTTGACGCCTGGCGCCTTTGCAACCCGACTGTTAGAGAGTACTCCTTTTATTCCCCAACCCATCACACCCAATCAAGAATTGATTACGTTTTTGTCTCTCATAACATTTCACAATCCCTTACATTTGCAGATATTGGCCCTATCCTCCTTTCGGATCATGCACCAATTTCAATTGGGTTTGACATCCTCCCCAGGAATAACGCTCCCAGAAGATGGTGTTTTAATAACTCACTCCTTTTAGATCCCCACTTTACTACAGCCTTCATCTCCTTTTCTACGGATTATTTCGTAAGGAATGCCACAGACTCTTTGTCTCCTGCTATCATTTGGGACGCCTTCAAAGCGTCGGCCAGGGATTTCATTTTAGGCTATGTAGCAAAAAAACGAAGAACTGCACGTAAGATCACCAAAGGCCTTCTTCAGAACCATTAGAACGTTTATATTATACATCACAGTCAGAAGACTCTTTAAAAAATCTTATTAATGCCAAGTTACAATTCAACAAAAAATCTACAGAGGATGCTTCCCTTTATTTATTAAAATCCTGCACTAAATTCTATGGTGGCAAAAATAGAGCAGGGAAAATCCTGGTCAATTACTTAAAGATTCGCCAAAACAAGCTAAATATTGAGTCCATCTTTGATGGGCAGTCAATCCTAAAATTTAAGGATGCTGAAATTTTAAGTGAATTCTCTCTTTTTTATAAATCTTTATATTCGTCAGAAACTCAACCTACTGATCAGCAATTATCGCATTTCTTTTCAAATATCCCAATATCTCAACGCACTCCTCTGGATCTTTCCCCCTTAGAATCAGACCTTTCTTCGCATGAACTTCTGGACGCCCTTCAGAAACTTTAAAAAGATAAAGCTCCTGGTGCAGATGGCTTTACTGTTGAATTTTTGATACCCAAACTGCACTCACTTATAACCCTCTTTGGTACTTCCAAACGTTCTTCTGGTTCATTTTCTGAGGCCCACATTTGTCCTATTCTGAAAGAAGGTAAAGATTCTCAATATTGTAAAAATTACAGACCCATTTCATTGGTTAATATCGACTATAAAAAAAATTCTAAAGCTTTGGCAATACGCCTTGACTCTTACCTACCAATCTTACTAGGAAAGGAGCAGTCTGGTTTTGTCAAAGGACGAGTCATTACAGATAATACAAGGCTCTTCTTTGATATCCTTTCCAAATCATCTCACCTTGATTACCCCCTAGCAGCAATTGCTCTGGACGCTGAGAAGGCTTTTGATAGAGTTGAATGGAAATATTTATTTTATACCCTCGAATGGTTTGGAATTGGCCCTAAATTTATAAGCTTAGTATCTCTCCTTTATTCCAATCCGAGAGCTGTAGTTTGCGCTAATGGCTTAATTTCTTTGTTTTTTAATTTAGGTAGAGGAGTACGTCAAGGCTGTCCTCTTTCCCCTTTTCTTTTCAACTTGGCCCTAGAGCCATTCTTGTCCAAGTTGCGTCAAAATCCAAACATCTTTGTCTTCCAAACACCGAATGTTCATATTAAACTTGCAGCATACGCTGATGATATCCACCTCTTCCTTTCTAGACCAGAAGTCTCAATTCCGGCCTTTTTAGCAGAGGTGAAATCCTTCTCACTCATTTCTGGGTACAAATTAAGCAATGACAAGTGTGAAATACTCCCCTTAACAAAATATACTTTCAGCTCACAATTTCAGGCTTCTCAATTTAAATGGAGTCCACATTATATTAAATATTTAGGTTTGCAATTTAAACCTTCCATCTCTGAAACGGTAGCACTCTGTATGAGCACTTGTCATCAAAAAATATCAGAACTTACTTCCAAGTGGCATCCCCTTTACTTGTCCTGTGGGTCATCTAGATACCATAAAAATGATGTTATCACCCATAGTTTTATATATAATCTCGAATTTACCGATCTCCATTCCCTCCAAATTCATCACAAAAATAAATTCTACATTATCCTCCTTCTTATGGAATAAAAAGAAACCTTGAATGTCTTTATTAAAACTGATTCGTCCTAAAACAGAAGGTGGAGTCAATTTCCCAGATTTTCAGGCGTACCATAGGCTTTTTTACTACGCCAGGCTTCTTTATGGTTGCTTGATTCTGAAGACGATTATCCTCCATTGAACGTTTATTTTTATCTCCTTTTTCATTTCGTGAATTTCTTTCTTTTTCTCGTAAACCGAAATCCATTTCCACCCCTATACTAACATATACGGCCAGACTGCTTGATTTCCCTACTGACTGTTCTTACCTCTAGAGACCTCTTTTTGCACTCAACAATCTGGCACAATAGACATTTACTATTCCATAATAGGCCCTTTTATTGGAAAACCTGGAGGGATATAGGCTTGATCTGGATCCACCAGTTGTTCTCGGATTCAGTGTTTCTGCCTTTTACTGCACTTAAGCAGACATTCAACCTTCCAAATTGTTTCATCCATAAATACACTTTACTAAAACAAACTATCTTGGGTTCCTATTCACAACTCCCTATTGTACCTCCTACCTCTCCCAAATCACTGCCTTTTTTACGACTTCACACCCTGTTATTAACTGTACCCAATGCCTCGACTATTTACAAACACCTCCAACGCATTACTTCTGTCAGACAGAAAACGAAGATTGAAGACGCTTGGGAAAAAGATTTTGCGATATGTTGGCCACTCTCACTCTTGGAAGCCATTTGGTCTAAATTACGTAAAGCCTCTAGGGCAGCTAATACCACACAAATGTTTTTTTTTTGTTTACAATAGACTTTTATTCACACCAGCTATTCTGTGTAAACATTTTTCCACTACTCTTGATATTTGCTGGACTTGCTCCTCCCCAAATGCTGACATTTTCCATATGTTATTTACCTGCCCCCATGTTCACTCTTTCTGGAAGCAAGTTTGGTTACAAATGAACTTGATTTATGGTACTAATTTTTCTTTTTTTTTCATACAAATTTTCCTGGGAAGCCTCTCTTCTATTTGGGATGATGCTCTATCTAATGTCAAGTTTATTGATTTATTATTGGCAATTGCTTTTCAACAAACTACTGTCAATTGGAAAGACGTTTTAAAAAAATTGTATAGAGCCTGGTGGTACAATGTTTGTCACAATCACAGATTAGATACTGCCTTTGTGTATCTTCCTCAAATGGCTACCAAACGTGCTGTTTTATGGTCACCTGTTACAACATTTATTGATGTTAGCGCCAAAAGATGTTTCTTACCTACACCGTCTCAACAGGAGGTTCCTAAACCACCCTAATCCCCTGTTGGTTCCACATTTTCTTCTTTTATTTTCCTTGAATGCCTATATACCCATTCTATGTACATTTATTATGTCTCTTTTTTGTATTATTAGTCCAATTCCTTTATCTTTTAAGTAACAGATTGGTATTGCTGAGCTGTAAAGCCCATTCTATTCACTTTGTATGGTCACCTTGTTTGCTTTCAAATAAAATTACTTGAACTTAAAAGGATATGCTTGACTATACTATGAAGCACACAATTAATTCATAGTAGAAGGTTCTGGAAGCTCCATCCCACTTACTCCCTCTAGTTGAGCAAATCGGGGTACAGAGTCTCCTGGGAGCAGGTACAATCCCCACATTCCCATCCCAGAACAAAGAAGCACACAACTGCACAGGAGGCTCTCTCCCATCCCCATGTGCTGCATGTCCTTCTGCCAGCTTCTACTTACTGTTCGCTAATCTATAAATTGTAAATTGATACTTATATAGCGCACTACTCACCCGCAAGGGTCTTAAGGCGCTTGTACGAATACCACTGTGGAACCCATCCTGGCTTTCCCTGTGAGGTGTCCACTCCTGGGCACCCCCAAGGTGGAGGCCAGGCATCCTTAGCGTTGTGGGGGCCGTTGTGGAGATTAAGCAAGCTATTGCCCAGAGTTGCAGAGTGGGACTCCATGATTGGAATGGCACCGAGGCGAGAATTATCAGGTCTGTGGAATTTTTTAGCCCAAGACCCGCCGAGGCAGGGAATTGAACCCTGGTCCCGGGCTAGACCTCTGCATCAGGGGCTGCCGCTCTAATCATTGAGCCACACTTCTCCACTGTCTATCAGTTCTCATCATAAACAAAATCCAATTCTAACTAACAAAGTAGATACAACACATGGAATTGGAAAAAAACATGAGAACAACTCCAGAAGAACATTTTATTCTAAACACGAAAAAATACCTTGGAGAAAATATTATCAGGCTTATGTTAAGAGTATAAAACCTGTGAAATGAATACAGCTAGCATAAGCAATCCCTTTAATTAAAATCTGATTAAATAAAAGTGGCTTCTGCTAAGAGTAAATGTACCCCTTGTTAACATTCTGATTAATACATTTGCACACTGCTTAATATTTTAGTACACAGGTGAATATTCTGATGCATAAATGTATTGAGCACAAAATGACGGTGCTCTACATGCCAGCTATATTATTTCACACTAGCCCTGCTGAAGAGTGCCCTCCATGTTGTTTCACGTCTCATAAAAGGATGACTGAAAACATTCAACATTATTGCTTTCACCCTGATGGGTCTGCATTGGTTACTCCTTCAAGCCCACATTGTTACAGCATGCTCTGTTACACAGAAAGCAGCATTAGCAGCGCACCTCCCCATGTGGCCAAAAACATGCCCATCACCAAAGCAGTACAAGGAGACAGAGAAAACGCGTGATAAGGAAAACACCTGGCAGCAAGCCATCTCCAGATAAGTATCTAAAGTATGAAGCACCATCATAGACACATCAGACCCCATCTTTTCAATTTTTTTCAGTTTTCCAATTCAGGAAAAACCTAAATATATGTCATCAAATAACATTTCACTGATCTTCAATAGTAGGTTTCTGGCTTCCATTGCACACCTGGACCCCTCCACCCTCCAGCTATGTGGAAAAGTGTGGCTCAATGGTTAGAGCGGCAGACCCTGATGCAGAGATCTGTCTTGGGCTCAATTTCCTCGGACCTGATATTTCTTGCCTAGGTGCCTACTCTAATCATGGGTCCCACTCTGCAACTCTGGGCAATAACTTGCTTAATCTCCACAATGGCCCCAACAGTGCTGGGGATGCCTGGTTTCACCTTGGGGGTGCCCAGGAGTGGACATTTCACAGGGAAAGCCAGGAAGGGTTCCACAGCGGTATGAGTAAAAGCGCCAGGACGCCCCGTCGCCGGGACAGCAGTGTGCTCTACAAGTACAAAATTTCATTTCATTTCAGATATGATTCTCCTTCCCAATATTATCAAGCTCTTTGTATGAGCCAAATATGATTTTTCAAAGGCAACTCAGTACTCCACCTTTCAACAGCACTTAAGCAACCACTGCATTTCGCCTCAGAAGGCTTAGCAGTTTAAGGTGTGTTAATCTAATTAGTTCCATTGAACAAACACCAAATTACACCACCAACAATGCTTTAGGCTAGCACACAAAATCCAGGACTGGAAGCAGTGCCCCTGGTGACCTGGAAGGAGATAGTCATGCTATTTCCCTCTCTCCATCTCTGGGATGCATCCTAAGTTAACCCCATCATGCCTGCTCTGTAATCTACTGCTCCACTCTTCTCCAAAGAGTTTTTCCTGAACTCTATATTTTTTTCTCTGGAGAAAGCTATCTGGTATATATTTTCCCTGAAACCCCATTGCAGCCGAGAAGGCAATCACACCAGGATAATTCTGGCTATCAGTACCCAAGCTCCTCACTGTGTTGTACCGTGCTCTGCAGCTAGGTTCATAGGTAAATACAAATCTAGACATACATTCATGCGTAGCATAGCTGTGGCAGTAATCACATTCCTGAAAGTTTTTAAACAGTGGGATTTGCTTCAGGTACCAGTTTACGCTGTAATGAGTTCACCCCTTAACGACGTCTTTTCCCTGCTCAACCCCAGGCAGCCTCTTCACATTCCATCCTTCACACACACTTGACTTTTATACTACATTGTGTTTATTTCAATTAAGTAGTTCCACCACGGTGTTACAATATTTGAAAAGAAGTCTCTTTACAGTGGTAACTCCTAAAAGTAACCTCTCTCAGCCAGCATTGCCGAGAGAGGAGAGGATGGCTGACTTCAAGGGCGGGTCTCCTGCAGCCGGGTTTGCTTGGCTGCTGAATTCAGAGTGCTGCGTTTACTGTAAGCCATTCCAATGACCCCTGCCTGTGGCGAAAGGCACCACAAAGCTGCAACAGGAAAGGAAATGGGGTGACTACAGGCACCCACCAATACTTCATCGCCCTCAATATGTATCATATTTCATTTTGCACTAAGTACTTTTCATGTTGGTTACTCTCACTTGTCCTGTCACGTGGCCTGCCCGGGTCGCGAGCAGTGAAATAAGGAAGTGACGACAGATGGAAGCACCTAATCCGCCGAACTAATAGGATGGAAAGGAGAAAACAATGAAAGGCTGAGCCGAGCACACCGAGGGTTCCTCTTCTACGCCAGTCGCACAGGGCCCTTCTTTTCATCCTCTGCCGAGATTAGGCGGCAGGAATGTTTTGCAAGCTTGACTTAAAGCTCTTTATTTACCGGCAGCTTCATGAGGGATTTGAGGAGCAAAGCCCGTGGACAGGAGCCTCACACCTTCACGTGCACTGTGCTCGCCTGTCTTTGAAACCTGGCGGTCCCCAAGGACACCCAAGGACACCACTGACATCAGTGCACTGGGAGATTCACACCATGTGGATAAGAGGCCCCTGATACCACAGATCCCAGCTGGACCGAATTTTATGAGGACCAGTTGGGAATGATTGGCCAGTATTAGCCCAGGAATGGCAGGAGGTATCCCCCTTCCAGATCAATCCACCTCTGCCTCTAGAGGGCACTGTGGCTCTGCAGAAACAAGTTTATTTTAAGATGAGGCCCATACAGTCCCTATGAAACATACTTTAAATATTGCACGATCTAATTTGGTTGTAGTTCCCTCAACTGTCAGCAAACACTATGATAAACGCAAACAGGTGTGCTATAATCGATGACATCACAGTTCCTGAGCATCACTAACACGATGGCCTCTGTGCATGTTAATCAAAAGATTGTTGGTAGTTTTTGAGGAAAGGCAAAAGTATGGGAGTGGCTTTCTGTCTGGAATTAAGATTCCAATAAAAAGTGTCTGATGCCCAGCCTCACGTTTACAGTAAATTTCAACACCTCTGATTTAACTGCTGTTTTAGGTCTGGAGTTAGCCAAGACCATTTTTAGTTAACTGAAATGATATGGATAATATATTTACTTAACATGCTTTCAGCCAGCCCTCTTCATCTATTGGTCTGTTGTGGCATTCACGTTTTGCTTCCGCCCAGTACAGCATACAGCCACTGGTTAACTTCACTTTGAGCAGCTGCATTTTGCTCTTTCCCAATGACCACATCCGCACACAAGGTAGTTCCCTTCAGTGCCGGTGTCTTTGTTTTTAATTTAGAATTACTATACTGTTGCCTTTGTGTTTGTAGCCTAAGGTGAAAGCAGGACTTTTCTACCAGGTGTGAGTACAGGTTACATTCAATGCTTCATCAGTTAATATCTACTGCCAATGCTGTTGTAAATTTCATTTGAAGTGTCCTTTGTTTATCTGACTGCTGGGATTTCACTGCTACAACAAGGTGATGGATGGAATGTCAAATTAATCTCAGCAACTTGAAATCGCTTGGGCCGCATCACAATCCATCATTTTTCGCCCACCATGCCACCTCAGTTTGGATACAGTTATATGCAAATCAGTCTAGACCCTGCTCCAATGGGAGAAGTCTTCAAACCATGTCCTCCCTGAACCGGAATACAAACAACCCAGGGCTGGTTTCGCCCTGATAAGGACTCATCAGCCAGGTATGGCTTGACTCCAGTGGCACAGTGGGCACTGTGGGGCTGGTATTTCACATCATAACAGATTGCATCCATTTGAAACTGTTGTTTTTTAGTGTATCCTTTTTTTCCTAAGCATGCAGTGCACTAACCAAAAGCTTCACTATTATGCATATGGATTCATAAGCGGTCAAGTCCTCAGAACACGTTTATTCTGGGCTCAGTTTCACCAATGGTTCTTTAATAAACTTTGCCCAGGAAGAAAATCAGCCTTTATAAGTTTTAATCTGCAGCACTTGTAACACTTTTCAAAAAATGTATTTCCTTCCTCCTTTATTTCTTTGTTTTCTTTATTTCCTTTCCTTTCCTTTTTATCTTTCTTTCTATATATCTTTCTTTCCTTCCATCTTTCCTTCCTTTCTTTTTGTTTCTTCACTTCTTTTTACCATCTTTCTTTCCTTCTTGTCTTCTTTCACTTCTTTTTTTCTTTCTTTCTTTCTTTCTTTCTTTCTTTCTTTCTTTCTTTCTTTCTTTCTTTCTTTCTTTCTTTCTTTCTCAAAGGCAAGAGGCTAGCAGCCAGTGACAGAATGATTGTTTTTTTAGGTCTGTGTTAGCCAAGACCTTTTGATTTTAATAAAATTATGTGTGTGACATAGTTAGTTAAGCAGGCGGGGGGTGGGTTTCAGCCACACGCCATCCATTTGTCTGTGGTTGTGTCATTCATATTTTTGTCCAACTGGCTCAAGCATGCAATAAGGGGCAGTGCATCAGTGCTTTTCAGCCATTGGCTGACAACACTGTGAGTTACAGCATAGTTCCCTTTCACATTAAGCACACTCATACACAAAGTAGTTCCTTTCAGTGCCAAGGATAACAATGGTAATCTGTGCTTTTTATAAGGCCAAAAACATTTTTGCCTTTAGTCAAAACTTTTTTCAACACCCAGCAGCTTCTAGAACAATAAACTTTTGGAAAAAAAACATGGAAAACCAAAGCAAGAATTGCCAAAAGGCTGGCGAACAGCGGCAGACCTATTGCCTTTGCCAGGTTATGAGTTATTTCAGCCAGGGGCTGTTGCATTAAGTTAGTTGCCTCGACCGAGAAGACGCTTGTTCATACTCAAGTAAATAATGTGAAACAAAGTGGTGTTTTCAACACTTTATCCAATCGATCCAATTAAAAACAGAGACAAACTAATGGAAAAAAACAAAAAGTGTAACGATCCATAGTGCAGAGGAGAAACAATTAATTTAACAATTGTCGAGTCAATGTAAATCCGAAGACCTGGAGAGACCCAGATTTCAACTGGAGTTGTGAATTCCGCTCTCTTTGCAAAAGCAGTCT
Source organism: Triturus cristatus (assembly GCF_964204655.1). Lineage (NCBI taxonomy): Eukaryota > Metazoa > Chordata > Amphibia > Caudata > Salamandridae > Triturus > Triturus cristatus. The sequence continues at coordinate 137,727,037 of NC_140580.1, read as the reverse complement.
GCACAGGGGATGGGTAATACAAATCAATCCCGCCAACATGTATTGTGGGTAAGACGAGTGGAAAATCTGATCCGTGCAGTAACTAGGCGGGTAAATACTCTTTCTACCTGCAATTCTTTTTTGCAACTGTCAAAACCAGAAGCAGGGGTATTTATTTACCGCTCCCGGTAAACAGCTTACCCTGGAGAATCAGTGTTTAGAAGGTGCGGCAAATACCGCCATTTCCCCAAACTCCGAGTCAGTGCCATGAATATTTAGCAGTGTGTGCTGTAATGTCCGGTGCGCGGCGAGGCGTTCTAGCCTTCCGTGCTGCCGGGGTGCGCTAGCGCTGACGCGTGACGTCAGACGCGCGTGTAGATAAAATAAAGAGGCGTGGCCTCGGCGAGTCAGTCGGAGCCGCGTGTGAAACGCAAATCACCGGCTCCTGTGGTTATTTAGCGTGAGGATATGCTAATTAGCATAAAGTAAAACGCTACACTGGCGACGAGGGAGTGTTTTGGACCCTGCTGAAGGTGCCCATGTCCCTACAGGGCTGAATGTCTGTCCCATGCTGGTGGCCAGAGGTCGGTGATCTCCCCTGAGAGGCCTGCAGTGGTGGCTGGTGCTGCACGGGGGACGAGAGGTGAGAGTCCCATCCATGTGCTCCCTGGGAGCTTTGCCCAACGACCACCTGGTGGCTGAGAGTGACCTCGGTGCTTACCAGCACATGCCTGTCCAGTGCCCCGGAGCAGGCCCACGCCCTGTTAGAGCGTCCAGGCTCCGAGGACCCTGCAGCTGGATCCATGAGTGACGTGTCCCCGAATGGTGGAGGGACAAGGGTGAGCCACACCAGAAGCGCGTAGGGCGTCGGCCCCATCTGCGTCCACCCAGGGGAAGTGAAGCAGACAGTCTCCGCAGCACGCTGAGCACGTGCCAAGATGGCGTCGATTCCCACCCTGGAGCCGTTTGATGGTGCCCCGTCGTCCCTTGCCCCACGCTGGAGGGATTGGACAGACCGCCTACAAATTTATTTTGAGGGGGCAGGCATATCGAGGGAAAGACGCAGAGCATTGCTACTCCACCTGGGAGGCAAAGACATCCACCGCATCTACAAGACCATCGTGGAGGCGACGCCGAAGACTTAACTCACGCTGCTGAACGCTCTAAATGCCCATTTCGAACCCATGGCGAACAGAGACTATGACAGGTTTATCTTTCGTCAAGCCAAGCAGGAGGCGGAAGAGTCGCTGGATGCGTTCCATGGCAGACTGAAGGAGCTAGCCAGTACGTGTGGGTTCCGAGATGAGCAGGAGGAGATCCGAGGACAGATCATACAAGGGTGTTATTCATCCAAGCTCCGGGTCACCATCCTCCAGGAAGACGGCAAGCCCCTGGCGGACATCCTCACACTAGGACGGTCAAAGGAGCTGTCGCAAGCGAGGGCCTCGCACATGGAAGCAGCCCTGCATCGCCCCGTTAAGATGGAACAAGTCCTGGTGGCGGAAAAGGTGAACGTGGTACGGCCCAAGGTGAGACCTGCCGGAGGGAAAAGACAACCGGAAACAAAAAAGAAAGAATGCGGGTATTGCGGAGGCCAGCCCCACCGCATGCAAGACTGTCCGGCAAGAGGGAAAAAATGCAACGCATGCGGATGGATGAACCACTTCGCAGCGGTGTGCAGGTCCACCAGAGTCAAGAAAGAAGCTGCACATGCGGTGCGAGAGGAGGCAGATAGCGAAGACATGGACGATGACACCGAAGAGTACCCAGTCCACTACGTGTTCGTGATTAACCAGCCACAAAGGAACAAGCACAGACTTCCAAAATGTCGCATCTTAATCCATCAACAAGAAATAAAAGCGACCATTGATACAGGGGCGTCCATTGAGCTGATGGCCGCCAACGTCTATCACCAGCTGCGAGAAGCAAAGATCCGAGTGTTTGCATACGGCCAGAAGACGCCCATCCCTCTCGTTGGGTGTTTTAAGACGGAACTGCAACACGGGGAGAGGAAAATAGGCACCACCGTCTATGTCACAGAAGAAGGCAGCGGGATGCTGTTGAGCGGGCAATCGGCCAAAGAGCTGAGACTGATATCGTTTGCCATGGCAGTCCTAGAGGAGGAGCTGGATACCATCATGGAGGAGTTCGGGGAAGTGTTCAAAGGGATCGGGTGCCTGAAAGGGAAGGAAGTGTTGTTACATATTGATCCATCTGTCCAACCGGTGGCGCTGAGGCACAGGCGAATTGCGTTGCATCTGAGGCAAAAGGTCGAAGAGGAGCTGGAGGCTCTGGAAAAACAAGGCATCATAGAGAAGGTCAGCGGACCAACCCCATGGGTGTCCCCGATCGTCATCACCAGGAAGCCAAAACAGCCCGGACAGGTCCGCATCTGCGTGGATATGCGCCTCCCCAACGCCGCCGTAAAAAGGGAACGACACCTGACGCCCACCATTGATGACATCCTAGGGGAGCTGAATGGGGCCAGGTGGTTCTCAAAAATTGACCTCCGATCAGGCTACCACCAGCTGCCACTCCATCCAGACTCGAGGTACATAACCTCTTTCTCCACACATGTGGGCCTCAGACGGTATCGGCGTCTAAACTTCGGCATCTCGAGTGCTGCCGAGGTATTCCAAAATACCATTAGAGAAGTCCTCAGCGGGCTCCCTGGAGTGCTGAACGTAAGCGACGATCTGCTGATCTATGCGTCAACCATAGAGGAACACCACCAGAGGTTGAGGGGAGTTCTCAAGAGAATCCAGGAGTCAGGCCTGACACTGCACCGGGCAAAATGCCAATTTTTGCAGAACAAGATTAGCTTCTTCGGGTACACGTTCTCGGATCAAGGAGTGGCCCCAGACCCGGACAAGGTGAAGGACGTTCAAGAAGCCCCAGCCCCAACCAACATCTCAGAAGCAAGAAGTTTGCTGGGCATGGTAAATTTCTGTGGACGCTTCATCCCCAACCTCTCCAACCTCACCAAACCTCTCAGGGAATTGACAAAATCTACGACCACATGGCAATGGGGCCCTGACCAGGAGCAAGCTTTTCAGGCAACGAAAGCAGCCCTTTCGGCGGACACCACCTTATCGTACTTCGACCCTGCGAAGCCCACCATCGTGGCGGTGGACGCAAGCCCCTATGGTCTGGGAGCGGTGTTGGCTCAGCTTCAGAGCAATGGAGAGTGGGCCCCCATCGCCTACGCTAGCCGGTCTTTGACCGAGACAGAACAACGATACTCGCAGATTGAGCGAGAGGCCATTGCCATCCACTGGGCCTGTAGACATTTTCACGTATACGTGTATGGCCACCACTTCACGGTGGCGACTGATCATAAGCCCCTCATACCTCTCTTCCAAGGGTCAGCATCGAAACCACCACCCAGAATCGAGAAATGGATACTCCAACTACAGGGGTACGATTACCGGGTGGAGTACAAACCGGGAGCCACGAACCCGGCGGATTATCTGTCGAGGCACCCGCGGAAAGCCACCAAGGAAGAAAGGGAAGAGGCGGAGGACACAGAGGAATATGTCCGGCTTGTAACGGAGCAGTCACGACCCCTTCCAATGAGTCTAGCTGCAATCATCGAAGCGTCTAGAGGAGACGAATGTCTGCGAGCAGCGGCGGGTGCCGTCAAGTCAGGGGATTGGAAGGCCATCCAAGAATCGTTAAACGGAGGACACCCCAAGCCGAACTGACGCTGTAATCCATCATGAGGATAAAGGGAGAACGGTCCATTGACGGCCAAGGATGTCTTCTACGAGGCCCCAGACTGGTCATGCCGGTCAGCCTCGCCCAGCAGGCGGTAGACCTAGCCCACAGGGGGCACCAAGGAATGGTGAAAACCAAGGGCAGGCTCAGAGCCAAGGTATGGTTCCCTGGCACGGACGCTATGGTAGAGCAGACCGTGAGAACCTGCAATTGGTGCCAAGCGGCAGGACAGCCGGACCGCCCTCACCCAGTGGTGACCGAAGCAAACCCCCAGAGGCCGTGGGAGTGTGTGAGTGCCGACTTTGGACACCACCCAGATGGACGTTATGCACTAGTCATCATCGATGATTTTACCAAATATCCAGAGGTCGAAATAGTGGGGAGCCAGACAGCCACGGAGGTGATTGCGAAGTTCGAGAAAACCATCGCCACTCATGGCATATTTGCAGTGGTCAAGACCGACAACGGACCCCCCTTCCAAGGGCAGGAGTTTGCAGAGTACATCAGGAGTTGTGGGATCCATCATCGCAAGGTGACACCACGCTGGCCCCAAGCTAACGGAGAGGTGGAGAGATTTATGCGAACCCTCAATAAGACAATACGCATAGCCATGGCGGACGGATCTCCGTTGGAAAGGGCGATTTATAGTTTCCTGAGGGAATACCGGATGACCCCCCACGTCACAACAGAGGCAGCGCCAGGAACGGCCACCATGGGAAGAATAGTGAGTGACACGCTCCCCCACCACCCGACCTGGGTTCCGGTACAGGCCAGTAATGAGAAGACTCTGGCCAACCGGACTCGCTCGAATGATCAAGCCAGCAGACGGAGAGGAGCCAAGGAGTCAACAATCCAAATGCAAGATCAAGTGTATGTCAAGGACTGATACCCTGGAAGCAAATTCAGACTCCCCTTCGAACCACGACCATGGACCGTCACCCGCCGGACAGGCACGATGGTGACCGCCCAGAGAGGAGCTGAAACTGTTACCCGGGATGTGTCCTTCTTCAAGAAAGTCCATCCTGAGACACCTTCACGTCCTGGGCTCGAGCCGGAGGGACGAAGCCCAAGCCAACTGAGCGGAGACCAGGAGGGGGAGGAACGTCCGGATGAAGATGGTGATCCCCGAGATCGTGACTCCCAGTCCCTGCCAGCCACTCCTGGGGGTAACCTGCCCAGCTGCTCCCCGTCCCGGGAGGAGCACGGCACCCCAAAGCGCAGGACCCCAGAGGTGGCTCTATCCAGAGGCGGCCAATCCCGCTATGGCCTGCGGAGAAATCCCGCACCATCGTCCCATCTGGCTGACTATGTGGTGTAACCCGCAAGGACTGGCAAACTGGTAACAGATCCATCGTTCATTTGTTTTGTGTCAATTATTTGTTGTTTTGATAAAGGTTGGAAGGAGTGTAATGTCCGGCACGCGGCGAGGCGTTCTAGCCTTCCGCGCTGCCGGGGCGTGCTAGCGCTGACGCATGACGTCAGACGCGCGCGTAGATAAAATAAAGAGGCATGGCCTCGGCGAGTCAGTCGGAGCCGAGTGCGAAACGCAAATCACCGGCTCCTGTGGTTATTTAGCGCGAGCGCGCTGATATTCTAATTAGCATAAAGTAAAACGCTACATGTGCCACGAGCTGTCCCCTGCTGCGCCGCACAGCTCGAGCCTGGAGGTGGCGGAAGGCCCGGCCGATACTGCGCTGAGCGCTCTCTGCTGTCCCCTGCGGCGCGCGCGGAGCTCGAGCCTGGAGGTGGCAGAAGGCCCGGCCGATACTGCGCTCTCTGCTGTCCCCTGCGGCGCGCGCGCAGCTCGAGCCTGGGGGTGGCGGAAGGCCAGGCCGATACTGCGCTCTCTGCTCCCCACGGAGGAGGCTGGAGGGTAGCTCTCCCAATCCCGAGACCAGAGGCGGCAGAACAGGCTCTCTGAGTCTGGGCGATACTGCAGCCCCTGGAAAGAAAGACACGTCTGTCCTTCAGCTGTATGCAGGAAGGTGAGCACTCTCGTCCCCTTGCGGTGGTACCATGCTGATTCTGACGTGTTATCATTGTTCACCTGCTGTCCTTTACTGCTGTGCTCAGTATGTCAGTGTGAGTCCTCATGGCACATGTGTGCTCCGCGTGTTGGAAGGACCTAAACTCTGGTCATGGGTTGTCACTCAAAAGTGCTGCCTTGCATCAGGCCTGGAGCACAAGAAGCGGATGTAGCTCAGAGGCACAGAGCCAAAGCAGGAAACATAGCACAAGCACCCCCCCCCTCCCCCCAGCCAATATTACACACAACTCTAGGATCACTGTGCAACACTTATGAAACCATAAAGAACAGGACGAAGGGAACTGTAGAAATGAGATGTCCAGAGTGTATTCGGGTCCACTGTTAAACACTGTACACGGGTCCCTTGAGCAAAGCCTTTATTTCCACCAAGCACTAGAGTTATCACAGACTCAATGATCCTATATAGAGACATTAATTAATTCTGGAAAAGTGCAAACAGGCCCAGTCCACAAATTTCAAGTTGTGTCACGTTAGGTGCAGTTGGATGGTCCATTACTGTATTTTACGTTTGGCTTAAGAATGCTGCTTGCATCATTGACATAAGGAAGCCTATCTAAAGTGGTATCAACTGTTTCACGCCAACTGCAGCTTTGTGAAAGAGGAATGCAGATGCCATGCGGCAGGAATGGAGGTAGCCCTTTCACTGTATTCCTCTGATGCCACCTGCTGTTTCCATTGGTCTGTTGCTGGTAGCAACCAACATCTGCCTTGATGACGTATCTACTATGCAATTGTCAGAGCGTGGTTACAAGGAATTAATATCAAAGCTGGCGCCCATATCACATATATTATGACGAATTGTTGCACTTAATCCACTATCTGCTACAAAGCTAAACCAACATTGGATAATGAAACCATTTAACTACCTAGAGGAGAAAAGAACTTAAATGTTTAATCTCATTTATTGAAAAAGGAAGAAACGCTTCCAGATCTCTGAAACCAACAAAACAAATAACATGAAGAAAAATTGACTATATAGAAAGCACAAAAACTTAATTTTCTGTAGGAAATAAAACTCGATACAATAAATACATGTGATTTTTGTGTCATTAGAATTAGAATATTTTATTGCGTGTTAGAAAACATGTTTCTAATCTCCGGTTTTCTGTAAATTAATTCTTGAAGTTTTAATCCCTGTTTGCGCCATTTGATCTGATTGGGTGAAAGTCTGAAAAAAGCATTAGAAATATAGATGCCCAGAACTGGGTACATGTTACATTGTGCATGGTGTGGTCTGGCAATGATGGCAGTGCTAGAGAGAGGTGGGTTTTAAAACTAAGTTTTACATATATATGATTATGGAAAATAAGTCAAGAATGGAATTGGCAAGTAGAGTGTGCCGTACTGTTAACCTATAGATGCTCCTCTAAACAGAGCAAGGACTGGATGTGCCTTTTCTTCAAGGATCTATATTATATATATATATATCTTTGAACATTCTATAGCATTCTGTCTACATCTTCCAGTGTGAAGTGAAGTTTACTTAATCTATACTTACTTTTCTAAACAAACTTTCACAATATTGTTATTGTTGATATTCTTGCTGATATTTTTGTAGCATAATATTCAGGATATTATATTTTGGTGGTGATCTAATAGCACACAAGCACAAGTTCCAGAAGGGCTATTGACAAGGAGCCTCAATGGATTCGACCATCACCTGTTAAAGTGCACCAAGACACTTAGCTTTGTTGTTGACACCAGCATCAAGTTAACAACACACATCACAAATATGAAACAGACAGCATGGCGCCAAGTGCCCTTCTTCCCAGAATCAAGGCATCCCTCTCGGGACCTAGCTCCAGGGCCATAGTCTGAGCACTAATCCTTTCACATCTTGGCGCCCATGAATCAAAATAACCTCCATGAAGCATACATCTGCTCAGCATGGCCCGTAAGGGACGTAAGACAATGTGACTGATTAACCCAATCTCAAGGAACTTCGCCAACACCCTCTGCCCATCTACGTCAACTTCAAGGCTTGCTGCATCACATGCAAAGCTGAAAAATCCAATATGCAACGAGTCTTGCAAGCAAGATTAGGATTTTTAGTGGTTGTGTAGCATTGGAAGCCCTCTCATAACAAAGTGCACCCTGAACAACAAGCCTTCCCCTGCTGTGCGCTAAGATCTGTAGTTCCATCCCAATGCAGAACTCACAAGATTCTTCCTCCTCCAATGCTGGGACAACATGAAGACTCATCGCTTCAATGAGCGCCTCGTCTGTAATTAATATGACGTGCAAGCATCAGCTATTCAAGGAACACCTCATCAGTAACCAACAAGACCGATGGCATCCCAACCTCGATGCTTCTGAAGTGTCCGCTCCTTCAGTTATGAAGGTATATTTGCCTCTCTCTTATTGCATCCTCTCCTCCAGACTGTACCAAGTGATATTGCTTTATAGTCATGGTTGCACCACACAGACATACACATATAGCAGATTGTGCCATGTATGTCCAACACTGTTGCCCCAGTCACAAAAATAGTTGTCAATCTGCACTCTTAGAAGTTCTCAGATGCAAATATGCACATTGAAGACTTTACTAAACTTCCTAGAAGTATGTTCACTAATTCTACAGAGTCAAAATGTGGTTCCCTGTGGTGAAACCCTTTCCTTAAACATCCTCACAAAATTTGGGATATTCTGTTTCCTTTCCTACTTTGAAAGGGATTTACTCCAGCCCTAGGCTGGAGCATATCTCAAGATATTTCCACAGTGTGAAAAGGTCAGAGTAAGTTGTGAATGATCACAAACTGAGAAGTTTGTGGGCGTTCACAAACTTCCATAAGCGTACCAAGCCTTGAACCACCCACTCACGACCCCTTGCTTGGGATTTACTCTTAGGTGATTCTATCTTGTGATGGGTGACATTACATGAGAGTAAATTGATTTATGACTGCGATGTCAACTTTTGTGAATGCCTAGCAGTGCTAAACTGCCATTTATCCTAGTAAAACTAGGCTGAATCTAAATCTGGTTATGTGTATCCAGGCTTGACCTTTTTATATTCGAAGGTTAGGTATTCTTAATTTAAAATCATTAGTAGCAGATGTATTGGTTGATCTTAAACAAAAACACATCTATAATTACCAGAGTGCCCTAGTCTATTAAATGAAAGTACTAGATCAAAAACCTGGTGTGCTGTGTGCCAGGAGTGATCCAGCAAGAGACACACAATGTATGGACAGATTGCGGAACAAATTAAAACATTCAGCCCCAGTCAATGGTTATGCCCAGACATGGGTCCCGTGCTCTCCATGCCACTGGAGTCAAGCTAGCCTGGCTGATGAGGGGTGAAACCCTGAAACTGGTCCTAGGATGCTTGTTTGCAGTCTAGGGAGGAACTGGCCTGGCAGTTCGGGCTGGACTGTTCCCATTGGGAGCAGGGTCAAGACTAATTTGCATATGGCTGGGTCCAAACTGGAATGGCATAGGGAGCAAAAACCGATGGATTTAGGTCCAGATCGCTGTACTGGGGTGAATGTTTGACATTGTTCAACATTCTGTCCATCAATTGTTCTTTTTGCAGGAGTGATCCAGCAGCAGTGCTGATTCTGAGCCAGTGGTTGTGGGTGTGGGTAGGGGTGCACCGGCACTAATTTTAAGGGACTAGCACTTATTTGTAATTATCAGACATTTACAGAGAGCAAGAGAGGGAAAACACACAAAGGGGACAGACAAAGATGGAAACATCACAGACAGCAGGAGCCTGCAAGAGTGAGATGAAGGGGCAGGGAGTGTCTGGTGATGGATTAAAGAGGTATAAGGTGGATTCAAAACTGCGGAGCACTGGTTTTCGATGCACTGTCATTTATTAGCGCCAGCCATGGTCTTCTGAGCAGAGCTTTGGGAACTGGCACATTCTTTGACAAATTAAGCACTGCCCAGCAACCATGCTTGCACGGTAGCCTGCAATGAGTTTGCCATGTGGAATTTTTTACCTACACAAAACCTATATTTGTGTTAACAGTGTAGATTGATTCACTTAACTTTGCTCCTTTCAAAGACCATCAAAGTGTTTTGGTCCTTTCACAACAACGTAAATCAAAAAGAGCTAACTTGATGCAGATATTCTTCCGAATTCTCCCATCCAGCTGTCCAACTCTGATAACGATTGGTTGATTTCATTTGGTAGAGATATTACTGCACACAGGCAATTACAGCAAATGCCTGGTTTCAAAATGGTTTCTGCAAAATCATGACTTTACTTTTTTAACACTGCCACCAACAGAAGCTAGTTATCACATGCTCCTGAAGTTTGCATGCCTCGCTCAGTCAATTGTACAGCCTGAAATTCCACACACCACCCAATCACCCCTTAGTCTTCCAACAGATCAGTGACGAGTGAAGGCTGCAGCAGCACCCACCAAGACAAACTGAAACAAACTGCTCTCGTCAGTGGCGCTGCAAGTAGGGAGTCGGGGGACGGTGCAGCCAGTGGAGTTCAAGAGAAATAACTTCGAAGAGGCGTCTATTTATGAATCCTGAACAGTGCTTTAAATGGGCAGGTGCTGTCCGGTACTGAGTACCTGCACTTCTTTCATTTGAAAGGGAGAGTACCAGCACTTCTCAACTTTGCTTCCATAAATTTAAATGGGAGAGTACAGGCACGTCTCAGGGGCAAACAGGCACTCTAAGGAGTGAGTGCCTGCATCTCTATGTTTCCATGAGCTCAAGTGCAAACTGTCTCATGAAAGGCACCTATGTTTGACACACAGAGCTGGGTTTACTATCTCTTTCTCTGAATGCACGTTTAGGATATTTTGCCATTTTAACTAGAGACACTCTTATAGGATGCAGGTGAAAGACACAGGATTCCATAGGTTGTGTGACAGATACATAAAGACAGGTGCTTACTTTAAAAAGTAAAGTAGAATTATCTCCTACAAAGTAGAATCAAGGCCCTTAATTTAGAAGATGTCTGTGGTGACCACCCCATCTCTAACAATCCTTCCACTTCCAGAACTATTGGATTGGGTCACTGTGGTCACACCTGCTAAGGGACACTTGATGTGCCCATATGTCCTTCTGATTCAGAAGAGACAGACTTCTGCCACACTCTGGCCATAAGGAGTCTTTACAGGGACCGCGTGGGCCTCTGAAGATTGTTTACCATCAACAACAAAGGCGCCCCCACCGCAGGAAGGTGTAATCGGAAGTGATTAATGAGGCCCAGCTGCCAGAGGCCTGGAGGTGAGGTTCTGGAGGTGTCCAGGGACAGGTGCTCGCGCGAGCAGCACCTGCCGCGAACAGAGGACTTCTGCCGGAGCGTATGGCCTGGCAGTCTGATGCCCACACCGGGCACTGCCGATCTGGATGGTACAAGTCAGCTATGTACATAGCGCTGTTCAATATCAGGCCACGCGTCAAATTAAAGCTGAGCTGTGAGCAGCCGCTTGAAAAACGCTTGACATCAGCTGTATTTTCTGACCTGAGATGGGGAAAGCAGGGTCTGAGTTTAAGTCTCTGAGGCCCATTGCTACTAAGCCCTTGCATTACCACTGCGTCAGGCAAGGCGATGCAAGGGCGTAAGTGATATTTCCTAAGCTACATAAAGCCACCTTGCATGGCTCTGCATGGCATAGTAAATCCAGGGTAAGGCAAGGCCGCACAGATCACTGCCTTGCTCTACTCTGCATTGAGAAGGCGTTCCATGAGTGGAGTGTGGGCACTCCACTCATCTGTCCATGTGTTGTGGTGCATTTCCAAATTTACTAAGGTTAGTAAACATGTGAATGGGTCAAAATGCTACGCTATCCCAACAGAGGTGTAACTAGCAGAATTTTTTTTATTTCTCCTCGGTATTTCCTCTTTTTACGTGTACTGCACATAGAAAGAGGGAAATGCGTCTTAGAATTGTTCTTGTGCAGCAAGGTGTTCCTTCCTGCAAAACAAAATCCTGCCTGAACACAGGCACCCTTTCACCATGCTACAAGGGTGCCTGCGTTGCTCCGGCACAGAGAGAAATCAGAAATACACCATATCTTAGTAAATATGGTGCTTCTTGCTCTCTCCCTTTGATGCAGTGCAGCAAGTAAATCTGGCCCGGAGTTTTTCAGAGTCGATTCTAGGCTCAGCACAAGTCACCTAAACTAGCGCTGCATTACTCCCTTGCCTTGTGTGATAAACTGTGATTCCTTACAGCTCTGGACAGCGTCACATGTGGTGTAGCTTTCTTTTATTAACCCTACAAGAAGGAAAAGCTGAGGCTGACCTGATGCGGAGGTTTTACACAAATCCCTGCTCCACCCATTTAACCCATTAAGCCATCTCATTGCTTGATGGCTCTTCGACAGTCATGCTTGCTAGTAAATTATACACCGGCTTGTGATGAAGACAGACTGACTCCTCCGGTGATAAGAGCAGTCTAAAGGGAAAAGAGTATTTTAGTTATCGCGTGATTCTGAGTTTAGAGGCTTGTGGAGTCAGTGAGGGAAGGGTTAGGTTTATATATAGCACTCAGCAGATTTTAGGTGCCCCAAGAAAATGAAGGGAGATAAAGTGCTTTGCCCAAGATCATACAAATTGATCAAGTGAGGAACCGGGATTGTGAATTCAGAATCACTGATCAGTAACGTATAAGTGCGCCGCTCATGATAATTAAACTGAAGAAGTACTCCTTCTTTGACAGGCAGGCAGCGGGTTTTTACACTTTCTCCAGAGGCCACAGCAATGAGGCAGGAGGGTGAGATGTTTCTTATTGGTAGCTGAACTCCTCCTCACAGTGGCGTAATGTAAAATTATGGGGCTCCCCTACATAATTTAAAGAGGGGCACCCGAGTATCCCACATCTAGCAAATCTTCGTTGCTCTTTGGCAGAATTGGTCTCTTCAGGAGGGTTTGGAGGCCCCTGAAGGTTTGGGGGCCCAATGTACCACATTGGCTGCAGGACTCTATGTTACGCCCCTGCCTTCCTTCTAGATCACTGTCCAGCAGTCTGCTCAGTGACCAGTGAATGGCCATGACCAGTATCTAAGAAATCCATGCTTCCTTCCCTAACTCTAACTCAAAGGTTGATTGAGGTCTTTCCAATCGACAAACGATAATGTCAACAAAGCATTTTAATAAACTTATAACTAGATGACTGAAGCTGTAAAATCTCTTGCCACACAATTTGGGGATTTTCGCAGTGTGCTAAACTTCTGAAGTTTTTTATTTAAATGTGCATTAGCCTACCTTCAGCACTAGGACACCATTGCTTCTGCTGCAAACAACCAAGATGGACTGGCCCAACTTGGCAGCCACTCTTTGTCCCCTGCTCTGAGCCCCAACAGCCCGTGCAAAGTCCCGACCACTTACTATCACTTTCCTCTTTGACCACTGCAGACACTGGTCACTGTGGACTGGAGCCTCAATGACCAGTGGCAGTGCACTGGATCCCAGTGCTTGGAACACCACTGCCTTTTACAGGTGGGCCAGTGCTTTTCTATTTTACAATTCATTGGTCTATCCAAGAGGAGCCTTTCCCAGCATAATGGAATCACCACTGATGACACACACCACATTACATTCTCAGCCAAGACACCACTACCCTCAGTCTCATTAACTCACCCAGCACAAGATGGTTTTCCTAGCAGGGTTGTGGATATGGCTGCCTCGCTTAGTTTCTTGGTCAGATGGACCAGGCTATTGTAGAAGGCACCAGAGTTAAGTTCGCTTGCTTTTTCGTGTATCCCTTGGGATGTCTACTGATCCGTTCCCAAAATCCAGTGTGCACACCCCATGCACTCAACATTTTGTTGTATCGTGGGTTTGTAAATGAGTACGAACACTAAAGAGTCCTCGCTCCCGGCATGTGTCATTGAGAGATGTTTCCCTCACTGTGTCACCCCTCACCACCCCACCCCCATTTCCGTTTTATGGTTCAGATTCTATAAGTCCTCAGGAAGAGGCCCCTTTGATGTTTGTGCCTGCCCCATCTCCCACCTCTTGCTTTTATTGTTGCACAATCGACTTTTAGGGGTGAATCCACATTATGACACAGTCAAGTTAGTTGCAGCTCAGAGCAGTTTCACGACTGAAGGCTAACAGAATGACTGCCAATCAGATTTCATCCGCGGTTTGCATCTAACACGATTGTGAAACAAAAAAGCCTTTGCTGTTAAGAGTTGTGGTCCTGCCCAATACTGAGCACTTTTCTTCTAAAAGATCAAGCTTTGACCTCTGCTTGATGCGCAGGACTGGTGTTGGGTTTGCCTCAGCATGCGGTACTTTGATGGCCCATCTCCTTCCCACCATTGATGGAGCTAGGACCAATCCCCTGTGAGAGCCCCTTATGTTTTGCTGCTCTCCCTGAACTGTGGTTTAGATATCACTCATAAATCAGTCTCATTATTCTGGGTCTATTTGTATCATTACAAGCCTAGTGCTATAATTCTGTGCTAACGACCAAAGCACTAATGACTCATGGCACCATTTTGAGCACAGTTCCAAAATTATTGGTCTGATATCATCATTACAAGCTTAACATCTACTTCTGATTCTAGTGACATTATTATTTTTTTTCCCGGAGTTTTATATAGCGCAAACTTGACCCAAAGTTATCAGTGTGCTTTACATGAGCACCAGTTGCGTTACAGATGGACACATTCATTTTTGGTATACACAGGGAGATTAAGTGATTTCCCCATAATAACAGGATGTTAAGCGTATCTGCCGAGGCTCGAACCCGGTTCCCCAGCGACGAGGTCGACCGCTCTAGCCGTAAGGCCACATCCTACAATGACTTTATCATAACAAGCTTAATGACATCATGCTGGAGCTGACATCTTTGACATGCTAATTGCACTATATTGGGCTTGAGTCACAAACTTCATTTTATTATACGTAAAGTAATACTCCAGTTGACTACTTACTAAAGAATGTATTTCACAGACTTAAGGGTGGAGATTTCCACCCCCGTCTCTCTTATCTGTTTTGTGAGAGGTCTCTGGCACACGGCAGAAATCTCCCCCCATGTCAATATACTATTTTCAAGTAAATGTGGAAGAATTAAGGGGGAGTGGTGTTCAAATTAGGAATGATTACTCAAAAATGGGTGCCGTTAAGGGACATAGGAGGAGGAGTTTGAGAGGGACATGCTGATATATAGATATTATTTCAATAATATGAATAAAATGCTTAATTAAAAAATTAAATCAACCTTTTAACTTATTTAAAAAAGATACATTTTATTAACTTTTTTTTCATTTAGGAACTTTTTACCAACTGTATTACATATTACACACAAAGTAAAATGCTAGTTATGTTAGGATTTCTTTTTTTAATTGTTTAGAAAAATCAAATATTTATATTAATTTAATATATTAAAGTCACTTTATTATTGAATGCAAATTTATTTTGAGAGGTTTAGGAGTTTATGTGCTGTAATTGTTTTACTTTTTTAGTTCAAAATTAATATATTTTTAAAATTGTTTTACCTTTATGCTTTACATTAAAATATTTTTAAATATAAACAAAAGTAACATTTTTGAAATTTCTCTATCCTTTCCTAAATAGACATCTCTACCAGCAGGTAAAAAACTACAAATAGCAACTTTACACTTGTAAATTTAGTCTTCTGAGGCTCTAGCTCCTCATTGGAAAGGAAAGAGACATGTAAGTCTGCAACTAGGTGTAAAAAGTGCAGAGTTACATCTAGATGTAGGAGTAGCTCTAGAACTAGTTCAACAATTATGTAAATTTGGACCAAATGTGTCTACAGACATTATTTTGGGTCAATTAATATTATGAGCTTTATCATATTATATCAGGATTGGTTACAATATTAAGGTGCTTATTACATCATTCACAGTCAAATGACATCATCGTTAGGAGCTGAATTACATAATTGTTCTAATTATATTATCAACATTAGACTAATGGCATTGTTCTGGATTTACACAATGTGGCTAGTCATGTTCTTCTGCATCTAACAACATCTTACTAAATGCATAACTATTGAGCTAATGACATATTTCATGCTCTAATTAGATCATCAATATGGGGTTAAGACATCAATATGGTTCTGACAGCATATTACTGTGTCTAACGAGATGAAGGCCTAATGACATAGTATGGGGGATAATTACAAAATTATAGGCCTGTTACATCATTCATGATCTATCAGCATGATCCTTTCCGGTTGACATCATTCAGTATCTGATGACTTCATCATTATGGGACTTAGGATACTAATCAATTCCTCTTGAAAGAACTTGTATATCTCTTGGGACATCTTTTTGGATCTAATTGCATTTCATTATTAGGCTAATTAGATCATTTAGGCTACAAGGGCACCTCAAGTCTGGGTCTAATGAGATAATGACAGTACTGACATAAGTCTAAGTCTAATGACGTGATTCTGGCTCAACACTACATCACTTGTGTTGCTGGGTCTAATCATATCATTGCACATGTGAATGCCTGTATCTCTAATGTCTAGGGAACATTAAATATAGAGCTCTATTCTTGTAAGAGGTACAGCGGTGGCAGCTGACATGAGGATGTATAGCTCACTTTAAAGTACCTTATGCCCGTCTGCACACCCTCGCTCCTATCTCCAGCCTTGTGCTAAACATTCCCTCTAAAAGTCCACCCATATTCAATACCTGATGCTGCAGGGTACTTTTTTCCTTCCTCGTCTCTGGAAAGGATTCCCTTTTACTCCACTCTAAAGAGTATGTTTTCCAGCCGCGGCCCGTGCAGGTAAAAACGGTGGGGCCGAGTTGGGGGGATTCGACAGATGGCCACGAGGGTAAATTAAATAAAGAATTCATTTTCCCTCATCGTCGTCTGTCGTAATCCCCTCCCACCGCCTCACCACTCTTACCTGCACGGGCCGCAACCGATGTTTTCTCTCACTCATTTAATTCGCAATGACATTAAGTGGTATGTTAGGATCACTTTCCATAGCAGTTCCTCATTCTTAAATCAAGTCAGCGGCATAAAGGCTGAGAAACACAAATATGAGTACTAATCGTCTTTGAGATGCGTATTCGGCAAGAAAACATTTCTTTTAATTCATGCCACTGCGGCAACGTTTCTCTTTCTATTAAGGACTGTCTGAGAGAGAGGCTGTGAGTGGGTTGGAGGAGAGAAAAGTAAACATGCAAACAAAACCAAGGAGTGGTTTGACCATTAGTGGACTTAAACGTAAATTCGACTTGGATATTATCTGTCGTAAAAGATAAAACACGTTTTTGAGAAAATCTTTCACCTTCTGTCTCTTCCACCACTTCTTGCAAGTGTTCTTACATAGCTCCGGATTAAAAAAGTACATGTTATGACAGTGGTGCCCGACTCCAGGTAAAAGATATTTTGCCAGTCAGTACCGAGTCTCTTAGAAGCTGCTTCAAGACAGGTACACAGACTGACCGGGGTACAGCATGGCCCCCAGAAGCAATAGGACAGGATAAGGAAGGTCCTTCTGGGGTAGCATGCCAGCATAAATACTGTCCATCAATGTGACAGGATACACAGTGGCCTTCAACAGTAGAGTGCCAGGATAAATAATGCCCACCACGAGAAGCGATGTGACAAGATAAACGTTGGCCAATTGAATAAGTGACGGGATAAGCAGTGGCCTTCAGCCGTAGTGTGTCAGAATGCAAAAGGTCCTTCAAGAGTACCCAGCCAGGATATATACTGTAAATCAGAAGCATGCAACCATGAATACTGACCATCAGAATATGTCATACGGCATAAACAGTGGCCTTCAGCAGTAGTGGGCCCAGTGAGTGACTGTCATCAGCAGCAGTGAGCCAGGATGAATAATGTCCATAAGAAGCAACGTGACATGGCACACACTGACCATCAGCAGCAGTGACAGGATAAAGGATGGCCATCAGAAAGAGCCGCCAGTGCAAGAAACTGATATTTGTATCAGGTACCAGGTTAAAGAACGACCATGGGAATACTGTGCCAGCACAACTAATAACAACTAGCAAACTGTCACGGACGCCCATTTGGAATTGTGTACTAGGAATAATAATAACCATCTACAATAGTGTGCCAGGATCAATAGTGCCTTTTGGGTCATTATTGGTCATTTATAGTAAACAGAAGTAGAGTGGTGAGATAAACAATGGCCATCAGTAATTTCCTGTCAGAATCAATACTGTCCCTTGGGAAGACGTGAAAAGATAAATAATAACTATCAGAAGTTTGGTAGAAGAAACGATGCCAACCAGGACTTGTATCCTAGGATGAACAAGTACATTTGAGGAAACAGTGGTCAGGCGAGACCTAAAAAAAAGCTAACTAGGAACATAGTACCAGGGTAAAAAGCAACAGAAAAGCTGCTCTTGAATAAACAATAACCACTGGATATATTGTACCAGTGCGGACATTAGCCATCGTAATTGGCATGTGAGGACATGGAAAAACCATTACGGACACAATATCAGAATTTTAAAAAGATCACGGAGAAAGTTCTACCAAGATATAAAATGTCCATCAACAATAGTGTGCCACAGTAAACTACAGCGATCATTCATCACGACCAATGTCTATAGATGACGGTGTTCCACATTAATATTGACTCAAGTAAATCGTATTCTTCCAATATTTTTAATTAATGTGTTACAATGATTCGTTTTTTATTTTTGTTTTATATGCACATTTTTGGTAATTTAAGTTTTTTTAATTAATACATTTTTGATATTATATCGGTTCAAATGTTATCGATTTTTTATGGACTATTGGAAGTGTAGGATAAAATGGTGTTTCAAAAAAAAAATAAAACCTGTTCAAATGACAGTCATGTTTTAATTTCCAGTTTGAGAACCTTGTGGCAGAAAGAGCATTATGGCACCATTATTCCCAAACACCACCTTTGAGACCATGAATTGTGAGTCTCCATTTCTTTGTCAGTCTTCATTCTCTCTAGAACGCCAATGGTGTTTTGAAGGAATTGCAAATACACATTGATTGAGTAGCATTGTTTATATGCACATCATATGTAGATAAATATAGCTTTACCTCAAACCGGTATTTATTAATGGTTGCATGACACAATAACAACAATAACATTATTGTGGTTCAAACTTATTGGATACAAAAGACTGATAGCCATAATATTGACTTTCTTAAACCCTAAAGCAAATAAAAAAATATTGACAATAAAATATCTTCATTCAAAACACTGGAAAGCCACCAATACTGATAATAAAAATATAAAGTATAAAAGAATTGAGAACACATTAAAGCAAAAGTAACCCAACAAAAACATTGATAACTAGCATGTCACCTACAATAATATTGTAACAAATCTTTAAACCCTTAATATTTGAGCAACTAACTATAATATTGTAACAAATCATTAAACCAGTAACTGCTGAGTCGTACCTGCCCCAGTGCTGAAATCCTTTTCTGATGTTTGGAGAACTTTGAGCAAATATAGCAACAGGGGGTGTCTTTTTGGAAATTGGGAAAAAGGTGCTCTGCAAGAATGTGTATGATTGTTTTCTTACAAGGGCATTAGCAGCAGGTTTTCTCTGCTAAGATTACAATCTTCCCTGCTTTTAGGAGTAAACAAAGTTGTAAAAGAACATTTTATTTTACCATTGTTTATGCATTTTTCTGATTGGTGATTGGTGATCCATTTATTTAAATTTTTGTGGTTTGAACTTCCTTACAGTTTGTGGTTAAAACAGGTATGAAACTCATGGGTGAACCCAAGAGGCTATACATTTGTGAAAACTAAACAACATTTTGCATACAGGAAGGAGTCATTTGTGTAGATTGCTTATGGTTCTCCCATTGAAGCTAATTGTTGAAATACAAAATAATGTAATATACAAGAAGTTGACAAAGTTCAAATCTCGATTTTTGTGATTTACAAAAGCAATATACCATTTCACTGATCAGATCCTTCTGGACAAAGGGATATATATATATATATATATATATATATATATATATATATATATATATATATATATATATATTCACTGAAAAAACCATAGGTTTCACACATGTTATAGTTAGCGGAAAATTTAATGATAAAAAACCAATGAAATTGCCCCGTTATAGTTAGTGCTGGCAACTATAACTCACGCGACCGCAATCCTCTGCTGATGCTAATACTG
Source organism: Triturus cristatus (assembly GCF_964204655.1). NCBI lineage: Eukaryota > Metazoa > Chordata > Amphibia > Caudata > Salamandridae > Triturus > Triturus cristatus. Next base: position 137,707,222 of record NC_140580.1, on the reverse strand, counting down.
TATTTAGACACTTATTTGCCCATGTCTTCTTCCATACATTTTTAGCTATACATATATTACAAATATTTTTTTTTCATAAAGACACATATGTCATCAGCAGAAGATTGCGGTCGCGTGAGTTATAGTTGCCAGCACTAACTATAACGGGGCAATTTCATTGGTTTTTTATCATTAAATTTTCCGCTAACTATAACATGTGTGAAACCTATGGTTTTTTCAGTGAATTTGCAAGGTTTTTTAAATGCTAATTCCTAACTATAACGTGTGTGAAACCTATGGTTTTTTCAGTGAATTTGTACGGTTTTTTAAATGCTAAGTGACTTTACGCCATTCGTGGCGTGCGCGCCCACTTAACGCAGTTCGTTCCGTGCGCGCACGGTGCGCTTCGCGCACCGTGCGCGCACAGTGAGCACGCGGTGCGCTTCGCGCACCGCGCACCCACTTTACGCAGTTAGTGCCGTGCCCACGTTACGCTAGATGGGCCATGTACGCACGATGCGCTTCGCGCACCGTGCGCACATGGAGGACATATTATGCGCTTCCTTGTGATAGGTAATCTGTTGAAATTTTTTGGGAAAATTTTCTGTGCTCTGATAAGCCATGCACAAATGGTGGCCTTCGGCCACCATTTGCACAAGGGGTGGAGAAAGTGTGGATAGTGTTTTTTTTATTTTTATTTTTTTACCATACGCTTACGGTAAGCGTACGGTAAGCGTACCCCGCGAAATTGCCGAAAAAAAAATAATGCCGTTTTTGCTCTTGGGGGATGTTTGGGGACTCCCTCAACATGACTATGTGAGAGGGAGTTGTCAAAACATCCCCGTAACATGTTTTTTGCCATCATGTTTGATACATAACACTCAGTGCGGTAGACAAAATGGCGGACGCCGCTTCCTGGTTTCTGCCGATTCGAATGTTTACTAAGATCTAAGAGCCAATCAGAATCGCGCTCGCGCACGCCACCGTACGCTTACCGTAAGCGTACGGTAAGCGTACCGTAAGCGGGCTCAGATATATATATTGATTTAAAGGCTATTTTCTCAGAATCTACTGAACAGATTTACACCAAACCTACAAAAGGCACTTCCTTGACCTAGGGACTACCTCTCTGCCAAATTTCTAGTAATTCTGTTCAGCCGTTCGGGCTGTAGCTCGTTCTAAAGGTCCTATGGAAAAATGCATGGGAAAAACGCGTTTTGGGACCCCCCTTTTATCTCAGCCCCCGCTTGACGAATCCCCCCGAGACTTTCAGGGTAGGAGCGGAGCGTAGCGCCCCACCTATTTTGAGAAATTCGCGAGGATTCGTCGACCGGCGCCAAAGTTATTCAAAATAGAATGTTGAGGTTTTCCTATGGAAACGTGGTCCTAACTATAACTACCTACTGGCGACCGCCAGTAGGTAATATATATATATATATATATATATATATATATATATATATATTCGCTCCACCAACTCCGGTAAGGAACCAATGGCTGTCACGGGCGGTCCGAGTAAGGATACCGGAACTCCTCACATAAACTCCACACTGTCCCCTTGCTGCCAATGAAACACTCGGACACTCCGTAGAAAAGTAAATCCTTTAAACAGGCAAGTAGAACGACGCATTTCACCATTACGGCTTTATCACGCTCGTAAAATCGACATCCCACCATGTTTAAATACAACACGATAGTGAATTGACAATGAAAAAGAAAAACAGACTTCTCATACCAGCACAGCTCAGAAATGATACAAATGATGTGGCCATTTTGAAGTGTCGCATATACAGGAATACAAGCACGCTAATGCCATGACTGTATATATATATATATATATATATATATATATATATATATATATATATATATATATATATATATATATATATATATATATAAAACAAAACCTGAATTGCTGGATATCGATCCAGGGATCAGCAGGTACGGATCACCAAAGTCTTTGAAGTTTTTGTAAAAAGGCATCCAAAAACAGGTTACAGCTTCTTTTATTATTTATTGAATGTCACCAAAAAAGTGTGTGCAGACAAGTGTCCGCCCCGGACGCGTTTCGATCGCAAAAGCGATCTTGATCACCTGACGCGCCGGTGACGGGTATCTATTTTTAAACAGATTCCAACCAATGGAATTCGTAAAAACAATTGATTCTACGTAAATTCAAAAGAAAGAGTGAAAAGACTAATGCACAGTTAGAGAAAACATCCTAATTACTTTGTTTGTCTCATTTACAATTAAGATATGTAATGTGGCTAGCACATGGATTTAAAAAGAAAGAAACCATACATTCTTATTGAATGCCCTTGCCGCTAATTCATGAAGACAGGGACTGAAGCTTGTATATAACCATGCTCATCTTGTTTTAGTTACAATGAACATTTCAAAGAACCACATTGCGGAAAAAATACTCAGCTATCGGTTGTCTAATAATCAAAAAGCATATTTTGGCAGTAAAGTGATAATTGGCCAATGCCAGTTAATTCACGTCCCATATTACATACAATGAATTTGGCTGATTATAAAAGTATGTTAGACAAGTGCCTAAATTAATTTGTAATCATACTATATGCCACCGATCAAAAATTAGTCCCCTTCCTATGGAGTAGATACACAGTGTATCATTATTGTAAACGTATTGATCTCATATCGTTATCTCTTTAAAACATGTGCAAAAACAGTGTAAAGAGTGAAAATTATAGTGAATAATACATGAATCCCATAATAATATAAAATCTTAAAAAATAGGGGTGCAGCAGAGGGCAACAAATGTCAAAAAATTAATCGTATCATGTATAATTTTGAGAATTAATTTATCTGGAAGTTGATATTGTCAAACCTCTAATGAGTTTGGTGCCCAAAGAAGAAGTGTAAATATCTCAAGGAATGAGAAGTATCAGACATGGCGTGTTCCTAACAATGTTGAAAACTCAATCTCCATACATAGGATGTTTTGAATAATTGATTAAATTCTGTAATGATAGAGAGAGAAAACCAAATATGAGTCATTGGGCTCTGTGGCTCTGACGTTCAATGTATCCCCTATAAGTGTAAGACCGATTCTATCATATTTGAATTATAGGAAGTGATGTAAATCTTCACAGGTGTTTAACCCATGCGGTTTACGTGTATCTAGCATGAGGATAAAAGAAGACTCCAACTGCCTTAATTTCTTCTCGGTGTTACCTCCCCGAAAGTTGGGGGGGAACAGACCCAATCACAGAATAAGTTAGGTCCTTCAATATGTTGTTGTGCACAGCTTTCAAGTGTCGCGCCACTGGGTAATTTTCATCTGAATTAACTATGGCGCGCAGATGTTGAAGAATCCAATTAAAGACTGGTAGTTTAGTGCTGCCTATGTATTTTAAATGGCAGGTACACAGTAGTTGGTATATAGCAAACTCCGTTCTGCATGTATAATGCTCTTTTATACAAATCGGAGTGTCACTAAAGGCCGTGCAATATTCGGACAAATTCAAACCAAACTTGCATGCTCGACATGACGAGCATTTGAAGAAACCAGATTTAGGTAGCCAAGTTTTTTTCACTATGACTTCAGGGCAGGTTTTAATTAGGGCATCCTTCATTGAAGTTGCCCGCCTAAAAGTTATATTGGGGAGTGTTGGCAGTAGGAATCTCAGTGTCAAATCTGTCATGACAATAGGCCAATGTTTATACACAATGTGTCTGATGCTCTTTTCCTGTTTACTGAAAGTGGTAATTAAACGAATTGTTTGCATGTTGTCTGATGTAGGTTCATTGAGTGCTGTAATAGCAAGACTTTTCTTGGTTTGAAGGCAAAGGTCCCGTGGTCGAAAATTGGCCTTGTCCAACGCTTTTTGCAAGTTGGATCGTTCGTATCCACGGACCAAAAAACGGGAAAAAGCCTCCATTTGACATTTCTCTAAATCTGACTCTAGACTGCAGATGCGTCTTATACGGAGAAATTCTCCGTATGGTATGCTGTGAATCAAGTGACATGGGTGAGCACTGCTGGCATGTAGAGTAGAATTGCCAGCAGTGCTCTTCCTGTGTAGTCGAGTTTGTAATTGATTGTCAACAATGTAAACCTCTACATTGAGAAATTATACCTTTTCTTGACTGATTGTGGCTGTGAATTGAAGATTCATAGAGTTTTGATTGATGGCTGAGATGAACTGCCTTGCTTCACATTCTGTCCCATCCCATATGACAAATATATCGACAATATATCTGCCATAGTATTTTACATGATCATTCCAAAATTGTTTGTGTGTCACTTTGAGTACGTGCTCCTCTCACCACCCAACCAAAAGACAGGCATAAGTTGGGGAAAAACACACACCCATCGCAACTCCCCTAAGTTGTTTATAGCGGATTTTGTTAAATAGGAAAAAGTTGTTGTTTAAACACAGCTCTATCATTTGAAGTAGCATGTTGTTGTGTTCTTGTAGGCCAATGGCGCGACTCTTTGTTTCACTGCGGCTATACCTTGCAAATGATTGATGCATGTATATAGTGATGCTATATCCAAGGTTATAAGCCACCAATTTGAGTGCCAATCTATAAGATTAATTTTCATTAGAAAATCCCCAGTGTCTCTTATAAATGAGGGCAGATCGAACATGTGGGGCTGAAGAAAATAATCTACATACATGGATGCTGCTTCCAAAACATTGTTTCTGGCAGAAATTATAGGTCTACCTAAGACTGGGGATACCCCCTTGTGTACCTTAGGAATAAAGTACATAATGGGAATAGTAGGAAAATCATTTTTCAAAAAAGAAATTCTTTTTTAGTCAGCAGCCCCTGTCTCTTCCATGATAGTAGGTTTTTCATTACAACATCCTTTACCAAGTTTAAATCTGTCTTACTTGCTTTGGCATAATAATTGGTATCAGAGAGATGTCGTTCTGCTTCTTTCAAATAGTCAGCCCTAGGCCACATGACTATGTTGCCTCCCTTATCGGCATTCATTACAACAATGTCATGCTTGTTACGTAATTTATTTATTAGAGCCCAATAGTTTCTAACTTGATAGTTACATTTCCTATGTCTGGATTGTACAGAAGTTTGTAATTTCTTTAAATCCTCCACAACCATATCACTGAAGACATCTACACAGTCTTTGGGCATGAGTGGATAAAATGTTGATTGAGGGCTAAAAGGACTAGCAGCCGCCATTCCTAAATTTAACCCCAATTCAACAGTCTGGTCCAAGTTAGCAGTTAAGTCATTTTCATTGTCTTTTACTAAAGACTGTAGATCACCAAGAATGGAAATATCAGCAACTGTGAGGTTTGATGTACCAGCAGTGTTTGACACCGTTCTGGGGTCAGTCTTATTAAGTTGGAAGAATTTTCTGAGTTTTATCTTACGAATAAATTTGTATATGTCCACCCGAGATTGTTTATAAGAAAAATTTGATTCTGGGCAATAAGATAAGCCCAACGTTAACAGCTGGGTTTCCGCTGTTGTCAAGGTGGTGTCAGTAAGATTAATGATGGTGTTGTCTTGTTTTACTGGCGATTGCGCCTCCACCATCCTCTGCCCCTTTTGGATATAGTTGAGCCGCCGTTTGCGCCTCTCCCTTCTGGATTGGCTGGGGTTGCGGGTGTGGTGTTTTGTTTGTTCCTTGGGCGTAAAGTTGCTCGCCTGTCCATTGTTAAAAAACTCAGCTGTTCCCCCAAAGTATGTTTGATGGATTCCTCTGTGTTTCCTTGCAGAGGCACGCTACTTGTGCCATCCTCAGAATCGTAGCTAGTCAGGGAATCAGTGTCCCCTTGTGCAGAAATGTTGCCGCTTACTCCGGACGCTGATTGCACATTTGTTTGTACGGTCGTTGCAATATTTTTTACATTGTCAAATTTGCGTGAGAACGTGAATGCTCTGCCACACATTTAATCATCCCGATCCCGGGCGAACTTGAAAGCTTTACGAGTTTTTATTGTGGCTTCATGATTTGTCAGTCTTAACAGAATGACCGCTCGGCGTTTGGCAATTATCTCACTGGCCTCAAGCATTGTATTCAATTCCTCAATCTCTTTGATAATGGCGTCCCTATCAATCTCCGCATATTTAATTAAAATGTTGACCATATTCATTGATGCTTGGAGATTATTTGAGGCCCATTCCGCCAACATATCAGGGTGTGGGTTTTCAAATGTTGGAGTTATCATTACCCGCATTCCCCGTGGCACTCTTTCAACGTCCCGGTATTTTTCAAGGGACTTTTTCTCCCACCATTTGGTAATTTCACTGCGTTGAAGTTTTTCAAGTTTCCTTAAAAGCCCTCTCACGTCATTGGTATTGGTGCCATCTAATCTTTTGTTTGATGTCCGGTCAACGCTCGGCAGATTGACAAAGAGCTCCTCTGCTGCAGCTTCCCGATCACGCAGCGTGTCTTGGGCTGACATAGTGTGTGGTGAAAAGTTATAACGTGATGTACCCGCCCCAATGTCTATGGGCTTGTCTTTGGAAAAATGCCAATGACTCAAACTCCCGACCCGTCAATGTCTATAAATCGTGGCTCCTTACCGCAGAATGTAGTCGAAATACGGGGTCCTCCGACTCCACAAATGGCCTGCTGGTAATCCGGAAATCTCCACTGATGTTCTGCCTGGTTTGACGACGGGGGGCGTGACTCTCCTACTCCTTCCGAGTCGTTTAGCAACTGCTGAAAGCGATGTCCGGCCGATCAACGCCACGCCTACTTGTTGGGAGGGGGTCTGTAGTCCGGAGTCAGCCGACTTCCAGATCAAATGAAGATATGAAACAAAACCTGAATTGCTGCATATCGATCCAGGGATCAGCAGGTACGGATCACCAAAGTCTTTGAAGTTTTTGTAAAAAGGCATCCAAAAACAGGTTACACCTTCTTTTATAATTTATTGAATGTCACCAAAAAAGTGTGTGCAGACAAGTGTCCGCCCCGGATGCGTTTCGATCGCAAAAGCGATCTTGATCACCTGAAGCGCGGGTGACGGGTATCCATTTTTAAACAGATTCCAACCAATGGAATTCGTAAAAACAATTGATTCTACGTAAATTCAAAAGAAAGAGTGAAAAGACTAATGCACAGTTAGAGAAAACATCCTAATTACTTTGTTTGTCTCATTTACAATAATGATATGTAATGTGGCTAGCACATGGATTTAAAAAGAAAGAAACCATACATTCTTATTGAATTCCCTTGCCGCTAATTCATGAAGACAGGGACTGAGGCATGTATATAACCATGCTCATCTTGTTTTAGTTACAATGAACATTTCAAAGAACCACATTGCGGAAAAAATACTCAGCTATCGGTTGTCTAATAATCAGAAAGCATATTTTGGCAGTAAAGTGATAATTGGCCAATGCCAGTTAATTCACGTCCCATATTACATACAATGAATTCGGCTGATTATAAAAGTATGTTAGAAAATATATATATTGTTTGTGGGTTGTCCAAAAACACTTATATCCAGAGCTAACAACTGAATTGTAGATCGCAGTGATTTTTCATTGTGTACAGACCATGAAGCAATTCATAGCTAAAATCTAATCATTAAAACTGGGTATGAAAGAAACCTATCCATTATTGAAATGTGACCTAGATACTGAGTTTAGGGATAGTGGTTATTTTGCACAACTCTGACATTAGGATTAACCATGCATTCACGTATTTCAGAGGGCATTTTGCATAGCGTGTTCATTCACTGGCTTACATTTTGAATAAAAAATAGAGGGAAATTCAATTGATAATAACATATGTTCTAATACTCTGTATTCCCACACTTCTCTCAATAAAAAAGGACCACACTTGTGTGGCTGGGCCCATCTCACGAGATAGGAGAGGCCTCGAAACACCACATCGAGACAACTAAATATTTGTCTTTTCAAATTGACTTGTTTTGGCTATGTGAGTAGCTGCGGTATTTTAACACATGCTTTCCCACCATCAAGGGAAACCTACAAAACCCAGACATTTTTAGAAAACTAGACAACTATAGCAGTTCAAAATGGTGTGGCTTGCATGCACCCCACTATGTTTTGCTAGTGAAAATCATCTGTAAACCTCAAACTTTCGTTAAAATCAGGCATTTACTTGAAATTCCTGTCAGGAAAAGTTATAGAATCTGTGGAGATCTTCAAGATGTCTACCCTTTGCATTCTCACACTTCGCCTGTCGACTTGTATGGGTGGGCCGATGACTCTCAACAGATGAGACCCCATAACACAACATGGGGACTGCAAGTTTTTGCATTGACTAGTGACCCCTTTTGGTGATGTGGTAGTTGGGGTTTTGGGCCACCACAGAGGTAAACCTACCAAACCTAGATATTTCTGAAAACCAGGCTGGTGTGTCTTGAGTGGGTTTCACAACATTTTATCACACAGAATGGCCTGCAAACCTCAAACTTGGCTAAAATTGCACATTTCCTTGTTCCAAAATCTGCAGAATTAGGAAATCACCTACAACCCAGAATTTCCACACTCTCCTGATAAAAACGGTACACACCATATGAAATCAATGTGGTCTTCACATGGTCACTGTTTTGGTCCATTCTCATCTCAGGTATTCAGTCCAGCGACATAAGTAGGGTAATGTTTTTATAAGTGCCACTAATTTTAGTACCATTGCCCAATAAACAAAGCACCACATATGAAGAATTAAGAACCAAAAAAATTAATTATTTATATCCCCTAAAAAAATTCACGTTTCAGCAGTCCTTAAAATATATCCTCATGCAGCAAAATACTCTAATCCAGTTTTTTGGAGACATCTCCAAAAATCCACATTAAACTAATCTACCAATACTCAAGTTGCATTCAAAGTCGAAATACGAATCTCTGTAGCATATATACACCTTTAACTAATGCACTGCTCCCAAGGGGAGGCCCAGGTTTGCAGCTGTGAATGATACTGCACAGTCACTGTGATGGGGCACACTGACCGGGTCAGTGCTAAGTGCACCCAGTGAAAGGTGCACAGAGGAGCAGCTAGAATAGGGCGCCCTCTCTGTAATATGGGCTAAGCAAATGATTGCCAAAATTAAATTAACCAACAAGGAAAGAGAATTTTTTTTTGCCATTTTTGTGACCTCTAAATGATACTGTATTAAATAAAAGATATGACCAACCTGGCAAGAACTACGAAATAATGTTTAAATTATTGACAATGGGTGTGGTTTTATCAAGAGATATTTGTGCTTTAAGGATGAAAGACCCTCACCCGCCGAGGTCTACTCCTCACCTTAGCACAAAGTAGATGTGCTTGGGTTGACTCCAGTATAGTTGTTTTTTTCAGGAGATGTTTTTCATTGTTTTGGTGTAGGTGGGTTGCGTGTGACATCACGACCGTGATAGTAGTGGCCGGGTCGCCACTACAATGACGATCAGGAAAGTACACCAAAGTGTCTTTCAGCCATCAGTGATGGTGAGCGGAGTATAAAAATAACCACCTCATCAAGATCATAAGGGTCGTCAGAGTCCTGCAACACAACAAGCAAAAAACCCTCAACCCTTGCCGAAAACGATCTGCCTTTATGATTGGTCATCTGAAAATGTGGGCAGGATAAATAATGGTGAGCATAAATACATTACCGCAATAGATAACAATGATTGAATTACTATTGTAAATGTTAGTATCCTAAGTTACTACCATGTTACTTGATTGCATGTCAGTAATCAAGTCGAGTCTGTTAAAAACATGAATGCTGTCAGAACCACTGTGACAGGTTAAGAAGGGTGCATCAGGAACACTGTTTAGGAGGAAGAACAGCCATTGAGATCAGTGTGCCATAGTAAATGACTGACATAAACAAATAGGCACTAGGATAAATTGTTGACTTTAGAAAACAGCGCCTGGGTGAATAATAAGCACTAGGAATACTGTGCATGAAAAATGATGGCATCAGTAATACTGTACCAGCATCATGATTATCCTTAGAGAACAGTGCTACAAGATAAACATAAGCCTTTGAGGATTCTTATAACAAGTTTTTTTGTTTTTAAAACAACTAGCGGCCATTAGAAGTGTTGTACAGTAATAAAAGTTAGTAAATTGGGATGGTTAGTCAGAATTAATAATTATATTTAGAGTCATTCTTCCAATAGCCTGTCCTTGTGGCAGATGGTTTTATTTGGAGATTGTGAGTCCCTAGCCATTAAAAGCATTGGTCCGCCCATCCTTTAAGCCATGAACTGCAATTGTATGCATGGGAAAAAAAGAAGAAATGTTCTTAGCAATGCACTCATAGCCTCATTTTTAATTGGCTCTCTGTGGTTGTACGTGCAACCGGAATGTGACCTTTTAGCGCAACATGATTACAATTATCTATTTTTAACAGAGTCTTTTGGAGAATGTTTTTCCTCACATGATCCTGATATTACACTCCCAGGGGTTTATTTCATTTCCTGTTTGGACAGCGTTGGAATAGCTTCAGCTTCACATGGGACCAAATTCTGCTGCAAAGAACTCAGGCCACCTCTTCTTTTCAATGTGTTTCTGGCCCCCTCCGTTCTGGGGTCTGTGGTTTATGTATTTATCATTCCAGAGGGAAACAAAGGGACGTATGGAGTTCAAGTTATTGATGTTATATTTGCAACTCTTTTAGAAGTAAACAACCAGTGTTCTGTGGCAGTTGGGATTAAATGTAGCAATCTCACGTCACTTGCAAATTACAGGATTTTCTCTTTGTGCAGTTTCACAAAACTACGTGTCTCACTTTCCACGTAAAGGCCCATACTTTGGCCTTGCTATTCCCTTATGTACCTTACTAGGCCATTATATTTTCACAGACAAACCAATATCGGTTGTCGCAGTGCAAACTGAGAGAACATGCACGGCCAACGCAAACAGTGCAGGCTCCTGAATGTCAGTCACTGGTGAGATTAAGCACTCAAGTAATCATACGTGCCCTCTGTCAATCTTCCTTGCACTCATGCATCAATTCATCTACCAAATGACTCATTCTAGCATCCACCCACTCGCTTACTCATTCATCCACACAAAAAAACACAAATCAACAAGCATCTGCAAAATAATCTAAAAGTCGAGACATTAAAAAAGAGAACACTAATTTAATGTGACCGCCATAATCTCGCAAAAAATTGAAATTTAACATTAAACATAGTAGTTGGAGGCCAATTTAGAATATTATTGAGCAGGTTGCATCATTGTTTTAAAGCTCTAACAAGCATGCCACCATTAGTAGTGAGATGTCAAACGTTTGGGAACGGTAAAACAAATATACACTGTAGAGTTGGGCATATCATTTATTAGCACAGGCCTCGCGCAATGAGGTGAGCAGCAATCAAGTGCCTGGGAACAATGTCTGGGGAAGTGAGGGTGCTCTAAACAAAAATAAAATAAAAAAGCAGAAGGAAAAAATTGAAAGAGTATCTTTAAAAGGAGGAGATGGAAAACTAAAGGACTGGCCCACCAGCACGGGCTTGGGGGATGCGGTCCCAAAGCCCCTCTTTGGCATTGTGGTAGTGCTGTTTCTCTGCCCAGGGGCGTAGCTTTGGAGGTGCGTGGGGGGGTGGTGTTTGGGGTGTTACACTCCCCTAATGAATATAATATTTAATAAATAGTTGGGTACAGGAGCGTTCAGTCGGGTATGGTAACGAGTCTGTTGAATTTCACCTGGGATTTTTAATACTCACTCAGACAAAACACACACACAAACTCTGGTCTCTGTTTTGAAGGTCTTACAACGTGGTTATTTTACAAAATACTGTGTTTTAAGTTACCCTCACAGTCAACACTCCTTTCCCCTGGCCCTTAAGCCCCCTCTTATGTGCTGTTGGTTGACTTTCCAACCTTGAGCAGCCTTTTCCTCATCAGACCTGCACCCTTCCACAGTTCAGGGAAACACGACCCGGCACCTCACTCTTTAGTGCAGCTCTGCTTCAGGGTCTCAGCGCAGAGCCATGCGGATGGATGCTGCACCGCACCTCACCACACATGCCCACTGCCTGCACCAGAGCGTGCAGTCCAGAACCCAACCATTATCTTCTGACAATGCTCAATCGCGATCAAACAAAGAGGAAGCTCGAAAGGGATAAAGTGGGACCGTGAGGCACGCACCACTCTAAGTCAATACGCAACATCACAAGCCCCACTTCCCTAGCGCCCTAAACAGTATACATACTGTACACAAGGGGTCCCTTGACAGCTTCCAAACTAAAGACCCATTCCTCTATTGTAAGTGCCCGTTTTAAGTACAGGGTTGAAGCTATATTAACACATAGGAGTTGTGTCAATTAGTGGCATATATTCATATAAAGAATTATAGGAAGGGCCTCACATAGATGATCACCAGAGGCCTGTAGAAAGGTACTGCTGACTGGCTAATATCTCATCATCGGCATGTTCCTACACATGCAGCTCGAAGACCACTCCTAATGCGGCTATGAAGAGTGTCCAACACAGCTGCGTTTGCCAAATGTTCTATAATGCTCCCTGCATCAAAGAAAAATGTCCTCTAAAAACCTAAGATTTCTCTCTTCACTCTTTGAAACAAAAATGAGCAAAACAAGTTTAAAAATGAGTGAAAAGTATCCAAAAACAGTTTAATAGAGCGGGCCCTCGGTGCATGATTAAAAACCATTGAACATGCTCAGACCACAAGGTAACGGAGTGCTGACATGTTTCATTGTCAAAAAGAAGTTTACGGCAATTTCGTCAGGGCAAGAGGAGCAGGCTGTCACCCAGCACTACACTGCACTGCATCGCCAACAAGTGAAAGCCCACCAGTGGTCAGAAGAGGTTCAGGGGCTAGGTGTTTTGCAGGTCGCGAAACCCCTGCAGTGCCAGAATAGAAGGCTCAATCACCCATAAAAGAAAGTTCAGGATCTCATAGTTGTTCAAAACGTTCCACCTACAGGAATGTTCACAGCCACCTGCATTGGGCAAAAACTACAACTAATGACCATCAACTCTAAACTGGTCCCAATTTTGTAGCCGTCAAGTGTTTTTTTTTTTCTACTTGCCATAATATTTCTCCCACTGCAAAAGTAAAATATGCCCATTTGTACAGACTTTTGGAATATTTCATCAATTCATATGCATGTTTAAAAGGTAAAACAAAATCCAGGATTATAAACTGTTGTAGGTTCGTAAGAAAGAATAAAAAAAGAGAGAGAAACAACACTGAAAAACAGAGAAAAAGGAAAGAATGAAAGAGAAATAAGGGAAGAAAGGAAAAGAAAGAAGGAAAGCAAAAAAAGGAAAGAAAGAAAAAAGCAGGATATAAAGGATGAAAGAAAGATGAGAATTAAGTTAAAAAAGAAAAAAGTACAAAGTCAGATGAGGTGAGAGAAAGAAAGGAAGAAAACAAAAGAAGTAAGAAGAGCAAGGAGGAAGGCAGGAAAGAAGGGAATAATAGAAATAAGAAATTATGTATGGGGACAAGGTAACGGGAAGGTAGGCATTAGAGAGGGAGGAACGGAGGGATGAAATGGGGAAGGGAGTAAAAAAAAGAATGAAGGATATAAAGAAAAGACTAAAGAATATGCACTCATTAATGGCCATTTTCCCCTTCAGCTTTCTTATGGCTGAGTCATTCTGATACAAGATATTATACGTTTGGCTTTTCTTTCCTGGGACAAACGAAAATTGGCAAACTGGCCCAAGATGCACCATGTTAATCATCTGTACTTAAATGTCAAGTACACACAGAAATCTGCTTATGCCTGACAGAGCATCGATAACTGCAGCTCTCTTCCTGTGTGCTAAATTGATTGCATGTAGGAAAGTCCACTCATATGGATAGCAGCATTTCCTAATGGAGGGCACGGCTGGACAAAAGCTGCCAGATTGGCAGAAAATGTGCATCCATCATTAGCAAATTAAAGATTCCTGCAAAAAAAACCCTCCCGTCATCAGAACCTCCATCCACGATGGCGTAAATGTAAGGCTGGCTACCATATGCAGGAAAAACAGACACTCCTCCCCTATCTCATGAATGTGAAATCTAGTTCAGTACTACCCCTTCTCCACCTCTACAAACTAGTATCTCTTCGCAGGATACGCCCTAGATGCCACATCCCTTGAGACTTCCTTCCTCACCATTTTTTGCGCTCACAGCTCTGCCATTCCATTCCCTGTCCCCGAACCTCCCTTTAAGTCTCAGGCCAGCAGCGTTCCCCTATCCTCTGTAAATCCCCTCCTATGATGTCTTATCACTGCAACCTCTGCCTTCTCCTATCTTTCTATAGAACCGACTGTAAACCCCCCTCCACTAGTGCACAGTGCCCCTCTTCTCTGTAGCTGGGTCCACGCTGCATCTTACATCCTTACATACGTATACAGGCAGACATGACCTGGTGCCAGCTATAAACGCAACGAGTTCAACGGCATCTCACCAGGATCAACCAAGTAAAGTATGCAAGAAAATATGCAAGTTTGCTCTCTGCAGGAAGTGTAGACACCACTACTGACTTAATCGGTCGGTCAACACTCGACATCGAATCCCAGCGTGAAGTGGCCAGAAAATGGGCATCTACCTAAGGTTACTGAAAAGCAATTAACCTATGAAGTTCCGTAAAGCAATAATAACACTATAAGAGAGGTATCATTCATCATTTTAGTCAATAGTTTATAGTCTCGAGATAATCGTTAGTAGGCTAACCCAACAACAGTGGGGTAGACACCCAACCAAAACCTTTGAGCCACCACTGCACTAGTCCTTATAGGAACCAGGACGCCATTGCTTACTTCAGTCTCCCAATAAGAGCTGGATTTAATGCCCTTAAAGACCCTTCTTCTCTGGGGACACCAGCCACAGTGAACACAATCAAATTGTATTCAACTACAAAGCAAATTTCCTACCAAGTCAAAAATCCAGGAATCTGTGAGGGTTCAAATTGACCAGTTATGACCAAAAACTTTTGCTTGATCCTGCCTCTTTTTCTTTTTCTCAACTGGTGGTCAAAAGGTAGACCTTTATCTAGCCATCCTATGTACACCGGCCTGTAGTATATGATATACTTGAAATGGGTGTAATGCCTCCAGTCATGTGTCACTGCACCAGAAATGGTGATAAGAGGCATGTTTCGTTCTTCCGCCATTTCTTACTGTACAAGCTGACTTTGTGCTCTTAAAACAATGTTTAATATTCATATTTACATCTGTTATATAAGACACTATACATTCAGCTTCTCGTTCCTGCGACAGACAAAACTCACCAAACCGGACACTGATGCACCATGTAAAATATCAAGTACACACTGAAATCTGCTTGTCACTGGCTAGAGTCCGCCAGTGACAAGGTTGCCCCCCTCAAGCTAATTAGAACTAAGCGTCCTCATGACGCCCATCGATGGTTCTCGGATAGCCTTAAATCTTTAAAACTGGGACTCCGTCAAGCCGAGCGCCGCTGGCGTAGAAACTACGACTCCTCAGAAAAACTACAATTCTTAAAACTTTCTGGAGAATACAAACAGGCTATCTCAGTCGCCAAAACTGCCTACTTCTCCACAAAAATTCTTAACTCCGCGCAAAAATCTAAAGAAATTTTTGCCATTGTGGAGGAGCTCTCACATCCGGACAGGGTGACCCTTAAACCCCTCCCATCCCAGGCTCTATGTGACTCCCTTAATCAATTCTTTACAGACAAAATCAGTAAAATCAAAAATAGTATCTTCGCTGGATCCCCGGCGATGTCCCTTACAGAGGCTATTCCCTCCTCTAATCCTCATTCCCTGACCCAGCTTCCCCCCATACTAGAAGGAGACTTTCTTTCCCTGCTTAATAAAGTTTCATCTGGCTCCCCCACGGACTGCTGCCCTCCTGCGATTCTCCGTGCTGCCTTCTCGGCTTGCCCCGCCCCTCCGCTGGCCCTCCTGAACAACTCTCTCCTGCTCGGTGAGGTTCCCAGCCAGTTCAAGAACGCCGAGGTGGTTCCCATACTAAAAAAACCTAACGCCGACCCCGCGGTTATGGGTAACTTCCGTCCCATCTCCCTTCTCCCTTACCTGAGTAAGGTACTTGAGACACATGTGACCAGCGTCCTCAGTTCTTTTATTGAAGAGTCCAACTTCCTAGACTCCCAGCAAGCTGGGTTTAGACCTGCCCATTCGACGGAGGCGGTCATCCTCTCTGTCATGGAGGAACTCCGTAGAGGCGCCGACTCTAATATTAGTCAAGCTCTGATTCTCCTAGATCTATCGGCGGCCTTTGACACGGTCGACCACACCATCTTGGTTGACCGTGTCAAAGAGGCGGGCATCAGTGGGACGGCCCTCAGCTGGGTTCGCTCCTTCCTGACGAACCGCCACCAATCTGTCCGACTCTCCCAGTTTTCGGCTGACAAAATGAAGCTTACTTGCGGCGTTCCGCAGGGTTCGTCCTTGTCACCACTCCTATTTAATTTGTATCTCACCCCCCTGATCCGCTCCCTCCGGGGAAGGAATGTCACTGCATTTAACTATGCAGATGACATTCAGCTTGTCTTCAACCTTGATTCCTCGGACGAAGCGATCCAAGACTTTCAGTCCACCCTCTGTCACATCAGTAATTGGATGGGTGCTTACCATCTTAAACTTAATCCCGACAAGACGGAGCTTGTTCTTGTCGGAGGCCCATCCAACCCCTGGAACTCTACTTTTTGGCCCCCTTCCCTCGGCCCCTCTCCTTGCCCTGCTGACAAGGTGAATAGCCTGGGAGTTTACATCTCCCATGATCTCTCTATGAAGCACCAGGTCAGTGCCACTGTGTCCTCCTGCTTTTTCCAGCTTAGGAAGATCCGGAAAATAGCTCATTTCCTGACCACCGAGGCCCTTACTCTGGCACTGCTGGCATTAGTCATCTCCCGGATTGACTATGACAACGCCCTGTATGCAGGCATCCCACAATATCAAATTAAAAGACTACAGCTGATACAGAATCAGGCAGCCTGCCTGATCTATCATCAACCCAAACACCTCCACGTCCGCCCCCTGCTTAAAGCCCTTCACTGGCTCCCTGTATCGGAGCGTTGCAAGTTCAAACTAGGTTGTTTGACTCATAAATCTCTGGCCGGCATCGGTCCTTCCTTCATCTCTTCTCTTTTGCACCCCTACGCTCCCCCTAGGCACCTTCGATCCTCTCATCATGCGCTCCTCCAGACGCCTAGGTTCAGGCGCAAAAAACACGGAGGTCTCAGATTTTCTTTCCTGGCTCCCTCCTTTTGGAACTCACTTCCGTTGGAACTTAGACTCTCTCCCTCTTACCCTCACTTCAGGTCTCTCCTCAAAACTCACCTTTTCCGCAGCATCTATACATAAGCACTCTTTTCCTCCCCTTTTGTGCCCCTTCCCAAGTAAGTGAACAGCGCCAAGAAACCGTCCGGTGTAAGTCGCGCTCTACAATAATTTTTTACATTACATTTTTACATTACATTACATCTGCGATGAAGTGTTTTAAATCACACAACGAATGAGCGCTCAGTTTAGGAGTTTTCCTTGTCGCTGGAGATTCAACTGAGAATGGTGTCTAATAACCTACAATGCTCATAGTTTTATGATGATGCTTGCAGACACACATGGTAATATGTATATATGTATACACAGGCAGTTCTAGTGTCTAACTAAAGACACATGTATATGGTTGCCACAAACAATGTCCCTTGATCACCATTTATTGTCACTGTAGGAATGATTGGGATTGGATTAAGGACTATATTTGGAAGGTCTCACTTTATTTTTGTTTTCTGGCCGCCTAGTTTGTACTGGTCAGCAGAGCTGGTGGTGCATGAATGTCACTGTAGGTAGCGGCCTTAAAGTGCAACCACAAAAGGCTGTACCAGGGCACACAAAAGTCTCTAAATTGTCTTATTGTAAAGTATCATTTTTACTGGTCACTCAAAAGTCCTTGCACCTGAGTGGTTGGTTAGTCTGACACAAAAATGTCTCCAAAACTTGACTATTCCTGGAAACAGGTCCTGAACACCCAGTACTCCTTTGCTCCTCTTAATGAAAGGGGCTTTTCTCTAATGTTGAGTTATTAAATTAGCAGAGGATTAGAGATTAATAGCAGATTTTCAATAGCGCAGCAGAAATAAATCATTAAGGGCGGGGGAGGTTAGAATCCTTTAATTCCACCAACATCCTTTCAGAGTCTGAAGGGAACTTTTTTTGAGGGAGACCGTGATCATTTTGTCGAGACAATATATTACTCGTGAGAATTCAGTTCCATTACCCAAATCTCTCAAGTTGTCTCAGGTCTGTGGTAATACCACACTAGATAAAAAGAGCGTTGACACATTAAAGGTCTTTGGTGAGTTAAGGTCTTAAAGCCTGCTCTAAAATATGCGCCAATGCTGTACTATAAGATGTAAATCAGATCACCTCATCATGTGAACCTCGTAGAAGAGCAGACATGATTGCTTGATAGAAATACTATGTATTCGGGCTAAGAGACTTCCCAGACCCAACTCTTGTGGCTACCAGGACCACATGCTGCTTTAGGGATTGGTCTGTTGTGCTGCGTGTCTTGTGGTCTTAATAAAACCACGGTTTCTTAGCCGGACAAGGGCCCTGCAAGGAGGATCCCAGAAAAGGAAGTTCTATAGTTTCCAAAAGCCACATTTCTAGACCTGCCCAAAAGATCTACCCTGGGACATTGATTGTGGTACGGAAACATTACTGTGCTGGCAACATTCGCATCTGGTGACCAGTTATGAAGAATTGTCCAAGTAGGGCTGTTTTGGGGTTAGAAAGTCAGCCATGCCTGGTCTGCCCAAACGCCCACATTAGGCTGACCCTATTCCATCCTGGTCTGACCTTCCCAGAAGCTGAGGTCCCTTTGAAAACCCCACGTTGGCACTTTGGTAGATATTTTATCTTCATACACTCAATATATACTATAATGACCCCTGTCTTATGCATCCCACTGATGCTGGGCATAGGGAAGGTGCTTCTCTCATGAGTCACTGATGGGTTGCGGTGGGGCGATCCCTCACCAATCAGCAAAGAGGACTTATACTGTGTGACAGACATTGCAATTACAACACAGAGAAAAATAATTTGATTGGCGGAAACTAGGCCTCTTTGAACAGAGGCAGGTGAAGAGGTAGTCCTTCTTCAGCTCTATTGTCACCAAGATCAGGGATTGGGGCATTCAGATGTCCACATAGCACAAGCACACGTCAACCGAGCTTCATGCAATGGATTAGGTTGATTTTATTAGTGCAGATTGTGAGCACACTATATTCATGTAGAAGGGTGGGAACTGAATGCTATAAGAAACTAGCATCACAGGAAATATGTTTCATAAAGAACACAAATATTTATTTATAATAAAGCTGATGAGCAGCAGTTTCGAATATTGATCTTGGTTGGCTGGAGGGGCCTTGTCTGACGAAAGATGGAAACGCAACCTAAAGTGCTAGTAGTCAAGAAGTGTCACCTCTTCAGATTATTCCTGCTTGGGTCAGAGTCTTTGAATAATTCCATTGCTTTAAGAAAACGTCACGCCTTACCCAGAACCCACTAAGAGTTTGCATCTGCTCTCTCATGCTCCCAGATTATCACCAGTAATTGTGCAGTGCCCAAGATCACGCACCCTGCCAGAAGCCATAGGAGTGCGCCTGCGTCTGTCTTTCAGAGGTATACGCTAAGTCCATGCAGATGGACACAGATGCAGTAAACTTGCATTCGATTCTCCACTTGTCCCCTTAACAGGTCACCCTCTATCAAGGTTCTGACATCCTCAAAGCCCCCACATCTCTAGATGCCATTCACCCCCAATTGCGTCATACCATTTCCCAACAGCTAAACTAAGCTATTACACAGTGCTTTTAGGCCCTTTCACACATTATTGGTTTCTGCAAACTACAGTCATTTTTGTAGGTTTTCTCGTGTTTACAACACATTTATTTTTGAGTTTGAAAGCAGGTATGGCTCTGGCCAAACCCACTTGCAGTCAAGAGAAGCTGAGATGCTAAGGTCAGCGCGTGATTTGAGCGCAGGGTGATAAGAGACCAGGCCCTGGATACCGAGTACACAAAGAAAGCTTAGCACTCTGGTGAGGAAACGGGACCTCTTCAGAAGCCAATCAGCTGAGCCGCCTGACCCGGGGAATGTGAGGCAGAAATAATCTGAGCTATGTGCCGTCCTCGTGCGCATAAAAACATCCAACACCAAGTGGAAAATGTGAGGCGCTGAGCTGTAGAAAAGCAAACCTCGCTCTTTGTAGGGGGCCGAGAGATAGGGAGAAGGAGGGGCCAATCCCATTGCGAGGCGACTTCATGTGCGGACAAATCACAATAAAATAGGTGCAAGAAATGACACTGTGGGTCCACATAACACTCCAATGGGCCTGAGTGAAGAAGAACCCAGAAGGTAATTTGCTATTTTGTGCTAGTTTGTTATGCGTGTTCGTATGCAAGAATGCACCTCCAACTAAACCTCAAAAATCCCACCAACTCCTGCACCCCCAAAAAAGGTCAGGCCCAGCCCAATAGACTGAGTTTTGATTGCAGCAGTTTACTCATAACCATCTCAAACCCACCGCTGCAGCAATATTTAGAATCCTCTTCGATTGCACCTCACTCACAAACTCTTCAACAAGAAGCAGACACAGGTTCACTTACAAAACCCCCAGCAAGTCCAACGCTTGCAGCAGTCAGAAGCAGATCTCTGAGGTGCAGTGAAGGTGAGTGCTATGTGGGCTGACTGAGGCATGCTTGCGTTGGACAGGTAAGTAATTGGCCCTCTTCTTTCTTCTCATTGGCTAGGTGGAGTAAGAGTGTGCATGAGGGCCTGAGCAGTAGCGGCTGCTTTCAGAGTAAAGTGGTGAGGCAGAGTGTGGAGACCAGAACAAAAAAATGTTGTCCGCAGCCTCACCGCCTCGGTGTTCCTCTGCTGCTTGTGCAGAGGCTCCCAGACTCCCTGGTGCCAATCCACAAGCTGCTGTCATGCTGGTAATGCTATTATCCAGCATGAGAGAAGCACCGGTATTGGTTTGAGAGGGTTGGTTTTGCACTCCCACAGGGACTGGGAGCTTGTGCGTGTTGTGCTCCACCTGGCAACACAGCTGGGGTTAGAGAGATCTCAGTGAGCATGTCGGTTTGGTCGTACAAAGACAGCCAGCCAAACCGACATGCGCAATTGCAAAGCCCACCACTCCTCCTCTATGCTTGCTGCAGTGCTGTCTTCCGGATGGCCCCACCCCAAGACTCGGCTCCATGAAGAGAAATGAAATGATAATAACATTGTTTTATTTTCATTTAACTTTTCATGTTTTGCATCTGCTGGTAGGGCGGGCTATGCTCCTCCGCCTTAATGGAGTAGCCGCCGCTGGACCTGAGAGATGGTGAACTGCAGGCCTAGACAGGCAACGCTAGAAGAATGACTTACTAATCAGCTTTCACATCTGTGCTGGCAACATCCAAGTGTCATGAAAAAACTGTACCCCATATTTCTCTTGATAAAACACTTCTCTGCAGTTCCCCCAACTCCCTGACATCCGTCACAAGTGTGTTGCCTCAGGGTATGTGCTTGCTCCCACTGGTTGAAGCAGACACATATCTGACAGACAAATCGACAAACTATATATCGACCTCTGAAATACCTCAGGAATAACCCCTGCCAGCTTCCCCAAGAGCCTTGTGCAGCTTACAAGTTAAAGATGAGCATGAAGGATGGAAGGCAGCTGAAACCAAAGCAGCAGCTCACGCGGCATCAAAAGCAACTCAGGTATTCCATACTAAACACCATAACCTTAAAAGGTATGTCAAGGGCTGGTAAGCATCTTTGCAAATGAAATTCCCTAAATTGAAACATTGGCCTCGAATGAGAGAGCTTATGAATTCGTTGTTGTGTTTCTTTAACATCTAGATAGTTGATAGACTCTTGTCTAGAGGACTCTCTGGATTACAAATTTGTATTCCTGAATGGAGAACCCAAACTACTGTAGGTTGTAAGCCCTGCAATGGTGTACCTTCACTGAGTTTATTATTTGTTGTTTAGAGGACTGCCTCAGGGGGCTCTCTGGTGGTTGAGTGCTGCTTCTTTGCCATTCCATGTTGTGCTATTATTGTGTCTCCTTATGTAAGGAAGCAGCAAGCAGGCCTACCTGAGAGACTGGGTTCAGTTTTGGCAAAAGACCTCCTGATGGCTCAAACAGGCAGAGCCATGAAGGTAAAAAGAACTCCCCGTTAGGTATCTTTCGTGCATCTGTGGAAGCAGGGCTAAAGCAGCACCCCTACCTTCCATGTAAAGGTGCCTATGGTCAGTGTCAGAATTCATGACAGTACTATTAAATTAAATAAAAACTCCAACCCCTAAACTAGTTCAAGATAAAAGGATAAACAAATAATTTATAAAAAGAAGAAAAAAGCTGATCATAGGAAACTAAAGGGTGGACTTAACCAATACTTCTTTAAGAAGGGAATAGGGTTACTTGATTAAAAAAACACTAGTGAGGCAGTCTTGTTTTCCGGCTCAGCAAGTGTTTCAATGTGTTTTTAAATGAGGTCTGCAGATCAGTCTCCCCAGGTCCCTTGGACCCTCGTCATGAGATGGTAGGTTGCAGGGGCCTCTCCAGTTGGTTGACTCAATCTCATTTCAGAAAATGAGCCCCACGTGACTCACTCCATGGATGGCTGACCTTACTTGTACTGACCAGTCCACTCACAGATTACTTGCAAATTTTACATACATGTTAATCAGTTGCATTGCTTCCAGCTAGCTGCAGACTCCTATAACTCAGCCAACAGAGGAAGCGAATTTTTGTGGCTGGAAATATCCCATTGGCCTTTGCAAAAAACAGGTCCATCGTGGCAGGGAAAAGCTATCAGGTTAGAACTCTTTCTAGGCCCCAAGCCCCGCCACTATTTGCTTATCACAGCCCCTAGGAGAAGAAAGAGAATGTTCAGATTTACCTTTCAACAACTGAGTTAGAGTCCTGGAGTCTGGGTTGAGCCTTCCATCTGAATAGTTGAATCAATACTAGCAGCACAGGTGTGAATTTTGGGATCACTCACTCCTCCCTGATGGTTACTCATAGATTAACAGAAATGTTTATAAAGAGTCAGACATAGGACAATCAAGAAACCAAGAATCAAACTCTTAAACTTCACATTGAGGGTCTAAGACTTTAACCACCTGGCCGCCAGTAACTCCTTATTTACTATGTGGGATCAAAAAACAACCCTGACATTCGACTCAAAAGTACAAGTAGCCCTAATGCATCTTATCGAAGAAGACTCATTAAACTCTACCAGCTGTTTCCCACCAAAAGTGCCCACAATCCATATATCAACACAACCCTCTTCAAAGCATTTGCAGCAACTAACTTCCTATAGAAACAATTTCCACCAAATTGAGACTCCAAGAGAAAACCACCTTAGCCCAAATGAAGCCCAGCTCACCATGCACTGCCTCATCAATGCACAATCAAGTAGGACGCATCTTGGTCTTTGGAACAGAAAACATCCTCTCCCAAATCTGGGGCAAGATTCCCAAAGCTGATAACAGGGATTCATGACACAATGCTCTACGCACCTCAGTACAGCTTGTCAGAGTAGATCACAAGACCCTGCTTTGGTGCCATTTATAGGTTTACCTAATTTTAAGCAGATTGATCATATCAATTGAAAATGCAACAAGGTTCACTAAATCCTACCCAGTCCTGTGCAGAGGCTCTGAAGGATTATCTCTGTCACCTGCACTCTTCATAATTTATCATATCACCTCTTCGAGATTGTTGACAACAGGGCTGGCTCTAGGGAGGTGCGACTGGTGTTGTTGCACCTGGTGCTGACCTCCAGGGGGGTGCTGTGTTTAGACATTAAACAGGTTTAAAAACATCTGCTGCAGAGTCCCTTACATGTCCAGCAGTTTTCAGGAAACTATAAAGTGTCAAGATAACTCTGGTAACTAATGTTCCTGCTGAATCAAGATCCTTTGTCTAGTGGCAGTTTCCACTGATGATAAAGTAGCACAGAGGGTTAATATACCTGCAGCAAACAACGTGTACAATGCAAATCACTGAACTATATTTTGTGTGGACCACTCAGTAGGTTCTGATTTTACCACAGAGATTCTTTAGTTACTGGCAGTTCATAAGTTACAACCCTAATATAGTACAGAAACCTATGAATTGTCATCAAAGATCTGCATGGTATAGGTTAGATGTTATGTTTTTCTCCTAGTCTTTCATTATCCTAATGTTGCTAAAAAGGTTTCATTTGTGTAGAAATACTTTCTTATTAGTAAAGCGAACCACTGTGGTATGTTCTAAATCCTGAGTTTGTGCTTCTCAAGACCAAATATTCTTAAAATATACTGCCTACTAGTATCGGTGACATTCCACCTCCTACACCTTGTAATCCTCATTGTCTTATGTAGCATTTACTATAGATATATTTACACACATATGATTCATTGTCTCTGTATAATGTGTGTGTGAGGTAAAATATGAGTAGTGTTATACAACAAATGAAATGCATGTGAGAGAAAGGCTTTGGCAGTAGTAAAGGAATTCCTGGAGAAGGGTTTATTTTGGGGGGGCACCAACAAAGATTGTCGCACTGGGCACCACCACTGCTAAAGTCGACCCTAGTTGGCAATCATAATTTTCTAAATCTTTCCTGTCGATGACTCACATCTCGAGTGGGGCATCACCCCAAGCAAGCCCTGTGCCACATCCTGGAAAAACGTCTATTACCTATCAAAGCATGGATGTCAACAAACTTCTATAAACCAAAGAACTCAAACCGAACGGCTGCTCCTCAACACCTAATGTAATGACTGCTCCCACACACATATCACAACACCTATCATGCTTGGAAAAACAATAAACACAAGCCTCAAAGTTTGGAAATCATACAATTCAGCATTTATGTACATCTCTTTTCAAGTTTCACCACCGTAACGACAACATCAACAAACGTCAACTGCTTTGTGAGCTGAAACATGATGGCCAAACCAAGCTGCAACTCAATTTGAAGGCTCTGCTTGAGGATTTGAGGAGTCCATCTCTTCAGTAGGTTTGTGACTAACATTGGCAACAAGGTAAACCACCTTACAGTCCGAAAGAAATGGGAATAACACCTTTTCTATCTCATAAAGGTTCTCTCCATTGTCAAAGATGTGTTTCACAAGTGTTACTTCACTTGCTGTACGCTACAAGAAACTTATTCATGTGCCGACTTATTTATCCTTAAGGTTAAACTGACAAAAAGCCATTCAATTTTTAAACATATCCCAGTACTGTCTACACTGTAAAACTGAAAACCCACTGGATCTTCTTCACAGAGGAGAGGGGACCACACAGAAGGATTTAAGGAGGGGCCATTTTTAAAGGCACAACTACTATGCAGATGCCGACAGGGCTGTAGACAATAAATCAATCAGGGCATTGTAAAGCACAGCTACTCACCCAAAAGGGTCTCAAGGCGCTGGGGGGGGGAGTGGGGCACACAGCTCCTGGATGTTCACGGTGATTCATCGAAGAGCCAGGTCTTGAGGTTCTTCAAGAACTTGGAGAGTGTTGGTGTCTGTCGGAGGTGGAGAGGAATGGAGTTCTATGCCTTTGCCACGGGGAGGGAGAAGGAGCGTCCTCCTGTTCTGGTCTTCTTGATGTGTGGTACCATCGCAAGGGAGAGCTAGGCTGAGTAGAGGAATCTTTGGGTTGTGTGGAATGAGAGGGGGTGGCTGATGTAAGCTGGTCCGGTGTTGTGAAGGGCCTTGTGGGTGTGGGTGAGTAGCTTGAAGGTGATTCTCTTCTTGACGGGGAGCCAGTGTAGTGTACATAGGTGTTGGCTGATGTGGCAGTGGCACAGTAGGTTGAGGACTACTCTGGTGGCGGTGTTCTGTATGTTCTGGAGTTTGCAGGTAATGTTATTGTTGATCCCGGCGTATAGTGCCTTGGCGTAGTCCAGTATGGTGCTGATAAGGGTGTGGGTGACAGTTTTCCTGTGTTCCAGGGGGATCCATTTTAAGGTATTTGGGAGAAGGTGGAGGGTGTGGTAGCAGGAAGAGGTGACAGCATTGATCTGGCAGTCCATTTTGAGTTCGGGGTCCAGGATGATTCTGAGGATGCGTGGGAGGATTCCCGAGGACGGGGGGCCAACAGGTGTCGTTCCAGGTGTCGGGATGTGGGCCCATGAGGAGTACTTCGGTTTTGTCCATGTTGAGTTGAAGGCAGCTGTTCTTCACCCACCTGGTGACTGCTTCTATTCCTTCTTAAAAATTGTGTTTGGAGATGTTGGGTTCATTGAATAGGGAGAGGATGAGTTGGGTGTCGTCTGCATACAATACTATGTTGAGTCCGTGTGATCTGTCAATGGATGCAAGCAGGGCCATGTAGACGTTGAACATAGAGTGGCTGATGGAGGATCATTGGGGGACTCCGCAGGTGGTCGGTGTGGGTTCTGAGAGGAAAGGGGGGAGTCTGACCTGCTGCGTTCTGCCGGAGAGGAATGAGCGGGTCCAGTCAAGGGCCTTGTTCCGGTTTCCTGCGTTGTGGAGTCTGCGGGCTAGAGTACGATGTGAGACTGTGTCGAAGGCAGCGGAGAGGTCCAGGAGGATGAGGGCCACAGTCTTTCCTCTGTTGAGTAGGCAGAGGATGCTGCCTGTCGCAGTGAGAAGGGCGGTTTCGGTGCTATGGTTCTTCCTGAAGCCTGATTGGGAGGAGTCGAGGATGTTGTTTTCTTCTATGAAGGAGGCGAGTTGATGGCTTTTTCCATGGAGTCCGCTGAGGGTTTTTCATGAGAGGGCTGATCTCAGCGTGCTTCTAGTCATTGGGGAAGGAGGCGGTCTCGAAGGAGCAGTTGATGATTCGTTGAAGTTCGGGGGCGATGATGTCTGTGGCTCTTTGATAGATGCGGTGGGGGCAGGAGTCTGTGGGGGCCCCAGAGTGGATGGTCTTCATAGTTTTAAGGGTGTCTTCGATGCTGAGGGCAGTCCAGATGTCGGCTGCGTGGGGCAGGGAACGGCGGGTGTGGGTTCCTCGTGTAAATTGTTGTTGTCTAAGTTGTCATAGATGGTTTTGATTTTGTGATGGAAGAAGGCTCTAAGTCTGTTGCAGAGGTCCTGGGAGGGTGGGTGGGGTGTCGGTAGTCTCACTGTTGGGTTGGGCAAACTCTTTGATGATGCCAAAGAGTTCCTTCCTTGCTGTTGTGTGCGTGGGTGGAGATTCGGTCATTGACTGCTTTCTTTTTTTTTTTTTTTTTAAAGCTTTATTTAGTTTTGAAAAACACAACAATGTGAAAATATCGGCTGTGCAGGCAGTTAAGAGCAAGTACGGAGATACAACATTACAATCCCCTCTCGTATACAAAAAGCAGTTCGGCATCAGGGCAGCGGTCCATAGAAAAACCCCCATCTAGAGCCCACCATTCTCATCAGCCCGCGCCCACTAAAGGGAAAGGACGCAGTCAGGACACACCAATCATGTTCAACGGACACCCCCATCTTCGGCCCAAATCCCCCAATGCAGCCCGCCCCGAGAGAGAACAGCCACCCAACATCCCGCAGGAAGGAAAACCAGAACTACCCTACTCCCGTGGGCACTATTCCGGAATTGGCTCGCGGTGGGGAAGAGCTTGGGAGGGAAGCGATATAGGTCTTGTAGGGGCCCCAGATATCTTTGGGACGCGCCATTGTAGGGAGGAGACTGGCGTAGATCTCGCTATTTGTGCTGCAATAAGCCATAGACGTGAGCCATGTCCCAGCCGTGGGGGCCGTCCTACCGCCCCAATGTTTTGCCACCTCCCGCTTGGCGAGTAGCAGGCCCAGGGAGGCAAGCCTGCAGACATTCTTTGGGAAATTTACTGTGTAGCCCAATAAAGCTACCTCCGGAGTGGGAACCAGCGTGAGCCCCAACATAACGCCAAGGATCTCATGTATCTGCGTCCAGTATGATTGCAGTCTGGGGCATGTCCAGGACAGGTGCGCAAAGTCAGCGTGTGGTGCAGCGCATTTCCAGCATGTGTGCGGGCGCGCGGGGTCAATGGCGTGGAGCCTATCAGGGGTCATGTAGCAGCGGCGAAGAAATTTATAATGGAGGAGCTTATGTCGACTATTGAGTGATATCGCGTTGGTGACCTTGCAGCAAGCGGTCCATTGGTCATCTGTAATCGGCCTACCCAAATCTGCCTCCCAGGCTGCTCTCACCCGGCCATCCTCACTTGGAACCAGCGCTGCACAAGCCTTATAAAGCTTAGAAACCAAATGGGCGCCAGAGTCTTTATCAATGAGGAGAGTTAGGGGCTCGAAGGATGCGGGCTCGAGTGGGAATCCCGCAATGTCTGACCGAGCAGCACAATAAAGCCGGCGCAGGACAAATTTGTCCATGAACGTGGCCTCACCGAAGCGCTCCTCCTCCGAGACAGAAAATATGTGGCCCCCAGGGTAGAGGTCTCCGATCTTGGTAAGATGAAACTTGGTCAAAGTGCGCTGCACCAGCGCCTCCCCCGTGCCAGGCAGCAACCCGGGGTTGGGAAGTGGAAGAGAAGAGGAGTAGAGGAGAGGCTGGGCTAGATAGCGAGTGAGGCGATGCCATGCCCAGCTGGTGGTGGACACCGTTTGAATGTCTACAGGGTCCCGGGGAACCCTCTTTGGCAACACAGCCGCCAAGCGGCCCGGGAGAGCGAAATCCGCCTCGGGACGCAGGAACGGAATACGAGCGTCAGGGTGGTACCAGGCATAAGTGTGCGCACACTGAGCCACCAGATAGTACAAATACAGATCCGGCACTCCGAGGCCGCCCCTATCATGAGGGATGTTGAGGGTCTTCCAACCGATCCGGGGGTGCCTCCCGCCCCACACGAGCCTAATCAGCTGGGATCGCAGCGCGGAGAAGAAAGCCCGGGTGAGAGGGACAGGGATATTATTGAAGAGGTATAAAAATCTAGGGAGAACTATCATTTTTATGATTGCAATTCTGGCCGACATGGACAGCGGGAGCCTCAACCATCCCTCTACCTGTGCCTCCAGCCTATCCAAAGCGCGACCATAGTTGAGGCGGATGAGTTCGTCCGTGTTTAGGTGGATCTGTATGCCCAGGTACCGAACCGAGTCAGAGCACCACTCCAACGGGAACTCGCACTGCCATGGGGAGGTGCTGCTGGTTAATGGGAAAATTACTGACTTATGCCAGTTGATGCCCAGCCCGGAGTGTGCGCCGAAACGAAGGATCTCTCGTATCAGGGGGGTGAGGTTGACCTGCGGTTCTCTTACATACAGTATAGTGTCATCTGCGTAGAGGGAAGCAAGCAAGGGACCCGTCCAGAACTGGAGACCCCTGTGGAGATGGCGCTCCTGGAAATGCCGGATCAAGGGGTCCATGGCCAAAATGAACAGTAACGGTGAGAGTGGGCAGCCCTGCCGCGTGCCACGCGTTAGAGAGAAGGGACAAGACAGCGTGCCATTGATACGCAATCGGGCCGTGGGGCGGCTATACAAAAGCCGCGTGGTAGCAAGGAAGTTCTCCGGCATGCCCATACGTTGCATGACGGGAAGGAAGAAAGGCCATTCTAGGGTATCGAAGGCCTTCTCGGTGTCCAGGAGGACCGCCGCAGCAGGCGTGGCCGGATTAATTCTATGCAGCACCGTGAAAAGCGTCCGCAGATTTAACGACGTAGAGCGGCGCGGGACGAAGCCCGATTGGACGGGCGAGATGATGAATTCCATCAATTGAGAGAGCCTGTTGGCCACTATCTTCGCCAGGATCTTGTAATCAAAGTTTAAAAGGGAGAGGGGCCGATATGAGCTACACAACGTCGGGTCCTTGTTTGGTTTCGGAAGTAGAACTATAACCGCTTCGCTGAGGGTAGCCGGAAGGGAGCCGCGCTCCAGCGCCTCCGCATACACCTCTATCAGTTGCGGCGCCAGCAGATCAGAAAAGGCCTTATAAAAATCCCCGGAGAAACCATCGAGGCCGGGGGCTGTGGACCCGCGAAGCACCTTAATCGCCCCGCGCACCTCCGTCACAGTTACAGGCTCCGCCATGAACTCCTGCATGCCCTTATCCAGGAACACAAGCGCGATCTCCGACAAGTAGGCAGCTCGAGAGGCTGGGGATTCCCCCAGCTTGGTCTTGTATAGTTCGGAGAAGTAGGTCAGGAATTCGTCTCTGATCTCGGGGGGTGTTGTGCGGAGTGAACCATCTACGCCCCGCACCTCAACTATTAAGGACTTACCATACGGAGGCCTCAAAGCCTGGGCCAGCGTGCGTCCCGGCCTGTCCCCCTCACCATATCTACGCGCCGTCTGGTACTTCCCCAGATACAGAATCTCTCTGTCCGCTACCTCCCGAAAGTCAGTCAGGAGGCAAAGCCGCCTAGCCGACACGTCCCCAGCCGGTTCACGCTGCGCTTCAGCATCAATCGACTCTAGCTGTGTCTCCAGTTGCTTAATGGTCGCGTGCAGCGCCTTCAGGACCCCAGCGTGCTTAGCTATGCATATCCCCCTGATGTAGGCCTTAAACCCTTCCCAGAGCACTGCCTGAGAGTCTACAGATCCCGCATTAAGCGTGAAGTAGTCCTCTATCGCCTCGGAAATCTCGTGGACAAATAAGTCGTCCAGCAGTGCTCTCCCAGGGAATCGCCACTGTCGCTCAAAACCCTCGGGGCGCGGAACATCCAAGCAGAGGGACACAGGGGAGTGGTCTGAGTACGTTCTAGGGAGTGTAAGTAGCCCACGAAACCATGGGGACAGGCCCGGGGACAGCAGCCAATAGTCAATTCTGGTCCAAGTGTTGTGTTGCCCCGAGAAATGTGTGTAGGCAGTGGCGTTCGGGTTGCGCCTGCGCCAAATATCGACAAGGGAGAACTAGTGACAAAGGTCCAAAAGTGCGCGCCGCGCCCTAGGCTTGGAAGGAGCAGCCCAAGACGTGCTATCCAAGCCAGCATCAAGCAATAAGTTAAAGTCGCTGCCAAGAATGAGGCCCGCTGGTTCAAGCGTCGCAAGCTGGACAGCCAGCACGTGAAAAAATTCCGGGGAATCAGTGTTAGGGGCGTACACACATACCAGGATGACCACATGACCCATTAACACCCCTCTTACTATGCAGTAGCGTCCCTCCGGATCCCCCCGGAACAGCTGGCAGTGAAACGGGACTCTCTTGTGAATCAGCACCGCGGTGCCTTGGGCATAATTGCTAAAATTGGAGAAGTACCTATGGGCGCCCCAGGAAGCTGCAAAGCGCGCAGGAACAGAGGCGTGTAGATGCGTTTCTTGCAGAAAGGCAATGTCAACCCTGTGTCGATTCAGATAGTGTAGTACCTGCTTGCATTTTCGTTGATTGTTCAGGCCTCTGACGTTCCAAGACATGAGAGATAGGCCAAGGGGGGCTTCATGTAAGCCTATGTGTACCGTCGCTGCCATACCACTAGCAATGAGAGCAGGAAATCAGAAGCGTCTCCGTGTATCCGTAAAGTTACAATCTGACCAGCCATGTCAAGAATATCAAAACTCCCCATCCCGTCCCCCCACCCTCCACCCAGCCACATCACGCAAACGTGAGGCAAACCCCAACCTGTGGAAAAAAAACAAAGTTCCAAATAGCAATACCAATGATGTGCAATTAGACAAGAAATAAGCATTTGAAGCCAAAAGTGCTCCCGGCGGTGTCAACCAAAGGGGAATGGCAACGACCCGCCGCCGACCCAGCACCACAGAAAAATCAAGGGCATAACAAAGTGTCTCAAACTTCCCCATTGCAAACAGTCAGAAAACGCAGTCTAATGCTGGGATGCGGGCACTGACTCAGCCAGGCCCAGAGCCGGAAAACAGGTCCTGGCTAATCGCAGCACCACTGCTCGGAGGAGAGTGTCCACCCTCATCGCCCCCCGAAGGGCCCCTGCGTGGTTTATATGTTCGGCAGAACTCCTGCACCGCAGTAGGATTGTCAAAAATCCGCGGCCGGCCATCGATGTCAACCCTCAGTCGGGCCGGATACAGCATGCCATATTTGAGGCCTAGGTTGCGGAGCGCCGCTTTCGCCCCAGCATATTTACGCCTGGCCTCCTGTACCATGACGGTAAAGTCAGGGTAGAACGAGAGTCTCGAGCCCTGCCAGGTGATCTCGCCCTTTTCCCTGGCCAACCGCAGGGCCGTGTCCCGGTCTCGGAAGTTCATGATCCTGGCGATCAGAGGGCGAGGCGGGAGCCCCGGGTTAGGTGCGGCCCCAGGGAGCAGTGCGCCCTCTCGACCACAAAGCCTGGCGTGAAGGAGTCTCTCCCAAAAATGTCCGACAACAGTTGCTCAACAAAGACATCCAGCCTGCCGGTAGCCGTGGACTCCGGAACCCCAGTGATTCTGACGTTATTGCGCCTACTGCGCGATTCCAAGTCCTCGTTCTTGATGGCCACGTCCTTTAGAATGCGCTCCAGCCGATCTAAGCGCTTGGTGTCCTGCACTGCGCCATCTTCCACCGCCGATATTCGAGCCTCAGCCTCCACCAAACGCTGATCGTGGGCCTGGATCTTCGCCCCCATCGTTTCTAGCGTTTTGTTCAGGGCATCAAAGCGTCCATCGAGGGCCCTAAATCCCGCACGCATCTCTTGCAGCCAGTCAGGGGATGGAGCAATGGCCGCCGGGCCAGAGGACTGGCCCCCAGCAGGGTCCGGCATGTCCGGGCGACGGTCCGCCGGCTGATCGTGGAGCCTCTCAAAGGGCAGGGTCTTTTGCTTGGGGTCCTTCCGTCCCATGCCCCCACACGGCCAGACCGCGAGTCGCGGGCAGGGGGCCACAAGGTGGCTTCAAAGCGCTGCGACGAAGGCCCAGGAGGAGGAACGGCTCCGCAACTTCTTTGGCCCGCAGCGAGGGCGATGCAGCGGTCCCCCGCCGTCTCCGGCCACGCGGCACACCAGACCCGGGCACCAGCACCGGTCGCCCCGCTACCGGGCGATTTCTCCACGCCAAAGACCAGGGAGCACTGCCTTGGGGGTCAGAGTCCAGGACCAAGCAGAGCGGGCGGCCAGTGGGGCATCAGCAGCTGCTGCAAGGCGACCCAGGGCCGGGGAGTGGGAGACCGGACGGCTGCACCAACCTCCCCGGCCGTCGAGTCAGGCCGCCATCTTGAGCATCAGGTCCGCTCGGCCCTGGCGTTCGTCGGTCGCTCCGGGCGCAGTCGGGGCCAGATCGCCACTTCGGGCCGCCGTAGGGGAACAGGGGAGTCAGCGCCGGGTCCGGGCAGCCATCGCCCGCATCAGGAGGTCTGGAAAGACAGGTTTAGCGCTGAGTCGGCTACGGAGCTTCAACACCGCGCGGCCATCTCAGCCCGCGGCTTGGCCACGCCCCCCTCATTGACTGCTTTCTTCCTTGAGTATCTGATGAGTTTTTGGTGGGCGGTGGGGCTGATTTGAAGTTGTAGAGATCTGCTGGGGTTTTGGAGTTCCTCCATTGCTTTTCGAGGCATCTGCAGGTTCGTTTAGATTCCCGGAGTTCGGTGGAAAACCAGCTGGCTTTCTTGGCGTGTGGGTTGGATGGTTGGTTTCTTGAGGGGGCGATGGTGTGGCACAGTCAGTGATCCATTTGTGTAGGGTACGGGCAGCACTGGTAGGGTCGTCGTCTGTGGCGGTGGGGGCAGACCTCCTAAGGGAGGTGGCAAGCTGGTCGTCGGAGATCTTGTTCCACCTCCTGCGCTGGAGCTGGTGTGGACGTCTGAGGTGGACGTTTGCTTTGAAGGTGAAGTGGATGCAGCGGTGGTCTGTCCATGGGAGTTCAGAGGTGTGGCTGAAGGTGATGTTGTTTTCTACTGTGAACATGGGGTCAAGGGTGTGTCCTGCTGACTGAGTTGGTTCTGGTACGATCTGAATGAGTCCGATGTTGTGAAGGTTGCCCAGGAGGGAGGTGGAGTTGGTGTCTTGGCGGTCGTCGAGGTGGATGTTGAGGTCTTCCAGCAAGGTGTAGTCAGTGGAGGTGATGGCATGCGGGGTGATGATGTCGGTGATGGAGTCGGAGAAAGGTGCGCGGGGTCCGGGGGGTCTGTAGATGAGGGTGCCTCGGAGAATGGTGGACGGGTTGGTGTGTATCTTGAAGGGGAAGTGTTCAATCAGGTCTGTGGGCCCATCGATGTAGGTGCTCAGATGGAGATTGGCCTTGTGGGCGATGGTGATGCCTCCCCCTGGCGGCTTAGGTGGTCCTTCCGGGTGATTTTGCATCCTTCAGGGATGGCGATCACAATGTCTGGTCACGGGCGGTGTTCGTCCAGATTTCAGTAAGGAAGGCAACATCAGAGGTGGTGCTCTCGAGGAGGTCCCAGAACTCTGCGGCGTGTCTGTGGAGGGAGCGGACGTTGAGGAGGATGCATTGCAATGTTTGGGGCACGATGGGGTTGTAACTGGAGGGTGGAGGTGGGTCCTGGGTCTCGGCGAAGGTGAAGGAGTGTCGGCAGTGTTGGCAGGTGAAAGGTCTGTGGGTGTCAAGAGGTGAAGAGAGCTTGTAGTTGTTGTTCCTGCCGACATTGAGTGAGTAGAGAGCAGAGGAGCTATAGCGCCGATGGGTCGGAGGACCAGCATTCCTGGTGCTGGCCACGGTCGGGTCATGGACGGTTGCAGATGGGCTTGCTGCGGCCGCGCAGCAGCCGCTATTAAGTAGGGGTCTGGGAGAGGGCGGTTCAGCTGGGAGGCGGGAGCAGGAACATGCCGGAGAGGCAAGAGCAGCATTGGGAAAACAGCTGAGAGGAGGCTGAAACAGAGAAAGAGAGAGGAGGAAGATTAGGTAGAGTAAAGATAAAGTAAAGCACGGAAAAATAAAGTGAAGGAAAATTAAAGAAAAATTAAGTGGAGAGAGAAAATAAAAATGATGCAACCGGCTGGAAGGCGGAGCAGGGCCTAAAACCGTGGTCAGCAGCGGTGAAAGGCAGAGGCACTGCCTAGGAGAGCTGTTGGTGGAGCTGAGCGCTGGGAGAGCAGAATCTTGAGAATCCCTAGACGCAAGACTAGAGAAGGCCTGCATCATGGTACAGCTGCTATGCTGCCAAGGTGCATTTATTTCAAAATGGCTACTCAGCAGCCGTCTCGTAAAACCAGGCTGCCTCATCTGCTGCTTTAAATAGCAACTACTTCAAATATGAAATGCAATACATTATGCATTAGTAGACTAGGTGCCCTCGTTTGAGATGAGTGCCTTTTTCCCCATGCGTTAACACTCTTGTGTATGCCTTGACTTTCAAGCCCTTGATGTTACTTCTGTGAGATGCTGAAGGACTCATCGCATTAGAAACACACAGCCCTCTTCTGGCCTTGTATTTGCTGGGTGAAGTCCTGTTTTTTGACATCAGCTAGTGATGGTAGGGTTCTGCTGATGCTATTGGCTTGGGAGAGGGGAGAATCTCATGCGAGATTAAATGGTAAGATGACCACAAAATATGCCTAATGTATAAGTAAAGCCATGGACGTCAATTCAAGGAAATTTCACGTGTAGCGGAAGTGACTTCACACTCCCTTTAACCTTCACTTTTGGTCAAACACACATACTTACACATACACACAAATTCACACATATCCACTCTCTCTCACATGAACACACTGTCACCCAGAAGCACGCACACAACATACATTTTAAAGCATTTTTTACTTACCTGATCTGCCATGGAAGGGCATATTTTAGCTTATTGTTCTCCATTTTTATTACACTATTAGTGGATAATATATTTTATTTATTCACTGTAAGAGTCTCAAAAATTAACAGAAAATAAAGAGAGTAGAGCCCCAGCTGGCCCTGTGTTCCTGGCACTGAATTTGCCACCTCTGAGGCCAGAGGTTGTGAAGGCAGTGCTAGGGGCAGCAACGGGCTGTGACCCCTGGCGACCCCTAAATGACATCCACGAGTAAAGCCCCAGAGTTCTCTTATTATACCATCCTCCAATGACATATGTACCGACCCAATGACCATAGTGCATAAAGGAGCTAAAGAACAAAGTAAAGGTGGCAGGACACAATGCTTTGGACGCAGGGCACTGACCGCTTGCTCGCTGTATTTTAGTCCTGCAGCAACTGGTATTACACAATCGGTTCACAACAAATGGGTGTGACACAAACATTAATTCCCAATTTGTCTTTTGAGCCAAATGAATGCCCCTTAGCCTACTCTACAGTGAATTGGAAAACCTATCTAACATGTGAGCTTAATGTTTGGTTCACAGGACACGTGAAGTGTCCAGCACAGTTTCCACCCTCATTTTCAATAGACAATTTAAAGCTGCACATTTTAACTAAAACTGCAATGATTCATAATGCATTTTGACTGTGACTCGGACGAAAGGGTCAGAATATCCGAGGTTAATGTTTAACAAAAACATATGGACAGACGCTGTTAGATTGTTTTCTAGGGTTTCTATTTTGGGCACTGATTATGATAGTTAACATTTTCTTTAATATATGAATGTCTATATATATATATAGGCTGAGTCGACATAATTGCATTTGAAACAAAATTTATATAAAGTGTAGAAGTGTGGTTAATATTCTATTTTAGCTATGCCACATTTACATTTAAAACAACATTTTAGACAAGATGGATGCCATCACCGTCACTCACTCCTGTTTCCCCACCCACGCATATCTTCTCCCAACAGACACAAAGCACAGTCAAGCTGACGTATAGTAGTTTATTTCCACTGTTATGATTGCTTTCGAATAATTTTCGTTATTTTTATGACTTGAAACATTATAAAAGTCCCTTCCACTGCCTTTCTGTTGCAGTCACTAGTCTATTAATTATGCGGAAAGTCGTTTTGTGTTATATGTTTCATTTTATTTAGAACATCTCTGGCTGACATTTTCAGAAATGGGATGGTGCTTATGTGTTAAGATCATGATGTGTATTTTTCTTGTGTTCTGATTTGCTAAAGAAATTATACTTTTGCTCAAACCATGAGTTCACAGTTTTTTCTAATTTGTTATGCAAGAAATGCGTGTAAGAATCCTTTGATTTTGGGAGTGCGCCAGAATATTTTGGAGATTTTGAGAAGACTTGCCAAGTTGCTAGGGATGAAGCCTGATTTTTTCCAAATGTTGCTGGTTATTTAGGGCTTAAATTAATTTCTGATTTTTAAATACTCTGTATAACTTTGCATTTCAGAGCCTTCATGACATTGACTCTACACCACTTATTTTCTTATTTTTTAACAAAAACTCCTTAACTTTTATAGATTGAGAACTCAAACATTGAGTTAGCCCCTTTACTTATTTGAGCTGTTCTGCGTTGTTAATTGATGTTTCGGGGGCGCCTTGAAGCAAAATTCTATCTGTGGGAAAACCAGATGAGAACCAGATTTTTGAGTGTTCAAATTTTTAGGGTGTCTGAATTTTGTGGTATGGTTTTGCTTCCACAACACCCACATGAAAATATAGAGAAAAGAAAAGAAGTTAATAAAGGTGCCGTGGTGGAAAATCAGAGAAAAGAAAGGGAGGTAATAAGATCCATTTTGCAAACATAGGAAAACTCGCAGTATCCAAGAAGCCAGGAAACAAAACATTTTAAATAAATGCTAGGGAACGTAGGAAATGCAGGGGTCAATTTGTATAGGTTAAGGAAGAATTAAAAAAACCTATGTAAAGTGCCAATGAAAAAATAAAACCATTGAAACAATGAATTTACTCAGCATTCACCACAACAACTCGTAGTGTGGGGAACAAACCTGCACCTACAGGGCCCAGTGGGACTAGGGCAGGTACATCTGAGTGCACCAAAGAAGCTGACAGAAGAAAAGGCTCAGCCAGGTACTGAATATGGCACGCCTCTTCCCAGGTACTCTGAATGAAGACTCGGTGTAAGCTGTTTCATCCTGGAAATGGGGCCATGCACTCCACGTATGACTCGACACATAGGCATAGGGTGATGAGGGGACAGGACATGACACAGCAACCTTGGGTTGAGTTAGAGAAGAAGGCGCTGAGGTCCTTCTCACACAGACTGATACTGAGGGGCAAAGAAACATCAGAGATTGCCCTGTGGAACTCAACGGGACCTGAGAGACAGACTGTAGTTTACAGTATAATGGGCTAATCATTTTCTTAATGGGTAGTGTACACTGAATTGTATGAGCACTGTGATTCAAGTTCACTGTGAGCATGATTCGCTTCCACTGACCTATTGCTTTATGCTGATTCATTGTGTTAAGATGACCTACTGTCTATACAGTTGTGATGTTTTTAAAGGACTAGATTGTTCAAGTTTGTCTCTGGGAATAGGGAGAATTAACTCAAATTAAAATTGTGTGTAGCTCAAACGGTTCAAAAGTCACTAAAGATGCAGTGACACGCTTTGCAGCGCAGTGGAAGGCCCTGTGAACAGGACCGGACTGGGAACCAAAACTGGTCCTGGTAAAGAGCGCAGCCGGCCCCGGTGCTAGCTGAAAGCTTTGTGCCGCTTTTGTTGCAGGGGGCCGATATTGCAGCTACGCGGCAAAACCGGCCCACGGGAATATGCCCGCTACAGCCAGTCCTGCCCCGCCTGTGGAAAGGTTGACTAGTTACATTTGAGTTGCTTATTGCTATATATGGGTATCATTTTTCTCATTTCATTTTTCATTTCATAAAGCTTTATTCTGTGCATGAAAAATGACCATAAAAGCACAACCATAATAATAAAAACAAATATACTACAATATCAAAAACAGCAGAATGACAATTTGCAAACTTAAAAACACATACTTTTCCTGGCCTTGATTGAATGAATTAAAAACATAGCAGTAAAAAAACAGATATCGGCGTATTGTAGGTTAAAAACTAAACTCATTGCTTGATTAACTGTACGTATACCATATTTACAGAACATAGGTTTTAAATAGGCAATACGAAAATTCATATACAGTTTGCAGATAAGAAGAAAGTGCACAGTGCTCTGTTTAGAGACGCCATCACACATACAGGGCCCTTGCGGATATCTCTTTAGTGTTGACAGTGCCACCAAATGATGGGCAATACCAAACCTCAATCTGGTCAACACAAACTTATGGGATGGTCTCGTTACGCATACTAAATAAATGGGTAAACCTTCATCGATATTATACTTATTATAAAACAAAACAGTAGATAGAGAACCGTTAGCAATGGCCCGTTTTCTTGCGGTAAATGCCAAAAAAATAGTTTTCAACTCTTGTTTCGTTATTAGAGA
Organism: Triturus cristatus; assembly: GCF_964204655.1. NCBI lineage: Eukaryota > Metazoa > Chordata > Amphibia > Caudata > Salamandridae > Triturus > Triturus cristatus. The sequence continues at coordinate 137,668,201 of NC_140580.1, read as the reverse complement.
TGTTGTGTTAGGGTCCACCAAGATGTTTAAATTAAAAATCTCAGAAAAACATCTGACTACATATTTTAACCAGGGTATATTTAAGAATTTATCCAACGAGAGACAGTCCTCGATGACCAATCTATTAAAGGTTTTTTCTTCTTGGAGCCAAATAGAACGCCAAATCATGAGTGGCCTCAAAGATAGATGGTCAGTAAGAAAATTAATATCAAGCTCTCGATGGATGAGGTCAGTACAAGCAGTGGGTGGTAAAGATAAACGTTTTTTTTTAAAAAGCATTTTCCTCTAACTGCAAAAAATGGGCAGGAAAATGTCCCCAAACACCCGCCCCATACAGAGCAATACTGACACACCTAGCTTGATAAATCTTAAGCATATCCCTGGTACGTCGGTCCCCAACCTTCGCAGCAAATCTAAAAAACGCCATGGGCATTTTTCGCCATTTTAATACGAATATTTTTTAATTCATTTAACCATTTTCTATCATTAGAGAACGTAATACCAAGATAACAAAATGTATCCACCTGGAGCACCTTATCCTTATCTATAAAAAAGGAAAATTTAGCAGATTTACTTTTCTTTACGCTTTTGGCCCCAAAGGTCATAATATACGTTTTCTTCTTGTTGATAGTCAACCTCCTATCCTTAATAAAGGAAGAGAATCTATCAATCAGACGTTGCAGACCTAATGGAGTTCTAGAAAGTAGGACAGCGTCATCAGCGTATAATAACACAGGCACGGGGGAACCTTTGATCAGGGGGGCATCTGCTGGAATTGTTTTTAAAATTGCGTCGATTCCGTTGATAAATAAAATAAAAAGAAGGGGGGCCAATACGCAGCCCTGTCTAATGCCTCTTTTTACACTGAATTTGGGAGTACATTCACCTTTGGTCCCAAAGCGCACACAAGTTTTTAGATTCCCATACAGTCAGGCCAGAAAATAAATTATTCCCTCTGGCGCCCCTAACTGTAACAGGGTTGACCATAGAATTGAATGGTCAACCATATCAAATGCGCTGCTAAAGTCCGCAAAACAAAGATAGAGTGAGCCTAGCTTAGCATCTATATATTTCCCAATCAGAAGGTCAAGGTTTAAACACTGATCAAGTGTGCCCCTACCCTTTCTAAATCCGTACTGACTGTCAGCTAGGATACCCTCTTGCTCAGCCCATTCCTCTAACCTCACGAGCATAATTCTGCTCATGATCTTAACAGACGAGTCTAAAAGAGAGATGGGTCGATAATTTTTGACATCGGACCTACTACCTTTTTTATGTATAGGAATAATAATAGATTCCCCCCATGTTTCGGGGGACATAGTACATATAGCAGCATTAAAAACTGTAGCCAATAAAGGGCTACATATATCGGGGGCCGTTTTATACACATCAATAGGGACTCCTTCTGGGCCCTGGGCTTTACCCCCCTTGCTAGCACAAATGCCGGATTCAACCTCACTAACAGTAATATTTAGGGGTAAGACAGGCCAGCTATTATGGCAAGTGCCAGTACAACTGTTAGAATCAAAGATGTGTGAAAAATGGGTAACCCAGCCATCACTCGAAACATTGGAAGTTAGCATTGGGGTATTCTCATCCCTAATAAAGGGAGAATTGACAGTAGCCCAAAACAAAGTACTGTTAGATGATTCCGCTGGTGGTTGAGTGAGTCCCATGCCAGCTGCTGTAACTCTCTCTTCCTTCGCCTTAGAGCGAGCTTATAGTTCAGCCTTAGTTTTACAACAGACTGAGTATCCCTAGGTTTTTTAGAAAGCGCAATTTTTAAATCAATTAATGAACGAGTGCACACATGGTCAAACCATCTTGGTGCATTGCTACGTTGGCCCCCCTTGGATTTTGTAAATCTGGCCTCAATAGTTAAATTAATATCCATAAAAGCATTTAAAACCTGCAATTCGTCAGTAGAATTTTCAAAAATAATACTAATACTGGGTAAGCAGTCCCTCACAATAAGGCCAATTAAATCACTAGCTTTATCCCCAGCCCATCTCAAACGAACACCATTTGGTCTGTATCATTCAATATTAGAGACCACAATGCCTGTTTTAACACAGCTATCGCCCCAAAATGTTGTTTCCAAAATAATACAGTTGTGATCGCTTAAAGTAGTTACTTCAATCCTAGGTGAAGCACAACAGGAAGCAATATTAGAGGAAACAATCACGTGGTCAATAACTGAGCAAGAATGATGACCCTTGAAAGTAGGGATAATTTGTCCCGAATCCTCTCTCGGGAAACCGAGAATTTCTAAATCGTAGTAACCCAAAAAATAATTTAATGAATCTCCATAGTTGTTATGATGAAAATGTAGGTGTTCCACTCCCACATCGTTGGTAAATCCACAAACATTTTCAGTTGACAGTTCACATAAAGGGATATTGAAGTCACCAACCCAGATAAAATCAAAAGAAACATTGGCTTCTGGGTTTAGATTTTCGATGGCACTTGCCAAATCGCGGACGACTACATCCCTGGAACTATCAAAAATGTTATTATAATAATTAATCAGTAGGATATTATGGGCGTGTTCCTCTAACAAGCAGAGAATCTGGGCATGTTCACCCACTGTTATATACCTTTTTACTATGATTGGGCGATGGATTGACACTAATATTAACAGACCCCCCCCTTTGCTCTGCCTGGCCTAGTACCCTTTGCCACCAGATTATATGACGCAAACCCCTCATAATTAATTTCATCCTTACACCATGTCTCCTGGAAGCATGCGATATCAAAGAAATTAATGAAATTCTGCCAGCCCGGAGCCTTCCCCATAGATTTTAACCCTGCAACATTCCAACTGGCTATAATTATTCCATTACCCCTTGCATTAGCCCTAGCTGGTGTAGTAAATACAGTTGGATAGTTTCCTTCCATTAGGTTTACATTGAATGGCCCCCTACAATCATTATCAGTAAAAACGTCCGCCTTTGGCGGCTCCTGAACCAGATTAACATTAATAGTTTCAGAGCCCCGCTTATACATAACCTTATATGGGGAAAGCGGACTCTCCGGGTTAAGTCAGTCATTAGAATCCAAACTGTTGAGGGCATAAAAACGATTATGCAAGGGAATGGCTATACCCCGCTGCTGTATCGGCGGGGGTAGCCAGGAAGAGTTATGATCATTAGGGGGCATATTAATTAGGTGGCTATAAAAAAAGCCGAGGGGGCGTACACAAATACCATGATCGGGCAGTGATAGGGAGACTGATCTAAGCAGAACTGTAGTGACGTGTTGAGGATATTTAAAATTAACAATAACACAGTCACCTTTACAGGTCTTTCTAGAATAACCAAACCAATTGACCCTTCTTGTGGTTAAGATATCATTAGAGAGGGCCGTAGGAAATCCACATGGCTTATGCAACCAAGCAACAGTTTTATATTTCAAGGAATCATGAGATTCATACTGAGACTGGGGCATAAGTGAATCAACCCGTGGTACATTAGTTAAAACCACCACATAAGGGGCACAATCTGGGGGGAGGTTAACAAAACCCTTTCTCCTTACTTCAGTCCAACCCACATTTCTTTCAGTTACCAAGGTAACCTGCTTTTCTTGACTCGCAGTGTGCAGTTGGGCTGGAACAACTATTTGGTTAGCCCTGGTCCCCTCGACAGATGGTACTTCTAATTGATTAACCTTAGACCCCTCCGCAGATGGAATTACTACCTCTTTCCTTACGTTGTGACTTACATCGGTAGTCATTGGAGTACCTACCCGAATGGTGTAGGAATCCAAGAGATTGGCCAATCTAGTTACTTCTACTGAGATCTGATCTAATTTAGACACCAACGGTAAAATAATCTTGTCGAGCTTAGAATCAATATAGCTAAACAGCAAATTAAACTGCTCAGGATTCAACTGGGCATGACGCTCTTTTTCTTGAGTCTCGTCCCCCCCAACTATGCTTGTAGAAGGTAATTGGACTCTCTTAGCCTTTTTGTTCCCCCCTCGTTTTACAGGTATTTTCCGGCATGCCCTAACGGCTCTACTCACCGGGAGAGAATCTCCAGGATAGTCAGAAGAGTCATTTACCACTGGCTGACTAGGAGTCATTAACACTAGATCATCACTATTAGTCAGCTGGGGCTCGTGATCAGGACTGACATCTAACACTGATACACCTGGGGAGATTAACAAGGTAGACGGAGAAACTGGAGGGTTACCCTGGCTGAGGGAGAGTCGACGTTCGTAGTTGATTTTATTAACAACTTTCACTAGATAATTATCTAGTGTAGTAGGCACTGCAGGGTTTTGATAGATTTTTGTTTGGTGATGCTTACAGCTACGAACACACCCTATTGCACAAGTGTTAAAAACAAAATAAAAAAATAAAAAATCACGCGCCCAAGCTATCATAAATTGCACAGCAAACAAAATACAAAAAAAGTAAATAGCCAATGGGACTAGTATAATGTCCCAAACGCAATGATAAATGGCATTGGTTTGATAAAGGGAGACTCACAATGATGCATCAACCCTGACAACATACGCCAAAGTCCGTGGCCCTGCCCTGCCACGTCCTGCCCCGGACGGCCACAGACGGCCCGCCCTTTGCCCGGGCTTCGCCCGGCTCGTCCCGCGCGCGTCCCCCGAAGCGGGGCTCAGCGCTGTTTAAATGCGCCCGCTGGCGCAGCGTGGATAGAGCGCGCCGCCGCTGAGGCTGCCAGGAATTGAAGTCCTGTGATGGCGGCGACGCTGCTTGCGGCTGCAAATGACTCCTGGCAGTGGCGGCGCTGCTTGCGGCTTCAACTGACTCCTGGCGGTGGCGGCGTTATCGGTATGGTAAGTCCCCCCACTCCGCCGGGCTCAGCGCTGCTTAAATGCGCCTCCTGGCGCTGGCGCAGCGTGGATAGAGCGCACCGCCGCTGAGGCTGCCGGGAATTGAAGTCCCGTGATGGCGGCGACGCTGCTTGCGGCTGCAAATGACTCCTGGCAGTGGCAGCGCTGCTTGCGACTTCAAATGACTCCTGGCGGTGGCGGCGTTATCGGTATGGTAAGTCCCCCCACTCCGCCGGGCTCAGCGCTGCTTAAATGCGCCTCCTGGCGCTGGCGCTGGCGCAGCGTGGATAGAGCGCGCCGCGGCTGAGGCGGCCGGGAATTGAAGTCCCGTGATGGCGGCGACGCTGCTTGCGGCTGCAAATGACTCCTGGCAGTGGAGGCGCTGCTTGCGGCTTCAAATGACTCCTGGCGGTGGCGGCGTTATCGGTATGGTAAGTCCCCCCACTCCGCCGGGCTCAGCGCTGCTTAAATGCGCCTCCTGGCGCTGGCGCAGCGTGGATAGAGCGCGCCGCGGCTGAGGCTGCCGGGATTTGAAGTCCCGTGATGGCGGCTACGCTGCTTGCGGCTGCAAATGACTCCTGGCAGTGGCGGCGCTGCTTGCGGCTTCAAATGACTCCTGGCGGTGGCGGCGTTATCGGTATGGTAAGTCCCCCCACTCCGCCGGGCTCAGCGCTGCTTAAATGCGCCTCCTGGCGCTGGCGCAGCGTGGATAGAGCGCGCCGCGGCTGAGGCTGCTGGGATTTGAAGTCCCGTGATGGCGGCGACGCTGCTTGCGGCTGCAAATGACTCCTGGCAGTGGCGGCGCTGCTTGCGGCTTCAAATGACTCCTGACGGTGGCGGCGTTATCGGTATGGTAAGTCCGAAGTATCAAACTGGTACCAATGATGTGCAATCAATGCCCAGAGACTAATAACAAGTTTGGAAATAACAAAATAAGCAGCACTATCACAAAACGTGTCACATTATGCCACATAATTTGGCTTTTCTTGATGATAATATACCCAACCCTGCAGCCTAGCTTGGCATTCCTCTGCCACATAACTCCAGTGGCCCTGAACATAACCCCGCAAAAGTGTGGGGAAACAATTGTTGCTGTAGCAAACAAGAGAGAAATACTTAATCGAACTTCAGGGATGAAAAGACGGATGGCTCTTAAAAATCCGATGCTGCGGTATTGTTAAAATGCCTCCTGAGAGTTGCGCTCATCACCAATCCTAAAGCGGCATATGATACCCCGGGGTTAACAGCAGCAGGCCGCTCTGCCACCTCAAACGAGAGGTAACAGGCGATATCCCCAGAACAATGTGAACACCACAATATGCAAACCGCGCGGACAGATCACCGCACACAGAACACAATGCCTGGCATTCGCTGTGCTCCTCGGCATGCGGCCAGGAACCTGCTGGGGACAAGTCGTGCAGCAACCTTCCCTGCTGATGAGTCCACGTGCGACTGCGTGAGGTACAACTGAAGAGCCCAGCGCGGCGAACAATGTCTCAGCCAAAAAAAAACTGCGTCATACGCTGCGCCATAAGCACATGACTGGAGCAGCGCTCTAAACAATGCGATGTCTCCATCAAAGCGTCAGTCCCGCGCACGGTCCACTCTTCATAATTGTGGAGCAGATGTTCACACTTGTAGTCGCTCGAAGAAACCACACAAACTGATGACAGCGAGCAGCAGCGTCGTGCCTCTGCTCTGAGGCTCCCTGGCTACTATTAATTAACAATACAACAGAACAATTAGCACATTTCCGGGGCTGTTCACTGTCCAGTCGGGGTTCCTCTCTGCAGTTTGTCCCTTCCTTGACACGTGGAGGGGACTGAGGCCCGCAACGCCCATTGGGCTCAAAGGGCTTCAGCCCCCCCCCCCCCCCCCTTCGTGTGGGTCAGGCCGGCCTGCAACTGCCTCCCGGGCACAAACACAGCCGCACCGGAGTACTTCACAGGTCTTTAAAAGACCATTTAATTGTTAACAAGGCTTTGTTGTGTTTTCACCCCTTCTTAGAGCCCTTGCATCTCCACTCTGACTATTGCAGGAAGACTTAGCCCCCCAAACCCTCCACCCGCCCCCCGAAATTTTTATTAGCGTCTCCCAAAATTTGACTCTAGTTGCGCCTCTGAAGGGACTCACATATTACAGTCACTGGGCTGTGCCTGTTGCTGGACACTCTGGTTAGGGTCCGTCGAGCACGTGTATTTGTGTCCCTTTCTGGACTCCAGTAAGGACATGCTGACTGGTGTCTCACCTGGACATGACTTGGACACTGCTAGGTCAGCTCACACTGTCTTCCCTTGTGGACAGACCGCCTTGTGTCCTCTCCTGCACACAGTGATTCACAGCACTTTAAACTGTATCCTCTTCTGAGCACACTGGCCTCAGTCTCAGGGCACAGCGTCTATGTCAGCACATGTGTTTGCTCCCCTTTTAGACAAACTGACGCGTAAACTTCTGTGCACGGTGAGTTTTGTTCCACAAGGACACACTGAAGTCAGCACACTAGATACACAACATCGTACCCCACTACAGCATATTCTTCTGTGCCTCTACCGGGAACACTGCTCGCCTCACCTGGACATGCTTGTCTCATCAGGACATTAACAGTTGCAGCATTTGCAACAACAGCTCCCTTAATTGTGTCCCTCATGTCCGGGGCACATGGTTACAGCCCATGAGCACACGCCATTAACCTCACTATAATTTCACAGTCACACGCATCCTTCCTTTAGGACACTCTGTCATCGTCCATCTGTAAGTTCCTTTAGTACACTCAAAACACAAATCATATCTTGAACACCACAAAGTGAAGGTTTGACAGCACACACACAATCTTCCTGCATCGGGTCTCCAGCATCTGTCATATTTTGGACAACATATACATCTGACATACTTTTCTAGCTTCACATCTCTTCTATAGCCTTTGCAATATCACCAATACATACATTATGCCCTATCTGTGGTCAAGCCCTTCTTTAAACATTCATCCCAAGGCAGATTCCTGTTGCCTGGCCCCCACAGGCTGGATCTCACAGGCCTCCTGCTGTGAATCTGCCCTCCTGACTGGAGACACCTCCGCCTCCAGCTGCACTCTCTTCTTTACCAGTCACCGAGTCAGATGGCCAGAAGCCTCTTCTCTCTGACGTCTGCAGTTGTTACACCTCTGATTGGGCGATCAGGTGACCACACTGATGGGCAGTGCTATTTTATTTTTTAAATCTTTCTTCTTTTCGTCCTTATCCTTCTTTCAAGATATCCTCGTCATCAATGTTAAGATGACGGATTGTCCATGTGTTACAGATGTGTTTAGGCAACTTTATTTTTTCGATTCAGTTAAGGAATAAGAGAACAAACTCAACAAGTCTCTAGCTCTGACATAACACCCCAGAGGCACTCCAGGTGTATTCCGCTGAGCCCTTCAGCGAGACACTCCAGCTGCTCCAGAGAACCCTCTGAGCCACAGAACACCACAGGCCCAACACTCCATGCACACCACAGCACTGAAGAGGGGTACTCCCTCAGCTTGTACTGAAATCAGACAATATCCAAGACATAACACTTCTTCCTTCTTCAACAAAGACAAACACAGCAATCACACCATTCCCAATAACCAAACCACAACACCTCTCCTTTCTTCAGTAAACACAAACACAAGTCATTCTACACTCAAGACATTGCACTTATTCAATCTTCAACAAACACGAAAAGCACGACACACACAGTACCCAAGACAAAACACTTCTCCCTTCTTTAACAAAGAAGACAAAAACAGCAATCATGCCGTACCCAATACCCAAACTACAACACCTCTCTTTTCTTCGGGCAAACACAGCAATCATGCCGTACCCAATACGCAAACTACAACACCTCTCTTTTCTTCAGCAAACACAGCAATCACACTACACTCATGGCAATGCATGTATTCCATCTTCAACAAACAAGACAAGCACGATAATCACCCAACATCCAAGACACAACAAGCTACTAGGGTGGTAATCTGCTCATCCTGAATTCTTGAGGATGTTCCTAGTGTTAGGTTATTGCTTTCAAATTCTTGTCTGAAGATTAAAGTCATGGGAAACTATAATGTCATATGCAATACTTTTATTAATGAGCGGGAAATAATTGTTGACACTTGACCCAGGCCCACCTGAGCAAGCAGGTGTCCTGTTATGTTTTGGAATAAAGCTTTACAACAACTTGGAAAGTTTGAACTTAAATTGGTGTTAAGTAGAGTTAATTATATCTCCACAGCGGGGTCAGTGGCAGACTGCGTCCCTACAGGGATGGTGGCTTCATTTTATAAAATGGACAAAAGGTCGTCTAACAAGTGACCCATGATGAAGAGGAACGAGGTGAAATCTGTGAAAAGGGGACATAAACCGACAGGATGCCCAGCTGAATTGCAGGCGCCACCTGGCCCCACTCAGCACACCCAAAGATTTTTGAATGAAAATATTTTTTTTGTTTAAAGGCTCTCCTGTGCGAGGGTATAGGGGGTGAACTGATAGGTCCCTAGCCCTGTGACAGAGTGGGTGCTTTCATTATCATTAATTAATTGACTTAGCGGGAGTGAAATCAATTACATGTCAATAACTTATTTTTTGTTCTTTGGGGCGTAGGCTAAAACCTAGGGCCTTATAATGAGTTTGGCAGTTTTCTTCTGAGATCACCACCGCGGCAGTCCAAGGAAAATCGCCAAGCTCTTGGTGCACCCGCACAATGGATTCCGAGTTGATGTCAGGGCGGGCAGGCGAAGCGACGGCGGTGTCTCGGCAGCGGTCTATTAGGCTCATAGGGGATCCTAACAAGAAGACCGCTTCTGTGAGGGAGCCTGTTGCACGTATTTACACTGTGGGGCATGCACCCTATTTTGCATGCAACATAGTCCACGCACAAAAGAGCAGTTGTAGGGGGGCACAACATGCCCCACGGACAGATTTGCCCAGGGGCCCTGTTGGGGACCGCCTCCTTGCCTTTCCACCTGCTTTTTCATGGCGGGATCATCTTCATGAAAAGGCTTGAGGAAGGGCAACTCGTAATATAGACGGTGGTTCCAGGGCCGGCACCGCCTCCATTCCTCCCCACTTTACACACCACCAGCAACTTGGGATCCAGGATCCTGACGGTGCCAACGGTGTTGTCGCGGCTGGTTGTTGGCCGACCACCGCACTTGGAATACAGCAGTCAGAGAAGGGTAGTCGAACTTCCATGACAAGTACGGCGGTCCCAGGACCTCCGTACTCATAATAAGCTCCTTAGTATTTTCCTGTAGGCATTCACTTGGCCTCACGGTCTGCAGGAATGGGTGGGCGGGGCTGGCGGGTAAGGTTTTCATTTGCCACGTGCTCTACTTGAATATGTGAAAGTCCAGTTCAAAATGTTATCCTTGAAATTACGGCTAGGCTAATGTGCAGTTCCAAAATGTCCCAAAGCTTTGCTTTTATTACTCTAAAATTTGAAGTAAACCATTTTCTCGTCTCTGTTCCTAGTCACTGTGAAATAATATGTGGCCATACTTTGTTGCAAGATCCACCGCCTTAATTGCAATTGTTAAGCGGGGGAGGGATCCTCACTGTTCATGCTGCCTATTGTGCTGCCTCCATGGGGCATGTAAAACAACTCAATTTAATACCAAAAATAATAAAGATATATAATCCATTACGGACGACACATACTTGGCAGTCTCCGAGAAACCTATTGTGAAGACAAGGGGGGATAGAACTAATAAAACAGCTCTAATAAAAGAAAATCACGCAGCAGAGAACATAAACTATCACAACAAGAAACTAACCACAGATCAATTGCCCTGGCTCACTATTGCATTACGAACTAAAAACAAATTATAAAAATGCTGAATTCATTACGAAGCCAGAATTACAGGAAACACTGAGACCTATAAAAAATAAAGTACGCCAGTCTCCTGAGAACAGGGGGTCACCTGAGTGATGATCCGCTCCCATTTCTATAAGTGCAATACAAAAATAAGGCAATGGCTTAAAGAGTCACAGAGATTTATATGGGATTAAGGGTTAAGAAGACGACCCAGGCATGGCGTAAGAAGCATATGTCACTATTGCCCACTATGAGAGGCGTAGCCTCCATAATGCGGAGAGTAGAGTCCAACACACCCTGACGAGGATTATGTGCCTTTAAGAAGTTACTAATTTAATATTACCTTACACAGTAGCAAAGCAAAACGTTTTTTTGTGGCATATATGGAGGAGCTCATGTGGGTGATTTGCCAGTCCACCACCCTGGCAGTGAAGCACTCACCACCTTTGAGATCCCTGCATCCCTGGTGGGTAGCTCTGTGGTTAAAGTGCTTCTACCACTACGGCGAATGCACTTTCATTGCTGGTGAATGTGGGTGCGAACCATCATAAAGCAGCTCGCTCGACTTTTTCTTCTGTTTTACAGCAAGACGCTCTCGCTCGGAAAACGTCTAAATAACCCCATGCCTGCCAGAGGCCCAACTAGAGCCAAAATTCGGGAGGGGGGCTGAATCTTTAAGCAGTAGGCAGAGTGGAGCTGCAGGGGCTCTTAGAAGGGGTGAAACAACAGCGAGGCCTCATTAACATGCAAATGGTCTTTTAAAGACCTGTGAAGTGCTCGGTTGCGGCTGTGTGTGTGCCCGGGAAGCTGTCTCATCCCGAGCTGCCACACACGACGGTGGGGGGAGGGGGGGTACTGAAGCCCTTTGAGTCCAATGGTTGTTGCGCGCGCTCCCATCACACGAACCAGTGAGGAGCCAATATCACACGGTGGCAGGGAAAACGAGCTGAAAACCATTATAAATAGTCGTTTTCCAGCTCGTTTTCCGAGGGTTTGAACTGTTGACATCCATTAAGGGGTGTGAATACACCCCAGGACATCAGCACCAGCCTCAGCAAGGTTTTATTTGGGGGGGAGGGGGCTTGGGGGCGGAATGTGGCTCAAAAGTGTCTGGTAGGTACTTCTCAGCATAAGGCCCTGCCCCTTTCAAGGCCTCACCCCCTCCTCACACTGTGAGATTGTTCTTCAAGGTCACAAGTATGGGACTCCCATAGTCCTTTATCCGGGTCTTTCAAAGAAGCATCTCAACAGACAAGACCTGCATGCACCAGGGCGCCATATGCAGCCTGTATCACAAACCCATACCCCATATGGCTTCCCATGTGTCACTGTTGGCTTCACAGCTATCAACAATGTGTTGAAACGTGGCTGTTTCCTCTCTGAATTTCTCTGTATTTGGTTGTTAGAGTGGTGTTTGGGTCAGGATGGTTGTCTAGTGCTTGGCTAGCCATTCGGGGGCAATTGCGCACTTTATAATTGTCATGAATGAATAAAGTTATTCCCTCTCAATAAACTGTAATTATATAATTAAAAATAAGAGTAAAATGTCAGTCAGATCGTCCTAACAATGGGCACTTTAAAACTGAGGGTTCAAAAATGTTGACCCCTATGAAAGAGATCCAATCAGCGTTTAAACTTAAATAAAGTGCACATCACTTCTGCCTCCACTCAAAAACCCATTGTTCATTTCCTTCTAGTCAAGTGGGGACCAGGAGCAGGAAGGGTGACAAGGTGACCAAGTAGGTAGGAGTTCGCTCATCCACTCCTCCCCAGTGCTTAATTTGAGCTGGTGGTTGCCGGTGCTCCGCACCTGCCCTTAATTGTCAACACCAGGGCTTGTAATAGTTTGCCGCTTGGTGGCGCTGTTAAAAATTACTATTGACTGCTGCCCAAGCCTTTCTTATAGCTTTAGGGGCCTTGAGTAGGCTGAATTGTCACACTTATAAGAGTGTGATGATGATTAGTAATTGTGTTGGGTTGTAAGCCCCACTCACGTTCCAGTAGCACGTGCCGCCCTATCAATCAATTCACAAACATTTAATTCACTGAGTCATTGCAGTGGTTATATATGATACTAAAATAGCTTAGTGAGTTACGGAATCCACTACAGAGCATTGGGAGTAATTTGCAGGCCTAAGGTTTGAAAACTATCACATGCATATGTTGCAGTCAACCAACTCCAACCTGCTGGTCACAAGTTCAGGCTTGGTCATACATTGCACTGAATTATATTCCCTATGAAGGATAATTACTCTATGCTATGTGTAAGGCGTAGGTCTGGTACGGAGGCAACTCAAACCTTCATTATCCTGAAGGCAATACAATGAGTGCCACTAAATTGATTTTAAGTAGGTGTTTATGGTTTTGGGTGCTCATAGGCATACAGGGGTGCCCTCCATGCCATTGTGCCCAACTCTTAGATAGACATTCTGAGCTGTAGAGTAAGGAACACGAAGAATAAAGCCTCCAGAGGAGTCTGTGAACGGTTCTCCAACCATGACAGTGTTCCTCACTCCCAAAGAGGATGTTCCTACAGAAAGATGGGCTAGCTACAGCTAAATGACTCAGCAGACGCTTGAGGGGAAAGACTGCACTTGGCTTGATTCATACCAGTGGATCAAACCCACGAATTAAGGCATTCAGGAAAAACCAAACAGGGAAAGCATTTGTACAGCAAACATGCCAGATTTGCTGTCGCCATCTAGGGAGAGACGAAGGTTAGTGTAAGGGTACGTTAAAATATTCATGAGGTTCACGAGGCCACCATGAGCCCCTTTTACTTGGGTCCATCCTCGGGAGTGCAATCTATTGCAGGAGTTTGGGCATATTAGTGATCACAGAAGGGTTGAATATATACAAAAGTAAAAGGTCCGTGAGATATAATGGGGTTCTCCATAGTTTGTCCTTAGAAAACTACAAGGGATGAGAGGAGGAAAAGCTTGGGCCCCAGCCTAGCAGACAAGATTCAACCAGTGTGAGCCCTGGGGCCAGATAAAAGGCGAGCCAAGCTCCAATGAAGGAATGGAGATTGGCTCATGGTGCAGGTCCCGGCAGCTGAAGAGGGGCCTGGACGGTGGCAGAAATGGTAGAAACTGGGGGGGCTCTTCCAATAAGGGTCTGAGAAAGAATGGGAACAAGCAGTCTGAGCGAGAGACCAAAGAGCTGTGACCCTCCACCAATGGTCACTAGTTGGAGTGGATTCAGAGTCTGAAGGAATTGGGAAGGATGTTGAAGATCACTAAGGCAGGGGCGTAATCTCTCTGGAAAACCTTATGCAGGGAATGCTTTTAGTAACCCTTTGATCCCAGAGAGCTCTCAATGGCAGCTGGGGGTGATAGGTTCACTTGTCCAGCAAGTTACAGGAGTCGGCCTTTGCTGTGATGGTGTAGGGTGCAGTTGGAACATGGTGGGTTGGGGACCCAGTGGACAACAGGTTCCCAGCACTGAAGGGGCATGGAGAGTGACAGAATGCAACACTCCATATCCCACAATGTTGAGGGGACACTTCTCAGCTCATGGCGGGGCCTAACCAGGCCTAGTAGATGCAGCACCGTCGGCATCTCTTCAATGGACCAACATTTTACAGAATTAGGGAACAAAGGGGCACTTCATAAATAGTGCTTCTGCACACCAGCTTCTCTTTAGCGTTTGAATTATTGAATTATCCAAAGAGATTGTAGAGGCACTTAACAACAAGCCTTTGATACATTTATATTTTTATAATTTTCATTCTCCATCTAATCCACTAAGAAACTTCCAATAAATGTTCACAGCCCAGCACGTGGTTCAGGAATCTATCCTTTCACTGGAGTTTCAAATAGTGAGGCATTACCACAGCACTAGCAGCATCTCTACATTATCATGCAAGCAGCCACATTAATTTATCTTGTGATACAGTATTTTCTAAAGCTATTGCGTCTTTTCAAAGTATTGGACTACTACTGTAAGCACAACTCAAACGAAATACAAAGAGAGCTGCTAGGTGCCCAATGACTGTTTGTCTGGCCTCCTTCTGCCTCAATTATGGCCAACGGAGATGATAAACCCAGAATTCAACTAGTTATCACCCAGCGAGCAGCACCCCTACCCACACCTCCCATTCCAGCGACATTCAATTTTGCATGAAAATTCAAGCAAGCAGGAAACATTCATCGGGATACAAAGATGCCCATAGATGAGGACCCATCCGGGCCCTTCCATTTGAAACTTTTAAGGTATTTTGGGCCAGATGAACTAAGGCTCCCGTTTGCATTTCTTAAATAGCGACTCTGTAGGAATTGCTAAATACAAACTGCAAAAGGATATGTACAAAATGTGTGATTCTCTAATAGCGATTCCTACAGATTAGGAATCGCTATTAGGGAATCGCAAATAGGAAATGCCATTGCATTCCCACCTATGGGAGAAATAGGAAATGGTTTACATTTTAAGAAATGCAAAGCCATGGGTGCCTCTGGGCTAAGGCACCCACTGGAGGCACACCAAGTCCTAGTGCACCATATAAGTGCACATATGCCCTTGGGGCATATGTGCGCTTCATGTCACAATTAAAAAAACTTTTTTAACACAGTTTTTTATTTGGCACATGGTTGCCATTGACTTGAAGTGGATGGTAATTGCATTTCTTAAATTGCCAATCCGCATTTCGATTTCTACATTATAGAAGTGTCCCGGGGGCACAACGGGTGCTTGCACTTGCTTTACATGCCCCCGGGGTACTTTGGTATTACAGAAGGGTCTGCAGGCGATTGTGTGAGTCCTTCTGTAATACTGAAAGCGCTTGTGCACATACGGAGCAAGCGCTTCCTAAAGAGGGCATTCCCTCCGTTGTCCCATGCAATGAGGGCATCCCTTTGCCTCTGTGCCCGCGCTGTATTAGAGACGCGGGCGCAGAGGCAAAGAAGCTCTCAAGAGGCACACTGACAGTGTGCCACCTAAAAGGTGGCGCACTGATTGCAGCCCTCTGGTGGGGAAAAGTGGGTCCCATGAGCCCCCCATGAGCCCCCCAGACATCCCCTTGCAGGCGGGTACAGTCACTCACTGCACCCGCCTGCAAGAGGATCTCTAATCCCCTTCAAGAGTGCCGGCAGGTTGCCGTCTGCACTGTGAAAACACAGAGCATGCGTTTTTCACCTGAATGCGCTGCCCTCAGGGCAGTGCGAGTTCGCGGCTGCTCTGGGGGCAGCGCTTTCACCCTAATATGGTGCATTTTCCTTGATTGCGCCCGAAGTGTATATTACTACCGCCAGATATCTCTAAACAGTAACTCCCTCGAGTTGAACAATCTGTATTGTGGAAGGGACTGGCAGTTTGACCCCAGCCAGAAACTGGGCAGAATCAAGCCGTGTCTGTAAATAAGAAGGCTTAAGTACTACACGATGCTCCCGCAAGCAGAATGATAACGAGAAGGCAGCTATTTCAAGAAATCCCTTCTCTTCCTAAGACTGCAATTTTAGGAGCCCACGTCTGAATGGGTGCCATGCAGAAGAGTGAAGCTCAGATCCACCTAGTTGGCACCCCAGAGGTGTCCTTCAGAAGGAGTCATCCTTTGTGTATTCCTGAAAACCTCTCTCACAGTGGACATATTCCCAAGCACAAATATTGTAGATGCTGCTCACGACGGTCAGAAGGTAAGGGCAGAGGAGCACATTATCCCGGGCCTGCAGCGCGGGATCTATTTTCAGCAAGGCAGAATGTCTGCGGCTTGCTGCTGAGGCAGGAGTGAAGACTGCTGGTAGCTTAAGAAGGTACCATTAGTTCTTAGAGACAAGGGCAACTCCCCTGTATTCTTATGAATTGAGAGGGGAAAGGCCCCCTTCCGGTCTGGAATTACTCAGGGCCACCAGGTGTGAGCAGCAGTAATGCTGGGCTCCCTGTGCCGGAAGGGGATTAACGCTCCTGTGAATTAAAACATTGGAAATCCAGCCTCGGAAACACTGTACCGACTGGGCTTACGTGCAATTGACAGGTGTAGAGAGTAGGTGACATATTTGTAATTTTCCCTTTTTTCTTCTTTAACCGAAGTTTATTGATTAAGCAAGCATATGTTTACAGTATGCTCAGCAGCACCCTTAAAGGGTCAAGAGCAAAGCCAGCTCCTGATAGCTGCTCCCCCAAACGAAAGCAGGATTTGCCTAATGTATACACTAGTTTCTTGTTGCAGAGGCAGACTAGCCTATAGGACAAGGATGAGACATCTGCGCAAGCTGCAGCTGTTGTCTCTAAAAGGCTGCTAGGGCCGGGGCAGAGTCAATGGCAGGACTGCCTGGTATGTGGCTGCATCTGCTCCAACCCGACCGCCCTAACATAGACACTGAGCTGCAGGAACATCTTCCCGTTTCACCCAGGTGTAGGTTAAAATCAACCTTTACTGTCATCTAGTCTCAGTCCCTATCAGGTTTTGTGCTACTGTTCTGCTTTGTGTCAAATGATGCTTAAGTAGGAGCCCAGACTCGCCTGCAGAATTGGCCCTAAATGTAATCAATATTTGATTATTGTTCTTTCAAAATGCACCATTCTGAATTGTTTCCCCAGAACTGCTGGCCAATGTTACTTGCACAAATTGCTTCTAAAAGCACATTTCACTTTCATGTTTCTAAAATCCACCTATGGAGAACGCCTCTGCTGAAGGGCTTTTAATTCCTATCAAGTTTTGATCAGTGGCACAGTCCCACTGTGGTATTGTATTGTAGTGCAATATTTATATAGCACTTACTAACCCTATGTGGGGTCCTGAAGCACTTGCCTACATGGGCAGCACGATTCACCTCGTGGGGTAAGTGGCTGGAAGTGTATTGTCTTTGTTCTGATCCTATGTGGGAAGCGTTGCCATGTCATGAGAGAGGACCCCCGAGAACCTGTTATTGTGTTATGGGTGCGGGGTTTAGCTTTGTGATGGATAAAGAATTGCGCAAGAAAGGTGTGTAGTGTATGGTTTTTAGAAAGCAGGCAGCCTTGAGCAGGTCTGCAGACCCCTTGCTGGTATTTCTTATGTTCACAGTCCTCTTACATAGTTACTGCACAGGGTTGTCCATTCTGAGATATTTTGTTTTAAGTTTATGGTGCTGAGCAGGTATAGGTTAAAGGGACATATGGTGAAGAGGTCTGTTGGGATGGACTTTGTTAAGACACACTTCCAGTCACACACCCCACAAGATGTAGCATGCTACCCATTTAGGCAAGCGCTTCAGCATCCCACATAGGGATAGTAAGTGCTATGTAAATATTGCAATACAATACAACATTGGCACAGTGCCACTGATCAAAATTTGATTAGAATTAAAGATCCTTGGGCAGGTGGGTTCTCCTTGGGTGGATTGTTAAAATAGTGGCAGGATTTCTAGAACATTCCTGGGAGAGAACCATCATCTTTGAACCCGCATGTAGTTCTTGACCCAGGCCCCAAAAGGGTTTCTGATAGCTTCTCATGCTTCTGAGTGAAACAAACTCCTCATGGCCATGAGTGGCGCAAGAAGACAAAAATGGTAATAAAAGAAGTCATCCCTTCCATAAGTACACAGAACATAGATGTGCACAGACTCCCATATCCTGGGCATATTAATAGGACATGTCAATATGCCTTAAACTACTAATTTGGAGGGGGTGGGAATAGAAGACACATTTTTCATATCCCATACAAGGAGCGCCTCACCTTACAACACTACAGGGTTTAAAACCGAGATGAGATTGTTCAGAAAGCGGAAAATAATTCAACTTTCCATTTAAGAACACAGAAGAAAATCACTTTTATTGCGAAGAAATGAAAATCTAAGCACCATGTCTACAGTCAGCATATAAGTAGGGACCCTTAACACAAAACATAATTGTGACTTTCAGAGCGACAAATAGGTGTCACCACATTCACCAATCACACCAGAGTGTCAACAGCACCGCAAAATGCAGCGTCACAAGACAAAAAAAGAGCATCTCTCTGTTCACTCACACACGACACAAAAATGCTTCCCACTCTGACTCATGACAAATTCAACACACCCACCCACTTCACATGGTGTGGCATACTATCCTTGTGGAACTTTGCTAAAATGGCACCCTGAGCGTGGGCGTAGAGAAATGTGGCAACCTTCCTGATGGCAGTGTATTAAATAAGACAGCAGGGGGTGTGGGGGGGCTTTTGTGTTCATTGGTCAGTACCTGACCAGCACCGACTGTCCCCTCACCACAAATATTCACAGACCTCCCCCAAATCACCGACAGCTTAGCTGCCTCAAGCAGATGATGGTTTTGTTGATGTGAGCCAGCAGGGGTCAGAGGGTGAAGAGAAGGCAAGGAAGGGGGCTAAAGGTATTAAAAACATTGCCCGCCGTATGATAATGAAGGACTAGAACCACTTTAAACTGGCTAAGCACACAGAAGGGGCAAGGCTGGAGCAAGATGAGAAGGGCGCTGCTGTTGGCTTGAACCTTTTAAAAAAAAAAAACTTTATTTACCATTTTCATGATAGAAAAGAAGACAATAT
Source organism: Triturus cristatus (assembly GCF_964204655.1). NCBI lineage: Eukaryota > Metazoa > Chordata > Amphibia > Caudata > Salamandridae > Triturus > Triturus cristatus. Next base: position 137,649,084 of record NC_140580.1, on the reverse strand, counting down.
ATCAGCTCCAGCACAATGCCAAGTATAGGAACAGGGATAGGAGCACACCGCTTCACCTCCCAGCAAGGTTCCCCCTTGGCATTATGGTAAATGCAAGCTCCTGTTGCCTGCATTGCTAAAATATTTACGAGTGTTTTGCCAGAGTTGGCGCAGATGGTGCTGATCTCTAGACAAGTGTTTCTGGTTCTTTAACCGTCATCAGTAGAGATTAGAGGCTTCAAATTTGGGGTTTGCTGAGTAGGCTGCCAAACTTCACATCAGGTCAGGTACCTCTCACTGGCGCGCGGGTGCTTCTTCCACGAGCTCGTCAGCTCGATGACTCACGAGCTGACGAGCTCGTGGAGAGGCACCTGCGCGCCTGGAGAGGTACTGTGACCCGAGAATACTTTGACAGCCTGCTCAGCAACCCCAAATATTTGAAATGCCTAATCTCTACTGACGACGGATAAAAATCCAGAAACACATGGATAGAGATGGCCAGCACCAATCTGCATCCACCGTGTGAAACACTCGAGAAATTTTGCAATTACACACGCTTGGCGAACTGCATTCACCGTAATGCTTACGGGACTAACCTGCTGGGAGGTGAAGCAGTGTGATCCCACATTTGATTCCTGTTTAAAAGGCTCCCTCGAGCCAGTTGAGCTGACGAGCACATGGAGAGGCACCTGCGCGCCTTGAGAGGTACTGTGACCCTAGAATACTTTGGCAGCCTGCTCAGCAACCCCAAATATTTGAAATGCCTAATCTCTACTGACGACGGATAAAAATCCAGAAACACATGTATAGAGATGGCCAGCACCAATCTGCACCCACCGGGTGAAACACTCGAGAAATTTTGCAAGTACACACGCTTGGCGAACTGCATTCACCATAATGCTTACGGAACTAACCTGCTAGGAGGTGAAGCAGTGTGATCCCACATTTGTTTCCTGTTTAAAAGGCTCCCTCAAGCCAGTTGAGCTGACGAGCTCGTGGAGAGGCACCTGCGCGCCTTGAGAGGTACTGTGACCCGAGAATACTTTGGCAGCCTGCTCAGCAACTCCAAATATTTGAAATGCCTAATCTCTACTGACGACAGATAAAAATCCTGAAACACATGTATAGAGATGGCCAGCACCAATCTGCACCCACCGGGTGAAACACTCGAGAAATTTTGCAATTACACACGCTTGGCGAACTGCATTCACCATAATGCTTACGGGACTAACCTACTAGGAGGTGAAGCAGTGTGATCCCACATTTGATTCCTGTTTAAAAGGCTCCATCAAGCCAGTTGAGCTGACGAGCACATGGAGAGGCACCTGTGCGCCTTGAGAGGTACTGTGACCCTAGAATACTTTGGCAGCCTGCTCAGCAACCCCAAATATTTGAAATGCCTAATCTCTACTGACGACAGATAAAAATCCAGAAACACGTGCATAGAGATGGCCAGCACCAATCTGCACCCACCGGGTGAAACACTCGAGAAATTTTGCAATTAAACATGCTTGGCGAACTGCATTCACCGTAATGCTTACGGGGCGAACCTGCTGGGAGGTGAAGCAGTGTGATCCCACATTTGTTTCCTGTTTAAAAGGCTCCCTCGAGCTAGTTGAGCTGACGAGCTCGTGGAGAGGCACCTGTGTGCCTTGAGAGGTACTGTGACCCGAGAATACTTTGGCAGCCTGCTCAGCAACCCCAAATATTTGAAATGCCTAATCTCTACTGACGACGGATAGAAATCCAGAAACACGTGTATAGAGATGGCCAGCACCAATCTGCACCCACCGGGTGAAACACTCGAGAAATTTTGCAAGTACACACGCTTGGCGAACTGCATTCACCATAATGCTTACGGAACTAACCTGCTGGGAGGTGAAGCAGTGTGATCCCACATTTGTTTCCTGTTTAAAAGGCTCCCTCAAGCCAGTTGAGCTGACAAGTTCGTGGAGAGGCACCTGCGCGCCTTGAGAGGTACTGTGACCCGAGAATACTTAGGCAGCCTGCTCAGCAACCCCAACTATTTGAAAGGCCTAATCTCTACTGAATATGCATAAAAATCCAGAAACACGTATATAGAGATGGCCAGCACCAATCTGCACCCACCGGGTGAAACACTCGAGAAATTTTGCAATTACACACGCTTGGCGAACTGCATTCACCATAATGCTTACGGGGGGAACCTGCTGGGAGGTGAAGCACTGTGATCTCACATTTGTTTCCTGTTTAAAAGGCTCCCTCGAGCCAGTTGAGCTGACAAGTTCGTGGAGAGGCACCTGCGCGCCTTGAGAGGTACTGTGACCCGAGAATACTTTGGCAGCCTGCTCAGCAACCCCAAATATTTGAAATGCCTAATCTCTACTGACGACGGATAGAAATCCAGAAACACGTGTATAGAGATGGCCAGCACCAATCTGCACCCACCGGGTGAAACACTCGAGAAATTTTGCAAGTACACACGCTTGGCGAATTGCATTCACCATAATGCTTACGGAACTAACCTGCTGGGAGGTGAAGCAGTGTGATCCCACATTTGTTTCCTGTTTAAAAGGCTCCCTCAAGCCAGTTGAGCTGACAAGTTCGTGGAGAGGCACCTGCGCGCCTTGAGAGGTACTGTGACCCGAGAATACTTAGGCAGCCTGCTCAGCAACCCCAACTATTTGAAATGCCTAATCTCTACTGAAGATGCATAAAAATCCAGAAACACGTATATAGAGATGGCCAGCACCAATCTGCACCCACCGGGTGAAACACTCGAGAAATTTTGCAATTACACACGCTTGGCGAACTGCATTCACCATAATGCTTACGGGGGGAACCTGCTGGGAGGTGAAGCACTGTGATCTCACATTTGTTTCCTGTTTAAAAGGCTCCCTCGAGCCAGTTGAGCTGACAAGTTCGTGGAGAGGCACCTGCGCGCCTTGAGAGGTACTGTGACCCGAGAATACTTTGGCAGCCTGCTCAGCAACCCCAAATATTTGAAATTCCTAATCTCTACTGACGACGGATAAAAATCCAGAAACACATGAATAGAGATGGCCAGCACCAATCTGCACCCACCGGGTGAAACACTCGAGAAATTTTGCAAGTACACACGCTTGGGGAATTGCATTCACCATAATGCTTATAGGGCGAACCTGCTGGGAGGTGAAGCAGGGTGATCCCACATTTGTTTCCCACAATGCCAAGTATGACATTTCATGTTCCTTACACAGTTTGGTCAATGCATGACATTCATCTCCACTGTTTGATAGTTAGTCAGCTTACTTAGATTAACATGCACATGATATACGTTCTCGTGACCTTCAGAGTACAGTGCCTTGACTTGCATACTGACAGTCCGTAATATGAGAGTCATTCCCATTCATAATTGACATATCCCCATTACATACGTATCATGCATGTGCCCGCAGTTCAACCTATGCCCTCAGGCACCAGCCTGTCTTCCAGTCGAGCGGCAGGTTGTGAGTGTGCTACCGTAGTGCATTGTTTAAGAGGGTCCCAAATGTCACGTGGGCGGGATGCGCTGGGCAGAGTGGAAGCATATAAGTCATGGTTGAGGTTGCAGTATGCTAAACTTTTTAGCCAGTCTCTGTGCTGTGGCGCAGCCCTGCGTCCCCACTTTAGCGCTATTTCCCTTTTGGCCAGTAATAAACTTAGGGCTGCAAATTTCCTGACTGTTTTTGGAATATTGTTCACGTTCCCCATTTGGGCCACTTCCGGGGTGGGGACTAGGTCTAGGCTTATCATTTCCCCCAGTGTGTTGTGTATTTCGGTCCAATAACTGCTTATTTTGCTGCAGGTCCAAGTAAGGTGCGCACAATCTGCATGTGGGGATTTACATTTTAGGCAGCAGTGGGGTCTGTCTGAGTCTATTTTGTGCGCCTTCTCAGGCGTGATGTAAATCCTCTGGAGGAACTTGAAGTGGATGGGTTTGTGGCGACTCTTTAGGGAGACTGCTTTAGTTTGTTGGCAGCACACTTCCCATTGGTCATCAGTGATTGGGTGGCCTAAATCTGCCTCCCAGGCAGCACGTATGGTTGCATCGTTGACTGGAATAATCTCTGTGCATAATCTGTATAATTTTGAAATCAGATGGGTCCCCGTGTCGCTGTCTGTTACTGTGGACAGGGGAGCGAATGGGCTAGTTTTGATGGGGAACCCAGGGACCTTGGCTCGTAAGGTGGAACGGAGTCGGGTGAGTGCAAAATTATCTATGAATAATGCCTCAGGGTACTTACCTTCATCTGAGACCGACAAAGCCTGGCCATCAGTGTAAAGGTCCCCTATAGTGGTCAAGTCAAACCAAGATAGGGTGCGCTGAACTATCCTCTCCCCTGTAATGGAAATCCAGTGTTGATTTGGCAGCGGTAGGCTCGGGTAGTACAAAATCGGCGATCCCAATATCATGACCAATTTTAGCCAGGCCCGGCTGGTAGTTGAGACCGTCTGAATATCCAGAGGGTCTCGGGGGTATCCCAGGGGTAGAACTGTGTTCAGTGTGTCCGGCAGGACTAAATCAGCCTCTGGCTGTAAATAGGGGATCCTGGCATCAGGGTGCAACCAGGCGTGCACATAGCCGCACTGAGCTACCAAATAATATATCTGTAAATTAGGGACTCCCAAGCCACCCCTGTGATAGTGGAGTGTCATGATCTCCCATCGGACCCTGGGGCGCCTGCCCCCCCAAGTCATCCGGATAAGATGGCTGTTTATGGATTGGATGAATCGATTTGGTAATGGAATAGGTATATTATGGAATAAGTAGAGGAATATGGGCAAAACAATCATTTTAATCAGAGCAATACTCCCAGCAATCGAGAGTGGGAGTCTGAGCCATCTATCCACCTTCTTCTCCAGCGAGTGAATCGCCGTACCGTAGTTAGATAGCATGATTTCAGTGGTGTCTAAATGTATATTGATTCCCAAATATTTGACCGAGTCCGAGCACCAGGTCAGTGGGAACTCACCCTCCTGTCTGTGCGTACCCGGCGTGAGGGGGAATATCACTGACTTGTGCCAATTTATCCCAAGGCCAGAAAAGCTGCCAAATCTAATGATCTCTCTTATAAGTGGATCTAAATTGTTTTGGGGGTCCCGAACATATAAAATAATATTGTCCGCGTATAAGGACACCAGTAAGGGCCCTGTGTTAAATTGGATCCCTCTGTATATATGGCGCTCATGAAAGTGACGAACGAGCGGGTCCATGGCAAGGATGAAAAGCAGGGGGGACAGGAGGCAGCCCTGCCTAGTGCCCCGGGATAATGTAAAGGAACAGGAAAGCGTGCTGTTTAAGCCCAGTCTGGCAGTGGGGGCCGAGTACAGCAGCGCCGTGAGCTTGATGAACCCGAAGGGCATGCCCAGCCTGCGCATAACTGTCCATATGAGCGGCCACTCCAGAGAGTCAAATGCTTTCTACGCTTCCAGCATGATGGCTGCGGATGGTATATCAGGATTGATTCTGTGCAGGACTGCAAAGAGAGTGCGCAGGTTTAGGGAGGTGGACCTATGGGGCACAAATCCGGACTGGGCAGGGGAAATTATTTTGTCCAACAGCAGTGCGAGGCGCGCTGAGATTGTTTTCGCTAATATTTTGAAATCGAAATTTAATAGAGAAAGTGGTCTATATGACCCACAGTGCAAGGCAAACCAACGTCAGGTTTCGGTAACAAGACGACCACTGCTTCTCGTAGCATAGGAGGTAACTGGTTCCGTTCTAAAGATTCATGGTAGACTTCAATGAGTTTCGGGGCCAAGATGTCTTTATAGCGTTTATAAAAGTGGCCTGTAAATCCATCAAGGCCCGGGGCAGTGGAACCGTTTAACGCATCTATTGCATCAATAATTTTGTCTGCCTGGGTGCGCACCCACTTAGAAGTGTACAGTTCTTCATAATATGCCAGGAATTCGTCCTGGATATCAGATGTGTCTGTTAACGTGGCCCCAGAATCAGATCGGAGCTCAGTGATGTGTGCAGCGGAATACGGGGGTCTGAGCAGCTGTGCTAACGTACGCCCTGGCCTCTCGCCCTCACCATATCTCCGTGCCATTGCGTATTTGCTGAGGAAGTGTGCTTCCCTATGAGCCCCCTCCCGTAATTCTAACAATAATGCCAACCGGCGTCGCTCCTCCTCGGTGGTGTCCAATAAACACTGCATCGAGGCATCTACAGCAAGTAGTTGCTGCTCAATGTTGGCAAGAGTTTTCCTAAAGTCTTTTAGGACCCCGGCGTGTTTGGTGATGGCTATACTCCTGATGTACGCCTTGAAGGCCTCCCATAGCGTTGCCCATGTATTGACTGATCCCGTGTTGAGTTCAAAGTAGTCGTCAATAGCTTCCCTAATTTCTGAGTCAAATAGCTCATCATTTAGAGCCCTGCTCGGCAATCTCCACCTACGTTCCTGTCCCTCAGGCCTGGAAATGCGAAGCTTAAGCAAGACAAGGGCACGATCAGAGTAGGCCCTAGGGAGAATCACACTTGTGGTGTGCCATGTGATGGGGCACGGGGAGAGCAGCCAAAAATCCAATCTGGTCCAGGTGTTTTTTGCTGGGCTGAGTAATGTGTGTATCCTGGGTTTGCCTGGTTGCGAATTCTCCAAACATCGGAGAGCTGGAATGTTTCACATGTGTCCAACAATACCTGTCAAGCGTGGGGCTTGGAGTCTGCTGCGCTGGAGGAACCGTCAATGCTACAGTCCAAGAATAAATTAAAATCTCCACCCAATAGCAGACTGCCAGAACTCATACGTGTGAGTTTGGTGTCCAGTTTGTGGAAAAAGTCTGAGCTGTCAGCGTTTGGGGTGTAAACACACATCAGGGTAACCATGTGGCCCATCAGTCTGCCCACTACTATGGTGTATCGCCCCTCCCGGTCCGTATGGGAACAAGTCAAGGAGAAAGGGAGTCGTTTGTGAATTAAGATCACAGTGCCCGTGCGTAGGTGCTGTAATTAGAGAAGTAGCGGTGCGCACCCCAGCTTGTTGCATAATGTTTGGAGTCGGACCTAGGCAAATGAGTCTTCTGTAAAAAAAGGTTATGTCGACTTTATGCCATTGCATGTAGTGTAGGACGTGCTTACGTTTTTAAGGGTTATTAAGACCCCTTACGTTCCAGGTCATGAGACTTAAATTTAAATGGTCCACTAAGTCAGGAACCGTGGTCTTTTGTGCCATGTGGTAATGCCCATGTAGACATTGACGAGTATTAAGTGAGTGTCATGCGTGGAGCTGGCGGTGAAATAACATCTAACAAATCAAAGCCCTTCCCCCCACCCCCCTCCCAACCTCGCAACCCAATTCCCAAGGCAAATAACCAGATAACCAAGAATCCAATGCAGTCTGTAAACATCCTGTTTGGAAATACAAAGACATTGCCTGATGCATTATTATCTGCAAGTACAACAATGTGCTACGCACCTAGTGGGGAGGCAACGCTCCGGCAGAGCCCAGCATATACAGAACAGTGCAATAAAAAATTCTTATACTATCTCAATTGTTATAGCAGCGTATTTGAAGCCAACTACCGCTATATAAAGAAACAGTGAAATCAATGATCAGAACATAACAGCCACGAGTATCAACCATTTGAAAAAAGTTCCACACAGGCAACAGGGCCGCTGTGGGGCGGGGAAGTGACATCGCGATCATCGCCCCGCTGGGTGTTGGAGCTCCTCTATAAGTTGCAAAAAGCTTGAGCGTCACTTGGAGTGTCAAAGAAGCGGGGCTGCCCGTTGACGTCCACCCGCAGGCGTGCCGGGTACAACATTCCGTACCAGAGGCCCAAATTACGCAGCATAGCCTTGACACCAGTAAACTCACGGCGGGTCTACTGACCCATCAAGGTGAACTCTGGGTATAGTGACACATTGGAACCCTGCCATGTGAGCCCGCCATCCTCTCTGGCCAGCCTTAGAGCAGTGTCCCTGTCCCGGAAGTTCATGATGCACGCTTTGATAGGCCTAGGAGGGCTGCCGGGGTTGGGGCTAGGGCCCAAAGATCGGTGCGCTCTTTCCACCACAAACCCAGGGGGGAATTTCTCCTTTCCGAAAAGGTCTATCAGCAGTGATTCCACAAAAGTGTCCATTCTGCCCGTGTTTGTTGATTCTGGGACCCCAGTAATGCGGAGATTGTTGCGGCGGCCACGTGCCTACAAATCTTCGTTTTTAATTGCGACATCTTTTTTTTAAAAATCCATACATTTCAGCTTTTTCGTTGATTGTGCGACACCATCTTCAAGGTCTGAAATCAGTCCTTCTGCAGTATCCAAGCATCTGTCGTAGATCTCCAGTTTAGCCCCAAATGCGTCTAGGTATTTTTCCAGCGCATCAAACCTGTTGTCGAGCGACTTGAATCCAGTCCTGAGCTCCACAAGTAAATCAGGATTGGAGGAGCCTATCTCCGGCACGGCGGATGAAGCCTGGCCCCCCTCAGCCATGGTGGATCTTCGATCTTGTACTCCGTCTAGGGCAACTGGGAACGAGAGCAATCGCTGTTTAGGGTCGTTCCTGCCCATATCTGTGCACCTCACACCAGATGAATCGGTCACCACAGGCCACAGCAACTGGTTCAGAGAATGGCGTGTGCGTGCTGCAGTTACCCCAGTGCGAGGCGGCCGGCTCACCGCTGTTGGTCTCGTGCGAGGGGTCACGGCCTATTAGCACCATGACGCCCACTATATGGGCTGGTTGCACAGGGGGATTGTGGAAGCCGATGTGGGCGCCGAATGGTCTGGTGCAGATGGGGGGGAGCTCTTCTCCAATGGTGGGGACCAAGTCTGATGCCTAGGTTCGGCTAAGCAGGCTCCAGGTGTTGTGGGCCCACTAAGGCCTCCGCAGACAGCCTAATGAAGAAAACTGAAGTTCCAGCGATCTCTGGGGACAGGAGGATCGCGCTGATCCACTCCCTTGCAGTGTGGCGCAGATAAATTCAATCTCCGGGGCAGCTGTAGTGCGAGTCCGCAGGCGGGGGGTTTCTCGTTGCCGTTGTCTCGTCCCACCCCCAGAGACCCGCTATGCAAGCTGGAATTGGCCCGGCGATGCCCGATGTCTCTACCGTCACTCAGCCTCCACGCGCACACGCGGCCTCCGGGGGAGACCCTGTCTCCCCCGGAGGCCTACGGGAGCATCGCCTGTATGCACCGCCCCCGGGGGGATTGAAAGGGGGGCACCGCGCGGCCCTGGCGGTCCAGAGGCAGGAGGGGGGGTCAGCGAAGCACTCATTGCTGTACCGATGCAAGCCAGGTGTACCTCGGTAGTCCGCTTTAGGGGACACCGGCGTGGTCTTGAGGGCGGTGATGCGAGTTTTCCAGCCGGCCGCGCACCAGGCCGCAGTGAGCTCTGCCCCATGAGCTTCCGGAGCTGTTTGCTGCTGGTTGTAGACGGATTGTGGGGCTGTAAATGACACTATGGGAGCACCATCGAGTGAGGATCAGGCACCCGGCATTTCTGTGGCTGGGCTAGCCATGGTGGCGAAGATAGTCGGATTGATGCTGGGCCACCGGATGGAGCTTCAATGCCATGCAGCCATCTTGGTCCGCGGCTTGGCCACACCACCCCCGTTGGCTTGAACCTTAATGCATAAAGCTCCCTGCGCCCCTTAGAAAATTGGCACCCTGGGCTTGAGCCCAGCTCGCCCATGCCAAAGGCCAGCCCAGCTTGTAGGTAAGAGCTTTAAAACCCCACATAGGGAAGAGCTATATAAATCTAACATACAATACCTTACTGTGCCTTCTCGGCTTGGCATCCGGCCTCATTCTCCATTGCCAAATGTTCATGCACCAGCTGCAGTCACTAAGCATCTTTGAAGCAAGTTATTGCCTACAAACATCAGAAAATGAGTATGTCACATTCACTCTTTTTCTCCCACACTGTCTATGCTGATGCTTGACATGCCATGGCCTTATGATTACAGGCGCAGTGTATGCTACAGGGATACAGATACTCGCTCACTCACTAAATTACTTCAACAGCAAGTAAACCATTCGATAGAAAGGAGGCTGCAAAACAAGCACTGCATGGCAGAGGTCTGCAAAACCATGAGAGAGCATTAATGCCACCTGGCGGTAGAGAGGGGAAACTGCAGCTCGTTCTGCTAAACACGGCAATCTTTTCACAAAACAAGAAATTCACATGTAGGCGCAAACTGCAATAAAAGTTTGCTGTTCTCACTCGTGCACGAGTCGCGCCAGGGAAATATTTGGCATGTAAATCGTGCAACAAATATTAAGTAAAATACGTTTATATCTCTTTAAAAATAAAAAATTAATATTTCTTGAAAATGCTGGAAGTTTCAACTTGGTGCACCAAATTGTATCACCACATTGAGAAACATAATATTGATAGTTTTTAAACAAGAACTTCAACCCCCCCCCCCCCCCCCACCCTGGTGACAATGCCATTGGCGAGCTAAAAGTCAAGTTACTTCGCATGTGGCCCACATTTGGGGCCTAGATTATTCTTATGCATCGAAAAACACTATAGTCTGATAAATTAAACAAAAGAGATAATTTTTGCTCAATATGCTAACGTATTTCAAGATGCTCCTAAATGCAATGAAGAAAAAGAAAGATACACGGTTAAAAATAAAATATGTATGTGTCACCTCACAATTTGGTGCGGCGGGGCAGCCGGGTTTAGGCCTAGTTGTTCTGGTTTTATATTGTGCAATCGAGGCACTAGAGGGGCATCTCTTGCACTCCCTTCTATGATATCAAAGGCTAATGCTTTGTCTTTAATTCTTGGCGCATGTGGTTCAAGGGTGGGCTGCAGGGTCCTTGAGGACCTGGAGGTGAGCCAGAGCCAGGCGTCTAGCTCGAGCCTTCTTTCGCCCACATCAATGAAATCACAAAATGCAAAAAAAGTACATGATTGCATTATGAACTTCAGAAAAATGCATTTGGCCACAGTCGCAAGTCCCATGAAAGGATCTTGCTCAAGGCTAAGTGTCAGGAAAAACCATCAGCTTTATTCAGTCCGGTTTGAAACGAGGTTGTCAATTAGGAAGGAAAATTAGGCTGTAGTTAAAAACAGGTACATCGGTATTACACACATTTTGAAGGCAAATAGCGTGGGCTGAGTTCTTAAATGTGATCTGCTGGCATTAAATTCCACGTGCAAGGTAGAAGTGGGCAAGCCAACAAATTAACCAAGAGTCTGGCTCGGTCTTCCAAGCCGAGCCCTGAAAATGTTTTCTAAGTTAGTCATAGACCGAACATCACGTGAAATATGATAATGTCACTTTAATATTAAAAAATAGGTTATTTCTTTAGCATGTGGAAGCTTTGACCTTAATAAGTCACATTAAAGCCCAGCAATGAGAAGTGCTTTATTAAAAGTGAACTAAAATATTCGCCTACGATCACACAATTTAAGTGAGGAAGCCACGATTTATCTAGGTTTTCGGGTTTCACTTTGTAAAAATCAGCCAGCAAAGGAGTATCTGTTTGTCTTTCCTTATGTTAAGGCATTGTTTTTATCTCTTTGTGCACTTTTCTGCAGTTCTTATACAGCGTGCGGTCAACCAGAAGGTATTGGAGTGCTTTACACAGTGCTTAATTTGAGCCGGTGGTCGGCCCCAGCACTTAATTGTCAACACCGGCGCTTGTGACAGTCTGCCACATAATGGCGCTATTTGTCTAAATTATAAATGAGCACAACAGTTGTTATTAATTCAATATACATAAAAAATGACTAATACATGCCGCTTAAGTCATTCTTTTAGATTTGCGGGCCTGGAAAGTCTGAATGCTCACACTTGTCGGGTGTAATGATTAGTACTTGTGTTGTTTCTGTCCTTGGAGGCACTGGCAAGCGCAGTGGGTGGTGCAAGCTGCAGTAACCTCCTGATGAGGGCCCGTGGCACTTATGTTTTTTGTGTGCAAATTAAGCACAGAAATGAGCGCCCGTTACATTCCAGAAGATAACCAGTAGCGGCTCCTTGAGGGAGTGCTGCGGGGCGGGGATGGGCAGGGTGGGGGGTAGTAAACTCCAGCATAAGGCCGACCGGAGTTGAGTACATAAATAAATAAATAAAACGAATTACATTGCGCGCTGCATCGCCGATTTTGTGTTGCAGCGCGGGCAATGTAATTCGTTTTTTTTTTTTTATGTACTCCACTCCGGTCGGCCGTATGCCGGAGTTTACTACCCCACACCCTGCCCCTCCCCCACCCCGCCCCACCACCCCACAGCACTCCCTCGAGGAGCCACTACTGAAGATAACCATTCATTGTTTATAAGGATGGGGAGATGAAGTGATTAGCCCAGAATAACTGGATGTTGAGTAGACACTGAGGCTCGATCCTGGTTCCCCTAGTCCACAGCTGTGTCCCTAACACCACATCCACGGCACAGGAATGGATCGAGGCACACAGAAGCCACATGGAAGCTCGGCTTGTTACGGGCTCGCTGTTCCAACAGGACCCCGAGCTGAGCCAGAGCCAGAGCCAGGTTTCAGGTTTGGTCCTGGCTCGAGTTTTAAGTGGCTCGCCCACCTCTAGCGTAAGGTAATTGTTTGTCTCACGTTTTTCACATGGCGGAAGATCATTTGGACTCAGGCTTTGAGGTGTTATTATTTTACACAAATCATTTGTTACAACTTTATTTGCTCATCCTCCTTTCCCAATGCCAGTTTCCTTCTTCCCACCTTGGCTTTGCTGATAGGTATTTTCCTCCCTCTTCTTGCTCTTTTCTTTGTAATCTTTACAGATGTACACCGTACAATCTGGAGCCATAATGTAAAGCGCTTTGGTATAAAGTTGTACAGAAGCTCCGTAAATAAAGGTTAATAGATTGAAAAATTAAGAATTATTAGAAACGGTGGCAGTATGTCTTAAAAATAGATACAATATGACACCAGGGGCAACTACTCCCTTATGGCGGAGGAGCGTCGCCCAGCTGCTGAGCGGCAGCAGAGGCAAACGTGGAAAATAAATTTATAATAAAACAATTTTATTTTCATTTTATTTTTTGTAGGGAGTCAGAACCAGCCGAGTCATAGGGCAGGGGTGGGGCCATCCTAGGAGCGTCACTGCGTCAGAAGGAGAGAGGCGGAGTGGTGGGGGCACTGTAATTGCGCCTGTCAGTAAGGCCGGCTGTCTTAGGATGGGCAAACTGACATGCGCACTTACATTTTGTCCATCCCAGCTTTGTTGCCCAGCTGGGATGGAGAAATGGCACAGACTCCCTGTGCCTCAGCAAGGTTCAAATCAGCCCGCTCAGGCCAATCACAGTGTTGCTATCATGCTGATAAATAGTATAACCAGCATGACAGCAGCGTTTGGATTGGAGTCTGGATCCTGTGCAGCAATTCGCGAGTCGGGACCGGAGCACCGAGGCGGCGGCCACAGCGGCAGGTAAGTGCTCTTTTATTTTTTGTTATTGCCTGCCCGCCTCTTCTAATTACGAGCAGCTGCCACTGTGTGACACAGGAACCATACTCCATGCACACAATGTCCAGTTAAAGCTAGTGCTTGTAGATAGATTTTTATTTGAAAATGTAGGGGAGTTAAAACGAGCAACATCTGCTGGAGCTCGGATGTAACCCCCAAACAGTTCTGTAGAGATTCTGAGGTAAGGCATCACAATTCAAATAGGATGGGCATCGTTGGGTAATGTTATCCTGAGAGAGCAGGTGTGTGTGGTGTCGGGAAGTTCCAGAACCCTTCCGGTCTGGGTGCTCCAACTATGGCTTTGTTTATCGGCCCTGGTAATTTGAAATGAAGGTGTCTGACAGAATGCTGCATTGTATCAGGGATGCAGAAACAGCCCTAAGATGAAAGGGGGATCTAGTGGGTTGAACTCAGGTTGCTAATATCTGCCAAATATTTCACAAAATGTAATAAAAAATATTTCAAGCACCTATCAAAAATATACTTGAATATAATCTGAGATTTATACCCAAAAACAATTATGGCTTATGGCTTCCAAACAGCAGGTTTAAAGTCCACTCTACAAGGCTACCGGGGAACACGCAACACAGTTCAATGAGAGACGACTTACTGCGCAAACAGGTTTCCAAATAAAAAATGTCAGAGAAAGGTGCCACTGCTGCTGGTAGACAGGTGGCATCCACACCACATCTTCTGGGTACCCAAGTTATCAGAGCCAGCATCTCATCAACAGCTGTTCACTGCTGATGTTGTAAGATGGTGGGGGTACTCATGGGCCTTTAGACACCACCTGGACTCACCAGTTCTCAAATCAAGTGGACCAGCCTCAACCAGGGACATTCTACCAACTGCATATGGTGCAACTGAGAAACCCATGACGTTTCTGCTGCCAATTAACAAAAACAAGTAGCATAAGTCACTACGTCCATTCCACCGTGCTTAATATTACACAATGCTTCCTCAGTAAAAGGCTGTAAATAAGGACATTCAAACATCTTCTTGAATGTAAGTCAGAAGGTAGTATACCTATCCAAACAAATACTTGTATCGGTGGAGGGTTTAGATTGGGAACAGGAAGAAATGGCGCTCTGGCATGTATGCTAGAAGTGTGTGATGAGAATGGATATGCACGGTGCAAACATCAGGTCAGGGGGAACAAACCCAAATGAAACAACCCCTGCAAATGTGTAGGTGGAGACCTACACAATAAATATAGAACAAAGTCCTGTGCACACGTATAGGGATAGTGGTTTTAGTGTCAAAACCAAAGTTTAGAAATTTCTTGTTGCTGAAATTATGAAGGTCGACATCAGGAGTATCTCAGATGGGGATTTAATAATAATCCAGATCAATACAGAATAGACAAACCAGCCGACACGTGTTTCGTCACAACGTGGTACAATTGTGACTCTTCAGGGCTGTATGTATGGCAAACAATGAAGGCAAATCGCAATACCGGTGATAATTCCAACCCGGTAGCGACACGGGTAGATCATAAAGAAACAAAAGGAAAATCAAAGTTTTCCCTGCGTCCAAAAGTAGATGGACGCGTAAGCAAAAAGACGGGTGCGTCTGAGGGAGACTATCTGCGCTCCAGAATCCAGGCTGTAGGATTCACGTAGTCCTATCTGGGCTAGAATGGGCTATCCAAACAAGGATCTGAGGTTCGTACTATAGGAGTATCCCAAGCTCACGCGGGTCCTGTAAGACAACTATTTAAATATTCCTCTTTTGTTTGATCTAGAGTAAGCAGTGCAAGGTGAAAGGTAAAATACACCATCCAGAAATCCGAAATTTCTTTAAACTTCTTTGAATCCCCAGAAAAATGCTAAAGCCTGTTTTAAAATTGTATTTTCAAGGCAAAGCACAGAAGCTGTTTAGCAAGGCACCAAAACCAGCCCAGGTGAGCAGGGACATCTTAAAGATTTTGGGGGCCTTAGGCCAAACGTATTTTGGGGGTCCCTGTTCTGAACAGCTTTGAATTTATGATCCAATGCTCGCTCTTTCATGCCCTCCTAGGCTAGGTTACTGATAGTGCACCGGCACACTCCTCCAAGTTCTAAATGTGTCTACATTTAAAATTCAGGGACAGTGATGTGCTTTCAACATTGTAACACAACAGCAGCTCAATAATATTACTGCAAATAGTCTCTTGACACCCCCCCATTTCTTATAGTGAGGTCCTGTTTTGATCAAAACTTTTTTGTGGATGTTGCATGAAACATAATCACATTTCTCTGCACAATTTCTGTAATAGACCCTCACACATCACCCACAATAAAAATAAATTAAAGGAAAACGGTTATTAAAACAATCGTTTTAAGAATTATTCAAGCTCATCAGGGCAAGACTCTTCAGAGCAGAGCTGGCTCTTTCAGGTGGCTCCCTAAAAGTCCGGGGCCCTGTGCCAGTCCCCACTTTGCCCATGCCATAAAACATCTCTGCAGGTGAGGGATGAGTGGGCATCTTTTGGAGCAAGAACTCCAGGCTGAAAACGGGTGTGCAAAGAATGCAATGGAAAATAGGAAACAATTTGGTTGTGACACATCTATTTCAGTGCCAAGCCTCTTTAGACATAGTCAACACAGGAGATGAAACTAACAGGGAAAAGGTCCCCGCTATCTTTGCTGGTTTTGCAACTTTGGGAAAAACTGGCAAGGTGACCATCTTGGGTAGGAGTGAACATAAGGCAAGTCTCACCACTTCTACAGAGGAATGGTGTCTTTCAAACACACAAAGAACCCCCTGTGTGACATCCTTAGGGTCCTGTTGGAGCGTAACTTATTGTGGGCCAATGAGAACAATATTTTGTCGCACTATCAGGCTGGGTTCAGACCAAACACGGGCACGATCGACCAGGTCTTCAGGTTGTTATTGCTATACTGGAAGGTTGTCTTGATCGGTAGGGGTAGTCTCCATCTGGCCTTTATAGACCTCAAGTCTGCCTTCGACCTGGTCCCTCGTGATCGCCTTTGGTCCGTTCTGCAGGACATGGGAGTGCCACCCCCCCGTCCTCGACCTTTTGGTCCGACTTCATGAGGGTAATTTTGCACGGGTGAGGTGGGGATCCCAGGCCCAGAAAACTGAAAAGATCTCAGTTAATAGAGGAGTCCGCCAGGGCTGTGTATTGGCACCCACCCTCTTTTCCCTATTTGTGAACGGAGTGGTGAAGTTTCTGCAAGATATACCAGCTGATGCCCCTGCCCTGGCGGGCGAAAGAGTCCCCACCCTCCTCTTTGCGGATGATACCCTCCTGATCTCCAAGACACTAGCAGGGCTACAGAAGCTTCTGGATAGATTCCATTTGTTCTGCACATTGAGAGGTCTGACCATTAATACACTAAAGACCAAGCTTCTTTCTTTTAAATCGTACAGATCACCCAGCGTCGCCATCATGTTCGATGGAGCCCCTTTAGAATATGTCAAACTATTCGACTATCTCGGAATTAGAATCTCTGACAGCTTAAGCTGGAGACCCCATATTAACAAGATGCTGCTTAATCACAAACGAGCCACGGGGGCCATTGCTAAAGAACATCGCTCTTCGAAGAGCAAGCCAATCACTCCTGCATTAGTGATCTATCAGGCTAAAGCAGTCGGTACGGCGCTGTATGGAGCCGAACTATGGGGATACGATAATCTCGATGAAATTACCTTGTCCGAGAATACATTTTTGAGAGATTTGGTCTCTCTGCCAAGGGGTACTCCATTGAAACCACTCTTTAGTGATCTGGGCAGTCGCTCGATCAAGGATATGGCAAGGCTACGCCGTTTGTTATTCTGGGCTCGCCTCTGGCGCACTCCGGAGCTAGCTAAATACACCAAGGGCCTAAAAGAAATTATGAATTCCCTGGGCTCTCACAAAGTAAGCTGGCTCCGCAACATCAAGAAGTCTTTTAACCAGCTCGGTCTTAATGAAGCCTGGGAGCATGGAGCCCCCGTGAGCAAGGCAGACCTCAAAAGAGCTTACTGGGCATGGATTGACCATCAGGATCTCATTAATCCTAACATGGGCAGGCTAACCGAAGTCTTTTAAATTCATAAACAGATTGTTAGCTTTGAGCCCTATCTTGAATTTGTGCAGAAACCAAGGGATAGATCATTGTACCTACAGTTCAGACTCGAGACACTCCCAACTCGAGAATTTACTAGTAAATGGAAGCCTCCCCACCAGACCCCGGACACTTGTTTGAATTGCGTGGGGAAGGTTAAAAGCACGGCCCACATCATGTTTGAATGCCCAGCGTATAAAAACCCTAGAAGAAGATGGCTAGGCCCTGCTTGCCGTCTCCTGGGCATATCAAACTACCGTGTGGCACTACGCATACTACGATCAGACACCAGCCTAGTGCTAGTCTGTGCCGTGGCCAAATTTCTGGGGTGGTCATGGATTATTAGAAGTAAACTCCCTTGTTCCATCACATGATTCTGTACAACTTTTTTCTCCTGTCTTTTCTCACATGTGAAACGATTTTTTAACTATATCTTACATTTTTAACTTTTTGATATTATAACCTTTTTAGATAAGTCACTAAGTTATTAGATTGAGAGCGCTTTTACAGTCATTGCTATATGTTATAAATGTCGCTCTTCTGATAAATTGTATCTTTTATGTCTGTATGTTTATGCTTTTATGATACAATTTTTTTATCGAAATAAAGCTTTCTGACTGACTGACATCCTTATTCTCGTCCATCATTCTATGCCCTGCCTGCCACCTCCTCAGCCAACACTCCATGCCGACTGTGGAACACTCGTATGGGAGAACATGAAGATGATGACTCAACAGGAGTGACGTAGAAGAAGATGTCTCACCATGTGCTGAGCGTGAAGATCGCAGACATGCTGCCTTCTGTTCCAGGGATGCAGAGTTCCGCTCAAATGCTGCTGCATCCGATAATTCTTCAGTATGTCTCAAATATAGTGAATTTCTTAGCATGGTCAGACTAAATGACGCAACAGTAGTTCAAGGTGTGCCAGGGCAAGGGCTCTCATCATCGACTTGATTCTGTGGGCAGTGGGTGTGAGTGGGAGGGTTTTCCAGAAAAGAGAGAACTGCATGTGTATACCCTTTTACTTGGGGAACAAAAATGAGATTGATGTTGCAAGGAATTCTCAAGCCCCTAACATTTGGAGAGGCGGAGGAGATGTTCACAGGTCTGGTGGCCAGTCAAGGTGTAGTTAATTGGGCCCAGAGATTCTGATTGCTAAAATTTCTGTTTTGGCATCATTTATGCACTGAAAGCTCTCCTTCACCAATGGATCACAAGTATAGCAACGAGGTAATACTGAGTGGATTGTCTGGACCAGAGGTCGAAGTGGGAGGGATCAAAGGGCATGACATGCCCACACTTTTTTAACTGTGGCAAAAGCAGTTCCACCACTTTATGGTTTTTTATTTGGTGGAGTTTTATATAGCGCAAACTTGACCCAAAGGTACTGGGTATCAGAGCGCTTTACATGAGTACCAGTTGTTTACAAGTGGATGGGAAGGAGTCTCCAGCACTGTGAAGCCAGATAGGTACAGATAGCTAATCAACAAACAATCCTTCCCACCTGGGTGGCTTTGGCCTAAAAGAAATGTAAATGTGCACAATTGTTGTTGAAAGGGCCCTTTCTAGGGGGCTTTACCTCGACTTTTTGCTTTTCTCCTTCCCAGTTTTATGCTGATCTGGATGCTAGGCTTAGGACTTTAAGCACATTTGACACTGCCATTAAGTGCCACAGCTCTGTGCTCATCATATACATGATTAGCCTATTCGAGTTAGCTGTAAGTCCCATGTCAAGCGGTATGACATATACCCAGGACATGTATCTTGAATGCTCTTCCATGGGCCTACAGCACTGGTTGTGCGTCCACGGAGGTAGTTCATCGATTGTGCCACAGGTTTGGCCTGGTGGGGCCTGTGTGCACAGGTTACTGTTACTCGGTTTGGCATTTAAAAAATTATGTGCGAAGCTTCTTTGTGTCTCTTGCTAGATCGGAGTTCTCCCTGGTGACAGAGTGCGGTGTGGGGAAGAGGTAGAGCATGTGCGTGTGTGCATTACATGCAAGGGTCGTGAATGGCACTGGGTGGTGTGTTTGGTATGACGGGCCTGCTTCACGCATTCGATTAGCATGGGGAATAGTAGGGAAAGGCTATTGAGCAGTATTTCCTTCGGGCAGAATAGTAGTAGTATCATGTTTGATATCGATGAGTTTGTAATGGCGCATCCTCTCCGGTAGTGCAAATGGATTTGACATTACGTGTGTGGAAATTTCACTTTTGGGAAAGTGGGCATTTCGATGCTCGTGGCTCTGTGTGCCTGTTGGCCTCTCTCCAATTCACATCTGGGTGCTAGAGGGACAGCTACATCTGTTCATTCCTGATTGAAGGTCATAAACTAGGGGCTTACTGGGAACTGTGGTCCTCGGACTCTGAGGGTCCTTTTTGCGATGGTTACTGGGGGTGGAATTGGCACCTGGATTCCAAGAGGCAGGGTCTTGGCCTCACTAAAGATAGTGATCTAACCTGCCACGGTAGGATAACAGACAGGACAGAATTTAGAGAGAGCCTGTCCATTGCGAAGGTGATCTCTTGAACAGATTGCATCTTCAAAGGTCATTTTGGTGGATATAACTTCTGGGATTCAGGCCTCAGCAGCCAGAGAAGCTTTAGATTTGGAACCATACTATGCAGGTTCGATGCTGGGACATCGACACAAGGGACCCTTAGGGCAGGAGGGACTGCAACTGGATTTTCCGCAGACTTGTGGTGGCTTGGGGCTTGTCGTGCTCCAAGAAGGGGACTATCACTTGGTGGATTTTGCCTGGATGTTGCTGGCCTGCAGTTAAGTGCCAACTGTTGTGCTCTCCAAGGGCTGGTTAGCTGGCCTCCTGTCCACGAGAACCCAGGGACACAAAGGATAACAACACCCCTAGTCCCTACCTTTGATATAATAATAATAATAACACAAAGGATCTCAACATTTCCACAAGATCATAAGGACCTCACTGGGTGTGGGGTAAACGGGTGGAAGTGATCGTTGGTTGGAACAAGGATCGTCCTGACGTACACCATCATCATGCTGTGCAGAGGAGTATGCTCGTAAAGATCAGCAGCCACCTAAGGTGCCGAGACGTGAGAAGTTCGAGGAGTGCGGGGGAAGATTGCAGAGTCTGTGTGGCCTGTGCTTGCAACCACTGGGACTTGTGCCAGCTTGCGCTCCAGAGCGTGTGGTGTCCGAGGGATACTAGGGAACCTGAGTCGGGAGCTGAGACTGTCTTCGACCTCCATATCGGGAGGACAAAAATGCCTCACATCAAGGCCTCGGTCCGAGCTCATTGGCTCCCTCTCCCTAAACCCACTCTACAAGGTATTTTGTTGTGTAGAACATTGTGACAGAGCCTGAGGGGTTTGTGTGCATTGTGGGCACCTACAGATGACTGTCAGGGCTACGGCAGTTCACACCTCTGCCTAAGGAGGAATATTGCTCCACACTTGGAAGCGCACCAGCTGCCTTGTCCACAACCTTTTGTCTATGGGGGATCACGGTCCTGCACTCATGCATGTGCCGTCGGACTCCTAAAGGTCTAATCGTGATGGACGAAACTAAGTAACTGTTCCTTTCCGTGTTAGGTGGTTTTGACTGTCTAGGCAATGGGGCACCAGCTGGGGCAACGTGTATTGTTGGCTGGTGTAGTTGAAGACTGAGGGGCTAGGTCACAAGACATAGTCAAAGACCTGTGACTGTTTGACCTTTCTGCAAATGGGAAATTTTGACAATTGCATATAACTGTAAAGTGTATATACAAGGTGTATCTCATTTTGATTTCATTGGGAAAGTTTGACAATTGCATATAACTGTGAAGTGTATTCACAATGTGTATCTCATTTTGATTTCAGTGTGTGTGTGTAATACAAAGACAAGTGTTTAATACATACTGTGTGGAGTCTTTTTTTGGCAAACGCAGTGTGTTCCGAGAGTGGTGTTGTGCCAATACTTTACACTTGGGCCCTGAGGATAATCCTGACTGCTCGGTGCCAAACTACCTAAGGGTGAGCACAGGTTATCAGACACATGTATAGTACTCATTCTATCTAGAGCTGTGGATTCTTACAGGCTTCGATGTGCCCCTTCCAGCCAGAAACCACTGGGTCTAACATTTGCTGATCAGTGGTGTGGATGGGATGTGTATTGGCACAAACTGTAGCAACATAGTGGTTCGCTACAGCTCCGGTGTACAATATTGTTTTCCTGCCTTGAGTGTTGTTTTTTTCTGTGGGGTGCCATTCTAGTTTAGAAGCCTTTCTATGTTCACAAGAGCTATGTCTAATTCTGGAGAGCCAATAGGGGTACTTGCTGTGGGTGAGTTTTGACAGGAATGGGGAAACGGGGAGGTGACCCAGCTCAGGAGACTCCACACAGACCAGAAGTGTTCTTTTAAAAGCCGCCACAGAAAGTAGGTGCTGCAAAGTCATGGAAGGCCTGACTGGGAACCAGGAGTGCCGCTGGGGATTCAGAGGAGAGTGAGGTTGTTGATATTGAGGGACAGGATCTACCTCTTGAGGCTTTCCAGAATCAGGAGCTGCATGGTTGGGGTGTGCCACCACTCCAACCCCCGGCAGGAAGCCGGGTTGTCTTGAAGAGTCACTCTTCCAGGGAACATGGGCACAGGAGGGGAGGAGAGGAGCTCAAGGTGGAGCCCAGTAGATTCCGATGGGAAAGTAGCATGGCATCGGCAGAGAGAAGGTGTGGTGTGGAGGCGAGGAAAGGAATGGGATGTTGGTTCTTGGGTTGAGTGCAGCCTGGTCGGATTCACAAGCAGGGGAGGCTCCTCTGTTATGGCGCGGAAGCGTCGCCCCACTGCTGAAAGGCAGCAAATAAAGAATAAAATGGAAATAAAACTATTTTATTACCATTTTCTTTTTCACTTACTCTGCATAGTCTGCTAAGTCTAGGGAGGGGTGGGGCTATGCTCTGCGTCAGCAATAGCCCGGCCCAGGGAGGAGGAGTGGTAGGTGCACTGTAGGTGCGCATGTCAGTTTGGCCATCCGTCTTACGACGGCGGAAACAACATGCGCACTTACATTTCTACAACCCTGCTGTCTTGCACAGCTGGGGTGGAGAAGAGGCACAGGCTCTCTGTTCTGTTCCTGACTGAGAGGCATTTCACAGGCCGCTCAGACCAATCCGGGCGCTTCTCTAATGCTGGGTAATAGCATGAGAGCAGCATGTGTATTGGGTGGGGAGGGGAGCACCAAGGTGGTTGATGCAGAGGAACACAGAGGCAGGATTTGTGAGTGGCAGGTAAGTTATTATATAGCGCCAAGATACACCTTGCGGAGTGATAGCAGCGCTCTATGAATACAATCTCATATCATATCATTATTTGTTTTACTTATATCCCTCCCCGGCACTGCCGCACCAAGTTTTAGTGGCAGCAGCTGCCACTGATAACACCATAGCCCCACACAGTCACGTTCCACTTTGGTGCTCGGTACTCGCCCCATTCAGATAGGGGGGTAATATTTTTGTCGGTGAAGTGTGCCAGTTGCGGCCTGCGGCTGCTGCACACGCAGGGGCTTATTTACAAGCCCCTTGCGCCGCCGGTACGTCACTTTATCCCATATTAAAAGTGACGCTCTGGCGGCGCAAGGCGCTTGTAAATAAGCCCCGCAGTATGATTTTCTGCGACTCGCCACGAGATCCCGCGGTATCTCAGGCTGTGGGTAACCTCAGTGAAGAAGGAAAGAGTGAAACAGTCGCCGCTCCCTAAAAGCAAACAGCCCGGCTCTCTTTGGCAGCACAGACTACACAGAGGGATATTTGCAAGCGCGAAAGGAAAGCAGAATAGCTGCACTGGGGCTGTCTGTGTTACAACTACAAACAAACTCACTGTCCAGTGTGCACGTCCCTCTGTATGTTCGCAAGCGTGGAATTTTCGTATGCTTGAAAGCATTTGTCTTGTTGCATTCATTTGCTCAAAGTGTGAGAAAGATGTCCCTTTGCGCATGTGAAGTGAGTTTGATGGGCCGAGTGCCTTCTGCTTAGTTTTCTGTCCTTCCATTACCAGTTCTTAAAGAGATAAGTCTTGAGGAAGAGAAGTGACCAGGAGTCAGGCGATGCGCACTTGAGTGCCCTCCACTGAAGTGTGTTTAGAAGTGTCATTTCTGATTGACACAATGGGCCAAGTCACACATGTTTCATCATGTACAGTGGAACTGGCCTGCAGAGACAACTAATCCGCAAGGGAAATACTTTACTCACACTGATAAGACACGAGTTTTGCAGTTTGTCTTTTGTAGTAAATTTCTCACCAAAGACATTGACAGGTTACATTTCTGCATGCTTGAAGTAGGTGAACATCTACAAACTCATATGTCTCGAGGTACTCACAAAAGGTTTGTGGGTTCTTTTGTACCCTCGAAGGTTACTAACATAAATAGCAGGAGTAAGTCTCTTTCTTGAATGGGTAAAGTATGTGCACATCGATGATTGACTGGGGTGTAGGTGAACGGGTTTCTACATAGGGACAAAGGTTCTCCTTGTGACAAAAAAAAGTTGAGAAAAATCGGTTTGCACTTTTCTGCCATGTCTTCTCCAGAGGTTTGTCCACGATGTGGAAATCCATTGAGTAAGCACAGCAGGCCATGAGCATGCTTGGAAACCTTACATTTTGTGAAACACTCAACAACATATGTAAATGTATATGAATCGCAGATGTAGCTCTATGATGCATTGCTTTACACAGATATTGTAGAATAAATAAAGCTGTAAGTGGCGCTTCTAAGTGATGACCAGATTTCAAGTTGAGGACGCCAGTAATATAGGGTAGTTTCTTATGACCAATACTATAACCACCATTCGGATGGGACACTGGGAATTTGCAACAAGTGAGGTAGGTTCAGGGTATGTGGCATTGAAAAGGCTACTGGGGCGGCATGGAATGAGAGCCAAGGCAATTTAGGGGTCTCCCTCAGCGTGAAAATGTTTAACTACTGACACAGTTAAATATCCTTACATTTTAATACTTTCAAAATAACTGTTAAATTTAACAAAGAAAACTATTTACATTCAGCTAACGATCACTACATCGAAGTCGATCATATCGACCTACAAAAACAATGCATCACTTCAAGGCCTACCACTAAACGGGAAACAACCTTCACAACGCAACCATTACATCGCACTACATTTACAATGCAGTCATTACTTCGCAACATCCTTTACAACGCATGTCACTACAACGCATCCATTACATTGCATGTCACTACAACGCATGACCCTACATTGCATGTCACTACAACGCAGGCATTACATTGCATGTCATTACAACGCATACCATTACAAAGCATAGTACCCCTACACTATCCAACACTTACCCTACTGTTGCACCCCCTGGAGTTAGAATAGTAATTTTTACCCCTACACTATCCAACACTTACCCTACTGTTGCACCCTCTGGAGTTAGAATAGTAATTTTTACCCCTACACTATCCAGCACTTACCCTACTGTTGCACTCCCTGGAGTTAGAATAGTAGTTTTTACCCCTACACTATCCAACACTTACCCTACTGTTGCACCCTCTGGAGTTAGAATAGTAGTTTTTACCCCTACACTATCCAACACTTACCCTACTGTTGCACCCCCTGGAGTTAGAATAGTAATTTTTACCCCTACACTATCCAACACTTACCTTAAATGCAATGTAATGGTATGCGTTGTAATGGTATACGCTGTAAAGGTATAATGCAATGTAATGGAATGCGTTGTAAATGTAGTTTAAAAAAATTTGTTGTAGTGGTATGCGATGTAAATGTATGCATTGTAAAGGATGTTGCGATGTAAAAACGGCATTGTACAGGCATGCGTTGTAAATGTATGCATTGTACATCATACATTCCCACTAAACTGTCAACGTAAATGTATATTTACTATTCTTAACCCAACACCTGCTTATCTTGTGCTGCATTGATTACGTCAATGTGGCGAGTGCAATATTTTAATGGTGTGATATATCTCATGCCATATACTGAACGTGTTCGTCAGCTAATACCATATAAGATATTATCCATGAACAATAGGTACTCCTAATACCCTGTTGGAAATGTAGCCACATTCACTTCCTAATTGTATTTCACTTTATACGAAGAACAAAGCATGGTTTTGTGATCCACCTACGATTTTAACGATATTGCCACCTTGATTTGCCAACCAGAAACTGCCACCCATCTCTGAAGTGCGCGGCCCAGGAAGCAGAAGGAACGCACACACTTCCCTAGAGTAGAAATTCACCAAGTGACATATTAAAAGTAGGAAGATACTCTTGATAGGCGTGCCTAAAGCTAACCAACCGTCCATAAATTTCACAGACCGTCCATTATTTGGAAGTCACGTCCGTTGTCCGTGACGATCCCTCTGACGGACGCCTTTTGTCCGTAATTTGGGGGGGTGACAGCGACCTGCACTGCTCACCGTTGAAAAGCCTCAGTGTTCTGAGAGCCCCCTGCTGGGGCCGCCTCGCACTCCTCTGTGCTCAAGAGCAGCCCCGCCCCAGCCTCTCACAGACTCTGATGGACCCCTTGTCCTTCTGTCTGTCGGCTGATTGTGGCATACAGAATGACAATGGATGGGCAATTAAGGCATGTGGTGGGCCTGAAGGCAAGGAAAAAAAATGTAACACGTTAGATGGAAGTAACATTGTCCAGTTACTTTTAAAAACAAGCACAAGAAATCAGCCACGCGTTTGTACAAGTTAGAGCTTTTGTTTACCTAATATAAACTTATTTTGACTTGCACTTATGTTGGTTGTCTATTTACTTAAATATTATTGTGCGATCTCCTCTGATGTGTCTTTAAAACGTACCTTTTGTCCCAAAGTTTTGTCCTTAATTTTGACCTTCTGTCCTGAATTTTTGCCCTGAATTTTGACCTTTTGTACTGAATTTTTACACTCGCCTTCCTGAATTTGCACCCATGCCAGTTGGTCACCCTACCTAAAGCAGTCTGTGGAAGAAAAACTTCTGCGGATTGCGATTTGTCTGGAAAAAGTGGTAAGTGCTAAGTAATGCTGGTGACGTGCAAGTGGCCAAAGCAATTATGACCGATGGACTTCCTTGAAGGCTATCAAAAGAAATCCATAAATAGACAGGAAAAATCAGACACCTGTCACCAGCAGACGAAGACAGGACAACACTGCAACTGAAGAACAATCACCGCCCCTTAATGTAGAAGGTTTCTTGGTGTAGTGTAAGGTCGGCAGAATGGGGGTAGGAACAGGTTGATGTGCCTGAATTTGGTACAAGCTGGATTTCCATGGCTGGAGGTCCCTCACGAAGACCTGCACACTCTCAAGAACAGCTGTGCAGAGATGCCTGTGAGCAGCCAGTGTTTGTGTACACAGTACATGGGAGGGGGGAGCTGCGACAGGTATCCTTCAAACTGCAGCCTTGGAAGCATGGTTTTATCTTTAGTGATGCTAAGGAGGAGGATGTGGACGCCTGCAGAATAGTGGCTCCTACGCCCCAAAGGCAGTCACCAGACCGAGGTAATGGCCAGCCCTGCCCTGTGGAGGTTTAGAGTGCCATGGACAAGTGGGGCCCTTGCCTCGCCCTGCTGTGGTCAGAGACACAGGAGGACCTCGTGGGAGGATTGTTATCCTCTGGCAACACCACCAAGTACATCATTGTTTTTACAGACATTGTTTGAAGTTACAACAATAGGGCGCGGCCCTGGTTAGAAAAACGACCACAGGCACACTGTGTGATCTTCAGCCAGGACAAAGCAGGGCTTCAGCTTTATGTTTTTAATTTCAAAATCCAACTCTTCCGCAACAACTTTCATGGCTGCCAACCCACTACTGTTCTCTGTAACAGTGCTATACAATGAACCACAACATCTACTTATCTGCAGCCACCACATTCTACGTCAATCAAAGGTGCCAGCCCCACACTTTGCAGAGTTTAATGGCAAGGATCAACTCTATGCTATGAGATAGGAGCACATATGTTCTCCGGGCTGGGTCGCGGTGCCACGGGGCAAACAGTGACTACTGAACCTCAACCATGGAGGTTGTGGTCATTTATCACTGTTGTCCTGGGGTCCATCCTTTGAGGGCTCTGCCATCTGAGCCAAGAACAATTCCAGCACCTGACTCAAAGTGGTAACAATGGCGAACAGCCCTAGTCTTCTCAGGGTGGTAGGTGGAGTGCTTTCATTTAAAAAAAGAAAAGTACTTTATGGGTAAAGTGCATGCATGATATACGCAAGGTACAATTTAGTGGCCTGGGCATCAAGGTCGACCTGCGCTTGTATCTGTTATTGCTTCCCTGTTCTCTGCTATATCCTTTAGGATTAAGGCAATCACGAGATTATGGCTCAGAGTTTGTTTGCCCCCTTTATTGCAAGTTGTGCTCCATCACTCACAGTTCAATTGCTCAGTTCTTCTGTTGTGAGTTTGTTCAGACAGCTACTTGAGTTCGTCTCTCCTCTCTCGCAGATCCATTGGGGTCACTTCATTAACCGAGGGCACCCGCATAGACGTCCTGCTGCCTATCTTCTATCACGGTACATGACATTCTAACAGGTACTTGGATGGTGGGCCTCACAGAAGACTAGATCACAGACCGGGTGGGTAGGATCTCTGGGATCAGAGCAGTGCCACATGCGCGCCTCTTGGCAGCATGGCCAAGCACAGGCTGATCTACGACTGGCAGTGTGGCGACACTGGGCTAATTTCCCATTGATTTTGTGGACGTGTCTCCTCTTCCCTCACTTTGGTGTCTGGGTCTCTTCTCTACAGCTTCACAAATGTAAGAAAACAACCTCTCCTCCATTTTGTGCAAGAGACCAGGCCAGGGCTATCCAAAATGGATCCCACAGACTCCATTTCTCTTGGTCACTTATACACACCATAAATGTATCATGCAGGCTACACATGAAAACATACACAATGTGCACTTGGGACATTGGTGCTAAAAGTCTAGTAAGAGTACAGACGCAAAACATTGCACAAGTGTGTCCAGTAGGCCTCTACTTTAGTGACACAGATAAAAATGTGTGGTCACAACTATGGATTCACAAAACATGGTAATTTGCTACCACCATTTTATTTACTAAAGTAATGATAGCCACAGTAGTCCAGTGTCTGTCAATGAAGGTGTGTCTGCTAAGTGCCCCTAGGTCACAGGGTGGGTCCAGAATCTCATGCATGTTAAGGGACAAGCCTACGTTTTTGCGCACATACTAGATTAGTGTGTCACCAGGGCCATAGTCAATGACCAGGATACAATATTCATGCAGTTTGGCACTCAGAGCAGGGGAACATGACTGTATACCATGAAGGGGACATTAACTGCCCCACAACTGTGCTTTCATCTTGTGTGCTTAAATGGCATTTACGAGACACACCCATAATTAGAGCAGTCATGTCTATCTCCATTGTATTATATTCCATACACTGTAAAATGACAAATACAGTGCTAATTACATGTACTTTGACAATCTTGAAACCACTCACTGTCACATAACAAGTCATCCATGGCCAATTCTCAGTGTATCAAGGATACAAAAAAGCCTTCACGTCTACAAACTAACTTATGCTCCTTCATTAATGCCATTTTAAAAATGCTTAAGGTCTCGTTCAAAGGAGGACTGAGATGACCAGCACGTCATACTTGTCTCATGCCCTCTCCTGTCAGGTCTACCGCCTCATTTCGACAAAGCCACTACCAGCTCTGCTGTTGGAAAACCCTTGCAGTAAACTTGACATTGTGGCAAATGACATCTGATTTTACCAAGTCCATCATGTCATCCATGGTGTTCCTGGACAGAAGAGATCCAGATATGTTCCCATTTCCCTGGGAGAATACTCCCAGCACATGGTATATATTAGTCTTGTTATTTCTACTTTGGGAGTCTGTGTTCAGAAATACCAGCAGGGCTGGCATGCGGCTACAACATGGCAAGTCTGTCACATTTCATAAACCCGATGGATGCAGGACCTGCTTTGTTAGAGACATCAGCCAACTGGATCAGTGGGCAGCTAGTAACTCTGTAACGTATGTAGAAATATGATGATGATGCGATGAAGATGAACACAAATAAAAAATGTTTTTCAAAAAAAAAAATGAATAAAAAAAAAAAAACAGCCAACTGCATGGACAACTTTAAATTTGGGGGTATGTGCGCAGCTGGCGGCTCAGAGGCAAACTCAGCTGTATGGTGGCCAACTCACCTAACCTAAAGTGACCTATGTATCTACTCCAAATCGTCGGATCTTTCTAGCACCCAACCAAAGGGACCTGGAGAAGGTTTTCTAAAGGGTTTAGGTAAAAATCCAATCTTTTGGCCTTAGCAAAAGAACAATATCCCCCACACAACAACATCTAATCGTTATCCAGTGGCTATGATTTACAAAAACCCTGGTTACCCTAATGGTGATTTACCCCTATAGAAAAAAACATAGCATAATATGCAAGAGTTTATAAATTAACGATATAAATACTAAAAATAAGGTAATCCAATCACACATAAAGGTACAAGACATCAGAGAATAAATCTGTGATCTCAGTGCAAAATGCAAATATCTGTTTCATAGACATCTATATTTCTGTTCATCACTAGTCATACTTGAGTGCCTTTTAATATCTCTAAAACCCTTATCACAACCCCAGTCTCAAAGGTACTTTGTCCATCAAAATTTCTGATTTAAAATTTCACATAATGATACATTTATTTTAAAAACGTAGCACTGAAATTATATAATTCCTTTGTAGTGCCTTAACGGGGCCTTTCTTTTGGGCCATTAGACAATAAAAGCACTGTAGCTCCTTATGCTGTGCCATAAGAAAAGACGTTTCTGCACATTGTAGATTGAGGCAAAATGGTGAAATGTTTCTCTGCTGCGAAATACTATACACATTAAGCAATAGAGCAAATACTTAATGAATTTAGATCAAACATGGACATTTTACAAGCTGAAGGGCATTCATCTGGTTTTTCAGCTGAAAGGTTTTCATTTGGCAGATAGTTAAGACAATCTATTCCTGTGCCTACAACAAATATTCCCTGAATATGAAAATGTGTATGTTGTTCTCTTTGTGACCACAAATACCTGGACAACCACTGAAACTGTTCTTGCTTAGGATACCAGGCTAATTGCTACAGTGGTAATCGTCTTTCTTTCAGGTTTCTTGTGCTGTCAAAAAGGACCTCCTTGTGGTTTTAAATTGCACTAGCTACACCCCACTGTAAGTAACACTAGCCACAAAGGGTGGCTAATAGGTCCATGAACAACATCCCGAGACTACTTAGTGTTACTAGCAGAAAGTAATCGAGTGAGCTGGGCAGAGACCAGTCCCCACTGGTGTGTGGTGGGTAAACAACCTGCCAAGGCGCCAAGACGTGCTAGCTTCTTTTATCGTCCTTACGTATCTTTACATGTGCTGATGTTTACTCTCTTCACATAGCTGTCTTTTAAGCCTAGCTTATTTCATGGAGTAAAGTGAGAATGCGTGAATTACCAAAGCCTTTCTCTTACTCCTCTCCTGTCTCTTCTTCGCCGATGTTGAAGTGACTGATGTATTTCTAGATGACTTCACGGTAATCCAGGTTACTCGGAGTATACCTTTCCTCGTCTCTTTCTCTACACCCTAGCATATTCCTGTAATTTAATACTCTTTTTTTCTGCCACTACCCACGCCGTAGGCTCTCTCTCCTCCCCTAGAACAGGAGGTGCAATGCTCAGTGCATTTATGAAGCTCAGTATCTATGAGAACAGCTATGAGTCGGGGGAGTGAATATCCAGAGCAGTCAGGATTACAGGTGGGCGATCATTACCTCCCCTTAGCTCTACTTGCCACAATCCAGGCTTTAGGGTGTCCTGAAACCATCATTACACAATCACAAGTCATACACATATATTACACTGCAGACGCACCTGAAGTGCAGTTCTCTGTATTGAGTATGAATCTCATTCAGAGCCAGGGCACAAGTCCTAAAAAAAAAAGTGGGGGCACCAACCAGGTTAGCCAGTACGCAGGTGAAATCATGAGGCGTGCCATCACAGCGCATGATGTCACGACTTGTGACATAACAGGTAGTGACCTCACTGGATGTGACATCACAAGAAGTGACATCAGATATTAAGACCTCATACATGTTTATCAGGTATATAATGAGTACTTTAAGCACATTATGAGATTTAATAAATGAGATTTGGTGTCAGGGTTGAGCCCAAAAAGTGGCTCAATCCCGACACAAAATCTGGGCCTCAACTAATATATATATATATGTTTTTATACCCTTTCACAAAGAAATTGGCAATAAGGAGAAGCCTGGCAGTAGATCTGTTCTGCTGAATTGGTTGCAAATATTTAATGGGTTAAGGCATGTGCTGCAGAGGTGCCCAGTAAATGTCCAGGAATAAAAATAATGGTTATATAACTCTGGAGGTTGACGCGTTTGTTGGAGAGATCTGTGCTTTGTCAAGTCCAAGATTTGAATGAAAGTAGCATGGCGGGTTAATGTGTTTCCTGCAAAGCTCATCACGTAACATGCAGATGATAGATTTTTGTTTTATGTAGATAGGAAAGTGGGTTACTGCTTTTAACACAAAGATCCTTTTGTTACCTGCAGTTCATAAATTGTAATCCTTGTAATATAGCACAGTGAGCTATGGAGGACATGCAACTTCGACACCTTGTAACATGTCTCATGTAACTCATCTTGTACATTGATTTACACATGTACATGAGTTATTGTCAATGTATAATGTGGATGTTATGTAAAGAGCTCTGACACCCTGCATTGGGTTGGGTGGTGCTATAAAATAAACAAAATTATGGTATTTAAATTGTTATTTGTGTAAATACTGGGACAGACCAACACACCTGACATTCTTACAGTGTATGCATCTCTTATATACAAGAATTGAACAAAGGCAAACACATGTCTCTCTTAAGTACCTGTGAAGGGACAACAAGCTGTGTGCCTTTGTTTCCCCTCTGTGGCATTTACATTTAAGTGTGAGGTTCCAGGCCACCTCCAGTTAGGATATTCAAACTAAAGGAGGCCTGATGGCCCCTTAACTTCGGCCCAGCTGGAGGTGAAAAAAGCTCCCTCCCCTCCCTGCCTGCAAGTTGCTGCTGGGAAGCAGACCATGTACAGGCGCTGCTGAACATGTCCCAGTGTCTGAATATTACACCAGGATACGTTCAGCATATTTCTGTTGGGCCCAAGTTCTTGCTGAGCAGGGCGGCATCCACCCTGAGAAATTAGTGGGTGGACGCAGTGTACTTGCGTGTATCCCCGACTTGTGCTGATGACTGTTCACCACACACGGTTTGCAGCCTGGACTCCCATCTGTATCTGCTAGAATGTTCTACACAGGTTACCAAGGGGGTATTGCAGCTGGGACAACGTCGTCATTTTATAATTTTCCTCAAAGGCTCACGGGTATGTTGCATCCTGCAAATAACCAGTGACCGCCAACTTGCCTGCCCTATACCATGGACATGCAGGGAGACCTCCTCCTGGTCTAGGTGAAACTCAGGCAGCACTTTTAGGGGAAAAAACACAGGACTGCCTGTGACGTAAATTCAACTGTGTATAAGCCTGGGCGGGCAGGAGGTCTCTGATGGATGGGTCTGTCCCACCCACTGCCCCTGGATCTGGTCCATGTGTTCTGGAGTTGGGCTCCTAGGCATCACAGGGCAACCGTTTGAGAATTACATCCATAAACGTCAATTCACCAAGATGCCAGGGCTAGCGGAAATGACATTACATGCCATTTGACCTTTACTTTGACTCACACACACATGCTTACACATTCTAACACATTCACACACTTTTGCACACATAAACTTACTCTCACCCGCAAGCATGCATACAACATAAATTTAACAGCATTTTTTACTTACCGTAGCTTCCAGATAGGGTCATATTCCAGCTAATGTCATTTATTACAGTAACAGTGGATACTTTTATTCACTATTTGTGTAATAAAAAAATGATAGAAACCAGGCAAGTGGAGCTCCAGCCAGCGTCCATTGGGAAGAGCTGCCCCTGTGTTCCAGGCACTGATTTTGCCACCTCTGAGGCCAGGTGTCACAAAAGCAGTACCAGAGGTAGCAAGGGGCAAGCCAGGGGTCGCAGGTGCGACCCCTGGCGACCCCTAAATTACGTTCTTGGAACTGGGCTTTGAGGAGTTATTATGCACACATTTTAAACATTCCATTCTCTGACTTAGAAAGTCATAGGGCAATCATGGTGAAACTGATACCCATGGCTGCAGAGTCAGTAAAATAAATGTACACCCCTGTGATGATCGAGTGAGGTCAGTTGCACTCGTTTTTAAAATCAGGCCTGAGGGCCAACTGAACCCTACTCTCGTCTGTTTCCGCTTTCAGTGCCGGGAAACCCTGTTGGGTAGCTGCGCGCTCTATAAATCTTTCAAATAAATAAATAAATTATACCATGGGCGCTGATCACAATGCAAATACCCACCAAGCTGCCCCTGGCATCTCCATTAATGAGCCGATGTGTGGGAAGCCCTTGCGCTGGCACTGCCAGGTAAGTACAATGATTACAAGGCCTTATGAGCGGAAGCTGTGCATCAGCACAATAAGAGAACAGTACCTGTGGCGGAAGGGGACAGTGCCGTGGTAATAATAGTTGCTACCATTAAAGTACAGAGTCACTGTGTCTTCAAAGGCCTACCTGAAGAGGAGCCTCTGATCCCAGGGCATGCATCACCGAAGTAACTGATACTTCGAGTCCTGGGTTTAACAGCAATATAGGCCCCCAGCAATGTGGTGCACTGGGCCCTGCCTACACAACCACTCACAGGAATAACATGTTTAATGGATAATATGTGTTAAATTCTGGTCTGCATGGGGCCCCCGGGCAACTGCTCAGCGTGCCCATGCGTTAAGACGGCACTGCCTAGGAGAGTGACATCAAGGAATAGGCAATCTACAAGCTCCGTTATAGCAGCTTTGATAGTAGGCAGGCTTTGTGTCTGTTTAATACTCCTCGGGGGAAACAACCTTTATAACGCAGCCATTTTTATCAAGGTAGTACATTTGCACATTTTCTGCATTTCGTAATAAACCCGAGTCTTGCTTTAAATCTTGGCAACCAGAAGCGTGGTTTTAGGAAATTAATGAACTCAGCAGTGTGCTCATGCATATGTCTGTTAGTTTTAAGGATCTTCATGAGGCGAGCCTGCCACCTGCTCTTTAGATAAGTTTTACTGAAATAACTAGTTTCTGTCAGGTGTTCATGCTCCATAGACTTGTATTGAGAGAAAAGTGTTTAAATACTGTCCAAAATTGCATGCATTTTAGAATGTCCTATTACTTACCGGTAATATTCATTACTCCTGGTCCCGTTGTCTTCGTACCCTTCATCGTAACAAGTGAGATAATCCTATCTCACTGACAGAAAAAGAACGAAACAATGATGGTACTACCCCTCCACCTCCCTCTGGGAGTACATAACCGTACCCTTCCCAGCATTCCTCCTGAACTAACAAGCCCCAGACGAAGGCCGTCAAGTCCGGGAGGGAGGGATGCAGTGAAGGGGACGAGGACAAAAGGACCAAAGGTAATGAACATTACCGGTAAGTAATAGGACATTACCCCCAGGTCCCTCCTTACCACGTCCCCTTCATCTTAGCAAGCAGCAACCGGCCATCATCCCACAACAAACCACCAAGACACAGGACAAACAACAAACCCAGTGATTTATTGAAACATGGAACAAAAACAAGGGAAATCAGCAGCACACAGCCTGAAGAACCCCCAAACCAAAATTAGCATCATCCCCCAGAACATTCTGAATGCGATAATGCCTCACAAAGGTATTAGGAAAAGCCCAGGTAGCTGCCCTACCGATTTCAGACAGGGACCCCCCACAGACCTCAGCCCAAGAGGCCTCCATCCTGCGAGTAGAATGCTCCTGTACCCCAGCCGGAGGAGTGGGGCCAGAAAGGGAGTAGGCCAACATGATCACCTGCTTCAGCCAATGACTAATGGAAGAAGCCCGGCTCCCACGGGAGGAAACTCCGAAAGACACAAACAGGGAGTCAGACTTCCGAAAAGGACAAGTGTGATACAAATAGATCCGCAAGACCCGGCAAACATCCAGTAAAGCTCAAGGACGATCCTCACCCGGCACCTGCTCCGAGCACAAAGCAGGCAGCACCAGCTCCTGGGAGCAATGGAAATGAGACAGAACTTTGGGAAAAAAGGAACAATCCTCATATCAACTTCCGTCAAAAGCTCAAACGGAGAAGCCACCAAAGTTCGCAACACCAAAGGGAGGTCCCAAAGAGGAAAAGAAGGCCACACAACAGGACGGGACAAGGAAAAACTGCACAGCAACCGAGAAACCAAGTCGTCCACATCAGATAAAAAAAAACCAAGGGGAACGGAAAGCCCTGATAGCAGCCCACTGAGCCTGCAAAGTGGAGACAGACAACCTTTTCTCAAACCCCTCCCAGAGAAACTGAAGGACATCAGGCAGGGGTGACAAAGCCAGATCCTGACACCACCGCTGGAAATTATCCCAATGACGCCCTTAGTATGTGAGAGTAGAAGGCTTCCTGGACTGCAGAATGGACAAAGCTAAATGCTCGGAGAGACCCCGACTCCTCCACCCCTGCCTCTCAACTTCCAGACCAACAGACAAAGCCGCTGGAGGGATAACATTGGGGATGACCTCAGGGGGGACGGAAGGAACAGGAAGAACCAAGGACCCTGAACAGTCGACAACTGAAGAGTGGGAAACCAAGTTCGATGGGCCCAAAAGGGCACCACCACCTCCCGGTTCTCCACCACCAGAAGAGACAGAAACCTGGGGATCAGAGCAAGGGGTGGAAAGGCATACATCAGGCAAGAAGGCCAAGGGATGGACAGAGCATCCACCCCCCCAAACCCCAACCTGATGGACACAGGAGCATGTCACGAAGTGCCCAACAAACCCCCCTGAGAAGGATGACGCCGAACTGTTCCCCCCTTTTATCTCACCTCTCCTCTGTTTGCAGTCCCCTCTGATGTCCTTTTCCGAAAACCAGCACGGCTCCTTTAAGGATCTAACACTGGTAGACTCGTCTTCCGCCCATGTGATGTGGTCACATGCCCCAATAGATGCAGCGCTGATGATAGGACGCCTTTCATATTGGGACAGCCCTCACCGGAATACGCCGGAGATGCCAGACTCAAATGTCGCTGGACAACTGGAGGAGAAACAGAGGGTGAGCACCACTGAGAATGAGGAGAACAACCCAATCCTGAGGGCGGAGTTAAAGGCTGCAACAGAATCCTGCACTGAAAGCCCAGTTTCCGAGACAAAGAGGGAGTCGGATCCTTTCCGACACCACAAATTGGCCAGCCATGTTGCTGGAGGAGCGTGGCTATCTCAGGTACGTGCACACCTCCAACCCATAACTAGAGAGGACGGGAGGGGGGTTGTCACAGTCAGAGTGATCCTTAATTACTGCCGCGCGTCAGGGGTGGTCCGAGAATACAGCGCGACGCATGCCGCATAATCACTGGTGATGGACAACGTGTGACAAATCTCCCTCACTCTTTCTCCCTTACACTGTAGGACCGGCTGGACAATGCTCTTAATGAGCATTTCTTTTGTTGTTTTTCTGCTATTCTGAGAAGCTTCTATCACGCACAGGATC
The DNA here is from genome assembly GCF_964204655.1 of Triturus cristatus. Taxonomy (NCBI): domain Eukaryota; kingdom Metazoa; phylum Chordata; class Amphibia; order Caudata; family Salamandridae; genus Triturus; species Triturus cristatus. The sequence continues at coordinate 137,612,035 of NC_140580.1, read as the reverse complement.
CAAGAAGAGCTCCCCACAAGAACGGCTCACCCTAAAGGGGACAACATCCAACCAGAAAGACCATCGGAGGAAAATAGTACTTGACCTGCTGTTTATTGTAATAAAAAAACACCTGAACCATTCCTTGCTGTCCGTGTTGTTTGAGCCCAGGGCCACAGAGCAGAAGCAGGGAAGCTGAGCACTGTGCAGGGAAGCAAAGAGGTCGAGAAAAGGAAGACCAAACCTCTCTCACACCAGACGAAAGGCCACGGGAGTCAGAGACAATACCTGGGAGGTGGGATAATAACGACTGAGAACATCTGCCACCCCATTGTCCACTCCCTAGATATGAACAGCTGATAGAGACAACAGGTGCTCCGCTGCCCAACAAAACAACGGGAACATCATTGCATTCAGGGACTTGGACAGTACACCCCCTTGGTGATTCAGGTAGGCCACTATAACCATGTTGTCTGAACGAACCACCACGTTGTGATTCAACAACCAAACCCAGAACCCCATGACAGCCCAGAACAAAGCTGACAACTCTTACCAATTTGAAGACCTCCTCCCCTCCAGAAGGGACCAACGACCCTGAAGGGAATCCTTCCCCAACGTTGTCCCCCACCCCAAAGCACTGGCATCCATTGTGGCATCCATTGTGGCATCCATTGTGAGTACAACCGGAGGAGAGGGTTGCAGAGGCAGACCCTTGGCAAGATTGTCTGACACCGTCCACCAGCGCAGAGCAGACAGAGATACCGGAACCAAGAGGGACAAATTGCAAGACAACTGATCCCAATGAGACAACAGGTGCGACCAAAAAGGCCGCAGATGAAACCGTGCCCAAGGCACCGTGAATACTGTTGCCGCCATAAGACCCAGAAGCCGCAACCAGAAGACGGACCGGGAAGGAACACCCCTCCAGAAAACGACAAGCAAGGGAACACAAGGTCGCCGTCCGAGAAACAGGTAGGAAAACTCAATTCAGATCGGTGTGGAAATGAGCCTCTATGAGCATCAAGTCCTGGGAAGGCACCAGCTGACACTTGGGTAGATTCAGCAGAAACCCATGGTCCCTCAACGCTGAACACACCAATTCCTGATCCCGCAACAACTGGTCCCGGGAAGAAGCATGGATCAGCCAATCGTTGAAGTAAGGGTAAACCAGGACACCCTGAAGATGGAACCAAGCCACCAACGGCGCTACAACCTTGGTGAATACCCTCAGGCCGACCTCAGCCGAAAGGCAGAACCTTAAACTGAAAATGCTGTCCCCGAAGACAAAACCTCAGGAACCTGTGAAAACTTGGGCAAACAGGGACATGATAATAAGCGTCCTGAAGATCCAGGGTGCACATGAAATGACCCGGGAGAACCAGGGGAATCACCCGTTGGAGAGTCTCCATCTTGAAAGGCAGATGTAACACAAATATGTACAGGGCCTTCAAATCCAGGACAAAATGGAACCCCCCCTGTCACCTTGGGCACCAGGAAAATCAGGGAGTAAAACCCCTTCCCCATCTCCAGAGGAGGAACCTCCTGCACTGCCCACTCATCCAACAGAGCCTGGATCCCCAGACACAGCTCCGATCTCTTGGTCGGACAAAACGGCCAGGGAGTTGGACGGACCCCAGAGTCAGGAGGTCGCTCCAAAAATTCAATGAGAGACCCCAGTTTCACAATGTCCAGGACCCACATATGTGAACAGGATTGCACCCAACCCGGGAGAAAGTACTGAAGCCGAACTCCAACCAAGAATTCGGCATCGGCCGCAAGATAGTGAGGAACGAGGCTTGGCAGGAGGAGACTTAGCTTTTTTGTCCCGGCCCCTACCAGAAGAAAATCTCCCATAACCATGAGAAAATTGCCTCCTAGAGGGGGGATGAAAGAAGGACTTGGGTTTAGAAGGAGCCGCAGCAGAGGATGAATGCTCAAAAGAGGAGGAATGCTTCTTTTCCTAAAAAAGCCTATGCAGTTTGCCCTCCAACTCCTCACCAAACATCATGGTACTCTGAAAGGGCAAACGAAGAGCCGAAGACTTCTGGGCAGAATCTGTCTTCCAGTCCTTCAGAACCAAATTGTGGCGGGCCACCACACAAGCCTCCCTAGAAAAGGCCGATGCTCTCACCACGTTGAAAGAAACATCAGATAGGAACTCCACCTGTCTTTCAATATGTTCTAGAAGTCTGAAGAGTCTGAAGAATCATCCACAGACCCATAAAGAGCCTTGATATCTGAAATAAGCGACTGAACCACATAAGTCATATAAATGCCAGCTCTGAGTGCCAGATGAGAACCAGAATAAACTGTTCGAAGGGAAGCATCCACCTTCTTGTCCATGGGATCCCTGACCACCGCATCTTCAGCCAATGAAGTACGACCCACCAGGCTCACCACAAAAAAATTAATAGGAATGGAGTCCGGCAATTCCTTGGACATATCTTGAAGAGGGTAGAGCTTTGCCATGAACCTGGGAAGCATGATGCGATCAGGGTCTTTCCACTCCCTCTTAAAAAACCTCATGGATGTAGAGATGGACCAGAACATCGACCGCCGTAGGGCAAAGCAAGGAACTCCCAAAAGTACCAGGGGCATCATCGCAAGGAAACCTCATATTGGACTTGACATGCTTCAGCAAGTCCGGCAACATATCTTTTTCAATGTACATGCTCCTCACCCCCATCCAATCCTCCTCAGAGTCAGAAGAATGAGAAAGTGGAACACGCACTGAGCTTTTGGACTGGGTACCGCCTCCCATCTCCTGCAAGGTCTCTTTAATCAAATGCTTAATCCTGGCATCATCACCCTCCTTGTGCCCTTTGGAGTGCGCAGGAGAGGGCGAGGAAGAAGACTCAGAAGAGGAAGAGGAGGAATGTTCCACATGCCTGCTCTTTTTGGGACATTTACCCATGTCCACAGGTCTAGGAACAGCAGGAGAAATTAGGACTACCAGATGTATCAACCCCCAACAGGCAAGACACCCTAAGAAAAGAACCAGTCACAGAGTCATCGCAGTTCCTCGGTAATGTGTACCAAAATTGGAACAGGGACACTTCCTCCAGTAAGTAACGAGGAAAAAAACTCCTAGCAGAAGCGGGACAGAGGAATACTGTAACAGGCAAATTCCTTCCAGACAGCAAACAGCAGTCAAAGGATCAGATCCCCTGAGCCCAGGATCGCCCAGTAATCCAATCCTCCACAGTATCCGGGCCGCCACACAAGCAGACACCATGAGGCGTAATAGCAAAAAAGTCAAACCGATATGCGGTACTTAAGGGCAGGCCGGGATTTTACAGTCTCCCAAGCCGCCAGCTGAATGCCTCCATTATGCCTGACTTCCTGCCATATCATCGCCGAAGTCAGGCAACGCTGCCCCGGAAGCGCCCCACTACCCGAGAGCCGCCGGATCAAACTTCATCCAAACTGGAACCGCCACACCCCTGACGTGCCCGGCAGCTCATGAGGCGCGGCGCAGACCTCTCACCAGAATCGCTCACACCTCGTCATGAGGAGCCATCATGACTCCCCCAAGCCCGGCAGGGAGGTAGTCAAGGAAACCAGTGACGTCCCCTGCCGCCCAGCAGCAGAAAACGGTAAGAATGCGGGAGCCTTCCAGGCTCCTGCTCATCCTCAACACTGTCGCTAGACAGAAAAAAGAACAGGAGGGATGCTGGGAAGGGTGCGGTTATGTACTCCCAGAGGGAGAGGGAGGGGTAGTGTCAGCATTCCTTTGTTCTTTTTTCTGTCGGTGAGATCGGATTATCTCACTTGTTAAAATGAAGGGGATGAGGACTGGAGGGACCTGGTTGAAATTACATGTTCCCACTAGCCTTTTTGGACAAGAGCTCTGGTCAGTTGAAATGACAGTTGACTCCAGATTATTCTCTGTGCTGTTTGCAAATTTTACATTAAACACGTTAGACTTTTGGGCTTCCCATCATGGTGTTTTTTATTTTAACGATTGGTAGCGCATTTAGCTCTCACGTGACTAGAGGTAGGATAGAGTTGGAGAGTGAGTAAGGTGAGGGAGGTATGTGTGCAGCAGCTTTCTTGGTTAAGATAGCAGTTGATTAATTTTACAATTAAAATTGCGCCCCCTACTGCAGCACAGCAGCCAGGACATGATGCAGCTCCTTTCATACAGTGCAAGACACCCAGCCATGCTGCATTGTGTGCAAGTGCAACCAACGTTGTCTGTATGGTGCAGTATTCCACTGTGTCCTATTCATCATAAAAACATGGTCACAACAGCCGTCCAAATTTAGCCCATACACAGCCACAAAACTGGCCGGCACACTGACCAGTCAGACTGACCCATGACACTCCTAGATTGCTCATTGGAGAGTCCAACCCTGTCCTACAGCAGCAAAGCAGTGACACTGTGTATGCACTAAAGGTGACATCTCTGCAGCTCAACATGCAGTTTAAAGATCACCACTGCAATGCACATGCTGTGTCTAGTAGTAACACGTCACCATACACCGACGTTGGTTTTGTGAGCACCACCCAGCCTTGCAGTGGCTTCAATACTGCTAGTATGGGAGTCCGCCCTCGCAGTTGAGGATGAACTCACCAGACTCTGCTTTCACTGAGTCAACCTCCCTTGTCCTTGCTTAACTTATTTACTGTTGATGGGTAGGTTTTTACCTTGGTTTTTCTTTTCCTATGTAGAGGCAGGGATCAACAATTTGGTTGGGACTCATTTGACTTAAGAATTCTATACCATGTGTGTGGAGATGATGACATTTATTTGCTTTGTGATGAAGTTTCATATGCCCTACATGCGTGCTATATCATAGGTACTGTCATGTACTGCGTGCCGGCATGGAAGGGATGCTACCAGCACTCCTCTTCAGACATTCCGTTTTTTTAATGGGAGAGGGTCAGCCAGTGATTAATTTGAGCCGGTGGTTTCCGGTGCTCAGCTCACTTAATCATCAACAGCGGCGCTTGAGCACCATTTAAGGGGACATTCATTTTAGTAGGGACAGGGAGGTTAAGTGATTCGCCCAGAATCACAGGAAGTTGAGCCGACGCCAAGACTTGAACCTGGGGCCCCAGCTCCGAAGTCAGCAGCTCTGGCCGTTACACAACATACTCTTCCCACTTGGATTCATTGTTAGTAGTTGGTTCTATGTTAGGTAGTGCAAACAGGATAAATGGGTTGGTTGAAGCTGCCTCCTGCCGAGAGACCCGGTACTCATATTTTTACAAATAAACCACTGGTGTCAGCATCCCTCAGTAACAAACTGGTTCTCCGGGATAATGACGTCCTGTTGCCAGATAGTGGGTGTTGATAAAACAAATATTGTCTTCCACGAGGGTAGGAAAAATCCATACATTGATCCTGCTGCCCAAGCTTGGCTTCATTGAAAGGCCATGTCTGAGAGCACATTTGTACTCTGAGTCCTATTGGCTACAGCATATTGCAGATTTTCATTTGTAAGGCTGCTATCTCTATGTTGTCGTCACAAAAGAAGGTGCTGTGTTAAGTCTATGTCCCATGGTATATTTTACTGCATAGGCTACTTCAGTGATGGTGTGCGCGTGGAATGTGGGCAGTGAGAGTCGGTTGGGTCTGAAGGCTGTACAGTGAGTACCAGCTCTTGGAGGTGTGTCACACTAAAGGAAGTTACAGCTGGTGGCTGGATGTAGCCTTCACTAATGCTATGTCCCTGACGCTCTATCTAAGGACCTGATATGTCAATATAGAAGATACCCTCTTCGACCTAACAGGTTCCCATACCATCCTTACTTTATTTTAAAGCCTTTTAGAAGGTTCTACAAGTATGAAACAGGAGCCAGTCAGGTACAGGATAGAATCTTCCTTATGTTAGGCCCTACTGTACAGCATTAGTACACAGCTCTAACCAAGACTTCATCAGCCTACCAACTGTAACTATCTACACGCTTCCACGCGGTACACACAAACGTCAACATTCAATTACATCACCATTCACACTCAGCATTCCAAGCAAGGCATGGAGACACCCAGGCTACGACAAAGGCCAAATACCTAATCACACATCACATGTTGTTTAAAATTTTCTTATAGTCTTTAAATTCATTTGTGAACCATACCTTTTCCCCTACAGACTGCCTATGGTGGGGGGCAGCCTCTTGTACTTCTTTGTGTACTGGAGTAAATGTTTGCCAAGTGGATTTCTACATAATGTTGGATCTTGTTTACTCAAAACTCACAGTGAACTCACTTCTGTGTCCTGGTACTTCAATTATAGCGTACTATATTTTCTGTCCAAGTCCCTAGAAAATGCATCAACGGTACTATTTTGCCCTGAGCGGTAGTTGGAGAAAGCACACTCTGTTTACTTTGGAAAACCTCCAGCAAAACTAAACTTTGTCGTTGCCCTCTCTGAAATACCAGTCTTTCTGGTATACAGGCGGCACTATTAACAAAGTGATCATGCAATTACATTTCAAGTATCCTATAGTTAAGTATCTTTTCCCTACTGTTAACACTTTCTGCTGAGGGCATTAACTTTTATTAGAACATTGGAATGTTGGGAGCTTCATTGAAGACATTGGAGTGCTCCATGCTTTTAGGGGCCGGTAAAGGCCCAGAAAGCAACATTCCAATGTTGTTTTCAAAGAACTCTCGGAGCCTGAGGGAATTTAAACCTCTCGAACTCCGAGAGGCCTTTGTTTTATTTGTTGGAACATTCTGCCCTCTAGTGGCAGAATGTTCTAATAGCCTTATAGCCCTTCGTAGCTGGGCTATAACGGCTAATAAAGTCCCGCTCCCTTGTTAAAGTCCATCGCCTTCGGGTCGGGCCTTTAACGCTGGAGCGGGCCTTCAATAGCCGGTATAGCCCGCTACGGCGGGCTATAAGGCTATATTAGAAATTTGTCTCACCTTTAGGACCTATTGTCTTTGCAATATGCTACTGTATATACATTGAATATATTTTATGTACCAAAAGACTTTCAATTTGTTAGCATTTTTAAACTCTTTGGGTTCAAAGTGGAGCTGCAGTATTTGTTCCCCCGCAAAGTTAGTCTGAAAGACCTGCAGGTCATTTGCTCCCTGGTGATCCAAATCCAGATATCATCAGCTTCTCTGGGAGTCCAGCGCAAAAGGAGAAACCATCATGGAAGATGATGGGGAGGAGAAGCAATAGGAGGGAGGACTGAGTAACAAGGAGGGTATAGCAGAATCATGACAGAGCATGTGGGGGAGGCAATACAGAAGACGCGGAGAGGGAAGTAAACTAACAAGGAGAGAGAGCAACGTGGAGCTAGGGAGGAAAAGCAAACAGGCAAGAGGCCAATGGGAGTAGGTGGGGAGAAGCACACGGGCAAGAGAGAGAGCGCACCATGGAGTGAAAAGGTGGAAGAGAAGCACACTAGGGAGGTGGCTTGAAAATAAATACACCCCGGGGGAGTGCCTAAATAAAAAGAAATAAATAGTGCCTGAAAGATGAGTAGAGGAAGGACACAAGTAATGTTTTCATGCTCTGGGGAGGGACAAACAACAGAAAAGAAGGAAAGCCCACATAAGCTAAAGAGCAAGAAGCAAGCAAATAAGAGTGACAGTGAGGTCAACCAATGGTAAGCAATGGGCGGACTCTAATCCCCACTGTAAACTAACAATATTTTTTGCAACAAACAGAGCATGCTCTGTCAAGTAGTCAAGACCTACAAATGACTGACATATTGAAAGTAAGTTTAAGCAAATGAATATCATTTGTCAAAGAAAAAGGGGGAGTATTTTTTACAGTTTCAAGTTCAATAATATTTTGTAGATTAGATTTTGACTTGAGACACACCCTTAAGCAAACAATAAAAAATGAAATACCTCACAGGAGAGTTTACATATTCAAATGTGCAGCAAAGATAGGATGGTCAGTCAGTGGTACTTCACAGTTTGTAAATGTTATTCACAACTCTGCCTTTCTTCTTAAATATGGCTCTTAAGTAACTAGATAATGAGTTCAAGCAGCAGCTCCTACGTTATGGAGGATGAGCGTCGCCGCCCCGACCAGCAGATGTAAAACTTGAAAAATATAATGATAAAAATTGGTTTATTATCATTTTATTTTTCTTCACAGGGCCGAGTCTTGGGGGCAGGGCTATCGCGATGACAAGCATGGAGGAGGTGTGGTGGGCACTGCTGCAAGTGCACATGTGGGTTTCGCCAGAAGTTTTAGAACAACCAAACCAACATGCGCACTGAGATGTCTCCAACCCGAGCTGTATTGCTGGGTTGGAGACAGCAGGCACAGGCTCCCAGTCTCTCTGGGAGAGCAAATGAAGCCCTTTGAGACCATTCACAGCAGCATGAGAGCAGCGTCTGGATTGGCCATGGGGGAGTCTAGGAGCCTGTGCTGCAGTGGAGCCGCAGAAGAGCGGCAATGACAGGCACGTCCTTTTTTTGTTTTTGTTATTGTCGTCCACCCCCCTCCCCCGCCACTTTTCTCCCACTGATATATTCCATAAGTAAGAAATATGACATCTCAATAATAATGACAATACACTCATTACAAATATAAAATTCATCCCATCGTGGCACAAAAGGAACTTGCCACTTTTTCACACTCCACCAAATATAACTTCGACTGGACACAACATTACAGGGTGCGTGGACTATAGCTACTCGCTGGGCGACTCGCTGGGCAGTATAGAGGAGTAGTTCTGGTCCTTAACATTATAAGAGACATTTATAGATGAACTTTGAACCTCAAACCTGAACTGCTGAACTCCTGTTTTTAATATCCCTGTAAACCTCAAGAGGTTCTACAATGCACCTCAATACCGAACTATAGCACCCGTGCTACTGTAGTGCTATGAATCCTCTGGAACTTTTCCAGGCACTTCCATCTTGACCTTATGCAGCTTCGTTTATTACAACCCTGGCCCCCCACAGCTCCATCAATGCATCTCAGTCTTCTAGCTCACATATAGTGATGACTCCAATGCACAGTTGTCAGTGTGCTGTCTGATGTTCCAAAACTGAATTATTTTCCATTCTGATCTGGGGCCCTGTCCAAGGGAGGGTCTGTCAGATTTTTCTGAGCAGCTTCAAAAGCAGGTTGTGTGACTGACACAAACAAACTCCTTCTCAGTTGTAACATTGATTTGGGTACTAAGAGCCACATCTATTTTCAAACCATTGATTAATTCCAGATAAGTTCAAGACAAATCTGGAAAACGTTTATCATTGTGGGCGAAATCTTTGAAAACAGCACTGCTAAATGTATAATTTTGCCCTATTTTGTATAAGAAATTGTTGGAGGGAAAACCCTGGGAATCCTCTTGGGTGCAGAGGTTCGCTCACTGCCTTTCTGAAAGCCTCTCCTGTGGTGCGTGTAGGAGTGTTTTTTTTCTGGCCCCTCCCCTCAGCACAAACTTGAGTGATTGTGCTTATGTACCCTTCCACAAACAAACACCAGAAATACCTTAAAACACCAATCAACCAAAATTTGTGATTATAGGAATTGCACCATACCGGCAAAATGGGTGTACCCGCAAATCTCATTTTCTTAGTTCGACCTGGTTTACAAAAAACAAATCCAGTGTTACACAGGGTTTATTTTTTGTAATCCCAAATTGAACTAAGATGCCCAAAACCTTTGCAACTTAGGCCTTCAATGATGTTCTCACGTCATTGCCTTTGTAAACACAGGTAAAATTACCCTGAGAATCACCAGAGCATAGTGCTTTTTAGAGGCAATTTGTCCAAAAGGCCATTACTCCACATTCAACCACTCAACTTTGCTAAATGCACCATGCTAATTATTTTAGATTAGAAAGAGCATTGAGAAGAAGACCAAAGAAGGAGCATGAAAGAACGGGTATTTAAAGAGCCAGTATTTCCCCACCGCTCCAGAAACAAGCATTGATAAAGCCAATAGGTCTCGCCTATTCAGGCTATGGCTTTGTCAATGTGATTCAGCTATGGTGCACAACTGCTGTTCGGCAAGGCTGAAAGTTAAAACAAGCAATTTGATCCCTCGTCTAAGCTTTTTTATCTCTGGTAGGTGTACAGGGAGAGGCATCTAGGAGGGAGAGAGGGCATGCAATACAGAGGGTGCATAGGCCTCCAGTCCCTCTCTCCCGCCAACAATAAAGACAAAGTGCTGCCCATGACATAGTGATTTTTTAAAACTTTCGGCCATGCTGCACAGCAAGCAACAATAGAGCGGGAGGGTGAGAAGAGGCAAGCAACAACAAAGAGAGGGAAAGCAACAACAAGGAAAGGGATTGGTGGGTGAAAGGAGGCAAGGAAAATCACAGAGAGGTGCGGGAGAGGGTAAGCAAAAGCACAGAGTGGGCTGGGCTAGAAGCACATGAGTGAGCCAGCCTGCAAACACATGCACTTTTATGGAGTGCTCCACCAAAAAGAAGAAAGTAGCTCCGAAAGTGCAGGCAGTGGAAGGATGCCGAGACTTGGGTCATGCTCCAGGGAAGAGACAAACATTTAAAGAGGAAGTGAAGCTAGCACGCACTGACTAAACAAAAGTAAGGAAATTAAAGTGACAATAAAGCCAGCCAATGGTAAGCAATGGCCGGGCTCTAAGCCCACTGTAAACTATCATAATTTCTCGTATGCGATGGGGTGAGCATTTTCTCACCTAAAAAGGCTGCTAGGACCACACTGACCCCTAATTTCAAAAGGTGGGTCTGGTCGCCATGCATGGGTGCTTGACGATTCCATGCATGTGCGAACAAGTGCAGGAAGGATTTTATCAACTTCCCGCTACTCCTACAGTCCACAAATGTCGTACAATAAAAAAATATAAAAAGTTTAACTTTTTAAAAATTGAGCGGATCAGTGGGGGCAGCAAGCTACACAGCACTCACTGCTCTGTGTTTCACCTCTGCCACCTTGAGAGAAGTAAGCTCCCAGACCTTCCTACAATTAAAAAAAAGAAACTCCTCCGTACCACCTCAGTGTGGTGAACCACAGGTAAGTTTATGAAGTCATAGTGAAAGAACAAACGAAAGAACAAAATGAAATAAGTTGTGAACTAAAGCAAACAAGAAACCAGGAGCGGAGTGTGGTCTTATGTGCACAAACAGGCTTAAGAAGAAAGAGCACTTTAGTGATTACCCTCAAGGTAAAGTCATGAGCAGTCATTCAGCCTGCATATATATTTAATCCCAGCAATGTTATGGTATATGCGTTTCATGAATTTGTTTTGTACATTTGCATAAAGGTACAAATGCATAAATAAATAGCATCAATACCTTGCCTTCTATTACAGATGTAGGAGTTCATGTGGGTACATGACATGGTGTGAATTTAAGAGAGTCCAAATCCATACTTTTGGACAGTTCGATCTCTAATCCAAACCAAATAATACATTTTGGTCACATTGGTCAGTCACAAGTAGATCACTCAGGAACACCCACTTTCTGAAACGAGACTCTTAGTTCCGCCTGTATTTTCGGTATTCGTTCCTACATGTGTAAGTCATTCTTTTGGTGATATAGGAAACGAGGGGGTGCCACGCGGAATTGCTGGCTTTGAAATTATTTTAAGTGCCAAGGTTATATTTCAGGAATGGAATTAAACTACAAACCTGCTTTATTTGGTATGGTGCTGGAATAAAACAACTCATGTCCCAACTGAAACTGTTTGGAAAACAAGAATGTGTCCTATTAATGCGATTGGCTGATGACACAGGAAGTCTGCATCTCAGAGTCCTCTCCCATTACAAAGATTTATTGCATTTGCTCCATTGTTTACAACACAAAGCAGGCACAAGCTCTGTAAAATGAAAATGTTGATGGCCTCGCAGGGTTAAATAATGTAAAAGTTCCTCTACTTTGTATGAAAATGGCAAAGTGTGTTTCTTTAATGCAACATATCTAGTTTGTATTGCATATACCTTTATGGTTGTTTGTGCATCCGAATACAGTATGATATGACTTTGAACAAATCTAGTTTAAATAAGTGAAATTGGCACTTAATTAATCCTAAATTAATATTTAGTGCAGAGAATTAAACTTAGCACAGTTGTACAACTAAGATTGCTACATATATTCTTACACGCATCTATGTCAAAGTTTTCATTGATGAACTCATTGCATCCTGGAAGTTACAATCTTTGTTTCTATGTCCCACTTTTTACTAACACACTTGATGAAAATGACCTACACAATTAAATTACAGGACTGCATATGTGTTGCTAGGTCTACAAGGACCATACCGGCAACCCTAAACGTGACCTATGTTAGTCCTAGAGAGTGCATACAGTGAACGGCAGAGATGCAGATGTCTGATTGTAGCCAAGAGGCAATGGGTATGCAAGTTTCTCCAAAAAGAAGCCAATGATTGAATGTGTGTGAACACTCCATTACTTTCCCCTCTTTAAACGTGACTTCCTCGCTAGAGGGATTAAAAATTAAGCGGACATGAAGACTTAATCTCTCATTGTCAGTTATACACTCATCTATACATTTAACCCTGCACGTTCTAGTCACTCTTGTATTTGTACAAGAACTCTGCCACAGGCCTGCAGGAGCGAGAGAACAAAGACAGCAAACAAACACTGCTAGCCCCACCCAGTTTCTATCTCCTCCCAGCTCACGGCACTCGTAGTAAGAACTGGTTTGACCATTTCCTGCCTAGGAAAGACTCACGTGCTCTGCACGGCCGCAATCTTCACATCTGCTTTCTCTGTATTTTTGCTCCATGTGTCTTTCCTGAGGCTCTTAAGGCATTAATCAAAAATTCTGCCTTTTCTTGTCCAGTCATGAGACTTCATCCCTGCACGAGCTCAAGCTTTATTCTTGCTTTTTTTCAGTGTAATTTCTCAATACTTATTTTTATAGGAAGGCCTTTTTGAAATAATTCAATTTGCTGTTCCCACAGTAAGGCTGTCCTATAAATGCATTCCCCTTCCAGCTTTTCTCCCGAGCCTCAAATCAATTAAACAAATGGTGTAATTTCAAGCAAAACATTTCCAGCTAAAATTAAACTGGCGCGTTGCGCTATTTTCTATCTTTACAGGTAGAAACGCACGATGCGTCACTCTGATCTGCCACTTATCACAGAGTCATACCCGAAACACATTCTGATTTGCCACCCATTAGTTCATTATAATACGGCTAAGGTTTGCCACACCACATTCCCCAGGGCTAGCCTAGATGTGCCTCTCATCCCCTAGTAATCTTACCAAAAAGAGGCCAAGGACTGAATGACAACTGACAGGCTGCTCTTTCTCCACACCATTTTTTGTTAACTCCAAAGAGGGGCTAAAGACCATCAGGTACATGCATCAATGTAGGCTTTTGCGATTCCTTAATTGCGATTATTAAGGAATCGCAATTTAGGAATTGCAAAAGCCTATGCATGTAGGAATAGCTATAAAATTAGCGATTCCCAAACATTCCTTAATTACGACTCGCAAATTGCGGGTCGCAATTAAGGAATGCCTTCCCATTCATTCCTATGGGCCTACACGCCCATAGGAATGAATGGGAGATTGCATGCGTAATTTGCGAGTACCAATAGGTACTCGCAAATTGTGCATGCAATTTCAAGGGTGCAAGAGTGTCAAAAGGACACCCTGTTGCACCCCTGAAATTGATCTGTGCACACATGTTGCGCACACACTAGCCCCAAGTGTGTGTGTGTAACCTACAACTTTGAAAAATGCACTTTAGTGCATTTTTCAAAGTTTTTGCAAATTACCATCAAGTACAAATTGTTGGTAATTTGCGCCCCCTATTAGCAAAATCGCTATTTGCGATTCCATCATGCATTGCATTTAAGGAATCGCAATTTGCAATTCCTTAAATGCAATCGCAATTTAAGAAATCTCAATTATTTGCGATTTCTTAAATTGCGAGAGGCTGACAGGTTGATGCATCGCAGAAGTCCTTTTTGCTGGCGCAAACGGACGATTTTTGCAAATCGCACCGTTTGCGCTCGCAAAAATGGTTGCTGCATGTACCTGCATGAGTACATAAAGTCAGCAGGCATCTCTCTGCTCATCCTTCTATCGACCTCCTAGTAAACCTGCTGGCCATCTATGTAAATCCTGCAGTGGCGGCTTCTCCGCTTTAGCATTGCCCCACTGCCAGGAGCAGCAAAGAAAGGAAAAAATAAAAATGATAATAACGGAATATTATTATTATTTTATTTTTTCCACCTGCTGCAGTAGTTCGTGAGGGGGCAGGGTGGGGCAGAGCTGCAGGGGAGGAGTGGTAGACACTCCTGTGCACAATGACTGTTTGGTCGGCATTCTCGGGCCGCCCAAAACAGTTGTGCGCACTCCCCTATTCTCCATGCAGGCTCCATTACAGCCTGCCTGGAGAACATGCCCACCCTACAGCCCCAGGCAAAGGGCCGTGTCACAGCGCTCAGACCAATCACAACATTCCTTTATTGGAGAGTTGTGATTGGCTTGGGGGTGGGAGCCTGGATGCCTGCTTCCTGTTCCGCCGAGCAGCAGTCGGACACAGGCAGCAGGAGAGAAGACGCGGGACCCGGCAGCAGCGGCAAGCTATATTTTATTTTAATATTATATATTTTTTCAAGCATCCCGCGAGGCATTTTCCCCTCCCACGTGCCCGCACCCCCACCTGCTAGCCTTGCCGGCCGCCCCTGAAATTCTGCTATGCGCTATCTGGCTTTGTGCATGTTAGTCTGTATGTGTGGTGGTTAATTCCTTTATGGATGTTTATCAGCATACTTTCATAGGTGTGTGTTATCTCTGTCAAGCGTACCTGGATGTTGTGTAGCTCTGTGCATTCACTATACAAAAGCTACTGTCTTTGTCAATGCTTGTTTACAGTGAGGCATTGTGATAACCCGGGTATGGGAGAAACTATACTACAATGGAAAGGGAACATGAGCACCATGTTAACACATCATTTTCCTGAGGTTTAAAGTGCTTTACATTTAAAAACCCACCCGTCGCAAGTCACATGCGATTCCAAAACAATTGGAATAAAAGATTTTGTTTTTTTTTTTTTGCAGATTGATATAGCGCAAACGCGACCCGAAGGTATTGCAGTGCTTTACATGAGCACCAGTTACATTACACAAAGACACATAAAAACTTTTGGTAGGCACGGGGAGATTAAGTGATTGCCCAGAATCACAGGATGTGGAGTCAACCCCGAGGCTCGAACCTTGGTTTCCCAGCTCCAAAGTCGGCAGTCTAACCGTGAGACCACATCCTCTCCCTTATGATGAGAAAGGGCCAGCTTGGTGTTTGATCTGTACAATATGGCCAGTCGGCTGGATTCACAAAGGTCACTCTTTTAGTGCAATGTGTACAAGGGCGCCTGTGCACAAAATGTGATTTGTGTCATCTTTGTGAACCCTTGGCTGGACATGTTTGAGTCACCACTAGACGTAATGCTCCTGCGTTTATGTTCTGCTAAACCGATGCCCCAAGCTTGGGCAGTCAATGCTCTCTTGATCCTTGCCCCTGGTTCCTCTGGTATAACTTCCTTCTGATTCCCCTTCTCCCGAAGGTGCTTCAGAAAATTCAGGAGTAGAGCACAGTGTTGCAGTTTGTCCATTGTGGCAATGTCACCTGTGGTTGTCCCTTCTGAAGGCAATATCCTATGGTTTGTTCATTCATCTCTCTCTTCAATCTCCTTCTCCCTAGTACTCTTACTTACCTATCCTACAGCATCAGCAACTACGGTTGATGGCCTGGTTGTTGAACTGGTAGGTCTTGAGGAGATGGGTTGCTCAAAAGTGGTGACTAATGGAAAGGCGATCGTCTAGGAAACCATCAGTGTTACTATCATATGCAAACACTGTCCATTCTTCCATATTCGGTATGTGAAAAAAAGGGTGTTCCAATGTATCGTTGATCCTGTCCAAATTTTCGAATTTTTAAATGAAAGCTTACAGAAGGCGTTGCCTCCATCCATACTGGAAACACAATGGGCTGCAATAAAAGCCTTAAAGAATTATTTGGACTCTACTAAATAACTCCTGTAGTAGTTAGGTTCTTAAGAGTTTTCAGACTAAAACCAGCTGCTACATGGGACTGATACATTGCCCTACAAAGTTAGCCACTCAAACCTTTTGAACCACTGGAGCATGCTGAGTTTTCATGGCTAACTCATAAAAACGTTTGCCTCATAGCTATTACATCAGCAAGGAGGTTGAGAGAAATAGGGGCTTTATTGTCATCCTTCCCTGGTACAAGGTTTTTCCCAGATCTGCTTGTGCTAAAATTAGACCCCAAATGTGTTCCAAAAGTTCATTCCCAGTTCCAACTACTTCAGGAGTTAGTATTTCAATTTTTTTACATTCTGACCGAACTGTTCCATTACCATTGGAAGTAAGAAGGACCTTGGCTATATACCTGACTCGCTTAAAAGAGTTTTGCTCTTTTAACTCTCTTTTTATTTCCTTTAACACAGCTAGTAAGAGTAAAAAAAACTATGACAGAAACCATTAGTAGGTGGGTGCATTTGGCAATCAGCCAAGCTTACAAGTCAGCCAGTGTCAATCAATCAAGCAATCAATCAATCAGGCGTTTGTAAAGTGTGACTACTCACCCGTAAGGGTCTCAAGGCACTAGGGGGGGGGGGGGGGTGCAGGTTCCAGTCCATCAAGGAGGGGGTCTATCGAAGAGCCAGGATTTGAAGTTTCCTGCGAAGAAGGAGAGCGATGTTTTCTGTCTGAAGTGGAGTGGAAGGGCGTTCCAGGCTCTGGCCATGAGGAAGGAGAAGGAGCAGCCTCCCGATCTGGTCTTTCTGGTGCAGGGGACCACGGTATAGGAGAGCTGGGCTGATCGTAGGGTCCTTTGGGGTGCGTGGAATTTGAGTCGGCTGTTCAGGTATGCTGGTCCGGTGTCGTGGAGGGCCTTGTGTGCGTGGGTGAGCATTTTGATGGTGACTCTAGCTTCAAAGGGGAGTCAGTGGAGTGTGCGCAGGTGCTGGGAGATGTGGCAGTGTTTTGGCAGGTTGAGTATCAGTCTTGCGGCGGAGTTCTGGATGTTCTGTAGCTTGCGGGTGAGGTTTTTCTTTATTCCAGCATAGAGTGCGTTGCCGTAGTCGAGTCTGCCGGTGACCAGGGCATGAGTGACGTTTTTTCTGTGTTCGAGGGGGATCCATTTGAAGGTCTTACATAGGAGGCAGAGGATGTGGAAGCAGGAGGATGAGACAGAGTTGATCTGCCAGTCCATTTTGAGCTCGGAATCCAGGATGATTCCCAGGTTGCGTGCGTGGTCCTTGGGGGTGGGCGGGTTTCCGAGGGAGAGGGGCCACCTGGTGTCATTCCAGGCGTCGGGGTTAGGGCCCATGAAGAGTACTTCTGTTTTGTTGGTGTTTAGTTGTAGGCAGCTGTTTTTCATCCATTTGGCAACGGTTTCCATGCCTTCTCGAAAGTTGTGTCTGACGGTGTTGGGTTTGTTGGATAGGGAGAGGATGAGTTGGGTGTCGTCTGCGTATAACACAATGTAGAGTCCGTAGGTTCTGACAATGGGGGCGAGCGGAGCCATGTAGACGTTGAAGAGCGTCAGGCTGAGGGAAGATCCCTGGGGGACTCCGCAGGTGGTAGGTGTAGGGTCCGAGAGGAAAGGGGGGGGTCAGTGTCACAGTTCTTTCACACATAGAGGGTTGTTTGACAAAAGCTGTATTAGCATCTGGGCTGAAACTGGTGGAGCTTCTATTCCTGAAATATGCAGGGCAGCGAGTTGGTCCTCCCATCATACATTCATCAAACATTACAAATTCGAATTGTCAGATTCCAGTGATGTGCATTTTGGTTCTACTGTGGCAAGGTCAGCAATGCAGTAACTGTTGATATAAATAAACTCGTTTTCTACAGCATCTTGTTTGGTGCATTTTTTTCAGTCACTGGGTACACTGTTATGACTGGGACAAGGAGTATGCCGATGAGGAGGTAATGATTCCATTACTTACCGTCTACATCCCACCATCCCTTCCTATGCACCTACAAATGTATGGCTTGTTATATACATGAAATGCTGTTGGAGGGTGGGTTATATAATGCATAGTTGAAGAGTTCTATGTTAACAAGATTTTCAAACCATGGGCGTGGAAAATCTCTCTTTCAGAGGCAGAGACATCTTACACTGTTATGGCTTGGACGAGGAGGACTACGAACCGGGGTAAAATACCAGTAAGCAATGGAATCATGGCCATCTGCTCTGACCCACACATGTATGATCGGATTCAGCAGTTCCTAAGTCTATTCTCAACCAATCCCATGCAAAATTGCCTTGAGAGGTGAAGTATGGGCAGTGCTGCCTGTTCCAACCATGAATACACCATCATGTAGCCAGTTTGTAAGGGTGGCCACCCTAACATTATTAAATGCAACACATAAATCACTATGGGTAGGAAGGAGACCGGGGAACAAGGCCAACGGGAGGAGAAACAACAATACCAGGAAAGGTGATGTTAGAGTGATACAGAGCGAAAAACTTAGAGGCTGCCAGTTGTATGAGCGGAAATCAGTTCTAGGAACAACAAGCATTGGCAAAGCCAATAGGTCTCACCTACAAAAACAAAAGGCTTTTTCAGTGTTTTGCAACAGCTGTGCAGCATGGCTAAAACATTTTTTTAAAGCACTATGACTTGTCCAGTTCTAATGTGTTTCAGTGCTGGTCATGTCATAGTACTTTTTTTTAGCCGTGTGGTCTCCCAAGGCAACACAGAGGAAGGGAGCATAGGATGGAGAGAGGGAAGGACACAGGAGGGGGCAGGTGAGAAGGGATGGGGGAGCACATGGAGTGGGTGGAAAGGGTGGGGTGTGGTAACCACACAGAAAAATGGAGGTGGGATGGGTGGGGAAACCTCACAGCGCACCGAAAGTGGGTGGGAGGGGTGGAGCAACTTCACGGACAATGGAGAGAGGGTGAGAGCGGTGGGGCAACCCCACAGACAATGGAGATTGGGTGGGAGGGGTGAAGGAAATTAAACTGCCAATGGAGAGTTGGTGGAAGGGGTTGAGGCAATGACACAGTCAACACAGATTGGGAGGGAGGGGTGGGAACGACAACACAGCCAACACAGTGTGGGTGGGAGGGGTGAGGACAGCGAAATGGCCAACAGAGAGTGGGTGGGGGCGGGGACAATTACATGGCCAACAGAAAGTGGGTGGGAGGGGTGGGCACAACAACACGGCCAACTAAAAGTGGATGGGAGGGGTGAGGACAACAACACAGCCAACAGAACGTGGGTGGAAGGGGCAACCACACAAACAATAGAGAGTTGGTGGAGGACAGGGGGCAAACAAATGGACAACAGAGGGTCTGCAGGAGGGGCTGGGAGCAACCACACTGACAACATAAAGTCAGCGGGAGGACCTGGGGGCAACCACATGGACAATGGCGGGTCAGCAAGGGGACTGGAGACAACCAGATGGAAAACAGAGGGTGGGCAGGAGGGCTGTGGTAAACACATGGATAATGGAGGGCTAGTAGGAGGGGCTGGGGCAAGCCCTCAGACAATGAGGAGTGGTGGGGCAACTACAAAGACAAAGGAGAATGGGTGGGAGGAGCTAGGGGCAAGCGCATGGACAAGAAGGAGGGGCAGGGGCAACCACCTGGACAATAGAGAGTGGGCAGCAGGTGCTGGGGCAAGCAAACAGACAACAGTAGGTGGGTGGGAGGGACTGGGGCAAGCACACAGACAACAGAGGGTTGGATGGTGGGCTGGGGCAAGCCCATGGACAACAGATTGGACTTGGGGAGGAACACTGTGGGGGAAGTACACATGATAGGTAGCACCTAAAAAGCAAGCAGTGGAAGGACACAAGTAATGTGTCTCCTCTAGGGAGGAGCAAACACAAGAAGAGGCAGAAAGCCTACAGAAGCTGACTAATGAGATGCAAGCAAATGAGAGAGACAATGAAGGTAATCAATGGGCAGTTGTTTTATTTTTGCTTTCTGCGACTTGCAATGCCTTCAGATTGAAGTTTAGGCCTCAAGCAGGAAGAGGCTGCAATGAGTATTATGTGGACAACACACAACTTTAAGGGTGTGGTTTTAACCAGTACAAGTCTACCAGACGACTCCATATCAGACTGTGAGCACCTTTGCTATAGTTACTCCCAATCTACTGCCACTAATACCTAAATAATGCGGGCGAACCACAACACACAGAAGGTTTTTAACGGGGCTTGGCTCCAGCATGCAAGGACAAGATATCAGTGCTCACAGCCTCCTCGTTCCCTGCCTTTTACTACTTTTAATGCATGGGGTGCTTAGATGGTAATTAAATTCTTAACTCTGTGTTAAGGTCTTTCTTTTATCACAAATTTCTCAATGAAAAACATGTACTTTGAAAAAACTCCCCTACCGTTCCAGCAAACACATCTCCCAAATGTTGAGCAGCAGGTACAAAAGCCAGAATTGTGATTGGACCGTGGGTGGTCCATCAAATTCAGCAAAACGCGTTCAAACCACAACCACGTAGGAGGCGTTTTTTGTAAGTCTTGAGGGCCCATCTGGAATGGCTGCATTTGTTGATGTAAGCTTCTAGTAGACAAGCCAGTTAACATTTGTTCATTGTATTCTGGTACATGCAATCCTGATATTTTAACGGGAAAAGCAAAACTACATTTATTGAGATGCAAAAACAAATTCTGGATCAATAGCACACTCAGACCTGTGACAGAACAATGTATTCACTTACATTCGGGGCATTGACAGCGCGGGGACCTAAATTCATAAACCATTCAGGTGCAGGGATGGCCACAAGTATTTTCTGAATGTTGGTGTAGAAGCAGTTCCGGTGCATGCTTGTCAAGAGGTTTACACTTGGACTTTTTATCCCTCAGCTTGTTCTATGCTGGGACTCTGGTTGCTACATTTTCAAAGTGAAAGTAGCACTACGAGTCCCAGAGTGCAACGCCCTGTATGCTAAAAAGTCAGAACTGGTAAGAGTGAAAAAGAATGCCTTTAGCAGCCCTTAGTCCTGCACACTGTCAACACGGGGTGTGCACTAGTGCCTGTGAAGAGCACTTGTTTAAGTGCAGACTGGGGTGTGCTGCACAACACAGCTTTAGAAACAGGTTTATCTTTAGTAATTCTAATGAAGAGGAATGGGAACACTTGCACTTAATTGGAACTAAAATAGAGAAAGGCCACCTCTATGTCCCCAATGCAGCTAAGTGGCCAGACCACCCCTGGGATTGACTGCACATTTACTACATGGCCACATACGTGAGTGCCAATCCACTCCTGGGATTGACTGCACATTTACTACATGGCCACATACGTGAGTGGCCAGTCAACCCCTGGGATTGACTGCACATTTACTACATGGCCACATACGTGAGTGGCCAGTCTACCCCTGGGATTGACTGCACATTTACTGCATGGCCACATACGTGAGTGCCAGTCCACCCCTGGGATTGACTGCACATTTACTACATGGACACATACGTGAGTGGCCAGTCCACCCCGGGGATTGACTGCACAATTACTACATGGCCACATACGTGAGTGGCCAGTCCACCCCTGGGATTGACTGCACATTTACTACATGGCCACATACGTGAGTGGCCAGTCTACCCCTGGGATTGACTGCACAAATTTCTCAATGAAAAACAAGTACTTTGAAAAAACTCCCCTACCGTTCCAGGAAACACATTTCCCAAATGTTGAGCAGCAGGTACAAAAGCCAGAGTTGTGATTGGACCGTGGGTGGTCCATCAAATTCAGCAAAACGCGTTCAAAGCGCAACCACGTAGGAGGCGTTTTTTGTAAGCCTTGAGGGCCCATCTGGAATGGCTGCATTTGTTGATGTAAGCTTCTAGTAGACAAGCCAGTTAACATTTGTTCATTGTATTCTGGTACATGCAATCCTGATATTTTAACGGGAAAAGCAAAACTACATTTATTGAGATGCAAAAACAAATTCTGGATCAATGGCACACTCAGACCTGTGACAGAACAATGTATTCACTTATATTCGGGGCATTGACAGCGCGGGGACCTACATTCATAAACCATTCAAGTGCAGGGATGACCACAAGTATTTTCTGAATGTTGGTGTAGAAGCAGTTCCTGTGCATGCTTGTCAAGAGGTTTACACTTGGACTTTTTATCCCTCAGCTTGTTCTATGCTGGGACTCTGGTTGCTACATTTTCATAGTGAAAGTAGCACTACGAGTCCCAGAGTGCAACGCCCTGTATGCTAAAAAGCCAGAACTGGTAAGAGTGAAAAAGAATGCCTTTAGCAGCCCTTAGTCCTGCACACTGTCAACACGGGGTGTGCACTAGTGCCTGTGAACAGCACTTGTTTAAGTGCAGACTGGGGTGTGCTGCACAACACGGCTTTAGAAACAGGTTTATCTTTAGTAATTCTAATGAAGAGGAATGGGAACACTTGCACTTAATTGGCACTAAAATAGAACAAGCATTTACAATGCAATGGTCTCGGCATTGGTAAAGTTAGAGCTATTGGCATTGCTCTTGACATTGTTTTTGTTTATGTTTTTGTCTTTAAAACATTTAAAGAAACGGCATTGTCATGAGCAATGCCAATAGCTCTAACTTTAACAATGCCGAGACCGTTGCATTGTAAATGGTTTTTTTTGTTTATGTTTTTAAAACATTTAAAGAAACGGCATTGTTATTTACAATGTCAATAGCTTAATCACTCTCAAAAGCGAGATTTATTATGCGAGCATTATTTGGGAAGTTTGGCAAATCCATAAATATGAGGAAAACGCTGCAGCATCGCAAAATGCCAGTGGCCCAGACTAATATGCATGATTAGTATTTGGATCCCATGCCTATTCCTTATTTGTCCTCTCTGCTGAAACTGCTGCCTGAAGTGTCAAATTTTATTAATACTAAACAAAAATCGCACTACCGTGCCAGGGCCAGACTTGGCGTTGATAATGATTGTTTGAAAAGGGAACTTTGAAAGGATACGAACTTGACCAATTCTGGTTTCAAAATATAAGAGAACACTGTAGAGGCATGCGTCTACCGACTGTTATATATAATTTGGGATATATTTCTTAATCTGTCGAGTTCAGCCACTGCATGATTATATTGTTGTCTCTTTTTGAAACTCAGGAGCAGTAACATCGTCGTGGTGTCACTAGGGCTTCAAGTGGATGCTTTCTCAATATTATATACAAGCCACAGTTACTGCTAATTTATCTTATGCAACTAACAACGATTGACAAAGCCAATAGTCCTAACTTGTTGTAGGTATCATGTTACTTGCTGTATCATTATGCCTGGATGCAATGACAAAAGAGACAGCAAAAGGTGAGGAGGGCAGACAGGTGAGGGGGCAGGCTGAGGACAGTTAGTGACTAGGGCAGGCAGAACCAGGGCAGATGTGAGGAGTTAAGAGGTGGGCATAATGAAGCCAAACAGGTGTGCAGGAGAGGAAGAGGTTAGGGCAGGGTTGAGGGAAGTGAGAGGTAGGCAGAGAGAAGGCAAACAAGTGAGTGACATAGGGAGAGGCAAGGTCAGACAGAGGCGAGGACAGGCAGGTGAGAGCTCAAGAGGGCAGAACAGGTGGGCACAGTAAGAGCACGAAGGTGACGGCAGCCTGGGAGTGGGCACCGCGAGGGTAAAAGTGGGGACATGCAGAGGCACGGACACAGGTGACGCCAGTCTTAGGTGGGCACACGGTAAGAGGACGCACCCCAGGCAAGGACCCTCAAAGGTGGGGACATACATAGGACAGGGCAGAGGTTAGGACAGGGCAGGCAGAGGTCAGCGCAATGAGGGCAGACAGGTAAGACCGACCAGAGGTGAGAACAAACGCGGCACTGGCATGTATGGGCGCGGATGCCACCATGCCATGCTGCACTGGGGATCACGCCGAGGAACTTACCAGGACCAGTCAGGGAGGTCGGGCAGTGCCCAGCTCCGAAAAGCCAGGGCCTTGTGGGGGGTGCGAAGGGTGTGTGTCTGTCCGCAGCCCCCGTGCTTCCTGGGGTGTTTACACACAAGGCGCAGTGCGCGCCCAACTGACTCAAACTTCATCACAAGTAAAACCCAGAGGGGTGTCCGCTTTCAGCCATGATCAGCCCAGAAACTAGAGCCGACGGGGCCCCGCCCCCAAGCCAGCAGAGGGGCAGCATGGGGGTCAAGGCAACACGGGACAAGAAGAGGGGCTCCAGGAAGAAGAGGAGGAGCCGATATAAAGAGAGAAAGAGGGGATGGGGGGGGTAAGAGGGTGGCGAGGTAGGGAGGAGGAAACGTGGGCGGGACTTAGAAGAAGGAAATAGGGGGAGAAAGAGGATTGGATGGGAGACGGTGAGGGAAGAGGATGGGGACATGCAGGAGGGATAATAAACGAGGGGAAAGAGACTCGAGTAAGGGGAGAGAAAAGGAGGAGGCGGGTATTACCATGGCCTATGTAATGTTTTGATTATTTTTCGAGTTTGTAATTGTAAATGGACTTACAGTGCAGGTTTTTTAAGGTGTACGTACTATTACCATTTGCAATTTGAGTTGTTTGCTTTAATGCAATGGTGGTACTCGAATGTGAAACAATTTATAGGTGTAGCCATGTTGGGTGTAAAACGACATGCATGGGTCTCTAACTCAGTGGGATTTTGAGTGAAATGGCTTAGAATTCATCAGTCGGGCACGCATTCGGTATGGGTTATCCTAGTCCTAAAATCGACGCCCTCGCCTCAAACCAGGCATGCGTTGTTCATCCGCCGCACCCAGCATGACCGAGCGCAAAAGAGAATTAGGAGAAATACAAATAAATCGTAACTTGAACAATACCGCTTTACCGAGAACGTCAGTCTACAAATGTACTTTTTAACAATACTACACTGGGCTGATTAGAAATCGTTCAAAATACGGTAAAACTTAAATAAAAGAGCCGATTGAAGTAGATAAACTACTCCTACGCCGCAAATAAGCTAAAGCATGTATAAATAAATATCAAAAGATGGCGCATTTTGGACAAACAAGCGCGAACAATTGCTCTGGAACCTGTCAGAAAACCCCAGCAACAGCACCGGAAGACACCACCGCCTTTCTCCGAGGCAGAGCAGAAATGCCTCGGAGAAAGGCAGCGTCCTTTTCGGATTCGGGGGCGTGTTTTGCTGTTGTCTCCTCCCTGAGACTTCTCGCAAAAAACACGCCCCCCGATCCGAAAAGAATGGGGCCTAATGTGAATGACTGACCTCTTCTCCAATGGCTGGCCAGCATTCAAGAGGCCAGCCAATGGAGAACAGGGGAGAAGAGGGGCGGGTTCAAGCCCCTCTTCTCCAAGTCATTAAATCTCGGAGCGAGACTGCGCAAGCGCAGCCTTCGCAGCCGAGACCTAAAAAGGCCACCTCTATGTCCCCAATGCAGCTAAGTGGCCAGCCCACCCCTGGGACTGACTGCACATTTACTACATGGCCACATACGTGAGTGGCCAGATCACCCCTGGGATTGACTGCACATTTACTACATGGCCACATACGTGAGTGCCAGTCCACCCCTGGGATTGACTGCACATTTACTACATGGCCACATACGTGAGTGGCCAGTCCACCCCTGGGATTGACTGCACATTTACTGCATGGCCACATACGTGAGTGGCCAGTCCACCCCTGGGATTGACTGCACATTTACTGCATGGCCACATACGTGAGTGGCCAGTCTACCCCTGGGATTGCCTGCACATTTACTACATGGCCACATACGTGAGTGGCCAGTCTACCCCTGGGATTGACTGCATATTTACTGCATGGCCACATATGTGAGTGCCAGTCCACCCCTGGGATTGACTGCACATTTACTACATGGCCACGTACGTGGGTGACCAGTCCACCTCTGGGACTGGCTAAAAATTTAACAAATGCCCTGAGCTTTCACAAGCTGAGGTAAGTCTTGCACCCTTAGAGTAAGTTTCAGTCATGTCACCAAATTACTGAAACAATCATTGGCACCGCCAATAGGTCTAATCTTTCGAACCGATTGGCTTTGCCTCTGGTTTTTAGCCATGCTGCACAACTCAAGAAAGCCAGCATTACTCCCAGCCTGACACCTCAGAACTCGAGGCAGCACCACCTTCTGGTCTAAATGGGAAGTAGAGAGAGCTTTATCCAACAAAGGCGGCAGGCTTTACAGAACAATTTATCAGGAAGGACCTGAAGAAATGTGGCAGTATAAACCTGAGAACCCAAATCCCTCAGATGTTTCTTGTATGTGACTGCCACTAAAAACACCTGTTTGTCAGATGAGCGACCAAATGATGTAGCCTGTTAAGTTTCAAGTGAAGGATTCCAAGAAGCAACTAACGCCTTACTGGGGAGAGGAAGAAGAACAGCAAATATCCTTTCAGAAGTCTAATTACCAAAGGCTCATTCTCCACCAAAAGAGCACAAGAACCTTCAAAGGCCACTGAAACTTCCTTCGAGGTAGCAAAAGCCAGCCCCACATGGAATCCCTCCAGCAAAATTTGTAACACTGCAGTGGAAGGACAGGAAGGGACTGCAGCCCAGCATAGAAGCACCAACCATGGAGAGGGCCACAGCGAAGACTGTGAACAAACCTCGCAAACAGCTGGACACAAGAAAGACCTTGCTTTCACCTGAGATGGAGCGATGCCTTCGATTGTGGAAGCCCAACCTAAATCTTGAGCGACCTGTCTGACCCCACTGACTGCCGGAAGATTTTCAGCAGCATTTTAACATCTTAAAATACAGCGAAGAGAGACTGAAGAATAATACAACACAACCACAGCATCACCACCGGTCTCTCCTAGTAGCCATTGGCCATCCTCACTGCCCTCCTCCGCAACCAGAACAGGACCATACAGTCGCCTGCAAGATGCTCTGTCTAATACCTCTGCTTAAACGCATTTCTTCTGAGAAGGGGAAGCGTCATATATACATGGAAAGAAAAAATGCCTTAAGGATACAGCCCCACCAGGCAACAACTATGGGGCAGATTTACAAGAAAGTGACGCATCTGTAACGATGCGTCACTTTCCCTGCGCCACCCTGAGACACCCTTGAGCCACTATGAGTGCGCCGTATTTACAATACGGCGCACCATGGTGCAAGGATTGATAGATGCGTCAGAAATTCTGACGCATCTGTTGACGCAAAAGTCACACATTGCTGGAGTCGTGTCGCAAGCACGACGCAACTCCAGCAATGTAGGGGGAGGCCTATCCTCATTGTGCTGCGTCACTCGTTACGCCTGCTTCACGCAGGCATAGGAATTTGACGCAGTGGCGTCCTAGAAGTGGCGCAGTGAAATCTTGTAGATTTCACTGCGTCACTTCTACTAGGCTTTTTTGCGTTGGAACGCCCACCCTGCATTTATTATACCTGATGCAGGTATAATGTGATGCAGGGCTTTACAACGTGACGCATCTCCCTAGATGCGTCACGTTGTAAATGGCCCGCATTTTTACGCAGCTGCTGCGTCACAAAAAGTGACGCAACAGCGGCGCAAAAATGACGCAAGGGGCTTGTAAATCTGCCCCCTCCGTGTTTAGGAAGAGCTTCAAGGCAAGGGAGCCACGTGCCAACCACAGCCCCGCAGCCCTCTCCTCCAGTTAATCCACCAAGCTTCACAGATAAACACGTGTTGGCGGACAAAAGATCAGGCTCGGCTGGACTCCCCCGCCCTAATTAGAAGCCCCACGGTGAGTGGGAGAAACATGAGGGAGGCACTCGGGCAGCGCTTTAAATGGAATCAGTCAGGCCTTCACGAGTGTAGAGAGAGGCACGTCTCATGGCTCACGAGTGGCACGACGAGGAAGAGATCACTACATTTTACAACTCCAAATCAATGTAAACTACAATTTCAGTTAGGGTTTTGAAAGTATTTTTGAATGCTACAAATATAAATGTTACTTTTCGCATCTTTCACAGATTCTAAAAACGGAAAACATAAAGAAACATAAAAATAACGGTAGAATCCAAAAAAACGACAATCACGACAAAAAGACTGTGGATTGTTCGGCAGCATAGGAAGAAAGGAAACACGAAACACCTCCTCCAATGAGCGTGCACTGAACTGTCATGAGATGGCAATGCATCATGGGATGTGGCCCTAGCCTTAAAGCAAGTCAAGACGGCAACATCCAAATGTCTTACGTAAACGACGTCACATCTCGGGTTGTTTTGAAATAGTCGCGTGAACTTCTTGAAAACACGCGGCGAGTGTATGCGCAGCTTGGAGAATTCCAAAGGTTTTAACAACAAAAAAGTCCCACGTGAGAACAACTCCCTTTCACAAAACCTGAATATCAACTTTTCCATTTTCTAATCCAACGTATTTCCCCTTTCTCTGCCGCCCTATTGAAATCTGTGCGTTTGAAATAGACTTTACATCATCGCCAGGGCTTCCTTTCATTGTTGACGCTCAATTCTTGGTCTTTTTTTCATTGCTGTAGCAACAATTTGATTCCTACGCCCTGATACCAGAGCCGGGTTAGTTCAGCATTAATACATGAGTCAGATGTCTTAGGAATTATTGTTTTCAATGTTAAATCAGGAATTATGTTTAACCCAGGAGGCTCCAACAAAACAAACAGCACCAAAATAATTTTGAAACAAATGCCCACAGTACACCTGTGGATCTGATAGGCAAAACCAAGGGTATGTCCAGGGCCGGACTGGGAACCCAAAGCAGCCCTGGCACATTTTTTTCAGATTAGCCCCCTACAATGTGGCGAGCCCAGCAAGAGAGCCTGACCACTGCAAAGGTGACTTTGGGGTTGGAGATTTTCTCCCCCAAAAAATTTAGCAAAAAAATTGTGTATTCTACAACACATTTTCATTATATATTTAATAGTATTAGCTATTAGCGTACAGCAGCCGCGGTCCGTGCAGGTAACAGTGGTAGGGCAGTGTAAGGGGGGATTTCGAGGGACGATGCAGAGGAAAAAAGTATTATTTTTACGTGTTACCTGCACGTACAGCGGCTAGAGTACAGTGAATGATGACCTTACAGTGCACCAGGCTAGCACAAGCTAGTAGGGGCCCTTCAATGATTCCCTCACTATCACCATCCAACAGTGCCCCTCATCTCTCCATAGCCCCTCTCACATGTATTTTATTTGTTTTATAGCTCTTCTCATACCAGTGTGGGGAGTCAGAGCACTTTACATCACACACACATACAGAAAAAATGAGTCATACGGGTGTACATCAGTGTTTAGAAAGCGTCACATAAGACAAAAGGGAATCCAAAGTGTAGGATTTACGTCATCCACACTGGTAGGTATTTTTTAAGAGTGCTTGATCTGGAGAAGCACAAACAGGATTCAAAACATAACATAGTGTTTGGACTGCCAAAAAAGAATGTGTTTCTACACAAACAAACCCATTTTGAGAAAAACCATAACTTTCGAACCAATACCATGCATTTTGCATGCAGCTCTTTGATGGCAGTTCATAGCTCACTGTGCTAGATTTATTACAACTGTAAGTTATGAATTGCAAGTAAATAAAGGATCTTTACGACAAAAGCAGTAACCCACTGAGCTATGCACATTAAATACAGTTCTGTAATCTGTACGTGTTCTTTGCAGCAACCATATTAACCCTCTGCCCTACATTAGATTAGTCAAAACTACTAATAAACAAAACTCCAAGCAGGAGGATAAACCACAAGAGATATAAATCTTGGCACTTTTATTGCCTGTAAACCGCTGGGTATACAAGGAACTGTGCAGTGAGAGTGAGAAGTGAGTCATCATGCTGGACTGGCCTGCTGATTTTCTTACTGGTGGTCGATATTGTAGCACTGCTGCAAAACCGGCCCCACCCTTACAGCCTCTCAGGGAAACGCCCGATGCCCGGTACAGCCAGTCCAGCCTTGGATATGTCAGAAGGTCAGTTAATATAGAGATTGTTATGTGTGGCCTAGAAACTGTCTTGCCACCTTTATGTAACCCCCATAAAATCATAAAAAATACATACATACATTCGTAGAAGAGCTTAAGATTAGCCCGGTTCAACCAGTGGTCTCTTCAACTGTCATTCATATTTTGCTTCCAACCACTCCAGCATACAGCAATTGGTCAGCCCACTTCAGCCACTGGCTCTCTTACACTTTGAGTGACAGCATTTACTAATCACATGCGCACATACTCCTAATATGAAGTGCACTTCAGTGCTATGGGGGGTGGTCTCATACTTTATGATGCCAATGCTTTTTTCTTTAGATCCTTTATACTTTTTACCTTTATTTTGTGTCATTGTTGTGTGTTTAAACTGTATCTTCAATGGAGTATCCAACGTATAAATGAACTAACAAGAACGTTAGGCATTTGTTTAGCCAGTGATAGGACAACATCTTAATTTGCCTTTAATATCATATTTTTTTCAGTTTACTTTAATATTTAATAAAGCATGATCCTAGCCCCAAAAGGTAACGGGGTGCTGCACATGAAAGAATTGTCATAGGAAGTATATAAATGCACCATTGAATGTTCAAAGTCAGTGCGTGAAATGGAAAAATAGAAGTGCATGTACCCTGTACCAGAGTACCTCCTTGTTTCTGAGAAGTGCCGGTACTCTCAAATTAAAAGAACTACGTCAGTCTTGAGAAGTGCAGGTACTCTCCCTCTCAAAATAGAAAAGTGCCAGTACTCAGTACCGGACAGTACCGGCCTATTTAAAGCACTGGTCCAAGTTAAAAGACGCAATTAGTCAAAAAATATTCATGAACCCCAAATACTAATAGAGGAAACTACACCCAGCAATGAACAGTTAAACTTCATCAATATAAAGGTCAAAGAGAACGAAACAGATTATATCGAAAGCAGGGTCGGACTGGCAGTAATGGGCACCGGGCCTTTCCCCGGTGAGCAGCCAGGGTGGGGGCCAGTTTTAGACCCCTGGAGTGCTGTTTTTGTTACCGGGGGCTGGTTTTGCAACATAGCTGCAATATCGGCCCCCGCTAACAAAAAAGCACAAAGCTTTCCACTAGCAAAGTCCCCGCACAAACCCCACTCCACCCGGGGCCGGCAGAGCTCTTTGACAGGGCCGGTTATGGTTCCCAGTCCGGCCCTGATCGAAAGTGAAGGAAAGACAAGACTAAAGAAGGGTGCTTTACCGATTTTCATAAGCAATGACTGCATCATTCTAGCTGTGGTCAATGCTGATGTATGAATGAGAGCTAGAATGATACAGTTCTCGCTATTGGTGAGTTTCTTGATATGCGACAGATGCTCCACTCTCGCTCACTACTGTTGTTCATAGCTGTCCTTCTATCAAAAAAATGATCCCAGCAACTAAAGGTCACACATCACCTGAATACAAGACCTTGGCAAGTGCCTTTGACTGCAAAGAAGCACTTACACAATCAGTGCATTGACTGTCTGGGTATCAATGAGACCTTCAGCCGGCAGTCATGATGATTCCTTATGGGTTAAATGTATGCTTACTTTGACAAAGCAGAAATGTCTTTCTGAATATTTAGATGACAACTTAGCACCAGAGCACGCAATCTCTAGGATGCAGTTACCAGAATAAGGCAATTAAAAACTCAGTTTACATCATGGCGTTTAACTGCAAGGGCATAAAGTAAACTGGATCGACCATTCGCCATAGAGAGCTGTGGGTCACCAACAGGCCACATGGTTACTTCGCGAAAGGCTGACTTATCTTTTTCCTATAAACAGGGTCGGACGGCCTATAGGGCAATCAAGGCAGAGGCCGATGGGCTGGTCTGAGAGGTCAGTGTATGAGCCGTCTTTTTGGCTGCTTGTGCACCTGTTTTATGTTCTGGTGGGATGGTTTTTACTGTTGATTTCCCTGAAATTAAAAGAAAAATTGCCAGCAACAGGCTCAAATCCATGCAATATTTCATACTTTGCAAAAACACATACAGCGTGTCTTTACATGTTCAAAGCTGCTTAATTTTGCAAACATGGGACACTTATTTAGCTATCTAATTCACTAATAGGGCCCACTATTATTTAGGTGTCCAGGCCAATTTTCTGTCCCAGTCCAACCCCAGCTATAAATAAAATGAACACTATAAAGTTAGGTTAACATAAAATGCGTTATTTAAGGGCTGAAAAACAGCGAGTTGGGGACGCTAGGAAGGATATATGAACTTATCTCAAGACATAAGACATGAAAGAATTCTAAAAGTCAGTTCAAACACGGTCAGCTATCTCCACTCTTTCCTTGCATGAGGTCTAAGCTGTACACAACTGGCAAATTCAGTAAATTATACAAAAAACCATCTACCGCACCAACAGCAAAGGCATGAGGAAACCTAGGACAGGTAAAATCTAATTCTTACATTTTGCAGCAGGAACCAAGCTCACCCAATCTGTGATGTGAAGTTTCTGAATAGTGGTAGAGATGATTTCCCAATGGAATATTAATTTACAGAGCTTCATTCCCGTTCTTTGATAGACTATGAATTTGCATAGTGGTGATGGGGAGGTTTAACTATGTTACCAATATGGTTTGACATTTTGTAGTAGCCTTGGAGGATCCATCTTTCAGTGCAATGAGATGATCAGTCCATCTCTAGTTGGATGTCTGATGTTTTAGATTAGTGTTAGGGAGGGAAGAGCATCAGCTTCAGACTCAGCCTCCCTGTGGTGGGTTACGATGTTCGAGAACAGAACTCTCTGGGCTCTGACCACCCTACTTTGATATGAATGAACTCTCAGATACCTTCATGAAAGTTTCTTGAATGAAAGATGAAGAAACAAAGTTTTGTGAATTGAGCTCTATCTGATGACACTGGTACAATGTAAACTAAGGAGTATGATTCTGGCAGAATTGGCTAGATGATAGTGTGGCTATTGTTCGAAAGGGGGCAGCGTGTGTTGAAGCCGCATTACCAATAGTTCAGGCTCTTAGTAGCCGAGTGTGCTATAAAAAGAGTCTACAAAACATTTTATTTGCACTAACAATATATATTTTTTTCAGCATCAACAGATCATTGGACATTTCAAATTAGGTTCCAATGCTCCTATATTTTGTGCGATCATCTGTTTGTATGTATATATATGTATGTGGTATTTGTTTAGTGCCAACCTCCCGAGGTTGTCCTATCTCGGGTAAGCCTACCAGACAACATAGCTGTCTTACTGCAAAAGGCATATTGTGGGCTTACCTAGAAAATAGAGGGGCTTGCAGCCCACCCATTGGTTACCATTAGTTAGCTTTACTGTCACTCTCATTCGCCTGCTTCTTACTTGATGGCTTTCCTTGGCCATCTAGGGTCTGTCACTCCCCTGGAGTATTACCAGTTTACTTGTGTCCTTCCACTGCTCACTTTTTATGCAGCTACTCTTTTTTTGTCTTAAGCACTTCATGAGAGTTCATGCGTTTTCCAGCGGTCTCACTTATATGCCTCTCTTGCACCATCTGCACTCCCCACTACTCTCTCTCACCCATGTGCTTCTCCCCGCCCATGATGCACTTACCCATCTGTGCTTCCCCCATTATGCTTTCTCTCCCTTATGCTTCTCCCCAGCTCTATGTTGATCTCTTTCTCACATAGTTGCATTTCTCCTCCCTGCACCCTTGACCTCTGAGTAACTTACCCCCTCCCGCACCCTCTGTATTGCTTCCTTACCCACCCGCACCCATGCGCGTTGCTTCCTAAGCCCAAAAGCCAAGCTTTGCCAATGCTTTTTATAGAAAAGCTATAATTTTAATGGCCTTGTCTTGAAAAATGAATGAATTGCTCAATACCTTTCAACAGGATGTTTGAATTTTGATGCTTGACTGTCACCAAAAGAAGCATCTAATTCGCTCCAGAAAGATGGACGCCCTAGGTTCCAATCTCAGCTCAAGCTTGTGTGTATGCCAAGAATTACACTTGCATTATTTCTGTTTCTGTTTAAACGCTTTCTTCGACGTTAATGGTGTAGGAATTATTTTTTGGCCTGTCTAGTTTCCTGCAAACGATGCATGTGCTCCAAGTTAAGATCATATTGAGGAGGATTAGGTTGGGTTGCATTAAAAGGCCCTTTAGTTTGAAAACAGAGTATGTTGTGTTACAGCTCCTCGATTCTTATCTACAGGCACTTTAGATCAGGTAATTTGCTTCTAAACCCGACCACATTATAGAGTATTGTGGTGCAATATAGTCATTAGTGTTTTGTTTATTTACAGAACCTATGTGACACATAAAACAGGGAGGCGTGGGATCTCCTGCAAGGCTCTCTGAGGAGCATCACAGTGGGAGGAATCTTATGTGGAAGGGAATGTTCTCCTGAGTTTGGGTCTAGGCGGTTGCAGCAAAGTGGCCTCCAAAATAAGGTAAAAGGTAGTTCCTTTATTCTCATTAGAGACACTACAAGGTGCAGGAACCAGAAGCTGGAAGCCTGTCACTCCCACTTTTCTTTTTGAAAGGTATGCGTAGCACCCATGAAAGCTAAAAAGATAACAGCATATTCGCTCACTTACACAAGCACACCATGATGATGCAGACATCTCTTCCAGCACAACATATCTCACGCTCACAACGCAGGGCTGTCTCAGCCTTTTGATAAAAACTGTGTACCTTTAAATCGAGGAATATCTCTCAGCCAGAGGAATAACAAACTATCTTCGACCTATTCGAAGGACATGGTATTCTGCTCGGTGCATCCCTGGTGAATCCCCTGATCGGAAGCATTTCCCCTAGGGAAGAACAAGACCCGAGTAGGATCTCCATAGTTGGACAAGCAGCACTAAACCCAGTTAGCTACGAGAAAGGACCTGAACCAGTCAGGCAACACAATACAGAAGCCCCAAGGAAAACAATAGCAGATGGCCCTCCTTTTAAAACAATAGTAGGTGGCCCTCCTTTTAAAACAATAGTAGGTGGCCCTCCTTTTAATAATATAGTAGGTGGCCCTCCTTTTAAAACAATAGTAGGCGGCCCTCCTTTTAAAACAATAGTAGGTGGCCCTCCTTTTAATAATATAGTAGGTGGCCCTCCTTTTAAAACGATAGTAGGCGGCCCTCCTTTTAAAGCAATAGTAGGTGGCCCTCCTTTTCATGTAAGGGAACTACATGTTCTCAGGGGTGACATTTTCTACACCACTGTTCATTGTTGCATTTCTGAAAAAGCTGCTATAGCAAGTTTTCTTTGTATTTAATATCCTGGCAGAGTGGAATGCTCAGGGACTAGGAAAAATGGATCACCGACACAGTATCGAAGTAAACTATATTGTTTAACACAAATATTGTATACCCATACTTATTATGGTAAGTACAAAAATATCCCCAAGAAGATATCGTTGACATTAATATTATCAAAAAATAGACAAAAATATAGAATTTATAAATATAGAGTTTAAAGAAGTGTAAATATGTTAATATGCTATACATAAGTGTAATATATTTTTAATTAAATATATCCCACTATTGTTTAATACTATATAAAAAACTAATCTTATATAAACACACCAACACATATATGTGATATATGTGTTTGTGTGTGTGTGTGTGTGTGTGTGTGATATATATATATATATATATATATATATATATATATATATATAGTGTAACATAATTAAGATACATACATTTTACTGTGTATTTATTTTTTAATATTTTATATGTATTAATAATATATGCCCACCCTTGACCCTACTTTGTTTGCTCGCGGAAGCGTAAGGGCAAGTGGTAGCCACCGAAGACTGTCTCCGTTATGGGTCCGAGCAGCATTGGAAATGGGCTGTTCTTGGAGCAAAATTATGAGCTGGGGACAAAGATAAGTAATCATAAAGGCACTGCCCACTGGAGGGCTTGAATTAATGACTGCGAAATGAACCACATGTTCTAGCATTCCGTTTCAAAAGAATTATGTCCACTAGAGGGCCACAAAAACATAAATGGAGGCAATTGTGTGGGGATTGGATCAGAAACGAAGAGTGCTTGGCTTACCTTTGAGAAAGGTCACTTAGGACCGAAACGCGTCAGGACTGTCATACTGTTGCGAAAACGAATACATTATTTACAGCCAACTTTACGAGTGCGACTCCGGTTCTCTGCTTGGTGGAGAGAGTGAGGTGATGCATAGCGGCTTGGTTCTACCGCGGAGTGCCGCACCACCCGCAAGCGCGCCAGACTTACCCTCCCTTGAACCTACTTTGTTTGCTCGCGGAAGCGTAAGGGCAAGTGGTAGCCACCGAAGACTGTCTCTGGTATGGGTCCGAGCAGCGTTGAAAATGGGCTGTTCTTGGAGCAAAAGTATGAGCTGAGGACAAAGATAAGTAATCATAACTGCAACGACGAAAGGCACCGCCCACTGGAGGGCTTGAATTAATGACTGTGAAATGATCCATATGTTTCAGCATGCCGTTTAAAAAGTATTATGTCCACTAGAGGGCCACAAAAACATAAATTGAGGCAATTGCGTGGGGATTGGATCAGTAATGAAGAGTGCTTGGCTTACCTTTGAGAAAGGTCACTTAGGACCGAAACGCTTCAGGACTGCCACACTGTTGCGAAAACGAATACATTATTTACAGCCAACTTTGCGAGTGCGACTCCGTTTCTCTGCTTGGTGGAGAGAGTGAGGTAAGATACAACTATATGTATATATGCATTATATTTGCAGTAATACAATATTTATAAAATTAATATATATTGTAAAATAAATATTTATTATGTTACACTACATATATATTTATATATAAAAAATAAACCGATGATAAAAACATTTATTTAAATTTGAATAAGAAAACATATAATAATTGATGTAGACAATAAATAAAATATTAAAAATTGAAACATTCAAAAACACATTTACAAAAAAACTATAAACATAAAAATAAATGTAAAAATAAAAACAAATATAAAAAAATTAAACAATTATTGCTAGAAAATCTATTCAACCAATAGTATGAAAACTATTGGAGTCTAAGAATATTAAATATAATATTCACATTCTTTTATGCAACCGTAGGGAAAGTGTTGGACTTTATAGGGGATAGATTTACTATTCCTACTCCAGTCATCACAATAATAGGGAAAGTGTTGGACTTCAGAGAAGTTACATTTACTACCCCAATTATAGTCAGTGCAGCAGTAGGGAATGCACATGACCTCGGAAGGGTGAAATGTACTATTCCCACTCCAGTCAGGGCAACAGCAGGGAAAGTGTTGGAATTTGGAGGGGTTACATATACTACTCACACTCCAAACATTGCAACAGTAAGGAAAGTGATTGATTTCTGAGAGGTGAAATTTACTATTCCCACTCCAAACAGTGCAATAATATAGAACGTGTTGGACTGTGCAGAGGTAAAATGTATTATTCCCACTCAACTCTCAGCAACAGTAAGGAAATTGTTGGATTTCTGATGGGTGAAATTTACTATTCCCACCACAAACAGCAAGGATAGTGTTGAACTGCAAAGACTTTAGTCTTTCCATTCCTACTGTAGTCAAAGCAAGAGTAGGGAAAATATTTCGCTTCAAACACATTACATATATGAGTAACCCCATAAATGTAGAAACAATGATAAACTTTAATTAAAAAAAAATGTTCCACCCTATACCCCTAAAAACCTAGCAACCTGCACCTAAAATTGAACTAAAATAACCCAGTATTACATAATTTACATAATTAATTCCAATCACATAATTCATTAAAAATTATTAATTCATTATTAGCTTTTGCCTAATTAACTTTCCACCCTCCCCCTACAAACCAACAACCAGCTATGGCACTATAAATTATTATTAACAATGAAATAAAAAAAACAAATCACTTAAAATTACAAACGATATTTTGAAAAATTAATAACAATTACAGAACCAATTGTAACACATAAAATTAATATATGAACTAAAGCACATTAAAATAATTTTAAAACATTTTTTTTACAACTATATGATTGAAAACGATATTAAAAACAACAATATTCTTCAAACTATATTACTTATCTAAAACAAATACTCCTGACAACTAAATTTTGCATCACAATATTTTTGTGTCACAATATGCTTGTTTCCGAAATTTGTGTCTCCCAATATTTACAACTCAATATTTGTCCAAATAACAAGAAAAATGTGTGCAGATGTTAGTGCCTCCACAACAAGAAACTCATCCATGCAGAAGACTAGCTATGGTTGTGTGTTTCAGAGCTGGTGCATCTTTTAAAGGATTCTTTATATGGTCACGTCGTCTCCTCAAGAAGGATCTTCCTTCTGCAATGCATAAGGCTTGGACTGAACATTGTCTAGATCGACCTTCACATCACTTATTATGCTATGTATGAGCAATGAATCATAAGACTGGACCAGGGCGTATAGAAGTCCCTGCAGCCTCTGCGGCCTGGGAAGAACCACAACCCTTCAAGCGGCCTCAAACCTTCAAGGGGTCCCATTCAACCCGTGACCACTGTATGTCTGTAAGATACTGGATACTCAGGGGCTCCGCATCACATTCTGCAGGTGTGCCCCATAATTTTTCGTTTCGCCACAGGAACGTCCATGTTCAATCAAGGCCTTCTAGACGGCCTGATCCCTCCTCCTTCCTGGAATAAAGCAACCATAACTTTAATATTAAAACAGGGGAAGCCTCCCACGAGTTGTGAATCCTATAGGGCTATCTCCATATTAAATGCTGATTATAAAATCTTTGCCTCCATTTTGGCTAAAAGGCTTGGTAGGGAGGTCGGAGGCCTGTTACATCAGAATCAAAAGGGCTTTATACCAGGGCGTCATCTCTCAGAATTGACCCATGATCTGATTGGGGCTATAGACCTAGCCACAACCTGTTCCCTTCCACTAGCTGTTCTGACTCTTGACGCGGCTAAGGCCTTTGACAGGGTTAATTGGGTGTTCCTGTCGGAGGTCCTGGCCAAGTTCAAGGTTGGAAAGAAGTTTAGGCGGTCTGTTGCCCTTTTGTACAGTAATCCTTCGGCCAATTTACTTATAAACGGCTTTCTTGCCGAATCTTTTGAGATCTCCAGAGGTACGCGCCAGGGGTGTCCCCTTTCCCCTTTATTGTTTAATTTGTATATTGAACCTTTCACCCAGCTTCTGAGGGATGATCTTA
This sequence comes from Triturus cristatus, assembly GCF_964204655.1. NCBI lineage: Eukaryota > Metazoa > Chordata > Amphibia > Caudata > Salamandridae > Triturus > Triturus cristatus. The sequence continues at coordinate 137,573,165 of NC_140580.1, read as the reverse complement.
GAGTATCATCTTTCAGATATGGGGAATGGGAGAAAAAAGTGGCTTTGTATGCTGATGATGTGCTTATATTCACATCGGATTTGAAAACCGCTTACCCCGCAGTTATGGAGTTAGCACTGGAATTCGGTGCAGTTTCAGGGTATAAGATCAATACCTCCAAAACTGAAATAATGGCTTGGAATATGCAGGTTTACCAACAGCTCCCTTCTGTGAAGATCAGCATGAGATATTTGGGAATCTATATTCTCCAGGAGATAGATAAGATATCCACCTATAACGTAATGCTAATAGCTAGAGAATCTCGTAGATTAATGAATTCTTAGGCCCTTTTACCGCTCGCAATACTCGGGCGAGTCAATCTTATTAAGATGTCCATTATGCCTAGATTTACCTTTCTCTATTGCGCTATCCCCTTATACTTTGATACGAGAGCACTGGGAAAGCTTCAGAGCGATTTAAATGCCTTTGTCTGGGCTTCTCGACAGTCTAGGATAGCTTGGAAAAAAATCAGAAGGCGAAGAGAAAAGGGAGGTTTAGCAGCTCCTGACATACAGTTGTACGCTTGGGCCTTTCAACTTTCCTACTCACGTATGTTGCTAAAAACTCCTACCAGTGAGGGTGTTGGGGCTATGTTTTCGGCCATGTTGAGAGGTTCGGGTATATCTGAGCAAGGTTACTTATATAAATATGGTAATGCAAAAATTTTCAAAAAAGTCAGGCTGAAGGTGTTACAGGGGCTGGCTAAATCATGGGCTGGCCTTAGAGCTTCATTAAAACTGGGATACTATTCAGGATTAGCCCCAATCTGGAACTCTCCAGGGACTCCGGAGTGTTTGTTAGACAGTTTATCAACTCCCCTCAGGGTGGCTGGCATCGAGAGATGGGAAGACCTTTTCGTGGAGGGTACCTTGGTTCCCTGGGAGGCCCTTAGAGATATAGTCGGTCCTTCCCTCTCTAGATTTAAATATCTCCAACTAACCAGCTGGGCTAATGCTGTTCAACCTTCCCGCAACAAACATCTAATGGGTGGTACGAATCAATTTGAACATCTGGTCATACATAAACCTCCAGCAAAGAAAGAGGTGGCGGTTTGGTACCGCTCTATCATGGAAGAGCAGGATGGCGAATTTCTACTACCCATCTTTCTTTGGGAGAGCAGTATCCCACGGCAAGACCTTCAGTCACTATGGTTAAAATCCTGCAAAATGCTATATGACATTGTAAAACCAGCTTGGCTCCGAAGGAATCATCTCTTTACAATACACAGAGCCTATTACTCTCCACTGAGGTTAACAACATTTTCAAATGGGCCACCAGTATGTTGTGCAAAGTGCAGGGCAGTAGAAGCCTCTGATACTCATATGTTCCTTAACTGTCCCGCCCTTGCTGGCTTCTGGCAAGCAGTGAGTAATACACTTTCTAGAGCTTTGGGGTCACACATTATTGTTAACTTGCCTATGCTGGTGTTTGGCCTTTCAAATGATGTAGAAGGGGCACCTGAGAAAATCCTATTTTATGCTATCTTGCTTGCCAGGCGAGAGATTTGCATCAAATGGAAAGACGCGCTACCACCTACCCACCAAGATTGGCTGTCCTCTCTATTAAAAACGTCGAGGTTAGACCTCTCAGGGGCAGGAAGCAAGAAGAAGCGGGAGTTTTGGAACTTGTTGGGATGGAGCTAGGGTTTTTTTTTTTTCGTTTTTTTTTTCTTCTTTTTTTTTTTTCCCCCCTAGTCCAAGGATTATACAACCCCTTTTCTCTTGCTTATCCTTTACCCCTTTTAAGGATTTGATTGAGACGCTCTAGTGATCTAAGTTGAGCGATGGGTACCCCAAGCTGGCATTGCTCCTAAGCTGTTGACTGAGTTAGCACCGGCAGTCTTGGCCCAAATAGGTCATAAGGCAGCAGATCCAGTGTCCTGAGACGGTTGCTTTTTCTCAATAATCTTCAGCATGGACAAGCCCGACCGGGTTGCAAATGAGGACAAAAAAAAAATATATATATGCTTGTTTCCGAAATTTGTGTCTCCCAATATTTACAACTCAATATTTTGTCCAAATAACAAGAAAAATGTGTGCAGAAGTTAGTGCCTCCACAACAAGAAACACATCCATGCAGAAGACTAGCTATGGTTGTGTGTTTCAGAGCTGGTGCATCTTTTAAAGGATTCTTTATATTGTCACGTCTTCTCCTCAAGAAGGATCTTCCTTCTGCAATGCATAAGGGCTTGGACTGAACATTGTCTAGATCGACCTTCACGTCACTTATTATGCTATGTATGAGCAATGAATCATAAGACTGGACCAGGGCGTATAGAAGTCCCTGCAGCCTCTGCGGCCTGGGAAGAACCACAACCCTTCAAGCGGCCTCAAACCTTCAAGGGCCCCCATTCAACCCATGACCACTGTATGTCTGTAAGATACTGGATACTCAGGGGCTCCGCATCACACTCTGCAGGTGTGCCCCATAATTTTTCGTTTCGCCACAGGAACGTCCATCTTCCAATGTTTATTCAACTAGAATGCAACAATGAATAAACTTTAATCAACACAAACAACAACTTTTTGATGACTGAAGTTCATAGTAATGGATGGAATTTTTAATTAATTTAGGCATAGGCCTCTTTTCAGCCGGTCATAAGGGACTACTCCCCTTGAAAGGAGTAGCACGTAATGAGCCTGTGAATGTATCCTCAGACAGAGGCTATTTACCAGACCATATTCCCTCCAGCCAGGTGTCCCACCAAAGAAGGACAGGACTTCAGCCTGCAGGGTTTTGTTTACCACACTGTTACTCAGGTCTACCCTTAGTCCACAGTGGCAGTGAATTTGAATTTATTTATTTGCATAAGTTAATTAAAACCATTGCATTACAGTAAAAACATTAAAAGAAAACCTTATTTTTTTTTTTTAAAAGGCACAATTCCTAGAAGTTAAAAACTCTGGTAAAGTGCAATAGTTGAGTCCTAACGTTTGACTCTGTGCTTCTTCACTTGAAGGTATCAGCCGTCTGGCTCCTCAAGTCTGCTGGGCTTACTTTGTTACCATTCCGCACGCTGATACTCTTCCTCTTATGGAGTGATTGTGCTTGTTGACTGAATTGGGGAGTGTTTTTTCGCGGTCCTGGGGTTTTTGAAATTGTCCAGTATCAGCGTTTGAACCTTAAGAGGGCCGCGGTGGGGGGTAGTTCCGGGGTACATAGCACCTCTGATCAATTGTACAAATCTTCAACAGCGGGTCAGGATGTGAGGTTCTTTTTGTGCGAAACATACTGCAGAGGCCTCATAGTAGGTAGTTGCTTTTTCTCTCAGGCATAGTACTCTCAAAAGAATCCTCCTTTCTGTGGCTAAGGTCGGGCAACAGCACAGGAGGTGTAGCCATGATTCATATTTGTAGTCACACAGTCGACATGCTCCTTCCGTGTTTTGGTTTGCCCAGGCCCTGCGAAATCCGTAATTGGAAGTGCCAGCAATCGCATGCACATATACTCTCTCACCTGGTTTTAGGGTTGAGGGGAACGGTAAGGTAGAGCTGAGGTTTGTTTACGAAGTATGAGTCGTTCAGCGGGGTGAGGAAAGATAAGGTTTTTAATGTGGCCTGGTCTTGCTGGAACGAGACTAGTTGGACTTGTTTATTGATTTGTGATTTCCAGGTGGCGTATGAGAAGCAAGTGCTGGTTTGTTTATTTCAAATGAGGCCATTGCTCTCGTGAGCTGATTGTGCCATGGCGAGCCAGTTTTTTCGAATATGACTCTGAGGCAGCTCCTTAAGGATTCCCTCTGAGATTTTAGAATTCAAGATATAATATTTTAGAAAGTCGGCCTCGAGAGTTAATGATTGTTTGACCAGTCCGAGCTACAGCCTAAGTCTCGCCCTAGAAAGGTGTTTTGGGAGTGAGAAGATTTTTTTATAGGCCACACATTGCACCCACTCTAGAATTTCCGTACATGCTCCAGGAAACAGTGGCAGTGGGGAAAACTCACCAACTGCCGCTCGACAGCCAATACTTCCTAGAAGGTGGATTTCTATGTGGATTAGTGGTAATGATGCTGAACCTATTCCCTCAGCAACAGTGTGAAGAAGGTTGGGGTTGGAAAAGGTTGCAGCAAGTAAAGCACAAATATGTTGTTATCTGTACTACATAGCAAGCCTCAGTGCCTAATTTCTTAGTAGGCCCCCCTTGTCCCAATAATGGTTTGACAGTAGGTCCTCAGTGCATTGTTGTGGCCATATTCTGGTAGTTTCCATTCATCTGCCTTTTATCAGCTTTGACATTTGGGTACTTGTCCTTCTTTTGGCTTTATTACCTGGTATTCCTCTACATTAAAAAAATGTCCAGGGCTTGCCAGATCATTTCATGATGGTAGGACACCTCTTTTTCGGTCCTGGACTATCATATATCTAAGTGCATTCTAGCAGTTGTTTTCTTGGCATGCTTTAATGAGCACACCCAATGATTTGGAAAAGAAAAAACAAGTCTGGGAGAGTGCTGATATCCTGCCAATTACTACTAACTTCCCCAGGGTTTGCTCATGGTGAGCTTACTCTGGGCATTAGAGCCTGAACTTGTGCATGAAGATACTGCACTGGGCATTAGAGGTTGTAACATTGCACAGATAAGAATTGAAGGCTAAACTTTAACATAAGACGGCTGGGCTCTATGATTCGGGCTGCACATGGAAAGGATGCACTCAGCAGTCTAGCACACACTTATTAATGGCAAGAATGTACAGGACATTTGAGGTTGTACCTAACATTAGTGAGCCTGTGAAGAGAGGGATTAAGTGTCTGTATTGTAGCTCTTAATGTGCTTATGAAACTGCAAGAGGGGCTTCTGCCATCCAGATCATTATGGACATTGCTTCCAGTCCTGGACTTTCATGTGATCACCTACTGCATTCTGAGTGTTGTAGTTTTAAACACTTTCATTTAACTAATTAGACCAGCACATGTGAAAGCAATGATTTGTAGGTGAAATGTTCAGGACAGGAGACAGTGTTTTTAATGACCTGGAGGAAGGTGGTCATACTACACACGTCATGCGGCATATGCCTCTAAACCAGACATTATGAGTCTATAACACAGTATGTGTTGGGTGTGATGGGCATATGATGGTTATGCTTGGCTATTTAAGGGTCATATGGACATTTGGGGCATGCTTGTGCATTTTAGCCTCTAATTGCCTATTACTTTGTTAAAATGTAATGTTTGTACCTGGGTAAATGATAGCTGCACCCTGGCATATCAAGTCTGCGCTGCTAGCATGTCATGGCATCACACTAGTTAATATGTAGTGTGTAACAAAAATAGACAGTAATCTGCTTTAGTGGTGCTTTTGTGATTTTATAAATCCTGTATGTGATATTCTTATTTAATTAGTGTCACTTACTGTGACACATTTTTAACACCGGGTCATCGGGGCCAAAGGTCATTTGATGTCACTTCCTGTCATGTGCAAATGAAGTCACTTCCGCTACCCCTACTGTTTCAGTGAATTGACGTCCATGCCGAATGGGTGTATTTGCTATCCTGTTTTTTTATTTTCGCCCTTGCCTTCTAACCTAGCATGTGCACGAAGGCCTAGGCCAGTCCCTTGACATGAATAAGATCGTGAACCTCTCCTGGGATTTGATAGGTTGTACTAAAGCATGCCTTTGTAGAAAGACAGTAAATTACTGTCCCTATTGAGTGGTTAGCAATTGAAGCAGAGGTGGCAGCGTAACATGTTTTGTGACACCATATGTTGTAACCAGACCTTTTTGTCTGTGTCACAGGAGCAGAGACCTAATGGATCCACTCATGTAAAGTTCTTCTTCTATGCACTAGAAATAACATCGTATGTTTGTGTTCTTGTAATGCTTCATGTAGGCTGTGTGGTAGATGCATGGTGAGTGCATGTGATCTGAAGTACTTGAGGTCTGTGGGATCCATTTTGGATACCCCAGCCTTGGCCTTTTGCACAAGATGAATGTGAGGTTGTTTTCCCAGACAGTGGCAGTGTGATGTGGATATTCCTTAACAGAACTGAGGTGAGAGAGACACTGAAGTGATGGAAGAGGAGAAAAGGCTCCTTTTGAAATTCAATTAGACCTTTTGCTGAGCCAGGAGCTGCTGACTAGTCCTTCTAAACTGCCATTTAATGGATCATAGTGGGGAAGGGTGCGATTTCAAGGGGACTCTGTTGAGCAAGGTGGAGGGGACCATTCAGGGGAGGCCTAGCCTTTTGTCTTTCACTGATTACACTATCAGTGGGTGGATGACAGCCAGGCACAGACACCTCACACAGTTAGTGCCTCTATAGTGGGTGCTCTAGGCTGGAGAAAACCCTGCTGTGAGAAACATCACTATATACAAAGGCAGTGGCTGGAAAGCAGCCTGGAAAGAACACTTCAAAGTAGAACCACTCTAAACCTATTCCGAAAGTGCAGACAGTAAATACACATCTGCTGTCTGCTTTTGCTGTATAAAATTGGGGCCCCACAACCCCATTTGTTGGTCCAGTTCCAAGTACTCTGTCCGCAGAGTAATTACAAGGCTGTTGTGCAACCACGGCATATGTCTCACAGGCTTTCCAGTGGGGAGGGGACATCACATGAGTCTGACGCCTTTATGGAAGAGCCCGTCATGAAGCACACACAAACCAACCTCCCAGCTGAAGAGGGAAGGAGCCTGGCAACAATGCAAGAAGAGGGAATGTCCAGGAGGAGTGAGAGGCAGCATGTCCACAGTGCTGGCAGAACTTTTAATAGAGGGGGAGTGTGTACCGCAATTTGTATACCGTGGTGGCCTCTGGTCTACAGTCTATCCAGAAGCGTTTCCTGGTGGGGACCGCGATGACTTGTCCTGAGATAGGCTGTGATCTAAGTCTTAATCTGCCTTTGACTGGCATATTGCTCCAAATAAAACCAGCCTGTGCATTGTCATATGTTCAAGAAGGAAAATGGCCTGTGCATGTCCGTGTTTTCCAGAAGGATATCGGCCTCTGCGTGGCCACACTGCCAGAAGGAGATGTGCTGGTGTGTCTCTACACCCAGGAAGAAGGCCGACCTGTTTGTGGCTACAACACAAGAAGGAGATCAGCCTGTGTGTGGCCACATATATCCCAGAGAACCAGTCTGTGCAGGGCTCATCTGCACTCTGGCAGGGTGAAGCCTTCCATGGGAATCGCAGTCCTTGCCTGCTTGACTTCCACCAGCGATCAACAGATAAGTACAGAAGCAGGACCACTGAAACTGTGTCTGCTGGCCACAGCCAGTGATGATACGAGAGATGGGGCTGCGGGTGAGCATGCAACCAACCCCCCACGCCGCATGCAACCAACCCCCCACGCCCCTCTCCCCAGAGGTGGGATGGAGCTGACGAGACAAAGTCGGGCAGGTGTCCAAAAGGACTGCTCCACTGTGGGTGGGAGGTTCTGAGCAACTTTTCTATATGGGAACTAAAACTACTGAACTATGAAAGACTGAACACAAATACCTTATGGGGGAGATTTACACCTATGCTTTAATCACACTATTCCCCAAATCCCAGGGGGAAAGGCACATAAACCACAAGGGGGAAACCAGGGAGAGCTAGCGGTGAGATGCACAACCTTGCTCAACAGCACCTAGGACACTAAATTGTGCTTTGCTTGTGTTTGTGTGTAGTATTTCGTTCTAGTGTGCATTAAAGTATTTTTCTTTCTTGAAAGGTAAGCACTGGGTTGGAAATTCCATTATTTCACTGTTATGTGATTGTTGAGTCCTGAGCTCAATCTCCTTCCACACCATCTCCCTAAAATGCCTCTGACTGCTCACCACCGCTGGCACTGAGAGTTAAGTGCAGAAGAGGTTGTAATTGTCCCAGTTTATAGAGCCATAGTATGGAGGACCCCAAAGCATCAGAGGAAAAGAACCTCAACCACCACGGTTGAGGGTCAGTAGCCCATCCTTGAACTATGGCCCCCCAAAAGTGATCTGACATATACACCTCTAGAATCTGTATCCCAGGAAATAGGTACGCTCCTGCTATTGCAGTGGCGGCTCCTCCGCTAAGGTGGAGGAGCGTCGCCCCACTTCCTTTTAAAGGAAAAATAAAATGATAATAACTGAATGTTATTATCATTTTATTTGTTCCTGCTGCCTTGCGGCTGGGGTGGGGCTGCTCTGCTGTCAAAGCAGGTTAGGGGAGGAGTGGTTTGCCCACTCAGAGTGTGCATGAATGCTTGGCTTGCCCCCTTGCTAAACAATCATGCGCACTTTGCATGTTCTCCACGCAAGCTGCATTACAGCCTGCATAGAGAACATGCCCAGGACGCCATTCCCTATCTGTGCGCCGCACCACAGCAATTCGACAAATCAAAACGCTGCATTGCAGCATTGTGACTGGTCAGGGGAGCCTGGGTGCTTCCTGGTTTCTGATCCAGCAGAGTCCTGACGAGGAGGAGAGACTGGAGAAACGTGGCGGCGACATGGTCAGTTTTATTTATATTTTTTATTTATTTTACATTCACCCACCCACCCCCCGCCCTGCCACCCCTGATACGTGCCAGCCGCCACTGAGAGATAGGATCATAACCCAGTGAAGCAACAGCAATGGTCACACTGCTGTGCTAGGCCTCTATTTGCTCACCGTTTTTTAGGTCTCACCTCGCGTTGCAGCGCATGCGCTGCTCGCCCAGCGAGAGATATTGTGGATAAGGGGTTTTCAGAAGGGGGCTCGAAGCCCCACCCCTCATTTTCATTGGCCTGCGTCACCGTTTATGGTAAGCGGTGGCCTGCCATTGGAAATGGGGTATTTTGGTTGCCGCCTTTTCGGCTGGCCCATCTGGACTGGCTCATCTGCTTTACGGCTGTCACAAAGCAATTTCTTATCTTTCGTAGGGGGCCATCTGTTTTCACTCAGCCACTTGTTTATATTTGCATTGCACTTTCACTTAAAGTGAAAGTGAAAGCACGATCAAATATAAACACGGGCTGAGTGAAAACAGATGCCCACTTCCCGCAATGGCCAGCGCTGGTTCTGTTTAGTGTGACATTAATTTCACTATTTTGCCGTTCTAACCTCCTGTTTAAATGAGCACTGCCAGTAAAGCTTTTCGGCTGGAGAACTCATCAGCTTTGGATAAAAATAGCACTCTTGGGAGGGAGGGCTTGGAGGGGTCATGTTGTGTTCCCTTTGGAAAATGTCATGAGAATGAGGGTGATTTCTGCTCTTTATATGCCTTCTAGCTACTGCAGATCTAAATCATTAAAAACGTTAAACCGATGCTTAAAAACACAGCGTTGGTTTAATGGGACTGAAACACGGAGCTAACGCTGTAAATAAAATATGAATATGCATACTGCTTGCCCTGGGGTATGAGACCGCATTGTCGATGAACGAACAGGGGAGGTTCGCACACGTTGGCATCCATTTTGCCTCAAGTCCTTACCGCTTAGTTTTTCCAGACAGTGCCAGCATTGCCTGTGGTATGGTTTGCCCAGCCGTGCAGACAGAAAATAAATATATAGGAAACAAGTAAGCGCTCGTATTCTAGGGGTTTTGTTTCTGGGTGTAGACGTCAGCAGTGCCGGATTATTCAGGCTTACGCAGCTTTGGTCAGTGTAGTGTAACCCTCAGAACCGGGCTCCTGTTCCCAAGCGGGAGTGCGTCATCCCTGTCTGGAGAGCGGGGCCTGCCGAGGGAACACCGCTCTGGGGAATCTACTTTCTTACGGGCTTTGCTGCCTCAAAACCCTGATCTCCCTCACGTACAGGTTGCAGCTGGTATTCTTGTATTGTAGGGACTAGGGAGCAGGTTTGGTACTTCATTTTGTTGGTAATGGAAATCTGCCCATAGAGCCCATGCCATATGTGCCACATGTGGCATCAGTGTTTTCCACTCAGAGCCTTGTAATCCCACTTTCACCCTTTATAGTATGAGGTTAAAACTACCAGCATTCAACATGCTGTTTGTTAATAGATCTTGATTGCCTTAAAGTGTCAAAGAACTAAAGCCAACATAACAGGCATGGTTGTGGCTTCTATGGCTAAAATACTCTGGTGCACAGCTGTATTATCCATTCCCTGCTTCTCCTTCGGGCCTGTCACTTTCTTCCTGGATTTGTGTAGGGCCAATACATGCTGACATATGTTTGGCCTTGCTGCCATACCGTGCCTTTTTGGGGTTTTTTCATATTGACTTTAACAGAGATAAACGCCTATTTTATTAATCAAGGGATCACATCACATGCGCTTTAAACAAAATAAAGATGAGGCACTTGGGCAAAGTGATGTGGAGTATGGCTGTCTGTCACCAGATAAAATTAATACTGTGGACATAAAACTATTCTGTTATATAGGTCTGCAATGGTGTCTGTGTTGTCTGCAGTGTTATAACATTCACATCTACACCAGAATGAGGTGTGCATCTACAGCAGTCTGGTATGTGCATCAGCAAAAGTAAAATATGCACCAATATAATGTAATAAACGACATAGAGCACACAATAAACAAAGATGCATGGCAAAACTCCTGAAGGTACACAAGGAACGATGGCTGCTCCATTGATACTGTCCAATGTGCCACCAGTTTCTTCCTTTCCATTTAACAATTTCAAATATGCAAGTTTGATAAAGTTTCCAACATCACAGGCTACATTCTTTAGTTATCAGCAAGCTTTAGCTCTAGTGGTATGCAGTTTTGTGCATGTTCCCAGGTGGACCTGTGTATGATTGGCTGCCCCAGTTCAAATCTTTTTTTGTTGTTGTTGCATTCTGGAATTTTTCGCGTTATTTGTCCCATTATAAAAAAAACTGGACTTCCAGTCCCAGAATACAAAGAAAACCTAGACTGAAGCGGCGAGTCATACAGGGGACTGGGAAAACTTTGATGCCAGTCTGAAAATCTCTTGCATAGGGTTAGTGGAGTGTGTAAAATTTGCTTGTACGTTAATTTCACATTATTTCAACTGTTCCAGTGAAAAGAAAGTAAAACAAGCATTGACATAGCCAATAGGTCTCGCCTTTGGGACCTTATAAGTGTTTAGCCATGCAACTGTTGATGTGGTTGCACCAAGGATATTGTGCTGCATAACTAAAAGCTTACAGGGTCCCAAAAGCAAGCCCTATTGGCTATGCCAATGCTCTCTGCCTTCCCAACACACTCTCTTTTTTTAACTTTAATAAGCGCGGCGCTGTCTTACGGACACCGCGCTATGCAATGCAATAGGTGTTGCTTTTGGTATTGTAAATAACAATGCCTTTTAATTTTTTTAAAGGCATTCCCATTTACAATGCCAATAGCTCAAAATAATGTCATTGTGAGACCTATAGCATTGCAAATGCTTGTTTTTTTAAACTATTCCAGCTAAGCAAATTTATTTTTTATTTAGAAAAAACCACACACACATGCAGGTAGTGTCGAAAGATCACACACACCTCTAACAAATACAATACAGGGCAAAGGCCAGTGTTATTGCCCAAACCATGGTGCTAATAATAATAACAATAATAGCAGAGTCTGTGTTTAGAGCTGTATTACATATATATCAGGCCCCTGCAGTAGTAGGTGTTACCATTACCCAATTCTAATATATTCATTGTTTCAGCCTTGTAAAGAGTGGACCCAGAGCCTTCCAAATTACAGAGACCCCTGCAGTGGGTGCTGTAGTCCACTGAGCTGTTTTATCGAACTGGACATAGTACATTCTTCAATAGGTAAAAAATATGACACTGCTAGCCTAGGGCGGGTACTACCCATAGAATAATGTGTCAGAATGACTGACAAGGCAACGCACCTATCGAATCGTTCAACACCTCAAAGATTCGCGGAATTCATTCATCTCCTGCTTTCCTAATGATAGCCTGCAGCTCAACCAGAGACACAAAGCACAACACAGAACACACATGCACCAATACTTGTCGAGAGAATAAAGACATAGATTTCATTATTTCACGAATATACCTGTCCAGCATTCCTCGCTCGGGAAAAACAAGAAGAAGCGCCGACCAGGAATGATACAAAAATACCCTCAAAATGCTGCAAGGTAATCTGGAGTTCTCATGGTTTCTATTTTAAGCTTTAGGTCGATTCTTTTTCCTTTAAATTTCCAGGCACGAAAAGCTGTCTGCCGTGCGGAGAGAAGAGACAGCTTGGAGGCTAGAGGCAAAGCCTGTGATTGCATAACAAACTAAAAATGCAAATGCGCTGGTGTAAAACCGCATTAATTGCCAATATTAACCTCTTCAGTGCCCATGACGAGATAGTCTCGTCATGGAGCACGGTTGCGCTGCGCCCATGATGAGACTATCTCGGCATGAACCCCACCCACTAGTGCAACGCCCGGCACAGGAGGGGGAAAGGGCGTGGCACTGAAGGGGTTAAGAGAATATGGATCAGTTGAGACCCCTAAGACTTTAGAGCCATGACACCACGTCACTCTGAGCAAGAGCATAAAACATCTCACTATTCTCTTTGCACCAGCATCTCTATGATATATAAAGACAAGGGATGCTTCCTGCGTTCTCATGCTGTGCAACTGTCTCCAGACTCCAAAGAGGTAACTATGCAACCATTGTACACATCTCCCCAGTCTCTGTATCTTGTAATAAAAGGTATATATACGTTTGGCCTTTTCATTGCTGGAATATACTTACTTCATGGTAGTGGTGCCCCTAAATTAAAGCAAACAAATATACAGGTATGATGTCATGCCAGCCAATTGCACATTTTGAAAAAAGCATGACACAAGAGGAATACTCTAGCAGTAGTTACCCATTATGTATGTTCGTTATGTTACATAAGCCAAACATGTATGTTAAAGAGGCAGCGTTTGCACCTTAGTACTTAAGATTGCTCAACATTCCGTATGAAAACACATTTTGCATCATTTAAAATGTTCCGCTTCTAGCAAATCTGTACCACATTTTGTTAATACACAGTTCAAATTTAGACTTCTAATTTGCCAAATGTGGTGAAAATGTGTCAAAGAAAGGGGTAACTAAAAACAGGTTGGATTAAAGTACAACAAACGTGGCAAGCATTTAGTACCAGGCTCCATTTATTACTAATACTTTACTCTGGTTTGGAATATTTTGAAAAATAGTAGCCATTGAGGCTGCCAAGGTTATGTATATTTCAGATAATGATTGGGCATCTTGCTACCTTTTAAATAAAAAATGTTTACAAAGCTTTCTCGAGGCCCATGTTTTCTAAAAAAAAAAAAAAAAAAAAATGGCAATGTTCATGAAAGTCCCATAGTGAGGTGTGGCTGTTCTGATTCAAGACCACCATCAGGTACACCTGCAAGAGGGAAGAGTCAGTTCAATTTCACTTGATAGACATGCCATTCAAAAATGGCCACCAAATACAGACTCCATTCAAATATGGCAAGATGGCAAAAATACATGTGCAGTATTTCCATTTCAGAGCTCAAATCCTTCCAGTTAGGTGATTCCTTTTCTGGGTCCAGCTCTTTCCTGTCATTTTGTTCCTTTTCAGCCTCTTGCAGTCTGGTGTATCCTATTCTCCAAGTATAGAAAGAGTCCAGGGAGTAGCAGTGCATCACACGTTTTCTGGCCTACTCTACTGTTGGATACCTTCCTCTAGCCCTGCCGGCTTCATTCTGCTTCAGTCCTGCTAGATCCTGTTAAGCTACCGTCTTGTCAGCTCCAGTTCTGTTTCCGTCCTGATTATACTCAGATTCAAAACTTCAGTCTTACAAGAACTGGACTCTGATTAGGACTCAGCATGTTGGAGTGTTTTTTGTGTTTTTTTGGGCTTTTTTTCCCTATGTTGTCTGCAGGTGCTATTTTCCAGAGGGCATCCTTGCCGTAATCCATGATACACCAAAGACAGACAGCATACATGCCAACAGACCTGATTCAGGAAGAAGAACCCCATGCTTTAGACCAAAAATGGCTTTATTTACCTGTCCTTTCCCTAAAATTCCCTCTGTTTCAATCTATGTCAATGGGGAAAAACCCATGAGGCAGTGTTGCTTCTGAATGGGGTCACCCTTTCCTCATCGTCTATAAGAAAGAAGCAAAGAACTGCCCTCAATTTCTAATCCATGACATTGACTGGAATACTTCAGATGGATTACATGCAATCCAATCATGGGATTAGCTGGAATGCAGTATAGAGAGACCTGAAGCTCCATTAAGTAAAAGGGGGTGGGCTTGCGTCATTCACTTAAGCAGATCTCTCCAGGGTCTGGGTGACGGGACAGGATAGACCAAATACAGAAAAGGCCTTCACATCACATTGCTATGGCTTGGCTACAACCGTGGGGGATTAAAACACACACTCTCTCTAGCCAAAGGACTAGGGTGTGCAAAATAATCCTTTCTCACCCTAGGTTGGAGCTGAGAAAGATTTTCTAGGCCCCGGCCCCTGCATTTATCCCTCTCCCACCTTGCCCAAGGGTGGGGGGTTTGTTTTTGTCTCTCTTGTTTGATGGCCAGTGAGGGTTCTGCATGCTGCCCCCCTTCCTTACCCGAGGGAGGTATTTACTTTTCCCTGTTGCAGCTGATATCAGCCCTGTGTTAACCACACCTCTGGCCATATGGAAGGACCGAGATGTGTTACTAAGGACCCCACTTTTCTATAGGGTAGGACATTTTGTTCCCACCACCCAAACCTTACCCAACAACAGGGGATTTGGGATGCCTATGGCCACACCACTATATTGCCTAATAGGTGATTTGTCCTTCAGTCTTGACCACAAGTGGGGCTGGTCAATGTATTGTTTCTTTACCCACTTTGTCCGAGGATGGGAGGTTTGTACCCCCTTTCTTCACCTGCCTTGACCAAATTTAGGGGGTATGATGATCATGGAAGCTACCAGCTTCCACTCTGCCATGTTGCTATTTACCAAAAAGGGTGCCAAGTCAGCTGTTAGGTGTGATGGGCCTCTTTACCCTCATGATGTCCAGTGTGAGGGAGGCCACTGCAGGTAGCTGCTGCCACAGGGCCCTCGCCGCATCTGTAAACTGGACTCCAGTGCAGCCACCAGCAGACCCAGTACACCTTGGCCTGCACCGTTTTACAGGTCTTCGAAAATCAGGACATGTGACAGCTGGCCCGATTGTAAACATGGTGCCTCAACTTGTTTTGTTGGTTAAATCCCTCCACCCTATGTCAAGGCAATAGAGGCTTGCAAAGAGCCGCTGCCTTTTGGCACAGTGAGGGAATGAAAACAATACTATCTGTCCTTGTAAGGGGCTACCAAGTACCAACATGTTGTTTGGCAACGTGGGGGGGACAACAAATACCCCCACCTTTGGGCAAGGGGACAGGCTAGCAAATACCTTCTACCCAATGGCAAGTCTGGGGGTGAGCAGGAAATGCCCATCTGCCTTGGGCAGTGGGTGGCTTGGAAATACCCCCTTAGGGCAAGACACTGTGCAGGCACAAAATACACACTACCCTTAGTCAAGCTAATAAAATATGTGCCCATATGGCTACGCAGGGGTGCTACCAAACACCCACCCTTGTATGAAGCCGAAGAAAGGGGTAAAAAATGCCTCCATTATCCACGGGCAAGACGCCACTGCCCATTAGGAACAAGAAATCTCCCATGCCTTTGGAAAATGTAGGAGAGCTAGCAAATACCCTACCCCCACACAGACCTTTAATAAGCAAACTAAGGTGCCTTTAAGGGCCATTAATATCTGGACCATTGATGTTACTTAATGCATGGAGCAATTATGGCTCATCCTGACTAGGGAAAATTGATCCTCGTTAAGGCCAGTGTCCACAGATATGAAGGAATCTGGTTTAAAACCACAAAAAACAAGCATTTACAATGCAATAGGTCTCGCAATGACATTATTTTGAGCTATTGACATTGTAAATGACTATGCCTTTAAAAAAGTTAAAAGGCATTGTTATTTACAACACCTAAAGCAACACCTATTGCATTGCATAGAGCCGTGTCCATGAAGACAGCGCCACACTTATTAAAGTAAAAAAACAAAACACAAGCTGAAACACAAGGGAAAAAGAGACACGGGCTGAAGCACAAGGGAAAGAGAGACATGGGCTGAAGCACAAGGGAAAGAGAGACACGGGCTGAAGCACAAGAAAGAGAGACACAGGCTGAAGCACAAGGGAAAGAGAGACACGGACTGAAGCACAAGGGAAAGAGAGACACAGGCTGAAGCACAAGGCCTATATTAGAGACAGGATGAAACACAAGAAAAAGGGATACAGGCTGAAACACAAGGGAAAGAGAGACACCGGCTGAAGCACAAGGGAAAGAGAGACACAGGCTGAAGCACAAGGACTATATTAGACACAGGATGAAACACAAGAAAAAGGGATACAGGCTGAAACACAAGGGAAAGAGAGACACGGGCTGAAGCACAAGGGAAAGAGAGACACAGGTTGAAGCACAAGGGAAAGAGAGACACAGGCTGAAGCACAAGGGAAAGAGACACGGGCTGAAGCACAATCGAAAGAGAGACACGGGCTGAAGCACAAGGGAAAGACAGACACAGGCTGAAGCACAAGGACTATATTAGAGACAGGATGAAACACAAGAAAAGGGGATACAAGCTGAAACACAAAGGAAGGAAGCTTAATCACAAGAGCAAGGGAGAGAAACAGCAGACATGAACACAAAAGGAAGACCCTGAACATCATTGTGGACCACTGGGGAAATCCGAGCCTCCGAGAGGAGAGGAAACTAGTGGCAGGCAGGGGCTAGGCGCTGATGAAAGGAAGAGGAGCCTCCCTACACGAACAGAGGGCAGCACTTACCCAAGCAGCAGAGCAGTCTCCAACCTCACTCCTCCAATATGAAGCTTTTCCGCCCCGGGTGCACTGCTGAAAGGAGGAGCATAGCCTCTAAGGAGGACCAGCAGTTATTTATGAAAGGAGGAGCCCCGTCAGACATAAATAATATCGAATACATCTCCAGACTGGTGTCTGACAAATTCACATTTGGTCATTTCCAATTATTTCCCGAAAAGCTGGGCCCACAAACGCTGCACGCGGCCCCCTATAGTCGGCAATACCAATTCAGCAAGAGCATCCGGTTGTATGGATAAAAAACACGTGTAAATACCTTATGGGAGTGCGGGTTTCAAATGCATAGTGGGCCTCATTGAAAAACTGCGATTGTACAAGTGGAAATATTATTTCAGGTCACAGGTCCTGGACAGAGAGTGAGACCCCCTGAAAAGGAACATGAAAGAACACCCCTTGTGTTAAAAGTAAAAGACACCCTGAATTAGGAAGAGCCCCCCGCGCGCTGCTAGCACAGGATGAACACAGTGCTTTTCCAGTGTGACGGAGCGGGTGGAGGCACGGAGCCCTGCCCGGGTACCAGCCCAGGAGGGGGCGCTCTATTGCGCACGGATCTTAAATAGTAATATAGTGCTATTTACTCGTGAGTGCAAATGAACGCAGCTATCTACTGTGCAGAAGGTGCAGCGGTACCGGGTGCAGTTGTGTTAGGGGCCTATGCACCCACATTATGGCCGCATTTTAATATTCAAACAGCAGACTGGGTTAAGGCCTTGCTTGCATCAGGGCTCATGACAGTTTGCTGCTCCTCTGGACTTTTATCGTTCAGCAAGTCCCACCTAGGCGCTATCATGATGCCGTTTTATGCTCGGAGCCGCAGTAGTAATCTGGGACTTAATTTCGGAGTCGTGTGCGAGCACCTTGACTCGAAATATCTGCAAGTTTATGCATGTTTCGCTGAAGGCAGAGCTCGGAAATACAGTGAAATGAATGCCCTGTGTCATCAAGCTCAACTGTTAGCAAAACATGCTTTAACTCAAGGCTATTTGGGGTTAATGACTGCGCACAAGACGCCAAACAGAAGTGCACAGATGCCTTCTGCGTTGTCGCTGCACAGAAAAAATGGATCATAAAACCACCTCTGTCTCGGGCATCTGTGATCTTCGACAGATTTCTTTACCTGCAGCCTTCCTGTCACTCATCTGTTTAATAACGTGCACTCAAGGGAAAGTGTAAGCAGACTGTAGCGCTGGGATCAGCCCCACTGGAAGCGAAAGTGGAACCAGGCCAGAACTAGGCCGGCAGCGCCAAGGCAGTGCCGGTCTGCCAGTGACCCTCAGGCTGGGATGTGTCCCATCCTCCCCAGGCAGGGGAGCCTTCTCTTCCGCCCTTATCTTTCCATTTACCCCGTCCTCGGTGAGGTGTGGGGTGTCGGAGGCGCAAGCAAAGCCCGCAGCGGCAGATGGGATAAAGACTTTAATTACCGCCTTTCTACCTGTCTGATCAATGGGGGAGGATTGGGGGTCTGCTGGGTACCCGCTAATCATAGGGGATGTTACTATACACTAGGGGTAGGCGCAAATGGGGTAGTTGCTGTGTACAGGCACCCGACATAGAGGGGAAAACAACTGCCATGTATCCGGCACAGAGACAGGAGCTGCGGTGTACCTGGCACCCGGAAGAAGGGAACTGTGTGTACCCGGCACAGAGGGGGCTGCTGTGTACCCGATGTTGGGCTTAGAGGAGGGACACTGCCGTGTACCAGGCACCCGGCACTGGGTGTGGCACCCTGCACGGGCGTTTGGGGATGCTGTGTACCCGACAAGGAAGGGGCTGCTAAGTACCAGATGCTAGACATGGAGGAAGGACCCTTCCATGTAACAGGCACCCATAAGGGGGTGGGGGTGGCTGATGTGTACCAGGGACCCGCATAGAGGGAGCTGGCAGTGCTGTGTACCAGGTACCTATTTGTGGGGGCTTTGTACCCGACGCAGAGGGGCCTGCTAAGTATCGGATGCTAGATATAGAGGAAGAACACTTCCATGTAACAGGCACCCATGCGGGGGGGCTGATGTGTACCAGGGACCCGCACAGAGGGGGATGGTGGGTGCTCTGTACCAGGCTCCAGGCACGAGGGCTTAGGGTGGTACTGTGTAACCGACACAGAGGGGGTACTCTGTGTACCAAGCACAAAGGAGGAGCTGGGTGTACCCGGGAACAACCACACAGCGGGGTGGTGCTGATGTGTGCCAACCAGACGTAGAGGGGGCAATGCTGTGTACCAGGACCAGGCACAAAGAGGAAAACAAAAGTGCACAAACCATGCACGGGGTGGGTGGGGATAGTGCTGTGTACAAAAGGCGAGACACGGGGGGCCTGAAGCGAGGAGACCTCAGTATGCAGGGTAGTGCCTGCAGACTTTCTTATCTTTAGGGGGGGGCATCTGTTTCTAATTAGCATAGCTGCGCTAAGGCCATGCTAATTAAAAACAGATGGCTCCCCCTAAAGATAAAAAAGTGCTTCACGACAGCTGTGAAGCAGACGACCCAGTCCGGATGGGTCGTCCAAAAGGGAGAAAGGGCAGTGACCCAAAGGCATCCTTTTCAATGGGAAGCCAGCGTTTAGCATAAATGCTGACGCGACCCAATGAAAAGAATGAGCAGGGCTTCAAGTCCCCTTCTGAAATATCCTCTCTCACTTTAGGTCTCGCCGAGTGAGCAGCGCATGCACTGCAATGCTAGGCGAGACCTAAAAAACAATGAAATGAAAGAGGAAACTTCAATTAAGGTTGCTGGGAAGAGAATAGCACCTACAGTGCAAAACTTTAAAAGATGGCAAAGTCAACCGTTAAAGTGACACATAAATCTTTAGTCCCACACCAGCCACCCCATCTTCATTACCTCACAAATTATTTCACACATATAATACCCATGACATTTCCTACAATGCCAGTAAAATGGTATCAATAATGGTTGCAAATCAATAGAATCATACATACAAAGCAACACATCGTGAAACACCAGCATGCCATACAGACTGTAGGATGACGCATTATCAGCAAACCGATAGCACTTTTTAATCGTTTTGTCAATATCAGATACTTTTGTTAAATAGCAAAACGAATCCAGACCAAAAATACAATTGTGCTGTTACCAATTAGTGTTTTTTCTCAATCCACTTACTAAATTATTGAAACATTTTAAGAAGTGCAGAAAGTATGGCAAGTGAACCAAATTTAAAGTTTACAGGATTTGTGTACGCTTTGATACATGTGTTAAAGATAAAGTTAGTGGAAGAAAGGCACAACTTAAAAAAATAACTCCAATCTTTTCTCAGCCCAAGTCTACCTTAATGTATCAATGTGCATAATTCAGTAAACGGAAAAAGGATTTCACATTATGACGAGAATGTTTTGGAAAGATGCGCAAGTATATTAGAATATTCAAAAAGTAGTGTGTAGAGCAATTGTGTAGCTTGCACATTGTATTACTGACATGTCAAATCCTACAACTTTTTGAAGCCCATGAGATCCTCAACAAGCCTTCCAAATACACTACAAGACCTAAAAAATAACAAAGGTCTGACACGAAATTGGTGAAAATAGCCAGTTTGATACTTTGCAGATCAATGATCCATTCATAGTTATGCACAATATGCATGTAATTCGAAATACCATATAGTGAATCAGATACGAAATGTTAGACCATTTAACTATTGATCAATACAATGTTATCATTATATCATTGTAATAACTGTTTAAGACATAAACTAAATTATGACATTGTAATACCTAATGTATACACTTTTGTTAATATTGAAAAAGCCAACATCAATATGAATAATGATTCATTCATGTATAAAAACGTACTCGCATCTTTATTGGTGAATTTGCCTGTTGTGAACTCCATGTTAACCCTGTCTCAGAAATACGTAGTTAGGAAGGCTCTGAGACCCAGGCATGAGGTCACTGAATGACAGGTCACAAGTGGGGTGGTACATAGCCGACAGACAAACACGCTAACAGGAACCCCCAGATCAATTCCACAGATAGGCTCAGCGATACCACAATGGTCCAGGGAGATTGACCCCAATAAAGCACACATGGCCAGAGGGGTATGCCCGTTCCCAAAACACCATAAAGTCAAATGCCACCTGAAGTTAGGGACACATAGCCAATCAGGACCCAGTACACACAGAACATGCAGTGATCAGGCACTCCCAATGCCGGACATCTGGACACGTCACCCACTGGTCCCCGTTGTGTCCACGCATGGTCGAGGCCCACGTGGATGCCTCATCAAATACATTCATTTATGACTCCAAAGACAGGTGTTCACATTCCTTACCAAAAAAGGATCGCCAAAACTATTATATTGCATTCAGTGAACTGTATAAAAACCCACGTTAGCCCGACTGTAAATTGAGACAGCCCTCAGACCCCACACCTGTGGCTGATCTCCCAGCTGCACTGTTTAATTAAATGAACTGTTCCTGTTTTGCCAAACGCCTCTTGTCTCTTGTTTTTTCAGGGTATTTCATGTTCAAGCAACACTTTGTGGGCCTTAACAGAACCAGACAATATGCAACAATGGTCTGCAAATCGATTCGGATGTTGAGAAGAACTAAAAGCGATTGGATTTTGTGAACTGTCGGGTCATTGTAAAGACACTTAAAAAAGCTGTAACCCCTGTCGGTGGATTACCCTTCTTACTGAAATCTCTTCGCTTTACCGAATGAATTAAAAAAGCGGCGTAATTTAACACCTAGACATAGGAGTGTTTATGAAATGTCTATGTATGAATTGTACAAGAGTTCCCCAACTATTTAAAAAACCCTCTATTATATCAGACACCAACAACTCCCTCAGTTACTATTGTTTGAATCAAAATGCACCCAATCTCATTTTAGTGTGCTGAACAACACAAAAAGTGCAAGACACGTTTATTGAACCATGTTTTGTTAAAAATGAATCCAAGAAATAACAACTCTTCCTATTTCACAAAAATTACATCGACAACATTTAAGGACAGGTGTATTAACTCCAATTTCTAAACATTTTATCAGTGACGTGGGTAATACTCATATATTTAAAGGCATACTTTTGAAAACAAGATTTACAACGCTCAAAAATCTAAAGAAATGCAGACACTCTGATTGTCACATGCAGGTAATGAAAAACACTGTTGCAAAATACGTTGTAAAATGTGTTTTGTGACATGTGGTGTGTGGTTTTATATACAAGAGAAAAATGCACAGGCTGTGAGTGACTGGGATATTGCAAGTCTCTGAGAAGGTCTGTGAAGATTCGGTGGCACATGACCACAGAGGCGAGGAGCTCTTTGGGCCACAAAACTACTCTGTGACTTGAAGTACTCTGATGACACCTACTTGGCAGCATTTTAGCCCAAATACAATACTTGAGAAGCAACTGCATACTTATAATGCCCATATAAGTCTGTTGCATCAGGACTAGTTCACATTAAGGATATTAACTGCGCAATGTGTAGGTGTTTTATGGGAGAAGGTAAAAAACAGGTCATTTCCCGAGCTCCTAAATCAGACAGACTGCATTCCATGCCATCTTCTTCCTTCATCTCCAATATGAGGGGTCTCACAGGCACTGAGGTGGGGGGCGTTCTCCATAGTTCATATGCAGTGCGGACTTTCCTCTAACAGGCATGACTGGTGGTACATATGCAGTGCACGCCGAGGCTCTCCACTCAGGCATGGAGGGAGGTGATGCACTCCATGGCACATAGTCTTCGCAGACACACCTCTCACAGGCATGGCTGGAGGGCGGAAGGGGCTCTGTGGCACATATGCGGTACAGACTGCAGACTCGCAAGTCGCAACCCAAGGAAGGCATGGCAGGAGGGGCTCTCTGTCACCCATTCTGTGCAGACCCTCGCAGGCGGCTAGGGGGCGGTCTGTATCGCGCATATGCCCGGCAGCCTCACCTCACATGGATGTAGCAGGCGTCTGGTCTCTGTTATAGTAGTGCAGTGCAGGCATAACTCTCACACTCATTGGTGAAGGCTGGCACCCAAGCTCATTTTTCCGTGCACGCGCTCACCTCTTGCACGCATATTTGTGCGCGGGGGCTCGGCGCCTGTCTGTATCACGTGGATGCAGAAGTGACCTCTTGCAGAGATGGCTTTGGGTTAAGGGTTAGTGTCTCCGGTCACACACAAAACATTTCAGGCACGCTTTATTGGGGGTAACTTCATCGTTAAGATCCGCTCTAGGTTTGGAGAGAGGGTGGACTAGTGCCGGTCTGTGACAGACCCCGGTAGTGCTCACCGAGTCCCGCATACCTGGTTTTGAAGGCGGGGAGCGGCTATCTATCCGGTACACGGGGCACGCACACCTCTTCTCCATATGCGCAGAGAAGACCACAGGCACACGGCACAGGCCGGCTCCGGCAGCCGGCGCTGAGGTAGGCACCGCCGGCTGGTGCCAGGCGCATGCAGTACTCACCTCTCGCGGACATGGCTCGCAGCCCGCTGTTGCAGCTCTGCTGCTTCCCCCGCCGCCGGTGATCACGGGCTCTCCTCTCTCGGGCCCAGGAGACTTAAGGCGGTGCTGGGGTGGGGGCTGTTGGAGGTGCGTGGAGCCTAAAGTATGAGTGGGGAGACCCCGGAGTGTGGCTGCCGGAGCAGCAGCAGGCAGCCCCGCTCCATGGCAGTCCGTGCAGCAGGCAGAGCCGGGCTGGGAGGGGCCGTACCTCCCCCTCTCCCGGTGCCAAGACGGACTGCGGGCAAAGAGAGCCCGACGCTTACCAGGAGCCTGTGTGTGTCGTATATACGTGCGGGTGTCTGTCTTGACTACACGTGCCTACAGGAGTTCGTCTGTGTGTGTGCAAGCACATGCGATAGCGTGAACGTTTACCTGTGTGTGGCATGTATGTGAACGCGTGTTAACAGGTGCCCATGTCTGTGTGCTTGCTATATTGGTGCTTATGTTATACGTGCTTACATATAAGTGTACACATAACTACATACACCTTTCCATGTGCTTGTATTTGTGTGTGCACTTTTGCATGTATACTAATTAGTGTAGCTCTGCTTGTAACGTGCTGTTGTTCGTGTCCCTATATGTATGCGTACTTTTATGTCTTTATACGGCCCAAAGTGTGTGCGTGTTATGTATGAGGCTGTTTAGAAGACACATTTTTTGTTAGTCTGTTTCTGTACACGTGCCTGCTTTCCGTTGTGCCTGCTTTCCGTTGTTTTTGCCTAGTTTGTCTATCTGTGTATTTCCATGGCACTGTGTGCCTACATGTGCTTGGAGTGTGAGTATGGGTCAAATACTCTGCACTCACAACTACTCCTTGTGAATACGTGGACTGTCTGCCCATACACAGGTCATAAACGCATGGTCGCCTTCCACGGCCTAGACTATTTCCTTCGATTAATCTGTTACAGAACCACTCGCACATCGTTACTTTTTAACACGTTTAGGTGCGTTGTCTTATTTTTAATCTGTTTCCTTAAGAGTCAAACTGGCACTGGCTATTATCACTCAACTGGGCGGTTACCAACCTCGGCAACATACAGAGCGGAGCCCCCTAAGCGGTATTGACCCTCTGGCCCTGGGAAGCACACACAGCTTTAACTAAGACATACGGAACTACTGACGTGGTGGCCGCGAGAACAGGGGACAAAAAGAGCATAATGTGTATAAAACGACTATTATCATCTGCTCCATTCACGAAATCCGCAGTGCTGAGCTGCTCTGGACACACGTGCAGCAAGTAGAGGAGATGTGCGGTCCAGGAGCTAAACTGAATATGAGAATGAAAATCCCCCTATATTTTAATCCTAGATTCAGTACATGCTCACATTGTGTGATCCTGCGCAAATCAATATATTTACTCGAGCGCCTCTTATGAAAGAAGGCAAATGTGATGTGACGTTTGTGAAGTGCTTCAGGCGCCTCTTTCCGCCCACATGAGTAAATATTGGCCTGAGTGGAAGAGACTTATATTGCGAATATGCACATTGAATTGCCCTAACACAAATGAATCTGCTCCCCCACTTGCAGTCTAGACTGGTGTTCCCTGTGCTCAAGCACACGCCACGGGCTGGTGTTTGCCCCAATCAGAAGCCTTAGCACTCGGGCCTTGGAGGTCACGGGCTCTGGGCAGGCCTAGGTCCCCAGTGAAGCGCAGGCTTCTGGCTTAACCTGTCTGCTTCAGAAGCTCTTCTAAGGAGGCCTGTGATCCAGTAACAGAAGGTGAGAGGGGAGCTCATAGGCACACATCACTCCACTCCCATGCAATGTTCACCCTTTGCCATTGTTTCAAATAATTATTCCTACAAGAACTGATTTTCCTTTATGTGGACGTGTATGTGAAGTTGTCACCTGACTACTCACTCGACACGAAACTGTAAGGGCATTATGGCTTTGTGCATATGTACTGATTCTGAGCTATTTTTTAACCAGATTTCTTCAATTCTATATGTGGCTTGGGGAGCAAGCAGGCAAATACACTAACTATGTCATCAAAGGTCCGAGAATGTAGCCTTTAACCGACCAATTTTGCACATATCTATTGCATAGTAGTTTCCAGTATCTGCATTCTGAGGCTCCCCGCGGCCCACGCAGGGGGCCCCATAAGATGGCGGCCACCTTAGTGCCACATGAAGGCACAAACCCCACAAGTCTAGTGTTTGGACCCACTCCGGTCCGGTGCTACCTGACTACGGAATTTCCGGCGTGCCAGTGGGCGGGGAGGCAGGCATATAGACCTCCCCCACCCATCTGCCGATCCTTTTTTGGCTCTGAGCATCACGCTGTTTCTCTCCCTACCACTTACCCGGCGTGTCGGCTGGAAGGGTAGCTAGGATAGGAAGGCTCTTCAGGTGGGCAGGGCAGCTTAGGGGTGTCACTGCTGCCTGCCCTTGGTTCACCCGTAAATTGACCCACCATGTTGGCATAATTTTATGCAAATAAACCTGCAGCAATGTTTTCTCCAACAAACAATGTGTCTTGTTTGTTTTTATTAACCCTGGGCGTAGTGGGCGTAGTGGGCATAGCGGGGCTACGTGGAGCACCACGGATGTGATAACAAACTCCGTGGTGCTCCGCTACGCCACCCGCTTCCCACCCACCCTAATATTAACAAGTGCTAAAGTTTTAAAAAATAACTTTAAAGCACCTTACCTTATTTGTGGCGTCTGCGGAGTAGGCAAAACTCCGTGGGTGGAGCGGAGTTCCCCGCCCACCCATAGTTTTTATTATGAGATTGCTGTGTTTGCGGGTAAGGTGTGTTGCCGATATTGGCACTATGTAAGTTGTGAGGACACTTTGAGATGTACTTTATTAGTCAGTTAATTTTGTCTTAGATTTCAAATCATTACTGTGGTCATTTAATTAGATGTCATTTTGGCCAACTGTAAGCAACGAAGGTATTTCATTTTCTTTTCAGGTATTAGCATTTAGAGTAGCCTATGGTTATGTACTCGCATTATCCTGGCAGCTTATTACTTTGAGCGTTTTTAGCTGTAATCTTGATTGCTTTTGTCTCTATTAGGAATGTCGGGGACATTTTGAGATGCTCTTCATTAGCGACTACATTTGTCTTAGTTTAATTATTTATTACTGTGGTCGTTTAATTAGACATAATTCTGGCCGAATGCAAGCAATGCATGCTCTAGGCACAAGCACTTTAAAGCCGGCCGATGGCCATGCGTCTCCGCTTACCTGGCAGCTCACTACCTTGGGTGTTTTTAGCTGTAATGTTGACTGTTTAGCCTTTTTAGGAATGCTGATATTTTGTAACTTTTATGTAATCAAATATTAGATTATGTATTAATTGTATTGTATATTGTATGGCCTGTCTTTGACAGTCTGACACAATAAATACATAAATTAAATAAATGAATTATGCATCGACTACTCTAGGATGCGCTGTCAAGTAAACACCCCTTGGGATATTATGCAACCTTCTCAACCAGGCTGGAGCAGCCAAGCAGAAGGTTTGACCTGAAAGCAGGCTCTGATGACGGGGTTAAGTTACAAGAAATAACAGAGCTCAGACTCAGGCATGGAGTGAGTGCTGGTGAAGAGCTTGCAAAGAGACCAGGGTTCAATTCCCGACGCGGCAGGGTCGTGGACCAGGGTCAAAACGGACTCGATAATTCTCGCCTCGGTACCTACTCTAACCAGGAACACACTGGGCAACTCTGGGCATTAAGCTTGCCTCATCTCTACAACGGCCCCCCACAGACGCCGGGGATGCCTGGTTTCACCTTGGAGATACCCAGAAAGGGACCATCTCACAGGGATAGCCAGGACGGGTTCCCCAGCGGTCTATAGCGCCGGGACACTTCCGAGTAGCTGTGCGCTGTATAAATGAAAATAACATAACATAACATAAAGAGGACTAAAAATCTACAGCTTCTGTGTCAATTTTGGCTTACTGATAAACCGGAGGTTGACCAGCTTACAGGAGAGACAGGTATATTTGCGAACAGTCCGGCGCTTTGTTAAGTCTAGTTGGGCTGGGGAGGTATCCTGACCATAATCATAATCAGTTATGCAGTGAGTGAAGCCCCCTGTTCTACCTAAGCTCTCAGTATCTCCATGGTCTAGTGAACCTGCCCCTCCTTGGTCCCTTGCACAGCTGATGCTTGTCCCCGTGTCATGTGTCATACCCTCAAGCAGCCCTGAATGTAAAGCCAATGGCACTTTGTATTTTGGATTTATGAGGCTATACTAAAAATGTTAAACACAAATTATCAAGTCCTCTAAGAGTAACCTGCTGTTGCATAAATGGCAGAGGCTGCAGGAGCATACCACGCACGAGAAGGGGCATTTTGGTAGCCATGCTGTTGCAGTGTGATGATCAATTCTCTCTGCATGGCACAGGTAAGGTGTGTTTTGTCCAGACTGAGCCAGGATAAGTGTAGTGCTTCTTCAGTAAAATAAATCCAAACAAAATGTGTTAAATTTACATAGTTTATTCCAAAAATACCCGGGTGTCTTCTAGCTCTGCTCACCAGCAGCATCTGCCGTCTCTATCTCAAGAGAACCTAGAATTCTTACAAGGTTCTCCTTCTGGAAAGAGAAGGACAGAGCTAGCGAGGAGCGCCAAGAACACCACAACACACCCTCCCTTTTAATAAGGGACAACAATAAGAAATAGAAATGTATGAACATAGCAATGACAAAATGGTATATATAAGAACAGATCAGTGTTATAATATTGCAACAAAAAGGCAAAGGAAATACATATGTACTGATAATATATCATACTATCCTACGTTATAAGGAAGGATGTATAGATTTAAGTATAAACAGAATCCACAAAATGAAATCATCCAACCATTTAGAATGTCTTCTAACTAGTTTTTCTTCCTTTTTAGGTCTCGCCTGACCCAGCGCATGCGCTGGTCTGGCGAGACTTATTGAGAGGGCTCCAAAAAGTGCTACCAGGCCAGCCTAAAGCTACAGTGCATGTGCGCGGGCACGCGCGCCGCGTTTTACCGCGATTACTTCCACTTTCGCGGCCGCAAGGCCGCTTTGATGTTTAATCACGATCACTTTCGCGGACGCAAGGCCGCTTGGCATAGCCAATAGGTGTCGCTTTTGGGACCTTACAAGTATTTAGTTATGCAACTGTTGCATGGCTAAACATTTATAAGGTCCCAAAGGCGAGACCTATTGGCTATACCAATGCTTGTTTCCCGTTCCATCCTGATCTGCAAGTACATTAGTTCCACTCACACCATCATCCTTACAAGATGCCCCACCCTTTCCAGGAGACACAACCTCCGCATCAAGTCCACATCGACACAACTTTCCTGCATCACAACTTCCAACCTCAGTGGCCACCGCATAGCATGCGCCACTCTCACCAGAAACATCTGCAGGTGCCCCCAAATCATCAAACTCACGACAAAGAGCGCTGGAAAAATCCGAAACATGTGCACACCCATATTACCCCCCTCTATTCAAAACGTAGTTATTCATCAGTGTAATCCTGTTCAAATTCCAAACCTTACCAGCAATTCCTTGCACAGCATTGCACAAAACGTCTGCAATCTTATTGGGTTGAAAAAAAACTGGCGCTCCCCTTTAAACATTGGAATTGTAACTCTTGCCCTATGCTGGATCTAAACACACGCTGATCTTGCGCCTTTCTTCTGATCATACTACTTCTTGCATGCATTATGCGTTCTTTAAATTTTGTCTCTAGTCTCTTCCATTGGAATATTACTGACCTCAGCATTAGACTCCATCCAGATCCAGGATTGCCTTTAGTTCTTGCTTGTATCTCTCTCATTATCTCAAAAGGGGACGGCCTGGTATCATCTTTGGTAGTGTTTCTATACATCCATACAGTTTACAATATTTGAACGTGCCAATCTAAATTTGCCCTCTTGCTTGTATGAATCACACTCTTAATAAATGGTTAAGTCTCTCTATTATTTCATTCCCACTTGGATTGTATAAAGAAGCAGTTCTGTTTTTCACTCCGCCCTTTTCAGATACGTTTTTATCATGTGAGAATAGAACTGAACTCCATTGTCACTTATCAATACCACTGACAAACCTTTGATCACGAATGCTTCATCTAGGAACCCAAGAATGGGACTTTCTACAATTTCAACAATAGGCCAACACGAAAATGTATCGATGATGGTCACCACAAACTTTTGATGCAACTTAATGGGCCCCATGATATCAAACACAAATACTTCCTATGGATTGACTGGCTCTATATGTTCACATAGAGGGGGAGTCAAAGCTCTAAGAGACCTTTCAGCTGACAGACACTACGCACACTATTCTTTCAATACCAGTATCCATTTCTGGCCACCAATACAATTGATTAAGTGCTTGTTATGTTTTTTCCTATCCCCTAATGCCCCTCATGCACTTGCTTAATGATAACCTTAATAACTTCTCTCAGTACTAAAGGGGTAATAATCCCCTCTCCTCAAATAATCATACTGTTCGATGCAGCTAATTCATTCTTGATTTCCCAAAATTGGTTTTACTCTGCACAAAGTAAATCCTTCTTAGGCCCCCCTTTCTTCACAGTCTCCCTCCCTCGAGTAAATATATCATCATTATATTATTCCCGAGGCCACTCATCCACTTTAAGTGTGCTAAACCCACCATCATGAGCAAGGGTTAATTTATATTCATGCTACACATCATACATACATTCATCTAAATCTAAGGGCATTCTTGACAAGAAATCCGCTATTCCATTTTCCTTTCCCAGTCCATACCTGATATTCTAGTGAAATACAGCAGTATGGTGAATAACCTAGCTGTCAGTATTGATAATGTAACTAATGTTCTATGATCACTTCAATCTGTTAAAGGTGTTCTCCACACAAATGATCTAAAGTGTTCCAAAGCTGATATGCAAGTGGTTCTCTCTCTAGGATGGAGTATTTTTCCTCAGTGGAAATTAAAGAAGGTGATACACATGCAATACTTTTATGTGCCTCCTTTATCCACTTGTGGCATCACTGTGATAATACTGCTCCAACACCTTTACAACTGGCGTCATTTGTGATGATGCTATCTGCCAATGGAGCAAACTTTTCAGAGCAGAAGCCTGGATTGTTGCCAATTTTATAGTCCCAAAAGCCTTCTGACATTTAGCTTACTACACACATTTACTTTGCCCTTCCAAAATGCTGTGTAGTATGAAAAGTCGTTTCTCAGGAAAATGTCATACATACTTTGAATACTATGGCAGTCCTAAAAGAACCACAGCTCATCCCTGGGGAAATATTAAAGTGCATTTCTAATAGCCTCCACTAAAGAGAGCGTAGATTTAACTGCTTCTTAAATAACCTGGCCACTGTAGGACAAATGTTTCTTCAAGCTTATATTTAGACTCTTCCACTGTAATGCCCTTACTCTTTCACATCCTCAACACTCTCTCAAATTCACATCATTCTCTTTCTTACCCTATCCAAGTACAAGGATGTAATCTTGAAAACAATATAGCTATTTCATGTTTCCAAAATGTTGAAACAGTAACCTCTGAAACACAGCAGCTGTAGATGCCAACTGCGAGAAACATTAATATTATTTCTTAGTGTTGGTGACTACCCACCTCAAGGAACAATAACAACCTATGTCAGAGCGAACTCGCAAAGTCACTAAATGAAACTGAAATTACCCCCCTTTTAGCCATGGCACAGAGCAGGTAGATTTAACACAGGGCAATGTGTAAAAATATTTATGCGGTACAAAAACAGTAATAACATCAAAATGTAAAACAACAATCCCAAATCGGATTAAAAATTGAGTAAAATACAATAGTCAAAATGATATCAAAATGACAAAAATTCAATAAGGGAAACCAGAACTATGAATTGTTTAAACCAGTGATAGTCAATGGTCTAATTAGACTGGGATTTAGCCGCAATTTGAGGCTGACCACGATGGAGCACAGGTCAGGTACACCAACCAGGTTCATCCTGGTTAAAGGCTTTACCTTCTGACCTAGTACTTTAAGACCCAATCCACTATAGGAGTACACAGCTAAAGCTCCAGTACCTCAGGAGAGGTGCATATAGACTTACAGGGTGTCAGGCAGAAGCTAACAGCAGAGTCCAGTCCAAGTCCAGTTGCCACTGGTCAGTTAGGTACTTCAGGAAAAGGCCTCTTTTAACTTCTTATGTCTATGTAGCTTGAAAAGGAGGGTGGCTATTGGCCACTTATTTGTGCTGGGTACAAGAGGGAGCAGGTCTTCAGGGATTCTCTCAGGTCACAGACAGCAGGTTCAGTGGAGCTCCAGTCCTCTTCTGATCTTCCGCAGTTCCAAGAAGTATTCTGAAGTTTGTGCCTGGAGGTGCAACATTATGCCTGGTACTATCTAATGGGTGGGAGTGACTCCTGGGCACATCCCAAACAATCGGGTAAAAGCTCCGGGGTCCTATCCTACACACTTTGGGCATTTTCAAGATGGTGAATGCTTTCAGCCACACTTAACTCGGGTTCTGAGGAGTGGGAGTGTGTGTGTGGGGAGGGTACTGTAGTAATCCTAGTGTCCAACCAAATCTAACACTACAATCCAGTTCGAGGCAGCCACAGTACTCACAATAAACCCAGAGACAGAAGTCTGGTTGTATAAAAGCAGAGCCCCTCAGCACCCAAAGAGTGGATTCACAAGGATTGACTTGGCATTCTGTTCTCTTCCTTTCAAGTGTGCCCCATGTGTTATATGTGAGCCCAGACGACCTGTCAAACAGGATTTGTCACTTAAGCAGAATTTGACAATGTGGTGTCAAAAAGTTTGACTACAGCCCCACCCTGCATATACTGAAGAGTTCAGAGGAGTCATCTATCCATTCAGGTCAGCCTATTGTTTGATCCTTGGAGACATTTCACAACTATTCACACCTTTCAAGGATAATTACTGGCTGGGAAAAAAATAGAGAGACAAATGCAAATTAGCCTCAAGGAACTCCAAGCAGGGGAAAAATAACTTTCTAAAAGACACTTTTTGTTATTATTTGTTAAAAATCTGACTTCACCATTGAATTGGATTTTTAATTACTTAAAAATAGATGTTTAATTATTCTTCTAGCTAGTCCCAATCCTGGGATACAATATTAGTATTTTCATCTTTACTCTGCTTTTATACATTGGGCAGCTAGGGCTGCAATACTGATAAAAGCTTTTGGGTGCTAGTCACTGTAAGGGCATGTTAGCATTACATTTCTACATGTCCAATTTTTAAATACTATGCACACTGCCTTCTGGGCTACAAGGCCTATTTGGGGCGACATCAATATTTAAAAGGGAGGGTTTCACCTATGAAAATGGTTGATTTTGACGGTTGCATTTGTAGTTTTTACACTGCTACAGTACAATGGTAAAAATACAAAACAATGTTCCTGTTTTAATTACTTACAAATACTATACAATACTTTGCACAGGGGCTAACTTATTTAATGCCCTGCTGTCGCAATCAATCAACTACACAATCATAAAAGTAGTATTTTAATTAAGTTCGATTAGATGTGTATATATATATATATATATATATTTATACACACACACATATATATACACACACATATAATAAGTATAATAAATATTATATATTATTTCTCAGGGACTCCCACTGAAAAATTGTTTACAATGGTAGACCTGAAGCCATGTTTGCACTGGCACTATAATGATGGCACAATAGGTGCTGCTGTCCACTAGTGGCATTTTCTCCCAGTTTCTCCAATTCCGTAGACACATCCTCGATGAACATCTAAGGCACGTTTTAAAATGTTATGAACATTTGCACATGCATCATCATTTAGTACAATCTTATGCTCAAGTCAAACTTATTTTCGGATTGTACTATTAAAATGTTGGGAAATTACTTCAACAAATTGCTTTCTTACTTTTGTCCAACACTAAGGGCCTTATTATGACTTTGGCATTTTTGGAGCGGTGCCGCCATGCTGCCGTCCCACTTTGAGACCGCCAAAGCCAAATGAAGACTGCCAGCCAGAGTATTACTTATTTTTACTCTGGCGGGCTGTTCTTTGGCAGTACCACTGCGGTGCCTTTGAAAAAGGCACTGCAATGGGAGCATCAAAGGTAGTTCATGCAGGGCATGGAACTGTCAAGTCCATGCCCCGAAGGACCTGGGTTACATGCACACAGGGGGAAATAACATGTAGGGCCCCATTTGTTTCTGCACCGCCACACTTTTCATGGCGGTCGCACCACTATGAAAAGTGTGGCAGCGAGGAAACTCCTAATATGCTTGGCGGTGCAACAGTGACACCACCAGCTTATTAGGGACCTCAGACCCCTGCATCACCGTCATGGATACCTGTTGGCAGCAGCGGTCCCGTGGTGGTTCAACCACCTTAGACCTAATGCGGCAGGCGGACCGCCAGTCTGGCGGACTGCGGACCTCCACCACGGGATCAACGGAACTCATAATAAGGGCCTAAAACATCCTCCTCATTATTGGCATCAAGTACAATGTGTAGGTTTCCTTGTTCAAACCACCCCAAACAGAAGGTCTTTCTTGGCTATGTACAGTACCCCTGCAGATCTTCTGTTTATGAACGTTGAACAATAGTGTCCTACACCCAAGCATCTCTATATTGTCTCCACTGTATCCTTTCAGTTGTATATTTGATATGCACAACTTGCTACCAATTTTATCAATACATTTCTCCTTCTATACATCCTTACTAACAATGATGTAAAGCATGGGTTTGCCTAAACATTTTCCCATGGGCCTAAAGGTTTGGTATGTGTTGTGTCCGAGGGCCGCACTGATGCAAGCAGGGTGGCGATAAGATGGATGTAGGGGAAGACAAGCATATTTAGTGGCTGAATTTCACAATGTGATACCAGAAAACCTGGGATCAATCCCAACTTCACCACTTGACCAAGTTATGTGATCCTAGGCAATCGTTTTATTTCACTTTCCCTTCTTTTTCTTAATTATTACATATAAGAGGACCTCGAAATACATGACTTCAGGATATGTGCTGTACAAAACCGCCTGTGTTTGATTTAATATGCTATCATGTTGTTCATGTATATTAGCAACCCAGGCAGCCCAAAGGGTGCACATAACAACTGACTTGCTTCTTAGTTCACTATTGGCATAGTTGTCAGAGTGGGGGGAAGCATGAATGTTTCTAAATTGCGAACTATCAATTAAAAAATATACTTCTTAATGCAATGACATAATCTGATGTTCTAAGTTGAAACCCTTCTGCATGTTAATGAAATACACTTTTTGCATTTTGAAGAGATTTTATCACATTTTTACACATATATTCTACAAGATGTCTTAAAAAATGAAGGTGTTCCTAAAGTTGAGCGGTGCAGAACACCCTAGTTAATACCTTCCTTAATCTTAAAATAACCTTTAAATAAATGTTTGCATGTTAATTCAACATCCTTCCGCCAAAATCTAAATCCCATAGGGTATTATGGGATATATAATTTGGCGCACGGAATATCCATCCCCATTGTGATGAAGTAAACCGTCTACCGATATCTAAATAAGTCCCTTTGTCTCCAGCTAACTTTTCATCTTCACTAGGAAGTTAGCATTTTACATATTTAACTGTCTTGTTCTTATTTCTACAGTCTTTCCAAAAGAGTCCTTCAATTCCCCCCAAAAAACATTTCTGTCTTAAAGCAGGGCAAAACCTACTATATGCAAGATGGTGTCATTGCCACACACAGAACACATTGGAAACTTTATTTTTACCCTTCATAGCTCAACTATTTTTCAGGGTTTGCAAATTTTCCCTTCCACTTTTTCTTTAACTTTTCCTACAAATTCATGGTCAATACCTTCACACTTTGGGGCTTATTCCGATGTCGGTGGGCCCGCCACAGACGGGCCGTTGGTGGAGGGCCCACAGACATCTCCATTAGCGGTCCGACTACCGGATTCTGAAATTGGGCGGGGTAACCGACTGCTGCTTTTCCGACTGGCTCAAGGAGCCCTTTGGTGCAGCAGACGGACAGTAATCCCTACAATAGGGGTGCCGTTGTAGGGATTGCAATGCCCGTTTCCCTCTGCCTTTTCATGGTGGTCCACCTGCCATGAAATGGCAGACGGAAAGGGACTTTGGGGGCCACTACCAGGTCCTCCGTCCCCCCTCGACCTCCGCTATGGGGTCTGGGAGGCACATGTGGTGCCCCCCACACATCAATGTGCAGTGAGCCAGGCACCGCTTGTGCTGCGGCCCTTTTTCAGGCCAGGGCACAAGCTTCAATTGGAACGCCATGCTGGAGTCGCCTCGGAATACCGGGAGTGGAACCGCAGACTACTAGTCAGGCAGTTTCACTTCCACTGAAATATCAGTCAGACGCTTTTCCAGATGACATCGGACTCAGCCCCTTAGTCAAGAAATGCTGTTAGAAGGCTGTTAGAACCCCTAGCCACCTCTACACATTCATTTTCCAAGCCTTGGTGTAAGATTGGTAATACCTCTTCCCAATCCCAACCAACCAACCTTACGGAAGCACTACCTCGCTGACAAACTGGCAAAATACCATGCATGTCAGCGGGAGTGAGCAACTTTACAGAGGCCTGTATGTGGAAGATCGGTCAATATCAAGGACAAATCATCGATTACAGTTATGTAGTAATATGAAAAGATAAACAACCTTTAATTACATGTTTAAGTAGCACAGGCTGCAAGATCAATGAATGGCACAAAGGTAGTAAATGCACAATGTTTGGTGTGTTACGAAAGTAGAGGTGTATGTGAAGTTGTTAGGGGGCCCCAGACAAGCAGAGGTTGCTAGTTTTGAAATGTGACAATTTGGCCTTCTCATCTACTGTACTTAAAACTCTGCACCAGGTGCACCCCTTTAACACCTTTCTCCCAGGGTAGTGAAGCATAGAAGTATAAAGCTTACTCAGAGAGGTGCCGTGTGGTTAGACTCAGAACTCAGTACAGTATAAATAGAAAGGAATGAATCTATGCCCAACCAGTACACGAGTTATAAAAAACAGCAGAAACAGTACTTTATTCAATACAAAACAAAATACTCCATGTTCAATAGCACAGATAAAGATATCTACATAACTTATTCAGGTCAATCAGATGCTGATAACTGAGGTTACACCTGCCTGTATAAAAAGGTTCTTCTACCTCACAGTCTGTTCTTGCTTATGTTCGAGTTGAGTCCTGTTCACTCCTGGACTTTTAGTCTGGGCAGTATGGATTTCGGTGGTCAGGACCCACTTCCGATGTTAGCCCACATCTGTAACTCTTAGTGACTGTCAAGGTCTTTGCTATTTTTAGTTCTGTCTCACCCTTCATGTTGGGGTTCGTGCTCCGGATGGCGCAGACATTCCGTTCAACCAGCTCTGCCACTCACAGACTGTGATCTCTACTGCATGGTGGCTCGCACAGGAAGCATGGACGTCATCTAGGGATCACCAGGGATCACAGTTGAAACCCCTATCTTGCCCCTTGCTACCCCTGGCACTGCCTTTGCGACCCCTGGCCTCAGAAGTGGCAAAATCCGTGCCAAGTACACAGGGGTGTATCTCATTATCAGACTCAGATTGTTACCCTGTTTTCTGCTCATTTATATTACATTAATAGTGAATAATAGTTATACTATGTACCCTCGAAATAGACATGTTACCAGACGATTGGAAACGTGCAGAAGTCAAGCCCCTCCTCAAAAAGCCATCTGCAGACCCAACGGACTTCAAGAACTACAGACCCATCGCTCTCCTCCCCTTCGCAGTCAAAGTCACTGAGAAGATCGTCAACAACTAGTTCACGAACGTCATAGAATCCAACTCGATCCTTGACACTACCCAATCTGGATTCCACAGCAACCACAGCACCGAGACTGCTCTTTTAGCCGCCACAGACAATATTCGCACTCTCCTCGAACAAGGCCACATGGCTGCCCTCATTCTACTAGACCTCTCAGCAGCCTTTGACACAATTTTCCACCGCACACTAACCACCAAACTCCACGATGTTGGCATACAGGGAACTGCCCTAGACTGGATCTGCTCCTTCCTCACCGGCTGAACTCAAAGAATCAGACTCCCACCCTTCCTCCCCAAACCCATAGAGAGCAGATGCAGAGTACCCCAAGGAACTTCACTCAGCCCCATGCTCTTCAACATCTACATGGCCCCCCTCGCAACCATCGTCAGAAAACACAGACTCAGCATAGTATCCTACGCCGATGACACCCAGCTCATCCTCCCCCTCATCAAGGAACCCAACATCACCAGACACAGTTTCCAGGAAGGAATGAAAGGCGTCGCATCCTGGATGAGCAGTAAGTTGCCTGAAGCTCAACTCGGAGAAAACGGAAGTCATTGTCATCTGATCCACCCCCTCTGCCTGGGACAACACCTGGTGGCCCACCACCCTCAGCAACCCTTCCACACCCACGGACCACACTCGCAACCTCGGCATCATACTCGACTCCTCCTTCACCATGAACCGACAGGTCAACGTCATATCTTGCACGTGCTTCAAAACCCTCCGCATTCTCCGCAAGACCTTCAAATGGATTCCCCCCGAATACAGAAAGACCGTCATCTACACACTCATAACAAGCAGACTGACTACGGGAACGCCATTTACACCAGAATCAACAAATCTCTACTCCGCAGACTCCAGACCACACAGAACGCTGCAGCCAGGCTCGTCCTCGGCATCCCATGACAAGACCACATTACCCAGCATGTCAGGGCCACAGGTACTCCACAGGATCCAGGTGATGCTGAAAGGGGTCCACCTCTTGATATTCCCAACTATGACACAAGAGGCACAGAGTATTGAGGCGATCAAGTGAGGGAAAGGAATTAGGGTAGGAACAGCAAGGAATGGGATACCTGAAAACATAAAAAACACATAGATTAGAACATGCTAGACTTTTCTACTACACTCCAATGATCTCACTAAAGGGAGTAATACCTGAAAAGCCAGTTTCCAACATCCACCATGTTCCTTATTGTGAGAAGTTGGCCTGGCATATGCTGGTCACTAGTTATAGTGGCCACCTTGCACCAGTCCAATTCGACTCTTATGGTAGATAGGTTTAAGACAACCTTTTAAAGAAAGCTATCCTCGTGGTAGCTGTGGAGAGCAGCCTTCAGGCTAAGTCTCAGAGGAATGTAAAGCAGCTGTCAGGCTCGGACAGGCAAACAACGGCTCACCTGTGTTTCTGCAGAGACGCCCTGGAACTGAAGACAAGTCCGCCACGTCCCCTGATTACCGCCCATGCATATCAAACTCTATGCGCCAAGGGCAACCCGGGGAAGAGGGGAGACAAAACAAGGAAAGGAAGAAAAGGGGAAGGACGTCCTCAGGTCGTCGCCGCTTCCAGAGTGTGTCCTCAAAGTAACTAAAATAAAGAGGAGGAGTTAGAACAGAGAACAATCCCCTTATCTGTCTGTTATTTATTATGAACTCTTGTTAACTCATACCTTACAAACTCCCTCTTCCCGTCTGGGATCCCTTAATACTCTCAGGCAAGGAAACGCAATGGCGAGACTAAATCGACAAGGGAAACAGAAATAGAATCACTTTACCAAGTAATGTGTCATATGACTAAACAGATCCCCTGTATCCCCTTAGCTCACCCCGTTGGATACTCGCTGCTGTGGTGGAAAAGTCTAGTACTCTCAAGTGGTTAACCCAGGATAGATAGGCGCAGGCCCACCTTGACATCAGGCAAGTGCACTCACGTAGGTATCGCCAGATACAGTTGTCTTCAACGTAATAGTAAGGTATATACAAAAATATAGAGAACAGAAAGTAATGAAGCAGCGGAACTTCCGCTGTTACCGGTGTACTCCTCTTGCTTGCTTCGTGGATGGAAGTCCAAGTAGTTCACACCGGGGAGGCTGTGTGCAGCCGAACCTCAATGCTCCTACTCAGCCAGCAGGCAGGAACTAGGAGCGGGGTTGGGTCTACCGATAATGGGTAGGTAACGAGAATCCGGAGACAGTAGCGGGGATGTTGAGAACGGGAGCCGGGACCACGGGGCGGAGCGTCCAACGCCGAGTCAAGCGGCAAGCCCCTATTCCGACCCACACGTCGAACACTAATTCGGCCCGCAGGCGGAACCATGAACCTCCCACACAACCTCAGGGTGGAAACGCTCCGGCCGGGACCCTCCTCTCAATATTACACCCAGGCTACTTACGGACCAAAGTTGGACTCCTTTAAGAGTCAGACAGGACAGAATATGCTACACTGATGGCACAGACTGTGTACCACGAAGGAGACGGGACTCCTATCAGCTGAGTGCCGGGAAAATGTTGGCACCTTCCAAAAGTGTTCGTACGAGGAACGGGCTTCGGGACGCTGGGTATTCAAGATCCGGAACGCAAAGCGTCTATTCCGGGGGAAGCCAGGCTTTTAAGGTTGCCTGACTCGTCTGCGCATGTGCAGGTCACCGCTATCTTCCTGTTCCGGAGCGACGGCA
Organism: Triturus cristatus; assembly: GCF_964204655.1. Lineage (NCBI taxonomy): Eukaryota > Metazoa > Chordata > Amphibia > Caudata > Salamandridae > Triturus > Triturus cristatus. Next base: position 137,533,513 of record NC_140580.1, on the reverse strand, counting down.
ATCCTGACAGCAGCTTGTTTTACCTTATAAACTATTGAATTACCAAATGAAAGGACATCACACAGGTATATATATCACATATATATGTATTTATTTCTAGACACACTCTACTAATCTCTTTATGAGATTAGAAGCCAGGAACACATTCAAATATCAACGTTTCACAATAAGTTAAGCACAAATATGGCTGGGGCCCTAGGGGCATACCAGACCATATACTAAAAAAGAGGTTTCGGAAAGTCAACTTGCAGAATGACAAGGCCTAGGGCATGTAGAATCGCTGGGGCTTCACGACTGCAGTGATAGCAGGTAAGTAACAGACCCACGGGAGACGCATGCAGTGTGAGAACACAGCCGCGGGTTCCCTATTGATTACAATGGAGCAAGTCACGGTTTGATTTTTAAAGTTTTAGGGTACTTTGAGGAAGTCTACAAGCAAGCCACTTACAAGGTATGTAATTCGAGGGCTAACACACACTAGGGCACCGGAGTGCACGAGTTACCTCACCCAGGGAAGCCGGGTGTATAGGTGTCTTTTGGTGTCGGGTCGCTTCGCTGTTTTCTATGGAGACCAAAGAAGACTTGCTGCTTGCGGCGACTGAAGAAGTGTCCGGTGGAATCCAAGGCTGGATTCAAGATGTAGAAGACCTGAAAATTGAAGGGACAGTGTTCACAGTCACTTGCCAGTGACCCGGAGCCAGGAAGATGGATGCCCACGGATGTCGGGTGATTTCAGGTGATCATGGTTGTTTTGACTCTTCGCTCACGAGGTCCAGGAAGGATCGACGATGACCAGCAGCTGGATTCGGAGTGTCCCATGACGTCTGCAGCTGACTGCGGTGCCACCAACCGGATTGGAGCCAACAAGCCTTGGCAACAGCAAGTCTTGTGTGGAGTGAAGAAAGTCGATGGTGCAGACCAGCATGGTTTGAGGGACTCACCCAGCAAGGGTGAGTGAGGGCAGGTCTGGAGCAATCAGAGGAGCCCTTTGAGTTGATAAGAAAGTCTTCGGGGGACCCACAAGCCAACGGGCAAAAGATCGCGAAGACGCCTCTTGAGGAAATGCTTCACAGGAGCTCACGGTCACTCAGGACAGGGTAGGCTGCTGATTTTTGCTGCACAACCTGCTGGAGGCTTGGGCCACAAATGGTCCAAAGCACAAGTTCGTAGAATGTCGTGAAGGGGTTGCACTCGACAATAGTGCACGGTTCCCAGGTATTGCAGTTCCTCGTCACTCATGGGGTCCACTCGCCTCAGCTCTGCTGGGGACTCACAATGGCCGTCAAGAAGTCAGGAAATTCACTTCCAGGGCTGCAGGGACCTCGGACTCTGGCGGGAGCGGGAAAGTTTGCGACTGTTGATTAGAGTTTCAGGTGCCTGCCAAGCAGGGGAGTCACTCCTTGACTCCAAGGGAGATTCTTCCGTCTTCCAAAGGTAGTGGAACGTCGAAGGGCCAGGATTCTTCTTGTAAAGCATCATCCAGGGTTATCTAACTTGCAATGGCAAGGGTTCCCTAACTTATACTAAAATGAAGGGAGGGACTAGCTCTATGACCACTCCTCTGGGAGGGTCAGCGGAGTGGGTGGTTACACCCACTTCCCTTTGTCCAGTTTCGCGCCAGAGATGGGGCAGATAGCCCCTGAACTGGTTTGAGCTGGCCTATGCACAGAGGAGCCTACTGTTTCCCCAGTGCAGGACTTCAAAGCACTCTAAGAGTGCACCCACCCAGCCCCAATACACTAAATCCTGTCTGGAAGGTGGTGACACCTCCCTGTGACAGGATGCCTATTGTTGGGCCTCCTCCACTGCGAGTTCCAGTCAGCAGCAGGAGGGCAGCCCAGTGTCTGTGCTGGTGGCATCCATTTTGTGATGCCAGGGCTCTTTCAGATTTCTACAGTGTTTCCATGGTAGGTACATGTAGTCCCCTCTAGAAGGGTGGGATCATACTCCCACACCAGTTACTGGAGTGGGGGTATGATTCCAAGATGTTTGACACCAAACACTACATGTTTTGATGCAGTCATTCCAAAGTTAGCATTTACCGGTAGGTTATAATGCACTTAAGAGTATATGGTTTAACCACATCCACAAACAGCCACAGGGAATAGACCCTGCCAGCTTCAGAGGGGCCCTGCTCAGGCAGAGGCACCCCCTCACATTGTAAACCAAGCACCCTGCCCTCAGGATTGATAGGGCCTGCCTTAGGGGTGACTGATAGGTTTATATGTGTGTGTAAGGTGAGATATAGGAACCTATACCTCTGTGAGGAGTGCTAACACTACCTCACCCAGGCTGCAGTAGCAGGCCTGTGGTGTCAGATATAGTCTGCTTCCCAGGGGTGGCATAATACATGCTTCAGCCCCTGGTAGGCCTGTGAAGTACCTATGCCCTTGGTACCTAAGGTACCATATACTAGGGGCTCATAAGGTCCCACAGTATCCAACCACTAGTGCATCTAATATGCACACCAGTCATTTAAGGGAGTAAGCAGATAGGCTGGGGTCCTGGATAGCAGGATCCCAGACAGACTAGTCAAAAACCATTCAAACACCAGGAAAAAAGTGGGGGGAAACATGCAGTCAAATTCCACCTTCCTACACTTATCAACTCTCTATACTCAGCAGTTATACCGTTCACCACTGGAGAAGGATATACCTATGATTCAAAGCACATAAATTACTACTGCATTCAAACCACCTCCCTTAAACATACATACCCTGTCGTACGAATTCCCCACAAAATATAGTAAGAGCCCCGAAGAAAAAATAATTGATGTAGTGCCTCATTAACACCAAAAAATAGAAGAATTTCTCAATAGCAAAAAAGCTCAAATGTCATGACTCCAGAATTTCTTAACGGATGCATTGTAACCCACAAGGTATTCATAAAACAAAGTTCCATAGCTCCTCTGGGGAAGAATTAGAATCATAATAAGATCTCCAGGAGTCTTGAAAGTCAAACTCCAAGAAAACGAGCCATCAAAGTAAATAGATAATAATTGTAAGCGCGCTAGCCTATAGTACCTTACTTGCGAGGTCGCACTGTAGATATGCCTTCTTGCATGAACACTCAATCCCAGGCTGCCACGCTACCCCCACAGCCATTGAAGTAGCTTCAGTGAAATGAAGACGTGAGACCCACGAAAACTGCAGCCTCTCACTAGCGCCTCTCCTCCGAGAACGCTCTCCTTTGTGCTCGTCCGACAAATAACTCCGGTCTGGATACTGACTGTGAGTTTAATGATACGAGGGGGCCTCTCCCTGCTGAGCCCAGCAGGAGCCAAATTGGATACAGCAACCGCTGTAATCTCTGACACAAAGCCCGGTACAATTCCAAAGTTCTGCAGCCGCGGAAAACACAGACCGTGTCTCGCTAGCAGAATTACGCACGTAGCCTTACGTGCGTGTTTGCCTCAAATACCCTAAAGTCCCTCCTACCTGGGCTTCCTGGGATATGTAGTCCCCGTGGTTGACGACCTGCTATTTGACTCGGCAGGCGCAAGGGTCAGACCCTGACACAGCACCTACGAGACCTCCACTGGCTCCCTGTCAAAAAGAGAGTGACCCTCAAGCTGCTCACATCCCACCACAACACCGGATCCCAATACCTCAACCAAAGAATCTCCTTCTATGCACCCAAGAGATATCTCAGCTCCGCCGACCTTGGCCTGGCCAAAATCCCACACATCCGCAGAGCCTGAACAGGAGGTATAGCCTTCTCCTACATTGCGGCCAAGACCTGGAACAAACTTCCTGTCAGCATCAGATGAACCCCATCACTGCAAGCATTCAGGAAGAGCCTCAAGATCTGGCTCTTCGGATGAAACGGAGCTGCCCGAATCCCCCCTCCCTCCAGCACCTTGCGACCCTCACGGGTGAGTAGTGTGCTTCACAAATCCCTGATTGATTGATATTATTCACTATTAGTGTAGTAAAAGGTGGAGCAGCAAGATCTGGACCTTCACTGGCATCTGAGGTAAGAAAAATAAAATGGCTTTAAATGTATGTTGTGTGCATGCATGCGGGTCAGAGTGAGATTGTATGAGAGAGCATGTATATGTGCGAGCATATATGTTTGCATGTGAGATCATGGGGGTGGGGGTGTCAAAATGAGTGAATAAGTATGTCAGTCAGAGATAATGTGATTCAGGGTGAGAGTGAGTGCGAGACACTAGGTGAAAATGAATAAGTGCAACTGAGTGCTAATGAGGAATCTCTCTGTTGGACCTGGCATGCTTCTTGGCGTATAGATGCAAAAAGAACAATTGATTAACAGAATGCAGAACAATGTCATACATTCACCCCAGTGCAGAGATCTGGGCCTAAATCCATCGTTTTTTTGCTCCCCATGCCATTCTAGTTTGAACCCAGCCATATGCAAATAAGTCTTGACCCTGCACCAAATAGGAACATTCCAGCCTGAACTGCCTGGCCAGATCCTCCCTGGACTGGAAACAAGCATCCTAATACCAGTTTCGGGGTTTCACCCCTCATCAGCCAGGATAGCTTGACTCCAGTGGCATGGAGAGCACAGGGCCCTAGTGTGGGCATACCCGACCCACTCAGGGTGACAAATGCAAAAGGAACAATTGATGGACTGAATGCAGCACAAGTCATACCTTCACCCCAGTACAGCGATCTAGGCCTAAATCCATATTTTTTTTGCTGCCCATGCGATTCTACTTTGAACCCAGTCATATGCAAATCAGTCTTGACCCTGTGCCAAATAGGAACAGTCCAGCCTGAACTGCCAGGCTGGGTCCCCCCTGGACTGGAAACAAGCATCCTAGGGCCGGTTTAGGGGTTTCACCCCTCATCAGCCAGCATAGCTTGAATCCAGTGGCGTGGAGAGCATGGGACCCACGTCTAGGCATACCCGTCCCACTCATGGTGACAAATACAAAAAGAACAATTGATGAACAGAATGCAGAACAATGTCATACATTCACCCCAGTACAGAGATCTGGGCCGAAATCCATTATTTTTTTGCTCCCCATTCCATTCCAGTTTGAATCCAGCCATATGTAAATCAGTCTTGAGCCTGCACCCAATGGGAACAGTCCAGCCCGAACTGCCAGGCCACTGTGCCACTGGATTCAAGCTATCCTGGCTGATGAGAGGTGAAACCCCGAAACCGGTCCTAGGATGCTTGTTTCCAGTCCAGGGACGACCTGGCTTGGCACTTCGGGCTAGACTGTTCCCATGAGGCACAGGGTCACGACTGATTTGAATATGGCCAGGTCTAAACTGGGGTGGCATGGTGAGCAAAAGAATGATGGATTTAACCCAGATCTCTTGACTGGGGGTGAATGTTTTGATTTGATCTGCATTCTGTCCATCAATTGTGTGTCTCGTGGCGTATAGAAGCACCCTTAGCAAAATGTTGGCACTGGCATACTGGGGACAATACTTGCATATGAGATACCCTTAGCAAAATGCTAGTGCTGGCAGACTGTAGGTAAAGTTTGGCACAGGGCACCCATGATACAAATGCCAGCACTGGCCTACCGGAGGAAATCTTTGGAATAAGTAGCAACTGTGGCAAATTGCTGGGGATGGCACATCTGAGAAAATTCTTGACATATGGGAAGACAACTGTGGCAATGTCATGGGGCCATCCATGACAAAAAGTGGTCAGCGACATATTAGACATAACCAATGACACTTAAGAACATCCAAAGTACAAGAGAAGCAGCATTAGGAAACTTCTGGCACTGGCATATTGTATGTAATGTTTGAGCAAAAGGGTCCACCATAGCAAAATGCTGGTCCTAGCAATGTTGGTAATTTTTTACATAAGGGGGCAACCACAGGATATTTTGAAAACATAACTGGGTGAACTCATGGGGACTGTCAGGTTTCATTAGCTATGCACACCATGAAAGGGATTCAATATTTAGTGAGTGTTTTTTTCAGAGCCTATGGCTGTTCTCCCCTAGAAGAATATGGATTATTAATTGTGCAATTATTATGTAACTTCAGCAATGTTATTTATTGTGATGTCCTCAGGATTAGGGTCATGTGGCATCACTTCTTGGGATGATTCAGGGTCAAAAGTCACTTCCTGTAACTTCATTAAGGTCAAAGGGTATATGATGTCACTTCTGCTACCCTTGTGATTTTGGTGAATCAACGCCCTTTCATTATGGAAAAAGATGCTGGTGACAATCCTTCAACTCCTTGAGGGACATCTGCTGCCAAAGTCTTCGTCCAGCGTTGGCTCCAAATCCTCCTCCCCCACACATAAAACAGGAACGAAGAGTCCATCCAAGTCAACGCTCCATGTTGGGACGCTGGACAGAGTTCTGCAGGAGTTTGATGGAGGGTGGGGCTACAGCTGATGCTGGTGAACGTGCACCAAGATCCTCCATCAGTAGTAATGTAAATAAGCAGGTATGAAGAGGGTGAATGAAGAGATTGCGACTCGTCTAGCTGGCCTTACTGAGCAGTGATGCAGCAGTTCAGATACAGACCCTGTGGTCACAAGTACTTGCTCAACGCAGTCCACAAGAGCGCAGCGCGTCTTTGCCTGGCCTTCTTTGAAGAGGGGCCTCTCCTATGATCAGTTAACCCTAAATGTAGGCCTTGGGCCTACAGAGGCAAAGCAGATGGGTGGCAAATCAGCAAGGGACAGCAGCTGCTCATCACAGCCCCGGGTTCCATCTCAACGCTTTGCTCAGTGCTTCACACTGGTGTCTTTCCTGTACAGATCCATATTTCTTCAGGCCGCTGGGCTGTGGGATCCTCATCTAGGAAGCTCCTCTTGGACTCTAATCTCCTTTTCCCTTCACTAATAGCTTCTTCCTTCAAGCCTCCTCCTGAGCAGTACTTGTAGCAGGATTGTGACATGACTTCAGGTTTGTTCCTGGTCTGATAAGAGACACCAGAATTCAGAAATCTTCCCAAGCTCACAGATGCTTGGCACCTGGACACCTGTTAGTAAGAGATCCCTGAAATACTGACTTGCGGAACCTAGACCATATTTATACCTGACTAAAAGACAGGTTGTTATATTCCCATGACCTGGTTTATTTTGGGTCAAACCCGGTGTCATGATAGCTGGTTTCTGTTGGCACTAGCTGCTCAGAGACATCTCTTTCTTTCTTCTGCTGATTTGGCAGGAAGGGAAGTGGAGCTGGGCGTTCCATATCAGGGGCTTGCGAGACCATGGTACAAAAGAGCAGAGTTACTACAAAACTGTCTACAGTACACCTTTAATGCAGCAGAAACGAGGCAAAGACTGTTTCTTCATCTCCAAATATGCATCTGTCTCCCTCCTTCAATTCACAGGACCCTTGCTTTTCATTTTCAAAAGACTGCACGAATGTTCTGGGTCTCCTACAATTCACACCCCGGTCCGCTAGTCTGTCTCCATGCTCCATCTTGTGAGCCATGCAGTCACAGAAGACCCAAAAAGGATTCCTGCCTCTCTGCAGCCAAACTGGTGTAAAGGGCATAGATGAAAGAAACTGACAGATCTTTTTTAATTGCAGATGCCGGCAGGTAACTCCTCCACCATAGGTGACAGGTAAATAGGCCTGTCCCATTAACAACATTCATTTACCTCAACCACTGCCTGTTCGCCTCAGCCCAATGAAATGACAGTTATCATCCCCAGAAAAATGAGGGGTGCCATTTATGTGCTCCTCGGGGCTATAAGAGCTCGATCTGGGTCTGTCTCAATTTGTTTCCTATAGTCTCTCAGTGTACCCACCATTGTTGCCCGCGCTGAGGTGATAAATCGAAAATGTACAGGCATGCTCTTCCCATCACTCAGCGCAGAGGTGTAAACTCCAACAAGTCGTACAGGGGTTACTCTCAAATCAAAAAGTGTTTTAGTCTTGGGTGAGATGTCAATGGAAGCTGTGTTCCAAAGAGAAGGAATGGTCACCAAGAAGCCCACCGCCCATAGTGCGGCCTCTAATGGACAAGCTGTCTAAACAATAGCTTAACATTTAATTTGTGCCGCGGTGGTGGGCTTAGGCACTCATTTTAAGGGACTAGGGCTTATTTTTCTCCATCAGCCTTCGACCCAAAGTAAGAATAAGAAAAGCAGAAAGGATAGACAGAAAAAGGAGGAAGAGAAAAATAGGAAACACGCAGAGAAGCAGATTAGAAAAGTGTGCAAGTGTGGGATAAAGAAATAAGAAGTGAAGGGTGCTGACAGAGAGTCATGAGGTAGAATAGCGCCAAGAGACCTAACCAGTGACCGTGCCCTCTAAAAATAGCCAATAACATAACAGAATCAAAGCAGAACAGCTTTGGCATTCAGCAACCCTGGCATTGGTACCAGCCATTTTTAGGTCTCGGCTAGCGAAGGCTGCGCTTGCGCAGTCTCGCTCGCGAGAGATAATGACTTGGAGTAGAGGGGCTTGAACCCGCCCCTCTTCTCCCCTGTTCTCCATTGGCTGGCCTCTTGAATGCTGGCCAGCCATTGGAGAAGAGGTCCGTCACTCCGAACAGGCCCCGTCCTTTTCGGATTCGGGGGCGTGTTTTTTTCAACTTTTCTCATTATCTCCTCCAGCCAATGGCAAGAGGAGAGAAAAGCAAAACACGCCCCCGAATCCGGAAACGCCGCTGCGTTTCTCCGAGGCATTTCTGCTTCGCCTCGGAGAAAGGCGGTGGTGTCTTCCGGTGCCCTCGGCTTGTTCCTCTTTACTTGTTGTGGAAAGCAGGAGCTCTCCACGAGCCAGTCAAGGTAGTTTATTCGAAACTGGATGGAAATTGAAGCTGAACAGACAAAACGGAAGTTTTAATCATCGTTGGTAAATCCGATCTTTGGCGGGACACATACCGGCCAGCAGAAGTTGATTCCTTACCCATGCAGTCTTTCATGGTAAAAAGCCTTGTAGAAAAAAATCGATAATGCTCTCTCTATCGCGAATCAGATTTCCTCTGTAGTATCCCCGTGTGTTTTTTCACCTTAAAGTCTTGAGGAAACTGCTGCCTTTCCAGCCTGAGGATGGGAAAAAAGCTGCTGTCACGGCGATCACGGGCTATGGATCGGATTATGCAAATTCGCTGTCCCTCGGCCTGCTATCCACACTCTTAAACGTCAGTTGTTTCAAAATGTGATAAACAAAAACGCCAAATAAAAAAGGAGTAAATGATAAATGAACTCTAAATTGATATACTTCATCTTTAAATATATAAAACGTAAAAAATATTTATTGAAACTTTCGAAATGTCCACATATGCGTTGGAATCTCGCATCTCCATCACTCCATGTTTCATTGACGCGTACAAAATGCAAGTACATTTCATTTACGGCACCAGCAATGTAAAACCGTCCTGTGATAGTGAAAGGTGCTGAATGGAACTAAGCGCAGCCGGCGGTGACGGCTTCCTGTTGACAGATGTAAACAAGAGGGCTCGAGCCGGGGTTAATCAGGTGCCTGTTGGAGCTCCGTGTGATTCACTGTAATGCTGCAGCAGCGGGGCGCGTGCAGAGGCGGGGCTGAATCTGACGCCGGCACAGTGACCTACTTTTCTAATGGGACGTGTTTCCCGGAAAGCAGTGGTGGTGCGGCAGACGCTGCAAGTGTAGGACAAGGGCTGTCATTTACTTTACTTTGCGATGCTACCTGCCCGTGCCCGGCCTTCCGATCCGAACCCAACTATGCAGTGTTTCAAGGTGGTGGGTAACAGATTGTGAACGGCAACATGCGCTGTTCCATTGAGAGCGAGGATGCTTTGTGCTGTTCGATTTGCAAAATCTTCATTGGAAAAAATTAGGTTTTGGAAAGTGATGCAGCCATTTCGCAAACCTGCATTCTGTGGGGTCTCAGAGGTTGTGTATGTGGTGTGGCACTACTATTGTCTCCCTCATTGCATTTGCACCCACACACAGAGACACCTACACACACACTGATTAAACTATTGACATTGTAAATAACAATGCCGTTTCTTTCCATGTTTTAAAAACAAAAACATAAACAAAAATAATGTCATGAGCAATGCCAATAGCTCTAACTTTTCCAATGCCGAGACCATTGCATTGTAAATGCTTGTTTTTTTTTTACAAATGAAGCCCTGCAGGAGCTAATAGACTAGCACAATTATCCAACAGTGGTAGGGGACGAGCAGGCATTCCAATGATTGCTTGACATAGGCAGCCAGCGAAGTGGTCTGGGGTGCTGATGACAGTGGAGACTGTGTGATCTCGTCAGCCACAGGAGTTGGTGAGTTCTGGATCACATGGTAGCTTTTCCAGGAGAAGGCATAAGCCCTGAATGTTGCAGTGATCCCTTTATGTGAAAGTGACTTCTCTGACTAATGCTACAGTGCAGACCTGTCAGCTCAGTGTTTGGTTATTTGGAAGAATATATGAAAAAAACATAATAAACTTTACCCATAGTTCCAAAAGGCCCACGTCATACCTTATTTCTCAGAGTTCTGCTTTTATTTAATGCTAAAATGTATTTTGGGATTTATGGTCTTTTCTCTAGCTAAGCCATTTTGAAATCTGAGCTCATGTCTTACAACATGGTAGCCCGTGATTCTGGTCAACGGATGACTCTTTTTAACTGGGGCAGGGAGCATGTGGATCTGCCTCGCAAAGCAGGGAGCAAAAGGGAGGCAGGAACTGAAGCTCTGAGAGAAGATGGAGGTATTGTATTGTGGCATGGTGGAAAGTGTGTGAGGGAGGGAGGGAGATCGCAACAGGGTTGAAGGTTCATGGGGTGGATCGGGTAAGAAGGACGTCCAGAAAGGACTGAGGCGAGACAGCCATATGGTGGACTATTTGCAGTTGGGCAGGGGTGTTAGGAAAGCAATGGACAGTGTTGGGGGCAGGATGATGCATGAATAGAAGACAGTGGGATAGAACGGAGGAGAGGGAAGGTTATGAGGTTAGACAAGGAGCTGAAGTGATGTGACAAATTTTGGATGAGTTATGTGGCATTTCCACACTCGGTTGTGCGACAATTCTTGTAATTACACTTCATATCTCCTAGTTATGCATCCACTTAATTATTTCAAGACCACATCTACATCCGGTGTCTAGAGTCACCCCCGGACTCAAACTAGGGAGCAGGGACTTGCACGCTTAACTTTAGAACTTTTTTTAATGCTTTGGGCCACATGTATCAAAAATCCATTTTGCATTCCGTATTTAGCTAATTTTAGGTAATCGCTGTTTAAGGAATGCAAAATGGTATGTAAGAAAATAGCGATTGCCTAATAGTGATTCCTACAGAATCGCAATTGTAATTAGGTAATCGCTATTATGTAATAGTACTCTATTCGTTCCTATGGGCCATAGGTGGAATTGTTTTGCATTATCTAATTTGTGATTACCTAATTGGTATTCGTAAATTAGGTAATGAAAAACCAAGGATGCCTGGGAGCCTAAGGTCCCCCAGAAGCACCACAAAATAAATGTACATTGGGAAAATGCACACATGCCCATAGGGCATGTGTGCGCTACATTACACTTTGAAAAATTCATTTTTTTGTGCATTTTCAAAAATTGCACATTACCATTGACTTGAAGTCATTGGTAATGGCATTTCCTAAATGCACAGTTTGCATTTGGAAAATGCTTGGTACATGTGCTTAGAGAATCGCAAATTGTGATTCCTTATTAGTAGCCGCAATTTTAGGTAATCGCAAAGAATTGCGATGACCTAAAATGGACTGCCAAAGCCTTTCATACATCTGAGAATGGCTATTTTAAATTCGCAAACGGTCAAAGTTAGCGATCTGCACCATTTGCAAATGCAACATAGTTTGATACGTGTGGCCCGTTGTCCCTCAATTAGCAGAGACAGGCTTCCTATTACAGCTCTTTGTTGACAACTTGTCCTCTAAGTTCCCCAGATACACTTAAGACATGATCTCTGTCCCTTATATAGTCCAGTGACAGCCTCTACTTTCCAGTTCTAAATAAAGTAGAGGCAGGCATTACATCCCCTGCACAGTCCATCACAACCTCAGCTCATCAAACCATTGTCTCTTTCTTATCACCCAGAAATATAATTCCCTGCTAATAATGTGTGGTGATGTCACTGGAGGTGCATGGAACACAGTGGCATCTGTAGAATGTATGCTGTAGGTGTGCCCATGCCTCTCCTTGACAATTATTTTCTGAGCACTTGGTACCAGACATGTCTGCCTATCATTACCAAATAACAATGTCTTCATCAATAAGTGTGGATCAGCGTCATTTCAAGGTTGGCAATGAGGAGAACTAAGGGAAGTATCGTGAGTGCGGCTACCAGAAACGGGAAGTATTGTGAATACAGCTTAATGACTGAGAGTGAGGCTGTTTGTGAAAAAAAAATTAAACAAACCTTTTGTTTTTCGTGGACACAGAAACACGCAATTTTTACATGGAAATGGTAAACGTCAAGGGCCATATGTAGGAAGCCAAATACCGGTCGGTAACGGCCGATTTTCGGTAAATATCCCGTTACCGACCGGTATTTAGGCTTTTGCTATGTAGGGGGCATATTTCAGGATTCGGTAATTTACCGAATCGGTAAAATTACCGATTCGGTAAATACCGAAACCTGAAATGATATGTAGGGGGAGTGTCTCGTCGGTGTGTGGATTTGTTATTTACCACCAACTAAAAGTTGATGGTAAATGACGAATACCTGTAAAAAAGCATTATTGTGCTATTTGAAATGTGCAATGTGGCAGACATACATGCCCTTAGGGCATGTATGTGCGCCACATGTGCACACGTGCACGAATCAGGGGTGCAACAGGGTGTCAATGTGACACCCTGCCACTCATGATAATGCCTCCCCTATTACCGATTCGGTATTTACCGAATCGGTAATGGCAACTGGCTTCCCATTCATTCCTATGGGCCTCCAGGCCCATAGGAATGAATGGGAAGCCAGTTGCCATTACCGATTCGGTAAATACCGATTCTTAAATACCGATATTTACCGAATCGGTAATAATTTACCTACATTACATTTACCGATTCATAAATACAGAATCGGTAAAATTCGGTATTTAAGAATCGGTAAATGTAATTTACCTACATCTGGCCCCAAGTCTTGTACCATCGATTGCTTGAATGACGGTCATACGAAGGACGCTTTTAAAAAGATATGCGTCATTCAAGCAATCGATGGTACCAAACTTGACGTTTACCATTTTCATGCGCAAATAGCACGTTTCTGTGCCCCTTTTGCACCAGTCGTGTTTCATGCCTATCATTCATAAATACCAGTTCCAGCATCAAGAAACGTGGATTAGCGTCATTTCACAATGAAAGTGGAAGTTGCCTAGTAGGAAATTTCAGAAGGCTAACCATATCTCTCCTCATCTGATACTAGAAAAAGCAAGGGCCTCTGGGGTTAAAGTATAATGGCCTTGTTTACAAACCCTGTGCGCCACCCGTAGGTCATTTTTCCCATGTTAAAAATGACGCAAAAGTGGCGCAAGCGGCTTGTAAATAAGCCCCCAAGTATGCAGCAAACATGGATGGGTAAAGACAGACAGGTATCTGGGACCGGCCAATCCGTTCTTGTGCTGTCAGGGCAGCAGCTCTATGCCTCGCTCTCAACCTCACATTTGCTGGATGCCAGTCTGGCACACTTACCTGACTAGGACTCACCCTACTGGTGCTCCTACACCTTCTGGAGCATGAGAGGGCTTGGGGCACAAGCATCCACTCAAAATGTTGGCCTAACAGGAGTAGAAGAAATCTGGGGGTTTAAAGATAGAGTTTCGGCTCTGGTTGCCAAGTTGGATTCACCCCCCACATCTTTCCTCGTTCATGAGGTGTATCTGTCCAGCAGTAGGCACTATCCCTGCCTCACCAAGGTGCATGGCTGCTGCTCGTCACCACTTCCATCCTTGCTCATGCGCCATTATTTTACGTATTTTACACTTTCTCTGCCTTGCCCATGTTGTTGTGTGGCATTCTGGGCCTTCTCTATTTACTCCCATTGTTTGGGTGTACACAGCACATTTTAAGTCTCGGTGGCCGAATCACGATGGGCTCTGCCCGCTCTGCACAGAGCCGAGACCCGTTTTTGTGCATCTGAGGCGTCTAAGGTTCATGGAGAGAAATCGGAATTTCTCCAAGTTGATGCATCAACTTTAGCCAGGGCAAGTCAGAAACATAGAGGGGCAACCTCCGCTCATAGCTCTTCCGTTTTAAGGTCATACCGTAACTCGCAGATATTCCGGGTCATACGTATAAACTTTGGGCACCTAAGATGCAGAAAAAAACAAAAAACAGGTGCGCAGCTCTGTGGTTAGCCTGTGCAGCGTCCCGGAATGATGGGCAGCATGGGCTCACTCACCCCGTTTGCAATGAGAACCAGTTCGGGATGCAGCGAGGAGAGGATGTCTCTCAGCAGCCTTCAGCCCAGCCTCTACTTTGCGTTTTGGGTGAGCAGGACTGGGTGCTGAGGTCGTCCTCTTTTTTCAGTTTTACAGAGCGAGGACTCGACCCGAAGGTACTGGAGCGCTTTACAAGAGCACCAGTTACATTACACAAGGACACGTTCTGTTTTTACATGCACGGGGAGATTAAGTGATTTGCCCAGAATCACAGGATGCTGAGCCCAAGCCGAGACCCGAGACCCGATTTTGAACCTGGTTCCCCAGCTCTGGCCCTTACGCCACATACGGATTTTGCTCTTACATATATGAAAGCTAACGTGGTGATCTCTCATGGGAAGTGGACGAGAGCGCATGTAAAGGGCGAGGGCGCGGACATTCCAGGGAAGCCGATAATTTGTGGTGAACACAGCTCAGCTGTAAACACGCCAACTTCCATGCATGCACCCACGTCTCAGGTTTGCTTTGTTTCTGAAGGAACGTCTAACACGTCTCCCGCCTCCAGAAGCCAGCGGCACGACTTCCCGGTTGTTGATGTTTATTTGCAGAGAAGCGTGAGCAAGCTGTTGTGTTTGGTGTTATGTTCTGTCAGTACCAAATGATCTGATAATCTGCGCCTCCCTGCTTCCGCCTACTATGGTAGCCATTGTGGAGAGGGCTCACAGGAGGCTGGGTTGGAGTGCCAATGTGCTATTTGTACTATTGCTTGAGCAGTTGGGCTGGTGGAGCAGCTCAGTGGTTCGAGCACCGACTGCTGACATCTGTCTTTCACCTGAAGGCCAAAAGCACGAATACACAGACTGAAATTCTTCCTGTGATTTTTGATTTTTTGCAGATTTATATAGCGCGAACTCGACCGCAAGGTATTGGAGCACCATACATGAGCAGTTACATCACACAAGGACACATTCATTAATATTTCCCTTTTTTTTGGTAGGCACGGGGAGATTAGGTGACTTGCCCAGAATCACAGGATGTGGAGTCGACCCCAAGGCTCAAACTTTGGGTTCCCAGCTCCAAAGTCGGCAGTTCTAAGCGTGCGACCACATCCTCTCCCCTATTGCTTATTGCTACTTTGTAGAGCACACAGTTCCGCCTTTGCTGCCACTTCGGAGCGCCGAGCACACTTTAATTGCATAATAAAAATAACAAAATCACACAGGAGCTGTACAACAAACTGCATTTTGCAGCACGTGATGTGGTACCACAGTAGCACTACTCATGTACTACAGAATGCTATTCACTAATCTAAGGGCGAAGGCCTCCGCCACCCCTACTTTTTCTATGCGGAGATCTCCACCGCAGTGGTGAAGAGCCCCACTCACGAACGAACCTCTGTGTTTTAGAAGCAAACTGTTGGCAGGGCAGGGTCGTGGAAATGGAAAATATTTACTACACAATGGGGGGGGTTTAGGGAAATTTAAGGTGGTGTTTAGGAGGGACAGGCTTCCACAAACACCCACCCACAAAATAATAAACCCATGGCTATTCTCAGACTAACTGTCTAAATTTACTAGAGCCATAAAGGTGTCAACAGGAATAAATGTACTTCAGCCAAGCCTGGGAGTAAGTCAAGCACCACAAATGGCCACTCACCGGCACTGCAATGCATTCCGATAGAAAATAATGGAGGCAGGATCTTAAAATATCACCCATACAAACTATTATTAAATAACAAAGTATTTTTTCATTAAAAAATATGTGTGTGTGTTTTTATATTCAATAAAAACACAAATATTGAGGATAAGTTATAGTTGGGGAAAGGTAATTATTTATTTCTATACAAAACCAAATAAAACTACACAAACATTGGAAATTCTAAAGTTATAGTTACACGTTAAAGTTATAATTTGCGTACCACCTAAAATGTAATTGAACTTATGCACCTCCATACAGTATTGTGAACTTGATAGACATACTAAATTCAATGTAACTCGGGCCTGTATATCATGCACAGTGTTTTCTTAAAATATGTTAGTTGAGGGTATAAGCAATGCATGGGGAAGGCTTGAGTCATAGGTTATAGTTCATTTAGTCTGCCTAGCGAATTCACAACATTGCATACGTAGGTGCATGGGTTATATTAAGTTTTGAGCAGTGCGCAAATTATAACTTAAAGTTATACCTATACCTTTAGAATTTCCAATGTTTTGTATGCAAGTCAATAATTACGTTTGACTAAATATAACTTATCCTGAACCTGTGTTATTTTAATTGAATTTCTATGGGTTTGTTTTTGGTTTTAAGTTGGTTTCTAATCACATAACGTTCTTTATTTTGGTATTACTTCTTTCATATATATATATATATATATATCTATGTACATTTCAAAAGTATCGCAGTACATTCTCGATAATTTCTCGTGAAGTGGCATAGAGTGGAGTGATATGGCATAGAGTGGTGTAAAATAGTGTGGAGTGGCATAGAGTGGCATAGAGTGCAGTGGAGAAGAATGGTGCATAGTAGAGTGGAGTGGCGTAGAGTGCAGTGGCAGAGCAGAATAGTGCAGATTAAAGTGGCATAGAGTACAATGGCATAGAGTGCATTGGTGCAGAGTAGAGTGTTGCAGAGTGGAGTAGAGTGGCGTAGAGAGCAGTAACGTACAGTAGAGTACAGTGGCATCTAGTGCAGGGCATAGAATGCAGTGGCATAGAATGTAGTGGTGCAGAGTAGACTACAGTGCCATTGAGTGCAATGGAGTAGAGTACAGTGGCATAGAGTAGAGTCGTGCACAGTAGAGTACAGTGGCGTATGGCAGAGTGGTCCAGAGTGCAGTGGCTTAGAACAGTAGAGTTGTGCAGAGTAGAGTGCACTGGAATAGAGTGCAGTGGTGTAGACTGGTGCAAAGTAGAGTGCAGTGGCGTAGAGTGCAGTAGCTTGGTATTTAGACAATATCAAACAAATATTTTGTGGGACAAAATATAAAATCAAGAATATCGAGAACAAGCATATTGTGAAGGTAAGTTTCTGTAGGCAAGCACAGTTTTTGCTTTATATCAAGTCCACATATATGTACCTTGACTATAAGTGAATATCTTCAAGGCACGTTGATGTGGAGATAAGAATTGTAAATCTATACTGACCTATTTGCACTCCCTTCTCAATATTTTGGTCCTCGATATTTTTGATGAAATATTCTGTCCACACGACATTTTTGTTTCCGATATTCTGTCCATGATCCCTGTGGTGTATAGTTGAGTGGTATAGAGTAGAGTTGTGCAGGTAGAGTGATGTAGGGTGCAGTGGCAGAGAATAGAGTGGTGCAGAGTACATTAGAGTGCTGTACAGTACAGTGGCATACAGTGTAGTTGTGCAGAGGCAAGTAGAGTACAACAGCATAGAGTGGAATAGAGAACAGTGGCATAGAGTGGAACGGCATAGAGTAGAGTGGTGTACAGTGCAGTGATGCAGAGTGCAATGGCACTGACTGCAATGATGTAGACTACTGTGATGTAGAGTAAAGTGGTGCAGAATAGAGTGGCACAGAGTGCAGTGGCAAAGAGTGCAGTGGTAAAGAGTGCAGTGGATTAGAGTGCAGTGTAGTAGAGTGCAACAGTGCAGAGGAGAGGAGAGTGGCCCCCAGTGCAGTGGTGCAAACTAAAGTACAGTGGTGTAGAGTGCCTTGGCATAGAGTGGTGCAGAATAAAGTGCAGTGGTGTACCATGCATTGACTTAGAGTGCAGTGGCATTGAGTAGTGGTGCAAAGTAGATTATATTGTCATAGCATGCAGTGGTTTAGAGTACAATGGTGCAGAGTAAAGTAGAGTGGGGTAGGGCGAAGTGGTGTACAGAGGAGTGGTGTAGAGAAGAGAGAGCAGAGTGTTGTAGAGTGCAGTGGCATAAATTGCACTGGAATGGAGTAGAGTGGTGCAAAGTACAGTACAGTACAATGGTGCAGAGTGCAGTAGTGTAGTGTGGGGCAGAGTAGAGTGCAGAGGCATAGACTGCAGTGGCGTAGAGTGCGGTGGTGTGGAGTAGAGTGGCGTAGAATGAAGTGGGATAGAGTAAAGTGGTGTGGAGTAGAGTAGGCTGGCATACATTAGAGTGGCATACAGTAGAGTGGTATTGTGTGGAGTTGAGTGGGATAGAGTGGAATTGTTTGGAGTCAAGAGGAGTGGTGTGACAGAGTGTAGTGGAGTGGCATAGAGTGGAATGGCATAGAGTAGTGTGGAATGGCATATAGTAGAGTGAAGTGGCATAGAGTAGAGTGGAGTAGGCTGGCATAGAGTACAGTGGCATAGAGTAAAACAGTGCAGAGTAGAATGCATTTGGTTGGAGTGCAGTGGCGTAGAGTAGAGTGGTACAGAGTACAGTACAGTTGTACAGAGTGCAGTGGCATAGAGTAAAGTGGTACAGAGTAGAGTAAAGCGGCATAGTCTGCAGTGGTGTACACTGCAGTGGCATAGAGTGGTGCACAGTAGAGTAGAGCAGCATATAGTGCACTGGGGTAGAGTGCAGATTAGAGTAGACTGACGTACAGTGCAGTGGCATACAATGGAGTAGTGTACAGTGCAGTGGTGTAGAGTGCAGTGGCATAGAATAGAATGACACAGAGTGTAGTGGCATAGAGTGTAGTGGCATAGAAAGTGGTAACGTACAGTAGAGTAGTGCAAAGTAGAGTAGAGTGCCGCAGAGTGCAGTGGCATAGAGAGCAAGGTTAAAGAGTGCAGTGCTATAGAATACAGTGGCATAGAGTGCAGTGGGTGAAGAGAACAGTTCAGTGGTGTATAATGCAGTGACATAGTGTAGAGTGATACAGAGTACAGTACAATGGCATAGAGTAGAGTGGTGCAGAACAGAGTGGCATAGAGTGCAATGGTGTAGAGTGGTGCAGAGTAGAGAGCAGAAGAGTAGAGTTCACTGGCATAGAGTGCAGTGGCATAGAGCCCTGTGGCGTACAGTAGAGTAGTGCAGAGTAGATTGGGGCAGAGTGTAGTGGCGCAGAGTGGCACAAAGTATGCACTGACATAGAGTAGAGTGGTGTAGTGTATTATACAACTCGCTCCTCTTAATTTTTTTTCTATCATTTCAAAAGTACCACAGTACTTTCTTGATACTTTCGAGAACGTACGGTTTCCCTGCATAAACTTTGTAAAAAATATATGAATCAATAAAAATAATTTTCTCTACCTCTACACATTTTGCTTAACTGTTTCATGTCTTCCTATACATTTCAAAAACACTAATAATGTAGAGTTTACTTTAAAACACAGAACAAAGACAAAGCATGGTCTAAACAATAGGACAGCTATTTTATTTTTTAAGGGCTTTTATTATCCAGCAGTATTTTGTTTCGTCATTGCCATGTACTGCAGTATTATACGAAGATACAGTGTTACACTGCAGCACCATATATCACTAAGATTTTGTCCCTTATAACTTAAAAACTGCTAAACCAATTCAGATCAAATAGCAAAAAGACTCTTCCCAGTCCATTATCTACATTCCTGCCAACATTCATGTAAATCCGTTCAGCCATTTTGTTGCTGCATCTGAGTAAAACGTCTATGGAAAATGCATTGGTGGAAAAATGTGTTTTGGGCCCCCCCCCCTTTTTTTATACCCCCTTAACTAATCACCACAAAACTTTATATCATCAGCCAATGGAAAAACAATAATAGGTCTGCAAAGTTTCATGGAGATTCATCAAACAGTGACAAAATTATTACAAAGCAAACATCTGAGGAATTCCTATCTCTGGGAATCCTTACTATAGAGTAGCTACTGCCGCTCTGTAATTTATATATATGTGTAGTTTAAGGTTAAAAAAGAAGGAAAAAAATACAAATATACATATATATATATATGAGTGTATATACATATATATACACATGTGTATATATATATATACATATATATATATGTGTGTATATATATATATATTCACTTAAAAAACCATAGGTTTCACACATGTTATAGTTAGGTGGACATTTCACTCGTAAAAAACCAATGAAATTCCCCTGTTACAGTTAGTTGAGATAACTGTAACTCGCGCGCCCGCAATCCTCTGCTCATGACGTCACATATTACATCACTCATGACATGGTCAGTGGCATCACTCATGACATCACTGATGACATCATCCTTGTGATAGAGTGGCGGTCGAGCGAGTTATAGTTATCTCAACTAACTATAACGGGGGAATTTCATTGGTTTTTTGCGAGTGAAATGTCCACCTAACTATAACATGTGTGAAAACCTATGGTTTTTTAAGTGAATTTGCAAGGTTTTTTAAATGCTAATTCCTAACTATAATGTGTGTGAAACCTATGTTTTTTTCAGTGAATTTGTATGGTTTTTTAAATGCTAAGTTATGTATTTATTATTATTTTTTTTCTATATTTATTTGACAATAAACTACGTATTACATTTTTTTCTTTTTTTTTTCTTCTTTTTTTTATATGCCCCTAGCAGTGCGCAATCTGCCGCGTACCGTGACAGTTCCGATTTGGTCAGCATTGGTTTTGCTGACCAAATCGGAACTGTCACGGTACGCATTTCATAGCCCTACGCCTTTTGCCTACCAAAATATGACCAATATTGGATTAATTTGAAAACGTTGGGGCATAATTCTGTTCCGGACCAGAATACAAGTCCAAATAGGGTCTCATCGTTTCTATAAGAAGATCTGAATTTTCATGGATTACTTTTTGGGACTCATCTACTACATATTGAAGCCTTGAAAAAGTTATTTATAACAAAACATGTGTCGGCTGCTGGTTTGATGCCTGATGGGAAGATTATTGTGTCAAGTCTTACAATTTTGGAATACAGTGCCATTACTTCCAAATATATGGTCTAAGTTGTATATTCCATATGTGCATTAAACTGTACAGCAAGTAGAAAAAAATCTTTGTTTGCTGCTATGTTCTAAGTTACATGCATAGAAAAAGAGTTATCAAACAATAATGAATTGATTTGAGTGCCGAGGTTTATCCAATTGTTTTGATACTATTACTGGGTCCTTTGGGCCTCAGTGGACGAACACCTTAGGTAGTGGGGTGTTTGTTTTTTAACCTTGAGGGGCACCAATACTATGATGTCAATACATAATGCACACATAGAGAGTGATATGCTACCGATGATACCACCACTACCATTTGTAAATATTATATATATATATATATATATATATATATATATATATATATATATATTACCTACTGGCGGTCGCCAGTAGGTAGTTATAGTTAGGACCACGTTTCCATAGGAAAACCTCAACATTCTATTTTGAATAACTTTGGCGCCGGTCGACGAATCCTCGCGAATTTCTCAAAATAGGTGGGGCGCTACGCTCCGCTCCTACCCTGAAAGTCTCGGGGGGATCCGTCAAGCGGGGGCTGAGATAAAAGGGGGGTCCCAAAACGCGTTTTTCCCATGCATTTTTCCATAGGACCTTTAGAACGAGCTACAGCCCGAACGGCTGAACAGAATTACTCAAAATTTGGCAGAGAGGTAGTCCCTAGGTCAAGGAAGTGCCTTTTGTAGGTTTGGTGTAAATCTGTTCAGTAGATTCTGAGAAAATAGCCTTTAAATCAATATATATATCTGAGCCCGCTTACGGTACGCTTACCGTACGCTTACGGTAAGCGTACGGTGGCGTGCGCGAGCGCGATTCTGATTGGCTCTTAGATCTTAGTAAACATTCGAATCGGCCGAAACCAGGAAGCGGCGGCCGCCATTTTGTGTATTTCACTCTGAAAAAAAAGAGTGAAAACAAGGAAAGGGGGCAATGAGGAGAGTTACAGACCCCCTAACAATTGTAAGGGGGTCAAAGAAGGACAGAAAAGTACAAAAAAAACATTTATTGATTTTAAAAAAAATCACGGGGTACGCGTACGGTGAGCTTACGGTAAGCGTACGGTAAAAAAAAAAATAATAAATAAATGAAAATCAGATTTAAGAGTTTAGAAATTAGGGAGCTCTAAAAAGAGCTGTTGTGTTTATGGAGTCATTTTTTTAGTGGTACCTACAAGTAAGTACCGATGCAGAGTCTAAGGTTCAAGAGGAAGACTCTGTTCCCTTCATCATTGAAGTGCACACCATCTCCTCTATAAATGTCTTGCATGTCGTAACGCAAGTTGTTGTGGTAAATGGCACCCATACCATAGTCACGGAGGAAAGCAGAAACAGATTTGTTGACGTGCTTTCTTGCTTTGTCAATCTGTGGACAGAAATGATTGGACCAGTTCCATTTTTGCCTTTGGCATATGTTGGAAAACACAAAGGCAGTTTTAGGGAAAAGTGTAAACAGTTGTGCAAAGGTGTCCTTCATAAGCATTTCCAGACCTACCCCAGTCAAAGTGCCTAGGTCATTGCCACCACAGTGCACTATTATGAGGTCAGGGTGTTGGATTTGAATGAAGGATTTCACCAATGGCATAAATTGGTGCCACTTTAACCCTCTCTGACCAATCCATTTAATGTCTACATTTGGCAAAGCAAGGTCTCTCACCATATCTGTTTTCTCTGCAAACTTTTCACTCCAGAAGACATAGCTGTGCCCTACAATCCACACTGTGAACATCTTCAAAGGAGAACTGGATGCACTCAGGAGGTGTCTTTCAGTAGAATGGCAATATGAAAAGAAAGACAGTTTGGAAATGGAGGCATACATATTTTTTACAAAACAAAAAGAACTGATTGGCTGTTTCATACCATTCTAGAAAAAAAACTAGGCTGTATGTGAAAATTAATAGAAGCATGTTTTGTATTGGTACAAAAAAATGTGTAACCAAAGAACAGTACTATGGATTTGCTGTTAGGTTTGAAAAGTCAAGCACTCTTGCTCTGTGGAATTGAAACATTGTGTGTCGAACTTCTGACCTAACTGCACACAGCAGTGTTCCATGAGCTGTTGCTATGGTAGCAGGCAGAAGTCAAGTTGGGGGAAGGGTACTAGGCAGAAGTCAAGTTGGGGGAAGGGTACTTTTGGAAAAGGGTTGGTTTTCAACCAATAGAAATGTGTCATTACATTTGAAAAAAAGGGGGAAGCACTGAGATTTGAAACTTACATGTATATGTGTGGAAAAATAGAGGGAAAGTTTGCCATTATCTGGTTCTGCTGAGAGGAGAGAGGTGAACACAACAGAGATCCTGGCTCTGATAATCTGCTGTTTGAGTGTCACATTTCTTTCACAACTAACTAATTTTAAAGGTGAGTTTACAGTTTGAGAGGGGATGTATGTGGTAACTTAAGAAATGAATAATAGAAATGGGAATTGTTTTTGTTGTAGTTACACATGGTGGTTTCATAATGTGTCAGTCTGTAAAAGTGATTTTCACTTGGCCCGAAAAAAAAAGAGCATTAAGTGTGCTTTCAAATTGGCAAAGAAATTTCGTTTTGGCACTAATGTGAAAACATGACTCTGTGTGCATAGAAGAATTATAGGCAGAGATTTATTGCGTCTTGCTCTGGTGATTTCACAGTTGCAGTAGATGGAAAGGGGGAGCGAATTTTTGGGGGAAGAAGCAGAGGCTTAGCACACACCCATGTGCTTGCCATGTATAGTCATGCACAGTAATTAGAAGCGAGTGGGGTTTTCAGGTTTAAGTCTGTAATGCAAATACATTCAGCATCAGTAAGGCTGGTTGCCCCTGCTGGAGTGTAGGCAGTCACAGAGAATACACACGGTGGTGCTCTGAAAAAAAAACAGCTTGGACATGTGCATTTAAATAAATTTAAAAAAAAGGTTTCAGAATGTGTCAGTCTGTAAAAGTGATTTCAAATTGTAAAAAGAGATTTTCACTTGGCCCGAAAAAAAAAGAGCAGTAAGTGTGCTTTCAAATTGGCAAAGAAATTTCGTTTTGGGACTAATGTGAAAACATGACTCTGTGTGCATAGAAGAATTATAGGCAGAGATTTATTGCGTCTTGCTCTGGTGATTTCACAGTTGCAGTAGATGGAAAGGGGGAGCGAATTTTTGGGGGAAGAAGCAGAGGCTTAGCACACACCCATGTGCTTGCCATGTATAGTCATGCACAGTAATTAGAAGCGAGTGGGGTTTTCAGGTTTAAGTCTGTAATGCAAATACATTCAGCATCACTAAGGCTGGTTGCCCCTGCTGGAGTGTAGGCAGTCACAGAGAATACACACGGTGGTGGTCTGAAAAAAAAACAGCTTGGACATGTGCATTTAAATAAATTTAAAAAAAATGTTTCAGAATGTGTCAGTCTGTAAAAGTGATTTCAAATTGTAAAAAGAGATTTTCACTTGGCCCGAAAAAAAAAGAGCAGTAAGTGTGCTTTCAAATTGGCAAAGAAATTTCGTTTTGGCACTAATGTGAAAACATGACTGTGTGCATAGAAGAATTATAGGCAGAGATTTATTGCGTCTTGCTCTGGTGATTTCACAGTTGCAGTAGATGGAAAGGGGGAGCGAATTTTTGGGGGAAGAAGCAGAGGCTTAGCACACACCCATGTGCTTGCCATGTATAGTCATGCACAGTAATTAGAAGCGAGTGGGGTTTTCAGGTTTAAGTCTGTAATGCAAATACATTCAGCATCACTAAGGCTGGTTGCCCCTGCTGGAGTGTAGGCAGTCACAGAGAATACACACGGTGGTGGTCTGAAAAAAAAACAGCTTGGACATGTGCATTTAAATAAATTTAAAAAAAAGGTTTCAGAATGTGTCAGTCTGTAAAAGTGATTTCAAATTGTAAAAAGAGATTTTCACTTGGCCCGAAAAAAAAAGAGCAGTAAGTGTGCTTTCAAATTGGCAAAGAAATTTCGTTTTGGCACTAATGTGAAAACATGACTCTGTGTGCATAGAAGAATTATAGGCAGAGATTTATTGCGTCTTGCTCTGGTGATTTCACAGTTGCAGTAGATGGAAAGGGGGAGCGAATTTTTGGGGGAAGAAGCAGAGGCTTAGCACACACCCATGTGCTTGCCATGTATAGTCATGCACAGTAATTAGAAGCGAGTGGGGTTTTCAGGTTTAAGTCTGTAATGCAAATACATTCAGCATCAGTAAGGCTGGTTGCCCCTGCTGGAGTGTAGGCAGTCACAGAGAATACACACGGTGGTGCTCTGAAAAAAAAACAGCTTGGACATGTGCATTTAAATAAATTTAAAAAAAAGGTTTCAGAATGTGTCAGTCTGTAAAAGTGATTTCAAATTGTAAAAAGAGATTTTCACTTGGCCCGAAAAAAAAAGAGCAGTAAGTGTGCTTTCAAATTGGCAAAGAAATTTCGTTTTGGCACTAATGTGAAAACATGACTCTGTGTGCATAGAAGAATTATAGGCAGAGATTTATTGCGTCTTGCTCTGGTGATTTCACAGTTGCAGTAGATGGAAAAGAGGAGCGAATTTTTGGGGGAAGAAGCAGAGGCTTAGCACACACCCATGTGCTTGCCATGTATAGTCATGCACAGTAATTAGAAGCGAGTGGGGTTTTCAGGTTTAAGTCTGTAATGCAAATACATTCAGCATCACTAAGGCTGGTTGCCCTTGCTGGAGTGTAGCAATGTAAATATGTGTACTGTATTATAAAATGGTTTAAAAATATTAATACTTTTTTCTTTTTTTTCAGATCGATATAGAAATTTTTTGGAAACTACAACCATTTTAAAAACTATTTTTTAAAAAAACAAATGAATAAATATTTTTTTGAGTGAGTATGGTAAGTCAATAATAATAATTGTAGTCTCTCAAGGACCTTGTAATGTGATAAATGATTTTTAGTGTTTTTTTTACAAAATAAAAAAAAGGTACGCTTACCGTACGCGTACGGTAAAAAAAAATAAAAAAAAGTTTTTAAAAACATATGTAAAAAAAAGATGAAAGATAAGGTTGGCTCTTAAAAGAACCGTTGTGTTCATGCAGGGACAGAGGAAAGAAAGATTGGGAATATTAGACGGTACGACAAGTGTGCTGATCTATTTTACTGTTCACCAGGGAAACACTGGTCTCCCTATAAGTAATTAGATCGTGACAAGTGGCGCACCGTACTTCAACCCTCGCAAACCGAGGGTTAATTTCCAGAGGGCCAGCAAAAGGAGATTCTCCCCCCACAGATGAAGGGCTCACCTGACCTGCAGAAGAAGGAGTCTGCCCTGCAGGTGATGGTCCAGGCTGAGCTGCTGTGGATGTACTGGCTCGTCTTTCTGAAGAGTTACCTCCAAAAAGATGACCATGTGTCCTTCTGTGTACTTCCTGGAGGTGTCTCTTCATGGTGTGATTCCCAAAGGAATACTTCCTGTTAGGATTACCTCTAGAAAGTACACGCTTACACAGCTTGCAAGTAACTAAGGGTGCATTCACCTTTTGCTGGCCTTCTGGAAAAGTAAAATAATCCCAAACATAAGAAGGCTTTACTTTCCTCGCTCTCTGCCTCAAGACAGTGCTGCTGGTGCTAGCCTCACTCTCAGAAGAGCTCTGCTGTTCTGCCATCGTATCCCAAAGACAAACCAGCTCCTTCTCCCAAGGGATCACAAGCAGAAATGAGGGGAATGGGTGTGGTGTAGGAGAGTTCTAGAACTGAAAGTAGTTTCAACCAATCAAAAGTTGTGTTTCAAGATCACATGACCTACCGTACGCTTACGGTACGCTTACGGTACGCTTACGGCAAAAAGTACGCGTGCGCGTAAAAAAGACACGCGCTTGCGCGCATGCGCATAACAGTCACTCCCCGGCACTTCCGCGTAACGTACGCGTGTTGCGTAAGCGCGCACGCGTCCCACGCGCAGTACGCGCGGCTACGCAAAGTACGTAACTATACGCAAGCAGCGTAGATAGATTACGGGCGTTGCGTAAACCGTACGCTTACCGTGAGCTTACGGTACGCGTACTATAAAAAAAAAAAAAAAAAAAACTGGAAATACATTTTACATGTTTATTTTAAAAAATATATATAAAAAAAATATTTAAGGATTTTAAAAATTTAAGCATAGTCTTTATAAAAGATAAGAAAATTTAATTAAAAATATGTTTGAAAAAAATGAAGAATAAAAAAAAAAAATAGCATTTAAAAAACCTTGCAAATTCACTGAAAAAACCATGGGTTTCACACACGTTATAGTTAGGAATTAGCATTTAAAAAACCTTGCAAATTCACTGAAAAAACCATGGGTTTCACACACGTTATAGTTAGGAATTAGCATTTAAAAAACCTTAGAAATTCACTGAAAAAACCATAGGTTTCACACACGTTATAGTTAGGAATTAGCATTTAAAAAACCTTAGAAATTCAGTGAAAAAACCATAGGTTTCACACATGTTATAGTTAGCTGGACATTTTACTCGTAAAAAACCAATGAAATTGCCCCGTTATAGTTAGTTCAGCTAACTATAACTCGCGCGCCCGCAATGCACTGCTGATGACGTCACATATTACATCACTCATGACATGGTCAGTGACATCACTCATGACATCACTGATGACATCTCAAATGACATCACTGATGACATCACTGATGACATCATCCAGTGAATGTGTGTTTTTCTGAAAATTAAATATGTTTTATATATGTGTATCTCAAGGTCGATGGAAGAATAAATGGGTATATAAGTGTCTAAATGGATGATTTGTTTTTGAAAAATTGATTGTGTTACTGACTGATTAAGTGTATCTCTCACTTTGTGTATAAGTGGCTGCATGGGTTGGTGAGTAGCTACATGGGTGTCTATATAGGTTATTAGTTGTTTTTTTGAGTATCAGTCTGAGTGTCTGTATGGTACGGTGGGGGGTATTACGTAGTGCATAGATGCATGAATGAGTGACTCACTGTTTGTATGTGTTGAAGACAGCATGTGTGCAGGACTGTATGGGTGGATGAGTGTGTGTATGGGTGTGTTAGTGAGTGAATGACTGTCTCAATAGTGTCTTCAGGAGTAACTACATATGTTTTTAACTAGTATATGTGACTATTGGTGTATATATGTGAGTATATGTGAGAGGGAGAGATTGAAAGAGTTCCTGTATGAATAAGTATGTGTTTCTATAAGTGATTGTTTAAAAGACTAAGTATGTGTAAGTTTCCGTAGAAGTAAGTATGGTGGTGTGTGTATTACTGTATATGCAAGTAAATGTATGTTTTATTCTTTATTAGCATGAGTGACTATGTGTGTGAGTAACTCTATGGATGAGTGGCATTGTGTAACAGGATGTATAGATGTATGAGTACATATGATGAGTGAGTACATGTATGAGTGACTGTATAGGACTGTTGGTGAATGAGTGGATGTGTATGTGGATCTTAGAATTACTGAAGAGGTTGTTGTAACTGGTATTGGTATGTCCATTGTTTTGAAATTTTTAGTCTCTATTTTTGAATGTGTGTATCAAAGCTTATATTAAGGTGAGAGGAGGTCTGCCACTCTATCACAAGGATGATGTCATCAGTGATGTCATCAGTGATGTCATTTGAGATGTCATCAGTGATGTCATGAGTGATGTCACTGACCATGTCATGAGTGATGTAATATGTGACGTCATCAGCAGTGCATTGCGGGCGCGCGAGTTATAGTTAGCTGAACTAACTATAACGGGGCAATTTCATTGGTTTTTTACGAGTAAAATGTCCAGCTAACTATAACATGTGTGAAACCTATGGTTTTTTCACTGAATTTCTAAGGTTTTTTAAATGCTAATTCCTAACTATAACGTGTGTGAAACCTATGGTTTTTTCAGTGAATATATATATATATCAGGCTCACTGGGGATGTCCAACATGCAAGCCGCACTCGGACACAGGACAGCCTTCCCCAAACCAGCTTTATTGACGGTACAAACAGCCACTCTTTCCAGAAAGCATCAGACCGCTGCCCTGACGCGTTACGAGTTCTCCTCTTCTTCAAAGGGTGGGGCAGTCCGAAAGTGCATGTGTGGGCGTCACCTTCCTTTTGTGCGTGATCGTACGCCATGGATTGGCTTCTCTGGATGAGGTAAGTACGTTGCTTTCTGGGAGGTGAAGTCTTTAATATTTCCATCAATTGGATGCACTTTCATTAAAATGCAGATTCAAGGCTCTCGATGAGCCCCGGGAAGTGTGGCTGCTCTTATCCTCGTCATGTGCCTCACTTTCAGAGCCCTGTGTATCACGAGCTCCGTGACCTCCATATTTCGAAGTGGTGCAGGCTTAGCGGCAGGACGGCCGCTTGTTATATCAGGCTCACTGGGGATGTCCAACATGCAAGCCGCACTCGGACACAGGACAGCCTTCCCCAAACCAGCTTTATTGACGGTACAAACAGCCACTCTTTCCAGAAAGCATCAGACCGCTGCCCTGACGCGTTTCGAGTTCTCCTCTTCTTCAAAGGGTGGGGCAGTCCGAAAGTGCATGTGTGGGCGTCACCTTCCTTTTGTGCGTGATCGTACGCCATGGATTGGCTTCTCTGGATGAGGTAAGTACGTTGCTTTCTGGGAGGTGAAGTCTTTAATATTTCCATCAATTGGATGCACTTTCATTAAAATGCAGATTCAAGGCTCTCGATGAGCCCCGGGAAGTGTGGCTGCTCTTATCCTCGTCATGTGCCTCACTTTCAGAGCCCTGTGTATCACGAGCTCCGTGACCTCCATATTTCGAAGTGGTGCAGGCTTAGCGGCAGGACGGCCGCTTGTTATATCAGGCTCACTGGGGATGTCCAACATGCAAGCCGCACTCGGACACAGGACAGCCTTCCCCAAACCAGCTTTATTGACGGTACAAACAGCCACTCTTTCCAGAAAGCATCAGACCGCTGCCCTGACGCGTTTCGAGTTCTCCTCTTCTTCAAAGGGTGGGGCAGTCCGAAAGTGCATGTGTGGGCGTCACCTTCCTTTTGTGCGTGATCGTACGCCATGGATTGGCTTCTCTGGATGAGGTAAGTACGTTGCTTTCTGGGAGGTGAAGTCTTTAATATTTCCATCAATTGGATGCACTTTCATTAAAATGCAGATTCAAGGCTCTCGATGAGCCCCGGGAAGTGTGGCTGCTCTTATCCTCGTCATGTGCCTCACTTTCAGAGCCCTGTGTATCACGAGCTCCGTGACCTCCATATTTCGAAGTGGTGCAGGCTTAGCGGCAGGACGGCCGCTTGTTATATCAGGCTCACTGGGGATGTCCAACATGCAAGCCGCACTCGGACACAGGACAGCCTTCCCCAAACCAGCTTTATTGACGGTACAAACAGCCACTCTTTCCAGAAAGCATCAGACCGCTGCCCTGACGCGTTTCGAGTTCTCCTCTTCTTCAAAGGGTGGGGCAGTCCGAAAGTGCATGTGTGGGCGTCACCTTCCTTTTGTGCGTGATCGTACGCCATGGATTGGCTTCTCTGGATGAGGTAAGTACGTTGCTTTCTGGGAGGTGAAGTCTTTAATATTTCCATCAATTGGATGCACTTTCATTAAAATGCAGATTCAAGGCTCTCGATGAGCCCCGGGAAGTGTGGCTGCTCTTATCCTTGTCATGTGCCTCACTTTCAGAGCCCTGTGTATCACGAGCTCCGTGACCTCCATATTTCGAAGTGGTGCAGGCTTAGCGGCAGGACGGCCGCTTGTTATATCAGGCTCACTGGGGATGTCCAACATGCAAGCCGCACTCGGACACAGGACAGCCTTCCCCAAACCAGCTTTATTGACGGTACAAACAGCCACTCTTTCCAGAAAGCATCAGACCGCTGCCCTGACGCGTTTCGAGTTCTCCTCTTCTTCAAAGGGTGGGGCAGTCCGAAAGTGCATGTGTGGGCGTCACCTTCCTTTTGTGCGTGATCGTACGCCATGGATTGGCTTCTCTGGATGAGGTAAGTACGTTGCTTTCTGGGAGGTGAAGTCTTTAATATTTCCATCAATTGGATGCACTTTCATTAAAATGCAGATTCAAGGCTCTCGATGAGCCCCGGGAAGTGTGGCTGCTCTTATCCTCGTCATGTGCCTCACTTTCAGAGCCCTGTGTATCACGAGCTCCGTGACCTCCATATTTCGAAGTGGTGCAGGCTTAGCGGCAGGACGGCCGCTTGTTATATCAGGCTCACTGGGGATGTCCAACATGCAAGCCGCACTCGGACACAGGACAGCCTTCCCCAAACCAGCTTTATTGACGGTACAAACAGCCACTCTTTCCAGAAAGCATCAGACCGCTGCCCTGACGCGTTTCGAGTTCTCCTCTTCTTCAAAGGGTGGGGCAGTCCGAAAGTGCATGTGTGGGCGTCACCTTCCTTTTGTGCGTGATCGTACGCCATGGATTGGCTTCTCTGGATGAGGTAAGTACGTTGCTTTCTGGGAGGTGAAGTCTTTAATATTTCCATCAATTGGATGCACTTTCATTAAAATGCAGATTCAAGGCTCTCGATGAGCCCCGGGAAGTGTGGCTGCTCTTATCCTCGTCATGTGCCTCACTTTCAGAGCCCTGTGTATCACGAGCTCCGTGACCTCCATATTTCGAAGTGGTGCAGGCTTAGCGGCAGGACGGCCGCTTGTTATATCAGGCTCACTGGGGATGTCCAACATGCAAGCCGCACTCGGACACAGGACAGCCTTCCCCAAACCAGCTTTATTGACGGTACAAACAGCCACTCTTTCCAGAAAGCATCAGACCGCTGCCCTGACGCGTTTCGAGTTCTCCTCTTCTTCAAAGGGTGGGGCAGTCCGAAAGTGCATGTGTGGGCGTCACCTTCCTTTTGTGCGTGATCGTACGCCATGGATTGGCTTCTCTGGATGAGGTAAGTACGTTGCTTTCTGGGAGGTGAAGTCTTTAATATTTCCATCAATTGGATGCACTTTCATTAAAATGCAGATTCAAGGCTCTCGATGAGCCCCGGGAAGTGTGGCTGCTCTTATCCTCGTCATGTGCCTCACTTTCAGAGCCCTGTGTATCACGAGCTCCGTGACCTCCATATTTCGAAGTGGTGCAGGCTTAGCGGCAGGACGGCCGCTTGTTATATCAGGCTCACTGGGGATGTCCAACATGCAAGCCGCACTCGGACACAGGACAGCCTTCCCCAAACCAGCTTTATTGACGGTACAAACAGCCACTCTTTCCAGAAAGCATCAGACCGCTGCCCTGACGCGTTTCGAGTTCTCCTCTTCTTCAAAGGGTGGGGCAGTCCGAAAGTGCATGTGTGGGCGTCACCTTCCTTTTGTGCGTGATCGTACGCCATGGATTGGCTTCTCTGGATGAGGTAAGTACGTTGCTTTCTGGGAGGTGAAGTCTTTAATATTTCCATCAATTGGATGCACTTTCATTAAAATGCAGATTCAAGGCTCTCGATGAGCCCCGGGAAGTGTGGCTGCTCTTATCCTCGTCATGTGCCTCACTTTCAGAGCCCTGTGTATCACGAGCTCCGTGACCTCCATATTTCGAAGTGGTGCAGGCTTAGCGGCAGGACGGCCGCTTGTTATATCAGGCTCACTGGGGATGTCCAACATGCAAGCCGCACTCGGACACAGGACAGCCTTCCCCAAACCAGCTTTATTGACGGTACAAACAGCCACTCTTTCCAGAAAGCATCAGACCGCTGCCCTGACGCGTTTCGAGTTCTCCTCTTCTTCAAAGGGTGGGGCAGTCCGAAAGTGCATGTGTGGGCGTCACCTTCCTTTTGTGCGTGATCGTACGCCATGGATTGGCTTCTCTGGATGAGGTAAGTACGTTGCTTTCTGGGAGGTGAAGTCTTTAATATTTCCATCAATTGGATGCACTTTCATTAAAATGCAGATTCAAGGCTCTCGATGAGCCCCGGGAAGTGTGGCTGCTCTTATCCTCGTCATGTGCCTCACTTTCAGAGCCCTGTGTATCACGAGCTCCGTGACCTCCATATTTCGAAGTGGTGCAGGCTTAGCGGCAGGACGGCCGCTTGTTATATCAGGCTCACTGGGGATGTCCAACATGCAAGCCGCACTCGGACACAGGACAGCCTTCCCCAAACCAGCTTTATTGACGGTACAAACAGCCACTCTTTCCAGAAAGCATCAGACCGCTGCCCTGACGCGTTTCGAGTTCTCCTCTTCTTCAAAGGGTGGGGCAGTCCGAAAGTGCATGTGTGGGCGTCACCTTCCTTTTGTGCGTGATCGTACGCCATGGATTGGCTTCTCTGGATGAGGTAAGTACGTTGCTTTCTGGGAGGTGAAGTCTTTAATATTTCCATCAATTGGATGCACTTTCATTAAAATGCAGATTCAAGGCTCTCGATGAGCCCCGGGAAGTGTGGCTGCTCTTATCCTCGTCATGTGCCTCACTTTCAGAGCCCTGTGTATCACGAGCTCCGTGACCTCCATATTTCGAAGTGGTGCAGGCTTAGCGGCAGGACGGCCGCTTGTTATATCAGGCTCACTGGGGATGTCCAACATGCAAGCCGCACTCGGACACAGGACAGCCTTCCCCACACCAGCTTTATTGACGGTACAAACAGCCACTCTTTCCAGAAAGCATCAGACCGCTGCCCTGACGCGTTTCGAGTTCTCCTCTTCTTCAAAGGGTGGGGCAGTCCGAAAGTGCATGTGTGGGCGTCACCTTCCTTTTGTGCGTGATCGTACGCCATGGATTGGCTTCTCTGGATGAGGTAAGTACGTTGCTTTCTGGGAGGTGAAGTCTTTAATATTTCCATCAATTGGATGCACTTTCATTAAAATGCAGATTCAAGGCTCTCGATGAGCCCCGGGAAGTGTGGCTGCTCTTATCCTCGTCATGTGCCTCACTTTCAGAGCCCTGTGTATCACGAGCTCCGTGACCTCCATATTTCGAAGTGGTGCAGGCTTAGCGGCAGGACGGCCGCTTGGTATATCAGGCTCACTGGGGATGTCCAACATGCAAGCCGCACTCGGACACGAGACAGCCTTCCCCAAACCAGCTTTATTGACGGTACAAACAGCCACTCTTTCCAGAAAGCATCAGACCGCTGCCCTGACGCGTTTCGAGTTCTCCTCTTCTTCAAAGGGTGGGGCAGTCCGAAAGTGCATGTGTGGGCGTCACCTTCCTTTTGTGCGTGATCGTACGCCATGGATTGGCTTCTCTGGATGAGGTAAGTACGTTGCTTTCTGGGAGGTGAAGTCTTTAATATTTCCATCAATTGGATGCACTTTCATTAAAATGCAGATTCAAGGCTCTCGATGAGCCCCGGGAAGTGTGGCTGCTCTTATCCTCGTCATGTGCCTCACTTTCAGAGCCCTGTGTATCACGAGCTCCGTGACCTCCATATTTCGAAGTGGTGCAGGCTTAGCGGCAGGACGGCCGCTTGTTATATCAGGCTCACTGGGGATGTCCAACATGCAAGCCGCACTCGGACACAGGACAGCCTTCCCCAAACCAGCTTTATTGACGGTACAAACAGCCACTCTTTCCAGAAAGCATCAGACCGCTGCCCTGACGCGTTTCGAGTTCTCCTCTTCTTCAAAGGGTGGGGCAGTCCGAAAGTGCATGTGTGGGCGTCACCTTCCTTTTGTGCGTGATCGTACGCCATGGATTGGCTTCTCTGGATGAGGTAAGTACGTTGCTTTCTGGGAGGTGAAGTCTTTAATATTTCCATCAATTGGATGCACTTTCATTAAAATGCAGATTCAAGGCTCTCGATGAGCCCCGGGAAGCGTGGCTGCTCTTATCCTCGTCATGTGCCTCACTTTCAGAGCCCTGTGTATCACGAGCTCCGTGACCTCCATATTTCGAAGTGGTGCAGGCTTAGCGGCAGGACGGCCGCTTGTTATATCAGGCTCACTGGGGATGTCCAACATGCAAGCCGCACTCGGACACAGGACAGCATTCCCCAAACCAGCTTTATTGACGGTACAAACAGCCACTCTTTCCAGAAAGCATCAGACCGCTGCCCTGACGCGTTTCGAGTTCTCCTCTTCTTCAAAGGGTGGGGCAGTCCGAAAGTGCATGTGTGGGCGTCACCTTCCTTTTGTGCGTGATCGTACGCCATGGATTGGCTTCTCTGGATGAGGTAAGTACGTTGCTTTCTGGGAGGTGAAGTCTTTAATATTTCCATCAATTGGATGCACTTTCATTAAAATGCAGATTCAAGGCTCTCGATGAGCCCCGGGAAGCGTGGCTGCTCTTATCCTCGTCATGTGCCTCACTTTCAGAGCCCTGTGTATCACGAGCTCCGTGACCTCCATATTTCGAAGTGGTGCAGGCTTAGCGGCAGGACGGCCGCTTGTTATATCAGGCTCACTGGGGATGTCCAACATGCAAGCCGCACTCGGACACAGGACAGCCTTCCCCAAACCAGCTTTATTGACGGTACAAACAGCCACTCTTTCCAGAAAGCATCAGACCGCTGCCCTGACGCGTTTCGAGTTCTCCTCTTCTTCAAAGGGTGGGGCAGTCCGAAAGTGCATGTGTGGGCGTCACCTTCCTTTTGTGCGTGATCGTACGCCATGGATTGGCTTCTCTGGATGAGGTAAGTACGTTGCTTTCTGGGAGGTGAAGTCTTTAATATTTCCATCAATTGGATGCACTTTCATTAAAATGCAGATTCAAGGCTCTCGATGAGCCCCGGGAAGTGTGGCTGCTCTTATCCTCGTCATGTGCCTCACTTTCAGAGCCCTGTGTATCACGAGCTCCGTGACCTCCATATTTCGAAGTGGTGCAGGCTTAGCGGCAGGACGGCCGCTTGTTATATCAGGCTCACTGGGGATGTCCAACATGCAAGCCGCACTCGGACACAGGACAGCCTTCCCCAAACCAGCTTTATTGACGGTACAAACAGCCACTCTTTCCAGAAAGCATCAGACCGCTGCCCTGACGCGTTTCGAGTTCTCCTCTTCTTCAAAGGGTGGGGCAGTCCGAAAGTGCATGTGTGGGCGTCACCTTCCTTTTGTGCGTGATCGTACGCCATGGATTGGCTTCTCTGGATGAGGTAAGTACGTTGCTTTCTGGGAGGTGAAGTCTTTAATATTTCCATCAATTGGATGCACTTTCATTAAAATGCAGATTCAAGGCTCTCGATGAGCCCCGGGAAGTGTGGCTGCTCTTATCCTCGTCATGTGCCTCACTTTCAGAGCCCTGTGTATCACGAGCTCCGTGACCTCCATATTTCGAAGTGGTGCAGGCTTAGCGGCAGGACGGCCGCTTGTTATATCAGGCTCACTGGGGATGTCCAACATGCATGTTGGACATCCCCAGTGAGCCTGATATATATATATATATATATATATATATATATATATATATATATATATATATCACACATAGGGATTGCGCACATCACTACGCAGGCAGCAGCGTGAAATCAAACTGCATACATTCCATTTAGCCATACGCATTTCGAGCTCCCTTGAGCTCTTGATCACTGGCGGCATGAAGAGGGAAACAGGTAAGTAAGAACAGCTGACTTTTATTCAATACGAAGTCCCGCCCATGTGGGCGTCTCAAGGCATGCTGGTCAATGTAGTTCCATATATTGCCTGACAAACTTCCACGTTCATTAACCAAGTGGAACCTGCTCCCTCTCCAAATAAATATCACTCCTGTAAGGTAGGAACGTTCTGCCAGTCCTATTCTCCGCTACTCAATCTTCAAGCGGGTGAGGCTCCCAATGTCCCGCACGCACTCGTGATTCTTCGTGCAGAGGGACCGCAAAATCAGCGGCGGGGCTTTCTAGCAGCCGGACTAGCTGCATTAACATAAACACCAAGGTTGTCCCCAAGAGAAAGCCACACACATAGGGATTGCGCACATCACTACGCAGGCAGCAGCGTGAAATCAAACTGCATACATTCCATTTAGCCATACGCGTTTCGAGCTCCCTTGAGCTCTTGATCACTGGCGGCATGAAGAGGGAAACAGGTAAGTAAGAACAGCTGACTTTTATTCAATACGAAGTCCCGCCCATGTCGGCGTTTCAAGGCATGCTGGTCAATGTAGTTCCATATATTGCCTGACAAACTTCCATGTTCATTAACCAAGTGGAACCTGCTCCCTCTCCAAATAAATATCACTCCTGTAAGGTAGGAACGTTCTGCCAGTCCTATTCTCCGCTACTCAATCTTCAAGCGGGTGAGGCTCCCAATGTCCTGCACGCACTCGTGATTCTTCGTGCAGAGGGACCGCAAAATCAGCGGCGGCGCATTCTCTCAGCCGGACTAGCTGCATTAACATAAACACCAAGGTTGTCCCCAAGAGAAAGCCACACACATAGGGATTGCGCACATCACTACGCAGACAGCAGCGTGAAATCAAACTGCATACATTCCATTCAGCCATACGCGTTTCGAGCTCACTTGAGCTCTTGATCACTGGCGGCATGAAGAGGGAAACAGGTAAGTAAGAACAGCTGACTTTTATTCAATACGAAGTCCCGCCCATGTGGGCGTCTCAAGGCATGCTGGTCAATGTAGTTCCATATATTGCCTGACAAACTTCCACGTTCATTAACCAAGTGGAACCTGCTCCCTCTCCAAATAAATATCAATCCTGTAAGGTAGGAACGTTCTGCCAGTCCTATTCTCCGCTACTCAATCTTCAAGCGGGTGAGGCTCCCAATGTCCCGCACGCACTCGTGATTCTTCGTGCAGAGGGACCGCAAAATCAGCGGCGGGGCTTTCTCGCAGCCGGACTAGCTGCATTAACATAAACACCAAGGTTGTCCCCAAGAGAAAGCCACACACATAGGGATTGCGCACATCACTAGGCAGGCAGCAGCGTGAAATCAAACTGCATACATTCCATTTAGCCATACGCGTTTCGAGCTCCCTTGAGCTCTTGATCACTGGCGGCATGAAGAGGGAAACAGGTAAGTAAGAACAGCTGACTTTTATTCAATACGAAGTCCCGCCCATGTGGGCGTCTCAAGGCATGCTGGTCAATGTAGTTCCATATATTGCCTGACAAACTTCCATGTTCATTAACCAAGTGGAACCTGCTCCCTCTCCAAATAAATATCACTCCTGTAAGGTAGGAACGTTCTGCCAGTCCTATTCTCCGCTACTCAATCTTCAAGCGGGTGAGGCTCCCAATGTCCCGCACGCACTCGTGATTCTTCGTGCAGAGGGACGAAGTGATGTGCGCAATCCCTATGTGTGTGGCTTTCTCTTGGGGACAACCTTGGTGTTTATGTTAATGCAGCTAGTCCGGCTGCGAGAAAGCCCCGCCGCTGATTTTGCGGTCCCTCTGCACGAAGAATCACGAGTGCGTGTGGGACATTGGGAGCCTCACCCGCTTGAAGATTGAGTAGCGGAGAATAGGACTGGCAGAACGTTCCTACCTTACAGGAGTGATATTTATTTGGAGAGGGAGCAGGTTCCACTTGGTTAATGAACGTGGAAGTTTGTCAGGCAATATATGGAACTACATTGACCAGCATGCCTTGAGACGCCAACATGGGCGGGACTTCGTATTGAATAAAAGTCAGCTGTTCTTACTTACCTGTTTCCCTCTTCATGCCGCCAGTGATCAAGAGCTCAAGGGAGCTCGAAACGCGTATAGCTAAATGGAATGTATGCAGTTTGATTTCACGCTGCTGCCTGCGAAGTGATGTGTGCAATCCCTATGTGTGTGGCTTTCTCTTGGGGACAACCTTGGTGTTTATGTTAATGCAGCTAGTCCGGCTGCGGGAAAGCCCCGCCGCTGATTTTGCGGTCCCTCTGCACGAAGAATCACAAGTGCGTGTGGGACATTGGGAGCCTCACCCGCTTGAAGATTGAGTAGCGGAGAATAGGACTGGCAGAACGTTCCTACCTTACAGGAGTGATATTTATTTGGAGAGGGAGCAGGTTCCACTTGGTTAATGAACGTGGAAGTTTGTCAGGCAATATATGGAACTACATTGACCAGCATGCCTTGAGACGCCCACATGGGCGGGACTTCGTATTGAATAAAAGTCAGCTGTTCTTACTTACCTGTTTCCCTCTTCATGCCGCCAGTGATCAAGAGCTCAAGGGAGCTCGAAACGCGTATGGCTAAATGGAATGTATGCAGTTTGATTTCACGCTGCTGCCTGCGAAGTGATGTGCGCAATCCCTATGTGTGTGGCTTTCTCTTGGGGACAACCTTGGTGTTTATGTTAATGCAGCTAGTCCGGCTGCGAGAAAGCCCCGCCGCTGATTTTGCGGTTCCTCTGCACGAAGAATCACGAGTGCGTGTGGGACATTGGGAGCCTCACCCGCTTGAAGATTGAGTAGCGGAGAATAGGACTGGCAGAACGTTCCTACCTTACAGGAGTGATATTTATTTGCAGAGGAAGCAGGTTCCACTTGGTTAATGAACGTGGAAGTTTGTCAGGCAATATATAGAACTACATTGACCAGCATGCCTTGAGACGCCCACATGGGCGGGACTTCGTATTCAATAAAAGTCAGCTGTTCTTACTTATCTGTTTCCCTCTTCATGCCGCCAGTGATCAAGAGCTCAAGGGAGCTCGAAACGCGTATGGCTAAATGGAATGTATGCAGTTTGATTTCACGCTGCTGCCTGCGAAGTGATGTGCGCAATCCCTATGTGTGTGGCTTTCTCTTGGGGACAACCTTGGTGTTTATGTTAATGCAGCTAGTCCGGCTGCGAGAAAGCCCCGCCGCTGATTTTGCGGTCCCTCTGCACGAAGAATCACAAGTGCGTGTGGGACATTGGGAGCCTCACCCGCTTGAAGATTGAGTAGCGGAGAATAGGACTGGCAGAACGTTCCTACCTTACAGGAGTGATATTTATTTGGAGAGGGAGCAGGTTCCACTTGGTTAATGAACGTGGAAGTTTGTCAGGCAATATATGGAACTACATTGACCAGCATGCCTTGAGACGCCCACATGGGCGGGACTTCGTATTGAATAAAAGTCAGCTGTTCTTACTTACCTGTTTCCCTCTTCATGCCGCCAGTGATCAAGAGCTCAAGGGAGCTCGAAACGCGTATG
The DNA here is from genome assembly GCF_964204655.1 of Triturus cristatus. Classification (NCBI taxonomy): domain Eukaryota; kingdom Metazoa; phylum Chordata; class Amphibia; order Caudata; family Salamandridae; genus Triturus; species Triturus cristatus. The sequence goes on along the minus strand of NC_140580.1, from coordinate 137,493,448 downwards.
GCTAAATGGAATGTATGCAGTTTGATTTCACGCTGCTGCCTGCGAAGTGATGTGCGCAATCCCTATGTGTGTGGCTTTCTCTTGGGGACAACCTTGGTGTTTATATATATATATATATATATATATATATATATATATATATATATATATATATATATATATATATATATATATATATATATATATTCACTGAAAAAACCATAGGTTTCACACATGTTATAGTTAGCGGAAATTTTAATCATAAAAAACCATTGAAATTCCCCCGTTATAGTTAGTGCAGGCAACTATAACTCACGCAACCGCAATCCTCTGCTGATGACATATGTGTCTTTATGAAAAAAAAATATTTGCAATATATGTATAGCTAAAATTTAATGGAAGAAGACATGGGCAAATAAGTGTCTAAATACACTATTAGCATCAGCAGAGGATTGCGGTTGCGTGAGTTATAGTTGCCTGCACTAACTATAACGGGGGAATTTCAATGGTTTTTTATGATTAAAATTTCCGCTAACTATAACATGTGTGAAACCTATGGTTTTTTCAGTGAATTTGCAAGGTTTTTTAAATGCTAATTCCTAACTATAACGTGTGTGAAACCTATGGTTTTTTCAGTGAATTTGTACGGTTTTTTAAATGCTAAGTTACTTTACGCCATTCGTGGCGTGCGCGCCCAGTTAACGCAGTTCGTTCCGTGCGCGCACGGTGCGCTTTGCGCACCGTGCGCGCACAGTGAGCACGCGGTGCGCTTCGCGCACCGCGCGCCCACTTTACGCAGTTAGTGCCGTGCACGCACGGTGGTCACGCGGTGCGCTGCGCTCACCGCGTGCCGACGTTACGCGGGATGTGCCATTTACGCACGATGCGCTTCGCGCACCGTGCGCACATGGAGGACATGTTATGCGCTTCGTTGTGAAAGGTAATCATTTATATTGTTATTTGAGTGTAATATGCCATGCTCACAAGGTGCCCTTCGGGCACCGTTTGCACACGGGGTGGGGATAGTGTGGATAGTATTTTTTTTTGTTATTTTTTACCGTACGCGTACGGTAAGCGTAATCGGCGATTTAAAAAAAAAAAAAAAATTGAATTTTGGGCCTTGGGGGTTCTTTGGGGACACCATCATCAATGCTAGGTGGTTAGGAACTGAATACATTGCCCCTTTAGATGTTTTTTGCCTTTGTTTTTGCTGCCTCACTCAGAGTGCGAGAGAGAAAATGGCGGCCGCCGCTTCCTGGTTTCGACCGATTCGAATGTTTACTTAGATCTAACAGCCAATCAGAATCGCGCTCGCGCACGTCACCGTACGCGTACGGTAAGCTTACCGTAAGCGCACCGTAAGCTGCCACAGATATATATATTGATTTAAATGCTATTTTCTCAGGATCTACTGAACAGATTTACACCAAACCTACAAAAGGCACTTCCTTGACCTGAGGACTACCTCTCTGCCAAATTTCAAGTAACTCTGTTCAGCCGTTCGGGCTGTAGCTGTGTCTAAAGGTCCTATGGAAAAATGCATGGGAAAAACGCGTTTTGGGACCCCCCGTTTTTCTCAGCCCCCGCTTGACGAATCCCCCCGAGACTTTCAGGGTAGGAGCGGAGCGTAGCGCCCCACCTATTTTGAAAATTTCGCGAGGATTCGTCGACCGGCGCCAAAGGTATTCCAAATAGAATGTTGCGGATTTCCTATGGAAACAGGGTCCTAACTATAACTATCTACTGGCGACCGCCAGTAGATAATATATATATATATATATATATATAAAATACACCCTCCTCCAGACGAAGAAGCAGAGGCCTCACAGGGGAACGTTGGAAGACCTTTAATGTGGCAGACAAATCGGGCATAATGCTTTTCGGCTTACGAGCCTTCTTCAGATGCCGCCATATTTAGGGTACTGCTCCACCCCACATTTGAATAGTAGATGCCTCTCCCATTGGCGGTAGTCCGCTTGACCACAGGTCACATGGTAATAACCTCACTGCAGACTACAGTTCCCAGAAGGTAGCTGTATCAGGTAAGTGTTGCATGGGGAGAGCTTTTTGGATGTTAGCTCCTGTGGGCATTGGTGTCAACACAAAGTGCGGAGTGTCCGATTAAAAGTCCCTATTGAAATGTCCGTCGTAGGGCTTCCTCTGCTCCCCAAACGCTCAAGCCCCATGTACAGAATCCCGCCGGGCTGTAATTCAAGGTTTCAGTAAACCTGATTACTCGTGAAGTCACAAGCTGCACATGACAGCAGCCCATGGCTAGGTCTGCATTGCGAGGCGGGCCGGAGTCCTTCCGATCCCTCGGATGAAACAAAAGCTGCAACAGCTGGTACCAGTATCGCTCCGGCCACAAACAGAACGGGGCCTCCCACGCGCCACTGGTTAGTGCGAAAACATGAAATACACCCTCCTCCAGACGAAGAAGCAGAGGCCTCACAGGGGAACGTTGGAAGACCTTTAATGTGGCAGACAAATCGGGCATAATGCATTTAGGCTTACGAGCCTTCTTCAGATGCCGCCATGTTTAGGGTACTGCTCCACCCCAAATTTGAATAGTAGATGCCTCTCCCATTGGCGGTAGTCCGCTTGACCACAGGTCACATGGTAACAACCTCACTGCAGACTACAGTTCCCAGAAGGTAGCTGTATCAGGTAAGTGTTGCATGGGGAGAGCTTTTTGGATGTTAGCTCCTGTGGCATTGGTGTCAACACAAAGTGCGGAGTGTCCGATTAAAAGTCCCTATTGAAATGTCCGTCGTAGGGCTTCCTCTGCTCCCCAAACGCTCAAGCCCCATGTACAGAATCCCGCCGGGCCGTAAATCAAGGTTTCAGTAAACCTGATTACTCGTGAAGTCACAGGCTGCACATGACAGCAGCCCATGGCTAGGTCTGCATTGCGAGGCGGGCCGGAGTCCTTCCGATCCCTCGGATGAAACAAAAGCTGCAACAGCTGGTACCAGTATCGCTCTGGCCACAAACAGAACGGGGCCTCCCACGCGCCACTGGTTAGCGCGAAAACATGAAATACACCCTCCTCCGGACGAAGAAGCAGAGGCCTCACAGGGGAACGTTGGAAGACCATTAATGTGGCAGACAAATCGGGCATAATGCATTTCGGCTTACGAGCCTTCTTCAGATGCCGCCATGTTTAGGGTACTGCTCCACCCCACATTTGAATAGTAGATGCCTCTCCCATTGGCGGCAGTCCGCTTGCCCACAGGTCACATGGTAACAACCTCACTGCAGACTACAGTTCCCAGAAGGTAGCTGTATCAGGTAAGTGTTGCATGGGGAGAGCTTTTTGGATGTTAGCTCCTGTGGGCATTGGTGTCAACACAAAGTGCGGAGTGTCCGATTAAAAGTCCCTATTGAAATGTCCGTCGTAGGGCTTCCTCTGCTCCCCAAACGCTCAAGCCCCATGTACAGAATCCCGCCGGGCCGTAAATCAAGGTTTCAGTAAACCTGATTACTCGTGAAGTCACAAGCTGCACATGACAGCAGCCCATGGCTAGGTCTGCATTGCGAGGCGGGCCGGAGTCCTTCCGATCCCTCGGATGAAACAAAAACTGCAACAGCTGGTACCAGTATCGCTCTGGCCACAAACAGAAGGGGGCCTCTCACGCACCACTGGTTAGCGCGAAAACATGAAATACACCCTCCTCCAGACGAAGAAGCAGAGGCCTCACAGGGGAACGTTGGAAGACCTTTAATGTGACAGACAAATCAGGCATAATGCATTTCGGCTTACGAGCCTTCTTCAGATGCTGCCATCTTTAGGGTACTGCTCCACCCCACATTTGAATAGTAGATGCCTCTCCCATTGGCGGTAGTCCGCTTGCCCACAGGTCACATGGTAACAACCTCACTGCAGACTACAGTTCCCAGAAGGTAGCTGTATCAGGTAAGTGTTGCATGGGGAGAGCTTTTTGGATGTTAGCTCCTGTGGGCATTGGTGTCAACACAAAGTGCGGAGTGTCCGATTAAAAGTCCCTATTGAAATGTCCGTCGTAGGGCTTCCTCTGCTCCCCAAACGCTCAAGCCCCATGTACAGAATCCCGCCAGGCCGTAAATCAAGGTTTCAGTAAACCTGATTACTCGTGAAGTCACAAGCTGCACATGACAGCAGCCCATGGCTAGGTCTGCATTGCGAGGCGGGCCGGAGTCCTTCCGATCCCTCGGATGAAACAAAAACTGCAACAGCTGGTACCAGTATCGCTCTGGCCACAAACAGAAGGGGGCCTCTCACGCACCACTGGTTAGCGCGAAAACATGAAATACACCCTCCTCCAGACGAAGAAGCAGAGGCCTCACAGGGGAACGTTGGAAGACCTTTAATGTGACAGACAAATCGGGCATAATGCATTTCGGCTTACGAGCCTTCTTCAGATGCTGCCATGTTTAGGGTACTGCTCCACCCCACATTTGAATAGTAGATGCCTCTCCCATTGGCGGTAGTCCGCTTGCCCACAGGTCACATGGTAACAACCTCACTGCAGACTACAGTTCCCAGAAGGTAGCTGTATCAGGTAAGTGTTGCATGGGGAGAGCTTTTTGGATGTTAGATCCTGTGGGCATTGGTGTCAACACAAAGTGCGGAGTGTCCGGTTAAAAGTCCCTATTGAAATGTCCGTCGTAGGGCTTCCTCTGCTCCCCAAACACTCAAGCCCCATGTACAGAATCCTGCCAGGATATATAAACCAAAACAGGCCGTCTCCGCACTTCCTCGCCGTCGAACAGAGACAACACGAAGCCCAAAGATCAGGCACTGGTACGTTTATTTGTTACAGAGCTGCAAATCTGATGCGTTTCGGGCGGTTGCCCTTTCTTACAGATAGCCAGATCACAGCCCGCCATTTTTTAAAATAAGCATAGTGTGTACCACGTGTTGAAGTGAACATAAACAAAAGACTATGCACTAGCTGTCAGTTGTAAACATCAGTCAGTCTGTTTTCTTAAACGTTATATCTCCTAAAATTATCCAAAAACAAATCTGGCATAAATGGCAAAAATGGCAAATATATATATATATATATATATATATATATACACACACATATATATTTCTAGATTTGTCTTCGCTACACGAAAGAAGAAGTGGGCACTCCAGACAAGGCAAGTGATTTCAATTACTTTCTTACAGAATGTCTGTATATATGTACTTCTCTATGCTGCTTTTTGCCATGCTGCCAAAACAGAGATGTCATGTGGTGCCGGGCGCATCTCCCTGCCAGTAAAAGTTATAAGCACTCCAGAAAGAGTTGAGTGCAGTCAGGAAAGTAGAAGTGAAGTGAAGAATTATTAATCAAGGTGCTCCAGCCCTGGAATGCATTTAGGCAAACATGTTGTTGGAGGCCGAACGGGCCTTCCCCACATTTTCTGTTCATGAAGCCCCGGGGAGGTTGTGGTCCCAATGGCATAAATGAGCCCCAGGAGGGGGCCATGTGCCCCCCTTCCTTTATTACAATGCCACCAGATCTGGCCCATCCAGGGGGCTGCTGCTTTTGGCCTTGCAGGGTACCTGTGGGACCCCCCTCAGGGCCTAGGGGGTCTGGGTATTTCTACCATGCTCCCTTTTCTTTTTTTTCTTTTTTACATATTTTGTGGGACTCGTCTTCAAGCTGAATCCCAAGATGGCTGATAACAATTCCTGATTAAAGTGTTGGTAGGCAATCAGTAGGATTTTACGCTCCCAGATATCTATATTTTTTAAACTTAAATATCTCTGAAACTACTGAACGGAACCTGAGTAGAAAGTTGTGGTTGCCATTTTAGATGTCAGGGATCGGTCCCCAGCAGCAAAAATAATTATGAAATATAGTAGAATGGGCCAGGGTAGAGGTACCCTGACCCCCAGAGATCAATATGGGGGTCTGTTAGGAACTCCTGATGGAGAAGAAAATTGTCATGAACACATCTTTGTCCATGTGCGAGGATATGTGAACCCATAGTGACGCTCTGTGTAGACCACCATGTAACTTTTTTTTTTTTTTCAAAACGTTTATTGAGACATTTCAAAGCAAATACATTACATTTATGTCAGATCAGACCAAGTTACACAGTAAGTTCCAAATCATAACAGGAGATTAAAATGACAAAGTCTTGCGACCACCATGTAACTTAGTTGTGGTTTCACAAATTCTTCTGAAAAAGAATTACACTCAGATACTCACTCAAACACTCATGCACCCACTCACAGACCCACTCAGACATTTACGCACCCACACAGACCCACTCAGACACTCACACACCCACTTATGTACCCACTCACAGACCCACTCAGACACTCACACACCCATACACAGACCCACTCAGGCACTCAAGCACCCACTCATGCACCCATTCGAAGTCTCACTCAGACACTCACGTGCCCATTCACAGACCCTCACAAACATTTAAGCACCCGCTAACAGACACATGCAGACACTCATGCATCCATTCACAGACCCACACAGACACTCATGAAGCACTGACAGATCTGCTCAGATTCTCATGCACCCACTAAGAGACCCACAGTCACTCACACACACACTCATAGACCCACACAGTCACTTAAGCACTCAATGACACACCCACACAGTCACATGTCAATTCACAGACCCATTCAGATACTCTTGCACCCACTTGGAGACCCAAACAGGCACTCTGAAACCCACTCACAGTTCTACTCAGACACAATGCATGCATACACACACCCACTCACACACTCATGCACCCACTCAGGCACTGACGCACCCTCTCACAGTCCAACTCAGACACTGGTGCACCCACTCAGACACTCTTCCACCCACTGGCAGACTCACACAGACACTCAAACACCCACTCACAGATCCACTTAGACACTCACACACCCTTTTACAGACCCTTTCAGACATTCATGCACCCACTCACAGACCCATTAAGGCACTCTGTATGCACTCACAGACCCACACAGACACTCATGCATCCACTTGCAGTCCCACTCACTCACACACCCACTCACAGACCCACTTACACACTGATGCACCCTCTCACACGCCCACTCAGGCACTCATGAACCACTCACACTCACACACACACTCAGACACTGGCACACCCACTCAAACATTCATGCCCCCACTCATGTCCCCACTCATACACTCACACACCCACTCACAGACCAACTCAGACAATCATGCACCCACTCACAGACCCACACAGACAATCACACGCCCACTCACACATCTACTGAGACACTCCTGCACCTACTCAGTGACCCACACAGACACTCACACACCCACTCACAGATCCATCAGACACTAATGCACCCACTCACACACCCATGCACAGACCCATACAGACACTCATGCACCCACTCACAGATTCACTCAGATACTCAAGCACCCACTCATAGATCCACTCAGACACTAACACATCCACTCACAGTCTCACTCACTCTTTCACCCACTAAGTAACCCTTGCAGATACTCACAAGCCCACTCAGAGACCCACTCAGACACTCATGTATCCACTCGCACCCATTCAGACCCACTTAGACACTGATGCACCCACTCAGAGACCCACTCACAGTCTCACTTAGACACTCACAGACCGCCTCACAGACCCAATCAGGCACTCACACACCCACTCAGACAGTCATGCACCCACTCACAGACACATTCAGACACTCTGGCACCCACTCACAGTCCCACACATACACTCATGCACCCACTCACAGACGCACTTAGACAGTCATTGACCCACTCACTCACAGACCCACTCATGCACGCACTTACAACCCACTCACACTCTCCCAGACCCACTCAGAAACTCACACACCCACCCACAGACCCACACCCACACACTCATGCACCCACTCAGACCCACACAAACACTCATGCATCCATTCACAGACTCACTCAGATGCTCATGCACCCACTCACAGACCCACACAGACACTCACAAACCAACTCTGGATCCACTCAGACACTTACACACCCACTCACAGACTCATTAGTGATGTCATCAGTGATGTTATTTCAGATGTCATTATTGATGTCATGAGTGATGTCACTGACCATGTCATGAGTGATGTACTATGCAAGGTCATAAGCCGTGCCCAGCGGGGGTGTAAGTAAAGTAAGCACAAGTAACTATAAATACTAAATTACTATGGTTTTGTGCATGTAAAAACTGAGCCTAACTATAAATTCCCTGTAACCTTTGTTTTTATCAGTGAATACATGCATATGTGTTTGTGTGTGTGTGTGCGCATATGTGTACAGTAATCTATTAAAGATAGCACTCAACTGCAGACTTTATTCAGTGCTGTGAACAGCACTGAATAAACACACAGCGAGAGTCTGCAGTGGAGTGCTTTCTTTATTGGATTACTGTATACTTTTTACGGAACCCGCAGCCTGACTGTAACACCAGCATTTCCAGATTGGATGTGATTGCTTCCTGTGGGGACTTGTGCTTGGATATCTATATCTACATCTATATCTATATATATGTATATAACACATTTTATGTAATTATCAAATAATTGTGAAATTAAATATTTAAATGTCAATAATGAAATTAATTTAAAAAATGTATTTGCCATTTAAACAATTAATACATTTTTAAAAATAATTACAAATCTTGTTAACCACATTTACTATATACTAAATTAAAATAAACATGTCCGTGAAAGTGGGAATTTCTTTTTAATTATAGTTTTAAAATTATTATTTACAAATTAAATTAGTATACCTAAATGTATGAATTATTCAATACACAATTAATTTGTGAAGTTAATGTGCTGTAACATTTTATTTCTTTACTTCAAGGTTTAAAATAAAAATTCTAAATTAAGTTATATTTAAATGTTATATTAAAATATTTTTCAAATCATTTTAGGAATACTATACATGAATAATTGTCCCCATACTTTCAACTAGGAAGCTCTCCCCCATGGTGATGGAGAGTTCCACCTACATGTGCAAAGTTACTATTAGCAATTTTACATTTGTAAATCCTGTTGTAGGAGGCCCCCAGTTTTATGTGGGGAACTTGTAAATCTACAGTTGTAACTGATGACACTCGGAAATGGTGATTATGAAAAATGTGTACAGTTACACCTAGGTGCAGTAGCAAATAAACACATGAGTAAATGTACTTATGTATATTAATCTTTGTGAATAGGCTCTGATGTTTATTCCTTTCTGGCAGAAGGCATTACTGTTATTTGTACCCTACCCATCTTTGTTACCCTTCTGGCGTAGTAGTCACATTCTTGTATGTGGCACAATCATAGATCTGTGCAACTAATGCTGAGCTGGGCTCAGCTCCAACAGCCATTGTGGAGAAGTTGGGCAATTAGCCAAACATTACACAGAGGAGAGCAAACAGCTCAAGAGACAAACTGACACATAGCTCTTTCATAAATTAAAAAAAAGGAGAATAGTTATCTCAGAAAGGCTTTTGGAAATGCACCCAATGTAAAGCATGTAAAATAGGTAAAAACAAGATAGATTACACCACAGGGCCTGGACAAAGATGTATCATAATACATCACCATAACCTGCAAGAGAAACCTTGTAATCTATGCCCTGGTTTGCCCACACAGTCTAAAATAAATTGACAGTACAACAATTGAAAAAGTAAATTCTGGAGCACATTTGAGCTGTCAATAACAATGGGAGAATCAAAGCAGTAGTGAAACACATGGAGAAAAACCGTGAAAGTAACTGGACTGGTAAAACACTTCAATACTATGCTATTGAACATATACCAAAATCCTACAGAGGAGGAGACAGGGAAACAACATGATACCAAATGGAATCCAGATGTATCATGCCACTCAAAAGAAAGACTCCAAATGGTCTTAATCAAGACGAAGAACTATATGAAGAATTGGTATAAATCACCAAATTGCATCACCTGTAACAACGACACTTCAGTCCAACTATTTAATAAGTTGGACACCGTGCTACAAAACATAGAAACTAACTAGTTATAAATCACCCACTGGTGGCCATGATTAAGTCAGCATGACAAAAACTAACCGAAAAAACAGCACATGAGCGACTAGCACTTAGAACAATCTATGGGCTCACAATGATATAAAAAATAAACATCTAAACCTCTATGGCTGCCAACAACAATAGAAATCGATTATGTTAATGACAAATGGCCAAATAACTGTTTATCAACATGACGAATTGGGGAACCCTAAGTGACAAATGACAGACCTTTCCACAGAGAATGAAGACAATTCACATGATGGATGATACAAAATTAGTCATCCAGATAAAGGCACACTCCATTGAGACAGGATTTGTGAATGTTGGAAATAAAAGTGCTACAGTTTCTCACTTCATTGGCTCACAGTACCATAATATTCAAGCCAATGGGTTAACCAGAAATACCACATGCCCACCAATGGGGATGACGAAACCAAGACTGAAATTGCATGGCTAACTTATAATTAGCAGCCATGCACAGAAGCATTGTGTTTAACCATCGGGGCGATCCACAACTCCCACAATGCCCACCAATGGTGAAAATAATATCACTGATGCAACTGAATTGGTGAACTGACAAGTATATCGCAATATGATGTAAACCTTGCCTCCGAAATAGTTTTTAACATGGACTGCCATTAGAATGTATAAGTTGCTTCCATATGTTTTTGTAAAAATCTTTAATTTGCACACTAGCACAAAGCATTTTATTTCAGCGACTAATGAACAACAACTCCCATGGGTTGAGACAAAAATCTGAAATGATGCCACCACTGTGTTGTGTTCATGAAAAACTCAACAAGACTATTACACCATCCTGAGATCAAGGCTGCATCAAGCCGAAATGTGCTGGTGTTTTCCTCACAGTGTGCGTCTAGCCGAAACACATCAGGTGTTTTTCTCACTGTGTATACTTGAATAAATCACTTTGCCTTACTATGTGTGTGGGTAAAGTGTTGCGTAAGAACATTTTTGAGTGAGGAGATATGCAACGGGCTCGTTCCTACATTTACCCAAACCCCCCACAAACGTGTCCCTTGACGACATAGACCTTCAAGTGGAAGGATCTATCTATCTATCTATCTATCTATCTATCTATCTATCTATCTATCTATCTATCTATCTATCTATCTATCTATCTATCTATCTATCTATCTATCTATCAATTCAAAGTTGAAACTAATAATTAAAAATGAATAATAATCCAAATTAATCAAATATGCATTTGTAACCAAATTTACTACATATTAAATAAAAAATAAAAATGTTAGGGAGAATGGGAATTTCTTTTTAACTATTTAAAAAAATATATTATTTACACTTTAAATTAATATATTTGAATTCATTAATTGTTTAACAGACATTTAGTTTGCTAAACTTATATACTGTAGCATTTTTTGAGCTCGAGGTTGAAAACACATAATTTAAAATTAATTTATATTTATATTTCATAGTAAAATGTTTTAAATATTTTTAAATGTATAATAAACTTGAATATTTCCCCCTATAATTTCCCATAAGAAGATCCTCCCCACGGTGGCAGAGATTTCTACCTGCACATGCAAAGTTACTAGTTGTAACTTTACACTTGTAAATCCTGTTTTAGCAGCCCTCACCCACCCCCACCACCTCCCTCCGATATGAGGGTTGGCGGTGTAAATCTACAGTACAGAAAAAGTGCAAAGTTACACCTGGGTGTAGTAGTACATAAAAATATGAGTATATACATATATCTAGGTACATTTACATTTGTGAATAGACTTCGATGTTTCTTCCTTTCTTGCAGAAAGGCTTTACTGTTATTTGTGTTTTACCCATCTTTGTTACCCTTGTGATGTAACGGCCACACTCTTGCATCTGGCAACATCACAGGTCAGGACTGCTAATGCTCCTCCATTAGGGAGTGGGGCAGAGAAAGACGGTATCGGGAACACGCACTTGGAGAGCCCATCCAGACTTGCACCTTCTCTTTGAAACTGTAGCAACGGGAATTTCAGCACTGATTCATATTAAAGGCTGCCAGGAAACGCCCACTACAACGCGGCCGTTTCCACGCATAACCTTAACCACGCATGCATTACAACGCATGCGTGGTTAACACGAATAGCCTTTACCACGCATACCTTTACTACGAGATACGTAGTAAAGGCATGTGTGGTAAAGGTTAAAATTAAAAAAGGGGGCTTGGGGGTCTCCCCCCCCAATAAAAACACACCTGATAAAGTAGCGATGTGGAGGCAATCGGGAGGCAATCAGCGTCGTTAGAGGAAACTGCACTTCCGTTTCCTCTTTACGACGTGCAACGTGAACTCGGGAGATCATAGAGAAGAGACGACCGATGAGACAACGTGGAGAGGTAAGGGGAATTTTAGAATTAAAAAAAAAAATGCAGGGGTGCGAGTTTAGGGTTAAGGGCAGGGGAGGGGTATTTGTAAAAAGGGTGTAGGGGTGGGGGAATAACCTTTACCAAGAGTATACCCTTACCATGCATGAATTTACAACGAAAATCATTGTAAAAGTATGCGTGGTAAAGGAATATTCGTGGTAAAGGTTCTGCGTGGGAATGGCATTCGCGTTGTAACGCATGCGTGGTAAAGGCAACGGAATGCGTTGTAACATCATACAACCAAGGCTGCCTAGCTTTGTGTATTCTATTATTCACTATTACTTTGCAATATTTGCCACCCATTAGGTTAGTGTCCCGCTCTGATGTCGTACTGTCTTTGATGCGATTTATATCTGAGTCCAATATTAAAGGGGTTACTGCGGTACCAGGGCCCACATGCAGCAGAGACCTTTGGAAGGTATCCTCGCACCATCATATGGTGGACACATGTAGGTGACCTACAGTCGCTCCGTAAACAGAGTTGCTTCTCTTACTGCCCAACCACGAGTATACCAGTTATATCTGACACTCCGTATTTTTTTTTATCGTAATTTCTGCACCCACAATTTGTTTTATGAAGCATCACTGTTATGTTCTGACGTGTGTCCCTCTGCGGACACCGTAGGAGATTTCGTATACATGTGTCCCTGCGAGGACACCGTACCGCTGTTTACCTCACCAGCTGTCGGTTGACATATGACAGTTGACAGCTGGTGATCTTGAGCAGCTGCAGTTACTTGCGCTCCACGTTCGGATCCGTGTTGGCTAATGCAATAAAGAACATACTTCTAGCAGACACCCGACTACTTTGTTCTTTACAAAGTGGCGACGAGCGCCAACACCGGAACCCACAATCGGGTCAAGAAAATAATAAGGAAAGTGAAAAACCGACCGAAATTTTACCTTACAAAAAGAAAAGGAAAATATGAGGAACGAATAGAAAGATATAATTGATGTACGGTAATAAGCAGCTGCAGAGTAAAAGGACACTGTACAAAGTTCGTGAAAAATTTTAATACTGTACAAGTGTATGGAAAAAAAAAGGAGGATTTAAAATTGGTAGAGCGAACAGCTTGTTGTAGCATGCATCTAAGGTAACTGCGTGGAAAATTGAGGGAATCGACAACTAAGCCTGGAGGAGCCGGTAATACAGAGAAGTGAAAAGAGGCACTTTGTGAGAAAATCACCTCACAGGCAAGTGACAGTTAAACAGAATTTCAACTTCCAGCTGGGAGCGTAGTCACAGATTATGCAAATACAGTGACGTGCTACGCACAGACGCGTAAGGGAATTTTGAAGGAATTCAAGTCAGCAGTCCAAACAACGAGGTGACGTACAACGCAATGCAGCGTGCGCCCATTTTGGAAATATTTTGTAAATAAACAACAAGTCAATTTCAATCGTTGGAACATCGCGCACACGCGCAGAAAGGAAAAACTGAGTAAACAAAAGAAAAAAAGAAGATCAAAGTACCGGCAGCAAGAGTTAAGCACCAGGTACGGCGCTGGTTGTATACAGTTAAAAAGAAATAGTCTGAAATGCAATAATAAACACAGCAAAGATGTAGATATATTATACACAATTAAGGGAAAATAACCTAAAAATAAATACAACTCCTGTATAAAAGAGGCATCTTGTGATTACAATTAAAATTGATTTAAATGGCGTCCGGCTACTTATGGAATCTCTCTCCCCCACAATCATTCCTACCAGGTAAGGGAGAACCTGTACTAAAATGAGAGGAATGGAGGGAGTATTTTAACAACTACATCTCGCAATCTGATGATGACGATGATTTTACCCCTAAAAAGAAGTACAAACTCCTGTTACATTGTCTTGGAGCTGGTGGGATAAAAGTGTTCAACAGTATAAACAAAAAAACAAGAGGGGAAGGAGAGGATGATGTTTTCGCTAATGCAATAGATTACTTAAATACATACTATAAACCTAATGTGTGCGTTGGTGTGGACTGATACAAATTCTTCCACAGAAAGCAGGGAAAAGATGAGTCTGTCGACGACTATGTGTCCGCACTCAAAGACTTGGCATTGAACTGTCGTTTTGGCGCTTTGCATGACGAGTTCATAAGAGATCAAATTGTAATGCAGGGGTCAAACACTGACATCCAGGGCAGTCTGTGGGCTAAAGGGGAGTACCCACTCCAAAACATAATAGACGTTGCTAGAAAAGCAGAGTTGACTGGTCGCTGCGCCAAAGCTGTAATAGCTGAGAGGAACGAGAAGAAAGAGAGTAGTACCGTCAGCAGGGTGACACAAGTTAAGCGCACCCCTAAATACACGTGGAACAACAAAACAACAAAACCTATGAACAACAAACCATTGGATAATGAAACAAAGCGTTGTTACAGGTGCGGAGACAACTCGCATTGGGCAGATGACAGGAAGTGTCCTGCTAGGTGAGTGAAGTGCACGTACTGCGGAGTCATTGGACATTTCCAAAAGGTGTGCCGGAGGCGTAACGCACTCACCGTTAAAATCATCAACTAAGAAGAAGCGTACCACCATGATGCATCAGATGATGATGACATACACATGTGTGTCCTCAGCATAGAAGAAGAGCAAGTAAACGAGGTCAGTGCAACTGATACGACTAAAAAGAAAAAACCCATATGCGATATGACCATTGGGAGCGTCAATATCAGCATTGTCGCCGATTCATGCTCACCATATACGATTGTGAACAGGAAGGTATGGGAGGAAAAATTCACACCATGCATTGGTAACCACCTAGAAAAGGCAGACAGATTAATAAAGTCGTTCACTGGTGAACCAATTAATGTATGTGGATACAGAAAACTTAACTTTGAGTATAAAGGAAGGGAATCTGAAGGTAAACTTTACGTATCTGCCGTAGGTCCATCAGTGCTGGGATGGATGGACCAAGGAAATTTGACCCCAGCAAGTCTGATCCCGTCCTTGTTGTCCAAGACACAGTTGACTACAGCAAATCCATCTTACTAAAGTACCCAAAGGTTTTCAATGACAAGATTGGGGCACTTAAAGGATACCAGCATAAGATCATAGTCAAGCAAAATGTTACACCTGTTGTACACAAGACCCGTAATCTACCGTTTGCAGTAAAAGACGAAGTAAAAATGCAACTTGAGAAACTTCTAAAGGAAGGCATCATTGAACAAGTGGAGGCCAGCGAATGGGTTGCACCCTTGGTCGTAGCAAAACGCCCAAATGGAAAATTGAGGTTATGTGTGGACCTGCGTGACCTAAACAAAAATATAATTGTTGATCAATTTCCACGACCGAAGATAAGTGAAATGCTAGCTAGCACAAAAGAAGTGAGATGGTTTTCAACTATTGACTTAAAAATCAGCATACCACCAAGTACCACTCACCGCTTTCATTACACTCTTCGGGTGTTTCCAATTCTCAAGAGTGCCATTTGGGCTGGCATCCGCGGCAGCAATGTTTCAAAGACTTATGAACAACATTTTCAAGGGTGTAACAGGAATTCTGATGTTCCAAGACGACATCCTCATTATGGGTAAGTCAAGGGAGGAACACAATGAAAAAGTAGAACAGGTGCTTGGGATACTGGAAACAAAAGGACTGACAGCAGAGTACAGTAAATGCAAATTTGCCTGTGAGTCTGTAAATTACCTGGAACACGAGATTAATGGGAATGGTATCAGCCCAAAGAAAGACTTACTGGACGCAATAAAGAATTCTCCGATACCCAAAAACAAGGAGGAGTTAAGATCATTTCTAGGCCTTGTAGAATTTTATGCAAAGTTCATTAAAAACTTCTCTGAAAAAAACCTATGATCTACGACAACTACTTAAAATGAAAAGCGAATTTAATTAGGGTATCGCGTGTCAAGAAGCATTCAACTCACTAAAAGAAGATCTGTGCAATGCAATACCCTTACAAGGCTTCGACCCCTTGCTCAGTAACACCATCACTACTGATGCCAGTTCAAAGGGGCTGGGAGCTGTACTTACACAGAAAGACGACAAAGGAGCTCAATATACTATTGCTTTTGCATCACAGTCATTAACAGCAACGGAGGAAAAATTCTGTCATTGAACGTGAGGCATTGGCGTGTGTGTGGGCTTTAGAACACTTTTGGAATTACGTATGGGGAAACAAAGTCACCTTGTTCACGGACCATAAGCCACTCACGAAGGTGTTCACAACCAAAGGCTTGTACTCGGCTTTGCCTAGACTAGCTCGCTTATCTGTGCGCCTTTTTGACTTCAATTACACCATTCAATACGTGCCGGGTGTGAAAAACGTGGTAGCAGACTACCTGAGCAGATTGCCCGTGGGAAACGGTGACCAAGACAATGCACAACTCGAGTAGAGGAGTACTGTATAGCCAGCCTGGAAGACTGTCTCCAGGGAATCTCAAAGGAATAGTGGCGTTTGAAACAAGAACAGGACAAGGACATCTGTCAAGTGATCAAGACGTTGGCAGGAGAGTGGACACACAAAAACAAACTCTCTGAAACATTGAGACATTATTACGAAGTCAGGGATGAACTATCTCATGAAAATGAATTACTGTTGAGGGGCAGTAGATTAGTTCCCCCTGTCACGTTAAGAAAACGTATTCTGCAGTTATGTCACGAAGGACACTTAGGCATAGTTAAATGTAAAAACAGAGTGAAAGAAAACTACTGGTGGCCGGGTGTCAGCATAGACGTGGAAAGAATGGTTAGAAACTGCAGCATGTGTCTGCACTCTGACAAGACCCAAGTGACACTTAGACCACCTCTGCACCCCATCATTCGCCCAGCCATGCCGTGGGAAAGGATAGGGGTGGACATTATGGTCCCCATACTGGAACAGTATGAACAATGGTACATAATCGTAATCATAGACCACTTTACGAAGTGGCCTGAAATTAAATTTACCACTAAACCAGATTCAAAGACTGTAGTTGAGTTTTTAGATGCAGTGTTTATACGAGAAGGGCTCCCCAAATAGATAATCAGCGACAATGGACCGCAGTTCATGTCAGATATGTTCAGAGCTTACACGTCAAGGAACCAAATTGTACACAAAACAACATCGGTGTACCACCCAGCCAGAAACAGCGCAGTGGAACGCTTCAACAGAGTACTGAAGGGCATTATCCAGCTGGCCAACAGCAATAGACTATGCTGGAAAAAAGAGATCCTTAAAACCTTATGGGCCTACAGAATTACGCCATGTGATTCCACTGGCCACAGCCCATTCATACTCATGCGAGATAGGACACCCCTCATTAGAGACAATGTGGGTTGGACACTAGCACGAAGAAGAGTGCACTGGTCTACCGACCAAGTAAGAAAGAGAGTTGAGCTTGGGCAGCACAAAAGCAAAGATAGGTATGACCACAAACACAGTTGTAAACCGGTGCAACTCTCTGTAGAAGGCACTGTAAAAGTTAAGAGAAGTGGACACATTCGGAAGGGACAGGACAAGTTCTCCCCACCCCTATCCGTTAACAAGGTGTATTGTAACTCCGCTCTTTTGAGCGATAGTAGGGTGTCGCACTTCTCTTCCCTCTCTGTGTGCAAGCCCATCTCAGAAGACTCTACTAGTACGCCCAGTGAGATATCTGTCAGTAAACAAACCTGTGTCAACAAGCACCACATTTCCCTGTCAGACTCGTCTGATTGCGAGTCTGCACACGACTCACTCACATCTCACACTGAGGCATCAAACCCGGCGGCACCTACCCCTAATGTCCTGGCATGTGCTGCCCCTACTGGCACCAACTCGGAAAGAGTAGTCAGAGTATTGCCCCCAACTCCTGGGCACATTGAGTCACCAATTGTCAGTACCAGCAGGTTTGGTAGAAGGGTGTTACCCCCGGTGAAACTTAGTGATTACGTTTGTGATTAAGTATCTGTTATGCAATGCAATGTATTTAACATTTTTTTTTCTTACTCCTTCCTCTTCTCTCTCTCTCCTTCACCCCTTGTCTTCTCTTCCTGTTCTTTCGGGGGAAGATGTGTTATGTTCTGACGTGTGTCCCTCTGCGGACACCGTAGGAGATTTCGTACACATGTGTCCCTGCGAGGACACCGTACCGCTGTTTACCTCACCAGCTGTCGGTTGACATATGACAGTTGACAGCTGGTGATCCTGAGCAGCTGCAGATACTTGCGCTCCACGTTCGGAGCCGTGTTGACTAATGCAATAAAGAACATACTTCTAGCAGACACCCGGCTACTTTGTTCTTTACAATCACTCTTTTTTTCAAATCTATAAATCGAAGTTAAAGTGGACCGTACATTCATCAAAATGTTTTAGATGCTCAAAGCACCTATTGTTGAAAGTGATTATTCTTCAAAGGTCCGAGTACCATAGATTTAGTTTTGCCTTCATTGATGATCAGCTCCTGCGAACGAGTATGCTCAAGCTCTTTCACATATAGTATAATTCGGTCAAAAGCTGCAGCTCTGCGTCATCGGCTAGTAGTAATCGAGCCGCTTTTAAGAGTCTGGCTACAGACAACCTTGGCGGTCAGGTGGCAAACTAAGGCTATGCATACTACTGACCAAAGCATAAGATGCACACATTGTGTCATTGGCCTTATTGGGATGTAGGTAAAGCAGCTGTATTTTTCTGCGAGCAATATTGGATATGTGAACTAAAGGTACCACCATGTGTCTGTTGTAAGTATTATAGGCAAGCCAGATGCGGTGGCATTGGCAATGCTTGTTTCTATTTGACTTTGAGGTATCCAGGTTAAAGCTAGGGAAGTGGTTATTAAAATCCTTTAATAAGAGGCCAAGCAGCAAGGGTGCAAGTCATCACACTGCAGGGAGTGTGCTAAACATAAGGAGCTCCTGCATATGGTTCAATACCCAGCCCACAGAGGGCATACGATGACTAGAAGTGGTATGCTTGTCTAAGGTGTACATAGGGTTCTCAGGTGTGAGGTGTGGTACTCACTACTCATCAGGGCTGATGTTACAGAAGAGGGCTATTCATTCATTTTTTAGAGAGCATCAATGGGTCTGTACCATGATGCAGACCTGTTGTCAAATGAGCAGAAAATTCAAGTTGTCTCTCTGTTCTCATTAACATCAGTGCAGGGCCACACAACCCCCAATGCTTTGAGCTGTTGTTGGGTGGTGGGGTTGGCATAGTGGGAAAACAATTACATATCTGGAAATAGTCTTTTTGAGTGATCAAAAACAGTTCATCTTGTGATAAGGCAAGAAATCCAGAAATCTCAAATGTTTTAATTTATAGTATAATACAGCCTCAGGGGTGGCAAAATGTTTAAGCATGGTTTCAAGGGAAAAGAGGTCTGTGTCCTTACTAAGAACTCGTTGTCCACAGTCCAACTTGAGGAAAATGGATCATTTCGGTTTCTTGAAGTGGTTAGAGTTCTCTTCACTACAGACTCTTCCTGGAGAATACTGGGCCTCCCAGCATGGGTCATCAGTCTTATGAAATAAAAAATATGATTTCATTTTTAACAGGCAGCAGCAGGCAGCTGCCTCGGACTGCACCTAGGAGCTCTCTAGAACTATCGCCAGCCACATCTCTCAGCTTCCTTCCCATCTCAGCTGTTCAGAGGCACCTATACCTAACCAAATAAATATGTCAACTTTGCTAAAGAGGATCAAACCTCCTCTTTCCCCATCCCACTTTGAAGCAGTTGTCCTCCCAGGGCCGGCTCTAGGGCGGTGCGATCGGTGCCACCGCACCGGGCGCTGACTTGGGGCGGGGGCGTCATTTTTGCAAGTATTGTCTCATTTTAAAAGCACCTGCGTTTCTGGCCTCCAGCAATTTTCAGGCATCACTTAAAATGTCAAGATAACTCCTGTGATTAATCGTCTTCCTAGAAAGAGACTGGAGGTTTGTCTAGTGGAAGTTTTGACTCTGTCCTAAGGTAGCGCAGAGTGTTAAAATGGCTGCTGCTAAGAACGTGTACCATGCAGATGACAAAGTGCATATAATGTAAATACGTCAGTGAGTTACTGCTTCTGTAAGAGAGTTCCTTTTGTTACTTGTCTTTTTTAAGTCAAAATCCTATTATAGAACATTCAGCTATTAACTGTCATCAACGAGCTGCATGCAAACTGCAAGGTATATGTTAGAGCTATGTGTGTTTTTGCCTAGTCTTGCATTATCCTTATCTTGCCAAAAGGGTTCATTAGGGTAGAAAATAATTCTTATTATTAAAGAGAACCCCTAAAAATGACGTTACGTTTTAAATTCTGAATTGTGCTTTTCCAGAATAGGGACTCTTAAACTATATTGCCCAGCAATATTCCTAACATGTCACTCCTACACTACACCTTGTAGTCCTGTCTGATGTAACATTTCCTATATACTGATTACACACATATGATTGTCTCTGTGTAATGTGTGTGTGATGTAAAGCGCTCTGACACCTCACACTGGTATGAGTGGTGCTATGATACTAAATTAATCTGACAGTGACAGTGGTTAATGGAGACTTGAGGGGCACTGTTAAAGGGTGGTAGTGAGGAATCTGCTGCAGTGGTGGTCATTGGGGGGGCACCAACATACATTGTCGCACAGGGCGCCAGCAGTGTTTAAGCAAGCCCTGTGTCCTCCTGTGGTGTTTTTCACCGACTGTGGGGTGCATAGGCGATGCATAGTTCCGTCCTTACATCCCTCCTTTAGGGCTACTTTTGGTAGGCCCGGGGATGGGAAGAGACTGAACCCAAGTCGTCCTGATCAGTGGAAAGTGGGATTGAATACCATTGAAAGGTTATGGCAATCTCCTGCCCTGCCTCAAAGGAAACTGGGGCTCTGGGGACAGTGACGGCATTCACAAGCCCTAAACTCCCCGGTTCAGATCCCATCAATCTCAGGTTAAAAACCCATCTTTTTTCAATCTGTCAGCCAGACCAGTAGCCCTGCTATTTGCCATGTCATGCGGCTGTTCTGTTGACGCCAAGAGTCTCCTTGGACCAAATGTTACTCTTTAGATAGAAAAGATGACATAAAATAACATCACATCACATAAAACAGAACACATAGTATATGAAACATAAAACATAACATATAACACATAACATCCCATGGCATAACATAAAATTGAACCTTAGAATTCAGGTCATCCCTTGGTCAGGTCTGATTGCTTGCACGCCACCAGCATCCTTCCCCCAAACGTCTTTGCTCCATGTTTTCACATGTTTATTCTATATGATGAGTGATTCGTGTGCTAGCACCCTGTTGGGTCAGAGTGTTGTTCTCGTGGTTCCCTGTGTGGAACCTGGAATGTGGTGGGTGGGGGATTCGGGGTCAGCAGTTATGCCGGGGGGACGGAAGGAAGAATAAAGCATATTACCAGAAACACTTGTTCCAAGTTTTCCCATTCTCTAGTTGCCCAACATGCTTCCCCACCTTCTTGTCCCGAATGGGTGCAGAAAAACGTGACCAACCCTTGCGAACAAAACCCGATCTTTAACTCTCACCCAATCACCCACTTGAACCGACAAAACACGGTGACAACCATCCGTGGAATCATACTTCTCCTGCACGGCAGCTCTCACATCCGCTACTTTAGCCAACCTTTCAGCACCAACAGTTTTCCTTTCCATCCATTCCTTATTGAGTTTGGAACCAGCAATCCTTCCCCTTAACAGGGTAAACGGGGACATTACAGTACATATATGGGGTGTAGTTCTCATGGCCCACAACATGTCATCCATAGCTTCTTTCCAATGTAGACCATTAATGAGTGCGAGTTGCAACTGGTCTTTGATGCAACGGTTTAACCTTTCAACAAGACCGTTGCTACAAGGGTGGTAAAGAGAAGTTAAAATGTGCTTAATGCCAGAATTGACAAGAAAGTTCTGCATTTCCCTAGATGCTAATTGGATTCCATTGTCGGTAATCAACTCCTCGGGAAAACCTTCCCTAGAAAATGTCTCCTTAAAAAATGTAATGATGACATCTGAGTTCACTCTGTCTACAAATCTTACTTCTGGCCATTTTGAAATATAATCAATCAAGACTAATGCGTACTTGGGTGTACTACCCCTAACCCCGAAAGGACCAGCAACATCAAACGCCACCTTACACCAAGGCCTTACTTTTTACCACAATGGGGTTGTTGGAAGGTGGGTTATTGGTAGGGGCAAATGTCGGTCTGCCACTAGCAATAAGGCCACCAACACATGATAGGACCCAGCATAGGTCTTAGAAAATTATTCCTATGCTCAACCCTTGGTAACGTGGCTGCGAGCAGACAGGCTTAACTTCAAAGACAGGTATGTAAAGCATTCAAAAACACCATTTCAGTAAATAATTAAGACCCAACACAAAATAAAAATCCAACACCAATTTATATAAATAGGTAATATTTTTATCTTTTAAATGACACCAAAACGAAAATATTCCACTGTAGGGAACCAGAGTTATGAATTCTTAAAGATTAGTCACTTTCTAGTGCTTAGAAACCAACAGTGCCCCTTTTAGTCATTTCGTTTTCTCTGACAGGGACACACCTTTAGAAGCGGTTCTGGAGAATGTCTCACCACTGTGCAGTGCCGCCTTCTCCAGCAGACGGGTCCAGTTAGAACTCCTTCCTGAAGTTCTGCTTGCGGGTCCCAAAGTATCCAACACACAGTCCAAGGTTCTGGAATCTCCAAGAGGGTCCTTGAAAGTGTGAAACTTCAATTCCGCAATCCACTTGAACAAAACCCTTTCAAATCCA
Organism: Triturus cristatus; assembly: GCF_964204655.1. Taxonomy (NCBI): domain Eukaryota; kingdom Metazoa; phylum Chordata; class Amphibia; order Caudata; family Salamandridae; genus Triturus; species Triturus cristatus. The sequence goes on along the minus strand of NC_140580.1, from coordinate 137,470,428 downwards.
CTGGTACTCCAGGCTGGGGATTCTTTGTGGGGATGTCCAGTTGAGCTCTGTTAACCTGTAGCTTACAGGGAGTCTACTTCTTAGTCCTTTTGTAGCAAGGTAATCCACAGGGCTGCAGTTTTCAGATGGCGCAGTTTTCAGAGGTCAGGCCTTAGAAGTCTTTGCACAGCAGAACTTTTGCAGCAGGGCACGTCTTGCTTCAGTAGTTTCGAGCAGCAGATCTGGAGGGCTCTGCCCCTCTCAGATACTTATTCAAAATTCTCTGGGTCAAGCCACAGGTCACTTCTGACCAATGAAAGCAGGGTAACTCCTCATAGTTATGACCACATCCGGCAGAGTGTGGCATTATGTTGTCCCAGAGTGCATCTTTCTTCCAAATCCATAATGGCTGATTTTCCAGCAAGGAGGTAAGAGCTGGCTAAACACACCCCCTGGGATGGCTTATTTCCATGGACTCTCCCCCTACCATCTGTACATACCTTCCTTAAGCCTAGCCCTGACTCTGGGTCAAGAGTGTCAAAATGAAACTGAAAGCCAGGCCTCCCCTCTGCCTTTGAAGAGCATAGTTTACGACTCCACCCCTGGCCTGGCATACCTTATAAACTAGCACACTGCCCTCCCAGCAGAGTGGCCCTTTATCACCTCTTCAAAGCAGCCTGGCTAATCCACTTATCTCTGACCAATCAGGGCAGACCACTGGAAGGCTGAATTTGGACTTACAAACAAGAAAGTCTTATAACTTCTTGTATGTACACTTTAGGAGAAATTCAACAATATAATATTGTTGGATTTACTACTACCATTCTGGGAAGTCTTTGAATGGTCCGGCTAGTCCTCTCCTATCAATATTTATTCATCTTTAACTTCCTACCATGTTAACCTATGGGCCATGGGGTTTGCAATGGGGAAATGACTTGGGCCAGTCTTCTAGCACCAGGGCTTATAAAAACATATTTTATAAGTATTTCCCTAATTTCTACAGGACCCCCCACCCCCTGTGCAACTAGGGGAGACTTTAGGGGTTCTGAATCTGTAGAAATATTGGAGATTCTCCTTTTACTGTATTCCTAGCATCAAAGTCGAATTTGGCCAGCAATTTACTGTTTCAAAGCAGTCCTGGCACCCAGTGCTGCTTTTAAACTGACCTCAGGCTTCAGCACTGCACACTTGCTAGTGCAGAAAAAGCTGCTGGCCTCTATACTACCATACCCCAGGGTACTGGGAACCTCTAGGTAGTTTCAATCCCCTGCCCTATTATATACATCTAAGGTGTTCCTTTCAGCTTGGCACTGGCCCTGGGCCTGGTTAGGCAGAGCCCAGGGTCAGTCAGAGTCAGTTACCACCAGTTCCAGTCAGCAAAAAGTTGGGGGGTGCCCAGGGCACAGGATGACTTTGCAACATAGCCCCCCCCCCCAAACGAAAGGTGATGGGTTACTAACCTACACCCTGGTAGTCCTCATCAGCTAAGTGGAAAAACCTGGAAAGTCCATCTGCATTGGCATGGGCCACCCCAGGTCTGTGTTCCACTGTAAAGTCCATTCCCTGTAGGGAAATGGACCACCTTAACAGCTTGGGATTCTCCCCTCTCATCTGCATGAGCCACCTGAGAGGTCTGTGGTCAGTTTGAACACGAAAGTGAGTCCCAAACAAATAGGGTCTGAACTTTTTCAGTGACCACACCACAGCAAAAGCCTCTCTCTCAATGGCACTCCACCTCTGCTCTCTGGGAAGAAGCCTCCTACTAATAAAGGCAACTGGCTGATCAAGGCCCCCTTCATTTAGCTGTGACAACACTGCCCCAATCCCTTGCTCTGAAGCATCTGTCTGAACTACAAACTCTTTTGTATAGTCAGGGGCCAGTAACACTGGTGCTGAACACATAGCAGCTTTCAGAGTGTCAAAAGCCTTCTGACACTCTGGGGTCCAAATCACCTTTTTGGGCCTCTTTTTAGACGTCAGTTCTGTTAGGGGCCCCACAATGGTCCCATAACTTTGAACAAACCTTCTATAGTACCCTGTCAGTCCAAGGAATGCCCTGACCTGAGTCTGGGTAACAGGAGCTGTCCAATCCAAAATAGTTTGGATTTTAGCTTGGAGAGGCTGTACATGGCCCCCACCTACCAGGTGGCCCAGGTACACCACAGAACTCTGCCCTATTTGGCACTTGCTTGCCTTAATAGTCAGGCCTGCTTGCTGCATGGCCTGAAGCACTTCCCTTAGGTGGTTTAAGTGATCCCCCCAGGTAGAACTGTATACAGCTATATCATCCAGGTAAGCTGCACTGAACTGTTCCAACCCAGACAAGACCCTGTTCACCAACCTTTGGAAGGTGGCAGGTGCATTCTTTAATCCAAAGGGCATTACCTTGAACTGATAATGTCCCTCTGGGGTGGAGAATGCTGACCTCTCCTTTGCTCCATCAGTGAGGGCAATCTGCCAGTACCCTGAAGTCAAATCAAACGTACTCAGGTACTTAGCAGCCCCTAACCTATCAATGAGCTCATCAGCTCTAGGTATAGGGTGAGCGTCAGTCTTTGTGACTGCATTCAAACCTCTGTAGTCCACACAGAACCTTAACTCCTTGGGTCCCCCCTGAGGATTAGGTTTAGGTACCAGCACCACTGGACTGGCCCATGGACTCTCAGACGGTTCAATTACCCCCAGTTCCAGCATCTTAGCAACCTCAGCTTTAATGCTGGCTCTGACATGGTCAGACAACCTGTACAGTTTATTTTTGACAGGTAGGCTGTCACCAGTGTCAATGTGGTGCACACACCACTCAGTGATGCCTGGGGTCAAAGAGAACAGGCCAGCAAACTGCTCCAGCACCTGCTTACAGTCTCTGTGCTGCTGGTCTGTCAATTTGGGAGAGAGTACAACTCCCTCCACTGACCCATCTTGCATATTAGTGGAGAGGAGGTCGGGCACAGGCTCAGTTTCCTCCTCCACACCCTCATCAGTGACCAGTAACATGGTCATGTCTGCCCTGTCATGGTGGGGTTTCAATCTATTCACATGCAGGACCCTGTGAGGGTTCCTGGGGGTGCCAAGGTCAACCAAATAAGTAACCTCACCCTTCTTTTCTAAGATTGGATAGGGCCCACTCCACTTGTCATGGAGGGCCCTGGGAGCCACAGGCTCCAACACCCACACCAATTGTCCTGGACTATACTCAGGCATAGTAGCCTTTTGATCATACCAGTGCTTCATGAGCTCCTGGCTGGCCTCCAGTTTCCTGTTTGCCTTGTACATGTACTCTGCCATTCTAGATCTCAAGCCTAGCACATAATCAAGCACATTGTCCTTTGCTTCCTTAAGAGGCTTCTCTAAAGACTCTCTTAGCAGGCTCAATGGCCCCCTAACAGGGTGTCCAAACACCAACTCAAAGGGACTGAAACCAACCCCTTTCTGCGGTACCTCCCTGTAGGCAAACAGTAAGCATGGGAGGAGAACATCCCATCTCCTCCTGAGTTTCTCTGACAACCCATTTATCATGCCCTTCAGGGTTTTGTTGAATCTCTCAACAAGACCATTTCCTTGTGGGTGATAGGGGGTGGTGAACTTGTAGTTGACACCACACTCATCCCACATAGCAGTCAGATAGCTGGACAGGAAGTTCGTGCCCCTATCTGACACCACCTCTTTTGGAAAACCCACTCTGGTGAACACACCAATCAGTGCTCTAGCCACAGCAGGAGCATCAATGGTTCTAAGAGGTATGGCTTCAGGGTACCTAGTGGCGTGGTCAACTACCACTAAGATATACCTATTCCCTGATGCAGTAGGTGGGTCCAGGGGACCAACAATGTCCATCCCCACCCTTTCAAAAGGAACCCCCACCACTGGTAGTGGTATTAGAGGAGCCTTTGGCTTGCCCCCTGCCTTGCCACTGGCCTGACAGGTGACACAGGAGCTGCAAAACTCCTTTACCTTTTCAGACATAAGGGGCCAGTAGAAATGGTTCACCAACCGGTTCCATGTCTTTGTCTGTCCCAAATGTCCTGCCAAGGGGATATCGTGACTCAAAGTCAGGATGAACTCTCTGTACTTCTGGGGCACCACCAACCTCCTGGTGGCCCCCTCCTTGAGGTTTCTGGCCTCAGTATAAAGCAGTCCATCTTCCCAGTAGAGTTTGTGAAACCCACTGTCATCCCCCTCCTCTTGCTTAGAAGCAATCCGCCTCAAGCTCTCAAGGGTGGGACAGTCACGCTGTCCCTGACTGAACTCTTCTCTGGAGGGTCCACCTGCTCCTGTCAGTTCTGCCAAATCTGACAGCTCTGGCAGGGGTGGAGTCCCTCCCTCAGAGGCCAGATCCTCCCCATCAGGGTTAGATTCTTCCTGCACCTCTGGAGTTCCCTGGGCTGGCTCACCAGGCCCAGTGCCCTTGCCATTGGATGCTTGGCCCTTTGTTCCAGGGTCCAAGTGTCCAGCCCCTCCCTTCTGGCTAGTCTGTGACCTAGTCACAGCACATACCCACTCAGGGAGCTCCAATATTTTCATATGGAGTCCTCTCTCCACCTCTGACCACACAGAGGCTTCAAGATCATTGCCCAGTAAACACTGGACTGGGAGCACCTTTGACACAGCTACCTTCATAGGGCCTGTCACACCTCCCCATTCCAAATCCACCACAGCCATAGGATGGAGTTTGGTAGTGCTGTCTGCATATGTCACCTGGTGAAACTCACAAGGTAACAACCTCTCTGGAGGCACCAGTTCATCCAGGACCATAGTTACACTAGCCTCAGTGTCTCTGATAGCCTCAACCTCAGCCCCATTCACTTTAGGCCTCTGCCTGTACTTGTCCATGTTTGGAGGTAAGGCAGCAAGGGTTGCAATATTCACCCCACCCAGGGACACTAAGGTTGCTTCCACCACCTGACTACCCCTCTCTGGGGCACCACTCTCCACCCCTACACTGACACTGGCAATCCCTGTGGATGGCCCCTTAGGGGGGAGCTTCTTGGCGCAGACAGCATCTCCCTGTTTGTGCCCTGGCTGGTTACAGTCAAAGCACTTACCCACCTTTGAGGGATCAAAGAACCTACCAGGCTTTCCCTGATACCCCCTCCCTTTGAATTTGGGTTGGCTCGGGGCCCCCCCTCCTTGTGCAGGTTTTTGTGGGTCTTTGGAGGACTCTTGATTTTGACCTTCCTTTCCCTGGGCTTTCCCCTGGGGAGGGACCTGTCCTCCTTTCTTCTGGTCACCCCCCTGGTGCTGAATGGAAACCCGGGTTCTCACCCACTCATCAGCTGCTTCTCCCAGCTCTCTGGGGTCTGTCAGCTTAGAGTCCACTAGATACTGGCGTAACTTCTCTTCTGCGCAATGAGTCAAAATATGTTCTTTCAAAAACAAATTATACAATCCCTCATATGAGCCAACTGTGTTACCAACAATCCAGCCTTCCAGTGCCTTCACTGAAATGTCCACAAAGTCTACCCAAGACTTTGAACTCAATTTCTGGGTGCCTCTAAACTTCACCCTGTACTGCTCTGGAGTCAGACCAAATCTCTTGACTAAGCATGCCTTCATCTGCTGGTATGATTCTGCATCCTCTCCCTTCAGGGTCAGGAGCCTATCCCTCCCAGCTACTGGAATCAACTCCCACAGGAGTGCACCCCAATACCTAGAGTGGACCCTACTCATTTTAAGGGCCCTCTCAAAAGCTGCTAGCCACTTGTCAATGTCATCCCCCTCGGTGTACTTCGGTACTATGCCCTTGGGAAGTTTAGGTTCAAATCTACCACCCCTGGACATCTCAACATCCTCTTCACTTTCGCTGCCACCATTCCTCTTCTCCTCCTCCCTCTCCCATCTTCTCTTAGCCAGTTCGAATTTCTCCTTCTCCAAGGCAATCAGCTCTAATTGAGCCTGAAGCTGTCTCTCTGCAAGGGACAGTAGTGGTACCTGAGTAAGGGACCCTTCCCCACTCCCACCACCACCTTGATTCACCTGGCTATCACTAGTCACAATGGGAGAGGTCTCATCCTCACCCCTCTCTCGGGTGAGGTTGGGGGTATCATCCTCCCACCCCCCTTGCGTCTCCTCAGCTACCCCAGCCCAGGCCATTAGGGACTTAAGCAACGCTGTCTTCTTAATCTTGTTGGAAGCAGGCAGCCCCCTAAGCCTACACTGTACCCTAAGATCACCCACTGCGAACTGGGACAGTTTAGCCAGGTCCAGCTCCATGGTTCCCTAGTTTTGGGTCACAAAAAAATAGGCACAACAGACTTAAAACAATTTGGAAAAATCAAAACAATGGATTAAAAACAGTTTAGTCCAAATTCCAAAAATCAAACTCAAAAGTTTTGTTCTAAGGCAATTTAGAGGATTTTTATAATCTTAAATCATTCACTGAAAGGTGTACTTTTTAAATGCAAGTCCACATCCACACCGCTGAGCACCAAATGTTGGAAGGTGGGTTATTGGTAGGGGCAAATGTCGGTCTGCCACTAGCAATAAGGCCACCAACACATGATAGGACCCAGCATAGGTCTTAGAAAATTATTCCTATGCTCAACCCTTGGTAACGTGGCTGCGAGCAGACAGGCTTAACTTCAAAGACAGGTATGTAAAGCATTCAAAAACACCATTTCAGTAAATAATTAAGACCCAACACAAAATAAAAATCCAACACCAATTTATAAAAATAGGTAATATTTTTATCTTTTAAATGACACCAAAACGAAAATATTCCACTGTAGGGAACCAGAGTTATGAATTCTTAAAGATTAGTCACTTTCTAGTGCTTAGAAACCAACAGTGTCCCTTTTAGTCATTTCGTTTTCTCTGACAGGGACACACCTTTAGAAGCGGTTCTGGAGAATGTCTCACCACTGTGCAGTGCCGCCTTCTCCAGCAGACGGGTCCAGTTAGAACTCCTTCCTGAAGTTCTGCTTGCGGGTCCCAAAGTATCCAACACACAGTCCAAGGTTCTGGAATCTCCAAGAGGGTCCTTGAAAGTGTGAAACTTCAATTCCGCAATCCACTTGAACAAAACCCTTTCAAATCCACTGGTACTCCAGGCTGGGGATTCTTTGTGGGGATGTCCAGTTGAGCTCTGTTAACCTGTAGCTTGCAGGGAGTCTACTTCTTAGTCCTTTTGTAGCAAGGTAATCCACAGGGCTGCAGTTTTCAGATGGCGCAGTTTTCAGAGGTCAGGCCTTAGAAGTCTTTGCACAGCAGAACTTTTGCAGCAGGGCACGTCTTGCTTCAGTAGTTTCGAGCAGCAGATCTGGAGGGCTCTGCCCCTCTCAGATACTTATTCAAAATTCTCTGGGTCAAGCCACAGGTCACTTCTGACCAATGAAAGCAGGGTAACTCCTCATAGTTATGACCACATCCGGCAGAGTGTGGCATTATGTTGTCCCAGAGTGCATCTTTCTTCCAAATCCATAATGGCTGATTTTCCAGCAAGGAGGTAAGAGCTGGCTAAACACACCCCCTGGGATGGCTTATTTCCATGGACTCTCCCCCTACCATCTGTACATAAGCCTAGCCCTGACTCTGGGTCAAGAGTGTCAAAATGAAACTGAAAGCCAGGCCTCCCCTCTGCCTTTGAAGAGCATAGTTTACGACTCCACCCCTGGCCTGGCATACCTTATAAACTAGCACACTGCCCTCCCAGCAGAGTGGCCCTTTATCACCTCTTCAAAGCAGCCTGGCTAATCCACTTATCTCTGACCAATCAGGGCAGACCACTGGAAGGCTGAATTTGGACTTACAAACAAGAAAGTCGTATAACTTCTTGTATGTACACTTTAGGAGAAATTCAACAATATAATATTGTTGGATTTACTACTACCATTCTGGGAAGTCTTTGAATGGTCCGGCTAGTCCTCTCCTATCAATATTTATTCATCTTTAACTTCCTACCATGTTAACCTATGGGCCATGGGGTTTGCAATGGGGAAATGACTTGGGCCAGTCTTCTAGCACCAGGGCTTATAAAAACATATTTTATAAGTATTTCCCTAATTTCTACAGGACCCCCCACCCCCTGTGCAACTAGGGGAGACTTTAGGGGTTCTGAATCTGTAGAAATATTGGAGATTCTCCTTTTACTGTATTCCTAGCATCAAAGTCGAATTTGGCCAGCAATTTACTGTTTCAAAGCAGTCCTGGCACCCAGTGCTGCTTTTAAACTGACCTCAGGCTTCAGCACTGCACACTTGCTAGTGCAGAAAAAGCTGCTGGCCTCTATACTACCATACCCCAGGGTACTGGGAACCTCTAGGTAGTTTCAATCCCCTGCCCTATTATATACATCTAAGGTGTTCCTTTCAGCTTGGCACTGGCCCTGGGCCTGGTTAGGCAGAGCCCAGGGTCAGTCAGAGTCAGTTACCACCAGTTCCAGTCAGCAAAAAGTTGGGGGGTGCCCAGGGCACAGGATGACTTTGCAACAGGGGTTGATCGGGGATGGACAAGTCACCTGTGACTTGTCACCAAGAACACAGATCCAACAGTTTCTAATGTAATGTTTGATCGCCCTGTCGACACCAGGCCACCAGAAATCCTGCCTTATCCTTCTTTTCATGGCCCGAATACCAGGATGCCCTTCATGAGCTAACACTAGAACTCTCTCTCGAAGACACTCGGGGACAACTAATTGCCCACTCCTGCATAGTATGCACTCCAGAATAGACAGCTCTGTTCCAACTCTACTGAAAGAAACTAACATTTCAGGGATATTCCTAAGTAGAGGCCAACCATTCGCCACACACTTCATCCCTTCCTGAAGAGTTTTATCACAAGATTCTGCATCGAACCATTCTTGCTCAGACAACGCGCCATTCATAGAGTCGCTGATAGAGCACACTACACATAAAATTTCTAGCTCCTCAGCATCGTCCAGATCTGCATCGTTGTCATCCAAAGGCAACCTTGAGAGACAATTGGCAACATAGTTTTTACCTCCAGGCACATATTCCGATTTATATTGATAACCCTGAAGTCTATACTGCCATTTGGCGATGCGCGGAGTTGCCCCCGCCTTTGGTGGTAAACAGATCCAACAAGGGTTTGTGGTCTATTCTCAAGGTAAATTCTTTTCCCCACACAAAACTTTTGAAGTATTGGACACCCCACCACAAGGACCATGATTCTTTCTCTACATTGGAGTAAGATGATTCTGCACCTCGTAACGTGCTGGATGCAAAAGCAATTGTCTCTTCCTTTCCATCAGCTCTCACCTGCATAAGTACCGCGCCCAGACCCACATTGCTAGCGTCAGTGGTTATAATACATGCATCATTAATATCAAACATAATTTCATTTCCTCATCTTATGTATTTGCTATGTAAATTTTTTTTTCCTGTATGTATTTTGTCTGTAAAAAGGGGGATGTGTTGGGTTAGAGTGTTGTTCTCGTGGTTCCCTGCGTGGACAATGGAATGTGGTGGGTGGGGGATTTGGGGTCGGCAGGAAGAATAAATCATATTACCAGTAGTCCTGATTCCGCTGCTTTACTTCCTTTCACACCCCTGCCGTGGGCTTTCTTTCTTCTTTCGAAGTATTTCCAGTTCTGTTTCACGTACTAAGCCATTTTAAAATCCGTGCGCTGTTGTGCCTGACGGTCGAGCCTGCTGTAAAAAACTGATAAAAACAAATGAACCTGCGGGTTGTACTGCCGTGCGAGCCCACACGGAATTATAAATAACATGACATGGCCCCAGGAACACACAAGGCTGAATCTCTTCTCCTTAATGTCAGAAACCTTGGGGCTCTGGTCCGGTTGCCGCCTTGAAGTGCGCCGGGCTCCAGGACTGGCGCTGTCTGTAGTGAGTTTATTTCCGTCTCTCACCCCTCCGTTCCAGGTGACTGAATGCTGCTGCTCGGGGCCCAGAACATTGGGACAGACTGTCCGCTGTAAACGCTAGATTGGATCTTTTTGCAGTAAATTACAGTTCGGATTCATATTCACTGGAACTGTTTGTTTTTTCCTGCAGTGTCTTCACGCAGGTTCATTCACTGCTGTTCACTAGGGAAGGCGACTAATAAGGTTATTTCTTAGTGTACCTTAATTCTGCAATAAGCTTTTAACCTTTGCAGTGCAGTTGCCATGCACGAGGCGTGCCACTATTTTTAGTACGTTTTGATCTGCCTGAGCTAGAACGATTAATTTTGTTGAAATCTTCAAATTATGCTGCAGATAGAAGATTTAGTGGCAAGTGCAGTTCATTGATAACTAATCGCAGTGCTTAAACTGAGCCGGTGGTTTCCGCTGCTCGGCACAGGCACTTAAGTGTCATCACCTGCTCTTATGACGGCAGTCCCAGCTGCTGCCTAGAAGCAGCAGTGGGGCGGGTGGGGGCGGGGTTAATCGGGTAAACAAAAAGAAATCATGTACCTCCTGGCCGCGCCACCTCTCCTGTGTCCAGTCCAGTCCCCTTCCTGGCTTATTGTTAGAAACAGGAAGCACCAGCGCTCCCACGCTCCCCGCAGCCAATCACAATGCTGCAATGAAGCCTTGTGGCGCCAGGGGCAGGAGTAGTGGGCATGTTCTCCATGCAGGCTGCATGGAGATCAGGGAAGTACGCATGACTGTTCGGGCCGACCAAACAGTCATTGCTCACAGGTGTGTTCTACCACTCCTCCCCTGCTCTGCAGCCCCTTCACGCACACTGCCGCAGCAGTAGGACAAAATAAAATGATAATAACATCACGTTATTATCATTTTATTTTTTCCTTTCTTTTGCTGCTTCCTGGCAGTGGGGCGACGCTCCTCCGCCTCAGCAGAGGAGCCGCTACTGGAGAGACAACAGTCTGCCACATGGTTATGGCCTGGGACTACCGAACTTCCCCCTCCCCCGCCTTGTGTATAAACCACATTTATTAATGATGGACATGAGAGTGAGTTTCTTTGGAGGCGGGGGTCGTACATCCCCCGGCCGTATGTATTAAAACATGAAAACAAAAATTGAATTAAACAATATTTTCACAATTTTTACGCAGAAAACGTAGCATGACATTTGATTACAATTCGTATGTACAGATATCAGATGGCTAACCTTAACATATTTCTAATACAGATTATTTCCTATCCGAGTTTAACATCTGAATCATAATCATATATTAATTACTTTCTGCGTATCCTATTTGGGCCTACGGCAAGGTCGCTAACCGGTGTCAGATCCTTATCAAAGAGCCACGCCCTCCCGTAGGAGTGCGCATGCGCAGAGGGCCCGTTTACCGAGAGGGTACTTCCCCCCCCGTTACCCCCTTATGCTCCCTGAACTCCATTAAAAATGGGGGCTCTTGCACTCTGCGCCATTTAGTGACGTCATCGTGCCTGTGCGGGGTGGCCAACCAGCCTAAAGAAAGTGTGACTCTCCCCGTCCCCGCACCCATCCAGCCAACCGGATGTACCGCCCCTGGAGTGATAGGAGAGACCCCTTGTCCCTCCCCCTGGGCGACCCCATCCAAGAATGACGCCGCCCCCTAAGGACCTTAAATTTACTGCTCACCAGTCATGACCTTACCCCCTGACCAAGGAATAGCAATAAATACGACGATTGATGACCTGTAAACTGGAAAATATCTAAGGAACAAAACACCATATTGACAATCTTATAATACAATAACCAATTTTGCTACAGGGGATGGTGTTTGGGCAAAAAGTTTACAGCCTCCTAGAGGCTGGGTGCGGCCGACCTGGGAGCGCGGGACAAAGCGACCGACTCCCATGCTCCCCGGCCTTTTAACCCCTAGTTCTGGCCAGGCCAGTTCTAACCGGCCTGACCCCTGCTCCCCCTTGACCCGGAAGCGACTCAATCGCTTCTGGGTCAAGGGGGAGCCCCCTCAGGCCAATCCCCGCTGAGGCGCGGCCACCGCATCATGATGACGCGGCAGAGGGCTCCCCATCAGGGAGAGCAGGCGAGGGGGGAGGGTGTCGGTGCGCCGCCATACCTGCGGCAGGGCCGACGACGGCCCCGCCTTTTTCTGCGCTGTGTATCTAAGTTAGAGATTAGCACAACAACAGTTGTATATTAATACAATATACATACAAAATGTCTACTACATGTGGCCCAAGCAATTTTGATAGAACTGGGACCTGGACCAGTCTAAAATGTCACATTTGTAGGAGTTGATGGTTAGTAGTTGTGGTGGTACTGTCATTGGCAGTGCTGGCAGGGGAAACGGGTTGTGCAAGCTGCTGTGGCCTCCTGACGAGGGCCCTGGCACTTATTTATTTACAAATGAAGCACTGACTATTCGGAAAATGCTGCAGACACAGAATAGCCTACTTTCACTCGCCCTGATTATAACACCGAAAGGAGTGTTGCTATGCAGTTTATATTTCAAAGGGGATCAGAGACAAGGCCCTACCGAGGTCTGTATGATGCTTAACGTGGAAGAACAGAAATGCAAATTCATTATCGCCTAGAACATGCTTTTTATTAAAAAGGTTTGTCCTGTGCCATTACAAGTATGCTGATTAAGCGGAAAAGGTGCAAGCCCTGTGTCTTAGCATGTCAAGCTTTACTTGGAAGTACAGGCACTGTACCATTACACGTCTCACCACTGCTAAAAAATGCAAGTGCTGTACCATAAAACATAAAGCAACTCCAATCAGAAGTGCTGCACCATTGCCTCCTCAACTCTTACTAGTCCCAGTCCTTACTTCTAGGAGGTGTGGCGGCCTCCCATACGCACCACGTGATCCAGCAAAAGACGAAAAAAGACTTCCCTTTCCTTCTTCTGTAATCTCCCCTTCAGGGGTTTCACCTTCATGAGGGACCATACAAGAAAGGCAGACCCACATCACTCCTAGAACTAGAGATCAAGGTCCTAGCAACAAAAGGGAAAGGTGGGACTTAGGGTCTGTTCAACCATAGTAACGAATATTACTTGTAAGTAATCGGAGTATTACCTCATCAATCCTTCCTCGCCCAAGTCCTTACTTCCATGAGGATGTACCAAATCAGAAGCCCATGACCCTATCGCTCAGAAAGTGCACAAAATACCAAAGCAGTTTAAGATGTAAGATGCCCCACATAAAGTGACCCCACAACACAAAAAGAAACAGAGCAGAGCATAGCATACCAGCCACGTGGGAACTGAACCAAAAAAGCCCGAAACCATAGCAGACACACAAAAAACACAGTCAGTAACAAGCAGGGTCAGCGTCCCAAAAACAGGCCAGACAAAGTTGCTACCTGGCCCTGCATCAAACTCAAGTGGACCACTACAGAGCCAAGACCAACGCAAAGGAGAACAGGCACAACTTGCTCAGACAGGGACGGCCAATGGTAGCCCACAAGCAGCTGGCTGGAAGACAACAAACATAGGAAGCCAAAGAAGCATACACTCTAGGGCCATTCCCAAAGTAGAGACAAAGGGAGGCTTAAACTGAGACCAGAATAAAGGCAAGTAATGGAGCGAAGGAGGCCGAAGAAAGAACCCACCAAGACTCAGCCAGCCAAGGCAGAAGGTCATCCAAAGAAAGGCCAACAGGCAACCCTAAGCTGGGACCACAACTTCTACCCATATAGTCCAGTTAACCAACTTTCAACCAGCCTCACCAGAGGCGATTTTTCCTCTCCTTTAGAAGGCAACTACTCTGAACTTTCAGCCTCAAATAAATTAAAGATCTTGCAGAGTAATCACATATTCTCTCATGCCAGGTCTAGTCTTGGACGTCTTCCCTCAACACTTTAATCCTGCAGGGATTATTCCCCTCCTAGCCCACCACTGACCCATCTATCCATGCTATCATTCCGTGTCAGGACCCAGTGCTTGCGTTTTGGCAAGGCCCTGCCCCTCCAAAAGCATCAAACCTCCACTGCACACAATCTTAACCCATACATAGAGCATGGTTGACTCAGGGTTTAGGATTTGGCCAGGGTCTGCTTGAAACTATCAAAAAACAGCCAGCCCTCACTATGCACAGGTTTTGGACCAGGTCCGGGTGGTTCATTTGGGCTTTGGGGCTCTGCCCACCCAATTACCTGCATCATACATATACTCATTTTCTAATTACTATCATAAGTATAATAGTATTTTGACAAGTAAAGCTGTCCCTTTCTGAGCCTTGCTTGACTTTTTTTTGTGTGCGGATTTTTATATAGCGTGAACTTGACCCGAAGGTATTGGAGCGCTTTATATGAGCACCGGTTATGTTACACATTCAGGCACGGGGAGATTAAGTGATTTGCCCAGAATCACAGGATGTGGACGCGACCCCGAGGCTCGAACCCTGGTTTACAGCACCAAAGTTGGCAGTCAAGCCGAGGGACCACATCCTCTCCCCTACAAGCAGCCAGACACTGCTCACTGGCAGATGCACTGGTGAGCGGCCCATCGTACATTTGGGCTCAGTCAGGACCTACTTTCAGCCAGCCCTGGCCTGCCATTCTTCAGGGCCTCCGTGAACCACTCTTCGATGTCACACAGCAAGCGTCACTTTTTAATGTAGGCTTTGGGTGCTTTTGCTTTTATCCCCCACTGCTGCTCGGGGCTATCTGGTGTCTGATATCAGAGTCATAAGTTCTCATGACACTGTAGCGTCATGTCACATGTAGTAAACAGACACACTACACATGCGTTAGCTGTGCAAGCACAGTGTATCTGTTTAAACCAGCACCTGCTTTCACTTCCTCCTTTTTAGGTCGAGCCTACAGCAGCGCATGCGCTGTTGCTCGACTTTTGTAAGTGGGTTTTAAAAGTGCTTCCCACCGCCTTTTGCTGGCCTAATGCTTACGTTCACGCGAGCGTGAACGTGCACAGCTGCCAGCTTTCTGATTACTTTCACTTTGGGTGCTGCTGTGCGCGCACCACTCGCGTGCTTGCTGGCGCGCGCACGCACAACTCCCTCCACCTCTCTCTCCCGCTTCAGCCCCCATCTTTGCATTCCCCGCAACCAATGCTTGTTGGGGACTTGCCTTTCAGATGGTCGGACCCGCAGAGAGGACATGACCAAGGCTGAGAACTGAGCGCTAGATCAGAGAACCCAGACGATTGTCTGCGCGCCACCGGGCGCATGTCGCCTCCTGCAGCCAGGGTCCCCAGTTTGTCCTGCTCCAGTATGCGATATTCTCACAGCTTTTGGCACGGTTCATTAAGGTGTGTAGACCATGTGCTCATTCAATCCCTGGCCTCTCAGCTGAGCATATAGAGTGATGATCACATGAGTGAGATTGTAAGACGAAGTGGGAACAAGAGTGAGATGAATGATTAAGAATAAGTGTAAGGCAGAGTGAATGAGTCAGAGTCAGAGTGTGAGTGAGAATGAATGAGTGTGAGTGAGAATAAGAAAGAGTGAGTGAATGGAAGTGAGCTTGAGTGGATGAGAATGCACATGTCAGTGGGTTACGCTTGTGAGTCTGCTGCATAAGAACCCCTGCAGTGAATCTTTGTAGAAAAAAAACGGGCTCCCTCGCTGAAATTTAGGGCAAGTATTACTCCGTACCAATTTCAAAGTTCACCAGCCCTCCCTGATTTCATCATACACAATGGAGGTTCTCTTCATGGCCTGGTGTCATGTTAGACCCTACATCCAACATACAATGGGGGACGGGTGTTCAGCTTCTTCGGTCACCAGTCCCAGTGGCCAAACTTCCGCATATGGCCTACTCTTGCTGCACATGGCCATCGGACATGGTTTATGGTTTCACTTTGTGGCCTGAAAAAAGTTTTAAAAAACTAAACCTCACGTTAATATCTTTTTAAAAGGGCTTTATTGGAAACATTTTGTCACAATCACTATTATTAAGCATTGCAATATGCAAATTAATTAAATATAAAGTCACTATGGTTATTAGTGATTTTTTGACAAAACCAATAGATCTGCTTCAGATATGGTAATGTGCTTACCCCTTAATAAAGACAATAGGCTTGCCACTATAATTTGATTTTTTTCAGCCTTTGACAAAGCCAGCAGGTCTGCCTTACTTAAAATGAAACCTTTTATAATGTTACATGATATAGTCAGCCATGTGACGAAGGGCCAGGCTCTCTGCCCAACCACACACACACACAGAGCCAAAAGTTGTGCGTGGTTGGGAACCTGCGGGGGGTTGGCTGACGGCCAGGCCTGTTCCCAACCTCTCACATCGCATGGCGATGGATATCTTACTTTAAATTTTTTTTAAAACATGGAAATTCGCTGTACATACTTAAGGTTAAAGGAACATTATAGTTAGGTAAAAATGTCAGTTAAAATATACTCTTTTAAACAGAACAAAAACACTGAAATTAACCAGTTTTATTGTAATGTATGTCCAAAAGTAACTGTAACAAGCCCCCTCGCCATTCATGTACTGCTAATTACCTCACACGTCACATATTACATCACTCATGAAATGTTCTATGATATCATTGATAACATCACTGCAACATCTGAAATAACATCATTCACGACAACACCATGCGCGGTGGGGACGCAAGTTACAGTTACTTTAGGGCACAAATTAAAGTTCCTTGAAATGACAATAATTCGTGAATTTCAGCTGTTTTGTTCATTTAAAACGGCATGTTTTAACTGACATTTTCACCTAAAATGAGTTATAGTTAATTGAGATAACTATAACTTGTGAATTTCAGTGGTTTTCTTTGTTTAAAATTGTATGTTTTAAATTACATTTTCACCTAATGCTTATGTCTCATTATTAGCCTTTGGTGTCTTCAGTGTATTTCTAAGGTTGTTCCTAATGTAAAGTAACAGGTTGCAATGCATAACTATAACGTCACTTTAACCTTTGTTTTGTTCACTGAATTTTTATGGGTTTTTTTAACATAAAGTAAGATGTCTGTCGCCAGGCAGCATGGGTTTGGATGCAGGGCCTGGCCTGGGGCCACACTGTGTCCCCAACTCTCCCACAGGCCCCAAACCCCTCACCACCGCTCAGTCGAATTGGGGTTGGATGTTCTTACTCCTGCAGTCGCCCAACCTCTCCACCACCGCACATTGCTGACTATGCCATGTAGTAACATAAATAGTGTCATTTTAAGTAAGGCAGACCTACTGTTTTTTTTGGCCCAAAATATAGAAGTGGCTGGGTCTATTGGCTTTATCAAGGGATAAGCACATCAACATATATAAAGCAGACCTACTAGCTTTGACAAAAGTCACCAATAACTATAATCAAATGTATATTTCACAAATTTAAACATTGCAATATTTAATGATAGTGATTGTCTCGAAGTATTTTTAATAAAGCAATTATAAGTATATTAAAATTGCATTTGAGTATTTTTTTTACGTTTTTTAGGCCACAAAGTGCAGCCAAAGAAGGAACCACATGGGGTTCCTGCACTCGAGCTAAAGAACATACAGGTCCAGTTCAAGTATTCAATGACCGAGGTGACTTACTGTGTTTTTTTTTTAATGTTGCTGGGGGCTGCTCTGCTCCCTACATTAAAAAAATGGCTGGTGGTTCCCCTGCCCCATCTAGGGGCACCACCAGGAAGAAAAAATATCATGTAAAAATAGCCTGTAGGGCATTATTGGGTGTTCCTTGCAGGAGTACTGAATAATAAATGTCTGCACCCCGGGCCTTGGCTCAGCCCGTGACGCTGCCAGCTTCATCATCACGGGGCGCTGTGCAGCCTGCAACACCCCCGCGGTGCCTCCTTCTCCTCGGGCGCGTCGCGGTGCTCCACGGTTGCCCACTGTTTCAGCATCGTGGTTACACTCCGCGATGCTTAAGTCTAGTCGGGCATGCCGAAGACCCACGTGGAGGACCGTTAATGCTCATTAATATACACTAGGAACACCGCAGCTCCAATTTTGGATATGCGGCTTCCAGTACTTCTATGGGGCATATTTTCACTCACTTTTTGTTTAGCACATTTCACTGCGGCTTCCAGTATATTCTCCTGGTGACATCTTGTTACTTCTTCTTCCCATGAGTCCTCAGTCATGTTTCCCAGAGGGCCTTGGAAAGGTTCTTAGTTTTACCCTTTCCAAGATGGCGACCTTTTCTATTCCTTTTGTTTCCTTTTCCCTATCCAAGATGGCAGCTGCTTATTTTCTGTTACATCACTTCCTGTTACATCACTTCCTGCCTATGGGTATTTAAGGGGCTGAATCCTTCATTGCCTTGCGTTGCAACACTCCTTGCTCCTGCTGGTGTGTTCTTGCTTCTATTGGTGACCATTGCACCTGCTTGGTGTATTTTTGCTTCCTGTTGGTGCACATTTGTCTCCGGTTGGCGCTTCCTGTTCCAGTTTGGATTCCTTTTCCCTTCCACTCCTATTTGGAATTCTTGCCATCTATTCTCCTTGCTGGTGTCTGCTATTATTTCTCGGTTCTTTCCTTCCTTTACGTTCCTGGAGTCTCCACCTTCAACAGAGGTTTTTCCCTACAGGAGTTTTTCCTCTTGGGACTTGTAGTGTCTGCGTAAAGCACCACGCAGACACTGGTGTGAGGGGTTTACACAGCTCTTTATTCTGCACGTCTCGTGCCGTCTCCTGCCTGCCTCGAACTGCTTCTCCTTTCCCGGGCTATCCTTTTCCACGCCCTCGTCCCGCCCCTTCCTACCTCCTAGCACGAGGCGGTCCTAGCAACCGTCTCATTCAGCCCCACATTACATCTCCCCCTTTCTTAACAAAAATTCAAAACATTAATCCTGATGCTTTATGTATATACTCAAATGACATAACATAGTTACAGTTCCTCGATCAGCCGACTCGGCCTCTTGATGTGGCAGCGAGGGCGACTGTTGTCTTCAGGACGTTCACTGCTTCCTTCATTAGAGTCCACTCCTGGTGTCAGAGTGCGGGTCTGCATTTCACGAGTACCAGTTTCCCTTTGGATGGGACTGCCAAGAGACTCTCGCACCTTGGGGCTGCACTTCTGAAAATGAGCCACGTTCCTGGTTATTCTCTTGTCATCGGACTCGGCATTGATCATAGTCCCCCTTTGTTTGAGACCACCAGAGGAGTATCACTGAAACGACAGTCAGTTTTTCTTTGTTGTTCCTGTTTCACCAGGACCCAGTCACCTTCCTGAATCCCCGATGGAGCAGCTCGCCTGCGATGATCTGCATACGTTTTCATTTTTTTCTTTTTGAGTTGGTCCGTGCGAGCAATGTCATCCGGGTCTGAATCAGGACACACTGCCCTGTCAGACCATTCAACCATCGGTATCCGGGTGCGCACGGGCCGGCCCAGCATGAGCGTGGCGGGACATTTCCCCGTCGTGGAGTGAGGGGTGTTCCGGTACGCCCGTAGGACTTCATTGAGCACTGTCTGGATGTCTTGCCGTGCCACCTCGGCTTGCTGAATGGCTCTCTTTAGCGTAGACATGAATCTCTCGATCATCCCATTGGCTTGTGGCCACAGAGGCGTTATTTTGCGATGTCTGAAGTTGAGATGCTTAGCGAAGTCCGCAAAATCCTGACTATTAAACGGGGGCCCATTGTCTGTCTTCATGGTTGTGGGGATGCCCCAGGCAGCAAATACTTCATCCAGCACAGGTATCGTGCTTGAGGCTCTGGTGGATGAGATGATGTGAACAATGGGGAAACGAGAATTTTCATCCATTATGGCTAATATGTACTGTCCCGACTTAAACGGACCAAAGAAGTCTACTGCCACTTGCTGCCACACACCCTCCGGTAGTCTGGACATTTGCAGGGGTGCGGGAGGATCGGGCCTGCTGACGAGTTGGCATTGAGGACAGTCTCTCAACGTGTGTTCTACCATCTGATCAAGGCCGGGGAACCACACTCTTTCCCTCAGAGCTCTCTTGGTAGCCACTATTCCACGATGACCTTCATGAGCTAAGTTGACTACTCCCTGACATAGACATCTGGGGATGACAAGTCTATTGTCCCTTAGCACCAGCCCATTGGGGGCCACCGACAGCTCTTCTCTCACGTGCCGGAAAGCAGCCAGATCAATTTTGTCCACTGCTCTGTCGAGATCATCACCTTCCAGATGTCTCCATTCATTGTGTAGCAGTCGCCTCTTCACTTCTATCAATGTGGCATCCTCCAGAGTAGCATCTATGATGGCGTCGACCGGGACAGCAGGGGGCCGGGCTTGATCCGCCACAAAGCATATGTACTCTTAAAGTGTTTGCCATACACAAAAATGTGAAAGTGTTCACAGGCCCAGACAACAGCTAGACTCTCTTTCTCTGGTTGTGAGTACGCTTTCTCTGCCTCCGTAAGGCTCCTGCTCGCGTACGCGATTATATGTCGTTGGTCACCCTCTGATTCGTATTGAGACAGTATCGCTCCCAGACCTACGGGGCTGGCATCCTCCGTAATTTCAGTGTTTTTCTTTTGATCAAAGTATGCCATGTTGTCGGCGGAATCCACAGCTGCTTTGATGTCCTTGAAGGCACGTTCACACTCTGCTGACCACAGAAATGAGTGCCCCTGTTTCGTGAGCTGTCTCAGAGGGTAGCTGATTGTCGCATAGTTCTGGATGTAGCGCGAACAGTAACTGGCCATTCCTAGAAAAGATCGAACGTCTCCTACATCCCGGGGGCTGGAGGTGTCATTTAATGCCGCCACTTTCTCCGGGTCAGGCCTCATTCCCACCTGCGAGAAGATGTGTCCAAAGAACTTTAATGTTGATTTATGGAATTCACACTTCATTTTGTTCAGAGTGAGATTGGCTTCCAGCAGCGCATGGCAGACTCGCTCCAATGCAGTGTCATGATCCTGCGTGGTGGACCCATACATAAGGATGTCATCGCTGTAGTTGAGAGCGTTAGGAATGTGGTGAATGACCTTCCTGATGGCTTCCTGAAATATTTCAGCCGCGGATGACACACCAAAGCTGAGCCGCTTATACCGGAAGAAGCCGACGTGAGTGGAAAACGTCGTTATGTATCTTGATTTTTCGTGTAACTCAAGTTGATGATACCCTTTGTTTAGATCCAGTTTGGAGAATATGGTGGCTCCATTAAGTGATGCAATCATGTCACTGATGTGCGGCCCTGGGTGTCTCTCACGCTCGATGGCGGTGTTGGGCGCCCTCATGTCTACGCACAACCTCACCTTGTCAGGTTCGCCCTTCTTTGGCACGACGACCACCGGAGAGACCCATGGCGTTGGTCCCTCCGTCCGTTCAATGATGTCCGCATCGAGCAGATCTTGAAGTTCTCGTTCAACGGCCTGTTGCTGACAGAAAGGAATCCGCCGGTGGTGTTGGGCGATGGGCGCCACCTGTTCATTGATATGTAGCCGAATTTGGCAGCGAGTCATCTTCCCCAGGCCAGTGAACAGCTTCGGAAATTTAAGTGTCACATCAAGCTCATCATCTACGCGATACAAAATGTCCACCAGACGCAGTCGTTCCGCAGTTGGAAGGCTAAGGAGGCAGTCAGCTTCCGGCCCTTCGATGACGTGAATGTGTGCAGGAATTGTCCGATCACCATATGTGAGTTGCGTAGAAAATTTCCCCACGCATGGGAGTGGCTTTCTCGACATCCAGGTATATACTTTTACATGGGCGGGTCGCAGCGACGGACGAGGCTTAATTCGCTGGTACTCTGCTACTGGCATGTAGTTCAGCGATGCTCCACTGTCCATGACGAACTTCGTGTGGTGTTTTCCTACTTGAATGTTGAGTCGGGGGTATTTTCTGAGTCGGTCAGAGTCCGCAACCATGCATACGTACTCGTCGCTGTCTTGCGAGATGGGCGATAATGACCGGGAGTCTTGAGACGACGGGTGCCTTTGACGGTGACTTTTGTATGATTGACAACTGGACTGAGAGGAACCCGTTGACGAGTCCCGCCGATCCCGTACTGCTTTGGCCTGGTGTCTTGTGCCAGCCGATCTAGAAGCCCTGTCACGATCTTTGGGTGTGAGCCTTCTGTTGTTTCCACACACATTTTCGAAGTGATTTTCTCCACCGCACCTACGGCACTCCTGACCCATGGCGGGACACCCATCAGTATGAGAGAAATCATAACCACAACGATAGCATTTGAGACGCCGATCTCTCCTGCTGTTGTTGCGACTGGAGCCGCGATGTGTTCTACGCGCCGTCTGTTGGTCCCTCCTGTCTCTTGACGGCCTGTGTTTCGCTGGCGAGCGTCGGCGTCCGCCGTGCGATTGGATTCTGAAGGCTTGCTCGCGCTTCTCACTTTTCCCAGCCTCCATTTTCTTGGCAAGTTCATCCGCTTGGTCATGCACACGCGTCATCTCTTCGATCTCGTCAAGAGAGTAACTCTTCTTTAACAATTTCCTTCTCAGCGATTCGGATTGACACCCTTCAATGACCCTCAGGCGTAGCACATCCTCTGTCGAGAAAGAATCAAATTCGCAGTAGCGGGCCAAGCGTCTGAGACGGGTGATGAATGTGCACATGGGCTCATCTTTTTCTTGAGAAGCAAGATTGAAAGTGTACCTCTCATAGTCTATATTTCGTTTGTGAAGGAATTTTTTGTTAAGCGCCGCACACACCGAGGCGTAGGACGCCGCATCCACAGCCGGTAGTTCCTTTATTATTTGCCCAACATCCTTGCCTATCAGGTTGTAAAATTGTAAATTGTAAATTGATACTTGTATAGCGCACTACTCACCCGTAAGGGTCTCAAGGCGCTTGTACGA
Source organism: Triturus cristatus (assembly GCF_964204655.1). Classification (NCBI taxonomy): domain Eukaryota; kingdom Metazoa; phylum Chordata; class Amphibia; order Caudata; family Salamandridae; genus Triturus; species Triturus cristatus. The sequence goes on along the minus strand of NC_140580.1, from coordinate 137,447,914 downwards.
ATACCGCTGTGGAACCCATCCTGGCTTTCCCTGTGAGGCGTCCACTCCTGGGCACCCCCAAGGTGGAGGCCAGGCATCCTTAGCGTTGTGGGGGCCGTTGTGGAGATTAAGCAAGCTATTGCCCAGAGTTGCAGAGTGGGACTCCATGATTGGAATAGGCACCGAGGCGAGAATTATCATGTCCGTGGAATTTTGAGCCCAAGACCCGCCGAGGCGGGGAATTGAACCCTGGTCCCGGGCTAGACCTCTGCATCAGGGTCTGCCGCTCTAATCATTGAGCCACACTTCTCCATGGTTGCGTAACGCTATTAATCGTTGGCCAGGATCCACTACCTGCGACCCCGCCATGAAATCTTTGAAGTCCTCGAGCCATTCCTTCCATCAAAGGCCCATGCCTCCACCAGTTTCAAGGACCAGCCGCTCAGGTGGACGCAGGAAAGACACACCGAGCATGCCCATCTGCCCCGCGATGGGTGACGTAGACCCAGACTGGCGGGCCGGTGACGTCGACATGACAGCGACTTGGTACTGCCAGATCCTTATTCGTGTTTCTGTTCACCTTCGGCGGACGTGGTTGCAGTTACTCAGCTCCAGTCCGCTTTGTCTTGCTATCAGTTAACAGTTCCTTGATTTAATGTAATTTTTTTTTTTCGCCAATGCTTGTTGAATTGTTTTATCCTTTTTCTTCCTGTTGCCAATGCTTGATGACTTTCTAGACCTCCTCTCGCTTCAAAACTTTTTTTTTCTTTGCCAATGCTTGTTGACTTTTACACTTCCCTTACAGGAACCAATGCTTGATGATTTTCTAGCCTTCCTCTGGCATTTGGCAATGCTTGTTTGCACTTCTCAGCTGCTGCCTGACTTAAAGATGGCCGCCGAAGAGTCTTCGCAGGGGATTGGTGCAGGCGCCTGACTCAAAGATGGCCGCCTCACTAGCACACGCCCCTCCAGGCTCGATCACCTCACGCAGGCCACAGCTCCTCAGCCAGCCCAAGCACACTGCTCCACGTGTGCACGCTAGGAAGGCACTCACCACTAGTCTTCCATTTGCAGGCAGTGCATGATAGGGGTGGGCACCCTGATCGTTTTTTCGTCGTCTTCACGCGTGGGACCACCACGTGGAATTCCACCGAGGGGAGACACTTCGGTTGCGCACGCCGGCTCCCAGGTCCACGGGCACAGGCACGACAGGCTTCGCCACACGAGCGACCGGGGTAGGCACCCGCGTCGCGATCCTCACCCACACAGACGTGAGCGGGGTGGGATCCCGACTTGCGCTGGATCGTCGCCCTGAGCGCTCTCCTCACACGTCGCCGGACCAGGCAACTCTCCCCTTCAGGTGCGTACCACGCGCTTCGTGGCCCACCTTCGTCGCCAGCTGTAGTGTCTGCGTAAAGCACCACGCGGACACTGGTGTGAGGGGTTTACACAGCTCTTTATTCTGCAAGTCTCGTGCCGTCTCCTGCCTGCCTCGAACTGCTTCTCCTTTCCCGGGCTATTCTTTTGCACGCCCTCGTCCCGCCCCTTCCTACCTCCTAGCACGAGGCGGTCCTAGCAACCGTCTCATTCAGCCCCACATTACAGGACTCCTTTTGGAAGGCACAGTCTGCGCTGGCTTTTCATTGTTGGCATCACTGTGGCTACCAGAAGGGGTCGCCCTTACCTTGGACAGACCTGAACCCTCAAGAACAGAAGCCAAGAACCTCTCCAACACACCAGAACTGGTAAGAACATTACAAGTCGTGACAAAATGAGCAGCTCCTGCTGCTCATTTATTATTCTTTCTTTTTATAGTTGCCCACCCAGATCACCCAAAACTTGGCATATGCTGGGGACTGTGGGAGGAGCTCCAATTTCCCTGTGATCCATGATGGCCCAACATTTATATTATGTTTTGCTAACAAATTTGGCGCAATTTGATGAATCTAGACAAAACTTTCCAAAAATAAAGTTCATTTACTCTGGCTCTTACTTGGACAGTTTTTTTCAGACCTGTAAAGCAGAGGCCAAGAAAATGGTGGTGGTGGTGGGGTGCTCCCACATGTGATATGTCCCAATACAGAAAACAAATAGGCAAAGGGTTTCACAATAGCAGTACTGCAGTACCCAAAAAACATTTTTTTTTATTACAACGGCCTGTTCATTGACCAGACTCTGCAGCCAACAGCAATTGTGGAAGCCATAGGCCGTGTGTAGTGGGGGTTGCCAGCCGGCAGTGCCACCCAATGCCTGCTGCCAACCCCCACTATGCCTGGCCCAGGACAACCTCAATGCCGAAAACTGCTGAAGGCTGTGTGCAGTGGGAGGGTTGGGTGCTCACCGCTGTTTGAGTGCCGCAGGGAGCCGAGGTGTTGACTGCAAATTGCCTAATGGGGTTGGGAGTATGCTGAACTTTAAATATGATAAAACAAATCCAAGAAATGCAAAAGTTAAGGTGACTTTATAGTTAGGTATGGTATAATAAGATCTTAGCTTACAATAAAAAACATCATCATTGATGTCATTAATAATGTCCTCTAACATGGCATGAGTGAATTAATATAAGAGGGTCATAAGCAATGCAACGTAACTAAGTTAACTAAATTTCGATTTTTGAAAATAAGTTCTCTTCTTATTTCAATTCCTAACTATAACAATACTACAGCTTTTGTTTTTCTAAAAAAGTACGCTGTGAATGGTAAGGGTAAGCAGAAAGAGGGGCACTTTATTATTATGTTATTATGGTTGGCTTCCCTTGTCTTAGCAAAACAGACTTATTTTAAGGTGCGGCTCGCCTCCTCAATGACAGCAGGTAAACAGATTAGCAGATCAAAGCAACTCTGGAGATCCCACAAAGGATAATTGTGGTTACAGATCTTCATGAGACACATGCAAACTGCAACCGGCTACCAAAAACAAATTTTGGCGTGTCGCTTTTTATTCCCTCAAAAAAACCGGTTTTATCTATGTGTTCAGCTATCCCGCGTTTACTAGTTTTTTACATTTCAAAGGCTGCATCAGTAACTGAATGTTTGTGGTGTTTGTGTAGGCTAACTTTTGGTGGTAGATTATGGATGTCGATTCACCAAAATGCCTGGGGTAGCGGAAATTTGTGGTTCGCTTTAGAATGAGATTCACAGAAGAGGAACTCTCTCTACAGTCCCATACCTCATACTGACACCCTTGGCATCTTAGCTCAAAACAGATGTGCAACCAGTTTTGAAATACGTGTGCCTGCAGGTAGCTTGGCAAACCTGTGGCGAAGGTGAGGGGGTTGTGCGAATCAGTGTACCACAAGTGAGGCACTAAGTTAGCCAATGGAGGCAACAACAGAAGTGTTCAATCAGGGTGAACTCAGCCCAGGCCTGTGACTGCTGGAACGACCCAGCCCCCAGTGTGACAGACTCTGGCTGCAGCTCAGCTGAAAAGAAATGAACAAGTACCACTGTGGATATGTAGCAAAGAAATAACACCACTCGGCTTCTTTGCTCAAGTAATTGTGTGACAATCTGCAATCTGAGTTGTGATACAGACACTATACCAAAATAGTTAAAGACTTACCTCTGATGTATGACACTTGGCTGAGTTTCTGTAATACCCAATACTTACTTTCAATACATACACATCAAACTTCTGCAGCCCCCACTCAAGGCCTGCTGATATGTTAAAACTACATTTCTCTCTCACTCAAACTGAATGAAAAGCAAAAGAAAATGCATGAAACAGGGCACTTATAAAAATGTTGTGCTGCAATGAATAAACATGCACTGGTGTGAATATTAAATAGGAAACCAAAGCACTCATTGTGCAAAAACATATGGTATCCCAGCAGGTTGCATATCAGAATGTGCAAAGGTGGCCCGAATTTGCATACAACTCCTCCGGCGCAGTCCAATCTGGAATAGCAGAGCAGTGCTGAAAGCCTGCTTGAGGCGGCCTGGGACACCTCAAAGGTGTGTTGCTCGGCTGCTTTTCAGTTGATCTGACCAAATTGTAACGGCTGCAGTGCTTAATTTGAGCCGGTGGTTGCCGGTAGGGGCCACTGGCTATTATCTTTGCGGGCCGGCACTTATATATCCCGCATCAGATGTTTACAAAGTCCAGAAAGAATGGAAACCCATCACAATGGGAGAAAGCAGGAACCTGCAAGAGTGAGATAAAGGGGCAGGGCGTGTCTAGTACTGGATTTAAGAGCATGAGGAGGATTTAAGACCACCAGCCTTGGTATTTAGCGTGCCAGTGTTTAATTGAACTGGCTGTGGGCTTCTGAGCACAGCTTTGGGCACCAGCACTTTTTCGTTTACAAATTAAGCACTGAAAATCTGCAAGTTGCAACTATTACAATTTTAAGGAATGCTGCACAGCCGCGTGAGCATTTTGTACAGCAAAATTCTCCTGTTCTGCTGTCCCTGGTGCTGCCTTTACCCCTTTTAGGCCAGGGGTATCAATGGCAGTGCAATGGGTTGCAAGGAGAGTGCCAGGGGTCACAGCTCCACCTGCGACCCCCAAATGGCACCCATAGGCTAGGCATCATAGTAAAAGGGCAAGCTTGATCTTAATATTTGCTCGAGCCATGCTTGCATGCCCACCTTTACCTTAGAGGCAGCCAATCTGTTGCATTACTGCAGCCTCAATTTGGTGTATGTTGCTGCATGGTAGATTCTGTAATATGATATCTATTGATATCTGTTGCATCTTGTTTTCGCATTTAAGCCCTCGCAGTGCTCCATTCTTCCCCGACCCTGCCTTTCCTAGTGCCTCTGTCCCCAAGCATCCCCACATGCGCTATTGGGTTGGAACTCCGTGTTTAGGGGGGCAGTTGGGCATTATGTGGTGAGTTGTTCTGACTTCCCGTGTGGATTTCGTCCCTCTGCCTCCCATTGTCCCGCCCTGCATGCCCTACTGCCACCTCTGCTGTTCCTCCTGCTGGTGTCCCTGGTCCCCGATGCTTGCATCATTTCCCTTCCCTCACGGCTTTCTCTGTGTGTATTGGTGCCCTTTCTTACGTTTGTTTGCATTACATCTCCAGTCAACGCCACACCCCTCGGGCGGGGGTACACTCGGGAGACCTCCTCTCATCAATGCCTCTTAGGCAGGATTAGTCACTTCCAGTCACCTGTCCATCTTAATTATTTACCTATTTGAGGAGGGATGGCGGGCTTCGCATGGTGTATCCAGGGTCGGATTGGTAAAGGGCACTCGGGGAATGGCCGAAGGGCCGGTAGCCAAGTTCTAGCTGTGGGCTGCTTTTTTGGGCAGCCCGGGGGCTGTCTGTGCTGTTAGGATGCCGCCAGCGGCCCAGTGGGTGCCTGAGTGGTCTTTCTAGAGGCAGATGGGTGGAGGGATCACTCCCTTTCTCTCGCTGGGCCGGCCCATTAATGCATGCTGATTGAGCGGGGGCAGGGGGCTTGAGCAGAAGTGGTCTCACTTGCAGTCATGTGTGGCTCAGCAGTGTGAACTAATCTGTGCATTTTATTTTATCTAAGTGAAGTTAATAAAACATGCCCCCCACCCACTTTCTTTTCATAAAACTTCGCTGAAGCAGTTTTGCGGAAAGACAAAATGCAAATGTGGGCCACTTTTTTTTGGTGAGCCCGAGCCGATTTTTTTTCCCAATCCAATCCTGGGTGTATCTGTGCCTGTCCCCCTGCATTTTCTCTTCACGCCATGCCCTGAGGAACAGTTGACTTTTAATGAACTATAGTTGCTGCCTCTGCCAACATTAACCCTTCACTAACCATATGTATGCTACTGGGCAATCGAATTACACGTCCACATATTAGACCTTGCAGCAGAGTTTCACCTTGGTGCTCACGCCTGCTGAAAGGTAATCTCAAGAAAGTCTACATATATTTAACTTATGGCCTTTTCAATCCTCACATGAGTAGAATTCAAGGCCGAACCCACACCCTCTTACTAGGCGTAGCAAACATTGCTAATCCTCATAACTGTGGCAGGAGTCATGAATACAGTAATGTTCCAAAATACTTTCTTATAAATAACAAGAGAATACTGGGATCAATGTATCAAGAGTTTCATGATTCATTTGGTGGCCATTGAAAGAACAGGAGATAGTGCCCAAAGAAAACAGGCACTGTTGTACAACTATCTGGAAGCTGAAGGCAGGTGCGTATTTCAATTCAATTCAATTCAATAAAAGCTTTATTCGGAATGCTTAGCAAAACCATAAAAGCATGGTACAAATACACTGTAAAAATTTGTCAGGATTTACATAATATGGGTATAACACTCAAAAATGTTAAAAAGAGACCAAGATTTTCGAGAGGACTTGTTAGTTCTGTATAAGGGTGAAAAAGTGCAAAAATGGCAAAAGCATGTCAGGTGCAAAATAGCAAAACTGGAATACATAGTTCATTTAGAGTTTTGAATTTAAGTAAATGATTATTAAAACAGATTATTGTGGAATTAATTTAGGATACAGCTAACAGTCACAACACAAAATTTATAATTATAAATTTGTTCGATGCCTAATGCAAAATTTTAAAAATTTAGCAATATTAAAGGATACCAGAGGGGAGTCCAACATTTGCAGTGACAACAATGCCGGGCGGCATTCACATAGAGCCATTTGTAACAGAAGGGGTTTCAGCCACCGTTTTCTCGGTTCAAGATAAAATTTGCAGAAAAATGTGACGTGTAGAAGGGATTGCGTGGAGGTTTCATCACACGGACAGCAAGAGAGCTCCTTTGACCAGTCATTAATATTGGGAAAAGTAATAAGACGGTGAAAGTTATTAAGTCTGAATCTGGTAAGTAAAAAGACATCATAAATTGGCAAGTTTGAAATTAAATAAGGCTCAATATTAAATGAAGTTTGAATTTGTAAAGAATGCTGGACGGCGAGTTTGTTAACTTCAGCGGCCAGGCGAAGATCGCCTAGATGTTTTAGGCACTCATCCTTTAGTAGCTTGCGTAATATCGTTGCCAAGTCCAGAGGAACTGAATAGAAATTTGGATGGCCCAGATCAACGAAAAATTACTGTACATAGTGCAACCACAGGATTTTATGGTAGTGATCTAATTTTTGGCAGTCCTTGACGATTTCTTGAGTAAGTAGCAAATTGTCAGAAGTCCAAATGCGGTGCCACAACAAAATTGGTTGCATCCGAATGGTGTCAGAAATGAATGGTATACCCAGTTCTTGGTGGCAAAAATAAGTTGATCAAGATTGGGGAACAGCTAGTAAATATCTAAGAAAACTATTTTCAGTTTTTTGGATGGAGTCCACTTGAGCGTATCCCCATATACCCGCACCATAGGTGGCAGTGGTAATGCACTTTGGACGATAAACTTCAAGAATATCTTTGGGAGATCTCTTTCCGAGTCTCTGAGTGAAAGAGACTAGGGCCATCGTTGCTTTCTGGAACTGTAATTTTCTGACCTCAATTGCCCTTTTCCACGTCCCTTTTTCGTCAATCACCACTCCTAAATAGGGATAAATTGTAGTATAATCAATCTTTGTATTTGTGATGTAAATGCCTTGACCCTTTAGTGTTTTATTGCCAGAAGACATTATGAAAGTTTTGTTTGTATTGATTTTTAAATCAAGGCCAGACATGAATTTGTGATAACGAATTAGGGAGCGTTGTAGTTCTAGTGGAGTGCGTGCAAGAATTACCGCGTCATCCGCGTATAATAGAGCGGGAATTGGGCAGTTGTTAATCTGTGGTAGGTCCTGGCTCCCCTCCAACATGGCTGCTTCTAGGTCGTTGTTATATATGGTAAAAAGGAAAGGAGCCAAGACACAGCCCTGTCTGACTCCCCGCTCCACCCTGAACGATGTGGATAGCTGACCCCCAATGCCGAACCTAACTCTAGCAGTAGCGTTTGAGTAGAGTTCTCTTATGTAGTTGACTAGTGTCTTTTCCACCCCTAAGTCCAGCAAGATGGTCCATAGTTTTGCGTGTGAGACACAGTCAAACGCTGCAGAGAGGTCGACATAAGCCATGTAGAGTCTACCTCCCTTCGCGTTGACAAGTTTGCCTCTTGTTAGGACCAGATTTAAAACCTGCTCAATGGTGCCCAGGCCCTCCCTGAAGCCGTATTTGAGGTCAGAAATGATGGTTTTTTCCTCCGTCCAGCAATGCAGTCGTTCGAGTAAAATACGACCCACCACCTTACCTAAAGAATCAAGTAGTGAGATGGGTCGATAGCAGGCCGGGTTGTTACGGTCCCCCTTTTTAAAAATTGGTACCAAAATGGACTCCGACCAGGAGTCCATCGGTCCAATCTCGCCGGTGGCTGTTAGCACTCTACGTCGAAGGGGGGCCCATAGGTCGATGTTGGATTTATATAGGTCCACGGGGACCCCATCCGGGCCAGAAGCCTTCCCTCCCCGGCTAGCTTTGAGAGCCGATGTTATATCTGCCAAGGTTAGATCTAGGGAAAGAGAGTTGGAGGCATCACTAGCAGGTAGTGTGGTCTGTTCGACGGGACCTGGGGACAGCAAAGATGATTCTGTGAGGCTAAACATGTGTGAGAAGTAGTTAATCCATTCATTCTCAGTGATAGTAACCTCTATAGTACCTCGATCGTTTGGGCCTGATAGGAATGAAGAATTTATAACCTCCCAAAAAGCTGAGGAATCCTTTAATTTGCAGCTCTTATGGAGAGCAACCCAGTGCTCTTCTTTTAGTTCATTCCTGCGGTTTATTAGGGTCTGGTTATAAAATTTTCTGCATTGAGTGACCTCTGTGTTATCTCTAGGGATTTTCTTTAAGGCTTGTTTAAGTGCTTTGTGGGCCTTTGAACAAGAAGAATTAAACCAGCTGTCTGTCGTGTTCCTTTTCATTTTAGGAGGAATCGCCAAGGCCTTGTTTATCTCACTAGTGATGGTTTTAAAGTTCGCTACAATCTCCTGGGGTGAAGAAGACTCCGCCAGACAGATTGTAAATGCTGCCGGGTTCCCTTTTATAATCTTTTCCAGGATTTTTTCTGGGTCGATAGATGACCATTTTAGAGCGTAACCGTTCGGTCTATTCATGGTGAGATTATCTTGTTGTAGGGGTTTTTTGGCACGATTAATGGGACCAGTTAGTTCCAGTGTGATGGATATAGGGAAATGGTCGCTATAGGCACAGTCATGCGTGGTGAAATTAGTGATTAGGTTAGCGGCGCAGAGTGCCAAGAGGATGAAGTCTATACAGGTCGAGGCTCCCCTACCATAGTATGTGGGGCTTAGCTTAATGGTGGGTGTTAGAAGCTCGTTAGAGAAGGACAGTTGGAGCAAGGACATGGTTTCGTTCATGAGCGAACCTTTTAAAGAGTGAGAAAAATGGGTGGAGATATTTTCTTGATGATCCATGTGGCCACAGGTGGCATTGTTTTTATCACATAGTGAGAGATTAAAATCTCCTCCCCAAATTAAGATTGGATTTTTCACTTGGGGTTGATTGTAGTATTCAAGGAGGAAATGTCGGATTTCTTTCTATGTGCCTATCAGTTGGTGATCTTGCAAATTGTTATAAAAAATTACTATCAGCACTGAAATAAGTTTGTTAAATTTTATCAGTAAGATCAGATAGTTGGGCTCATTTTTTAATACGCTAGTGGTTTGTCCTGGAATTAAGTTGGAGATATAGATAACTAATCCTCCCTTGGCCCGCCTTGAAGTTGAAGGGAGCGCGGGAGAAAAAAAGGTTTTGTAGCCATTAAGGTGAATGGAAGAAAGTGCCCAGGTTTCCTGCAGGCAGAGGATATCATGACGCCTTACAAATGCTAGCCATCCCTCGTGATTGATTTTTGAATGAAGGCCTGCAATGTTCCAAAATGTTACACTAACCGGGTGGGCGGCTAGAGGTTTTACTGATCTCTTTGATTGAATAGATATTTGATTGGTTTGGACAAGAAAAGAAGGAGAATTCTCGGAAGTAGTTACACTAACCGGGTGAGCGGCAAAAGGTTTTACTGGTCTCTTTGGTTGAATAGATGTTTGGTTGGTTTGGACAAGAAAAGAAGAATTCTCTGAAGTAGTTACACTAACCGGGTGAGCGGCAAAAGGATTTATTGATCTCTGTGATTGGATAGATGTTTTATTGGTTTGGACAAGAGAAAAATAATTCTCGGGAGTAGGAAAGGGCACAGATAAGGAGCACACAGGTGTTGGATTATTGAAAAACTTTGGGGATGTAGATAGTCAATCTACCTACTCAATTAGTGACAATGAGTCGTATCTGTTTTGCGTAATGACAGAGCCATTTATTTTTTTGACTGGATGGGTAAGCGAGCGGTAGAAAAAACCGAGTGGAACAGGGAGAATTGCTGTAGGGTCGGGCGAGGAGTCTTCCTTTTGTGCTAAGTGGGAGCGGGAGGTTCGTGGGGTATTGAAGTTGATAATAATACAATCTCCCTCGATGTTTTTTTTTGAGGGACCGATCCATCCAACTCTCCGTACCATGATTATTTGATTGGAATTGTGGACATTAAAGTGTCTATGTTTTGCAAGCCAATCCACTGCCTTGTTACGCAGGGAGGACCAGGATTCTATCACTTCTTGCGGTAAAGAGGGAACACCTCTTAGAACTATGATATAAGGACAAGTGGCAGGCGGGAGATTTGGACAATCCATATTTGGATAAGAGTTTACGGTGGAGATGTTGGAAGAGGTTTTTGAAATAACTTTCTTTTCTTGACCATGCGTCAAGGTTGATTTCTTCTTTCTCCTGGTCCTCTCAGGGTAAAGTGTGTTTAAGCTTTTAGAAGTGTCAATTTGTGAGGAACTAATACGTTCCTCAGAATGACAAGAGGGGTCAGTTGAGGAAGTGGTGTGAGTGCCAAGAGTCAATAGACTGTCAGCTCTTAGTGCTCGGATTCGAAGTAGATCTTTAGCTTCTAAAATTTGGTTCAACTTAAGGTCCAAGGACCTAAGTGATTCATTGAGCTTAGAAGAAAGGCTGAGAGCCATTGCCTCGAGTTTTCGATCAAAAATACTTAGTATATGTTCTGTTGGATAGTTGAGGTGAGGTTGTGAGTTGGAGTCTGTGGTGGTTAGATTGGAAATAGACTGGGTGGTGAGAAAAGGTTGACATTCGTCTGTCTGAGTGCCTACTGTACACGTTTTTGGTTTTCCGGATTTTTTACTCTGATTCTTTGACTTGCTACTCTTGTGAGGCATCCCTGTAGCTAGGGCTAATGGGTGCTTAGCTTTCCCCCTGGTTTGTGGACCCTTCACGCTAGGTGAAACAGGGGGGATGTGACTGATGATGGAAACAGGTTGAGGATGTGTAGACAGGGTCACAGATGTGATAGGGGGACTAAGTGAAGGAGTTTTACTCAGGGAGGAGGGGGTACTTAGCGTGGGTTCTCTAGGCGGGGACAAACAAGGGTCTATTGAGAGTCTGCGCTCTATTAGATGGATCTCTTTATTTATTATGGAGTCAGCTCGTAAGAGGTATGCATCCAATGTCCCCGCAGTGCACATACGCCTCTCCATGATTGAGTGTGAAAGTTATTACTGCGGTGTGGAGGGGGGGTTATCACCGAATCTATTTAGAACGGGAAAAGGTAGTCCAGCATGTACTCACAAGTAACTGTCTTGGGTGAGACGGACCATGGCAAATGGTGATTATAAAAGGAGCAGGATGTGGTGCCGCAGATTACAGAGACAGGGCCCAGCCCAGCCTCTGCCGGCCTACGACGGCCTCAGACGGTCCCGCCCTTGTCCCGGGCTTCTCCCGGCGCGTCCCGCGGGCGTCCTCGCGGGACGAGGGACCGGGGAGTGTTTTGTAGCACCTCCTGGCGCGCTGACGTTTGCGGTGCGGCAGCGTCACCTGGCTGGGAGCTGCGGGGCTGCTGGTCGTTGTGGTCCCGGTCAAGGGGCGGAGCTTAGCCCGGCCGGCGCTAGAGGCTGTAGGATTTGTGCTCTTGCGCCTCAGCGGGGCTCGTGACGACTGCTTCCAGGTAGGTGCCCCTAGGCGATGTTGTCCCACCAGGACTCGGCCCCGGGGAGTGTTTTGTAGCGCCTCCTGGCACACTGACGTTTGCGGTGCGGCAGCGTCACCTGGCTGGGAGCTGCGGGGCGTCTGGTCATTGTGGCCCCGGTCAAGGGGCGGAGCTTAGCCCGGCCGGCGCTAGAGGCTGGAGGATTTATGCTCTTGCGCCTCAGCGGGGCTCGTGACGACTGCTTCCAGGTAGGTGCCCCTAGGCAATGTTGTCCCACCAGGACTCGGCCCCGGGGAGTGTTTTGTAGCGCATCCTGGTGCGCTGACGTTTGCGGTGCGGCAGCGTCACCTGGCTGGGAGCTGCGGGGCTGCTGGTCGTTGTGGTCCCGGTCAAGGGGCGGAGCGTAGCCCGGCCGGCGCTAGAGGCTGGAGGATTTGTGCTCTTGCGCCTCAGCGGGGCTCGTGACGACTGCTTCCAGGTAGGTGCGCCTAGGCGATGTTGTGCGTGTTTGATAGCATCACACCAGCTGTGAAACTTGAGGAAGAGGTGATATGGGACCAGTACATTGAAGAAATAAGAATGGAAGAACAGCTCAACACCCTGCTCAGAATAATTATGGGGCGTCATAACTTATAAACCAGGTATCGAGCACCCTAGAAGCAAAAGAGGCCTGTGCTGTGACCTTAAGCATGTTGGCATCAACGTGTTTATTCAGAGATACTGATGAGATGATACACGAACAGGTAGCAATGCACACTACTTGTACAAAAGCACAAGAGAGGCTGCTGTTCCACAAAACTAAGACCTAGACATGGTCATTAGCATGATCAAAAGGTGTTGAATGCTCAGCGAAAGGGATTCAAATGTTAAAGAAACCTGAAAAGCACTCCAATTAGGTTACTGTATTGCAAATCAGAAATGACACAGCAACAGACGGAATGGCCGTAGCGGGCACCAGGCATTTCCCCGGTGGGCTGCCAGGCTGGGAGACGGTTTTAGACCCCGGGGGGTTGTTTTTGTTACCAAAGGCCGGTTTTGCAGCATAGCTGCAATATCTGCCCCCTGCAACAAAAGCGAAAAGCTGCACAAAGCTTTCTGCTGCCCCACCCCTCCCCCCCACCCCTGCGGCCAGCCGTGGTCTTTGCCAGGGCTGGTTTCAGATCCCAGTCCAGCCCTGCACAGCAAGGACAAAAAACAATATGTCCGCAAATAGATCCAAATCTGATTAATCCAACAAGACTGAGTATTATTGATGTGAATCATGCAACCATTACTATGCTACTTTGGGAAGAGACTGTTGCAAATGCGTTGAAAAGAATACTTTTGCTGAGGTGGGCAAGGCAAATACCTGCCCTAAGAAAGTCGACACGGCTTATGAAGAGGATGATGGTGCTCTGGACATTGAAGATCACATGGAGGACAGCAAACCCAAATGTGAGGTGTAAGTCAATCAATCTAAGGTAGAGGTCCTTGTAGATAAAGGGCCAAGGATTACCATTACTTACAACACCATACCAAATAAGAAAAAACTACACCAAAGTCGCATTATACCAGGTACCTACAGAGGACACAAAACTAGTCTTCAAGCTGTCTTTGGGGAAAATTTATGTTTTTACTGGGAGAACAATTTCTGCTATGTTTATGTTGTCAACCCAGATGTCAACATTTTGGTATGATAGAGCAGCAGAACCTTCCTATGATAACTAAGCCATGAATGGCACCATATGTATTCAGTGTTGTTGAAAAAGATCTTGATGGTATCTTACAGTAGTATTGCAATTTTTGTATAGACACGATTGAGGTAGACGGAAAGGATTTCAGCATTGCATCAATTGTTTTTGTAAATTCTAGCAAGAATATAAGAAAGTGGGTTAACTCTCAAAAAAGAAAAATGCAAAGTGTTGCAGTCTAATGTGGAATATTTCAGAACAAGTGATCAGTGCGAAATAAGATGTTCATAAGTAGGTCACCTCAACCCAGCAACAAAGAAAAGCTTACATCCTACTTAGGTCTCTGTGAATTCTATTCAAGATTTATTAAAAGCTACACAGAAAAAGTAGAAACAATGTGATGATTGCTCAGGAAGGACGCTATAGTCTTATGAAAGCACGCTTGTGACAGGCGCATGCAGGCACTTAAAAAATAATTACACGATGCTTACTCTTTAAAATGATTTTGTCAGTCCCTGGATTCAATTGTGGCATTCGACGCCAGTCAAGTGGGGCTCGGTGATATCATGAGGCAGGTTATACTGCATGGTTACCAGCTTATAACCTTTGCATTACACAATTTGAGAGGTTCTGAAGTAAAGTACTCTGTGATAGTGTGCAAACTTTTAGCCTTTCCAAATGTAGGAGCTTCTTCTGCGGTAGGCCGTTCCTTATTAGAAATTATCATACACCTCTGGTAAACGTATTTGGTAAAGATGATTCAGAGAAAGTATCTCCATGCTTGACAAGTTATCCAGTAATTTACAAAAGTACATATTTATCGTGGAATTCTTTCCCAGGAAAACTAATATTACATCTGACTTCTCGCAATGGATGTCCTGCAATCCAGACATTTGTTATAATGAATGGAGTGGTGAGGACAAAGATGCAGAAATTACGGCTTATCTAAAAAATCCTGCAATGAGAGAGTAGTCAATTGAAGGGAATGAATGAGTGCCATTCAAGGTGACCCTGAGTAAGCCATGGTCACTAACTTTATCATGTAATGTTGGCCGAAAGAGAAAAGTTTAGATTTCGGCTTCAGGCCAAACTGGAAAATTAGGGAGGAATTAACCATTGTTAACAATGTCATCATATGAAATAACACCTTGAATACACCCACTTTATTGAAACCACATCTCATTGCCCTAGCTCATGAAGAGCACATGGGAATGACAGGTACAAAGAAAAATCTAATGCTGGTGGCCTTCAACGAACTGGGATGTTAATGTATATGTGCAAGAATGCCAGATAAGTGAGGAGTCTGATAAAAACACAAAGGAGTGCAAGCCCCCTTATTCCTGTGAGTTTGCCTGAAGGCCCAAGAAGAAGTTTGGTGTAGATTTGACAGGCCCCTATAATATAGTGCAGCAAAACACACAAGTTGATGGACGGAATGTTGCACATTGGCAAAACATTCACCCCCAGTCACAGATCTGGGTTTAACCCATCGTTATTTTGCTCACCACGCCACCCCAGTTCAGACATGGCCATATGCAAATCAGTCTTGACCCTGTGCCTCATGGGAACAGTCCAGCCCGAACTGCCAAGCCATGTCTTCCCTGGACCAGAATCAAGCATCCTAGGACTGGTTTCGGGGTTTCACCCCTCTTCAGCCAGGATAGCTTGAATCCAGTGGCGTAGTGAGCACGTGACCCACGTCTGGGCATACCCTTCCCACATAGGGCAAACAGCAAAACACACAAGTTGATGGACGGAATGTTGAACATTGGCAAAACATTCACCACCAGTCACAGATCTGGGTTTAATCCATTGTTATTTTGCTCACCATGCCACCCCAGTTCAGACATGGCCATATGCAAATCAGTCTACCCCGAAACCGGTCCTAGGATGCTTGTTTCCAGTCCAGGGAGGACATGGCCTGGCAGTTCGGGCTGGACTTTTCCCATTGGGCACGGGGTCAAGACTGATTTGCATTTGGCTGGGTCCAAACTGGAATGGCATGGTGAGCAAAAAAAAACGATGGATTTAGGCCCAGATCTCTGTACTGGAGTGAATGTATGAAATTGTTCTGCATTCTGTCCATCAATAGTTCTTTTTGCATTGGTCACCCCGAGTGGGACAGGTATGCTCAGACGTGAGTCCCGTGTTCTCCATGCCACTGAAATCAAGCTATCCTGGCTGAAGAGGGGTGAAACCCCGAAACTGGTCCTAGGATGCTTGTTTCCAGTCCAGGGAGAACCTGGCCTGGAGGTTTGGGCTGGACTTTTCCCATTGGGCACAGGGTCGAGACTGATTCGCATATGGCTGGGTCCAAACTGGAATGGCATGGTGAGCAAAAAAAAACGATGGATTTAGGCCCAGATCTCTGTACTGGGGTGAATGTATGACATTGTTCTGCATTCTGTCCATCAATAGTTCTTTTTGCACCTATAATATAGTGCAGTCTTTCAATAGCTATAGCATTGTCAAAATAGATTATTACAGCAAGTAGATAGATCTAGAATTCTTGGTATGCACTGCATCTAGACATCTAGGGACATCCTTGTTTTCTTCAAACAAGTATTTTCAAGAGAAGGATTCCCTTAGCTCGTTGTCAGTGATAATGGTAGTCAATTTCTGCCAAAATGACAGAAATCTTCAAAACGTGCAGTATCACTCATTGCAGAACATTGCTATACCACCCTCAGAGTAATGGGTAAGTTAGAGCGTATCTAAGAAACCATACAGTTAGCTTTGAAAGGGAACTTACCTGTGAAAAATGCCTTGAGAATAATCCCCATAGTGTAACAGGCAAAACCCCATTAAAGTTATTGAGGAGTGGATTGAACATAACCAAATTACGTCCTCGTTGGATTGACGGTGGGTGTGGGTGACACCACAATTGTTACACACAGCACCAGCGAGGCTTTGTGCAAAAAGGTACCAGTGAAGCAAAAGAAAATGAAGCAGCATTATGACAGAAGGAGGGCTATGTAAGGTATCTCAGGCGCAGTTGTCAAAATCAGACGCCCACCCTTTAAAAATAGTCAATTAAAGGTAAGTGGCAACATGAGTACTATTAGAACTTCTTGGTCAGTGCTAATGTTGGAGAATAGGCATTGGTGGAATGTCTTATGTGGTGTGCAAGAATCACCATAGGTAGACCCCTATTACCCATAATGAGGGAAGGTGGTGGCAGTGGGTGGTGGGATTGTTGATAACTCCATGAATGATGACAAAACATCCTTGGTTTCTCCACTCCCTTCTGGGATACCAACATGTGCCTCTGACAAGACCCGGTCTGCTTTTTACCTGCCTTTCCTAGCGTCTCTGTGCACATGCATTCTCAGTATTAGAAGGGCTGGGTATTATGTGAGGAAACGCCTTACATTCTGTAATAAACTCGTCCTGCTCCCAGCAGGGGCTCCTGTCGCAAGTACAATCCCCAATGGTATTGTTTGCTATTGGAGTACAGAAAATGATTTTTTTAAGTGTTTAAACAGTGTTTAAAATATTTGTGAGGAACAGTTTACATTTTAAAGATAATATGTGCAATAGAAAAAGAGAAGGAAAAAGTCGAAGTCAAGTTTAAGAAGCCATCACACTTTATGGAGTGGAAGAACAGATGTAAGGTCACAGTGCCACCTGCCGGCTACATCTGCACTTCGTTTTGTTGTTGTCTGACCCTTATCATAGATATAAAATCACTTTAATCTTGCTTCTCCACGAAAATTTCCAGAGATGAGCAAGGTTAGACACAGCTCAGTGCTGAGTTTATATAGCGCCTGACATGTGACCTGGCAGTATGTTTGTGCTGTGCAGAATGCATGACTGGCACATCATCAAAAGGTGACCACAAGGATTTGCACAAATCATGCCTCTTTAATATTACAAATACAGGGATGTGGGCGTTCAAGGGGCAGCAAACTTCCACATCTGCATTTGTATTTGTGAAATGCGATTATTTCACGATAGAGGTTGCAATGTAAACAAAATGCCACTTAGAGAAACAGACTTCCGGTGTAAAGAGCATCAGTAAGTGGACCCGGCAACCGCTCCTCCCGAGGCTGACAACTGTGTTACTCTCAGAAACTACCCCTCTCAGACAGCTGCCACTGAGCAACTTGTTACCAAATGAGGAGGGGAATCGGTGGCCTAGGCTTTGCACCTACCAGGGTGGTCAGAAACCACTCATACGCTTATTTGCAAATATGGAAGGAAGAGAGACACAGCACTTCCATGTGATCAAGTTCTCAAGGAATTTTGATGTTGACACTGTGATTAGCAATGCAATTTTAATGACTTTGTTCTGGTTTTTCTTCTTTTCAAAGCCTGCCAACATGCATATCGTAGGCATTTGTGAGGATGAAAGGTATTTTAAATAGCAGGCTGCTAGTTTTTTTTATATTATTTTGATATTATACTGCAGATTAACTCAAAATTTCAATCGGTAATCAAAGTATTACCATGCTTAGGTGCATTTTGTACGCGTGTTATTGTAGTTAACTAATGAAAGTTTATCTGAAAATAAATGTCCATAAAAATATAGTACAAAAAGAGACTTCCTTGTTTTTCAGACACTGAATCAGTACATGCCTTGTTGGTATATTATATGTGGTTTGTTACAAAACCTAGCATTTAGTAACATTGTAGCATGTCTTTTAGCTGAGTGTCCACCCCTCACCTTTCTCTTCTGTCCCACAGATTGGCTGCCAACCGGCTGCGGCAGCACACCAACTGCGATACCCCACCGGTTCTATTTTCACTGAAAGTGCTTCTGCGTCCCCAGTCGCCCCCTGTACAAGCACTTTTGGTGAAACTGTTCACTGCTGGCTGTCTGACCAGCCCGATCACAAAGGCGCCAGCCACCTCGAGATGTTCTGGGGAACCTATCTCCAAGTATTTGGTTAAAAAACATAAGAAACCTCAAAGAGGAGGCTGATGTTGGGGGGGAGGGGGGGATCAATCCCTTGGCATGTTTTTCTCATAACACTGGGGATATTATTATTATTTTTTTTTTTTTGCACGTTGGCTGCCTTTCCTCGCACTGTTTACTACCTCAGTCACACAAGACTGGTTTAGTAGTTTGCAGCCTCCTACTTTAAAACAATTATATTTTTGGTGCCATCCCCGTGCAGCTGCTGGGAATTGTCCTGGTAGGGGTGCTTTGTTGGGTACTTACTGGTTGGCGCCATACTTCTGTTGGCAAATGGCTTAGGGGGCATTCTCTTGTGAGACGTTCGTTCTGTTCACAGCTTATTGTTTTTCTTGTGTGTTGGCTACTCCTTTCATTTTAATATTCTTCTGTTAGCATTTGTGAATTCCACAGTTTTCTGACTCTCTCTGTGAATTGGGCCCAATGTGTATAGTAAAAGTGCTTTGCTAAACCATACGAGTAGGGAAAGGGAAGCCTCTTTGCTAACAATGAAAAATCTATCAACGTGGGATTCTGTCTAGCACCTGACATAGAAGAGGATGCACTATTTTCTGAGACACAAACAATAAGCCTCCGTTTTTGACGTGGAAGAGAATTAGATGTAATATGAGAAAGGCCATGTCTGCGAGAGCGAGTAGAAAACCCATAGTGGTTTACTACTGACCTTGGTCAATCTGTCACTATAAAACTGGTTAATTCTGCTGAAGGCTGGGTACTCAGTTTGATTACTATGGGCCTGATTATGATGGCGGTCGGACCTTCATCCGACCGCCATCCTTACTGGAATTGGGCCGCCCGACTAGCTGTCGCTACCGGTATTACGATGTGACTGCCTTCAAGGCAGTTGCGCTACAAAAAAACACATTTGGCATATCCCTGCACTATGTGGCAGGCACCATGGAGACGGGGGGCCCTGCTACGAGCCCCCAAGTCACTTTCCGCCTGCCTTTTCATGGCAGGTTAACTGCCATGAAATGGGCGGCTGCAAGGGACATTGTAATCCCTATGGCGGTGCCTGAGCAGGCACTGCTACTGTTGAAGGGATTGCAGTCCCTCCAACAGTCCGGATCTGTGGCGGTCAGTCTCTCCGCCCACCTTCCATCTGCCCGCCATCATAATTTAGCAGGCGGTCAAGCAGGGTCCGATTGCGGTGGGACCGCCACCGACGACTCTACGTTGGCGGCCCCACCGCCATCATAATCAGGCCTTTAGTTTCGAGGAGATTGTACAAATATTATCCACTTCAGTGCTGTAGTTGTGGATAAGTCCACAGTCGCAAAATGAAGCTGGTATTTTCAAACATTCAAGTAGCCCCTCTGTCGCCACCCCCACTAGAGTCAATCCTGTTCGGTATTGCTATGAGCGAGGAAGGGTCAAGAACAGAGTACAAAAGAACCAACACAGGGCAGGGAGTACAGCCAGCAGATGGTACTGGAGCCCTTGTCTGTGTTGCAAACCATATCTCCCTATGGGGTCGTTCTGATGGATGATATTGGGAGTCAGTCACTGGTATGTAACTGTAGAGGTCATTGGATGATGTAAATTACTCAAGGCATATTCCCAGTCATAAAAATCACTGTTTAGAGACTCTGGTTACAGCTCTTCATGTACTTAGCTGGTTCACTATCATCCTAGTTCGAAACAGGTTCCTTTAAGTTCTTGAAGTGGTTCACACTATGAAAATTCTGATTGCAGAGATTCCACCCCAAGGGCGGAGACTCCCTCACGACTGCGGGGCCTCTGCCACAAGTGCAGAGGCCCTTTGTCAATCAGGCCCTCAGTGTGGTGCTTAAATGTGCTTGGTGTGCTGTGATGGTTGCAGGTTTTTATTAGCCATTATGTTTCAGGCATTAATGACAGGAGCGGTCTGTGCAGGTACGCACAGTGCGGCAGGGTGGGGGTGGAGTCGACAGACGACGACGAGGAAAAATAACATTAAAAAAAGAAAAACACTTACCTTGCATTCGCCGCATTGCCGACTCGGTAATGCGGCAAGCGCAAGGCTTTTTTAATGTTATTTTCCCTTGTGGGTGTCTGTCGACTTGTCCCCACCTGCCCACCCCACTGCGCTTACCTGCACCGGCCTCTCCTGATTAATGAAACTCTTGTTCTTGCAGCCGATGTACCGCAATAACTTTTTCTAAGTCTATTCAGACATTGAATGAGCACAGCCAATGTTGGCTATTTTCATTCAGCATCTTTCTCTGCAACTAGTAAAATTAATCCTACACATTTTAATTTACTTTGGAGTGAAGAGATCTCAGAATTTATTTTTATATGGCTAGGCAAATAGACAGAAGATGCAAGCTGGTTGATTGTGTTGTCTGATGAAATATCGCCAACAAAAATATCAGTGGCAAAAATACCGAACTCACAAATTTTCACTTTATATACTTTGAATGTAAAGTCAAAAAAAGTGGCAACAAAAAATAGTCTATAATATCGTCAAAAATGGGTAAGTATATGGAATTTTAACTATTATACACCTTATTAAGTATAAACATATATTAGTTTAAAACATTTATTTTAAAATATCTACTTATAAAAATGTATAAAAAAATTAAAACATACAAATATAAAATAAGCATATATACTTTAAATAAGTTAAGGAAATAACTAGGCAAAGTGTTGCACTCTAGATTTACTATTTCCACCCCAACCTGAGAAACATTAGGGAAAGTGTTGGACTTTGGAGGGGTCAGATTTACTTTTCTCACACCAACCCGAGCTGCAGTATGAAAAGTAATAGACTTTGGAGAGGTCAGATTTACTATTCCCACTCCAACCTGGGCTACAGTAGTGAAAGTGTTGGACTTTGGAGTGGTGTGATTTACTATTCCCACTCAGACCAGAGTACCTTTAGGGAAAGTGTTAGGCTTTGTTTTCTATCCTAAATTAATACAAAAAAAGTATCTTTATATAAAATAAAAAATCATGAAATGTATTTCCATAAACAAATTAGGGGAAACCTGTGTACACATAATTCTTATACATTTGCTCTGTGCCCTGCGCTGGCGTCAACTTGGCCGTATTTGATGAATTTCTGTGTGATTGAACTTTACCTTGGGTTATCTGGTACCTTATGTGCATGGGGAAAAACCTTGAAATCTGTTCTTAGAGAGATAATCCCATTAGAAGTTCAGAAAGAGAAGTAGATCTAGGGGACAGATACAAAAAATTCACAGAAAATCCCCATTGGTGACGGAAATACCGGTCAGGAACCATACGGGAGACCAAAACCTGAGAGACTCACCTGACAGACAGTGAACAAGAGGTCTCCAACCCATAAGAAAACAGGCAGACAGACGAACGGTGATGCTTTGTTATTTGTCGAATACGTTCCTTATACTTACCAGGGCATTCCTTTGTTTTGAGGGTTGTCGGTGACACCACCCTACATAACCTAGAGAGAGAAGAAAAGAGAAAGCTGAAGCGCTCACTGTTTGGTAGGATCCTGATCCTACCCTAAACCTGGACGATGTCTTCACAATTTGTTTGTCTCATTCCTCACAATATACCCTTTGCCTTGTTCTCCTATTCGGGAAGAAGCCCACCTTGATATTTAAGCTTAATATATCCAATAAACTCCTCCTACAGTCCGTCCGCAAAGATTATATTTCTCCCAATGATTGATGAACCTCCAAACTTAGAACAACACTATTACTGCAAGGGTAAGTGTTCAAATGGAAGAAATGTTCAAAACTTCAGCAGAAGTAGCATAAATACGTAGTCCTCTGAAAGACCGGAGCTCTTGTTGAAAGTTTTCTTATTTTCGTGAGTGCCAAATATCTGTCAGCAAGCAGAAGAGACCGCTAGTCCTGTTGAACGCTCTAACTCTAACTGGATATCTAGCTTAACAAGTATGGTTACTGTATCATATTGCATTTGAGCTCCAATGCCCGCTATCACCTACCAGAGTAAACCATGTCTGCTTACTATTGCTACACTTGAGCAGACAAGTGTACAAAATAAATTATATCTTTATCACTTGGAAAGAAACATTAGGTCAGGAAATTAAATTTCAATGGTGAACCATTGTATATACCACAAATGCTGTCCAGTAACCAGGACCAAAATAGGAGTTCTCACAATCTACTTCTGCCTTTATTTCCTTTTCTGCAAACATTGGAAGTGCCCAGAAACAAGCTTGCTTCAGCTAATGAGTGCCATCAAAAAAAGGTTTGAGTTGACACAACAAAGTGGGCAGTTCACTGTGGGTGGGTAGACCTCATCACTAGACGTGGCCCAGTGGGTATGTTTCAGACATGAAAGTAGAAGACTTGACATCTAAACCAATATTTACCACTTTAGCTAAATATGCTGGCAATAAACACAGCATTTAATATCTCGGCAGAACCCACAAACATGTAGCATTTTAATTTATTTAATTTGATGTGAGCTGCACGAGGGACAGAGTTTATGAAAAGAGGCCAGAAAAATTGAAGACAAAATATTTTACTCTAGATGTAGTTTAAAATGCCTATTTTCGATTTCTTATGGAAGTGAAACTGTAGGTCAAGTCAATTGGCTGGGAGTGGCGGCTGGTAGGGAAGGGGGGAGAATATAAAAACAAAAAACACTTACCTTTTCCGACGGCCACGTCGCTCCTCCGTGTCTCAGCTCCAGAAGAAGCTGCAGTGGGGTGACGCTCCTCCCCCTTAGCGGAGGAGACGCCACTGGCAGGGAGTAGATTGTGGTGCAATCATGCATGAAAATTAGTTAGAAATTGAAACTTTCAGATGTGATCGTAGAGACCCTAATGATTATAGAAATTAGGAAACAATTATAATAAAACGACGTTTAAGGCTGATGTATGGATGTTGAAAATGGTGGCACTAGGCCATAGCTAATGTTCATCAATTTTGTGTAATAATACATTAGTAAAGCGATTATTTTCCTTTTATTATAAAAATTATGATTCAATGCATTATATTTAATTCCAATTAAGTTTAATTAATTTAAAGCTGATGTGTGCATTTTAGGCTTTTAAATGTGTTCTTTCTTACGCTGCAAATTTCCCTTAGCAAGCATTATAATTCTTTGGCATTTTTTTGTGCAAATGTTGCATTATTTGTTCTGTGCATGTTTCATCTTACATACGAAGGATATTCTTTCAAAGTTCACTGTGAAATGGCTCGGTGGGAAAGTCGGCCCTAACCCGATGCCATAGTCTGTTACGTTGTATATTTCTTAGCACTGATAAACCTGTGAGGCCCTGGTAAACTAATTCTTTCTTATGAACAACTTGGGAAAGAATGCAGGACTAACTAAATATATTTGGTGAATACACATGTAAACTAATCATGTGATGGACTGACTAGTGGAGTGATACTATGTCACTAAAGTGTCATAAGGGCTATAAAAGAAGAAACCTCAAAGGAGGTGCATTGCCATATTTTTGCCCTTTGATTCAACGCAGACACTTTTGATTTCTCTTCCTTTTGAAAAAGAAGGGAACTCTTTCCCCACAATTTTACAATTATCCTTTAAATTTCTATATTGGCCTGCCTTTTACTGATGCTGGTACCTTTATGCAGTAGACCTGGAATCCTTGTTTGCCGAAGTACTTGATTTTGGTTGATTCCCCCTTTTGTCCATGTACACGGATTCACCTTTAGAGGACTTTACATTTATTTCCTTTCACCCCTTTGCCCTAAAATCTTTAGATGCTGTTAAGAGAACCGAGTTATCCTTCTGCCTTTAATGGTGGTAGGAATTTGTAACCTGCCATTGATGTCTATTTTATAACCATCCTCTTTGATATCGGACTTTGCCTAAATGCGTAGTCTTATACTACATACTTTAATATTCTTGACTGAGATGCCTGAGAATTTTTTGGATCATTAATACAATAACCACATTATCTAAACTGCCTGAGTCGATTATTGTGTCCTGATGTTCTTTATTGAAAGTGTTCTAAAATTGCCTTTTGATCTAAATGAGTTGAGAAAGAATCAGCAAAGTTCTGCGTCTTTTTTTTTTTTTAACCTTTATTTACACGTCGAATATTGACAGTCATGGGCCTACAACCGCCCGGGCCGGCCGCTAATGTAGAGAAAACAACAATACAGCAGTTAGAAGAGCCGAAGCGAACCGCACACCTAACGGCTGCAGCCGCCCACAACTGAACATAGTATTTCAGAAAGGTTTCTTATTAACTTTTTGCAAATAAAACACAAAAAGAAACTTACACCAGGCAAAAGAACTCCATTAACAGGGACTTGCTCTCTCATGGGAGGGGGACAACAGTGACAACGAAGCCAATTACACATATATTTGCGTGAAAAAGGGCACGGGTGGCAGGAAGAGGCTCGGTCATCCCTCCCGCAAAGCGACCAGGAACATCAAAGTCAAGGGGACATCGTTACGTCTGGTGCGACCACCAAGGGGGGGGCGCAAATATCCCCCCGATAGGAATTCCAGGGACCCCACATCTTACTCCATGCCCTAGGCTTGCCTCTGGCCACGTAAACCGTCTTCTCTCGGAACATGCACCAATCCATGTTTTCTTTCCATTTCGTAACTGTGGGGGGCCGGCCGGCCCTCCAGAGCTGCGCAATGTCCCTTTTAGCGATCATGTTGCCCAAAGTCACCCAACGTTCTTGCGCCACTTCGCAGTCAGTCGGTTCCCACACATTCAACACACATCGCCGAGCCTCAAGGAGCAGCGCCACACCCGTAACCTCCTCCATCACTGCATGTACACCAGTCCAGAAACGTATCACCTTCGGGCACTCCCACAGAATATGAAGAAAAGTACCAAGCAAGCCACAACCGCGCCGACATAAACCATCACTTGTGTAACCCATGTGAAGCAAGCGGGGACCGGTGACATATACCCTATGTAGTATCTTCAACTGCACAAATCGAAGGCGAGCCGGTATAGCAACATCCCTCGGTGAGGCTACGGCCGCGACCAAGTCCTCGTCATCCAACTCTAGGCCATCAGCGACCCAGACCTCTCGCAAATGTGTGAGAAGGTCCGCTCGAGTATTAATCAGTTTTTTGTAGATCAGGGAAATAGTACTATCTGGCAGGTAACCATCAAGCAGACGATCTTCCAGCGGGGAGGCCTCGGGGATAACTGCAGGATTCGGGAAAGCTGAGAGTAACGCGTGGCGCATCTGCGCATAACGAAAGAACTCCCTATCGCTCAGCTTATATTCCATCTGAAGAGCTTCAAATGATTTAAAAGCGCCCTTCGTCCAAAGATCCCCCACACGACTAATTCCGATCAAGTCCCACTTCTCAAAGCCTTTCGAACGCCATAAACCTCCCAACGCGTCCGACGCATACAGTGGAGTCGCACGAGACAGACGGCCCGTCCATCCCGTAGCAGCGGTGGCACAACGCCAGGCGCGCACCGCATTTTTCGTAGGACCGGTCAATTTAGTACTTCCCTTCGTAGAATAAAGCGCCAAGTTCTGCGTCTTTAATTCTGTGTTGCAGTAGCAGAGCTTCTAGTGTGTATCATTCTAGTTAGACTTAATTTCTTTAGGAGATTGGGTCTCCCATTGCGATACCTTATTTTTACAGCATGATCCTGAGTAGTGTATTTTAACCTTATTTCAAACTTGTGAGCCAGTCACCAATTAATGGTCCTCATTGGGTGGCTAACGTTGTGTTTTGGACATCCTAATTCCCACCCCTCCCATCCGCATAGTAAGATCCATCAGAGGACCTTTCGCCTCTGCGGCAACGGTTATGTTGTGATCCATCTAACTGTAGAGTGCCCAGAATGGTTAGAGGGATAAATCAGTAAGTAGTGAATTGAGTGTTAAACTTAACAATATTTACGCCGCTTATGCTGGATCAATGCGCAGGTTGGCTTTGGGCTTTGGCCCCTTCATAAAACCTTTATTTTGGGGGCCATGGTTTGCTGAGTGCATCTTTTGGTTTTCATTCCATAATACGATCCTCTTAATAATGGTACTATTCCCATTAAAAAATATATATACAACCAGATGTTGAATTTAAATAATGTGATTGCTCTAACATACATTATCTGAGCTGCAATCCCTCCACTGCCCAGTGGAGGTTACGCTGACTGCAAGATCTTGCTACCCTGGGAGAGTCAGGTGCACTAGGGAAGTAACTTGGTCATCAACTTGGAATTAGATAGTTTCTTAGGCTGTAGGATATCAATGATAAACACCATGAATACTGATCAGTACCCACCTGCTGAACCAGGACCCAGAGAAAATTCTTAAAAATCTCCTTCTGCTTTACTCCCTTGTATGCATATATTAGGAGTGCTGGAAACAGATTAAATTCTGGCAGTGAGTCCTACAAAAAAATTAGACAAGACCCCAGTAAGATGGGAAATTTATTGGGATAGACAGACAGCACTCCCACACCAATAGACGTGGTCCAGTGGTTAGGTTTTAGCTATGGAACTATTAGACTGTCATCTAGTCCCAGTTATGCCACTTTGCCAATAGTAGCCTGTAATAAACATTGGCCTTTTCATCCTTGGAAGGTAATCCCTGGCTTTTGTCATCAGAACTATCAACACCCCAGTTGTGGCATATTAGGAAAGTTGAAAACTGTGCAACCAGGAAATAAATGGCCTGATTTGGAGTGTCCTTGAAGATTTATCGCACCTGATAAGATCCAATACCCTGGGGATGTGGCTTGACGCCGTAGCGGGATGGACGTCATGAGGCTCCAGTGCAGTCACTGGAAGAGGACAGGCCGATGTGCGCATACAGCCGCTTTTCTTAAAAAATGGACTGATTCACATATCGGAACACCGGCTGAGCATGGAGGTGTGTTTTGATGCTTCTTTCTTGAAGACTTGAAGCATTTTTAGTTATAAAATAGGCAGGTGCGCTAAGGAGAAGAATGCACCCTACATTTTTTTTTATCTTATCCCCTCAGTTTTTCAGCCATTGGTTATCTACTTTATCACAACATTTTGCCTACATTTGCAGTAGCTCTTGGATGACGTGATTTCTGCTATGTTTTTTCAAGGAATTTTCTGTTGACTGTATAGGGTGCTTTTGCATGGTATGTTCATGCTGCCCCTTTTCTTCATCTCCTATCTTCAGAAATACTGGTTTACTGCCTTTTTCTCATTCCTTTATCGTCATGTTTTTCCACAAGAGACATATGATAATGGCAGTTGTAATACCTTTCTCAAGAGTGCTTTTGGTATATGTTTATTAAGAATTTGTGACAATATGCTAAAGATATTATATTCTAGCTCAGCCATAATTTGCGAAGTGCTAAAGTGCACGTAATACAATTGCCTCAAAGATTTGGCTGTAGTACTTCTTCCTCTGAATATGTTGATACCTCGATGTATGGGGAAAACCAGAAACCTCAAACTACACAAACCTGCCTCAGTGTCTGTCAAATCCGCTGCCAAAGTTCATACCTTTAATCCCTTTTCTGTATTGGCGAAAATGGAGGAAAATGTGGGCAACAGTTATGAACCTTCGACATCTACTTCCAACGTGTCAGGTTTACCCACTTCTAACACTAAGCTCACTTCGACAGCTACTGTCTCCGCTTCCATAAGAGTCAAAAAAGGTGCTCCTTCCCCATTAGGACCGATACGACAACATCAGTGGAGCTGCTTCTTGGGGAGATTATGGCACTTAATACCTATATGGAGGATACCAATAAACAACTTAAACTCTTAGGGGCCGATTCACAGAACTAATCTGAGATAAAATCCTAAACTTACTACTTTTGGTATTCACAGAAAGCATTTAGTAGTAGTAAAGTTAGGACTCCTAACTTTACTACTACTAAACTGAGACAAAATTCTAACTTTACGACTTTCGGTATTCACAAAAGGCATTTAGTAGTAGTAAAGTTAGGACTCCTAACTTTACTACTACTAAACTGAGACAAAATCCTAACTTTATGACTTTCGGTATTCACAAAAGGCATTTAGTAGTTGTAAAGTTAGGAGTCCTAACTTTACTACTACTAAATGCCTTCTGTGAATACCAAAAGTAGTAAGTTTAGGATTTTATCTCAGTTTAGTTCTGTGAATCGGCCCCATAGATGAAAAAGGTCTCATGTGGAAAATAGAGTCACTCAAATGGAACAAAAGGTTGAAACTCTACACTATTACAAGCTGCATTGGTGTCTTCAAAAAAGCATGCTAAAGACATGAAAAATTGTAACATATGAAACAAATTACGAATTTATGGTCTAGTTGAAGGAGTGGAAGGTTTGAATCCTATCTCTTTCTTCAAGTCATTCTTGCCTCAGGTTTTGGATCTTCACTCCTCGATTTCGTTAAACATCCAGTGTGCACACAGACTGGGCCATCCTTCTCGAATTACGTCAACCTCACACAAGCCTGGTGGAGTTATGTGTTTTTCTGAATATCTTGACCTTCTTACAGTCATTGAGGCAGCCAAAGCTAAGGGTCGCATCTCTAGGTCTGATTCTAATTTATTTTTACACAAGACTTGCAAAAGTCACAGCGGACAGAAGGAACGCATTCCTTGATATGCGCCCAGCTCTTCGTTCACTAAACGCTAGATTTGGTCTTTTCCATCCAGGTTTATTCAAAGTAACTTATAATAAGAAGACTACCACATATGAGGACCTTCTCTTCTCCAGAACTTTTTGATACTTGCAGAGGACCAACCATGGATACTTTGAATGTATAATGTTATCCCCTGCCTTTGACTACAATTGATTTTCTTAAAATATATGATTGATATTTTGAGCTGTTTATTTTTTCAATTCCTGTTCATTTTGTAATCAGATGATTGTTGTTTTTGTTTAGGATTTTGTTCTCTAATTTATTATTATTATTTTTCTTTATACCCCTTTTCCCAGATGTGTTTCATGTGTCTGGAAGAATTCATTGAAGCCCTTTATGTGACCCGATCCTTTTCTCATGTACTAACCGTTTCGGGTCGTGTCGTCCCCCTCATGTGGTCCCTCCACCCTTGATTATTTGTTTGTTATTAGGTATGTTATTTTTGTTGCTCTTCCTTTCATATCTTTTATTTTATGTCTACCCTTTTCTGTCCTCTTCTCTCTCCATTCCTTCTTTCTCTCATTGTTTTCCTCTGAGTTCTCATCTTATCTATTACACATCCTTCATTTATTCTTTTCTTTTAAAATCTATTTTTCTCAAGATTCCATTTGCTTTCTTTCTTCCTTGCTTCTTCTATCATATTTCTCGTGATGATTAGAAGTTTATTAACTGTCATTCATTTTAATAAAGTTCAACATGTTCTAAAATGCTTGCTATATTATGAACGGCTTTAAGAATTGTTTCTTGGGATATTAAGGGTTTGGGTGCTCCTATAAAGCATCAACGGGTATTGAACCACCTTCATAGATTAAAAAAAGTGATATTGTTTTATTGCAAGAAACTCCTGTGGTAGAATCAGAAATTGTTAAACTTAAAAAGCAATGGTTTGGTCACCTTTTGTCTTCTACAGGCACTGGTAAACGGAATGGAGTAGCCATACTTTTTAATAAGCATTTAGATATCCAAGTTATCTATCAGGAACCAGACTCTAATGGTAGATGGATTGCTGCTTCCATCACTATTAATAAAATTCCTATTACAATTTTTAATATATATGTTTCCACACAGCTCGATAAATCCTTTTGGCCAGACATTTTATCTAAATGAATGTCCCTCACAGATAATTATTTTATTTTCGGGGGAGGGGGCAATATGGTTGTAGATCCTCTAATTGACAGACGATCCACTTCCAAATGGGTCCCTTCATTCATGCATTCACAATTTACATCTACAATACAACAAAGAGCACTGATTGATACTTGGAGACTTCGCAATCCGACCCTTCAAGAATATTTGCTCTTTTCCCCAGTTCACTTTTCGCTCTCAAGAATTGACTGTTTGTTTCGCAACCTTTGGTACAACATATTATACAATCTGAGATTGAATCAATTGTACTTTCTGACCATGCTCCAGTTACATTGGACTTGGATCTCATTCCACACATTCCTGGGAAAAAAGATGGCAGTTTAATAACTCCCTTCTTCTTTATACTCAAATTACTTAAGCTTTTGAACAGTTTGCAACCGATTTTTTCATCAGTAATGAAAGATCTGCTATTTCTTTCCAGATGATTTGGGACACTTTCAAAGCTACTTCTAGAGACTGTATTATTTATTTTGTGTCTCAGCGAAGGAAATCATCTTCAGGGAAGTTAAATCAAATTATGACTCTTATAAAACAACTGGAATATAAATACTATATTTCTAAATCAAAAGAATTTTCAGATGAACTAATCAAGGCAACATTCTCCTTTAACATGAACTCCACAGAAATTGCTAACTTCTCTCTCCTTAAATGTAGTGCCAAATATGGGGGACAAAATAAATCAGCAATATTGCTTGCTAACTATCTTAAAATAAAAAATGAATGTACTAAAATAGATTCTATCCTGTCTTCCACCAAC
Source organism: Triturus cristatus (assembly GCF_964204655.1). NCBI lineage: Eukaryota > Metazoa > Chordata > Amphibia > Caudata > Salamandridae > Triturus > Triturus cristatus. The sequence goes on along the minus strand of NC_140580.1, from coordinate 137,417,033 downwards.
ACCCTGGTTCATACAAATGATACACTCCTCAATCCCAAATCTCTCAAGATGATACCTTACATTATTTGAATTCCATCAAACCTCCTCATTCTTCTGACAGTAATTTCTTCTCTGTGGATAAAGATATTTCTATTGATGACATTCTTTTTGCCATGCGATCACTTAAAAATGAAAAAGCCCCAGGCCTGGATGACTTTACCATAGAATTTTATTTACATTATTCAAATTTTTTAACTCCTAAATTATTCAATCTTTTTACTAATTTTGTATCCTTCAAATCTGCTGGTGGCTCATTTCAAGATGCTTTAATTTACCTAATTCCTAAAGATATTAATGATCTTACTCTGTGCAAAAATTATAGACCCATTTCCCTTGTTAATTTGGATTATAACATTTTTGCTAAAATTCTTGCCCTTCGACTTGAACCTTTACTTCCTCAGTTAATAGGAAGGGTACAATCTGGTTTTATTAAAGTAAGACTTCCAATTGATAATACTAGATTCTTTTTTAATGTCTTAAGTAAATCTAAATTATACAAACAGTCTTTAGCAGCTATTGCGTTGGATGCGGAAAAAGCTTTTGATCGTGTTGCTTGTCCCATTATTTTTTCTACTCCACCTTGGTTTGGCTTTAGTTCTTTTTCATAAATTGTGTCTCTCTCTTGTACTCTTCTCCTAAAGCTTCTATCATAATCAATGGTCTTATATCCCCTCAATTCCCTCTTCATAGAGGTGTTCGACTTTCTAACAAAACTTTGTTTAAACTCAGGGCTTCCAATAGGGGATCAACAATTAACAAGCATTGGAAATGCAATAGTTCTTGCATTTGTTTGAGTTAGAGCTATTGGCATTGTAAATGGCAATGTCTTGTATTTGTGTGTTATGGGGTGTATGTATGTGGTCAGTAGTGGAGTTATGTGGGTTGGATTGGATTAGTTGTGGAATTGTGTGGCGTAGAATTGTGTGGTGTGGAGTGGATTTGTGCGGTGGAAATTATGTGTAATGGTGTTCTGTGGAATTATGTGTATAGTAATTGTGTGGTATTGAGTGTACAGGAATTATGTGGAGTGGCATTGTGTGTTATGGTGAGTAATTATGTGGAATGGTATATTGTGTTGTGGAGTGGTATGTAGTGGAGTGTAATTATGTGGTGTGCTGTTGAATTTAGTGGCATAATATGGAAGTGTGTGATGTGCATTGGATGTATGTTGTGTGTTGTGTAATTGTGTTGTTGAGCTGTATTATGGGGTTTGGTGTCGAATTATGTGGTGTGGATTGGAAATGTGTGGAGCTGAATTGTGTGGCGTGGAACTGTGTGGATGGCTTTGCCTTTTTGGTGATGAAAAAAACAATTAGGTAGGAGCTAAGCTCCAGATCTGTATGTTTGGGTGTTAAAAAAACATAAAGAGTTAGAGCTTTTGGTGTTGCAAATGTTTTTTTAATCTATGTGTTATGGAGTGAAGTGGATGTACGTGGTGTGTATTGGAATTATGTGGGTTGGATTTGAATTGTTAGTTGTGGCCTTGTGTGGCGTGGAATTGTGTAGTGTGTGGTGGATTTGTGTAGTGGAATTATGTGGCATGCTGTGCAGTGGTATTGTGTGGATAGTAATTATTTGTTTGAATGTATTGGAATTATGTAGAGTGGTATTATGTGGTATGGAGTGTGATTATGTAGAATGATATTTTGTTTTGTGGAGTGTTATGAAGTGGAGTTTAATTATGTGGTGTGCTTTTGAATTTTGTGATATAATGTTGAATTAAATGTTGTGATTTTGGATATATGTGGGGCCCTAAAGGACAGTGATTACCTAAAAGGATGGCAACAATGATAGAGGGTGAATGCATAACTCTAGAAACGAACGCCATATGAGAAAGCTAGTAGAAACTGACCACAGCAGAAAGTGAGAGCGCAAGAGCAAACAGTATAATATACAATGATATTTCTTCAGAAAAAAGCATTGTGGAGAATCCTGAAGGTTGAAGTTGCCACACGAATGCAAGCGAATGGAGAGATACCATCAAACACATGCAGTTCTGTAAATGTCTAGGACACACAATTAAGGGAATCAGTTAAGGTGCACCTTTCAAGTTATCAGAAAGTGATGTACCTCAAAATTGAAAATAGTTTTTGTAGAAGAGACAAACTAACTAAACAAATATGCAAGATGAGGTGCATCAGGTTTACATGCTATTAAAGATGACAAAGCAGATTTCTATTCACGCTTGTCAACAGAAAACTCAAAATAAGGCAAGTGACACACCCACGTGTGGTGTTGTGGGCTGGCATATGCTGGATACTGGGCATCTTAACACTTTAATACCATCGCATGAAAAAATGTCCAATAATATCATCAGATAGCAAATTATTCCGATAAGTGACAGTGGGAAAGAGACTGAGGCGAGCCAATCAAAGGGTACATTGTTTGGTTGCTGATGAGAATGAATAAGCAAATACATGCATGAAGTGACTGCAACTAAGTGAACCCTCTCTTGACTCTGAGCATTAATCTTTAAGTCTCAGATTCAATAAGGTGGTCTGAAATGAAACAAACATTTTAAAGACACCCACAGAGGACTATGGACAATGTGAAGGGACTGGTGCAGTTATGCCCAGCACATGCACTGCAGATTCCTGTACCAACACAACAGTCACAAATGTCTACATGCTGTCACAGCAGGGGCCAACAGTTCTCAATGGTTAGAACACTAGTATGTTAAATATTTTTTGCATGCACACCCTGAATTGGCCACATTTCAGGATTTACTGGAAAAATGGACATGGGGTGGCAAAGTGTGAAAATAATTGACTTAAAAATATATATATAACAAGTGCAGTGCTGTATCACTCAGTCCTATATATAAACTAAGGGGCTGATTACGATGGCGGGCAGACTAGGTCCGCCCGCCATCGTATCGGTGTTTGGGACCGCCCGCCAGACTCGGTCCCAACACTGCGATTAGAGCTTTAAATATTGTGGGCGGTGCTGCTGACTGCAGCACCGTACGCGATATCAGAAGTGCTTGCACTACATTTCCCTGCACTACGTGGCAGGCACCACGCGGTGCCTGCCACTTGGTGCATGGAAATGCAAGGGGGTACCATGGGTACCTCCCAGTGCAGCGACACCCCGCCAACAAAGGGGGGTCCGCAAAGGGCCCCCAAACCCAAACCCCGCCAGCCTTTCCATGGCGGTATCACGGCCATGGAAAGGCCATCCCTATACCCACATCCTAATTTGGCAGACGGTGCCTGCTAGGCACCACCACCATTTTAGTGGCCCTGCACCGTCCGCCAGGCAATCGGTGCAATTGCCTTTGGCGGTGAATCGGCAGACGGACTTTACAACCGCCGCGGTACACACCGCCATCCTAATTTCGCGGTGTGTAATACGCTTGGTGATGGCAGAAGGGCCGCCACCGCCGGCCTGGTGGTGGTGATCCTTCCGCCATCATACTGACCTCCTATGTGCTGTCAGGAAAAAAGTACACCCCATTAATTAAGAATCATGATTTTTGTCTAAATTCTTGGCTTAATATTTTGTTTAACCTGTTTTAATGTCACCCTTATTGTTCAGGTAAAGACTTTTTGAAGCAGTATATGTCACAAGTAACATTCGTGTGCCAATGCATTAATTTGTACCTTGCGCAGGGATGTGGAAATGTAACCGTTTTAACGTTGTTAGCCAAAAGTGTTGGATTTCTACATTTAGGTCAGGCCCTCACTCAGCCATAGAATTTACAGGCAAGACTAAACTATTTGACGACTTCATAGCATCTCAAGTGAGTCTGGCTCTTTCCATGGCATATCAAGCACGGTGCCCATGTTGTTAATCTAAAAGCAGGCGCCATGCTGAAACTTAAAGCGCTAGTATTAGATCAAACAGGGCAACCCAGTATACCCCCAAGGAACTGGGTACTGTAAATTACAAGACAAAGGTGTCCCTGGAACATTTGTTTAAACTAAATCTTATTACTTTAAATTGGTTCTAAAGGCATCCCAGATAAAATCATAGGATTACGCATATACAGCCAGACACCCTAGGAGGAATGTCTGGCAACATAACCCCACTTTGCTAATGACATCACCTCACACAAGTACTTCACATTACACATGTGACCTTCAGTTCCTCTAAAAGAAATAACATTAGTAAAAGCATTTCTGGTGTAATTACATCTCTTCACCTCCAGGGGACATCCCTTACTCAGCCCTTCACTCCATTATGCATTTCTCAACCCTTCTCCAGCTGTAGAACGAAAGTTCCAGCCCAAGAGGAATTAAAATGCTGGCTGATCCCTTGAGGGGTTATTCCTTTCAAATCCCCAGGAAACTTAGGGTGACTTTTCTCTTCGTGCTGGGGGGGAAGACTGCACGTTTCCAGCAGCTCCTCCCAGCACCTTTTCACAAGTGAGGGTGACCCCCCTCCTCTGGGGGCCACCAGGCACCAAAACGCTCCTTTCCCCATGCCTTGCAAGGTATTATGTGGAGCCTCATGCTCCTCTTTATGAATATCGTAGCAGCTGCTCCCCCGCCGTGCGGGGGAGAGCCGCGATCTTTGTTCTGGCGTTTCGCGCCGTTTCCTGCTCTCGTTGCGGGTCCCGGTCCCACCCGGACCCCCAGGTGAGTGAAGCAGTGTGGGGAGCCTACCTCCTGCTGCTCTGGCCCGTTTTCGGGGGCCCGGTCCCACCCAGGCCCCTGACGCCGACTTTTCCTTCTGGGGGTCCAGGTCCCACCCGGGACCCCCGCATGCCTTCTCGATGGAGGGCAGCCCGGGGAGCCCACCCCCGGCTGCCCACGCCGGCTCCCCGCCCAGCCAGCACCTCGCGTGCTGCCGCGGGAGCCGGCACGACTCTTCTCGTCTGCCTGCTCAGACACGCAGCGTCCGCTCTGGAGAGGTTCTTCGGGGGGAGTGCGACGGCACTTCCCCCTACCTCCTCCACACTCGGGGCCCAGGGATGGGGTCCCGGGCCCCCGAACATCTTCGGGGGCGCGATGGCGCTCCCCCTCCTTTGGAATCGGCGGGGGCCAGGGTGGGCTCCTGGCACCCCGCCTAGGGCCACTTTCACGGGGAGCACAGTCTTCATTTTTCGGCGGGGGCCAGGGTGGGCTCCTGGCACCCTGCGGGGGTACCTTCACGGAGTGCGCGACGGCGCACCCCGACTTTCCTTCCTTGGGGGGCAGACCCCGGGACCTGACCCACCCCGGGGGCAGTTTCAAGACCGGCAGCGGAGCCCCACATGCTTCGTCATTGGTCTCCAAAGGTCAAAGGTCGCGTACCTTCTGGGGGGCATATCTCAGCCTCCAGGGGTCCGATCTTCTCCATTTTCGCGTCCTCTTGCTCCTGGTGGTGCCCCCAGCCACTGGGAGCACTCTCCTTCGCCCTCCGGGTCTCCAAGAGGGTGCATTCTGCAGGGAGCGGTCTTCACTGGCTCCCTGCGCCAGCCTTTCGCCTGGCTCTCCTCCTGGGCCTCTCTTCTCCCTGCGCAGACGCCCCTGCTTCTGAGCACCGGTCCTAGGCTCTTCTTCTGGTGCTCATAGGGTCCTGGGGGTCTGTCCTTCCAACTGCCCTATGCGCCAGGCTCCAGCACCTTCAGCCTCAGCAGACCACACCCCAGAGAGAGCTTCTCTTCCTGTGCAAGCACTTTTTAAAAGTTGAGGAGGGGGCTGTCAGGAAGTCTCTGTTGGTCCTATCAAAAAGCGACACATCACTTCCCTGCCCCTGCTCCCTCCTTCTTGTACAGCCCCTGGGCTTGTTCAAAATGGTGTCGTCCAGGGTCTCTGGCCACATGTCTTTGAAAAAGCCCCTTCCCCCCTCGCTGCCTTCCCTCCTTGGTGCATCCTGGTGCCTGGCACCCAGTGACAGCTGCTAATGGATGAGCCTTTAGCCCCACCCATCTTCTCTTCGTGGAGAGGAGGCCCTAGCTTGTGGAAGAAAGGTTATCAATCCATCCAGCTGAGGTCAGCCCTCAGCCTGGGTCTGGTCATGGCTGGCTCAGAGAAATAAGACAGTTCTGGATGACCCAAAAGCAGTACAAATATGACTTTGTTTGAACTCTGCAGAATACTTCTTTTCACATCCGCTACAGTGGACTTTAGTGCGTGTCTGGAATCTGTAGGCCTAATGGAAGTTACCCTAGCCCATGGGCACCACATTCCCATAGGGGAATAATGAAGTAAAAAAACAGTAAGACACACTGACTTTCCCTGGCATGTTTCTTTCCAGTGTATAAAGCCTATTCCATGTCACCACCCAATACTGCATAAGTCCTGCCACACCATTCACTTTGTAGCTGCTCCTGGACTGCGCACGCTAGGAATCTCCCCTGCGCAGACCGTACACGTGTGCACACGCATGTACACATGTGTCTGCATGTAACCAGCCCGGTGTCCCTTACTCCAGCTGCTGAGCAGTGGCCTGGTCAAGTCAGGGGGACACCAGTGAAATCCCCATGCAGTCTCTTACATCCTGAGTTCACTGTGGGTGAGTCCCAACTTATGAGGCTCCCCCACAGTAAAAGCTCAACAATTCAGCGCACACACGTTCAAAATTGAAGTAGGATGCATCGAGCCTTATCATTAAAGTAACTATCATCGAAGGGTTCAGATATAGCTTTGCTTTAACAGTGGACACAGCGTATGATATTTCAAGGCAAGTGAACAAACATAAACCAGACTAACTCACCCCTGAGAAACCTAGTTTATGCGGAGAGGCTCACTGTAGGCAAAGCGTGGGACCTCTTTCTTGGTATGTCCAACTAAGAAAAAAATTAAAATCATGGCACAGGAAGGAAGTTGTGCCAGTGCCATGCATTGAAGTGTTGATGTACCAGGAAAGGGATGCGTGGCAAAATATACCTCCTAGCAGGGTTGGAGTATTAAGTGGGACACAGGAGAGAGGCAGTGGTGTTATGTTGATCTAGTACTGTCCATTTGAGGCTTAGTGGGTAGGGATGTATTACAGGGAATAACGTGCCATTAGCGCATATGGGGAGTCTGAAATGACATTTCCCCCATTTCCCCCCCCAAAACTGTTCATGTATTTCCTCACTGATGGTAATCAGATTTCAAGTCGGACTGACTGCCCATTCCAGGATATAATTCATCATGTAATACACTATAGAAACCAAACATTCAGTCCACATGGTAGAATAGCACAATATCTCTCTCCAGGACGGAGTTCACATTTCTTCAAGTGCTCCTGCTGAGCAGCTGAGACTTTTTGTTCAAGCCTAGTTGTATTTCGAGCATTTCAAGGCAAAATATACTGACTTTAAAATAAATGGGGGGGGGGTGCGCCAGATGGTGGCAGGGTAGGATGTTTTTCTCGTCTCTCTGCACCCGCCACCGGGCCTGCACATCAGCACTGACCTGCCCTACTCAAGGGAGCGGTGCCTGCAGCTGACCCCCACCCAGAAATAGGCTCAGTCAAGATTAGCCTTGGCAGCAGGCAACAGCACCCAGGGGCCCGGACGAACGGTGGGCCAAAGAACGCGTCCGGTGACCCTGGCTGGGCATATGGTGCGGTCTTCAGCGGCTGGTCCAAACGGGAATCCAGACACGGAGAGCCCTGCCGGGAGGTGCCGGAACAAGGGGGTGGAAACCACAGTCGGCATGTGGAGCTGCCCCCTATAGGTACCGCAGGACTGCACGTCTGAGCAAACAACTGGCAGCCCAGCTTGTTGAAGTCGGCCAGGCTGGAAGCCGAAGCACGGAGAGTGGCCTCAACGTACAACAGCAGAGTGGGGTGGAGTAAAGGAGCTCCGAAGGGGGCTGGTGACTTAGTCGTGAGCCCGCCAGGCCTGGATTCATGCTTGATGGCTCACCCAGGCCTGTCTGGGCAGCATAGCTGGCAAGGTTTCAGATTGCCTAGGTGTGACATTTTCAAAATTTCAGTGTTATTTTGAGTGACATTCAACGACTATGAGTGACACTTTCTCACGAGCGACAATTCAAGCAATGAAGACGCGGGATACAAATTAATATCTGAAACGACAAACATTTGAGCTACAAGAAACTCTAAGCAAAGTCCTCTGGTCTCCCTCTCACATATTCCCAGTTCAGGTATAATTCTAGAGACAAATCATAAGTAATACTGCATGTGCGCATTTTGATTGGCTGTTGCACAGTTTAAAGCAAAACGTCAAATTTAACAAAAAATTGTGTGTATAAAAATAAATGAGTCGAGTTGATACACATGGCATGCATGTGTCCACTGCCAAGGTATATAAATTACCGAAATGGAAAACTGAAACTAGATTCCGAGTCCAGATTTCTAACACCAGACACCTTGTACCAATCACACTGGGGATTTTCTAAAACGTGTCTCCCACCTCCCTGTCCACAACCTAATCATTTCCTGCATCACTACTTGCAGGCTCAGGCAGCTAAAATTAAATTATATCTTGATATAAATTATCATCATGTCAGTGATCACAGAGACCTGAGCGGCAGACGAGATTTGCAGCATAGCATCATACTCTAGGCAGACAGCAGATCTTTTGAAAACATGATCCCTGCCTCTGCAGCATGACTGTGTGCGTCCTCTCGGGTCTCCTAATGACTGTATATGATGAGGACATGCGACGAGTACGGCATAGAAACATAACTGCCCTCGTGGCCAAAGAACTTAAAAGCTCACTTCAGTCTCATCACTTCTTGCTGGCAAACGAACACACTGTGTTAATTGTTGTTACGTGACCCTATGTCACGTGATGCTGCCGGACCGGGCTGAGAGAGTCTCAGCAGCTGTACAGATAATGCCGAAACATTCCCCTTGAAGCTACACCCCTGCCTCCAGGATCAAGGCAGTGTTATAACTTATTTTTCTTCCTTTCTTGTATTCATTCTTCCTCCTCAAGGGTGGAAATATTAGTTACAAAAATATACCCTCCATTCTTCCCAACTCATATTAGGGTCTCCTTGAAAAGGCAGGTAGGGTTGGAGGAATAAGTATTCTGTAGTAGGGGATCTCTGTGTATAGTCATAATCTAGTGAATAGTCCCGCCCATGTGCGGGGACCCCGGAGCAATAAAAAATAATCTCTTAAGGTGTCAAATCATGCAGACCTGCATCCACCTTTAAGAGGGAATTTAATTTAAAGACAGATAATGCAGCCTATACCCACAGGCTACACTGTCCAGTACTTCAACTAGAAGATTCCACCAACATCCACAAACAGCACTGCCTGTCCAGCTTTTCTCCACAAGGGCAAAAGCCTCTGGAATGATAGAGAGGAAGGAATGGACAGACAAGCCCCATAGGCTGCCATTATGTGGCTCAGAACAGGATACTGTGCCTTTAAGAAACCTTTCCAGAACTTTCCCAGTATCCCAGAATGCACAGCAGGTCCCTCTTACTTTCAGTTCTTTTTTCCGGCTCCTGCTAGCAGGACCCTGGAGCATTGAGCTCTCCCTTTTCAAGGGTTATTTGTTACTTTTCAAGTGATCTAAAAGTGTTAGTAAAGTCCTTTCCTTCTGGTGTTGTCAGCATGCCTGGCTTGTTCGACAAGTGTCCTGATTGTGAAAGGAAAAAGGCTAAGTCAGACCCACACAGGGTGTGCATCGTCTGCCTTCCCCAGTCCCACGTGCCTGAGGAGTGTGAGATCTGCCGCTCTTTTTCAGCCAGGACCCTGAGAGAGAGGATGAAGATCAGGCTCCAGGTCCTGGAGGACAGAAGGCTGAAGGCACGAGGTGGGTCTGGAGGGGCTGATTCTGCCCATGCTGAGGCCTCGGGGGGGCTCCCCAGGGGCAGGAAGACCAGCAAGCGTCCCCACTCCCCGTCGACGTCGAAGGCGTCGACGGCGGCGTCGAGAGGGATGACTACGGTCTGTTCGCCGTCTCCCCAGGGCTCTGGGGAGAAGCGGCGTCGACGATCGACGTCGAAGGAGCTGAACAGGCCGCCGTCGACGACATCGGCATCTTCTGCGACGACGCCGTCGCCGTCAAGCCATCGGCGTCGAGGTCAGGCCCGGCGTCGGCGCTCGCCGTCGAGGGGAGAGCGCCGATCGCCGTCGGCGAAGAGAAGAAGGTCGCCGTCGAGGCGGCTGTCGCCGTTGAGGCGATCGACGTCACGAAGATCGACGTCACGGAGATCGACGTCAAGGCGATCGACGTCAAGAAGACCGCCGTCAAGGAGATCGACGTCGAGAAGATCGACGTCGAGGAGGCGGTCGCCGTCGAGGCGGCGGTCGCCGACGTTGAGGCAGCGGTCGATGTCGAGGAGGGGTTCGTCTTCGAGATGGCGCAGGGGGAGCCCTGACGCCAGGAGAAAGAGGGGAACGGAGTCGCCGGGATCGGTGTACTCCGTGGTGTATACACCTCCTCGAAACCCTACGCCTTCACCACCTCCGCCACCACCACGACCACCGACTCCTCCTCCTCCTCCACCACCACCACCACCACCACCACCGCCTGCGTCACCACCTCCACCTCTCCCCCCTCGTTCTATACCACCTCGCACCCCGTTGGGGCCGCCTGCAGTTCCGCCGCGGTCGGTCTCCCTGCCCAGGTATCCGACTCCACCGCAGGGGACGCCGAGGCCGCGACATCCACAGTCGCCGGGCCCGGCTAGACCGGCGGACAGGCCGAAGCCGAGGAGGTCGCGCTCCCGCTCTGTCAGGAGGAGAAGGTCGCGGAGCCATAGGCGGTCGTCGTCGTCAACATCAGGATGGCGCCATAGGAGGCACAGGTCCAGGTCGCGCACACGGTCCTCGGCCAGGGATTTCTCACCGACGCTGTCGGACTCACCGGGGACTAGGGTGTCTCCAGTGGACGATCTAGTCTCCTTCCAGGAGGTGCTGCTGAGGGGGGCAGCCAAGTTGGGTATCACGGTGACGGTGCCGACACCCACGACGTCCGTGATATTCGAGACTCTACACAAAAAACACCTGTCTTGCCCCCTGCTGCCTCTAGTGCCGGGACTGGTGGAGCCCGCGTTGGAGTTGTTCCTCACTCCCGCGGTGACGAAATCCGCCCCCTCACGGCTCGTGAAAAAGTATCGGGCCCCGGACTCGGACCCTGCTTTTTTACGGATGGACCCGAAGCCGGATTCTGTCATCGTGACGGCGGCGAGGAAACAGCATGCGACCGCACCTTCATCGACGGTTCCGCACGACAAGGAAAGCCGCTGGCTGGACTCGGCATTACGACCGGGCCCTGTGGGAGTCCCTCCAACAGTATGCGGACTTGCTGCCTCGGGACAGGAAGGAGGACTTCCTTGAAACGGTGCGAGAGGGTATGCTGGTTTCGAACCAGGTCATCAGTGCGGCAGCGGATGTCTCCTTGTTGGCGGCGCACGCCTACTGTCATGGCGTCCATCAAAGGCGTCACTCGTGGCTGCGCCTGACGTCGCTCAAGCCAGAGGCTCAGCACAGAGTAGCCAATCTGCCCTTCTCGGGGGGAACCCTGTTTGGTAAACATACGGATGATAAGATGGCCCGCATGAAGGCGGAGGCGGAGACCCTGACGGCTGTCGGGTTGGAGAAGGCCGAGAAGAAGAAGCGCCCGTTCCAGATACGGTTCGGGTCTACGGGCAGAGGGCGTGGGCAGGGTTCGGGACAGCAGCAGTTCCGGAAACCCTTCCAGAAACGCCAGAGGGGTAGAGGAGGCCAGCAGGCAGCTACTACTACCAAGGGCCCGGCCGGGTCTCGACCCTGAGCAACTACTTCCCCTTTAACCGTTACCCACTCCAGTGGGGGGAAGCATTCAATTTTTTCCGGCAGAGTGGAGAAAAATTACTCAAGACAAGTGGGTGCTGAATATTGTTTGCAACGGATACAGTCTTCGGTTTATCAGCCCGCCTCCAGCGATTCCGCCGGTAAGCTCTCAGTTTCAGCTGCGAGAGCTCCAGGCGGAGGCAGACATCTTGTTGAGAAAAAAGGCGGTAGAAGAGGTACCTCTGTCTCAAAGGGGAAGAGGTCTGTACTCTCGGTTCTTCCTCGTTCGCAAGAAGGACAAGAACGAGTTCAGGCCCATTCTGGATTTGCGACAGGCAAACAAATGGATTCGCAGAGAGAAGTTTCGCATGTTATCGTTGCACCAGATTTACCCTCAGCTGCAACGGGGAGACTGGCTCTGTGCCATAGATCTACAGGATGCGTACTTCCATGTGCCCATTGCACGGAAGCACAGGAAGTTCCTGCGATTCCAAGTCGGCGCCAATCACTATCAATACACAGTACTGCCGTTCGGGCTAAAGTCTGCGCCCAGGACCTTCTCGAAGTGCATGGCGGTGGTGGCGGCACACCTAAGGAGGAACAAGGTGTTTGTCTACCCGTACCTGGACGATTGGTTGATCAAGGCCTCATCCTTCTCGGAAGCGCAAGAACACTTCCGGTGGACGTGCGTTCTCTTGAACAAGTGGGGGTTACACGTCAACATGTCCAAATCGGTCCCGACTCCGGTCCAGTGCATACAGTACTTGGGAGCCTCCATAGATACGCGGTCAGCAAGCGTGTCTCCTTCGGAGGAGAGACAGTTGTCACTCCTTCGGAAAGCTCAGGACCTCAGGACTGTTCCATCGACGACGGTGAGGAAGGTGTCTTCACTGCTGGGATCGATGGCCTCCTGTATCTTCCTCACGCCTCACGCACGGCTGCACATGAGACCACTGCAGGAGTGCTTGGAGGATCAGTAGGATCAGAGGACAGGTTCTTGGGACGACAAGATACGGCTGTCTCTGCATGCTCTTCAGTCTCTGAAGTGGTGGTGTTCGGCGGAGAACCTCTTCAGGGGGGTTCCCTTCCACAAGGACATTCCCAAGACGAGTATCATGACGGATGTGTCTCTCCAAGGTTGGGGAGCGCATTCCGGGGAATTGCAGATTCAAGGACAGTGGTCCCCATTGGAGTCGACGTACCACATCAATTTCCTGGAACTCAGAGCTGTCTTCCTGGCGTTGAAGGCCTTCCTTCCGGCCTTCCAGACCACCTCGCTGCTGATACAGACAGACAATACAACCACTATGTATTACCTCAACAAGCAGGGGGGAACGAGATCGCGCACTCTGTCGCAGGAGGCGCAGGCGATCTGGCACTGGCTTCTGGCCCGAGGACTGACGATTACTGCCACGCATCTGCCAGGGGTGCAGAATGTTCAGGCGGACGCACTGAGCAGACTGATTCAGGAAAACCACGAATGGGTCATAAACGACGAAGTACTAGGAGAAGTTTTCGCAAGGTGGGGGACTCCAGACGTAGATCTGTTCGCCACCGCCGAAAACAGCAAATGCCGAGACTTCGCATCCAGGTACTACCAGCGGGGGACACGCTATGGATCGACTGGTCGAACAGCTTTCTGTACGCTTTTCCACCCATTCCCCTGATTCCGGCGGTGCTCATCAAACTGTCCCAGTCAGGGGCTCGGATGATCCTGATTGCTGCTGGAATGGCCCAGACAGTGGTGGTTCACGGACCTACTTCACCGGTCGCTCCTTCCTCACATACGGCTGCCGTGCAGGCCGGACCTTCTCACGAAGTTCGGGGGGCAGATGGTGTACCCCAACCTCTCGTCTTTGAGTTTGGCGGCATGGCTCCTGAGATAGTGCAATATGGCCATTTGAATCTACCAGAAGATTGTATGGACATACTGAAGGAGTCTAAACGGCCTTCCACTAGGACGTCCTATGCCTACAAGTGGAAGAGGTTCTGTATCTGGTGCAAGTCCAAGAGATTTGAAGCGACGACATGTAAGGAAGATGTCATCCTTCCATATCTTTTACATTTGACGCAGTCCGGCCTTAATTTCCATTCCATTAAGGTTCATCTGGCTGCTTTGACCGCTTACAGGAAATGCCCTTCACAGACTTCCTTCTTTCAGATCCCTGTGGTCAAGGATTTTTTGGAAGGCTTGAAGAAAGTGTTTCCTCCTGTCAGACTTCCCTCGCCTTCCTGGGACTTGAATGTGGTGCTGTCCAGACTGATGAAGGAGCCTTTTGAACCCATTCACAAGGCTTCGTTGCAGCACCTGTCCTGGAAGGCGGCGTTCCTAGTGGCCATTACATCGGCCCGCAGGGTGGGTGAACTTCAGGCATTATGTTGTCAAGAACCTTATACTGTATTTCATGCTGCTAAGGTTGTTATGCGTACTCACCCTAAATTCCTTCCTAAGGTTATCTCTGATTTTCATGTCAACCAGACCATAACGTTACCTACGTTCTATCAGAATCCCTCGTCGCCAGCGGAAAGGTCTCTCCATTCCCTGGATGTTCGGAGGGTGTTGAAATTTTATCTGGATAAGACCAAGGATATTCGTAGGTCAGACCAATTGTTTATTAATTATGGATCAGTCAGGACCGGTCTCGCGACCTCTAAACAGTCCATCTCTCGGTGGATTGTGTCCTGCATACAATTGTGTTATCAAAAGGCTAATAAGACCTTAGGGGGTAAACCTAAGGCTCATTCCACCAGGGGCAAAGCTGCCACGACTGCTTTGCTGCGTAATGTTCCGATTGCAGAAATCTGCAAGGCGGCCACTTGGAAGTCGGTCCATACCTTTGCTGCGCATTACTGTCTGGACGTGGATGCCAGGGCAGATGCTCAGGTTGGGCAGGCTTTGCTGCGAAATCTGTTCGCACAGTAGTGGTGTTGTTTTGTATCTTCTCCACCGCAGTTTTGTGTGGGGATGGGCTTGCCATTCTATTCACTAGATTATGACTATACACAGAGATCCCCTACTACAGAAGGAGTAGTTTCTTTTCTGTAACTCCAGTTCTGTAGTAGGGGTATCTCTGTGATAGTCATAAGCGCCCGCCCTCCTCCCCGGTGGAGAGATGATTATTCATGTAAGGAATGCTACAGGTCTTGCGTGCTACGCCTTCAAAAAGAACTGAAAGTAAGAGGGACCTGCTGTGCATTCTGGGATACTGGGAAAGTTCTGGAAAGTTTTCTTAAAGGCACAGTATCCTGTTCTGAGCCACATAATGGCAGCCTATGGGGCTTGTCTGTCCATTCCTTCCTCTCTATCATTCCAGAGGCTTTTGCTGGTAAAGGCAGGGTTTTTTCCCTTGTGGAGAAAAGCTGTACGGGCAGTGCTGTTTGTGGATGTTGGTGGAATTTTCTAGTTGAAGTACTGGACAGTGTAGCCTGTGGGTATAGGCTGCATTATCTGTCTTTAAATTAAATTCTCTCTTAAAGGTGGATGCAGGTCTGCATGATTTGACACCTTAAGAGATTATTTTTTATTGCTCCGGGGTCCCCGCACATGGGCGGGACTATTCACTAGATTATGACTATCACAGAGATACCCCCTACTACAGAACTGGAGTTACAGAAAAGAAACTACTCCTTTTGCGTGTTCATAGGGCAGATACTGTCTTGAATACGCTAATATAAATGAAGAGAACAATTAACCTTTTTGCAGTTCACGGGTTGTAGAGAAATTTACATCCAAACACAAGGAAAGAATCACATTCTTAAAGTCCTACTTCAGACGTGGTATAGCGATGTCATTCAAAAAAACCAACTTCTGTTACTATTACAGAGGTGAAACACTGAAATATGACCATTGACTCATGGAAGCGGCTGTTAGGTTTCAGCCCACGTGAACAGAGCCATCACAGCTGAGTTACCAGGCCCGCTACCCACTGCCATGAGTGAACTCAATCGACAGCTGTAGCAGGAGGCATTACAAAATTTGCCATCAGTGAAGTGCACTCTGCCACAGCAGCGCACAGTCAGCGCTACAAGTGCTTTTAAAGGGCGGCATTTCCGTCTAGCGCTTTAGCGCCGGTAGTGTCAGGAGGCGCTATGTCGAACGTGTGCATGGAAGCACAGTTGGAACCTAAGCAGCCAGCATTAAACCCGAGCCGCCGGCAACTGAATGATTGTATGACTCTATTTTTAAAAAGTAATACAGACCTGAGTGAGCCACGGCCATGACAAGTCTCCGGCAGTCTCTTTGTAATGAAGATTGTCTGTGCAGTCTCTCTGTGATGAAGACTGTGCGACCGCTTTTCGGTGGGTCCAGTCACTGCAGCATGATGAGGCACCAATTAATAGGTGGCACAGGCAGCAATGTGAGCAGTGCACAGCACGCACGCAAACTAAAGAAGCATAACTGCCGCTCTTTTGCGCCGTGGGCCCCGCCTCACGAGTGACTACTTCCTGTCTCCACTATCAGCAAATATTGACACAATGTATATTGTCACAGTCACATGACACCATCTCGTGTGAATGCAGCCATGGATGTAAATGCTGCAACAAGCGAACGCAGCTCAGCAGCACCCTGAAGCAAGCCGTCCTTTGTGTGCACACAGGGCCTGCAGAGGGGCTGAGGGAGGGACACGTTTGCAGTGCCAAGCTCAAAGTTATAGCGTGACCCCCATAAAGCGGGCGTGCATTTAATGCGAGACACATACAAATGGGCGCATTGCCCGGCTGCGCTCTAAAAGTGAAAGTGGGCATGCGCCCTCAATGGCCAATCACGAGCCAGCATATGCCATAAACCGAACCCTCCCACCTCACGCCAAATCAAGATGGCGTCGGCTTGTCCAGATGGGATGTCCTAAAAGTGGACATGGCGGTAATCCAAAAGCCCGGTTTTCAATCACGTGCCAGCGTTTAACATAAACGATGGCGTGTGCCAATTGAAAACAAGGGCGGGGCTTAAAGTCCCTTCCAAAATCGTATTGATTCCAGAAGGCTCTTGCATGGCGAGAGCAGCGCATGCGTGCTGCTAACACCAGGTGAGACCTAAAAAGTATGAGGAGAGCATCCTAGGCATTGCAATACCCAGCGTTTCATCAGTGTTACTATCTAAATTACTGATCCATGGGCCGGCAATGCTGGGCCTGCAGTGTATCGTAATGCCGAAGCGAGCCATAGTGCATTTAAATGTATATATCTAGTCATATGACTGGGACCTGGTCAGGGACCCAATTCAACCAATTCCTTAGCGACCATATTAGAGTGGAAAAATGGTCTTTTTACAACCGAAGGACCACTTTTGTACTCACCTTCTGCAGAGCAAAGAAATAAAAAGGGGACATATAAAAGATGTGTGCCCATTGAAGTAACATAATGATTAACCCAAAGGCAATATCGATGGACATAAATGCCCACAGAGGTAAAGTATAATAAAGTAATACTCAAAATACTCAAAACTAATGCAAAAAATATATGTGTTTTGCTACTGAGAGTACACCCCTTTTAGGCAGGTCGCTCCCCACGCTGCACAGCACCACCTGTGCACCCGTGCCCTAAGCCCAGCTGCCGCTGCTGCTGACGGAATTCGAGGCCCTCCTCCACCTGCGGGCTACCACCTGCGCCTCATACCTGGTGGCCAATGGTAGGCCGAAGGTTTGCGCTTGCTCGTGCTCTCTGTATATTGCTTTATTTGCTTTTCTGCCTTACTTTGTTTCTCCGTCCCTCTTGTGCCATTACTGTGCCCTTTGCCTGTTTGCCCTTTTTTGCCTTCTGTACCCCTCGCTTCCTCACTCCCGTTTCCCAACCCTGGGGCTGCTGCCCCCCGCTCGTGCTCTCTCTATTTTGCTTTATTTGCTTACTGCCTTACTTTGTTTCTCCTTCCCTCTTGTGCCATTACTGTGCCCTTTGCCTGTTTGCCCTTTTTTGCCTTCTGTACCCTTCGCCGTTCCTCACCCCCCTTTCCCGCCGCTGTGTCCCCTGCGGCCTCGCCCCCCCGCTCTCCCATTTGCCCGATCCCACCTCCCAGCTGCTCCTCCCTTCCACCTCCCCTTCTTATGGCGGTCGCTGCGCAGTGAGGAGAGCAACCCTTGACCCTTTTAGGCAGGTCGCTCCCCACGCCTCACAGCACCACCTGTGCGCCCGTGCCCTAAGCCCAGCTGCCGCTGCTGCTGACGGAATTCAAGGCCCTCCTCCACCCGCAGGCTACCACCTGCGCCACATCCCTGGTGGCCAGTGGTAGGCCCAAGGTTTGCTCTTGCTCGTGCTCTCTGCATTTGTTTTATTGTTTTACTGTGTTATTTTGTTTTCCCTCCTCCCCTCTTGTGCCATTACTGTGCCCTTTTGCCTGTTTGCCCTTTCTTTGCCTTCTGTAACCCTTGCCGTTCCTCACTCCTGTTTCCTGCCGCTGCGTCCCCTGCAGCCCCACCTCCCCAGCTTGTGCTCTCTGTATTTTGCTTTATTTGCTTACTGCCTTACTTTGTTTCTCCTTCCCTCTTGTGCCATTACAGTGCCCTTTGCCTGTTTGCCCTTTTTTGCCTTCTGTACCCTTCGCTTCCTCACTCCCGTTTCCCGCCCCTGCGGCCCAGCCCCCACGCTCGTGCTCTCTGTATTTTGCTTTATTTGCTTACTGCCTTACCTTGTTTCTCCTTTCCTCGTATGCCATTACTGTGCCCTTTGCCTGTTTGCCCTTTTTTGCCTTCTGTACCCCTCGCCGTTCCTCACCCCTGTTTCCCGATGCTGCGTCCCCTGCTGCCTCACCCCCTGCTCTCCCATTCGTCCGATCCCACCTGCCAGCTGCTCCTCCCTCTCAAACCCCCCTTCTTATGCCGGCCCCCGCGAACGCCACGACGCCCGTCTCCGCTACGATGGCAGCACCCTCCACGCACTCAACACAGGACGCCCACACACCTGCTTCCTGGCCGCCCCAAAGCGCACCCAAGGACCCTTCTCCTGCCTGAACTGCAGCTTCACCAGTATCCAACCTGCCAACCCACCCACAGGGAAAGAACCCAACTACCTCAGATGCATTCTTCTCAACACCCGCTCCGCCCGCATACCACGCCGTTGAACTCTGGGACCTACTCGACTCCACCTCCCCAGACGTCGCCTTTCTGACGGAGACCTGGCTGAACCCCTCCTCGGCACCCGACATCGCCATAGCCATCCCGAACGGCTACAAGATCACCCGCAGGGACCGCGCCAACGGAGTAGGAGGAGGAATCGCCATCGTCCACAGGAACACTCTCAGAGTCTCGACCAACACCGAGGACACCCTCAGCACTGCCGAACACCTGCACTTCCAGATCCACACCGACCCCAACACCACCCTCAGAGGAACCCTCATCTACAGACCCACCAGACCCTGGCAACAGTTCAGCCACAGTTCAGCGACTCCATCGCCGACTTCGCCAGTACACACGCCCTCGCCTCCACAGACTACATCCTCCTCGGGGACCTGAACTTCCACCTCGAGAACAACGACGACACCAACTCCACCACCCTGATCGACAACCTCACCAACCTCGGACTCAGACAACTCGTCACAACACACACCCTCTCCGCCGGCCACACGCTGGACCCCATCTTCTCCGCAAGCTCCCACGTCTCCTTCAACCACACCACCGAACTCCACTGGACCGACCATCGCTGCATCCACTTCACCTTCCGGAAACCCACCACGCACCACTGCACACAACAGACCCCCTGTCGATGCTGGAGCAAAGCCACCGAAGACCAGCTAACCACCACCCTCGCCCGGAGCCCACCCGCCGACCCCACAGACCCCGACACCGCCGCCTGCAACCTCAGACAGTGGATCGACAACTGCGCCAACACCCTCGCCCCGATCAAGAAAACCTCCAACAGTCACACCAGCAAGAGAGCCAGCTGGTTCACTGAAGACCTCCAGGCCTCCAAGCAAACCTACGGAAAGCTAGAGAAGAAATGGCACCGTGAACAGATACCGGACAGCTACGCAGCCCACAAGAACGCTACCCGCAGACACCATCACCTCATCAGATCTGCCAAAAGGGCCTACTTCAAAGACCGCCTAGACAACAACGCACACAACAGCAAAGAGCTCTTCAACATCGTGAAGGCACTCTCCAACCCCAGCTCCAACACTAACGACATTCCACCTTCACAAGACCTGTGCGACACCTTTGCCACCTTCTTCCATCGCAAGATAGCAGACATCCACGACAGTTTCAATGCCACGACCGCCCCTACAACCACTGAGACCTCCACCCCCACGGCCACCATCCGCACCGACCCCCTGCTCTCCTGGACCAACATAAATGACGACGACACCATCAAAATCATGAACACCATCCACTCTGGATCTCCGTCAGACCCATGCCCAGCACCACCATTGCACCCCATCTCCGGAAAGCCATCAACATCTCCTTTGAGACAGCAACCTTCCCAGAGAGCTGGAAGCACGGCAAAATCAACGCCTTCCGCAAAAAACCCAGGGCTGTCCCCAAGTACCTCAAGAACGTCCGGCCCATCTCCTTGCTCACGTTCCCGGTGAAGGTAATTGAGAAGACCGTCAACAGACAGCTGACCCGCTAAATCGCGGAGAACAGCATCCTGGACCCGTGCCAGTCCAGGTTCCGAAGCAACCACAGTACCGAAACTGCCCTCATCGCCGCCACGTTCGACATCAGGTCCCTGCTAGACAACAGTGAAACCGCAGCCCTCATCCTCCTGGACCTGTCAGCCGCCTTCGACACGGTCTGCCACTGCACCCCACGCACACACCTCCACAACGCTGGGATCCAAGAGAAGGCCCTGGACTGGACCACCTCCTTCCCCTTTGGCAGAACCCAGAGCGTCCGCCTCCCCCTTTCCACTCCGAAGCCACCGAGATCATCTGCGGCGTACCCCTGGGCTCATCCCTCAGCCCAACACTGTTCAACATCTACATGGCACAGCTCGCCCACGTTGCCCGACTGCATGACCTCAACATCATCTCCTACGCCGACGACACCCAGCTGATCCTCTCCCTCACCAAGGACCCCCACACAGCCAAAATCAACCTCCACAAAGGAATGAAAGCCGTCACCGAGTGGATGAAGAACAGCCGACTGAAGTCCTCATCCTCGGATCCACTCCCTCAGCCTGGGACGACTCCTGGTGGCTGACCGCACTGGGAACAGCTCCAACACCCACTGACCACACATGCAACCTAGGGTTCATCCTCGACTCTACCCTCTCCATTACAAAGCAGGTCAATGCCGTTTCGTCCACCTGCTTCAACACCCTCCGCATGCTCCGCAAGATCTACAGGTGGATCCCCACCAAAACAAGAAGAACGGTCACCCAGGCCCTCGTCAGCAGCAGGTTGGACTACGGAAACGCCTTCTACGCAGGAGCCTCGGCCAAACTCCTGAAACGACTTCAACGCATTCAGAACGCCTCCGCACGCCTGATCCTCGACATCCCTCGCCGCAGCCACATCACACCCCACCTAAGAGAGCTGCACTGGCTCCCCATCAACAAGAGGATCACCTTCAAGCTCCTCACCCACGCACGCAAGGCACTCCACAACACCGGTTCAGCATACCTCAACAGAAGACTCAACTTCTACAACCCCAACCGCCACCTCCGCTCCGCCGACCTCGCTCTTGCCACAGCCCCCACATCCGAAGAGTGACCTTCGGCGGCAAATCGTTCTCCCACCTCGCCGCCAAGACCTGGAACACACTCCCCATCCCCCTACTGCAGACTCAGGACCTGCTAACCTTCAGAAGACTCCTCAAGACCTTCCTATTCGAGCAGTAGCAGCATTCCCCCCCCCCCCCCCCCCCCAGCGCCTTGAGACCCTCACGGGTAAGTAGTGCGCTCTACAAATGTTCTGATTGATTGATTGACCCCTTACAAATCCAAATGTGTATGTATTATATAGTGTGTCATGTAGTTTCTAAACAAACCACAGTATATTATAACCATGTGACTAGTCACATGATCATAACACGGTCCAGACTTGATCTGCAGTAACCATATAGAAATAGATAAATTACCCTATTAAATCTAAAGAACTTACTTCAAAAATTTCTCAAAGCAAATGCGCTCGTAGTTGATATGGCATGATACTTCACCAGGAGAGACAACCTAATAATGACCCCAAGGAATATTTTAATATCAGGCTATTCCAGTTTAATGCAGAAAAAGTTGTACATCTGCAGGTCCACACCTTAAGAAGTGACAATGTACATGTGTATAATCCCATGTAAGGATGAACACCCTGTTTAAGTGCCCAATATGTGAGCATATACTCATCATCAAATGTGTAGTTATAATGGTAGTCATCTTTAAGATATATCAACAATTGTGCAAGTGGGTAGTGGAACAATTGTACACGTGGGTAGTGGAATAACCCCGACAATGATGCATAACAAATATCCAAATGATAACGATAAATAGCCCAACCAAATCGCAATTGGATGAGCGCAGCACCCAGGGCGGGACAGGGATGAGGGTCTTTAAGTCACGGGCGCCATTGTAATGTAAAAGCAGACAAATTTGTAGAGGTCTGCAGATAATTTTAATGAATAAAAAATGTTTAGGTGTCAAGGGCACAACAAGATAAAGGTGCGAGGGCGCCATATTAAAGATAAAGCGTGGTGTGGAGCGTTCCGGAGAATAAATAAAATGTTTTACATACACAATGCCCCCTCGCGTTGCATGCCACTTCTTCTGATTCTTGGAAGCAGTGAAACATAAGGCGTGCCGTGCTCGTAAAAAAAAAAAGTGTTGCTGGACAGCCATTTAAGTAAATAGTGCTCAGAGGCTGCAATTAAAACGTACTGAATAACAACATATGCAACGGGGTGTCTTCATGGTAGGTTACAAGAAGAGAAAAGGCGGTACTAAGGAGGAACTACTAAGCCTATTAACCATTGAAAAACTACCATTTACAAAGGACAGTGAGAGGAGCTAATTAGAAAGATGGGGGAAAGTGGGCAGAGCTTCATGCCCATATCCTGAATACAGTATGTCTCGAAGAGACAGCGCAAGCGCTACCTAGGCACGACCTAAAAATCTCTGCATATGCTGATGATATTCTTCTTTCTATGTCAAATCCTCAAAGGTCCCTACCAGCTTTCTTAAAAGAAGCCACATCTTTCATGTCTATTTCAGGATATAAGTTCAATAAAGATAAATGCAAAATTCTTCCTTTAAATACATTATGTTATCATGCTGATTTCCTTGATTCTAACTTTCACTGCAATCAGGATAAAATCCAATACCTTGGTATTTGGTTTCACTCTATCATTAAAGGAATAGTTTCCAGTAATATGAAACAGGTTCTACCTTCTAGTGCTTCTCTTACGTCCAGATGTAATCCTCTATTTTTATCCTGTTGGGGTAGATTAGAGTCTTTAAAAATGATGTTAGTTACAATAATATTATTCACTTTACCTAACATTCCTATAAATACTCAGTGCTCTTACTTTAAAAAAAATGTATTCTTTATTAACCAACTTTCTATGGCATAATAAGAAAAGGTCATATGTCTTTACAAAAACTTGAATGTTCCAAACAACTGGGAGAAGTTCATTTCCCAGATTTTCCGTTCATCGTTTGGTTTTCTTCCTCAAACAAGCTGCTTTTTCACTTAATGAAGATAATACTATTCAATATCCTCCTTTTGTCAGGAAACGATCATACCGGCACCTACATTATCTATCCCCAAACTATAACTCCCATGATTTCTGAAAACTGGGAGGGGATACTTAAGTAACGTAGCACACCAGACGGTGTGCGTAATTAATGGACTTGGCGTCTCTCTCTTGACTGAGGGAGAGAGTTCAACGGCAGAAGGAAGCCGTTATGCATTTCTTGGATCTTGCTCCGTGGTCAGGCTTGGTAACAATGAGGGAAACCAGTGGAATTAATGAGTACTGACTTGGGGTGTCATGGAGAGGTTTCGTGAACATGCCCTTTACCTCGGAGGAGTTTGACCGGTAGCTCGGCGGCTCTTGGAGATCACAGTGTATCACAGAGCGGAATGCGGTGGTGAATGAAACCACGCATTTCCGTGTCTGGGGGCTTCGGGACTGAACTTATTACCTTGAAGGAGCATATGAGCCTTAACTTGCATTAGACCATAGCGGAATACGGTGGTGAAAGCAAAGGAACCACGTATTACCGTGTATGGGTCTGTACTTCGGAAACCGGAATCATTTCTTACGTATCAGAGCAGATCGCGGTGGTCTTTCAACCACGCCTTGCCGTGTCTGAGGATTATTACAGAGCCCTATTATTTCTTTAGACTTTGGATTTGTTTGTGCACTGAGAATGGGCAGAGGCATGCCAAGGGAAATACGTGACTATTAAGGACAATGTGGTGTGGGGTTACTATTATATCCACTAGGACTTAGGCTATACTTCTTTGTGCTGCCATGAAGACAATGGTACGTATGGGATATGCCTGACGGATAAATGCACTGATGACAGGCAATATACTAAGGTGTACTAATGTTTGAGAGTTCTCTGTTTCAGGTGCAGTGCATAACAAGAATGATGTCCCAGTGGTTTAAAGGATCAGATGATCGTCTGTCTATTAGCAAGGTATAGAAAGGGCCTAGTGAGACTTAATGAGAGTAGCCTTTACTTGCACTGTTTACATTTTTACTTTTGTGTTGCTGCAGGTTCCTTTTCCCCCGCTGTACCTTCCCTTTCCTTTCCCTCGCCTGATCGCTCGAACACTCTGTGGTTATATTAGGGTGTTGGTGATATCAGGAGATTGACCCTTACTTGCTGCACCTGGATTCTGCGGAGCGTACCCTGACAGAATTACGCACCCAAGAAAATTGCTCCACCCGATCCAGGTGTCTCAAAGTCATGGCGTCCATGGATGATATCCTTCAGGCATTAGTTCTGGTCCAACAGGAATTGGCATCATCCAAGGCGGAAACAGCCGCATTAAGAGAGAAGGTAGACAAACTGTCCAGGAATCCTTTGGATGCTTCCTCTACGGCCTCGCAGATACAGGTTACTGTGCCTCCCCCCATCCCACTGGCCATTCCTGAGAGATATGCTGGGGACCCGTTGAAAATTAAGGTGTTTCTGACACAGATTATGCTGCATTTTTCATGCAAACCCACCTCCTTCCCAAATAACCATTCTAGGGTGGCGTTTGCGATTTCGTAGTAGGTGGGTGATGCTGCCAATTGGGCAGTTCCTTTAGTGAGGAATAATGACCCAGTGTTGTCGATTGGTCGGCTTTCAGGGCCGAATTTGAGAGGGTGTTTGATCGAAGGGCTACTACGTTCAGTGCTGACAGGGAATTACTAGACCTCAAACAAGGGAGAAACGATCTGGTAATTTATCTGACTGCCTTCAATCGGTTAGTGGTAGAAACAGCCTGGCCAGAGGAGAAGAGGATGTCTCTGTTTTATCAAGGCTAGAGGGAAGAGATGAAGGATGTCATGGCACAGTTAGATCTGCAACCCACCACATGTACAGAAATGATAAATCTGACATTGCGATTGGATGGTCGGATGTCTGAGAGAGTGGGGTGAGAGGAAAAGGTGGGATAAAGGATATTTTAGGACTGACAAGACGCCTCGTAGAACAATGGTAAACCCTGAGGTAGGGACTGAGCCTATGGAAATCGGAGCAATTAGAGCCCCTTAACAAGAGAAGAAAGGGAGAGGCGAAGAGTGCAGGGATTATGCATGTACTGTGGGAAAAAGGGGCATTACGTAAGGGAGTGTCCCTCTAAGCCCAAAGCCTCCGGTGCTTGGTTACGGAATAAGAAGATGGCGGTGTCCACCTCGAGTCCTGCATTGTATAAAACAGGGGAATCAGGAGAGGAGGGTGAGGAAGGAAAATGTTGGAAACTCCCCTCGTTGTCTACTACGGCCTTGCAAGACACTGAGTCACATATTCTGCTCCGCATGAGTCTTGAGTGTTATCAACAGTTCCACCAGGTTTTAGTTATGGTAGACTCCGATGTAAAAGGGAACGGCATAGACAGCGGGTTGGTAACAAGTCTCACTCTGTATAGGGTACCAAGGGAGACCCCTGAAGAAGTGTTGGCCATAGACGGCAAACCACTGAAATCCGGTCCCATTATTGAGCAAACGGAGGTCGTTTTGTTGACTATATCTGTTGCAAACGGAAGACATAGGGACGAACTGTCATTAAACATTATTGATGCACCGCAGTATGAGGTCATTTTGGGGATGCCGTGGCTATGCCACCATAATCCCACCATAGATTGGAGGACCAAGATGATACAGTTCCTTTCAGAGGAATGCCAGAGTCATTTCGTTCCGATCAAGCTCACGCAGGCTGCCGCTTTGTTGCATCCTTTCGTTGTAGCTACGGCAGCAGAGAAGGAGATGGTGTTACCTTTGGAGTACTCTCAGTTCAAGGATGTTTTCAGTGAGACCAAGGCAGAGCCGTTACCCCCTCACAGAGAGTACTACTGTAGGATAGATCTGATAGAAGGAGCTACGATCCCTGCATGTAGAGTATATGCATTGTCTGTGCCCGAAACTAAACACTTGAGAGAATACATAGACCACTATTTGGAGATAGAGTTTATTAGACCTTCCCATTCGCTGGCTGCCTCTCCACTTTTTTTCATAGCCAAGGCGAACGGTGATTTGAGAGCATGTGTGGACTACCGTATGTTGAATGAAAATACCGTGCGGAACAGATACCCTTTACCTCTCTTTTCTGTGTTACTTAATCAGGTGAGAGAGGCCAAGATTTACACCAGATTGGACCTGAGGGGTGCGTACCATCTGGTGCGTATCCGCGAAGGGGATGAGTGGAAAACCGCCTTTAAGACTCGTTATGGTTTATATGAGTATACGGTAATGCCGTTCGGCCTCTGCAACGCCCCGGCGGCATTTTAGTATTTCCTTAACAATGTCTTAAAGGAGTATGTGGACCTATTTGTAGTGGTGTATATTGATGACATCCTTATCTATTCTGACAACGTTGAGAATCACATGAACCAAGTCATCAGGGTGTTAGCAAAGCTGCGTGCTCATACCTTGTTTTGTAAACTGAACAAATGCGAGTTTGGTGTGCCGGAGGTGGAGTTTCTAGGGGTTATGCTTTGTCCAGAAGGGTTGCACATGGCAGAGCGGAAGGTGCAGGCAGTGCAAGAATGGCCAACACCGAAAAGTGTGAGAGACGTACAATGCTTTCTGGGATTTGTAAACTATTATCGCAGGTTCATGCTCCATTTTTCCCAGGTGGCAGTCCCAATTTCAAGGTTACTTAGAAAAGGTGTACCTTTCCAATGGTCCTGTGAGGCAGCCAAAGCTTTTGCTTACATGAAGAGAGCCTTCACCACAGCTCCTGTTCTCTCACATCCTAAGCCAGAGCATCCTTTTGTGGTTGAAGCAGATGCCTCAGATGAGGCTATTGGCGCCATTCTATCACAGAGAAACCAAAACACCGGGCAACTTCATCCTGTGGACTACTTGTCCAAAAAGTGGAACTCAGCTGAAAAGAACTACACCATCGCTGAGAAAGAACTGCTAGCAATGAAAAAGGCTTTCCAGGAATGGAGGCAATACCTGTGGGGGGCCTGTTATCCAGTCACTGTATACTCATAGGAACCTACAGTCTATGAAGACTGCTCGGCATCTCTCACAACAACAGATGAGATGGATGCTGTTCTTCGCCGAATATGACTTTTTTATCACCTTCAGGACTGGTGTTGAAAATCGTAAGGCAGACTCTTTGTCCAGACAGGAAACGGTGGATGATGACAGCAGCCTCAAGGTCACAGAGGCTATCATCGAACCGTCTAAAGTGATATGTGCTATCAGAGTGGATAACTTCTTGGAAGCAGTACGACTCCATAAAACGAGCTCAGTGTGGGAAAAATGGGCGACACAAGAGGCAGAGCGCACCGTAAAGCAGGGGCTACCTTTTTATAAAAACAAACTCTATCTGCCCACTCAAGAGTTGCAGAAGAAAGCTTTCTCTTGGTGTCATGTGTATCCATTGGCTGGACATCCGGGAATACGGACGACGGTTCAGTTGATACAACGCCACTTCTGGTGGAATACTGTAAGCAAAGACGTTTCATCTTGGGTGGCTCGTTGTGACGAATGCGCTAGAGCTAAGAGCGAAAACACACAGAAGAAAGGGAAGCTTATGCCCATGCCTACTCCGCAGCGTCCCTGGGAAAACATTAGACTGGATTTCGTCACAGGGTTACCCCTTGATCAGGGGAGTTCATCTATCTTGGTAGTTATCAATAGCCTCACAAAAATGGGACATTTCATCCCTTGTATGAATCTTCCCACAGCGGGACAGACAGCCCAGTTATTGCTATGTCATGTCATCCGACTACATGGAGTGTCTGAAGTGATTGTGTCAGACATAGGGCCTCAATTCATAGCCAGATTCTGGAAGATCTGGTGACGGGATTTGCATATTGATTCTACGCTCTCTACAAGTTTTCACCCACAAACCGATGGGCAGACAGAAAGACTGCATCAGACTTTGAAGAAATATCTCAGATGCTATGCAAAGGAGGCCCAGGACTCGTGGGTGACGCTACAATAACGCCTGACATAGTTCAGTAGGGATATCGCCTTTTCGTGCTAACTTTGGCTATGATGCCAGAACGCTACCTATCAGTATTCTAGAGGAAGTAGCAAATCAGCCTATGGTACTGGATCAAGTGAGGAAGCTGCATACAGTGTACCAAAAAGTCAGGGAGCATCTGTCACGGGCCAAACAAACCTACAATGGGTGGGAAGATCGTCACAAGAAGGAATGTCCACTTTATTGAGTGGGGGACCGAGTGTGGCTGTCCACCAGGAACATACGATTCAAGTTGCGCAGTGTGTTCGACCCTAGGTAAATTGGCCCTTACCCAATCGTTAAGCAGATCAACCCAGTGGCGTACAAATTCAAGCTACCTGGAACTCTTTGAATTCACCCTGTGTTCCACTGCAGTCTCTTGAAGCCTGCTATGATGGCGAGACGGCATACTCCCCCACCAGTGTTGTGTGATGGGGGGCTTGAATACGAAGTTAGGAGCACTCGGGATTCCAAGTTGAGACGACTCATCGGAACCTTGGCAGAATGTTTATGCTTCGGTGGCTGTTCGCTCCTTTCATAGGAGGTTTCCAACGAAGCCTGGTCCTAGGAGGCGCTTGGCGGGAGGGCCTACTGTCAGGAAACGATCGTAGCGGCACCTACATTATCTATCCCTGAACTACAACTCCCATGATTCCTGAAAACTGGGAGTGGATACTTAAGCAATGTAGCACACCGGACGATTTGCGTAATTAATGGACTTGGCGTCTCTCTCTCGACTGAGGGAGAGAGTTCCACGGCAGAAGGAAGCCGTTCTGCTTTTCTTGGATCTTGCTCCGTGATCAGGCTTGGTAACAACGAGGGAAACCAGCGAAATTAGTGAGTACTGACTTTGGGTGCCACAGAGAGGTTTCGTGAACAAGCCCTTTTCCTCGGAGCAGTTTGACCGGTAGCACAGCGGCACTCGGAGATCACAGTGTATCACTTAGCGGACTGCGGTGGTGAATGAAACCACGCATTTCCGTGTCTGGGGGCTGTAGTACTGACCTTATTACCTTGAAGGAGCATATGAGCCTTAACTTGCATTAGACCATAGCGGAATATGGTGGCGAAAGGAACCACGTATTACCGTGTATGGGTTTGTACTTCGGAAACCGGAATCATTTCTTACGTATCAGAGCGGAACGCGGTGGTCTTTCAACCATGCCTTGCCGTGTCTGAGGATTATTACAGAGCCCTATTATTTCTTTAGACTTTGGATTCATTTGTGCACTGAGAATGGGCAGAGGCATGCCAAGGGAAATACGTGACTATTAAGAACAACATGGTGTGGGGTTACTATTATATCCACTAGGACTTAGGCTATACTTCTTTGTGCTGCCATGAAGACAATGGTACGTATGGGATATGCCTGACGGATAAATGCACTGATGACAGGCAATATACTAAGGTGTACTAATGTTTGAGAGTTCTCTGTTTCAGGTGCAGTGCATAACAAGAATGATGTCCCAGTGGTTTAAAGGATCAGATGATCGTCTGTCTATTAGCAAGGTATAGAAAGGGCTTAGTGAGACTTAATGAGAGTAGCCTTTACTTGCACTGTTTACATTTTTGCTTTTGTGTTGTTGCAGGTTCCTTTTTCCCCGCTGTACCTTCCCTTTCCTTTCCCTCGCCTGATCGCTCGAACACTCTGTGGTTATATTAGGGTGTTGGTGATATCAGGAGGTGGACCCTTACTTGCTGCACCTGGATTCTGCGGAGCGTAACCTTACACCTTTAGGTTGATTTTGAACGTTTTTCATCCATCCTTTCTCTCTTTGTAAATGTCTTTCTTTTTCTCAGAAACCTCTGTCTATGTCTCTTCCCATTTTAAAGAATTGTTGTAAACTCCTATGCCCAATTGTTTTCTGTTTATGATCCTTCCAAAGATCCATTTCTACAATCTTCAATTTGGCATAATAAATAGATTAAATTAAATAATAGACCTATTTTTTGGTTAACTTGGCATAAGAAGTGTTTAAAATGGGTATATCAACTCTTTGTGAACAAATCATGTCTTTCATTTACTGCAGCTCAGCAACGTTTTCCCTTCCTTCTTCGTTTTCAATAAAGTACTTTGCTTTCACATCAGCTGTTAATTCTGCCAATGTTCAGTCACCAGATGTCACCTCTGCCTCTACTTTTTGTCATCTTTCCACTACCTTTTATCTTAATTTCCTTCCACATTACAAATTTTTCATAAATGTGTTGCTCCCCAGATATAAAAGATATATCAGAGGTGGAATTACAGTGGGAACGTGAATTAGGTACTTCTCTTTCAATCCCCTTATGGAATAAAATTTGGCTTAAAATTCGAAAATCCACAAGAGCAGCTAACACCACTCAAACTTTATTTTTTATTTATAATCAATTAATGATTAAACCTACCACATTTCATAAGATATGTAATACTTCTCCTCCTGCTTGCTGATCATGTAATGCAGCTCCCTTAGACATCAAACACATGTTTTTGACTGTCCACATATAATTTTGGCTGAAGGTTTGGAAACAAATAAAGAATATCTTTATTACCCATATCCCTTTTACTTTTCAAAATATATTTTTAGGCAGCATTTAAGAGGCTTGTTCTTTCGACAGTGATAGAATTATCATATTAGACTTACCCCTTGCTGCAGCATTCCAACAAATAACTACATTTTGGAAGGATTCATATAGTTTATCTTTTTAAACATGGTGGTATAGTGTCTGCCATATTCATAGACTAGATAGAGCGTATGTTTCTCCCATGTCACTTGCTATTAAAAGAGACTTGCTTTGGCTTCCTGGGACCAATATTTTGGATCCCTCAAGACAACTCACTACCACACATAACACTAGAATTAAAGATGTACCCAAACCCCCATGATTTAATAAATATTTGTAATCTTAACTATGTATGTATTTCTTTTTCTTTTATGTTCTTCTTAGCAATAATATTGTATACAGATAGTATTCATAGAATGTTTTTAGAACTTATTTCTCTCTCTTTCTTATAATGTGTTATAACACTTTCTTTCTTGATATGTATTCTTTTGTTTGCTGAACTCTATTGCTTATCTTACATTAAATGCTACTACACTTTCCTTTTAAACTTAAAAAAAATCCGATACTCTGGGTTTGGAATTTATAGGGTGCAACAAATAGCACCTATTCTGGTCTTTGAGGAGTAACATGCAGGTTTGGGTCCTTACACATCAAAATCTGT
Source organism: Triturus cristatus (assembly GCF_964204655.1). Taxonomy (NCBI): domain Eukaryota; kingdom Metazoa; phylum Chordata; class Amphibia; order Caudata; family Salamandridae; genus Triturus; species Triturus cristatus. The sequence goes on along the minus strand of NC_140580.1, from coordinate 137,385,622 downwards.
GTGGTCTGGTAATTACCAGGCCATTTTCATCCATTACATTCTGCCAGGTTCGACACGGCAAAATATAACGTGAGGTGCAAACTTTCTCAAACCAGGTGCAAGTAAGATTGAACAAATCGTGTTTTCAGCCTCAGTGCCATCATTGGTTAGCGCAGGGATCAGAGTTTTAAGGGGCAATTAATATTTACCCTGGTGAGAAAGGGCTCCATTTCACTGCCGACTCACTCACATGATATAGTGGGAAAGTTACGAAATGAGAAGTCCTGCAATGCAATATTGGTTTTCTTATTAGCCTTTGATTTGGGTCAAATCGTGCTCTATATGTGCCTTTGTCCACTTATGTTTCGTTATTTTGTGGCTGCGTGAAAGACCATTCAGCAGTGACAGCCACATGAACTTCCACTGTCCCTGGTTAATGAAATATTATGACACGCTAGTCAGTTTCAGTTGTGTCTAGGCTCTTAAATTAAGCATAAAATATAGATGTGCCAAAGTATCAAATGTCTAATACACATTAAAGTGATGGAAAAGTAAAAAGTTTCATAAATGTCACTGGTCTGTTTTTGTATTGATTATAATTAAGTGCCCATTAGCTCCATCATGTTAATATAAAAAGTCCCTTCTGCCCATGGCCTCTTCCCTGCAGGTGCTTACATTCTCTGTCTTAGCATAGATAAAAGTATGAGAATTGCTGGGTGTGTGCTGCAGGTACTCCTACACACTTATGCAAACACATGCTACCCATGCATACATTCTTGCCGCTCGCGGGCACACCTGCCCATGTCTGGGATATCTCGCTAGGATGCCTGTTGCCCATGTCTGGGATATCTCACTAGGATGCCTGTTGGTTTCATAATATCAAACTTAAGTCACTCTGAGCTCACAAGTTCACTTGCATCGACAGGCTTGCAGGACGAGCAAAAAGAGTGCATTTGGTGAACAGCATTAGGTCAGTGGAAGGTGCTGAGTTGCCATTTGTAAGATGGGACAGTTCTTGGAAGTATCGGAATGGATGGCCCCTTTAATTGTTGTAGATTTTGAAAATGGGGATAGACATTTTAATGTATGTGCATGCTCCTTGTGTGCGTGTCACATGTTGTGTGATTCTATGTTTATGCACTATTTTAGTTTGACATCTGTCGCAGTATGTTGGTGTACAGGCATGTACACCGGCAAATGTAGGTTTTCCCTGTGCAATCACCTTCAATGTCTGGTGGGGTGCGGGAGGGGTGAAACTGAATTGATAACTCAGCATGCTCCAAAACATTCTAAAAGTTGTGCCCTAACACAGCCACTGCACGCTGTTACAATGTAATAATAAGATGGAAATGTGCTCATTTCTGCTTCCTCCTTCAATTAAAATTTTGAATTGCAGGTGCTACCCTGTGTGCTAACTCCTGACGCTTTAATTATGCAGAAATATGACGTTTTAGTAGCTCCTGTCTAATTGGTTTTTAATGCTGTAAAGGCATTCGATGAAATTAGACAAAAGAGGATCATTGTGTTGCAGGGATTCTGCTCATGCACAGAACTATGCACAGGAAACCAGGACCTCAGTGAATTGTGGTGTCCCTTGCTCACTTTGCCACTGGATTCAAGCAAGCCTGGCTGAAGACGGCTGAAATGCCAGAAACCGGTCCTAGGAAGCTTGTTTCCAGTCCAGGGAAGGCATGGCTTGGCAGTTCGGGCTGGACTGTTCCCATGAGGCACAGGGTCAGACTGATTTGCATATGGTCATGTCTGAACTGGGGTGGCAGAGTGGGCTAAAGAACGGTGATGGATCAAACCCAGATCTGTTGACTGGGTGTGAGTGTTTGATTGGTTCTGATGCTCCGTCCATCACCACCCCCTTTTGTACCGCTTTGTTCGCCATAAGTTGCCAGGGTATGCTCAGACGTGAGTCCCTTGCTCACTTTGCCACTGGATTCAAGCAAGCCAGGCTGAAGACGGCTGAAATGCCAGAAACCGGTCCTAGGAAGATTGTTTCCAGTCCAGGGAAGGCATGGCTTGGCAGTTCGGGCTGGACTATTTCCATGAGGCACAGGGTCAGACTGATTTGCATATGGTCATGTCTGAACTGGGGTGGCAGAGTGGGCTAAAGATCGGTGATGGATCAAACCCAGATCTGTTGACTGGGTGTGAGTGTTTGATTGGTTCTGATGCTCCGTCCATCACCACCCCCTTTTGTACCAAAAAACTCACCTCAGTACCCAGAACCCCTATCCGACTAGCATCAGTGTCTCATTCGTTCTCCGTATCATCTCGAAGCTACCAATGATTAGACAACCCAGAACAAGCGACTTAGAGTAATCTCAGAAATGGTGGGAATCAGAAACACCTTTTTGTTATTATTCTCATATCAGTCGACAACAGGAGTAATCAGAGACACGGTAAAGTTTAAAATGTTTATTTCTAACTACGTGCTCTAAGGTGCAGTACTTTGGCTAACATAAGCAGGCAAATGATTAAAAACAAAACCCTCAGCATTGTTACAATACCATAGAAAATGAATGGAGAAATCATATTACAAATGATAGTGGAAAACAAGTCCTATAATACTTTGTGAACCACCGTCCCTTGGCTAGTGAACTAGTTTTATAAACTAATAGAAGGTCTCTAGGTTTGGATGGGGAACCCCATACCTCAAAGATCAGCTTAGGTGAATCACATCACAGGATCAGCTCTGCTCTCTGTGTCTGGAAAGGTTTTCTCCAAGTGTTCGAATCATGCATGCAAAGTGCAATATTAAAGGCACCCGAGTTTCAGATATTTGCAGCTGTGTGCGTGTTGTGTCTAGAGCTTGGGCCGATCAACCTGAATTCAACAGCATATATTGTTATTTGACCTTGACGGCTTCTGCACACAGTGTTCAGACTAAGGTCGCGGTGCACGTCTAGGGATGTGAACAACAGGCCGTTCCCATGTGAAGAAAAAGCAAGCAAGCAATTTTATTTGTAATAACAGCTACCTATAGTGTTGTGTGCAAAAGCAGCAAAGCGGCAAGATGGCGTTTATCGTCTAAAAAGCTTATGCTTTCATAGCAATGTGTGTACGTAAAACCCTGTCTCCACTACAATTGGTCTATAGGAAGAAATCAAGCGGTTCGAAGCAAGCAATTGACCGTAAAAGGCCTGGTCGAGGCAGAATTGGTCACATCCTGGGATGTGACTGACTCTACCTAGACCTTCTTGTCCTTTAGAGGTATACGTTACCTCTGCCAAACCTCACAGCCTTCGAGGGACTTAGTCAATGGGTAGATAATCGGTGCTTTCGTGGCTTACAGCTGTAATGCTTAAGAAACAAGCACTGGCAAAGGCAATAGGTCTCGCCTATGTGAGAGCTATCAGCTTTGACTTTGTATTTTTGCCATGTTGTGGATTCTGTTCTGCATAGCTAAAAGTTAGTGGAGTGGACTATATTGTAGTGGATTTGGGTAGATTAGGGGGGAGTGAAGTGGTGTAGATTGGACTGGAGTGGGGTAGATTGGGTGGATTGGAGTGTGGTAGATTGGAATGGAGTGGGGTAAACTGGGGTAGATTTGAGTGGAGCAGATTGGAGTGGGGTAGACTGGGGTAGATCAGAGTGGGACAGATTGGAGTGGGGTAGATTGAAGTGGGGTGAGGTAGAGTGGAGTTTGAGGGGTGAGTGGGGTGGATTGGGGTTGATTGGGGTAAATTGGGGTAGATTACAGTGGAGTGTGGTAGGTTTGCGGTAGATTGGAGTAGTGTAACTTGGAGTGGGTAGATTGGAGTGCGGTAGACGGGGGTGGAGTGAGGTAGATTGGAAGGAGGGAGTGGGGTGGGGTGGATTGGAGTGGAGTGGGCTAGATTGGATTGTAGTGAGGTAGATTGGAGTAGAGTAGAGTGGGATAGACTGGGCTAGGGTAGATTGGGGGATTGGAGTGGAGAAGGTTAGAATAGACTGGAGTGGGGTAGATAGTGGTACAGAGGAGTGGGGTAGATTGTGGTAGATTGGAGTGGAGTACGGTTTAGTGGAATGGGGTAGATTGGAGTAGAGTGGGAAAGGTTGGAGTGGCATGGAGACTGAAGTGGAGTTGGGTAGACTGGAGTGGTGAGGGGTAGATTGGTGTGGGGTGAAGTGGGGTATAGTGGAGTGGGGTAGACTTGGGTAAAGTAGAGTGGAGTGGGGTAGAGTGGAGTAGGGAGGAGTAGATTTATTTGATTTCTAACAAACAATTTGGAGTAAATTCATACAATGGTTTCCTGTGAGCACAAGACTGGACCCAATAACCAATTAAAACTGGACTAACCACTAATTTTAGGTTCTGGAGTAGCACTCTACTCAGTGTAAATCCTTCAATGCCTCATCAGGGAAAATATGTGCTATATAAATGCACTTATAAAGCAATAAAATACAATTCGTAGACAACTTCATAAGCAAGTTTTAAGTCATACTGTGTACAAGTATATGCAAATACAATATTTCTCTGGAGATCGTGGTGATTTGCTTTAAATAACACTGCTGTCCGCGATATTTACTCCTAGCCAACAGACAATTGATCATTAAACAGTAGTCCTTTTACTACGTCAGACCTGCTCAGTGTCCAATGCACGCTGCCCATTCCCTTCAGCTGTGTGCAGCTGTGGAGTTGGCTGTAATGCCGGTCCTCCGAACAGGCTCTGCACCGAAAACTCCCACAGCTGCCTAACTCCCCACTGAACTAATGCACTATGCACAGCCATAGGCAGTGTGCATCGGGCGCGTTGGCTGCAGGTTACCCAAGGGATTTGGCCATTTGCTCAATTTTGAATATAATAAATTTAAAAAAAGACATTAACTGTAAAAGCAGAAGTTAAAGTCATGTTGTAGTTAGGTACAAAATTGAAATAAAAAAGTAATATTTAAAGAACCAAAAAACACTTATATTTGCCAGTTATAGTTAAGTGAACAAACTATAACCTCACTCAAGAATTCTATAATGACATCACTGATAACATCAATGATGATACAACTGATAACTTCATAGTCATATATAGCATAAAGTTACTGTGTGTAGACGTGTGGGCACTAAGAATGGGAATAGAGTAAGTCCTGGAGGCAAGTGTGGTTGTGAATGTTGAAACTTATATGATGTACCATTTACATGGGGTGGCCAGTGAACTCCGCACCGCTGGCGGAGCTTGCAAAATTTTCCCCATTCTGTGCTCAGCTTGAAGTTCGAAGTTCAGTAAAAAACAGGATGGGTGCGAGGCCGGGAGCTCTTGGCTGCACGCGGGGCTCTCCTCAGTACTATGGGAGCCCCGCCTTGGACCAGGCAACCTCTGCCTGTCTTCCACTCTGGCAGCACTTCCTTGCCGGCCGCAACTGCCTGACTTCTTCTTTGGGGCCCTGGATGCCCTCAAACGCGGGGTAGGCACCCGCCCACCACCAGGGACAGCTCTGACCAGGGTTCCGGGCAACACGCTGGGCTCTCCTTTTCCTCACGGGAGCCCCGCCCACAGACAGGCAAAGACTTGCCTGACTTCCGGTTTTTCATCTTTCACAGAGCAAAGTCTCCTTCGGGGCCCCTGCCTTCTTCCCAACGCAGACACACACTCCGCGCCTGACGCAGGGTTGAGCCCCCTCTCTGGCACTGTGAACAACCGTGGCCACAGCGCTCACCACGCACTTCCACTGCGGCACCAGTTCAAAGGGTATCGAAGCACTCAGCATGTGCTGATGCCAATGAGCCCACGTCCAGGGCAATGAACAGAGCATGCAGTGCTCGGTCGGTTTCACCCCGGCAGAAGTGCACAGGCAGACAAGCACACTGGGTCTCCTAGACAGGCAATGCAGACCCTCCAGCTGCCAAGCAGGGCAGCAGGTGAGTCCCCAGCGGCGGATCCTCCTGTCAGTTCCTCCTAGACAGGCAATGCAGACCCTCCAGCTGCCAAGCGGGGTAGCAGGTGAATCCCCAGCGGCGGTTCCTCCTGTCAGTTCGATAGCCTGCCGGCCGCAAGTCCACAAGTAAGCACACCCACCATGGGGTCACAGCCCCAATATTTATATCGCATGTCTCCTTTGTTCTGCTCTGGCACAGGGCTTGGGACCTGGTTCAAACCAGTTCTGGGGGGCACGTAACAAGTTTATAGCAGTCCCCATTGACAGTGTAGGTCCTGGTCCCAGACACACCACAGGGGGGCGGAGCCAGTATTGTACTAGGCAGGCACAGCCCTATTGAGAGTCAGGGGCTACTCCTCCCCCTACTCCAAATGCAGATCAGGCCCATTCAGCCTAGTGCTGACTCACCCAGCCCCTCTGGAGCCACTGCACCTCCCCAGCCCCTTTCACTCTAGAGCCAGACATGCAATACACAACAGGCAAGCACAAAGACACATAGCACACAGAAATGCCCACTTCAAGTGACATTTCTAAAATAGTGACAATAAATCTGCGCATACCATTATGCAGCATTTCTTACCACTATTCCAAACATACCAAACTTGACCACGCTACTCCTCTCCTGTTAGGAATTACCACTGAAACACATATCTGGGAATCCCCAATGCATTCTTATGAGAGGGCAGCCTCACGGTAGTGAGAAACCAAAATGGCTGTTTGTAACTACCAGGACATGCCACACAGTTAAGGAACATGTCCTACCTTTTCCCTACAGCGCACCCTGCCCATAGGGCTAGCTAGGGCCTACCTTAAGGGTGACTGATATGTAGTAAAAGGTGTGTCACAGACGTGGCAACCACTTTATGTGCCACGCCATAGCGGCAGTAAACTGCACACGCAGGCCCTGCAATGGCAGAGGACTGAGACAGGTTTGAAAGGCTACTTTAGTGGGTGGCGCAAGCAGCGCTGCAAGCCGACCAGTAGCATTTAATTTACTGGCCCCGGGTATATGAGATACCACTTTACAAGGGACTGACAGGTAAATTAAATATGCCAAACAAGTGTAGACCAATCTTACCACGTTTACCATAGATAGCAGATGCACTTTCCAATGGACTACAGTGATAAAGTGACCAGAGTCCTAAAACCACCGACACCAGTTCAGAAAAAATACCAGGAGGAAGGCAAAAAGTTCAGGGATGACACTGCAAAAAGGGCCAAGTCCAACAGTGGGTAATATGAAGTCTTTGAGAAAGTGATCCCGTTAAAATGAATAGAGTCCAAACTCTTTTTTCGAAGGTGTTTAAGGTTTTTAAAAAAATGGGTGACCCCATTAAAATCTGTAGAAATATTTTGTTTGTTAGGTGCGCAAATACAAGTAAAATGAGGATAACATTCACCATATGTGCGTGACTTGACAGATATGCTATTTGTTCAGCTTGTGGTCAACGGTTATGTCCATTACAACATTGAAAGAAAATTGGGCACAGTATTGAATTACTTCAATTTCACAAACCCTATAGGACGATATCACAGTGACTGGATGATTTAATTAGTGATGTAATCAATTATATAAATTAACATGTCATAAGTGATGTAATATGTGAGGTCATGAGCAGTGCATTGAGGGGGTTCAAGTTATAGTTTGTTAACTAAAATATGACTGGCGGATTTGAGATTTGTTTGTTTTTTAAACTTTAATTATCTCATGTCAATAGCGATCCAAGTCGGGTCCTGTTGATGTGGAGGTCACATCAAAGAACTAAGGGCAGGGAATCCCTTTGTTGCTGGCTCTTTCTCATGGATCCCTGTACATGGATTGCCACAGGAATGTGATCCGCAAGCATGGATCAACCCTCTAGAGCCCAGGAAGGGGCAGTTTCAAAGGCATGAGCAAGTGCTCCATGAAAATAAAATCTGCTTTTCTTCCCCACTGGCCAGTGATTGGATGAATTTACCCCCAATTGTCCACCCCAGGGGGGGCAGAAAGCCCAGAGAGCAAATTACATAGACAGAAAAAGGGGTGGGGTGGCCCATTCAGGCATCAGACTGTGCCCCCTCTCCTGAATGGGCGCAACAGTCTTTCTGTTCCCCTAGAGAGGACTGGGCAGTTTTACCCCTAATGTGTCCTCTTGAATGGACTGAAAGCCCATTAGACACCAGTGAAAAGCTAGGCCAACAAAAAAGAGTATGGGCCGCCCACCCACACTTCGAGCTGTGCTCCCACCCCCGAAACAGTGCAACAGTCTTTCAGCCCCCTTGAGGACAAATAGGAGGTGTTTATCCCGCTCTGGGGGAAGCAGACAGCCCACTAGACACTAGGGACAAAAGGCAAAAAAGAAGAAGGAGTGAGGTCCCCTGACCAATCATTGGGTCATGCCCTATCTCAAATCAGGCACAAAAGATGTTCTGCCCCTCTTTGATGATGGATTGAGGGTGTATACCCTCAATCTGTTCCCTGGGGGGTAAAGGCCTACTACACATCAGAAGAAAAAAGAAGGGGTGGCTGCCCAGCCAGGCCTCAGGCCATGCTTCTACCCAGAGTGGATACAACAATCTTTCTACCACCCCAGGGGTAGACTGGGAAGTCTTGCCCCATATCTCCCAGGGGCAGAAAGGCCACTAGCCTCCAGGGGAAAAAGGTCTAAAACAACAAAAAAGAGGTGGGTCAACATGTCCAGTCATCAGGCCATGCCCCATCCCAGTTTCGGAGAAACAGTCTATCTGCTCACCCCCACCCCCAGGATGGATTGGGTAAGTGTACCCCTAATCAACCCCTGGGGGTGAAAGTAAGCCTACTAGAAACCAGGGGGGAAATTAGTTAAAAAACAAAAGGGATGGGGCAGCCCACCTAGGCATCAGGCTTTGCTCCACCCACCCCAGAATAACAACAGCCTCTTTGCCCTTCTGGGGTACAGATAGGGGGTGTTGACTCACAATCTGCTTCTGGTGGGGGGGGGGAGATAGCCCACTTGACACCAGGGCAGGATACCCCCCAAAAAGAAGGGGTGTGGGCTACCCAACCACTCATGGGGCGATGCCTCCACTCCCCTATGGGGAGATTGCGGGAATATACAGGAATATACCACATATAGGAGCTGCTCCCCACCTAAATTTGAGAACTACCCGCATTGCTCTGCTTCCTATTTTGCATTATTTATTCAACATTAAAAGCCTGAAAGGCTATTGTTTTGATATTATATATATTTATATATGAAATATGTATATAATAGTATGAGACTAGGAAGATGCTGGAGGGTCATGGTGATCTCGGACATATCCATTTTGAGGACCTTGGTGTGTGTTCTGTGGGACCCCTTCCTCTTCAGGCAGGGGTAGATCTTCCGATGGCCTTCCGAACCAGATAATTAATGGATCAGATAATTGCTGCAAGGTGTTTATCCACTGCTTTCTTATATATAAATTGGTGGGTTGTTGCATAACATATGTTTAAGTGGTGAAAAATGATTTGCATGCATAAACTGTAACAATACTTCATAGACTGGTATTAAATGTACAGATGTAGTAGGTACAAATAGGTGTCCTCTCTGGGGTGCAAGTATTTATCGCATTTACAGTGGGGTGACGTGCACATGAGCTCTCTCAATGGTGTTATCAGTGGTAACTACTGTTACTGGGATGTGCCTAACTGTCACACTTCTTGACTGCTGCTAAAGGTCTCAACAAATAGTGGTTTGCTTTTTGCGGCAAGTCAAGTATTTGCCACCACTTAAGTAAAAGTGGTCTAAAATGACTGTTAAAAGACACATCTCTTTAGAGTAATATTAAAACATTGTTTCTTTCTACATGTTTACTTCCACAGAATAAATGCTATCACAAAAAATCTCCACCTGCTATTGTTAAGAGCAGGTGTTCTTGGTGACAGTTGGAGAGTCTTCTTCATGAGAAGGAAAGGCCCACTCCCTCAGAAACAACACAAGATTGTCACTGAGAATATTGTATTACTCTAGAAATTATATCCAGCGGGAAGGAAAGAAATGGAGACCAGAACAACCATCCTGCTGCCCAGGTCAAGTAACAAGTTGAAAACAAGAACAAAATGATCATGAACTGGAGGAGGAAGAGGATCTATAGAGTCCAATGACTCTCCTTTTATAGTTATAGACAGGATATGATGTCATTTGGGAAGAGGATCAGCCATATTACATTGGGAGAATAAAATATATAAACATTTAAAATATACTTAGCAATGGCATTAACTAAATAATCATGTAAAAATAGTATGAATCAACAATAGGTATATATTGTGGAGGAATGCTGAATATAAAATATCCTAGTTTAAATGTCCCTTCCTGCATGTTGCATTACTGGGCCTAACATGCGAGAAGGAAGTCGCCCTGCAATGCATAGTGAGGGCTCGATATCATTGAGACCTGCAAAAGCGGCAAGATGATGCCAGGAGGACTCAGCCACGTCTAAGAAGAAAGAGAAGCACCAAGACACTGAAGGAAAACCACCAGACAGGAGGGGCTGCGGTGAAACCCACACAGCATGTGCCCGACCAGTAATCAGATTTCATGAGCGTGGAGTCCATTCCTAGTCATAGTGATGGAGGATAAGGGAAAATCCCTTACAGCTACATACCAAAAATCTTGCATGAAAAATGCACTTAGACGTAAACATTCAATTTTTCCCTTCCTGATTTATTTTGAATGTCCCTCTCCTTCCCTTATACCCTCTGCATTACTCTTGCATATATAGGCTACTCTAAATCATATGCCTGTCTTAATCTCTCTTTATTTGAAACCATATACCTGCATCCTAACAATACCTAGTCATTCCATTAACCATTTGCTTCTCACATAACCTTCTCTAATGATCACGCTTAAGTCATTAATGTTCCAGGAGGAAAAAGGGTCAAATACATGAAATGGTTTATTTAAGAGCACAAGACTTATTCCATTAACCAAATAATTGACCACTAACCTTTGGCTCCTGGGTAGTTTGCTACTCCCTGTAAAGCTCTTTAACGCCTCATCAGGTGAATTGAGGGCTATATAAATGCAATTTCAATAAAAAATATGTATATATGTATAAAAATACATACATACACATATATTTATTTTTAAAAGTAAGCAGGGAACTCTGGGTAGTTTTAGGTGTAGGTGGAGAGCAGCTCGATTATAGTGAGCACCTTTAAACACCACTGACACACTGAATCTGCTAATCTCAAATGTCTGTTTTTCTAGCCGGGTTTTTAAGCATAGGAACGGCAAGCTAGAATGTGGCAAAGCCTTTTCCCATTTTTACAGCAAAATCTGTAAGCACAGGATTGTCTAGTGCCATCCACGCTGAACTGAAAAATGACAAAAGCCTTTTACCACTCCTGACACAGTATTGCAGGTTTGGGTTGGTAAAATACCATCCAAGCCAATCTGGAAAGAATAAAAGCAACCCCTGTCATGTTCGCTCTCACTAGAGCTCATCATAGAGGTGTGGCTTTGTCCAGATGCAAAAGAGAACCCAGTATACTTCTTGACCTATATATAGTTACACACATGTATAATGCCTAGTAGCAGTTACACCTGGGTAATTATAGTTAGGTCTACGTTTCAATAGGAAGAGCATTTTTTCTCACGAGGAGACTCCCATTGACCTTGGTTTGATCCGTTCCTGTCGTGAACAGCATTTTTATCGGCACAAGTGGGGTAGTGGTGGGTACCAGGATTTTTTGTGAATTCCTGCACATTCTGGAAGTTTCTGTCATAGAAATGTAGGGAAAATGTGTGATTTTAGGCAACGGTCGAGGTTTTCAGGACATTGTGGATAAGAAACCCTTATGGGATGCATGGAAAAGACAATGATAACAGATTTAGACAAACTGCACACCTATATTTTAAATACAGATTAATCAAAAAGTACTGACAGTAGTCATAAGTTAATCAAAGGTGCTGCCTTTTTGTAGCCAGTGCAACCCCTACACAGGCCCTAGAGAATAACAAAAGATGTTCAAACAAAAGTTTGAAAAAAGGCGCACTATCCACCTGCCCTATGAGGTGCAACTGGTAGATCTATACAAGTAAACAAGTGTATTGGTACATCGCTATACTAAACAAAAGTAAACAAAAGTAAACGAAGAGCACCTATTGTGCCTTTTTTAATTCAAGTTGTGAAATAGCATCATAAGTGAAGAATAAAGTGAACTGAACCATGGGTATGATTTGAAACAATTTGGCAATTGAAATTAAAGCAATAACAGTAGTGATGATAACTTGGAAACAAAACAGTAACAAAAGAATAGTTTGTGAATCTTCATAAATTTCTGAGATTCCTCTTTATTTTCTTAACGTGTTCAAAAAGAAGAACGTCTGGTGTCCCAATGCATTTCGGTGTGACACACACCTTCTTCAGGGGAATACTGTAACAATATATACATATAGGTATATAAGTCAATTCAAAATGAAAACAATGCAAGTGTCAAAACAAACTTATATATATGTCCGACTGTAACATTGTGTGGTATTTTATAAACCTTGGTATCCAGTTCTAACCAGCCATTTTCAGCATGCAACTGACGTGAGAACCGTTTTTTAACAAGAAGCGAGAAAAGGATGTAATAAATGAAAGGAGTGAAAAAAAGAAGAAGAAGATTTTTTGAAATAAAGTTTATTGAAGATTGACAACCAAAAAAGTAAAGATAAAAGAAAGAATAAAGAATACCAAAATGACACCAGTGGGTGTTGAATCGTGATACCTATTACGAAACGACTAACTGTCTCAAAAAGTGCCCGTCCAAGTGAAAAGTGAATGCTGACGCATTAGGTGCTCGAGTGAACCAAAGGAACCACCGTGATTTAACCATAATAGCCTGCGGAGGACTCACCTCCCAACGTTCAAATATCAAACATCAAATATCAAACGAAGCACAAGAAAGGGTCCAGGTCATCGCTCACACAACCTGTGTTTCAGAAATTGAAAAGAACGTTCTAGTGTTACCAAAAAGTTAGACTCATAAATTAAACGGAAAGGAAACGGTATGCCCAACTTAAAGTGCAATTTACTTCACCTCATTCATAATGCGTACGCGTCCAACTTCAAACGACATAAGCGCTGTAATGAACCGTGTCCGAAGACGTCTAGGAATGAGAAAATGGTGCAAACATGGTGCCGTTAGCTTAATGCATACAACGACCAGGCTTAAAAGCGGTTAAGGTTATCTATAAAGGACCAGTAAGTCGTCACCACTACACATACCTTTTAGTACAACGTGCTGTGTGATCTAGAAAGAATCCTATCGTCGAACAGCAAAGATTCGATGTGGCTAGAAGCGTACGGGTGCATATTTAAAAGCCGTAGGGATCATGTGACCAAAAGGAACCTGGTGAACATCGAAAGAGGGCTATTTCGGGCGCCATGTCGGAACGGGTGCCTGATCATAACCACAGTCCCAGTGAAAAGTGAAAGTAGACAATGAAAAGTAAAGGGAACATGAAAAGGAAAACCGTTTCAAAGGTGTCTGAAAAGTAGATGGCAAGAGTACCATGTAAAAAGTTTACCGAAGTAGGCAAACCAAATGCATAGGTGAAATAACAATAACAAGCATGAGTCAAATGTCAAACAAATGTGAAACAAATATGAAACAAAATGCAATCTTCAATACTTAACAGTGAAATGGCTGTAAAATGTATTTGTCATGCAACCATACTCAATCACAGAAAATGTATCAGTTCTATTTTGTCATTCAAACCCCCAGGGCTCATGGTCTGTAAAAAACGTATCCAGAATGTTTCTCTTTGAGCCAAGTGCCTATTGGGGTCAGCATGTAAGAGATCGGATATCTGCTCAAGAACAGTGAATCGGAGTTGGGGTATGGTATGCTTGTGTGTGTTCCAATGTAATGCTAAACAAGATTTCTGATTAAAAGTGCGAATAGCACTTTTGTGTTCAGTTACCCGTATTTTTACTTTTCGGGTTGTTCTCCCCACATAAACTTGGCCACAGGGACATTTGATAGCATATACTACCATAGCTGTGTTGCAATCTGAAGAATGTTTTAACTTAATGGGTTTGCCGTGTGTGGATGTGTAAAGGTGTCACCCACCATGACATTCCCACAGTGACCGCAATTATTATGCATTTTGTTTCATATTTGTTTCACATTTGTTTGACATTTGACTCATGCTTGTTATTGTTATTTCACCTATGCATTTGGTTTGCCTACTTCGGTAAACTTTTTACATGGTACTCTTGCCATCTACTTTTCAGACACCTTTTCATGTTCCCTTTACTTTTCATTGTCTACTTTCACTTTTCACTGGGACTGTGGTTATGATCAGGCACCCGTTCCGACATGGCGCCCGAAATAGCCCTCTTTCGATGTTCACCAGGTTCCTTTTGGTCACATGATCCCTACGGCTTTTAAATATGCACCCGTACGCTTCTAGCCACATCGAATCTTTGCTGTTCGACGATAGGATTCTTTCTAGATCACACAGCACGTTGTACTAAAAGGTATGTGTAGTGGTGACGACTTACTGGTCCTTTATAGATAACCTTAACCGCTTTTAAGCCTGGTCGTTGTATGCATTAAGCTAACGGCACCATGTTTGCACCATTTTCTCATTCCTAGACGTCTTCGGACACGGTTCATTACAGCGCTTATGTCGTTTGAAGTTGGACGCGTACGCATTATGAATGAGGTGAAGTAAATTGCACTTTAAGTTGGGCATACCGTTTCCTTTCCGTTTAATTTATGAGTCTAACTTTTTGGTAACACTAGAACGTTCTTTTCAATTTCTGAAACACAGGTTGTGTGAGCGATGACCTGGACCCTTTCTTGTGCTTCGTTTGATATTTGATGTTTGATATTTGAACGTTGGGAGGTGAGTCCTCCGCAGGCTATTATGGTTAAATCACGGTGGTTCCTTTGGTTCACTCGAGCACCTAATGCGTCAGCATTCACTTTTCACTTGGACGGGCACTTTTTGAGACAGTTAGTCGTTTCGTAATAGGTATCACGATTCAACACCCACTGGTGTCATTTTGGTATTCTTTATTCTTTCTTTTATCTTTACTTTTTTGGTTGTCAATCTTCAATAAACATTATTTCAAAAAATCTTCTTCTTCTTTTTTTCACTCCTTTCATTTATTACATCCTTTTCTCGCTTCTTGTTAAAAAACGGTTCTCACGTCAGTTGCATGCTGAAAATGGCTGGTTAGAACTGGATACCAAGGTTTATAAAATACCACACAATGTTACAGTCGGACATATATATAAGTTTGTTTTGACACTTGCATTGTTTTCATTTTGAATTGACTTATATACCTATATGTATATATTGTTACAGTATTCCCCTGAAGAAGGTGTGTGTCACACCGAAATGCATTGGGACACCAGACGTTCTTCTTTTTGAACACGTTAAGAAAATAAAGAGGAATCTCAGAAATTTATGAAGATTCACAAACTATTCTTTTGTTACTGTTTTGTTTCCAAGTTATCATCACTACTGTTATTGCTTTAATTTCAATTGCCAAATTGTTTCAAATCATACCCATGGTTCAGTTCACTTTATTCTTCACTTATGATGCTATTTCACAACTTGAATTAAAAAAGGCACAATAGGTGCTCTTCGTTTACTTTTGTTTACTTTTGTTTAGTATAGCGATGTACCAATACACTTGTTTACTTGTATAGATCTACCAGTTGCACCTCATAGGGCAGGTGGATAGTGCGCCTTTTTTCAAACTTTTGTTTGAACATCTTTTGTTATGCATGGAAAAGACACATTACCCAGGAATGTCCTGGGTGATTACTTTTCAAAACTGTGTATGGATGATAGGCTTCCATGGGTGGAAATACTGCAGCTACTCCTATTGCTGATTTGTCTATGCAACACTTTAGTGTCTTTTGTGTGGCGGTCTCCTGGCCCACCCACACAAGTGGGGTACTGTTGTTATGAAGAAACGTGGGAAATCTGGGTGGTAGGAATTTTGATGCTATCTATAGATTCCAGAACTTTATGGCACAGAAATGCAAGGAAAATGTGTTTTTTTAGCCAAAGTTTGGGGTATGCAAGGGCTTCTGGGTGAAATTAGCTTGTGGGAGCAATGCAAGTCACACCCCTGGTTGTCTAGTTTTTCAATAGTGTGCATGTTTGCTAGGTTTCTTTAGTTTCCAGCTCGGCTACGGCCCAAACTCCACAGATACGTTGCAAAAAAAGGGGCCAGTTTTCAGTGGAAAATTATGAGGAGTCCATGTTGAGTATTTTTGCCGTTTGCAATTCGGGGTGCTAGGGCTACCCATAAAAACCGGGTTCCTATATATATATATATTTCCTTTTCTCCCTCCTTTCCTTGGTGCCGCCTTTCCTCTGTTCCCCCCTCCTTCCCAAGCTTGGAATGTTACGAATTTTTTTAAGGAACCAGTTTCTGACAGTTACAACGAAGCTAGAGACACTATGAGGAGTCTTTTTGTGTTGACGTATAAAGCTCATAAATGTACATGGACATTTAATATTTCAACATTGTTGGCGATAAGGAAGCTGCTCAGGAGGCAGCATGCAACACAACCCCATACCTTATCATTCTCCTGCTACAGATTGATCACCAACATTTTGGACTCGCGGAGATGCATCTGACAGTGAGTGGAGAGTAACTACTGTCAATCGTTACTAGCCGTAAGCGCTCCCGGCTGCTCTGTTTCTTGTTCCTGGCTATCAGATGTCCTATTGGCCGTGAGGAGAGGCCTTGTGAGGAGCCAGATTTTCTTGCTGGGCTTGGGGACCTAATTCCTCGGCTCTTACCTGCTTGTACGCTCTGGCTTGACCAGCTGACTACGCCGCGCCGCTCCGGCTCCTCCCTGCTTGTGGCCGGGTACGTACCAGCTCAGCCAGATGTTAACACCACTGGAAGAGTTTAGATATCTTTGCATGCCGTTTGGATTGACATCTGTTGCAGCGGTTTTCAAAAGGGTCATGCAGCAAATTCTTAAAGGTATAGATGGCGTAACATTTGATAGAGAGTCATGCGATTCTGAAATTTGTAGGGGTGCATCATATTCACCGATAGTTAGCACCCGCATATTACCTGATGTATGTTAAGGAGTGCCATAGAAATGTATTGCTGTAATTTGTTTAACATAGAGGTGATTAGAATGGTAATAATGCTTTTGTGAAGAGTAACGTTGCAAGTTATTGCGAATGTATTCAGTAAAATGCATAATGATTAGTTTTCATGTAATGTAATGCGTTAGCCACGTGTGCCATGTTAAGGTTATCAGTGCAAGTTGCTTGCTTACATATATGAGACTAATGAACCAATGCTTGGAGTGTGATTTAGTAGTGTGTTTAACAGTGTATAGGCCTGACCGCATATAGATAAGGAGAAAGGCCTGTTCATTTTCTTATGTTAGCTAAACGTTGTAGGCCGAAAATGATTTCCCTTGGTAAAGGCTTTGGGTTGCAGAGAAAGGTAAAATCTTGGAGTCGTGAATTGTTTTTGTTCGCATGTTTCTGTTGCAGGTGCAAGGACATTTAGCTCGTTAGTGAGACTAGGTCTTTGTTTTAGGAGTTAGGATGCTACAAGAAGCCAACAGGGGAGTGCATTGGAATGTGGAGATAATACTTTCAGCGGAGAAGGTGCCTGCGACCCAAGGTCAAGCTAACCCTCGTTGGATGCCAGACAAATTTGACGGAAAACTACTGGGAGAAGACCTGGCTGAAGAGGTGTGCCGAAGGGCGTGTTCTATGATTTTGGGGTTTTGTATTAGGGACAGTGCCCCGCGGGTTGAGCAGTTGAGGTTTAGACGGGAAGCTAGAAAGAGCATCTTAGAACGAGCTCTGACTAAGTGAATGTACTTCTTAGGAAGTCTTCGCTCCTGACACCTTTTTATTTCTCATGCCTAGGAAGGGAATTGTTAAGTAGGGATGTCCCCTTAGAGTTAGAGTAGGGATAGACTAACGTTTTTCTTTCCTTCTTAGACTAATGATTCCTAATTTGGATATTGGTTTAACCATTGCTTTCTTGATGATTTTGAAGTCAGTGATACTTTTTGTTTTGAGTCGGATGAGAATCCTCCGTAGACTTGCTTTTGTATTAGTGCCCATTTATCTTTTACACCTTGTACTGAGGTGTCTGTATGTTCAGTTATTTTTGGTTGTAATAAAATCGTATAAATTTTAGATTTGGAGTCAGTGGTCCTTTCCAAATGAAATCCAATTTTGGCGATTATGTTTTGATAATTGTATTCCCTCCTCTCTACACTATTTAGCAGATAAAAAGATCCTGGCGACCTGAGAGGATTCTTGGAGATAACCAGGTAGGCAAGAATCCGGCCCCATCAGTTGGTAGCAGAGTAGGATGGTTATCTCTGATAGTGAGGGGAGATCTAGATCAGGATAAGAGATTCTAGAGGCCCATAGAAGTTAAGTGATGGTGACTCATCGGATGGCGAGCAGCGGACGAAGGCGGCTGATGGAAATTGATGGAGAGTAGCAGTGCGGCGGAAAGCAACAGTTCGTGGAGGAGTGAGTATGAATAGGGTGAGATGTTTGTAGATTGCGGTGTTGATTTGTTGTGTGATGTCTTGCGGAGTTGGAGTGAGTGTTGAGGGATTGTGAGATCAGGCTGTGAGCGTGCGAAGCCAGGGAAAGTCTTAGGCTCGACGAGTAGCTTAAGCGATTGTGGTGTAGAAGACACCCGAGGTAGATTTTGTTGAACACTGAAAGGGGATCGTGAGACGTCATCGATTGCCCGGACCGAGATAGGGGGAGCGAATGTGTGAGTGCGTGAGGAACCGACGCTGGTCGTGGGTTGTTGTACGTGGAATTTGAGTATTTGTAACCTATCAGAGGCGATTGTCTGGTCGTTCGCGGATGGACATTTGCCAGCCAGGGTCGACAATTTTGAGAGACTGTGGATGGACAGTCAGAGAAGTAACTTGTTTGGGACAAACGGTTATTTCAGCGTATGAATGGGACGAATACAAGGGTGAGACGTGAACTGTGAAGGAGGGGGAACTGCTGCCAGTGGAGGAAGAGTGACGTCAGAAGGTGCCGCACTGCGATAGGTCGGTTGGTGTAAGTCGCGCTGCGATTGGTGGGTTTGACATCAGGAAGTAAACGAAAACATTGTGTGTGATCGAAAATTTCTCATCATGAAATGTTTTAAAGTCTTCCGAGAATTATGTAGAGGTGACAAACATGTGGTTACTCATGGGGGGGAAGAAGCCCCTCCCGAGGATACTCCGGCGCATTATATGGCAAGAAATGTGGGGTTGCATACCATAATTTGGCTTGAAAATTGGCATAAAATGACTCAGGTTGAGGGTGAATTGGTTTTCCCGCGATGTGGCTCCTTCAGGTTGGAAGTGTTGTACCAGTTGAAATCTGTGATGGCGACTTTACGACCTTTGCCGAGACGTACTCAATTTGAGGCGTTGCATGCATGGATTAGAGCAGCGCATGACAGGAAAAGAGATCGAAGTCAGGAAAGGGTGAAAAAGTCAATTAAGGCATTTCAGGATGCGAGGTGGGATGCAGTAGAGAAGAGGTGGAGAGTGCAAACAATAGAGGGAGACAGGTTGTATCCATTACTGGTAAAGACTGATGGCACGAAGGTAAAGAGTGCGGATGATGATGATGACAGTGATACAGATGACAGCCTACTAGAGAGGTTGTTGTCCGAGAAACCACCTCCATACAATCCAGATTCCTGTGAAAGGAGGTCGGCTCAAGCGGAAGGGAATAATGGAGTACCGACTCAGTCAGAAGTGAGAGTAGAAGGGAAAATTTCGACAGAAACTGAGGGTACTAGAAATCAGCCTGTAGCCAGCACAGAGGTTGGGAGAGGTCTGAGGTTACCGGATGCTCTAAAGGTGCCGGTTACCATTGGACCCATTGTTTCTGTTTATGACCCAGATCAAGAGAAGGTCGGAAGTTCGGTACAGTCAGCTGTAGGAGCGAGGAGTGTGGTCGAGGAAAATGGATCGGTGAGTGGAATGGAGCAGACTCCAAAGCTCATAGAATGGAGTTCGCCATTGCCAGCTACGGCAGACTCCTCTAGGGGACAGGCCGAGGCCAGACCAGTGAGGCCGAGGTCTTTGGCCGAGTCAAGATCAGATTTGCGGATGTGGGCACCGCCAGTGAGAAATCAGAATCAGAGTGAAAGGACGGTAGAAAGTGAACGAGGCACGATAGTAAACCGTTCCGTTCCAATGAGCATGTCAGAGGAAAGTAGGTCTCAGGAACGGGAATGCGATTATGATGAGCGGGATGGAGCAGCTTGTTGAGAAATATTGAAGGGAGCTCTGAAAGGAAGAATGTTAGATGTTGTAAGGTTGAAAGCAGAAGTGGATGAGATAATAAATGGAAACTTGCCTCTTGAGAGAACACACATGTACGAAAAAGATGAGTTACTTTTTGTGGCAAAGGATGTGACTCGCAAGGCAAGAACTGCACATGAGAAGTTGTCGGATTTGGCTAAGAAGTATGACGTGGACCTGTCTAAAACGAAATTATTGCAGGGAAGCCATAGACTGCAGTATAGCGATCAAGAATTGAAAGAGAAAAGGGTCATGGGATTGAGAACCCATATCAAGGATTTGATCATAGCAATGCGTGCATGGCTTATGCTTGATAAGTGGGAAGAAAGGTGGTCCAAGAAGAAGAGTTCTAGAAGAACGATAGGAGAGACGCCACCTCCAGGTGGAGGGATGACGGAGGTAGGAAATTTCCCTTTACGAGAGGTACAGAATGGTGGCTACGTGCATGTGCCTTGGAGTAGGGGTGATCTGGCTGCATTTACGAATGACTTTCCCTGTCTAAGGGAAAAGCCTGTGGAGTTGTACAAGCAGGTTGATCGATTTGTTAAGATTTCGAAGGTGTTGTGGGTCGACTTGAATACATTGTTTGACATTGTGGTTCCGAGTGACTTATGGTCGGCATGCAAAATCGCCGTTGAGTGGCCAACTTCAGAGCCAGACAGGGATCCAATTTCAAATGGTCCGCCACCTATAGTCATGAAGAAGTTTGAACAGGTGATCACATGGTTGAAGTCGAAAATTTCACCGAAGGATATCGATTGGGTCAAGATAGACCGGACAGTGCAAGAGCCAAAGGAGACAGTGCATGAGTTTTATGAGAGACTTCTGCAGACTTTTAAGCAGTACAGTGGACTGGATGTGTTAGATATAAAAGACATGGGACAGTTTGTTTCGAAGTTTGTGTTTGGAATGAGGCCAGAGGTTAGTCTCATGATACAGCAGCATTTGATCTGTTGGCAGAACAAGCCTGTGGATGAGATCTTACGGTATGCTAGGTACTGTAGTGATGAGATAGAATCAAAGCACAGGAAATTGAAAGACAAATTGATGCTTGTCCAGATGCAAACAGCTCAGGGACAGCCTAACGGAGGAACGATAGGAAGGAAGCAGGGAAATAACCAAGGAGGAAATCAGAATGTCCAGGGTCAAGGAAGACCAAAGTCAATTGATCCTAAGACAGGAATGGATGTGGCGACATTGAAAAAGACCACTGCGTGTCATCTTTGTCATCAGGTTGGGCACTGGAAACGCGAGTGTCCTTTGAACCTGAGGAACCAAGTGCAGCAGGAAGGAGAGGTAGTTCAGGTACCTGTATCTGAAATGGTTCCCACTGTGACTAGACCTAGGATGGTCAAAGGGGGGACTAATAGTTCGCAAGTGCAAGTCCCTCAACCACCTAGGATTCAGAACATGCAACAAGGAGTCCGAACTTACATGCAGATTCCCATGTTTGAGGGAAGTGAGGAGTTTGGTCTGGATCTGTTGGCATGATGGTGCCTGAGAGGGGAGGAAGACTGCACACTTGGAGCAGTCTTAGAGGTAGACCAGAGGGGACCATTTGTGGAAGCTGACACTGATGGTCATACTACCACCTTTTGGTTGGCACTGGTACTACCCTGTCTACTGTAAGATCAGCAGTAGTTCCCAACCTACCCCTCTCGGGACAATCGATCCAAGTTGTTGGTGTAGCGAATAAGAAACTGACTAGTCCATTGACTGAGCCAATTCCGGTGAGAATAGGAACCTTCAAAGATCGACACCATTTCGTGGTGTGCGACTCGAGTCCAGTTTGCCTGTTGGGTAGAGACCTGTTGTGCAAGTTAAATTGCACCATCTATTGCACGCCGAAGGGAGTCGAAGTACAGACGAAGGATGACGATGCGACCTTTAAGGTTGCAAATCAGCGTGTGTGTATAGAAATGTACCCAGCGCTGACAGTGGAAGAGCTTCCACTTGATCTGAGGGATTCTCTGTCAATTGATGTGTGGGACCTGAGTGGAGAAGAGATCGGATTGGTCAAAGGCTTTGACCCAGTGAAAATTCAGGTCAAGCCGAATGTAGAATTCCCTAGGACGCCCCAGTACAATTTGTCACCCGAAACGATTGCAGGGATCAAGCCTGTAATTGAATCCATGATTAAGCAGGGAATTCTGAAAGAGATCATGGGTAGCCCATGCAATTCACCTATTATGGGACTACAGAAACCGAGTGGGAAATTCAGGATTGTACAAGACTTGCGAAAAATCAACGAGATAGTTGTTCCATGTTGTCCGGTGGTACCGAATCCATCTGTAATCCTGTTTCAGATCCCATGTGAAGCTGAGTGGTTTACAGTGATCGATTTGTGTCAAGCATTCTTTTCGATCCCACTCCATGAGGAAAGCCAATTTCTTTTTGCTTTCCGGCTTGAGAACCGTGTGTTAACGTGGTGTCGTATCCCACAGGGGTACACAGAGAGTTCATCGATTTTTAATCAGATTTTGAAGAAGAGTATTGAGGGTCTTGTGTTGCCGCAGAACTCCGTTCTGGTGCAATACATCGATGATTTGCTCGTTGCGTCAGAAACTGAAGACGCTTCCAGGATCGATACTGTTGCCTTCCTGAATTATTTGGCGGAGAATGGACACAAGGTGTCTCTGAGCAAATTGCAGTACTGTTTGAGTGAAGTGCAGTATTTGGGTCACAGAATTGAGAAAGGCAAGAGAAAGGTGTCACCAGATCGTATTGAGGCTATTATGATTATGCCTGTACCTACTACTCAGAGAGAGGTCAGAATGTTTTTGGGGATGGTTGGCTATTGTCGCCAATGGATTCCCAATTTCTCCTTTGAAGCGAAGCCTTTACAACGGCTGACGCGAAAGGATGTGAGTGATCCGGTACCATGGGACAAAGACTACTTGAGGTCATTTTTGAGGCTAAGAGAAGCCCTGTGTTGCGCTCCAGTTCTGACTCAGAATCATGGAGGTGTCCGTAGACCAGTTGCCTATTTTTCAGCTACTTTAGATCCAGTAGCTTCTGCGTTGCCCGGATGTCTCAAATCCGTTGCTGCAACAGGTGTCAGTATTGAAAGATGTGAGAGTATTGTAATGGGACATCTACTTACAGTTTATGTGCCACACTCTGTTGAACTGTTGATGACAAGGACTAAAACACAGCACCTCACGAACAACAGGTTGACCCGTTACGAGCAAGTTATACTTGCTGCAGAGAACGTAACATTGAAGAGGTGTTCTGTTTTAAATCCTGCGACATTGATGCTTATTCCAAATGTAGACGATGAAGATTGTGAGGATCACGACTGTCTCGATGTGACTGAACTATGCACCAAACCGAGACCGGACATTGTTGATGAACCGCTCCTTGACCCTGATGAAATTTTCTTTGTGGACGGTTCATGTCTAAGAGACAATGTCGGTCGATTGAGGGCAGCGTTTGTTGTGTGTACCATCACTGGGGTGGTAGAAGCTGCTTGTTTAGAGGGAGTACACTCCGCACAGGTAGCTGAAATCATTGCCTTGACCCGTGCCTGCTTGGCTGCTGATCAGATTCAGATAACGATTTATACCGATAGTCAGTACGGGTTTGGTGTCGTTCACGACTTCGGACAGTTATGGTCACAGAGAGGGTTCATGACATCTTCTGATTCACCCATTAGAAATGGGGAATATGTGAGACAATTGTTGAAAACATTGCAATGTCCGAAAGAGATTGCTGTTGTCAAATGTTCAGCCCATTCTAAGGGAAGCGACTTTGTATCAATGGGTAATAGCTATGCTGATGAAGTTACCCGGTTTTGTGCAGAACCAGGATGCATATTTACTGGAAGGTATACTGGAGAAAGCCAAGAAAGAACCGATCTCAGCATGATGTTAGCCATGGCTGATACATAGAAGGAGTTAAAACGACTGCAGGATGAGGTTTCTGATCAAGAAAGGGATGGCTGGATAAGGTTGGGATGTGAGAAGGGAGATGTGGATGTGTGGCTTTCGAGTTATGGACGAGCTGTGCTACCAGAATGTTTGTTGAGTCCAATGGCAAGACTGATTCATGGTGCAGTACATCTTGACAGAGATGCGATGGTGCGTGTGTTCAGACAAACATGGTACAATCCGAAGTTTCGTGCAGTGGCTGAAGCTGTGTGTCAGAGATGTGTTACCTGTCAGCAGATGAATGCGGGAAACAGAACTGCTGTGACTTTGAGCCACATTGGGAGGTCAGGAGGACCTTTCAATAGGATGCAGTTGGACTTTATTGAGATGCCGAAGTGCAATGGGCTGAGGTACATCTTAGTGGTGGTATGTGTCTTCTCAAGATGGGTGGAGGCTTACCCAACACGTAGATGTGACACACTCACTGTAGCTAAGCTGTTGCTGAGAGAGCTTATCCCGAGGTTCGGTTTCCCGACCTCTTTGGAGTCAGATAGAGGGACACATTTCCATAGCAAAATCATGAAATTGCTCTGTGCTGCCTTGAATGTGGACCAAAGACTACATTGCAGTTATCGACCAGAGGCTTCTGGGATTATTGAACAAGTTAATGGGACTTTGAAAGCACGGATGGCAAAAGTGTGTTCTTCGACCTCCTTGAAATGGCCTGACGCACTGCCCTTAGTTCTCATGAGCCTTCGTAGTGTTCCTGATAGGAGGACTGGGTTGTCACTTCATGAGATACTGATGGGAAGGGCAATGCGAGTACCAGCGATACCTGCCACTGCTTTGATTAACATCACTGATAACTTGATTCTTGACTACTGTAAGGGACTGGCTGACGTAGTCCGTTCTGTGTCCCAGCAGGTGCAAGCAGCAACTGTTCCAGCCGCAAGTGACCTCTGCCACGACTTGTGCCCGGGAGATTGGGTGCTTGTGCGTAAACACGTGAGGAAGAGTTTCCTGGATGTTCGGTGGCGTGGTCCGTACCAGGTAATACTGGTCACGAACACGGCAGTGAAGTGTGGGGGACTGCCAAACTGGGTGCATGCCTCCCATACCCGCAGAGTTCCAGCACCCTTGGAAGATACAGCTCCTCTCGTAAATGAAAATACAGCTGAGGTGGCAGGGCCATCTGAGAGGGCGAGCCAAGCTGTGAGGGTTGCTGATGCAGTTGGTTGTGCACTGGATCGAGCTGAAAGGTGTTGTGCAAATCGAAGCCCCGAATTTGACTCCGACGGACAAAGTGTTGCTGTGGGTGGAGTAGAGACAAATTCTGTTGAAGGATGAAGTGGTGCACAGGGTACTCGAAGGGAGAGCAGAAGTGCCACAGAAGCAGAGAGAGTTTGGCCCGCGAGTCAGAGGCGGCTGAACCTGAGATTGGCACCTGAGAGAGATCTTGCCCCAGTTTCTGAGATGTCTGAATCTGAGCAAAGTGACGAAGAGCAAGTTCAAACCAACCTGAGAAGATCAAGGAGAGCAAGGGTGCCGTGCCAAAGGTGCGCCTCACCAGAGTGGACATACGTTGTGACTGATGCCAGGCATACCGAGCACGGGGAGGCTGAGGTCCTTGACGCTGATCAGCAATTCTCCGAACCTGAAAATAGACATGTTGTTACTGGTTCCAGGAGTGGAATACGAAGGAATACTGACCCTCAATATTCCGATTCCACCACTTCTGAGTAAGGTTCGTGAATTGATCTTGGAGACGCTGGTTTTTCCGACTTTTGGTATTGTACCACCGCATCAGGAGTTAGTGGTACTTCGTCTTGAAATTCTGCAAGGTGTCTTAGAAATCTTGGGAGCTGATCTTGTTCTGGATTGAAGATAAAGACTTTGTTGTACATAAAAGTTCAAAGAAGAAGATAACCTAGGCCCGAGTGGAAGAAGAATAAAGTTAGGGACTTTCCGTCGAAATGATAAGGGAGGGCTAGGGAAGTCTTTTTATGAACTGTGTAAATAAGGAACTGAAATTTGCAAGGGGATTTCCAGCTTTGAGGTGTTGTTTGAACGGGTTGACAAGCAGTACCTGGAGAAGAAAGAGACTCTTACTTGTTGCTGTCGAGCCAGGAACTTGAGAAGTTTGCGACATGGCAGATACTGGAAATACTCACCATAGGGCTAGATTAGTGATAGGTACACTCTTAGGGGTAGTGATAGTCACCATAGTTGCGATAGTTGTAGCCTCATATATCGTTTCACATGAGCAGGAGGGGGATGTACAGGGGACACCCACGCCTACCACCTCTAGCCAGAAAGAGGTTACTATAGGAGCTCAAAGAGCTTTGTTACTGGAAGAGAGTTGTAGATTTCACATAGATCTGTCTAGAAGTGACTTTAAACTTAATGCTTATGCAAAACTGTTGTATGAGTATGTGGATGCAATGGATGCGAAAGACTGCTATGTGTGTATGCAGCTACCTTCTTCAGTAGATGAGGGTATTAGATACCATCACCTTCCACTAACATATGGAATTTCTTGTAGTTTGCTGCTTAGTATCTTTTATGAGAGAAAGCAATTTGAGTATTTCTTTTCCAATTATGATACAGTACTTCCCGAGGTTCCAGCTTACAAGCATTTGAACAAATATGATTATTACAAGTCGGAGGAGAGACTCCGGAAGTATTTCATACCGTCTTTGGAATTGGATACGGCTTATGCTCACCGACATAATTTGACATGTTCATTGTCAGACACAGAGAAGAAGTTCATAGGTCAAGTAGAAGATAGATATAGAAAACTAACCCAGACACGAAATACAGGAGAGAGTCCAGTAGATTGGACAGATGAGGAGAGATTGCATAGGTCCAAGGGGAGTTATGGACCCATAGCATTAGGCCAGGTGCAAAAGGGGAAGTTATGTGTGAGACGGCCTCAGACCTATTATGAAAAGGTTTCGGTAGGACAAAGTACGTGTGACCATATCTTTACCATGGAAGATTCTGCCAAGAACTTTTTGCAGGGTTCGGTGCAAGTGATTCCAACTGTTTATTATGTGTACGGAAGGAATGCCTATGTTAGGTTGCCTGCGAATTGGTATTGTACATGTTACTTGGCTATTATTTTTCCGAAAATCTATCATGCAGAAGATTCAAATCTTCTGGAGACTGGACATCATTCTAAAGTACGGAGAGTTGCAAGTGCAGGAGCAGTGATTGGTGATATCTTTGAAGCGATGATACCAAGTTTGGGGGTGATTTTGAATGATGTGAAGATTAGAAGGTTGGCGACTGTGGTTGATGAGTTGCCGATGAATACTGCGAGGTCTTTGTCATTGGTGGATGGAGAGATGTTGTCGATAAGGAAGATGGTTTTGCAGAATCGCCTTGCTTTAGATGTATTATTGGCAAAAGGGGGAGGAGTCTGTAAATTATTGAAGGTTACGGAATGCTGCACGTATATTCCAGACAATAGCAAGGATCTGGATAAGTATATAGACAACATTACCACGATTCATCAAGAGATTGCGGATCTGACTGAGGAAGGCGTGTGGGAAAAGATTGGTAAAGGATTTGGTTGCGTGGGAAGTTGGTTTGCGAACCTGGGAAAGGGGTTTCTTGGAGATGTGCTCAAGGCTCTTATTATTGTTGTGGTTTGCATGATCTGCTTGTGGGGTCTCATCAGAGTTTATAAGTGGTACAGAGGAAACAGAATTGACAGAGCTCTCAGAGCGAGTGAGAGGCGAATGGCTAGAATGCAGGACAGTCAATACCAGAATCTTAAAAGAATGGAGAGGTTCCGACAGGGGAGGATGGCAACTAGTACTGTTTAGGTCGGTTCTTTCTCCAAGGGAAGTAATTGTGTGATGGTGTGATGACATTTGTCATCAAAGGGGGGAACTGATAGAGCGTCATGCGATTCTGAAATTTGTAGGGGTGCATCATATTCACCAATAGTTAGCACCCGCATATTACCCGATGTATGTTAAGGAGTGCCATAGCAATGTATTGCTGTAATTCGTTTAACATAGAGGTGATTAGAATTGTAATAATGCTTTTGTGAAGAGTAACGTTGCAAGTTATTGCGAATGTATTCAGTAAAATGCATAATGATTAGTTTTCATGTAATGTAATGCGTTAGGTTAAACGTGTGCCATGTTAAGATTATCAGTGTAAGTTGCTTGCTTACATATATGAGACTAATGAACCAATGCTTAGATTGTGATTTAGTAGTGTGTTTAACAGTGTATAGGCCTGAGTCGTGAAATGTTTTCGTTCCCATGTTTCTGTTGCAGGTGCAAGGACATTTAGCTCGTTAGTGATACTAGGTCTTTGTTTTAGGAGTTAGGATGCTACGAGAAGCCAACAGGGGAGTGCATTGGAATGTGGAGATGATACTTTCAGCGGAGAAGGTGCCTGGGACCCAAGGTCAAGCTAACCGTCGTTGGATGCCAGACAAATTTGACGGAAAACTACTGGATGAAGACCTGGCTGAAGAGGTGCGCCGAAGGGCGTGTTCGATGATTTTGGGGTTTTGAATTAGGGACAGTGCCCCACGGGTTGAGCAGTTGAGGTTTAGACGGGAAGCTAGAAAGGGCATCTTAGAACGAGCTCTGACTAAGTGAATGTACTTCTTAGGAAGTCTTCGCTCCTGACACCTTTTTATTTCTTATGCCTGGGAAGGGAATTGTTAAGTAGGGATGTCACCTTAGAGTTAGAGAAGGGATACACTAACGTTTTTTTCCCCTTCTTAGACTAATGATTCCTAATTTGGATATTCGTTTAACCATTACTTTCTTGATGATTTTGGAGTCAGTGATTCTTTTTGTTTTGAGTCGGATGAGAATCCTCCGTAGACTTGCTTTTGTATTAGTGCCCATTTATCATTTACACCTTGTACTGAGGTGTCTGTATGTTCAGTTATTTTTGGTTGTAATAAAATCTTATACATTTTAGATTTGGAGTCAGTGGTCCTTTCCAAATGAAATCCAATTTTGGCGATTATGTTTTGATAATTGTATTCCCTCCCCTCTACACTATTTAGCAGATGAAAAGATCCTGGCGACCTGAAAGGATTCTTGGAGATAACCAGGTAGGCAAGAATCCGGCCCCATCAGTTGGTAGCAGAGTAGGATGGTTATCTCCGATAGTGAGGGGAGATCTAGATCAGGATAAGAGATTCTAGAGGCCCATAGAAGTTAAGTGATGGTGACTCATCGGATGGCGAGCAGCGGATGACGGCGGCTGATGGAAATTGATGGAGAGTAGCAGTGCGGCGGAAAGCAGCAGTTCGTGGAGGAGTGAGTATGAATAGGGTGAGATGTTTGTAGATTGCGGTGTTGATTTGTTGTGTGATGTCTTGCGGAGTTGGAGTGAGTGTTGAGTGATTGTGAGATCAGGCTGTGAGCGCGCACAGCCCGGGAAAGTCTTAGGCTCGACGAGTAGCTTAAGCGATTGTGGTGTAGAAGACACCCGAGGTAGATTTTGTTGACCACTGAAAGGGGATCGTGAGACGTCATCGATTGCCCGGACTGAGATAGGGGGAGCGAATGTGTGAGTGTGTGAGGAACCGACGCTGGCCGTAGGTTGTTGTACGTGGAATTTGAGTATTTGTAACCTAACAGAGGCGATTGTCTGGTCGTTCGCGGACGGACAGTTGCCAGCCGAGGTCGACAATTTCAAGAGACTGTGGACGGACAGTCAGAGAAGTAACTTGTTTGGGCCAAACGGTTATTTCAGCGTATGAATGGGATGAATGCAAGGGTGAGACGTGAACTGTGAAGGAGGGGGAACTGCTGCGAGCGGAGGAAGAGTGACGTCAGAAGGTGCAGCGCTGCGATAGGTCGGTCGGTGTGAGTCGCGCTGCGATTGGTGGGTTTGATATCAGGAAGTAAACGAAAACAGTGTGTGTGATCGAAAATTTCTCATCATGAAATGTTTTAAAGTCTTCCGAGAATTATGTAGAGGTGACAAACATGTGGTTACTCGTGGGGGGGAGGAAGCCCCTCCCGCGGATACTCCGGCGCATTATATGGCAAGAAATGTGGGGTTGCATACCATAATTTGGCTTGAAAATTGGCATAAAATGACTCAGGGTGAGGGTGAATTGGTTTTCCCGCGATATGGCTCCTTCAGGTTGGAAGTGGTGTACCAGTTGAAATCCATGATGGCGGCTTTACGACCTTTGCCAAGACCTACTCAATTTGAGGCGTTGCATGCATGGATTAGAGCAGCGCATGACAGGAAAAGAGATCGAAGTCAGGGAAGGGTGAAAAAGTCACTTAAGGCATTTCAGGATGCGAGGTGGGATGCAGTAGAGAAGAGGTGGAGAGTGCAAACAATAGAGGGAGACAGGTTGTATCCATTACTGGTAAAGACTGATGGCACGAAGGTAAAGAGTGCGGATGATGACAGTGATACAGATGACAGCCTACTAGAGAGGTTGTTGTCCGAGAAACCACCTCCATACAATCCAGATTCCTGTGAAAGGAGGTCGGCTCAAGCGGAAGGGAATAATGGAGTACCGACTCAGTCAGAAGTGAGAGTAGAATGGAAAATGTCGACAGACACTGAGAGTACTAGAAATCAGCCTGTAGCCAGCACAGAGGTTCGGAGAGGACTGAGGTTACCGGATGCTATAAATGTGCCGGTTACCATTAGACCCATTGTTTCTGTTTACGACCCAGATCAAGAGAAGGTCAGAAGTTCGGTATAGTCAGCTGTAGGAGCGAGGAGTGTGGTCGAGGGAAATGGATCGGTGAGTGGAATGGAGCAGACTCCAAAGCCTATAGAATGGAGTACGCCATTGCCAGCTATGGCAGACTCTCTAGGGGACAGGCCGAGGCAAGACCAGTGAGGCTGAGGTCTTTGGCCGAGTCAAGATCAGATTTGCGGATGTGGGCACCGCCAGTGGGAAATCAGATTCAGAGTGAGAGGACGGTAGAAAGTGAACGAGGCACGATAGTAAACCGTTCTGTTCCTATGAGCATGTCAAAGGAAAGTAGGTCTCAGGAACGGGAATGCGATTATGATGAGCGAGATGCATCAGCTTGTCGAGAAATATTGCAGGGAGCTCTGAAAGGAAGAATGTTAGATGTTGTAAGGTTGAGAGCAGAAGTGGATGAGATAATAAATGGAAACTTGCTTCTTGAAAGAACATACATGTACGAACAAGATGAGT
This sequence comes from Triturus cristatus, assembly GCF_964204655.1. NCBI lineage: Eukaryota > Metazoa > Chordata > Amphibia > Caudata > Salamandridae > Triturus > Triturus cristatus. The sequence goes on along the minus strand of NC_140580.1, from coordinate 137,354,454 downwards.
TACTTTTTGTTGCAAAGGATGTGACTCGCAAGGCAAGAACTGCACATGAGAAGTTGTCGGATTTGGCTAAGAAGTATGACGTGGACCTGTCTAAAACGAAATCATTGCAGGGAAGCCATAGATTGCAGTATAGCGATCAAGAATTGGAAGAGAAAAGGGTCATGGGATTGAGAACCCATATCAAGGATTTGATCATAGCAATGCGTGCATGGCTTATGCTTGATAAGTGGGAAGAAAGGTGGTCCAAGAAGAAGAGTTCTAGAAGAACGATAGGAGAGACGCCACCTCCAGGTGGAGGGATGACGGAGGTAGGAAATTTCCCTTTACGAGAGGTACAGAATGGTGGCTATGTGCATGTGCCTTGGAGTAGGGGTGATCTGGCTGCATTTACGAATGACTTTCCCTGTCTAAGGGAAAAGCCTGTGGAGTGGTACAAGCAGGTTGATTGGTTTGTTAAGATTTCGAAGGTGTTGTGGGTCGACTTGAATACATTGTTTGACATTGTGGTTCCGAGTGACTTATGGTCGGCATGCAAAATCGCCATTGAGTGACCAACTTCAGAGCCAGACAGGGATCCAATTTCAAATGGTCCATCACCTATAGTCATGAAGAAGTTTGAACAGGTGATCACATGGTTGAAGTCGAAAATTTCACCGCAGGATATCGATTGGGTCATGATAGACCGGACAGTGCAAGAGCCAAAGGAGACAGTGCATGAGTTTTATGAGAGACTTCTGCAGGCTTTTAAGCAGTGCAGTGGACTGGATGTGTTAGATACAAAAGACATGGGACAGTTTGTTTAGAAGTTTGTGTTGGGATTGAGGCCAGAGGTTAGTCTCATGATACAGCAGCAATTGATCTGTTGACAGAACAAGCCTGTGGATGAGATCTTACGGTATGCTAGGTACTGTAGTGATAAGATAGAATCAAAGCACAGGAAGTTGAAAGACAAATTGATGCTTGTCCAGATGCAAACAGCTCAGGGACAGCCTAACGGAGGAACGTTAGTAAGGAAGCAGGGAAATAACCAAGGAGGAATTCAGAATGTCCAGGGTCAAGGAAGACCAAAGTCAATTGATCCTAAGACAGGAATGGATGTGGCGACATTGAAAAAGACCACTCCGTGTCATCTTTGTCATCAGGTTGGACACTGGAAACGCGAGTGTCCTTTGAACCCGATAAACCAAGTGCAGCACGAAGGAGAGATAGTTCAGGTACCTGTATCTGAAATGGTTCCCACTGTGACTAGACCTAGGATGGTCAAAGGGGGGACTAATAGCCCGCAAGTGCAAGTCCCTCAACCTCCTAGGATTCAAAACATGCAACAAGGAGTCCGAACTTACATGCAGATGCCCATGTTTGAGGGAAGTGAGGAGTTTGGTCCGGATCCGTTGGCATGACGGTGCCTGAGAGGGGAGGAAGACTGCACACTTGGAGCAGTCTTAGAGGTAGACCAGAGGGGACCATTTGTGGAAGCTGACATTGATGGTCATCCTACCACCTTTTTGGTTGACACTGGTGCTACCTGGTCTACTGTAAGATCAGCAGTAGTTCCCAACCTACCCCTCTCGGGATAATCGATCCAAGTTGTTGGTGTAGCGAATAAGAAACTGACTAGTCCATTGACTGAGCCAATTCCGGTGAGAATAGGAACCTTCAAAGATTGACACCAGTTCGTGGTGTGCATCTCGAGTTCAGTTTGCCTGTTGGGTAGAGACCTGTTGTGCAAGTTGAATTGCACCATCTATTGCACGCCGAAGGAAGTTGAAGTACAGATGAAGGATGACGATGCGACCTTTAAGGTTGCAAATCAGCGTGTGTGTGTATAGAAATGTACCCAGCACTGACAGTGGAAGAGCTTCCACTTGATCTGAGGGATTCTGTGTCAATTGATGTGTGGGACCAGAGTGGAGAAGAGATCGGATTGGTCAAAGGCTTTGACCCAGTGAAAATTCAGGTCAAGCCGAATGTAGAATTCCCTAGGACGCCCCAGTCCAATTTGTCACCCGAAACAATTGCAGGGATCAAGCCTGTAATTGAATCCATGATTAAGCAGGGAATTCTGAAAGAGATCATGGGTAGCCGATGCAATTCACCTATTATGGGACTACAGAAACCGAATGGGGAATTCAGGATTGTACAAGACTTGCGAAAAATCAACGAGATAGTTGTTCCATGTTGTCCGGTGGTACCGAATCCATCTGTAATCCTGTTTCAGATCCCATATGAAGCTGAGTGGTTTACAGTGATCGATTTGTGTCAAGCATTCTTTTCGATTCCACACCATGAGGAAAGCCAATTTCTTTTTGCTTTCCGGCTTGAGAACCGTGTGTTAACGTGGTGTCGTATCCCACAGGGGTACACAGAGAGTCCATCGATTTTTAATCAGATTTTGAAGAAGAGTCTTGAGGGTCTTGTGTTGCCGCAGAACTACGTTCTGGTGCAATACATCGATGATTTGCTCGTTGCATCAGAAACTGAAGACGCTTGCAGGATCGATACTGTTGCCTTACTGAATTATTTTGCGGAGAACGGACACAAGGTGTCTCCGAGCAAATTGCAGTACTGTTTGAGTTTGAGTGAAGTGCAGTATCTGGGTCACAGAATTTCCTGCTGCTACTCAGGCTTGAAGGATACAATTTCTCAGTTGAATACATGCCAGTAAAGAAGAATTATTCAGCTGATTGTCTTTCCAGATAATCTCGAGTGACTGGGAGATGGAAGCACCAACTGAGGAAATGGTCCTTCTCACCACACTTAGTAGTATAGCACCAGACTAGTGGGAAAAAGTGTTGATGATGATGAAGTGTTAAATAAGATCAGAGATTACATCAGACTTGGGTGGCATTCCATAGATGAATTAACAGAAATTGAAAGATCATTTTGGTATGTGAGAGAAGAGCTTAGCCTACAAGGAAAGTTTGTAACCAGAAAGTTTGAAACCAGAGGGGCTAGAATGATCCCACTTGGATCCTTGAGAGAAAGAGTGGTAGATTTAGCACGTAAAGGCTATCTGGTACGTAGTCTCACCAATGTGAAACACCATAATAACTATTGTTGGCCTAGGATGGACACTATGACGGGCATAAAGTAAGAGACTGTACAAGTTGCTCCATCAGTGACAAGGGAAAAATTACTCAGATGTACAACTGAGCCCCATAGAGGTCACGGATCGCCCTTGGTGTAAATTAGCTGTAGACATTTCTGGAAGAGGGCATCCCCTTAATTTCGGGAGTACGGCCCCAAATACCGCAGCTACCCCTATCGCTGATTTCTCTATGCTACATTTTAGTGCCTTTTGTGTGTCGGTCTCTTGACCCACCTACACAAGTGGGGTACCCTTCTTATCAGGAAACGTGTGGGAACTCAGGGTGGTAGGACATTTGTTGCTTCTCAGAGTTTCCAGGACTTTCTGGCACAGAAATGTGAGGAAAATTGTGAGAAGTTGGCCTGGTATATGATGTTCACTAGTTAAAGTGACCACCTTGTACCATGCCAAGCAACCCTTATGGTGTGGTTGTAAGTCAACCTTTTCGGACTAGCTGCCCTAGTGGTAGCGTAGGCTAAGCAGTCTTTGAGGCTAAACTCGTGAAGCGTGTTAAGCCAGCTGTTTTACCAAATGCAACCCCCTTTTATACCAATGAAAGGACACCACACAGATATATATTCAAAATATATATGTATTTATTTCTCAAAGTTACCCCTAGTCTCTTTATGAGCACAGGAGCACAAATCGTCAAACAAGATTACAGTAGAATACACAGAAGTTGCACTTTATATGGATAGGCCCTGGTGGCCGCTCAAACCATATACTAAAATAGTGGTATAAGTACCACGAACAGAAAAGGGAAAAGGCCTAGGGCCTCTAGAATCGCTGGGCCTACAAGGAGCTAACTTCAGTTAGTGACCAGGAGGTCCACGGGTGGCGTGTGCAGAGCAAATAGTCACACGCGTGCTCCCATAGGTTTCAATGGGTGCGTAAAAAGTACAAAGTTACTGCAAAGAGGATCTTCCGGATGGACTAGGAAGTCAAGATTTGGAACACAGGCACTAGAGATGTAATACTACACTTGGGCACAGGAGTGCCAGCTTTACCTCACCCACAGGAAGCGGGTGCATAGGCCTCGAGTTGCGTCGGGTTTCTTCTATCTGTTCCGTGGAGCCTGAAGACAAAGATGCTGCAGGCGGTCGGTCCGGGAGAGATGCAGTGGATCCAAGGGTGGATCGGAGATGTTGAAGACCTGTAAGCAGAGGGGACAGTGTTCACAGTCACTAGCCAGTGACCAGCGTGGCACCAGGTGGGTACCAGGCAATGTCGGGTGCAAACAGGAAGAAAGGTGTAGCTTGTCTCTGCAGCCACGTGGTCCCTGGAGGTCGACGACGTCCAGGAGTCGGTTCACGAGCTGTCCCACGCAGGCTCTCGCTGTCGGCGGTGTCGGCGACTTGATCGAAGCAAACAAGCCTTGGCAAAAGCAATTGTGGTAGGAGATGAAATAAGCTGATGGTTCTGACCAGCAAGGTCAGAGGGACTGCTCCTTTGGAGGGGAGCAAGGGCCAGTCTGGAGCAACCAGACCAGTGGTGTATTTTGTAAAGTTCGTCGCCAAGATGGCCACTAGCCAACGGGCCAGCAACCGGTTAGGCGCGTCGAGTGGCAAAAATGCAGAAGGGCCCCACACAGATCGTGGAGATGCTGGAGGGCTCACCTTTGGTGCAGATGCTGCTCGGGTGTTGGGCTTCTCAGGTCCCAAAGCACAACTTGGAGGGAGCCTCGGTTGTTGCACTTGTCAGCTTGTCGTGGTCGTTTCAAGATGGCTGGCTCCACGTGTCTCGGTGCCTCCACGGGTCTCCTCTTTTCAGGGACTGTGGATCGGGCGGTGAGAGGTCTGGAGGTCCAGGTCTTGTCAGTCTCTGGGCTCGGGCTCCGGCGGGAGGCGGCGGCAAAGCAGACGTTGATTCGCTGGATGGTGCTTGCGTTAGCAAGGTGGTCACTTCCTGACCACAGGGGAGATTTCCTTCAGTCTTCTGTGCAGCAGAATGTCGAAGTTCCCGTCTTCTTCTTAGTTTCAAGTTGATTCCAGGATGTCTGAAGTCTTAGGACACAGCTCCTACCTTTAAGCGGATTCTAGGGGCCGGACTACCTGCTAGGTCCCTCCCTATGGGTGGGACCAGGAAGGGGGGTGGTTACACCACCAATCCTTTGTCCAGCTCGCCCCAGGCCCGGGACTGGTGTGCCCCAGGACCGGTTTGAACTGGCATATGCACCGAGGCTCCTTGTGAGCCACAGGCATGTCTGGTTTCTATTCAGCCCTACCTGACCAATACACAAAATCCTGTCTGGGGTGGTGCACGCACCTCCCCTGGCAGGAAACCCTTTGTCCACACCTCCCAAGCTGGAAGGACTCCCAGCAGCAGGAGGGCAGACTTGTGTCTGTGGTGGCAGCATCCATTTTGTGGAGCTGAGGCTATGTCTGATTTTACCCGGGTTTCAGGTACTGTACATGTCGTGTCCCTCTAGAAGGGTGGAATGCTAACCCCGTCACCAGAATTGGCGAGGGGTTAGTATTCCAATTCGTATGACACCTTACTCGACATGTTTTGATAAAGCCAAACCAAAGATAGCATTTAACCGCGAGGTTCATATGTTTGTTTTTAGCCAAAGTTTGAGGTTTGCAAGGTCTTCTAGGTAAAATTACCTAGTGAAAACCATGCAAGTCAAACACCCTTGGTCTCCACTGGTTGTCTAGTTTTCAGGTTTGCTAGGTTTCACAAGTTGCCAACTGAGCTAGGACCCAAAATCCAAAGCTACCCACATTACAAAAAGAAGGGCCAGTTTTCAGTGGAAAATTTTGAGGAGACCCAAGTTTTTTTGCCTGTTCCAATTGTGTGCACTAAGACTACCCCCAAAAATTGGGTACCTGTTATATTTTCCTTTCATCCCTCCTTTCCTTGGTGCCTCTTTCCCCCGTCCCCCTCTCCTTCCCTTACATGGTTCCTCCCAAAGCTTGGAATGTTCAGAATGTTTTAAAGGAGCCAGTTTTTGCCGCTGACCGCGGCCCCCGCAGGGGGCCAATTGGCGGTCGGCGCCTTAGTGCCCCCGGGGCACCGGTCACCCCTCCCCACCCTCTCCCATAGGGAGGGGGCGGGGACGCCAACCGGAGCCCCCCTCCTCGGGCTGGCCAGGAAGTGACGCGCAATGCGTGTCACTTCCTGGCCCTGGTGTGAGGGAGAGGCTATTTAGCCTTCCCCCATCCTTCCTGGCGACCTCTTTGTCGCCCACCTCGCCATTTGCAACATCGGTCGTGGTTCCCGTCTCGTTGCACTGGGCGTCGTCTCGTCGCTGTGGCCTAGCACCTACGGTGAGTCTTGCTGTCCCACTCCGCCCCGCCCCGTCCCTGGGCAGTACCAGGTCGACGGGGCCCTGTGGCTCGGATGGCCACAGGCGGAGGGGGCGCAAGATTAGGGCGAGGGTGGCGATTTATTAGAGTCTGCTGGCAACGCAGCAGGAATAGGGGCACCGATGTGTGTTGAAAGGGCCATAGGCAGCGAACGCCCTCTCTTGGCCCTGTGCCTATAGACAGCGCTCCTTGGCAGGGAGCGCTATACTACAACAGACTGATGCCCCCGCCCTAGGCCTCGCCTATACTCCCAGCGCCTCCGGCGCAGCGCTCGTTATTAGGGAGCGCTTTACTACAAGAGAGTGGAGACAGTTGATTGGCCACCCCAGGCCTCGCCGGTACTCCTGCTGTCAGCCAACGCAGCGCTCGTAGCAGGGAGCGCTATACTAGAACAGGTGATTGGCCACCCCAGGCCTCGCCTGTACTCCTGCTGTTAGCCAGCGCCTTCAACGCAGCGCTCGTAGCAGGAAGCGCTATACTAGAACAGGTGATTGGCCACCCCAGGCCTCGCCTGTACTCCTGCTGTTAGCCAGCGCCTCCAACGCTTACCGTTCTCCCACTGCAGGGAATTAAATGTCGGAAGGATTTGTAGCATCTATAATGGAATGGGTGCTGAGAAAAGCAAATCTTTTAGGGAAAAATAAAAAAAATTTAGGATTAGCAAATAATGCGTCGGTTTGTCAGCGCCGGCTGTCACGATGTCCCTACGCGGTAAGGTAATAAAGCCGTGGTGCTGGCGTTTTTCACCGATGGGAGGCTGCGGATTCTCGTCGGCACGAGGACGGCTCCTTGAATCCGAGTAAAGGACGCAGCTTTTAAGCACAGATTGTCAGAAATGGCAGCGCAAGAGTTAAAGGTGAGAATTGCACCACGAGCCCCTGTTCAAGCCTTGCTGCTGGCGCTATGCGTGATGTTTCTGCAGGCACACTTTATTCACTGTGCCTTGTTGAATCCAAGCTAAATTTTGTAAGGCACGTTTTTTAACTGCACACTATCCTCAGTGATGAAATAAGTGATTTACAGAAGTAAGGGTTGGCGGGGTGGTAAGGGGAGAGTGCTATGTTCATGGCGGCTCAGGGGGTTTGTGTATGGCGATCCATGCGCACCCCCGCCGCTCAGTCGCTTTGTGCGCGCGCTTTGGACCAGTACGCTCTGTGCGCGGCTGTACTGCCACCTCTGGTGCAGGAGACCAGGGTTCGAGCCTCGTGGTCGTGTCCACATGCTGTGATTCAGGGAAAATCAATTAACTTCACCGGGCCTGAATGGGTAATGTAAATACGATGTTATGGCAAGTGCTCCAATAACGTCGGGTCGCGCATGCAATGATACACACAGAATTTTAGTTGAACGCATAAAGTGCTCCAATTCCCCAGTCATTGCGGGACGCGTTAAGGAAACACGGGGGCTGCCGAATGCGCGTTGCATAAATCGTATGGGCCCATGAGATTGCCGCCAATTCCTGCAAGTTGGGGGTGCACGGTTCTCAAGATTGGGGACATTTCAGATGGTAACATGGTACTAATCTTCCCGTGCCTGGAGGTGTAATGTAAATACGGAGCTCATGTAAGCACTCCAATACTTTCGGGTTGATTTCACCTTCTGGTCGAGTTGACGCTATATAAATGTGCAAGCTGTAATTGCTGGCTGCCATAATGCGGATACATGATACAGGGGTATGCATGGTTCACAGGTTTTCGCACGTGCCCATATTCACGCGCATTAGGCGATTGCGGACATTACGACACCCCCTTGCACCTCTATGCGGCTTACCATTCAAGGGGCAAATATATACATACCCGGATGCAGGCATTCGCGCATCCTTGTTGGTTTGGCCTCGCGACTTTTGGCTATATAGCCCCGCAACAGCCATTGATGTTGGGCAACTGACTTAATCTTACCGTGCCTACCGCAAAATGAATGTGCCATTTTATAACACAACTGGTTTGGGTGTACTCCTCCGCTAGGCGCTACCGCATAAGAATTGTGTCGGCGTACGGCCCGAAATGCTTTGTCGGCGGTAACGCAGATAGGGTGTTAACTGGTAGGGCTCGATTTTCGCTCGTAGGCTGCGTCACTCATTGCCCGGCGTGTGTCAGTCGGTGCCCATCCTGCCTCCCTCACTGTTCTGGATCTTCACTTGCAGCTCGGCCTGCGTCCTTCAGGGCCCGGCTTGGTTCAATCACTGCTCCGGAGTCTTGCTCACTGCTCAGCCCACGCCTATCTGTGCACGACTTGGCTCAGTCACTGCTTGGCCTGCCTTACTTATTGCTCAACTTACGTGGTCCAGTGTCCATCCCAGCTCAATCGCTGCTCCTGTGTCTCGCTTACTGTTCGGCCTGCATACTTCGGTGCCCATTCCAGATCTCCCACTGCTGGTATTCCTGGGATTGTAGCATGACAACAAAGTGGGGTAAGGGGCGTAAGGACCCCAAGCAAAGCACATTATCTTTTAAACCATCTGGCCCTGGCACGGCAGGGCAGCAGCCCAATATGGCGGAGGGCGGAGAGTTGCATCCAGCGGAGGTGGCTGGGCCTGACGGTTTGCTGGCGGAGCTACGGGCAGGCTTCAAAGCCATGGACAATAGGTTCAACGCCTCGATAGGCGACTAGATTCCATGGGGGGCCCGACTGGATCAACATGAAGGGCGGCTAAGGGTAGCGGAGAGAAGGATATCCGGCTTGGAGGATGGCGCGGCACAGACCGCTAAGATATATGAGAGGATGGAGAAGCTCCTTAAGTCAGTCGCCGTTAAGAATGAGGACCTGGATGCTCAAGGGCAGAGGAACAACATCCGCATTATGGGGGTGCCTGAATCTACAAACACGGGGCGGCTGGACCACATCGTGGAAACGCTCCTGACGGATCTCTTTGGCAGTGAGCCATTCACCACCACCTTTGTCACTGAACGTGCACATCGCATCCTGGGACCGCGACCGAATCCCGGGTGCCCACCAAGGCCGATCATAGCCCGCCTTTTGAACTTTAGGGGTAGGGATACTGCCCTTCGTTTGGCTCACGAGAAGGTCCAGCTTGATTGGCAGGGTTCGAGTATATCCCTGTGCCCTGACTTCACTGCCATGGTCCAAGACGCGCGCAGGAATACGCGGGGATTAAAGCGTCCCTACGTAAAATGGGATTACGATAAGGAATGTTGTATCCGGCACGGTTGAAGGTGGATGTTGATGGAGGACCTCGGGTGTTTGACTCCCCCCACAATGCTCAGGAGTTATGTCAGAGGTACTCTAACGCCGTGAAGAAGAAAGGCTTAGCGTCACCACAGCAGCCATAGGACCTTTTCACCACAAGCTAGACACACAACCACAACCACACACACAATCACACGCACAACCACACAACCACACCACAACCACACACACACACAACCACACAATCACACACAACCACCCACACACAACCACACACAAAACCACACCCAACCACATCCAACCACACACACGTCCACACACAACCACACACACAAACAACCACATACACAACCACACACACAACCACACACACACAACCACACCCACAACCACACCCACAGCCACACACACACAACCACAACCACACACAACCACACCCACAACCACACACACAACCACACACACACAACCACAACCACACACACACACACACACAACCACACACACAACCACACACAACCACACACACAACCAAACACACACACAACCACACACACAACCACATAAACAACCACACACACACACAACCACACACACACACAACCACACACACACACACAACCACACCCACACACACAACCACAACCACACACACAACCAAGGCCTCTGCAACTCGCTCGCCACGTTCTTTCACCGCAAGATCGCCGACATACACAACAGCTTCGGCGCTCAGACTCAGACTCCGCCCCCAACCACAGAACCAACGCCCCCGACAACCACCCTCAGCAACTGGACTCCCATCAGCACTGAAGACACCACCCACGTTATGAACACCATCCACTCCGGCTCTTCTTCCGACCCATGCCCTCACCACATCTTCAACAAAGCCGACTCCATCATCGCACCCCACCTCCGAAACGTCATAAACAACTCCCTCATGTCCGCCACCTTCCCAGAGAGCTGGAAGAACGCTGAGATCAATGCCATACTGAAGAAACCCACGGTGGACCCTAAAGACCTCAAGAACTTCCGCCCCATCTCTTTTCTTCCCTTCCCTGCTAAAGTCATCGAGAAGACCGTCAATAAGCAGCTGACAGCATTCCTCGAGGCAAATGGCTCCCTCGACCCATCCCAGTCCGGATTTCGAGCCAACCACAGCACAGAGACCGCCCTAATGGCAGCCACCGACGACATCTGGACCCTGCTTGACAACGGCGAAACAACCGCTCTCATCCTCCTAGACCTCTCAGCCGCCTTAGATACAGTCTGCCATCGCACCCTAATAACCCGCCTCCACAACGCCGGGATCCAAGGTAATGCCCTGGACTGGATCACCTCGTTCCTCTCCGACAGAACCCAGAGAGTCCACCTTCCTCCCTTCCGCTCAGTGGCCACCGAGATCATCTGCGGCGTACCCCAAGGCTCTTCGCTCAGCCAACCCTCTTCAATATCTACATGAGTCCCCTCGCCGCCATTGCACGCATACACAACCTCATCATCATCTCATATGCCGATGACACCCAGGTGATACTCTCCCTCACCAAAGACCCAGCCAAATCCAACCTCCAGGAAGGAATGAAAAACGTCGCGGAATGGATGAAACTCAGCCGTCTCAAACTGAACTCAGACAAGACGGAGGTCATCATCCTCGGACCATCCCCATCCGCCTGGGACGACTCCTGGTGGCCCACAGCACTGGGCACCGCGCCGACACCCACGAACCACGCACACAACCCGGGATTCATCCTGGACTCCTCCCTCACGATGACCAAGCAAGTCAACGCCACCTCATCCTTCAACACCCTGCGCATGCTCCGAAAGATCTTCCGGTGGATCCCTACCGAAACCAGAAAGATGGTCACCCAGGCCCTCGTCTCCAGCCGACTGGACTACGGGAACGCCCTCTATGCAGGATCCACAGCCAAACTTCAGAAAAGGCTTCAGCGCATACAGAACGCATCCGCACGACTCGTCCTCGACATCCCTCGCCACAGCCACATATCTGCCCACCTGAGAGAACTGCACTGGCTCTCCGTCAGCAAGAGGATCACCCTCAGGCTCCTCACCCACGCACACAAAGCGCTCCACAACACAGGCCCCGAATACCTCAACAGCCGCCTCACGTTCCACACTCCAACCCGCCAGCTCCGCTCCGCCAGCCTCGCCCTCGCCAGCGTACCACGGATTCGCAGAACCACCTCCAGAGGAAGATCATTCTCTTACCTGGCTGCCAAGAAGTGGAACTCCCTACCCACCCACCTACGAGTGACCCAGGACCATCTCACCTTCAGGAAACACCTCAAGACCTGGCTTTTCGAGCAGTAGCAGCACCTCCCCCTCCCCTCAGCGCCTTGAGACCCTCACGGGTGAGTAGCGCGCTCTATAAATGTATTGATTGATTGATTGACACACACAACCACACACACACACACACACAACCACACACAACCACACACACAACAACACACAAAACCACACACACAACCACACCCACACAACCACACCCACAACCACACACACACACAACCACAACCACACCCACAACCACACACACACAACCACAACCACACACACACAACCACACACACACAACCACAACCACACACAACCACAACCACACAGACACAACCACATACACAACCACAACCACACACACAACCACACACACAACCGCATACACACACACAACCACACACACAACCACACACACGACCACACACACAACCACACCCACACAACCACACCCACAGCCACACACACACACAACCACAACCACACCTAACCACACAACCACACCCATGACCACACACACACAACCACACACACACACACAACCACACACACACACAACCACAACCACACACAACCACACACAACCGCACACACACAACCACACACACAACCACACACAACCACACACACAACACACACAACCACACACACAACCACACACACACAACCACACACACACATAACCACACACAAACAACCACACACACACAACCACACACACAACCACACACATAACCACACACAACCACACACACAACCACACACAACCGCACACACAACCACACACACACAACCGCACACACAACCACACACACACAACCACACACACAACCACCCACACACAAAACCACACGCAACCACACACACAATCACAAACAACCACAACCACACACACAACCACACACAACTACACACAACCATACACACAACCACACACACAACCACACACACAACCACACACAACACCACACACACAACCACATACACACACAACCACACACACACAACCACACACACAAACACACACACACAACCACACACTCACCCACACACACACAACCACACACACAACCACACACAACCACACATCCACACATACCCACAACCACACCCGCACCCACAACTGCACCCACACACAACCAGACACACAACCACACACACAACCAGACACACAACCACACACACAACCACACACACTCAACCACACACACACAACCACACACAACCACAACCACACACAACCACACTCACAACCACACACACAACCACACACACAACCACACATACAACCACACACACAAACACACACAACCATACACACAACCACACACACACAACCACACCCACAACCACACACACACACACAACCACAACCACACCCACAACCACAGACACACAACCACACACACAACCACACACACACAACCACACACACACAACCACACACACACATACACAACCACACACACAACCACACACACAACCACCCACACACAAAACCACACACAACCACACACACAACCACAAACAACCACAACCACACACACAACCACACACAACTACACACAACCACACACACAACCACACACACAACCACACACACAGCCAGACACACAGCCACACACAACACCACACACACAACCACACACACACACAACCACACACACACACACACAACCACACACAAACACACACACACAACCACACACACACCCACACACACACAACCACACACACAACCACACACAACCACACACCCACACATACCCACAACCACACCCGCACCCACAACTGCACCCACACACAACCAGACACACAACCACACACACAACCACAACCACACACAACCACACACACAACCACACACACTCAACCACACACACGCACACAACCACACACAACCACAACCACACACAACCACACTCACAACCACACACACAACCACACACACAACCACACATACAACCACACACACAAAAACACACAACCATACACACAACCACACACACACAACCACACCCACAACCACACACACACACAACCACAACCACACCCACAACCACACACACACAACCACAACCACACACACACACAACCACACACACACAACCACAACCACACTCAACCACAACCACACAGACACAACCACATACACAACCACACACACAGCCACACACACACAGCCACACACACAACCACACACACAACCACACACACAACCACACCCACACAACCCCACCCACAGCCACACACACACACAACCACAACCACACCTAACCACACAACCACACCCATGACCACTGTGAGACCGGCCTCGTGGCGTGGGCCCTCCCGACCAGCAAGTTACCCTGCAACCACGCCGAACCTCGTTGATACAGCCTTCTGGCTCCCGCGGGCCAACATCCCGAGGGCCGACCAGATCCCCAACACGCATGCCCGGCCGAGGGAGAGCGAAACCCCCCCAAACCAGACCGAGAGGCGCTGATCCTGTCACACCTCCGGTCTCTCCCCCGAGGGAGGTTTCGATCGACCACCAGGCTCCCGGGGAGCAGGTGCCTCGCCCGCTGGGTGTCTGGAGTCCCTCCCGGACCCACCTGAACAGATCAAAGGGCCGAGCGACAGGAAACCCCAACACACCGCCCCCCAGGCACCAGACCCCTCTCCGCGAGGACCCCGGACTTCAAAGAGGAGGGGGAGTATAACAAGGGGGGCTGAAGGGACCAGAGCAGAGAAGACCTGGACTGACGAGAGCCTGCTGACCTGGTCGCGGCTCGATCGCTCCCCGAACTGAAGAACGCTACCCGAACTCTGAACCATCTGAGCCCTGCTGACGCTGTCGCGGCTCCCCGAACTCTGAACCATCTGAGCCCTGCTGACGCGGCTCCCCGAACTCTGAACCATCTGAGCCCTGCTGACGCTGTCGCGGCTCCCCGAACTCTGAACCATCTGAGCCCTGCTGACGCCGTCGCGGCTCCCCGAACTACGAACCTCCGGTGCCTGCTGAGTGACTCGCGGCCCGCTCCTCCAAGAGAAACGGCAGGGATTGCCGAGAGAAGCAACATCCCCTCAGCTCGAGGATTGAGAGCTGTGCGCCGGATACCTCGCAGAGACACTGATTCAAAGACTGTCCCGCTACCCCTTTTCCCTCGTCACGAGATCGCTGCCGCTTGTGGCATCAATTCTGCACCTGCCTTCCGGATCATAAAGATCCCTGACAACTACCGATAAAAGTCTATTGTCTCACAACGAATTACTGTGTGGTGTCCCTCTATCCGAAGAGAGAGTAAGCGCGGCGTGTGCGATCCTAGGTACGAGACCCTTCCAGGAAGGGCCTCCCCGCTCTTGCTCGGCATAACTCTGGGAAAGGTGGGCCTCCGGGTGGTCAGGAACGCATCCGAAGCCTCCCCGGGGAACGCCTTCCAACATTTGGTGGCAGGCGACGGGATCCGAGCCAACACCTAGAGATCGTGCAGTAGACGGCTTACGCACTACCAAGAAGAAATGGAAGGAGAAACTTCCCTAGGTGCCGCAGGCACCAACCCGAGCACGACATTCCAAAAGGACCTGTTAGAATCTTATACGCACCGAGAACTGAAACAATTTTGCAAAGACCTTGGAATCGCTACCACCGGACTAAGCACGAAAGAGGACTTCCAGGGGGCATTAAAAACCTGGGCCGAGGCGGGAACTCCCCGGACACAAACAGAAGGAGAGCCTCCCAACAAACCACGAAGCCCCCCGGGGAGGAACGGCGCCCCCGAGGGGGGCCTATCCCCAGAGGAACTAGCGGACCGAGAAAGAGGTCGCAACCACGAATTAGAACTAGCAAAATTAAAAATCGAAGGAGAGCTAAAACTGGCGGAAAAAAAGCTGGCGGTGGAACAGTTACGCCTACAAGGAGAACTCGAGGAAAAGAAACGACAAAGAGAACACGAAGAAAGAAAACTCCAACTGGAGCACGAACGTAGCCTGAAAGAGATCGAGCTCAAAGCGAAGAGTGCGGAGGCCAGACCCTCGGAAACCCAACCCCTCTCCTCCACCGTGGAACCAAAGGTCCACATCCCCAAAGACGTGGTGAAAGAATACTATAAGAACGACGACATCCAGCAATGGTTCAAAGCCTACGAAGTCGCCATGACCTCCCACCGAGTCCCGCAGAAAGACTGGGGGGCTGGGCTGTGGGGCCGGTTCCTGAGCGAGGGGAGAGATACCCTGCTGGACCTGCCCTCCACGGTGATGAACTCCTACAGTCACATGAAAGAGGCCCTAGTAGCCAGATATGGGCTCACCCCTGAAATGTACCGGCAACGGTTTAGAGACTGCAAGAAGATACCCGGTACCACCTGGGTGGAGTACGTGAACTTTTACAGCCGGGCCTTGGACGGGTGGATCAAGGGCAGCAAGGTCTCCACCTTTGAGGAGCTGTTCGACCTAATCGCATGGGAACACTTGTCCGCTAATTGCTTTGTAGAGCTGCGCCAGCACCTCCTGGACAGCAAACTCACAGACCCTCGGAAACTGGCCGTCGAGGCTGACCGGTGGGTAAACACCCGGGCCTCCCGGGGCCCCGTGGGAGACTACAGTCGCCACAGTCAGGGACCCCCCCGCCAGAGGGGCGGAGGGAATCAAGGCCGGCCAAGGGAACTCCCGGGGGGATCCCCGCTCAGCCCCCCCTGAGGACAACTTCCGCCCTTTCCAGCTCCACCTCCGGCCAGCACCGGGCCACCGGGGAGGCCGGGGCCCCGAGTGAGGATCACCTGTTTCCGCTGCCAACAGACCGGACACTATGCCAGCGACCCTCAATGTCCCATGTACCAGCGAACCGCCACAACGACCCCGCCGGCTCGACAAATGGCCTCCGTAGCCCTGGGGGAAGAGATGGAAGACTCCGAAGAATGGGAACCAGCCGCCATGACCTTGGTCTCCCTAGGGGACCGGGAGATGGTCCCCGGAACGTCCCTGCCCGCCAAAACGAAGAAGTACCGACAGCAGGTAACGGTCAACGGTCACCGCGTCGAGGGCCTCCGGGACACGGGGGCGAGTGTCACGGCGGCTCATTGTCACCTGGTCTCCGAAGATCAGATCCTACCCGGCGCCTTTTGTCCCGTCATATCGTCAGACAATTCCGAGAGCCTCTGCCGGATGACCCTAGTCCCCTTCGAATGGGGGGGAGTACCCGGAAAGTTAAAGGTGGCGGTCCGAACCTCCCAGCCCGTGGACTGCCTCCTGGGCAACGACCTTGAGAACTCCCCGTGGGGACAAGTGGAACGAAGAGCCCATCTCGAGATGATGGGACTACCCGAATGGGTATGCGCCACCACGCGCTCAATGACTCTCAGAGTGCCTTCCTCCGAGGGGGGAGAAGCCCTGCCGCTAAGCACCGCCACCATCCCCGAGGTCCAGAATACGCCACCAGGGGCCAACGACCCCCTTCTGGACGAAACGACCGCTCCCGATGAAGGGTCCGTGCATTCCGACCCCGAATCCCTGACCGAACTCGGGGACCTGCCAGAACTGGCCCGGTGGCACTGCGAAGGAGGCCCCTCCCGTGAAGAATTCTGCCAAGAACAATCCACCTGCCCGTCCCTCATTGGACCCCGACAACAGGCCGAGGCTCAAGCAGCAGGCGACCGGACCGGCACCCACTGGGTATACTGGGAAAACGGCCTCCTGTACAGCGAACAGAAGTCGGCCGAGTTGGGATCGGCCCGAGTACTAGTGGTACCCCTGCGCTTCCGAAGTCTCCTCCTGGGCCTGGCCCATGATGTACCCCTGGCCGGACACTTAGGCCAAGATAAGACCTACCAACGACTCGTCACCCACTTCTATTGGCCCAAGATGCGAGCAAATGTGGAGGCCCACTGCAAGTCCTGCCCCACGTGCCAGGCCAGCGGAAAGAGTGGGGGCAAGCGCAAGGCTCCGCTACAACCCTTCCCAGTCGTCAGTACCCCTTTTGAGCGGGTAGGAATCGACATCGTGGGACCATTGGACCCCAAGACCGCCCAGGGCCACCGGTTCATCCTCGTGCTGGTGGATCATGCCACCCGTTACCCCGAAGCCATCCCTCTCCGCACCGTGACGGCCCCCGTGGTAGGCCGGGCCTTGATGGGGATCTTCTCCCGCGTGGGGTTCCCCCGCGAAGTCGTGAGTGACCGGGGTACGAACTTTATCTCCCGATATATGAGGTCCCTCTGGCAGCAGTGTGGAGTATCATACAAGTTCACCACCTCGTACCACCCCCAAGGAAACGGCCTAGTTGAGCGCTTTAACAAAACACTGAAAGGAATGATCATGGGCCTCGAGGAACCCCTACGCCGGAGGTGGGACACCCTCCTCCCATGCCTCCTGTTCGCCTTCCGGGAGGTTCCACAAAAATCCCTGGGGTTCAGCCCATTCGAACTACTATATGGACACCCCGTCTGGGGGCCCCTGAGCCTGGTCAAGGAGGGTTGGGAAACGACTCCCCGGGGACCCCTCCGGATGTATTCCGATACATCCTGGCGCTCCGCAACCAGACCCGGAAATTCCGAGAACTCGCAGAGGCGAACCTCGAAGCTAGCCAGGAAGAGATGAAGCGCTGGTATGACCAGAATGCTACGTTGGTCGAGTTTCAGCCGGGCCAACAAGTCTGGGTCATGGCCCCGGTGAAACCCTGCGCCCTCCAAGATAAATGGACTGGACCCTTCAAGGTGGTCGAGCGGAAGAGCCAAGTCACCTATCTCGTCGATGTGCAGTCCCCGCGGAACCCCCTCCGGGTTCTCCACGTGAACCGCCTCAAACCCCACTTTGTACGGACAGAATTGAGTTTGCTCCTGGCCACCGACGATGGGGCCGAAGAAGACACCGAGCCCCTTCCAGACCCCCTGGGGGCGAAAGAGACCGATGGTTCCGTGGAGGGGGTGAGACTATCAACCACCCTCACAGCCCAACAGTCCGACGACTGCCGCCAGCTACTAAGGCAGTTCGCGGACCTCTTCTCCCTAACCCCTGGGGTCACCAACTGGTGTGTCCACGACATGAACACCGGCGACAGCCCGCCAGTGAGACACCGGGCCTATCGGGTCCCTGATCGGGTTCGAACCTGCATCCAGACCGAGGTGGCGAAGATGCTGGACCTCGGGGTGATTGATCCCTCCGACAGCCCCTGGGCCAGCCCGGTAGTCCTGGTTCCGAAAGCGGCTACCCCGGGTGTCGCCCCCGAGCTGAGGTTTTGCGTGGACTACCGAGGGCTCAATGCGGTCACCCGAGCGGACGCTCACCCTATCCCCCGTGCCGACGAGCTCATTGACCGCCTCGGGGCCGCTCGCTACCTCAGCACCTTCGACCTGACTAGTGGATACTGGCAGATTGCCCTCACCGAGGGAGCCAAGGAGCGCTCCGCCTTCTCCACCCCGGATGGGCACTACCGCTTTAGGGTGATGCCGTTTGGAATGAAGAATGCCCCGGCCACCTTCCAGCGGCTGGTGAACAGGGTCCTGTCCGGACTAGAGGGGTTCAGCGCAGCATACCTCGACGATATAGCGGTATTCAGCTCCCAATGGACCGAGCACCTCCAGCACCTCCGACAAGTCCTGCTGGCTCTGCGCCAGGCCGGCCTCACCATCAAAGCCAGCAAATGTCAAATTGGGCACGGCTCCGTAACCTATCTGGGGCACCAGGTGGGAAGTGGGCAGGTCGCCCCCCTCCAACCGAAGATCGACGCCATCTTGTCCTGGGAACCCCCCACGACCCAAACGGAAGTCCGGGCCTTCCTGGGCCTCACCGGTTACTACCGGAGGTTTATTAAGAACTATGGCATCATCGCAGGCCCCCTCACAGAACTAACCTCCAAAGAACACCCAAGAAAGTACACTGGACTCCCTCCTGCCAGAAGGCGTTCGACACCCTAAAGGCCGCCATGTGCGCGGCGCCGGTGCTCAAAGCACCCGACTACGCCCAGGAGTTTGTGGTCCAGACGGACGCCTCGGAACACGGCATCGAGGCAGTCCTCTCCCAGTTCGACGGCAAGGGCATAGATCGGCCCATAGCCTTCATCAGCCGAAGGTTGCTGCCCCAAGAACAGCGGTGGAGCACCATTGAGAGAGAGACCTTCGCAGTAGTCTGGGCCCTCAAAAAGCTACGGCCCTACCTGTTCGGAACACACTTCCGAGTACAAACGGATCACCGACCCTTGCGGTGGTTGATGTAGATGCGAGGGGAAAACCCCAAGTTGCTACGCTGGTCCATCTCCCTCCAGGGGATGGATTTCACGGTGGAACATCGCCCCGGGACGGACCACGCCAACGCGGACGGCCTGTCCCGATTCTTCCGCTTCAGCGAGGAGAACCCCCAAGTGGATGGGTAGTTCTCCCCCCCTTTCAGCTGGGGGGGGCACGTGTGAGACCGGCCTCGTGGCGTGGGCCCTCCCGACCAGCAAGTTACCCTGCAACCACGCCGAACCTCGTTGATACAGCCTTCCGGCTCCCACGGGCCAACATCCCGAGGGCCGACCAGATCCCCAACACGCATGCCCGGCCGAGGGAGAGCGAAACCCCCCCCCAAACCAGACCGAGAGGCGCCGATCCTGTCACACCTCTGGTCTCTCCCCCGAGGGAGGTTTCGATCGACCACCAGGCTCCCGGGGAGCAGGCGCCTCGCCCGCTGGGTGTCTGGAGTCCCTCCCGGACCCACCTGAACAGATCAAAGGGCCGAGCGACAGGAAACCCCGACACACCGCCCCCCAGGCACCAGACCCCTCTCCGCGAGGACCCCGGACTTCAAAGAGGAGGGGGAGTATAACAAGGGGGGCTGAAGGGACGAGAGCAGAGAAGACCTGGACTGACGAGAGCCTGCTGACCTGGTCGCGGCTCGATCGCTCCCCGAACCGAAGAACGCTACCCGAACTCTGAACCATCTGAGCCCTGCTGACGCTGTCGCGGCTCCCCGAACTCTGAACCATCTGAGCCCTGCTGACGCTGTCGCGGCTCCCCGATCTCTGAACCATCTGAGCCCTGCTGACGCTGTCGCGGCTCCCCGAACTCTGAACCATCTGAGCCCTGCTGACGCCGTCGCGGCTCCCCGAACTACGAACCTCCGGTGCCTGCTGAGTGACTCGCGGCCCGCTCCTCCAAGAGAAACGGCAGAGATTGCCGAGAGAAGCAACATCCCCTCAGCTCGAGGATTGAGAGCTGTGCGCCGGATACCTCGCAGAGACACTGATTCAAAGACTGTCCCGCTACCCCATTTCCCTCGTCACGAGATCGCTGCCACTTGTGGCATCAATTCTGCACCTGCCTTCCGGATCATAAAGATCCCTGACAACTACCGATAAAAGTCTATTGTCTCACAACAAATTACTGTGTGGTGTCCCTCTATCCGAAGAGAGAGTAAGCGCGGCGTGTGCGATCCTAGGTCCGAGACCCTTCCAGGAAGGGCCTCCCCGCTCTTGCTCGGTATAACTCTGGGAAAGGTGGGCCTCCGGGTGGTCAGGAACGCATCCGAAGCCTCCCCGGGGAACGCCTTCCAACAACCACACACACACAACCACACACACACAACCACACCCACACACAACCCCACACATCCACACACACACAACCACACACAACCACCCACACAACCACACACAACCACACACACAACACACACAACCACACACACAACCACACACACACAACCACACACACACATAACCACACACACACAACCACACACACACAACCACACACAACCACGCACACAACCACACACATAACCACACACAACCACACACACAACCACACACAACCACACGCATAACCACACACACACAACCACACACACACACAACCACACACACACACACACAACCACACACACAACCACACACACAACCACCCACATACAAAACCACACACAACCACACACACAACCACAAACAACCACAACCACACACACAACCACACACAACTACACACAACCACACACACAACCACACACAACACCACACACACTACCACACACTACACCACACACACAACCACACACAAACACAACCACACACACAAACACACACACACAACCACACACACCCACACACAAACAACCACACACACAACCACACACAACCACACCCGCACCCACAACTGCACCCACACACAACCACACACACAACCACACATCCACACACACCCACAACCACACCCGCACCCACAACTGCACCCACACACAACCACACACACAACCACACACAACCACAACCACACACACAACCACACACACCCACACACACTCAACCACACACACACACACTACCACACACAACCACACACAACCACACTCACAACCACACACACAACCACACACACAACCACACATACAACCACACACACAAACACACACAACCATACACACAACCACACACACACAACCATACACACAACCACACACACACAACCACACACACACAACCACACACATACAACCACACACAGACAACTACACACACAACCACACACACAAACACAACCACACACACAACCACACACACAACCACTCACACATACAACCACACACACTTGAAGGGTCCCAAAAAGCAAGACCTATTGGCTATGCCAATGCTTGTTCTGATATTATGTTGCCGACTTAGATGCTTTGGGCACTTTGCCACTCAGTCAGTGTCAGTGTCAAAGTGCAAGTGCTCCCTGTATAAAGTGTTATGGTAATTGGTTGTCCATAATTGGTATGTTTGCCTTACTAGTAATGTTCCTAGTAAAGTCCAATATGTGTGCCGGCACTGGTAATGCAAATGCTACAAGTGGGCCTGCAGCACTAATAGTGCCACCCACACAAGTAGCCCTAAGAAGAAGTCTCAGAGCTGCCACTGCAGTGCCTGCGCGCAGTTTGTTAACTGCCTTGTTGTCCTGGCAAGGGCACCCACTTGCCAGGCCTTACCTTCCATTTTTATGCACATCAGACACCCTTATAGTAGGCCCAAGGTATCCCCCTGGGCAGGGTGCAGTGTATGTGAAAGGAGGACATGTACTGAGGTGTGTAGCATGTCCTGACAGTGAAATACTGCCAAATTCGTTTTTTTCACTGTTGCAAGGCCATCTTGCCAATAGGACAGAATGGGGAATGCTGTGTCCCATGTTTCCAGCATATCTTCCCATAGGCATTAGATGGAGAGGTGGAGTTTAGTGTGCCTGAACTCAGAATTTAATAACACATCTTTTTGTGAAGATGTTTTTTTAATTGTGTGTTTAGAAACCACGCTTTTAGAAGTGGCTGGTTTCTTGTCTTAAACCATCCTGTGTGCTTCTGCCTGGTTGTGTATTGCCTGTCTGGGTTTGAATGTGACAGGGTCTGGGAAGTGTCCTGAACCCAGGGAGGAGTAGGTAAGACAGCAACTGGCTGGCCTGTGTTTGATGTGGGGGGAGGAGTAGCCACCTGGATGTGAAGAGGGCTGTGTTGCTGCCCCCAGAGGATGGCTCCATCTCCTGCTGAGCGTCTGGGCCCCAGACCCTGACTATCAAAGGAAGAGGGTGTGCACTGGCAGGAAGACACCCAGGTCTGGTTTTCACCGGGGTCCGAGCCCCCTGAACACAAAGACTTCAAAGGCATATAGGGGTATGAATGAAAGAGCTGAAACCCCTGAACTCAAGACTGAAATCCATACTGAAAAAGGATTGAAACTACTTCATGATCAAGAGGAACCTCTGCCAAAGAAGAACAGCTGAAGAGACTGAAGAGAAGGACTGCCCTTGCAGTGTGTTCTGGGGCTGGCCTGCAGTTTGCTGATTTGACTGAGGAGAGGACAAGGGACTTTGCTGTGTGCTGTGTCCCCCTGCTTGAGAGGACTTTGCTGTGTGCCGTGTCCTGAAGTAACTTGTCTCCAAGGGCCCGAGGATAGCTGGTCCCCTGTTGTGGAAACTCAGGAACATAAAAGTTTCCAAGTGTGTCCCCCGTGACCGCATTGCCCCCGCAGCGTGAAACATCGTCCACGCTGCTGCATTGCTGTTTGTGGCACGAGTTGTCATCGTAACTGAGGCTGTGAGTAAAGATCGCCACCGCCGGCCCGAGCCGCAACGTGCTAAAGGCTTACTTGAAACTAAGGACCGTGTCTCAGCGACGCTATGTGCGTGTGCTTTTTGCACGCCTGAGACTGCCGTGTGGTTCGTTGTGCTGTTTACGAGGTGCCTCATGACCGCATTGCCCCCGCAGCATGAAACATCGTCCACGCTGCTGCATTGCTGTTTGTGGCCCGAGCCGTCATCGTAACTGAGGCTGTGAGGAAAGATCGCCGCCGCCGGTCCAAGCCGCAACGTGCTAAAGGATTTCTTGAAGCTAAGGAACAAGGTGAAAGGGATCTTTGTTCGTCGAAAGGAATCTGCCCAAGATCGTCAACGAAGGAGAAGGCAGCGCCGTAACCCGTCCGGCTACAGCGTCGCCTAGCAACAGAGCTGCAACGTGATCGGGATCGTCCAGCAGGACGTCCGATGAGCGGCGAGAGAGAGCGAGGCAGCACACCCCCCAGGTAAGGCTTGGACTCCGGTCAGGAGCCGCAAGCGTGTGTGACCTGGGAAGGCGTGCAGGAGAAGTACAGGAGTGCTCCGATCTCTCTCCCGCTGCACCGCATTAGAAGCGCTGAGTCCCCGAGCGGCCCGTACCTACCCAGCAGTACCGAGCCGCCCCTTTAAGCTTACGACTGTTGTCTATGCTGTTGGAGCCTAGTGGTGCCCGAGTTGACCACGCAGATTGACGAACCGCATTATTCTTGCATTACGAACTGACTAATTCTTGCATTGTGATCCGCATTATTCTTGCATTACCAACTGCCTGATTCTTGCATTACGAACTGCTTGATTCTTGCATTACGAACTGCATTATTCTTGCATTACGAACTGCCTGATTCTTGCATTATGAACCACATTATTCTTGCATTACGAACTGCCTGATTCTTGCATTACGAACCGCATTATTCTTGCATTAAGGACTGTCTTCTTACTACATTACGAACTGCATAGCATTACATTAGGACTGCATTAGAGATCGTGAATTGCTCATTAATACCGCAAGAACCTACAAGGGATTGCTGGCCTAATAACCAGCAAAGCGAAATATTACGAATACGCATATGTTGGATTTCTATTGTTTGGTCTCATTGTATTCCTTTTTATAAAAACACTGCTATTTTTATTAAACCAGTGTGGTGTCCATTTGTGGTGTTATCACTGTGTTACTGAGAGTGTGGTTGCAAATACTTTACATATTGCCTTGGAGATAAGCCTGGCTGCACGTGCCAAGGTACTAGGGGGTGAGCAAGGGTTATCTAAGAGTGTATCCCTCCTTACCCTGACTAGAAGCAAGGGTCCCTATTTGGACTAAGGTACCTACCTCAGCCAACTAGAGATCCCCAGTTCTAAAGTAGCCTTTCAAACCTGTCTCAGGCCTCTGCCATTGCAGGGCCTGTGCGTGCAGTTTACTGCCGCAGTGACGTGGCACATAAAGTGGGTGCCACGTCTGTGACCCCCCTTTTGGTACAAGTCAGTTACCCCTAAGGTAGGCCCTATCTAGCCCTATGGGCAGGGTGCACTGTAGGTAAAAGGTAGGACATGTACCTTAAATGTGTGACATGTCCTGGTAGTGACAAACAGCCATTTTAGTTTCTCACTGCTGTGAGACTGCCCTCTCATAGGAATGCATTGGGGATTCCCTGATAAGTGTTTCAGTGTTAATTTCTAATATGAGAGTGGCAGCGTGGTCAAGTTTGGTATGTTTGGAATAGTGGTAATAAATGCTACGTAATGGTGTGCACAGATTTATTGTCACTATTTTAGAAATGCCACTTTTGAAAGTTGGCATTTCTGTGTGCTATGTGTCTGGGGCCAGAGCTTAACGTGACAAAGGAGGGTGTGAGCACTGTATAGAAAATCTTCAGCACCCCCCAGAACCAGTTGGGACTGGATCCCCAAGCCCTGTGTCAAGACAGAACAAAGACCTGGCTGATATAAATATTGGGGCTGTGACCCCATGTCTGTGTGCTTACTTGTACCTGTTTTGGAGCTGAAGGGTGTCAGGAGGAGCCGCCGTGGGACCCAGCTGCTAGCTCCTGGGGGTCCTTACGTGCTGGCCTGCCTGTGCCCAGCTCTGCCCGGTGTGCCCTTGGACCCAGCGTGGGGTCCCTGCTGGATTCTCCCCTCTACCAGGCGTAGACTGAGCCCCTTTGCCTTGGGGAGAACGCTGCTAGGTCCTGGTAGAGTGGACCGGCTGGATGCTGCTGGGGCCACCTGTGGCGTGAGGAGCGTCTTGTGAGCTTTGTGCCCCAAAGCGCTGGGCTGCAAATTATTTCAAGGGAATCCTGGTGTGGGGATCCCCCGTGCTGCCTGGAGGTGGAGTGGGAGCCTACCCCTCATTCGGGTGCACCGAAAGCAGCCGCCAACACGACCCGGAAGTCAGGCACCCCTGCCTGGTTGTGGGCGGGGCCACACCACGTACGGCAGACCAATCAGGGCGGACATAGCTTCCAGAAGTCAGGCACGATTGAGCCTGGAGGTGGGAGGGGCCCCTGTGTGCTGGTGGGACCCCCGTATGCCTGCATTTAGAGGCGGAGCCCCGCCGGTTCACCGGACCCCGGAAAAGAGGACCGGAGCCTCGCGGGCTCCCGGCTGAAGTCCTGCACATTGCCAGAGGAGAAGAAAGGCCCCAGTGAGTGGGGTCTGTCCGAAGCACTGGGGGTGCAGGGCCATACTAACAGCTACCCCGCCAGACCACAGGTAGCCGCAACGAAAGGGGCCTTCCTTTGTGGCCCACAATAGAAGTCCCGGTGAGGGGGGCTTGAGAGGCACTGTTGGTCCTGAGTCATCCTGCGAGAGGAGCCCCTGTGAGGGGGGCTCCCAAGGTACTTTTGGTCCCTAGAGTTTTGCACACAGCTGTACCGCCCAATCGCGGCAGCTGCAACGTTGGGGGCATTTTGGGTGGGTTACACCCTCGCACCCCTATTTTTGGTACCGGCCTGTGAGGCCTGTACCCTGCTGCCATGGCAGCTTAGAGCTCTGACTATTTGGACACAGGGCATGGCAGGGTAGTCCCAGGCGGGCCCCCGAGGAAGGCCAGTTGGCCTGTGAGCACCTGGTGTGCTGGTAGGGCACCAGGGTCTAATGTGGTGATGCATAATATGGTTTCTGCCTAATGTGATTATGCATACTGAGTTGATGGCTAATGCTTATGCCTAATACTAATATCAGTAGTTACTGGTTGTGTTATTTTCACTACTTGTGATTCTAATGGTTATGATAGTGGCCCGATTGACCCTGTCCTGAATATAAGTCCCCTGTAAAATATTGCCTAGTGCCAGGTGGCACAGTGTACATTTGTGATTATGATCTAATGTGTTTATGAGTAATACAAAGGCTATTTTTATATAACCTTGTGTGGAGTTTCCTTTGTGGTGTGCCTAGTGTTTTGCTGCTGTGTGTGTGTTGCGCAAACTCTTTACACATTGCCTCCGGGATAAGCCTGACTGCTCGTGCCAAGCTACCAAGGGGGTGAGCAGGGGTTATCTTCGGCATGTAACTCCCTTGCCCTGACTCGAGTGGTGGTTTCTGCTTGGCTTAGGCGCAAGCCCTAGCCAACCAGAAATCCAATTTCTAACACACACCAAGAAAAAATACAACATTGACTTTAAATGGAGTCGGGCACCTGTTGATGCTCAACATAAAACAATACTTTTTTATTACACCCATGTATAAACCCCTGCTCAAGAGTTCCTTTAATGATTTCCTCCAACTCTACCTTCACCGTTACCACATCCAATGTTCTTAAAGGGATTCAGGCTATCAATCTCTATAGTCAGCATGCTCCAAACAGGAGTAATTCTTGTTTGGGGTCTTGCTCCAATGTCTGTGAAGGTATTAATCCCAGACACAACAGTGGTTGTGGTAATTGTAGGGGCAACATGGGTTGCAACAATGGTAGCACTACATGGGGACACTGTCGGTGGAGGTGGGGAAGGAATCTGTGGCATTTTCTGTAGAGCGGGGAGTGGAATAGGCACTAACTGTGGATTTAGGAGTAGTACGGTGTTCATTTTGGAGATGGAAAAGTACCAGGCACTCCCCCATCGAGGAGTTACTGATAGACAGGAATGGCACCTGTATCTATGGATGGCGGGAGTCCCATAGATGGTTGATTTCCGCCTAGTTGGTTGAACTATGTTGTAGGGGGTGGGGTCGAGAAGCCAACAAGTCATCCAAAAAGTCATCACTGGAGTCACTATCCCTCCCCTCACCATTCTTTACTTCAAACTCACCTCCTGCCCCCTTGTGCTTTCTTTCTACCTGTTCTTCCACTAGTTAAGACAGGGTACATCCTAATTCCCATAATCATATCTTTCCTCCATGCTTGTTATTCTGTGTTCCACAACACTCCCATCTTACTCTTAACTGTCTTTTTGGCCTTAATATGATATTTTTCCTTCTCTTTCACATGTGCTGCCCTCTCCCATGAATTCAAGGCTTCATTTTGGACTGGTCTAGGCTGGGGCTCCATTTCATACAGCATCCACCTCAAATTCTCAATTATTCTCAGGTAGAAGGTACCATGGGGAGGAAACTACAGGGACCCTTCATTTACAGTGATCTTATTCTATTGTTTAAGCCAAATACACACCTGTAAAACAACATTGTTTGTCATGGAAAAAGCAGGCGTACCCTTGGAAGGGTCCTCTTCACCTTCACGGACAAATATTCTCACATCATCACTAAATAAAGCCATTCATTTCTTGAAATTTTTCATTTTTACTCAGTAACAAAGCACAATTTCAATGAACGTGACTTGAAATAACAGGCATTCTCAACAAATCACAAAACTGCACGCAACAACACTAACACCCAATCTCTGCACGATGCCACAAAATTGTCCAGTTCAGTGCGGCACTCTCAGAGTTAACGACCAATACCAACACGACACCTATGACGCAACTTACATTAGCTCTCACTCACAGCAATTCAACTTCTCCCAACAGCAAAATATTCTGTGCAGGTGCTGAAAATCATCACCAATTAATTACAACAAACATTGACCTTCACACTGTAAGCTAACAAATAAACAATTTTTAATGAGAACACGGTGTCTCTGGTGCCTGGAATAGAAAGAAAGTTATGTACATCAAACAAAATACACTGTTGACTTAAAAGGGAGTCAATCAATCAATCAATCAATCAGGGTATTTATAGAGCGTGCTACTCACCCGTGAGGGTCTCAAGGCGCTGAAGGGAGGGGGGGAGCCGCTACTGCTCGAATAGCCAGGTCTTGAGGTGTTTCCTGAAGGTAAGATGGTCCTGGGTCAGTCGTAGGTGTGCGGGGAGGGAGTTCCAAGTTTTGGCTGCCAGGTAGGAGAACGATCTTCCTCCGGTGGTGGTTCTGCGGATCCGAGGGACGGTGGCGAGAGCGAGGCTGGCGGAGCGGAGCTGGCGTGTGGGGGTGTAGAACGAGAGGCGGCTGTTGAGGTATTCGGGGCCCATGTCGTGGAGTGCTTCGTGTGCGTGGGTGAGGAGCCTGAAAGTGATCCTCTTGCTGACGGGGAGCCAGTGCAGGTTTCTCAGGTGGGCGGATATGTGGCTGTGGCGAGGGATGTCGAGGATGAGTCGTGCGGAGGTGTTCTGTATGCGTTGGAGTCGTTTTTGAAGTTTGGCAGTGGTTCCTGCGTAAAGGGCGTTTCCGTAGTCAAGTCGGCTGGTGACGAGGGCCTGGGTGACGGTCTTCCTGGTTTCGGTGGAGATCCACCTGAAGATTTTTCGGAGCATGCGCAGGGTGTTGAACCAAGAGGACGAGACGGCATTGACTTGCTTGGTCATCGTGAGCGAGGAGTCCAGGATGAATCCCAGGTTGCGTGCGTGGTCTGATGGTGTTGGCGCGGAGCCCAGCGCTGTGGGCCACCAGGAGTCGTCCCAGGCGGATGGGGATTGTCTGAGGATGAGGACCTCCGTCTTGTCTGAATTCAGCTTCAGGCGGCTGAGTTTCATCCATTCTGCGACGTCCTTCATTCCTTCCTGGAGGTTGGTTTTGGCGGTGGCTGGGTCTTTGGTGAGGGAGAGTATCAGCTGGGTGTCGTCAGCATAGGAGATCATGTTGATGTTGTGTTTGCGTGTGATGGCGGCGAGGGGGCTCATGTAGATATTGAAGAGGGTTGAACTGAGCGAGGAGCCTTGGGGTACGCCGCAGATGATCTCGGTGGCCGCTGAGCGGAAGGGAGGGAGGCGGACTCTCTGGGTTCTGTCGGAGAGGAACAAGGAGATCCAGTCCAGGTCCTTTCCTTGGATCCCAGTGTTGAAGAGGCGGGTTGTTAGGGTGCGATGGCATACGGTATCGAAGGCTGCCGAGAGGTCTAGGAGGATGAGAGCGGTAGTTTCCCCGTTGTCCATCAGGGTCCTGATGTCGTCGGTGGCTGCGATGAGGGAGGTCTCGGTGCTGTGGTTGGCTCGGAATCCAGACTGGGATGGGTCGAGCGAGTTGTTTGCCTCGAGGAAAGCGGTCAGCTGTTTGTTGACAGTCTTCTTGATGACATTAGCCGGGAAGGGAAGAAGAGAGATGGGGCGGAAGTTCTTGAGGTCTTTGGGGTACGCTGTGGGTTTCTTCAGAAGGGTGTTGATTTCTGCGTGCTTCCAACTCTCAGGGAAGGTGGCGGACGTGAAGGAGTTGTTTATGATGTTCCTGAGATGGGGTGCGATGATGGTGTCGGCTTTGTTGAAGATGTGATGGGGGCATGGGTCAGAGGGGGAGCCGGAGTGGATGGAGTTCATGGCGTTGGTGGTGTCTTCAATGCTGATGGGGGTCCAGGTGCTGAGGGTGGTTGTCGGGGTCATTGATTCGATGACTGGAGGCGTAGTCTGGGTCCTGAAGCTGTTGTGTATGTCTGCGATCTTGCGGTGGAAGTACGTGGCGAGGGAGTTGCAGAGGTCTTGTGACGGTGTGATGTCGTTGTTGCTGGCGCTGGGGTTGGAGAGCTCTTTGACGATGCTGAAGAGTTCCTTGCTGTTGTGGGTGTTGTTGTCTAGCCGCTCTTTGAATGATGACCTTTTGGTGGAGCAGATCAGCTGGTGGTGTCCGCGGGTGGCGTTCTTGAGGGCTGCCATGTTTTCTGTTGTCCGTTCGTGGCGCCAGGTTTTTTCGAGGGTTCGGCAGGATTTCTTTGATTCTTTGAGGGCGTCTGTGAACCATGAGGTTTTCCTGTTGCCGGTATTGCCTGGGGGGTTCTTCAGGGGGCGATGTCGTCGGCGCAGTGGGTGATCCACTGTGTGAGGTTGTGGGCTGCGTTGTTGGTGTCAGCGGTGTCGGCTGGCGGGTTCTGGCTCAGCGATGAGAGGACCTGGCCTGTGGTGATTTTGCTCCAGCATCTGCGGGGGATCTGTTGCGTGCAGTGGTGGGATGTATTCTTTTTGAAGGTGAAGTGGATGCATCTGTGGTCGGTCCAGTGTAGTCCGGTGGAGTGGCTGAAGGAGACGTGGTTGCTGGCGGAGAAGATGGGGTCTAGCGTGTGGCCCGCCAGATGGGTGGGGGTGTTCACCAGTTGCTTGAGTCCGAGGTTGTCGAGGTTGTCGAGCAGGGTGGTGGTGTTGTTGTCGCTGTTTTTATCCAGGTGGAAGTTCAGATCCCCTAGGAGGATGTATTCTGGTGAGGCTAGGACGTGCGGGCTGATGAAGTCGGCGATGGTTTCGCTGAATTGTGTGCGCGGGCCCGGAGGTCTGTAGATGAGCGTTCCTCTAAGGGTGGTCTTGGGGTCGGTGTGAATCTGGAAGTGCAGGTGTTCGGCTTCGGAGAGTGTGTCTTCGGTGGTGGTCGTGATGTTGATGATGTTCCTGTGGACGATGGCGATCCCTCCTCCGGTTCGGTTGACGCGGTCTTTCCGGGTGATCTTGTAGCCGTCCGGGATGGCTATGGCGATGTCTGGGCCGATGAGGCGTTCATCCAGGTTTCCGTGAGGAAGGCGACGTCTGGTGTTGTGGTGTCGAGGAGGTCCCAGAGATCGATGGCGTGCTTGTGGACGGAGCGTGTGTTGATGAGGATGCACTTGAGGTAGTTGTTGTTGATGTTGGGTTTGGTGGGCTGTCTACAGTTTCGGAGGCAGGTGAATCTGCATGCTTGACAGGTGAAGGGTCCGTGGGTTCGCTTCGGGGTGGCTCGGTAGCAGGCGGGTGTTCGTCCGGTGTTGAGTGCGTTGAGGGCGGCGGAGTCGTAGCTCAGCCGGGTACCCTGGCGGGGGCCAGGGGTTCTGGCGCTAGGCGCGGTCCAGGCGCGGACGGGCACAGACGGGCTTGCCTTAGGCGCGCCCGCTGTGCGTGTCCGCTGCGCGGCCTCCATATGAGGGGCTGTGGGAGGGAGGAGCAGCTGGGAGGCGGGAGCGGGGTGGCGAATGGGACAGCGGGGGGCGGGGCCGCAGGGACGCTGCAGCGGGAAATGGCACAGGAGGAAGGCGGGGGAAGGGCACAGACGGAAAACAGTGGTGGTACAAGCGCAAGTCAGGCAACAATGAAGGGGTACAGAAGGAAAAAAATGGGGCAAGGGGCACAGAGCAAAACGAAAACGAAAACAGGCAACAGTGAAGGGGTACAGAAGGCAAAAACGGGGCAAGGGGCACAGAGCAAAACGAAAACGAAAACAGGCAACAGTGAAGGGGTACAGAAGGCAAAAACGGGGCAAGGGGCACAGAGCAAAATGAAAACGAAAACAGGCAACAGTGAAGGGGTACAGAAGGCAAAAGCGGGGCAAGGGGCACAGAGCAAACCGAAAACGAAAACAGGCAACAATGAAGGGGAGCAGAGGCAACAGGGGGGCACAGAAGGAAGAAACGGCGGAAATGCGGAGGAACAGGCAACAGGTGTGAGGGGCACAGGAGGTAAAACAGGGCAAGGTGCACAGAGGAAGAACGGCGGGAAGAAGGTGGTGGAAAACCGAGTGACAAGACAGACTGTGCGTGAGGACCAAGGGGGGCTCACGTATCAGCAGGCAGGCAGCAGGAGCAGGCGACAGCGGGGGCAGGCGTCACAGGAGGTCCGTGTGGCAGCTGGGGGGGCGAACTACCTGAGGCAGGGTCAAAGGTCGCTCCCTTCACCGCTGCACGGCCTCCATATGAGGGGCTGTGGGAGGGAGGAGCAGCTGGGAGGCGGGAGCGGGGTGGCGAATGGGACAGCGGGGGCGGGGCCGCAGGGACGCAGCGGCGGGAAATGGCACAGGAGGAAGGCGGGGGGAAGGGCACAGACGGAAAACAGCGGTGGTACAAGCGCAAGTCAGGCAACAATGAAGGGGTACAGAAGGAAAAAAACGGGGCAAGGGGCACAGAGCAAAACGAAAACGAAAACAGGCAACAGTGAAGGGGTACAGAAGGCAAAAGCGGGGCAAGGGGCACAGAGCAAAACGAAAACGAAAACAGGCAACAGTGAAGGGGTACAGAAGGCAAAAATGGGGCAAGGGGCACAGAGCAAAACGAAAACGAAAACAGGCAACAGTGAAGGGGTACAGAAGGCAAAAGCAGGGCAAGGGGCACAGAGCAAAACGAAAACAGGCAACAATGAAGGGGAGCAGAGGCAACAGGAGGGCACAGAAGGAAGAAACAGAGGAAATGCAGAGGAACAGGCAACAGGTGTGAGGGGCACAGGAGGTAAAACGGGGCAAGGTGCACAGAGGAAGAACGGCGGGAAGAAGGCGGTGGAAAACCAAGTGACAAGACAGACAGTGCATGAGGACCAAGGGGGGCTCACGTATCAGCAGGCAGGCGGCAAAAGCAGGCGACAGCGGGGGCAGGTGTCACAGGAGGTCTGTGTGGCGGCTGGGGGGGACCTACCCGAGGCAGGGTCAAAGGGTCAAGAGTCAAGCACCTAGGCCCACTCATGTCAATGTTAAGATGCATATATCCCAAATATAGCAAAATCTAAAACATATAAATCTCTTGTTTTTATTAAATCTAAGTATAAAATAATGTATGCACACATATAAGTAATGGTTAAGTATGTTGCAAATTAACATATTTTAAGCATAAATAAATGATGACTTTGCGTCATCCGTTTTAACCTTATTTCAGCATCATTATTAATGTGTTCTTGTATAGTGCGAAGCTACTCGTAGGGTTTCCCAGCGTTTAGGTGGCAGGCTAAACAGCTTAAGGAGTGATGCTAGATCTAGCTATTTGGGAGATTTTTTTTTAATAGTAGTGTTTAAAGTATTAGATATTAAGATTACACTAACATAAGCTAGCTTTATGCTTTCTTCTGTTTTGAATGTGACGCTATAATACACAACATGATCACTACCACTTTTGGTTTCCTTGCTGTAATAAAGAATTGAGAGCTTGTTCTGCTTGGGTTTTCGGATCAGATAGAACCCGCTCATCAGAGCCTCACTAACCCAGCCAGAACATTACCCCCTCCCTAGAACCTATTTGCGATAGTGCAACCACATATATCTACCACCTAAGGACAGGGAATTCCTACTATACATACCAAGACCTCTTATAATCGGCGGCCTCGCGATCCCATACGGATCCAGACCTCTCTGCCCATAAGACAGTATCACAAGTGGCGGCCTCGCGATCCCACACGAATCCAGACCTCCCTGCCCATACGACAGTATCACAAGTGGCGGCCTCGCGATCCTACACGAATCCAGACCTCTCTACCCAGACGGCAGTCTCAGCACAATCGGCGGCCTCGCGATCCCCTACGAATCCAGACCTCTCTGCCCATACGACAGTATCACAAGTGGCGGCCTCGCGATCCCACACGAATCCAGACCTCTCTACCCAGACGGCAGTCTCAGCACAAGTGGCGGCCTCGCGATTCCATACGAATCCAGACCTCTCTGCCCATACGACAGTATCACAAGTGGCGGCCTCGTGATCCCACACGAATCCAGACCTCTCTACCCAGACGGCAGTCTCAGCACAAGTGGCGGCCTCGCGATCCCCTACGAATCCAGACCTCTCTGCCCATACGACAGTATCACAAGTGGCGGCCTCGCGATCCCACACGAATCCAGACCTCTCTACCCAGACGGCAGTCTCAGCACAAGTGGCGGCCTCGCAATTCCATACGAATCCAGACCTCTCTACCTAGACGGCAGTCTCATACGACAGTTCATCCTATGATCACCATAACATACAACAAGGGAATCAGTCTCACTATTCATCAGATCACACAAGGATTGCCAGTTCGAGCATAGCCTGTTCTCAGGTTCGAGGGGCTCCTCTTTCCCTTATTCAGTTACCACTTACCTGATCAGGGTTAACATCTGTTCATGTAGCCGCAGCTGACTAGAAGAATAGGCTACCCTCTCATACAAGAACACGCAGCACATGTTGGTTCACTACAAACTGGGTACTTTATTACTCATTACATACACAATCACATAACATTACGATATAACACATAACCTGCAAAGAAAAGTGAAAGATTAAGTTGTACACTCTAATAAGAAAGGGTCGACATCACCTTAGTAGTATGTAGCCTGCACTCAGTGGTCATCTAGGTTCCCTTCTCGTCTGTGCCTCGGCTCACCTGGAATCACCCTTCTCCGAGTCACTGGGACCTCTTCCTTATCGGCTACTCTCTCCTCTCTGGCTATTCTGCTAGGAAAGCATCTGTCTCTCGGTTCTTCTCCGCCTTCAAGATGGCGTCTGTCTTCCCTGGAATAAGTAGTAGCTTTTCTGCTAACGGCTAGATGCCGCCTACGGACTGAACATGTAACTGCCTCAGACTTTCACTAATATAGAGGTGCGTTTCCTCATGGAAAATTCCGGCCTGTAACCTGCCGCCCACCAAATTCTTGTACCTCCCCGTACCAAGGACACGTTCCCAGCCGGCCGGCCTGATGTAGTGTCTTCGGCATGAAGAAAAATACAATCCTTCGATAAGGGCCGGCCTGAACCGGTTCTCTCCAAGCGAATAACACCTCATAACTAAAACATTACATTTGACCTAGAAGCATCCCAAGCTGCCGGAGCAGAAAGAAAGATGGAGTCTCTCCCGTTTGAGGCCTACCAGGCCTGAATTCAGCACAGCTCCATGAAATACCCTCACTACAGGACAGATTATCCCTAATACTAACGAATCTATCCCCTAGGCTATGTGTGCAAGCCCTGATCTATGGGGAAGAGCACAGAATCATGTCGAAGTGCCTAGTAAATAGGCTCCATTCACTACTCTAACCCTTAGACTTGAATGATAAGAGACTGAAGTCACATTCCATTATTGTTCCTCACAAGAAGGCCGGGAAAATCGAGCAGAACATTTCACCCTTGACTTCAGTCTATTATACATTCATTAAACAGAACTAATATCTGTGGAAGAATAATATGAAACAAGACTAACTGATCTATGTCTAGTACCAGGTGTGCAGAATTGAAGTAGTGAAGGAATACACTGAATAAAGCAACAGATAGAAAT
This sequence comes from Triturus cristatus, assembly GCF_964204655.1. NCBI lineage: Eukaryota > Metazoa > Chordata > Amphibia > Caudata > Salamandridae > Triturus > Triturus cristatus. The sequence goes on along the minus strand of NC_140580.1, from coordinate 137,318,227 downwards.
CAAAATGCCGATAGTAATCAGAATACCTCCTAATATCTGACGTAACATATGCAAATTAGGTAACCAATTAAAGAGCCAGTCAAACCAGCCCTGGTCAATGTGTTTTCTAACTTCTTCTGTCAAGTCATGTAGTTTATCAATGTGAGCTTGAATGGATTTTGTATGATCCGACAAGTTAAAACAACAAAGACCCTCAAAATCAGAACAATCGTGTCCATGTTTAAGCAAAAGATAATCAATGGCCGCTCGATTTTGCAAGATAGCCCTTCGTTCACCCTGGGCGTCTAATAGCATGTCAGACAGGACTGTAGAAGTATGATTGATGGATTTTACCATCCAGCAGGCCATTTTCCCAATAGATTTGGCATTATAAACTGCCAAAGCAGGAACACCAACAATTGAAATAGCCAGGCTAAGGTATTCAGACTTGGAATATAAATGCAAAGATGAGTCACAATCCTCCTGTAACCTCACTGTATCTCGAATCACACGAGAGTTGGCATTCGGATGTGATGAAAACATGAGCAAGCTCAGTCTAGTAATGGCACAAGGGCCTCCAGAAATATTTGCGGGTATATATGGCCAGGAAGTATTACCACATGAGAAAAGCCATCCGGCAGGCAGTAACATCGTGCGATAGTGACTGGGGGTAACTACCATACTCTTGCAAGTCATGTTATTCTGAACAGAAGTACATGTTTTCGGTGTCCTTTGAAGGCACAAAGTTCGTTCATGAGCGGTGAATGAAGTGGCACCTTTCAATCTTAAACGCATACATTCAGAAATCACCCTAGGATCACAAGTAAGGAAAAAACATAAATCACCCTGTGTGATATTATAGGTAACTATTTGGGACTGGATGGGCGGTATCGGGTCTGACAGTACAGTACACAAGGGGCAATACTCATGGGCAGCGAAATCGCCCAGAAGAACATTGGGGCGAGCATTTGATATATTAAAAATATGAGTCAAAGTCTCCAATGAAGCAGGGACAGCAACTAAACAAGTCGCCAGAATGTCCGTCACCGATCTCATCGGTGTCAAGCAGAAATGAGGGGCTTTAGTCACTTGCTTGGCCAATGTAATCCAAAAGTTCGACGACGAATCCCACGCAGCGAAGGAACGCGACACTCGGGTTCTCAACTCAGCCCGGGTTGATGGGATCCCTCCTCTCTCGTCGTACCAGCCCAAAAGGAGTCCAACACCGACACATCCTGCAGCAACAGTCCAAAGAATGATCTGAAAGAGAATCAAATACAGGCATTATTCATTCTCGTAAGTAACATTTGTCAGCCGGGACTGCTTCCCAGCTATCTTTCCCTGGTCTCATAACTAAAATGGTGTTGTCTTGACCGGTTGCAATGACTTCTGCTTGTTCAGGGGGATTCTTAGGCGACTGCACCCAAACTCTGGCCCCAGGATTATCTGTGGAGCCAAAACCTTTCTGGCCTCGTACAGTTAGCAACGTTGGGGCAGTGCCTTTTGTCATCTCACCACTGAAGACAGGCATTATTAGCAATTGAGCCACTCGGTCAGTTTGATGTATCAGTAAGTCAACCTCACTGCTATTCAGCAGGAGCACCTTAATCTCTCCCTGATAATCACTATCAATGATTCCTCCAAGCACCTGAATGCCTTTTACAGCCAGCCCCGATCTAGGGGCGATTAATCCGAAATTTCCAGTTGGTATATGAACACCAACACAAGTTTCAATGATGACTCGATCCTTACTTTTTATAACGGTGTCATCCATGGCATGCAAGTCTAAACCTGCCGACCCTGGAGTCGCTCTACATGGAGCCAAAGCTCCGGGAGTAATCTCCCAGTACATCACAGTCTCTCTGATCTCATTGGGCTTAGCATCAACATTCGGAGGAAACAAACGCATAGGTGGGGATTCAGCATTTAGAAAAGGACGGTTATTCAAAATCAATAGCGCTTGAGGCAAAAAGTCTCGCCAATTCTTATACTTGTCATCTGTTAATTTGCGCAATTGGTCTTTCAGCAGGCCATTCAACCTCTCCACAAGACCCGAGGCCTGTGGATAATATGGTATATGAAACACCCATTCAATATTGCTTTCCACACAGAATTCCTGTACCAATCTTCCACGAAAATGGGATGCATTATCAGATTGAATTTGGAATGGCACACCATAATACATCATAATCAATTCCACTGTTTTAATAGTATTCAATTGGGTAGCTTGCTTACAGGGAAGGGCCACCAACAGGCCACTGTATGTATCAACAATAGTGCAAACATATTGACAATTCCTACTCATAGGAAGTGGACCAATGTAATCAATCTGCCAAATTTGAGCGGGCAATTTCCCGCGATGTAAATGACCTTTAACAATTTGGGGCACTTTGCGCTGCCTGATATGCTGACAAATGGGACAATGTAGAATAACATTTTTAATTAAATCTAGGGGAATATAAATTCCTCGATCAGCAGCCCACCTGCTAGTGGCTTTCTCTCCAAAGTGTCCTGCTTTCTGGTGGGCCCATTTCGCCAATCCCGCAATATCAGAATCTTGCCTGTCCACCACTGCCTCAGCAATTTTAGATTTCTCATCTGCAATGTTATGAAAGAATTTGTCAAGAGAGTCTATCGGGGTATGAGCATCCACATGGAAGATTGTAACAGTACTCTGTGGGAGCATTTCCCAAATCTCCTGCCATAATTCTGTTCCCCACAGTTCTTTTGAATGGATTTTCCAACTATGGGAATGCCAAGTCGGTAACCAAACTGCCAGTCCATTGGCAGTAGACCAAGAATCGGTAAAAATATGACATGTGCCAGGTAACTCTTGTTTCAGAACTTGATAAACAGCATAGAGTTCAGCAAATTGACTGCTCTTACCCTCACCAGTTGTACTCAGCAATTTTTGTGTGATCGGATTATAGGACACTGCCTTCCAATGCCGTTTCGTCCCTATGAACCTTGCTGAACCATCCGTAAACCAGACATGGTTTCTGTCCTCTGCGGACAAATCATCATAAGGTTTACCCCACTTAACAGGAGACTCCTGTACTAAAGGTACGGAACATTCACTCTCAGTCTCGGTCGATGGCGCCCGCGCCATCTGCTCATGCAAAGATGCAACTCCTTTTTGTCCCACACGTGCCCTGTCTTGTATATACCATTTCCATTTAATCACACTCGCCTCTTGAGCGTGTCCAATTCGGTGAGTTTTCGGCAAACTCATAACCCACTGCATGATAGGAATTTCAGGTCGCAAAACTATATCATGTCCCAGAGTCAATTGCTCGGTATCCACCAGAGCCCAATAACATGCAAGTAACTGTTTCTCAAAAGGTGTATAACGCTCACCAGCATCAGGTAACTTTTTAGTCCAGAAACCTAACGGTACTCTACTCTTGCCTTGTTTCTTCCACAAACTCCAATTCGCATAAAGGCCTTGTACAGACACATTCAAATCCACATCACCATCACATACAGGCCATAAATCCAGAGCATGCTGAATGGCTTCTTTTGCCAGACTAAACGCATCTTGCTGTGGTTTACCCCATTCAAATGCATTCTTTTTACGAGTGACCTGGTACAAAGGGGCCAATATTTGACTCAAATGAGGAATATGCTGGCGCCAAAAACCAAACAAACCAATGAAGCTTTGGGCTTCTTTCCTATTTCTCGGAACTGCAAAATCAAGAATTTTCTGTTTAACCTGAGGGATCACTTCTCGGTGCCCTTCATGCCAATTAATACCCAAAAATTTCACAGCCTGGGACGGACCTTGTAATTTATCCGGGTTGATTTCCCAACCTTTCTCACGCAAGCACTCAATGACTCTATCCAATTGGGTCTGAACTTCCTCTTGTGATTCGCCTTGGATCAAAATATCATCAATATAGTGACATATCTGAATTTGCGGATGAACCGGTACCTCAGCCAGATGCTCTGCCACCAGCCGGTGACATATCGTAGGACTATGCACATAGCCCTGGGGAAGACTTCTAAACGTCATCTGACGCCCGTTCCACGTAAAACTGAATTGTTCTTGACACTCAGGGGCAATCGGAATCGAAAAGAAAGCATTAGCAATATCAATGGACGCATACCATGTACCTGGATGTTTTTGGATTCTTTCAATTAGGGTAATAACATCCGGTACTGCAACAGTCAAAGAGGGTGTGTGTCTATTCAATTCTCGATAATCAACAGTCATGCGCCAAGAATTATCACTCTTACGTACAGGCCAAACAGGATTATTCCAAGCAGAAGTAACTGGGGTTATAACTCCTGCATCCACCAACTCCTGAATAGTGGTACTAATCTCTTCATGACCACCTGGAATACGATACTGCTTCTGACGAACCACTTTTGTCGCCTGGGGAACTTTTATGGGGGGCATTCTTAAACGACCAACCCGTACAGGCCTGGACGATATATAATGTTTAGTTCCAAATTGGTAACATCCATCATCTAAGTGCAAAGTCATTCCTTTCAAAATATCAATTCCAATTATGAATTCTAAGAGTGGCACCACTAATACAGAGTATTCTTTTCTAGGAATTCTACCTATTCTCATTTCAAGTAAGGTTTGAACTGCGGGAGTTTCCTTTCCACCTAATCCGGTAATTGTAAAAGGCTGACCTTTAAACTTCTTTGATTTTCCATGAATAAGAGTGGCCTCCGCTCCTGTATCTACCAATGCTCGGGCCCTTTGGATATTACGATGTCTCCAATAAATATCAATATCTACATAGGGTCTATTATCTCTGTGAGCCCATCTGTGTACTGGAGCTTGACCTATTTCCTAGTCCTTTTTACTGTGTTCTGTGTACCAGGATAAATCAGGATAAAGACTCTCACGTTTCCCAGGTATCGATACCTCCTGTTCATATCCATCTCCATTACGAAATGGATTACTGTTCTCTGCATTGTACTGCGGGTTTCGATCGGCCAATATGTGTCGATCCTCTCTCCTTCTCAACTCAGGGGATTGATCCCTATCATCTCTACGTCTGTTGTTAACATAATCATCTCTCCCCCTCTCTCTTTCCCCCTCTCTCTCCCTGTCTCTCACACGACGGGGGGACAAATCACGTACATAACGTCGATCATCACGACGATCAGAGCGCCCACGGCGGTCGTCATCACCGCTACCGTCAGAAAAACCACGATCACACTCAGTTGTCCAAACACGCCGGGCACCCTCCTTTCGATCCAAGCCACGTTTGCGAAACATTTCCCACAAACGAGAAGTAGTCTCACCATCAATGTCCTCCTTCCGCACACCATCGGCCATAAGACCAAAAAACATATCACGTCTAGTAAGTTTATTGTCACCAGGAGTACGAGTGTCAGGCCGGGACTGCCGTTCAGGTTTAAACCACTCACCCAACTCACCGAGTTGGCGTACCGATTCCAGCACCACAGATAACATTTTACCAGTCTGATTAATCAATAAAGTCATCATGACCTGCTTATAAGCAACAGGGGAAGAACGAATAATACGATTCCGCACAGAAGATGTCAAGAAACCATCAAGCAACCTGTCAGCAGTATTCAGAAAAATCGCCGTTTTCATCACCTCCTCTTTGAGACGTTGTGCAGCATCGCGCAAAGTATACCACGGTTTGTCATTCACAGGCCAGTCAGACTCAGTAGGATATTTTTGATTACAACCCTCAGTCGCCAATTGAAGCAAAGAAATTTGACCACCAGCATTAAAGTTACGAAAATGATCCTGTACAGTAGAATCCGAACTCAAGGAACAAAACTTCAAACAATCGCCAGCATCCAACATAATGCCAGCAGCGCCCAGTTCATAAAGGCGCACCATCCATGTGAGTAAGGTCTCACCAGCTCGCTGCCGAAATCGCTGCAAAATATCACTAATTTCTTGTTGAGTAAAATCCTCCAAAGAGTCTAAAGCAATACCATTCGGAGCACCGGGAGCCTGCTGCACCTTCCGCCGAAAAACTGGATGCACCGAGACCGCGGGACGAGCATCACAAGGAGCTCGACCAGTACACGTAGAGGAACAATCAGTGGAAGAAGCATCGACCCCGCTCGAAGGACGAGCGCAATCACGGGGTGCACCATCAGAGGCGCAAGAAGCAGACTTACAATCACGGCCGGAGCGAGAGGACTCGCGCCTGGCAGACTCCTCACCCGAGGAAGGAGAATCACTCGAGTTCCAGATATTACCATCCCATTCATCAGGATTCCAATCCAGTCCGGCTTTCGCCACGACCAGACGCACCTTTCGCGTCGAAACCCGACCACGCCGATTCTTGTATTTATAACGAGCAATTTGCACAGCCGCCCTTTCGGCAATAGTTTGGTACGTATCAAGTTTGTCAGCAAGCAACTTATTTTGACACCGCAACAAATTATGAGCATTCTGAATCTCAACAAAGTTCGCTTCCAAATCCTTATGCAAGTTCTGTAACTTCAACAACCTCTCATGCAGAATCCTGTACGCAGACAGAACAATCCAACCTCTGCGCCCCAAAACGGGAAGCTCATCACCCTTAGATACCGGCGCCTTCTGTAAACAAGTAATCACATTAGCCGGCTCCGCCAGCTCCAAAAAAGAATTCAAATTCTCACTCAAACCAGTAGAATCAGCCCACTCACGGGCTAAGGCTTCATAAGGCGTTGAATCCCAACCGGGAATATCAACGGGCAACTTAAAAGTAGATTTCGACTTTCTAGAAAACATCTCGGAAAAGAAAGAAAAAGAGAAAAAGAGAAAGAAGAAAGAGAAAAGAAAACTACACACAGGTATATATAAATAATATACAAACAAAACCACGCACGCGCCGAAAGCAAACACGATACAACCACAACGCACACAGGTTTCGTAAACGGTTCGTGACGCCAAATGTTCTGCTTGGGTTTTCGGATCAGATAGAACCCGCTCATCAGAGCCTCACTAACCCAGCCAGAACATTACCCCCTCCCTAGAACCTATTTGCGATAGTGCAACCACATATATCTACCACCTAAGGACAGGGAATTCCTACTATACATACCAAGACCTCTTATAATCGGCGGCCTCGCGATCCCATAAGGATCCAGACCTCTCTGCCCATACGACAGTATCACAAGTGGCGGCCTCGCGATCCCACACGAATCCAGACCTCTCTGCCCATACGACAGTATCACAAGTGGCGGCCTCGCGATCCTACACGAATCCAGACCTCTCTACCCAGACCGCAGTCTCAGCACAATCGGCGGCCTCGCGATCCCACACGAATCCAGACCTCTCTACCCAGACGGCAGTCTCAGCACAAGTGGCGGCCTCGCGATTCCATACGAATCCAGACCTCTCTGCCCATACGACAGTATCACAAGTGGCGGCCTCGCGATCCCACACGAATCCAGACCTCTCTACCCAGACGGCAGTCTCAGCACAAGTGGCGGCCTCGCAATCCCCTACGAATCCAGACCTCTCTGCCCATACGACAGTATCACAAGTGGCGGCCTCGCGATCCCACACGAATCCAGACCTCTCTACCTAGACGGCAGTCTCATACGACAGTTCATCCTATGATCACCATAACATACAACAAGGGAATCAGTCTCACTATTCATCAGATCACACAAGGATTGCCAGTTCGAGCATAGCCTGTTCTCAGGTTCGAGGGGCTCCTCTTTCCCTTATTCAGTTACCACTTACCTGATCAGGGTTAACATCTGTTCATGTAGCCGCAGCTGACTAGAATAATAGGCTACCCTCTCATACAAGAACACGCAGCACATGTTGGTTCACTACAAACTGGGTACTTTATTACTCATTACATACACAATCACATAACATTACGATATAACACATAACCTGCAAAGAAAAGTGAAAGATTAAGTTGTACACTCTAATAAGAAAGGGTCGACATCACCTTAGTAGTATGTAGCCTGCACTCAGTGGTCATCTAGGTTCCCTTCTCGTCTGTGCCTCGGCTCGCCTGGAATCACCCTTCTCCGAGTCACTGGGACCTCTTCCTTATCGGCTACTCTCTCCTCTCCGTCTATTCTGCTAGGAAAGCATCTGTCTCTCGGTTCTTCTCCGCCTTCAAGATGGCGTCTGTCTTCCCTGGAATAAGTAGTAGCTTTTCTGCTAACGGCTAGATGCCGCCTACGGACTGAACATGTAACTGCCTCAGACTTTCACTAATATAGAGGTGCGTTTCCTCATGGAAAATTCCGGCCTGTAACCTGCCGCCCACCAAATTCTTGTACCTCCCCGTACCAAGGACACGTTCCCAGCCGGCCGGCCTGATGTAGTGTCTTCGGCATGAAGAAAAATACAATCCTTCGATAAGGGCCGGCCTGAACCGGTTCTCTCCAAGCGAATAACACCTCATAACTAAAACATTACATTTGACCTAGAAGCATCCCAAGCTGCCGGAGCAGAAAGAAAGATGGAGTCTCTCCCGTTTGAGGCCTACCAGGCCTGAATTCAGCACAGCTCCATGAAATACCCTCACTACAGGACAGATTATCCCTAATACTAACGAATCTATCCCCTAGGCTATGTGTGCAAGCCCTGATCTATGGGGAAGAGCACAGAATCATGTCGAAGTGCCTAGTAAATAGGCTCCATTCACTACTCTAACCCTTAGACTTGAATGATAAGAGACTGAAGTCACATTCCATTATTGTTCCTCACAAGAAGGCCGGGAAAATCGAGCAGAACAGAGCTTTATACGGAAAGGCTGAGACTTCCCCAGTAACACTGAATGTGATGTACCTATTCAAGGACAACCTGGCTGTCCTAGGCTGCATTACATACTATGCATCAACTCATGCCACCTGAATAGACTCTGGGAACCTCTGATTCTCATGTAATAGTATTATGAGAGAATCTTAAAATGTATTGTGTTGTCAAATGTTTCTTCTTTCTTGTTCCCCAATGGCGCACAACCTGAGAACCATATACTTGTGTAATGAATGTAAGAAATCCTTTGTCTAAAGTCCTCTAAAAGGATCTGCTTTCCTGTTTGCAGCCCAACTTTTTCCTTTTCTCAGAAGGTGAATCTATGCTGTATTTTCTGCTGAACTTTACGGAGTTCTTTGTACTCATTATTTATATGCTAACCTGATTGATGGTCCAGCCATGCATTTCTGTACTTATATTTTTTTGTACTTTTTCTAACTTTAGCCCTTGTCTTTTATTCCTATTGAGAATGTCTACTGCTTCATGCTGATGCACAGAATTTATGAAATAGAGACAGGTCCGTTGGGGAGCACCGAAGTCTGTTAAGGGAGACTACACTACTCCTGGTCCGTGTATTTGGAGCACAATCTGAGATACCAGTTTGCGCACCAACACTATAACGTAACTTTAACCTTTCGTTTGATCAGAGAGAGAGAGAGTGTATTTTTACTTTATTTTTACAACAGATTGAAGAACCTATTACAGATCCCATATACATACCAACAGACCTGATTCACACACACAATTAATTGTAAGCCCAAATGGCTTTATTTTAAGTTTCTTCTAAAATCTCCTCTTCAATGTAACTCAATACGGAGAATCAATATCCCTGATTGTTTTGGTTTTTATTTTTTGCAAAATCTTCCTCTTGCCTGGTTCAAAATGTTGGCACGCATGCATATGTTCTATTTTTTCCTGATGAGCAAATAAACATCTTCATTAGAAAAGTATGGCTTCCATTCCAAAATGGTCGCCGAAGGTAATGAAAGTGCCTATAAAACAAAAAGGAGCGTTTTAAAACAAAGGTAAATTAGATAATTTTCAGAATTAAATCACGGACTAGGTGGGAGATCTAAACATGATCCCATGTTGTTAAAAATTGTTCATTTCGCTATAACAGTAACGTTTTGAAAACGGCCATCTTTGAATGGGGTAAAATGTTGCTGTGCTTCAGAAAAGAAATTACAAGACGCAACCACAGAAGACATCTTGAACTATGGAACACGTCGCATTGTACGGAGTAGACGCGTCATGAATAGACGCACGCGTGCTTTCCATTTTAGAATGGGAATGCTACTCGTACAATACAATGAGAGGAGCACAATCAGATGCAGACGTGGCGGACCCACTGTTTTGTTTTGACTGTCCTTCTTCCTTACCCATGCAATCTGCAAGCATAGGGACGCCCACCTGGTGACGTCATTCCTAGTAGTTGTCAGCTGGTGGTTTGTGATTCGGCTGCCACCGAGCGGTCGCCGGTGGTAGCACCGGCTCGGTGCGCTGCCGCTCCTGTCAGTGCCACGGTGTCCGGGAACCCCACAGGCCGTTTAGCAGAGATAGCCCCCGGCCCGGCTTGACCCTGGAGCGCCGCCGGCGGCTGGAAGAGCTGAGCAGGAACTCCCGGCAGCGGCTGCAGCGCTCCAGGATGTTCTCCAAGATCACATCTATACTGCAGCACGCAGTGGAGGCGGTAAGAAACCGGGCAGAAGGGGAGGGCTTGCTACCGGTCCACGCGAGTCCGGGGATGTTCGGCCTAGACGTGGAGTTACGAAAGGAGGGAGGACTGGGGTCACTGAGAAGACAATAGTCTAGATAGCCGATATCTTAATGAATGTACGCCTGGTGCAAGGCCTGGAGGTGCAACTGAGTAGACCCCAGTAGAAGGGCGATAAGAAGGGGAAGCCTGGTAGGTGAAGTCGAGGATGAGGCCTAGTTAGTATGAAAGGACATGGGCATTGTGAGGAAGTGGACACTTTCTAGGTGGGTAACTGAACTGCATTGCTTGGCTGAAGAGCGGACATGTCCAAGTTTCCTATAGCCTTTGAATATGGGGAGAAGAGGCTAAGCCATGTGAATCGTGCAGCCTATGCACAGGTGAATAAGTGAACTGTCTGCAACTCCTGACATAAGGGTGGAGAGATATTATGATGTGCAGATCACATATAGCAAATCCACCACAGTCTTTTTTGAAAATGTATATCATAACAAGATGAAGCCTGGGGGAAATGGTAGATTTGCTGTGTTCTCTCATATTTTGTTCAGTGAGTTCGCAAGTGGCCTGTCATATCCTTATTATGTATCAACAGTAGTTTATTTCATCAGTACAATAATGTATGCTTGTTATTGTAAACAGGATTGTCATATTCCCTGATTGTGACTTTTTGTACTGTTCAAAAGTGGACTGCTAACATTAGAAATTACTGTGTTTTAATGCAAAAACCAAGTAGTCGTGTTAGGATGGCACATAATTAAGCGCCTATTATTACTAACCAATATTACATCGCTCATACCAGTTTGGACGTCTATTTTGTTGTTAAAACCAACCCCATTAAGCGTACAAGGATTAAATAGTAGGTCCAGGGGACGATGGGTCGCTCTCAGACCTATCTTTTACCTCAAAGTCAGTCAATATTGCCAAATATCTAAAGAAACAATTATATAGTCGAGGTTGCTTTTTGAACTATTCCTTACAAAAGTCGGGCTTTTTGCTAAATCTGCCGGGAGGCGGCCATTACATGCCCTCAAGCCAAACTCCGCAGTCAACCTCATTATTTGGACAGCCAGAACTGAACAATGTACTGGAGCAATATTATCTAACAGGGGAATGTTTTTTACTCTATCTTCTTCAAATACATCGCCCATGCCTAAAATTGGCTCGTAGTTGCAGTTCAAATCCCCGGTTATTATTACCGAATATTTGTCTGCTATTCTGTTTAGAAAAGTGTCCAATTTCCCCAGAGTCACTGATTCTTTTGATAGGGCAGAAGGTCTGTTATAAACATTAATTAGATATAGTACATTCCCATCATGTGTGGTAACTTTTAGTGCCAATATGTCCATAGAGTCAGTCTCAATTACTTCAATCTTAATTTTCAGGGTAACTTTTACCCAGATAATAAGACCTCCCGAGGCCCTGCCCCTTACGGGAGGTATTGCATTGATCCCAAATGTCTTATAACCTACTCTATGATGAGTGTTAAGGGACCATGTTTCCTGGAAAAAGCACAGTTCACTTGATTCGATATAGCTGGACCACTCAGGATCACTAAAATTTTTGGTTAGCCCAGCTATATTCCAAGATATCAATTTCATATTTGTGACTATGCTATTACAATTAGACGATTGCTCAAAAGTTTGAGAGTCAACTTTCCTACCCGTAATTTCTGAACAAGACACACCGAAGGGACTCCTACCCTCTATTCTATTGGGGCACGCACCTATGCTAGTACCGCATAACACAGATTCTGGGCATACCTCTAAGCCACCTGGCCACCTTCGACTATCCAGGTCTTGTACAGTGCCGAGTGTCACACCTCCCTGGTCATGGTCTGTCCTTAACTTGCCCCCACCGAGATCATCATTAGTGATTCCTATTTCGTCCATTCCGGCTTTGAAATCATTATTAATCATGGCCTTTCGCATAAGGGGCCCCTCACTAATGTCAATTACGTTTTCCCTGGGCAACTGCAGTTAATCTACCATATCTAGGCAGCTAAACCTATTAGCTGTAGGTACCCTTCCCCCGCTGTTAATGTATCTATAGCTCCCACATTCCATCCCTCCCCGCACATGATGTTTGGCCCTGGTCCAAGTCCCTCCGCAATCTGGTCGCTCATCTGGGAAGTAAAAGTATGAAAGCGGTCTGGTTTCTATGTCAGCCCTATTATTTTGTGGTCTCCACGAGCAGATATAATTTACCGCTCGTGGGTCCTTAAAGTTCACTACCACACAGTCCCCATCGATTGTTTTCCTATTGTATCCCACCCAAGACACCCTACGCACCATTAACATTTTACTCATTACATTTGGCGGTAAGGGTCGGTTGGTATTTAATCAATGTGATACTTTGTTTTTAAGTGCCCAAAAAGGTTCCTCAGTTGATTTACCCAATTCCGGAACCCCTGTCAATACCACTACATATGGGCAAGCTTCTGGCGGTAAACTGATATTAAGATCGCCTTTTATCGTCCTCTCTATCGAGGACTTGGTATTAGGACTAGTCATTACTTGACTGAGATGGTCATTAGTTACGGGGGGTTTTTCTAACGGTTTCCTTACTGGGTCCTTTGGGGGGTTAGAATGTGGTCTTTGTGTCGATGGCAAAGGCTTGTTTGTTACCTCTCCTTCCGGTACTATACTCAGGATCTTTGAGAGGCACTTTTTCCACCCTGGCAATATACAGAGTTCTTATGCTCTCTTCCAACTCATACAGCTTATTTTCAATATCTAGCAATCTGTTTTCCAGGGGAGTAAGAAGAGTTTTAAGCAGCTTCCCCATGTTGTTTAATAAAGGGCCGGCCACTTCGTCAAGTATACCTGAATTACCATCTACGGTATCATCTAGAGCTCTTCGGTCTAGGGTTTCAGTCAATGTGGCTAATTGCAATGCTTCCTGGCCATTCTGCATGGCATGCCCTTGTTCACCCCCATGCTTGCTAGATATTTCACTAACGCCCCAGGCTTTAGCTACCTTGGGCTTTCTGCCACCTGAGGCAGTGATATTAGCTTGTTTACGTTTCGAAATGGCACCCTCCCGCCTCTCCCGCAATTGTCTACTATTTGTTTCTTCTTGAATCTCGGCTACTGTAATTTCTGGAATATTTTTCAATATAGCTGGAGGAAGCGGGTCAATTGGAAGCAGTGTTTGTGGTTGCACTAATAGATTAGGCATACTGTGCACAACTGCTTGTGTCTCTATAAGATTCACTCTTATTAGTGTGTTCTGGGGTACGAGCATTAGCAATATGGCCCATAGATGATCTTTTGGCCAATGCTAGATCCTGTGACACCCTCCGTTCCATTAGGCTGATGCCTTGGTCTATTACAGAATTAGCCCGTATTATGAAACTGTCTAAGGTGCCTGTAAGCTGGGGCCCTCCCAGTGCAACCTTACTCCTGCTCTCACGTGTAGACATTTTTTGACAAACACAAGGATTAATACCACAGTTTGGTATATAAATAATGTTTACAACAGCATAAATATAGCTACGGTTTCACAGGCAAAAGAGAAATGGCCCGGTCCGGTCTTGAGCGGCCTTAAACGGGCCCGCCCTTGGCCCGGGCTTTGCCCGCGCGTGTCCCGCGATACGCGGATAAGGGCGTAGCTAAATAGGAGGAGGCGAGAGCAAGAAGAGGCTCCAGGTGCGGCAGATGGAGAGCCGCAAAGACTGCTGGTCCTCGCAGTCCCGCTCGCGTAGGTGTCTCCAGATCAGCCCCAAGGTGAGCACAAATCAGCCCCAAACCAGGCAAAGTTCCAAGGAAACAGGTGGAAATCCAAAGTGCTGGCAGTACTAAAAAAAACCAAAAAAACAAAGTCCCGACTACGAGCGGCACCCGAAGTACAATTTAAAACTCTATGCTTCATTTTTAAATGTAGAGCTGGACTTGGCCTTCTCTATGCATTGGATATGGTCTCTCCTTATCAGTCCAGTCAGGGGCTGAGATCTGAGAATGAGGCTTTATGCAGTGTGCCCAGAATTCATCTGGCAAGCACAGGAGGTTGCTCCTTCGCATACCTGGGCCCTAAACTTTGGAATGCCCTACAGCAATTCTGAAGACACTGTACCTCTCTGTTCCTATTTCTCAAGCACATTAAAATGTGGTTATTTTAATCTCTCATTTAGACACTTCAACCTGTGCTTAGCGTTGGGAAACCCGTTGGGTAGCCAGTATGCTATAATTGGAAATAATAATAATCGCTCAATCCCATCACCAACTCATTGTTAAATAAAAAATAATTAACAAATAATTTTGACTTAACAATTATGTACCAAAAAAATAAAATATTGTGGAAAGAAGTTCGAGTGGAGACCTTCTGACGCTGGTAACTATAAAATTGTTCAACAATTTGGTCTAGTAAAAATTTGTCAAGCCTTTCATCCTTCGGAGGTATTGCAAATGACTGCCTTGAGTTTATCAGTAGCATCCAGTTATTTTGGCAGTCCAGTTTGTAGTGAAGATTTCTTGAATGGCCAATTTGATTATCGAGCTGTATAGAGAATTGCATTCATATCTGTAAATGATGCATTAGTTATTTGTGATCTTAAGCTACCAAGATGACAGGGCTGTACAATGCAGATGTTGGAGTATATTATTCTGTACAATGAGAACTAGTTAAAACATCTCTCCTGGCATTTTGCCATACTTCCTTCCTTGACTCACCCTATTTGACAGCCATTAAGGATACAACATTTTTAACTCTTTATTTTTTTATATTTCCTGAATGAATGACTCGCAGCTCGCCTCAGTTTGAATCTTCATTGCTCTCTTTGGAATCACCAAATGTATCATGAGACTTCAGTTAGGCCCAGAATTCCTTTAATACCATAATAAAACTAAGCATATCTATTGACATTGCTAGGTTTAGTCTCTGAAAGCCACCAATTTCACCATTCTTTAATGTGTGTCAGATTTAGAAATGTGCACCTGTCCTGGTTGGTCCAGTGATCAGTTCAGCTTAGGTGATTATCTCCTTGTTGTTATCCGCTTTTCAGTAATATTTTGTGATGATTTGAGAGGGCTGTACTACTTTATGTATGTGAAGTAGAGTGTCACAGTGATCATATGTGCCACCTAACATTAAACATTGAGGATAAGCAGCAATCTGTAAGCACACTAATGTTAAGGAGTTCTTGTTTGGTGCAAACCTGTGATTGGTATGACCTAGTAGTACGTTGGGTTACTTCTGAATTGACAGTAGGCCAGAATTGAGAAATGTGTAGTTGTATGTTTATGGGTGGATTTCACAGCAGGTTTGATAGAATTGTCTGTTCGTATCCTAGCTCCCAGTTAACCCATTCCCCAGGGTCGGATGGCAGTAAAAGAGAAAGGCAGCGTGCACCATCTTCCTTGAGCCCTAATAGTTCCCAGGCACCTCATCCCCCAGGGCCGAATGCCTGTTGAAAAGGCGAGGCAGATCCTGCGGCCCTCCTCCCTGAGCCTTCGTAGGCCCCAGGGACCCCATATGCCCTCTTCTCCTCCCTCACCCCCGGCAGGAGCAGTGCCAGCTAACGCATCACCCAGGATGAGTGCATGCCGGGTGCTGGTTGGGGTTGCGGCCACCAAATTATTGTTTGGTGGAAGTCCCTGGTAGCCGCCAGGGCATCCACCCGGAAGGTGCAGAGGCCCCGGGGATGGGTCCCTGGGGCCTATTAAGGCTCAGGGAGGGGATTACGTGCCCCCCTCCCCTTATTAATGGAATTTGGCCCCCGGGATGGTGTCTCTTGGTCTCGGGAGCCATGTGCCCCCTCCCCTTAATTAAAAAAAAAAAAAAATGCCCTAGGGACCTAATCACAAAGTGGCTTGGGTAGAGGGGCTATGCTAATGTGTTGGACGCAAGGTGTGGCGGCAGGCCAGACCCTGTGAACAAACCCACGCACACGACTAGTGGCGGCCTGGGGGGGGTTGGACTAGGTAAGGCCTGTGAGGCCCTGCGGCCAACCCCACCCCACACATGGCCAGAGGGGGGTTGTTTTCATGTATGGATAAAATATTATTTTATATTAAAAAAAAAAAAAAAAAAAAAACTAGAAAGTCACTGAAGGAACGAACGTTAAAATAATGTTATAGTTAGGTGAAAATGTACTTTTTTAAACAAACAAAATCACTGGAATTCACCAGTTTAATAGATCTCAAGTAACTGTAACTTGTGCCCTAAAGTAACTATAACTTGTGCCCGCTCCGTGCACTGCTGATTACCCCACATATTACATCACTCATGACATCTTTATGACATTATTGGTAATATCGCTGCAAAATTTGCAAACAAATTGACAAGAAAAACAAAAAAACTATGCATGGCTGGGTGAGAGTTCTAGTTACTTGAAATAACTATAGCTGGGAAATTTCAGTGATTTTGTTCATTCAAAATTATATTTTTTTATACTGACATTTTCATCTAACTATATTGTTACTTTAACCTCTAGGTTTTTAGGTCGAGCCTGGGCAGCGCATGCACTGCTCTGCGAGGTAGGCTGGATTGAGGTAGGGACTTGAAGCTCCGCCCACTCTCTGCCCACATTTTTCATTGGCCCGTGTAATTGTCCACTGTAAACTGTGGCTGTTCATTAGTTAAAAGGCTTAGTAGTCCCTTCTTAGTACCGCCTTGTTTCATGGCGACACCCCCGTTACATGTGTTGCTGCTCAGTAGGCTTCAATTACAGCCTCCGAGCACTATTTTTTCAAATAGCTTTGTCTTACCTGCAATAGCAGGGAAAACATGCTCTCTCCTAACACTTGATTTAAAAAAAAAAAAAAATTATAGCACGCATTTGCAATACAGTAGGTCTCGCATTTGCGAGAGTTTAAGCTATTGGCATTGTAAATGACAATGCCTTTTATCTGTTTTAAAAACATAAAAGGCATTGCCATTTACAATGCTAATAGCTCAAACTCTCATAAATGCATGACATATTGCATTGCAAATGCTTGTTTTTCGGTGTGTATGTTTGTGTGCACGTGTGTGCAGGGCTCAAAAAATCATAAAAATGTTACTATACCTGCAAGTCAAGTAGCTTGAAAAATGTACTCTGCCTAACTGTAATGTACTTGACCCGTGAACTAGTCTCAACGCAATTGTCACACAGTTCACTTATCAAAATCCTCTAACTTCAGTCACAGAAAGAAAAGTAAATGTAGGAAGACAAACTGATTTTTGACCTCTGTCTCTGAAAGCCAAGCAAATGTGACAAGATAACATGATTTAAAGGTATCTTTATTGCTCATTCACTTTGTGAGCAATAATATGCCTTTAAATTTTGTTACCTTGTCACATTTGCTCCCCTTTCAGAGGCCGAGGTCAAAAGTAAGTTTGTCTTCCTACATTTTCAGCTCGCCAGAAAGGGCGGGTAGGCTCTAAAAATAGCGTGTCCTGATTCAATCTGGCTCTCCATAGTGAGTGGATTTTTGGAGCGTGTGTGTGTAAAAAATACACATGCCTACAGATAAAATGCAAGAAAATATTAAGTTACAACTCCAAGTGAACCTTTAGGGCTTGGAGAGGGTGAAGTCGAGCCCTCCTCCCAAATGGATTTCGTCCCCAGAGGAGAGGGTCCACGGAGCCTATTAAGGCTTGAAGAGGGAGGAGGCACATGCCCCTTCCCCGTATAATTGAATTTCAGGATTTTGGGATTGGGTCCCTTGGACAACTACTGGCTTCCGGAGCCCTTAATTAAATTAAAGGGGGGGGGGGGGTTTGTCCTGAGATGTGCTTCCTGGGGCCCAAAGTGGAGAAGGCCAAGGGCCTCCCTCTTTTAACGGAGGTGGATGGGGTCCATGTGGTCCAAAGTGGCTTGGGGAGGGGGACTGTACCAATTTGTTGGATGGAGGCACTGGCCACAGGCCAGACCCTGCAGCCAACCCCTTGCTGCACATGGCCAAAGTGCTTGTGCAGTAGAGAATGTCTTTACATACAGTAATAAAATATTAATTTACATTAAAAAAAACTATAAATTTACTGAAAAAACAAAGGTTAAAGTAATGTTATAGTTGGGTGAAATGTCAGTAAAGGCATCCCAACCGCAAGACCACAGAAATTTACTAGTAATATTTCAAGTAACATGCACTGCTAATTACCCCACCTATTACATCATTCACGACATCGTTGATAATATCACTGCAACATTTGCAATGAAAATATTGTGCAATGAGAAAACTGTGCATGGCGGGGTGCAAGTTATAGATCCTTAAGTTGACTATAGCGGATGAATTTTTGTGGTTTGGTTTGTTTTAAAAACAGTATGTTTTTATACTGACATTTTCACCTAACTATATCGTTACATTAACCCTTTTTTTTCTCTCAACGTACGTGTGTGTGTGTGTGTGTGTGTGTGTGTGTATATATATATATATATATATATATATATTTGTGACTCATTGTATCATTTGAGATCCAGATTTTTGCCCTGGCTGGCTGTTGTTTTTTTGTATATATATATATATATATATATCAAACACAAAGTCGCCTGCTAATAAGACGCCTCACAACAGGTAAAAGGTTCTGCCTTCCATCTTTATTGAGGGGTTTCAACGAAAGCATCCACCGAACATCACAGTGCATATTGCCCTCCAGCCTGACGCGTTTCGTGTTGGTAACACTTCTTCAGAGGCCATGGATACAAGAAGCTTCGGCAACGCAATTTTGAAGGCACCACTTTATATTCACTAACCACGCCCATCTGGGCGTAGCCACTCCTGTGGCATCATGGTAGTCGTAGTGTCTCGTTTTCCTCAAGTGAGCTGCTTTGCCTTGTTCCCCAATATAAATGTTCCCAAGTGGGTTGTGGAGTTGGGTTTAAGCCTCGTTGAAAACTTCGTATCCCTCAGTAATCAGCACCTGTTCCTTGAGCGGCAGCGTAGATTGACGTCGTCGCAGGGGTGCTGTTGCCAGCACCGGGGCATCTCCACGGCTCAGGCAAGCCGTACAACATCAAACACAAAGTCGCCTGCTATATATATACACACACACATTTCCAAGAAATTATCTTGTGAAAATTTGGAACATTAACATCTTAAAGCCAATTGTAAACCAGCATTTGCAATGCAATAGGTCTCGCATTTTTGAAACTATGACCTATTGGTATTGTAAATCACAATGGCTTTTTATTATTGCAGGTTTTTTAAAACACAAATAAATGGCATTGTCATTTACAATGACAATAGGTCAAAATCTAGTAATTGCGACACCTATTGCATTGCAAATGCTTGTTGTTTACAAGTGCCCCATGCTGCGCTTATACAGCATGCCTCGCAAAACATTAATATTACTTCCTAATACGACGTTTCCTATAACAACCATGCATAACTGCTCCCAGTTAAGTGTGGTATGGGGCGCTTTTACCCCAAAAACATTTGTCAAGTTGACAAACAAATGCGCATTTTTATTTTTTTTGTTGGTAAAAGCAACCCGTGAAAGCACGCATGGCACGCTTGATTTTGCAGGAACTCATGTCGTGCCTGCAGTAAGAGTAACTCATTAAAGAAAATAGTGCTTACAGGCTAAATAACACGTACCGTCTACAACGAAGTAAAAGGGCCAGTCCTCATGGGAAGTTCCAAATGAAGACAAGGCGGTACTAAGGAGGGACTAACAAGCCTATCTACGAATCAGGAGCCAGCATTTGCGGAGGACGATGACACAAGCCAATGACAAATATGGGTGGAGTGTGGGCGGGGCTTCAAGTGCATACTCCAATACAGCATGCCTCGCAGAGCAGCGCATGCGCTGCCCAGGCTCAACGTAAAAAGCAGTTTCCTCACAGTTCTGTCATAAGCTAAACCAACACTAATTTTATGTTCGGAAGATCAGCTATTTTCCACTATTAGAATATTCACCATCCTCATACATCTAATCTCTTAATAGATCCAAAGTGAAAATTCTTATTATGAATTGCATCAATATATCTTGCAATGCCCATTACTATATCTAAATTTTTCATTGAGAATTAAAAGACTAATGCTAGACTTTGAGTTGTAAACTTGATATTTAAAAAAATACTGGGCAAAAATATTTTACCTTTTACTGTAATAAGACAAGGCAGTCTAAAAGAAAATGCGCTATGCTGAATTTGACACTCCAGTCACATAAACAAAGTTAAGGTATTCTCCATGCTGGATCTATTCCTAGATGGAGTACTAATATTCAATTCCATTTGCTTTTATCAGGAATTTGGAACACATAAAAGAATGCCTTCCAGATTTTTTGGTTGACAGATAATTTCTCTCTCTTGAGTGACTATATTCTCTTACCCCTTCACTAAGGAGTCTTTTATCTTGGCCACTGAGAATGCACCATCTATGTTGGTAACGTCAATTTGCAGGGAAAAGTTGAAAGCAAAATTTTAAATCGAATGAGAAAATTTGTTTGAATGCTTCAATGCATCCCTTAATAATTTTGTAGAGCATTTATCTTTGTTCTGACTTTTAATTAAATAAAAAGGAAACTTAAAATGTGATATTGCACGAACAGATCCCAGGAATACATAACCAGCCGTAGTGCCTGAATGGTTGAATTAGCTGGGAAAGCAGTTCAGCTCCATAAAGAGCCTGGTAAATGAATGTATCCAAAATGTCCTTGTTTAGTGGACCAACAGACAAACGACCAAATCGGGAGTCAAAGCTTTTAAGATCATTAACTATAGTCATTAAACAAGTTTTTAGGACTTGAAAATGTTTATTCTATTTCAAGTTGTCTGCTAAATTAAGACCTAAGTACATGTAAACACTAAACTGCTTTAAAGTAGTGTTCTTTAGAAACCAAGCAAACAATTTTCGTAGCCCACTTCCAGAAAATCAAAGTCTTGGTCTTCTCCACATTAATACTTAGTCAGTTTGACTCTAAGACTCATTAAGAGCTTTAAGTTTACGTTGCAACCTGACTGGGGTATAAGCCATTAAAAATGTCATCCGCGTACAAAAAACACAGTACATGTAATTCTTTCATTTTCGGGAAACAATTTGGGTTAGACAACATAATTGGAAGATCAGAGTTAAAAAGACTGGATTCCTGGTTCCCGACTTCCTCTGGACTAGTTGATGAGATGATAATAATCAAATCTTATTTTACATAGGCTCCCTCTTGAGATCTGACACAGCCACAGGGAGCAGAGGTAGCAGGCTTTGGATCAAGTCAAAAACGCCAAATGTCAGCAACAGTTTACCTTCATTTCCAGTCCTGCAAATCAAAATCCTTGTAATGAGTAGCTCCTGACTGAGTACAAATAGCCCCAGTAATTCAGGCCAAAGGAGACTGACTGATCCTCAAAAAAAGAGGGGATTTGGTATTTTGGGGCTTGCTCTCCGCACCAGTGGTCTGTCCCCAAAAGACAAGGGGACACAACTTAGTACAAAGCACACAGGCCCGCAGGCTGCACCTGACTGCCACTCCCCAGAACTTTCTTTTAAAGTGGACCCTCTTCATGCCTGTGCCAGGCCAACCTGAGCCAGGGCTCGGCCTCTGGAACCAAAAGCTCCTTAAAACTCAAAAAAATGGCTAACACCAGGAAGCTACGACTGGCTTCCCTTTCACTGGAACCCACGTAAACAATGGACCCGAGCGACTCGGATCTCAGGCACTCCTACCTCACCGGTTCCCAGATGGAGGAAAAAGAAGCAAAGTCTTGGGGGCAAGAGCACCCAACCACCTCTGTGATCTCTGCTCTGGCAACGAACAGCACCTGGCTCTAGAATCTTGGCCTCATCTGATGGCGAGAGTCTGAATAACAAACCGCTGCTAGGTGTCTGACATCAACAAGGTTTCATCCGGTCTGTATGCAACTGACAACTGTAATGGGTCTCAGGTAGACTCCTACTCTGTTGGCCTCGTCTGTTTTCAGCTTCAGTGTCCTTTTAGGTCCAGGTACATTTTAAGGCCAGTTAGGAAACAGAGTTGTAAATCACATAACTATTTGCTGTGGCCCGTTACCAGTTAATAATAGTGATGAAGGCATCAGCAGATCAAAATGTTCTTTCTTGTTTTCTAGTGGTGTTTTAATGTCCTGTGTGTTCTACTTTTCTTTTAAGTTTTTTTAGGGCTTGTGCAGGCGAGAGCCCTTTTGTGGAGGGTTCCAAAATAGACCCTGGAATCGCACACGCTCGTGCGTGTGCGATTCCTTTTGGTCCACGGGATTGGCATTTGCGGGCGTCCTTTTTTAGAAAAACAGCACGCAATAGGCCAAAGGCGGTCGTGTTGCTCTGCCCATAGCCTATTGGTGTCTGTTACCCGCACGCCGACATCTGTTTTTCAATTATCGTGCCCAGACACGGGTGCGATAATTGAAAGCAGATCGCTCACTGTGGCGCGCGCGCACCGCTCGCGGGCTTGCTTTTCTTGTAGTTTTACATAGCGGGAACTCGACCCCAAGATATCGAAGCGCTTTACATGATCACATGTTATATTTCAAAATGTCACCTTTTTAAAGGCACGGGTAGATTTAAGTGATTTGCCCTGAATCAAAGGATGTTGAGCGGACGGCGACGCTAAGACTCGAGCATGTTTTCCCAGTTCCATATTCCGCAGCTCAGACCGTAAGGCCACGGCCTCTCCATAGTTCATAGATTGCAACTTTCCAAAGCTTGCGATGAAAGTCGCTTTTGGCAGGAATAAATGCATTGGTATCCGTTTCCATTGCAGCCTAGTCCACAAAAGTACCATGAGTCCCAGGAGGAAGCGCTTGGACACCTGTGTGAATTTGGGAGGAACGGGAAATATTATGTAGAAGAGGAATTGTAAAGGGGACAGTTGTTACAGCCATAACCAATTCAGTCCTAACCAGACCAATTGGCTTTGGCAGTGCCTGGTATTTCTTAACTTGTATAGCGCCAACTTCAGTCGGGTTTCTGTGCGCTGTATCCAAGATCCTTTCGCGCAGGATGTCGTTGCATGTGTTGAGTGGGAATAGCAGGGCATAGAGTACTTTATTATTACATAATTAGTCACTACTTTCAGAGTAGAATAGATCACAGTATATTGAATGTATGCAAACACAATAACCGCATAAATAGGACCGAGATATAAAATGCAAATAGAGAGGAGATTAGAGATGCGCGAGCCAACATTTTGACATGGAGAGACAAGGGTCGTTTTGGCTTTGAGTCCGTGCACGAGCCGAGCCTTGAACATATTTGGCATGTCAATCATGCAACAACGATTTCAAAAGAGTGGATTTCTTTAACTCGCGAAAGTATTTCACCGTAGTGCATCGGATTGATTGAGAGCTGCTTATTACAATTGAGAATTTTTAGACATGAAATGACTAGCATTCATGCCCCCACCCTGTTGGTGATGCTATTAATAAACTTTAAAGGCAAAGCAGCGGTCATGTGTGCCCCATATGTGGCTTAGATTCTTGTTATAGATGGAACGACATTATAGGTTAATAAATCCCACATTAACGGTTTGTGTACAGTGCGCTTCCTGAACTCACGTATTTCACGGTACTCTCAAATTAATTAATAAATAGATAACGAGGCTCGGTACGGTAAAGGGATGCCCCTGGGTAACTGCGCGCGTTACAAATTTTATATAATAATAATAATAATAAAATTATTTGCTTAGGATCACACAATTTAGTCAAGCAGGGCAGCCGACATTGATTCCAGTTTCACAATGTGCAATTCAGCAGCTGGATGGGCATCTCTGAAAACAAAGGTCCATGCAATGGCAAAAAAAATTATATTGGAGCTTTCTCTCCTAAAAGTAACTCCATTCCAGTGCAAGTTAGTGGGGAAATTAAACTCCTTTTATTTTTCTCTAGACCTACCTCTTGGGGCTCCCCAAATGGTGGTCTGTATGCAACAGCCATGCTGTCACCTATCGGTGGCAAGGTAAGCCCCCCCCCTCCCCACCCGCTTAATACCTCATAGTCCACCACTATCTAAACCTGTTGAGCGGGGCCTAGGGTTGTAAAGTGACTTACAGTCTCACTGCACAAACATGCTTGTCGCCATGCTAATATAGAATGGGATTAACAGCCACCCGCCTCGCAACACTTAGACGCAGAATAAATCCCCATGAGTGAAGTGTGTTGTGCTTGAATCCTTTGTCCATCTTTTCTGTTCATGTTGTCGTAACTCCCTCCCTTCTGTCCTGTTATACTGTCACCTTTCACATTTTGGTTGTTACTGGTGACACACTGCTAACCTCGACAGTCAAGTTGCGGCATCCGTGCTCAGTTGGCGGTGCATTGTAATGTAATTGCATTTATATAGCGCTTACTAGCCCTGACGAGGTGTCTAAGCGCTTTTTCGACGAGTAGCACAGTACTCTGAAACCCATAAAAGATTGAAATGTGAAAGTAATTGGAATGGTGAATATGTTAGTCCGAATGTAGTCGAGCTTAAATCTGTGCATGATAAGGGCAGTGTGGTGCTTGTGCAAGCCTTTCGAGGGGTGCTGCAGGGGGTGGCATCCCTACATACTTGAGTGGTGGGGAGGTGTGTTTAGTCTGCTAAGGCTGAGCCTAATCCGTATGACTGGGCCTCAAGGGGACTGCTCGTTTGTTTGTCTCCAGAGGGGGTGACCTCATATATTTGATGTTCACATGTTCTAAAGGAAGCCACTGAGAGAGAAGTTTGAGCTATTGGTGTTGCTTTATTTAGCAATGCCACTAGCTCAAACTTAAATAATGCGAGACCTATTGCATTGCAAATGCTTGTTTTATATATAGTCCTCATATCGCCACTGGTAAGAACCAACCGGATTTTGAACTTCCCTCGTGCTCAGTATCTGGCTCCAATTAAATCAATATTACCAGGCTATATCGAATGATCACAACCTCCCCAGCTTTACTAAACTGAGAGGGTGTAATTATTGGACTTAGATAACTCATATCTTTAGTAATTCCCCAAATCCTTCTTTTCCATTCCCATTATTCCTCCTCCTATTCAATTCTTTCAAAAAGACCACAGATCTCTTCCAGGCTTGCCAAGTAGGGGCCAGAACTTGTGTCCAAAGCTTACATAGTTCCCTTCCAGCTAAGAGAATTAAGTAAAAGATCAAATAACTGCATTTTGCATGAGATTCTTGCCATGAGTCTGCCAGCTCCGCTTCTCGCAAGTATCCATCCCACACAGCATATGGCACCTTCATCTTATCCACTACTGCCATCAGTAAGTACTGGTACTAATGAGCCACTTCCTTCTTCATGGCGTTGTGCTCCTGAAGGTCTATTTCCATTTGTCCAGATTTGGCTGCTGACCAACCCTGGCTCTTGAGCCATGCATTTACTTGATACATTTTAATCGTAGAAATGGTCTTGTCTGTCTTGTTATTCTAGAAACCCCAAGTTAACCTTTTCCCATTGTCCACCAACTGTCCCCATCTGATCATATCTCTCTCCGTAAGACTGTCAAGCAGACACTCTGGAGTTCCTGGGGAAAACCATATGGAGGACAACATGCTATATAGTATACGATAACCAAAAATGATTTAACCTTGTACCAAGTTCTTGCTGCTACCTGTAAGCATTTCAGTCTCACTTTTTAAAAGCGTTTTGGTACCCCAGATTTGTAAGAGAAGCCTTCCTCGGGCACGCCCACCAGCATTGCCCTGAATATAATCCCTAACAAAGTCTCATCTGGACGTGGAAGAAGCATTCTATTATTTTAAGCTGAAAGGCCCAACAATAAAGTTGTAGGCCAGGGAGTCCTAGCTCTCCTACCTACCTTCTTAGTTTTTTCCAGGAAACAATTATTCCTTTTCCTGCCCAAATAAATTAGGTTATTCTCCTTTGTAGTTTCAAAAGAGCCTTTTTGTCAAAATGTAATGGGATATTATCAAACCGGAAAGTAAGCCTGGGAAGAACAGACACTTCCAATAAGTTAATCCACCCATATATAGAGCGTGGAGGATTCTGACATCTTTTTAATATCTCTCCTATATATTTCACCTTTTCCAAATTTACCAAAGTGATTTCTCTATTTCTTTGTTTGTTTATTTTTATACACAGATATCTCAATTCAGAAACACTTGTTATTTCTCTACTATTCTGGTTCCAAGTCATTATTTCTGTTGTCTCCTCATTGATCTCATATCCTGCAAACCTACCAAACATCCTTGCTTCTGTCGTAAGATGTGGCAATGTGAAAATTACATCTGAAGTGTAAACTATTAAATCACCTGGATATAAAGATCTTTCTGGAATATTCACCAACTGTAAAGGGTTTTATCTCATTATTATTTCTTAAACTTTGAGGTAAGGGTTCAATATAAAGGTCAAACAATATGGAGGATAGAGGGTAGCCCTGCCTTGTCCCCCTTTCTATTCTTACAGGTGATGACAAACTATCATTCACCAGACTCCTGGCAGTTGGGGCGCTATAGATCTTTAACAATGAGTCTATCAAGTTTTACCTAATCCAAAGTGTTCTAAAATAATCCCGCGATTCCTCTTTAGTGGCATCCAAGGTCACGATCGCAAGTGGGCACCTTGTGTTGTAGCTAGAGCTATTGATCCTATTGGGGTATGGTTAAGTTCTCTCATATGCCTCCCACGTAGGAAGCCCTTTTGATCCGGATGTATCAAATGCCCCATCACTTTAGTCAGATGAGTCTCAAGGATACTAGTAAAGATTTTACCGGCGGAGGGGTAGGTCTCACGGTTGGATTCCTTGCTAACCAGGACACTACATGATGGGTGTCCTAAGACCCGCCGGCAACTGCTGAGGCATGACTCCTACAATAGTAGGTCGTCCTCTACCGCTGTGGTCACTTTTCCCACAGTTTGATTATTTGGGAGGTAGGTGTTTCCACCTCGCCACAATGTGCAGATGCATGTTATTTGGTCCTGAAGAATTGCCATTCGATTCTCCTGACGAGCGAGGCAAGAAACATGTTGACCTGTATACTTATGAGTAGAGCGTAAATATCCTGATTTATCACAGTCACATATACGCCACTCTACCTTCATTTTAATCAGGCAGGGAACCTATCTGAATAAAGGTCTCTTATTGGATTCCCTTACCTGTTTTAATCACTGCACGCACTTATTCACCACATCTACTCACATTGGGCCCCTCACCCCCACTACACCATACAGTGTGAAACAAAAGATCTCCACCAAAGAGCCCCACTTTGGGTGCCCGTCTGGTATTGCAGCGCCGGCCCGACGAGGAGCAGGCCCAATGATGAAGCATGACACCTAGCTGGCTGGGTGTGTGAGGGCCCTAGTTCCAAAAGGAGGAATTCCCCTCCCTCTTGTAATATCAGTTGGACCACCCCCATAGTAATAGTTATCCTGGCTCTCTCACCTGCTCAAGACTCTCATAAGGAACTATGTACCCTCTTTTTCTAAAAAGATTTTATAGTCGCAATTAAGTAATGAGATTGGACGGTAAGATTGACACTGTAAGAGGTTCTTGCCAGGCTTTGGAATTAGGGAAATTACTTCTTCATTCCACGACTCCGGGATTAGCATACCATCTATCAATATAGAGTTGGGATGATCCTCTCCGCTATTGCGAAATATAGCTCACTAGGAAACCCATCAGGCCCTGCGGCTTTCCCTCTTTTTTAAATTTTTTTCACTACAGCCAACATTTTGCTACCATTTTTTTTTGTTTTTTGACCCAGGTATAGCTGTTGGTTGCTAGACAATTTAGGGAGATGCTTTCCTTTAAGCCAGTGTTCCAGTTTTTCCTTGCATTTGTTTTAACAAAATAGTTAACCAAAACCAGGGTGCAAGGGGTTAAATTTGTGCAGCAAGGTAAAATCTTCAATGTGTAAAGTAATTGTTACTTGCAGTCTGTGAGGCAGTGAAAATATTTTTTCTTAGATCCCATTTGCTGTATGGTGGTTATCAAATCTGACTTTTACATGTAGTAATAAAAGCGTGAATGTGTTTTTATTAGTACAATTTCTATAAATGAAGCGTTCTTGTAACATTTTTGGTGATGTAGCATATATATATGTATAGATATAATTTACTCTGCACAGTATAGATCGCCACTTTGCAGTTGTGATTGAGAAGCACTTTCTTTTGAAAAGACATTTTTATTTTTTGATGTGCCTATTTATCTATAACTTTTGACCCACACTGGATGGATATGAATGAAAATTAACAAATCACCTGCTGTGTTGTCAAAGGTCTGACATTCTATTTTTAAAAAAGTGTTTTCATGTATTGACTTTCATAGGGAAATTTTGGAAATTTTGCTCACACCTACTGTCTAATTGGGTGAACAGATTTATACCAAACTTGGAATGAAAATAAAGACTAGGCCCCGCTTACCTTGGACAGGTCCTCCGACCAATCTGTCCCTTTCAGACCCGGACACGCTGCCGCCGCTCTCAGTTCCTCAGTGCATTCTTCTCTCTTCTCTTCCTTGTGGCACTTTACTTTGTGCCTCTTTATCTTGCGTCTCCATCTTTTCCTCAGCCCCCAACCCCCTCCCAGCCACCTTACGTGCTTTTCCTCCTCCCTGCTTCTTACCTGTACTTTTGTGACTTCTTCCTGCTTCCCCTTAGTCCCACTCGCTGCCCCCCTGCGCTCCTTGCCCCTCCAAAGACCTACTTAATGGCAGCTGCTGCACGACCCCATTGAAAAGGTGTATAGGCCCCACCTCCCCTCTTACCTAGTCCTCCAACCTTTCTAAGGCCGTTTTGGGCACTGCCTCGCTGCTACTGCACTCTGTGCCTCGGTGGATATATATCCTCCTGTATTCGGCAAGTTAATCTCGAGCGACTTTATTGCCGGTGGTGCAGGTTTACAGCGCTTTGCCGTGCGCTGTGTATTATAAAGTCTTTAGACGATTCCTTCACATTTAAAGGACCTCACGGCACTCCGGTGCAAGTAAAAGGTATTTATTCTGTTAACTTCGGCAAAGGCATAAGCGTCAACGCATTTCGGTGCTCTTGCTCCACCTCCTTCTCTGCCTCTTTTGCTTTGTGCTCATTTACCTTGCGCCTCCATCTTTCCCCCAGCCCCCTCTCCTACCACTTCCTCCTCCCACTCCTTACCTGCTCTCCCGTATCTTCTTCCCATCTCCCCTTAGCCCTGCCTACAGACCACCCGCACTCCTCCTCTTCCCAGGACCTACTTAATGGCGGCTACTGCGCAGCAGGTGTGCTAGAGCACGGCAAAGGCAAACCCGTCTGCGCCTGGACTTCGCCAAGCACCATGACCTCTTGTCAGATCACCCATTGCCACTGCTCCCCAGCTACCCTCAATGCCCTCAACGTTGGATGCCCCTCCATCCACTGCTGTCACACTACACCTCACAGCGTGGTATGATTTTTCTCTTGCTTATAGTGTCACTCGATCTGCAGCTTCTCTGCACCACCCACCCCCTCATTCAGACTCCCACATCACCAGCACACAACCTCTCCTCGCACATCACCACACTTCCCTCACATGCATGCTCTTAAAACACACAACATAGAAATTTGGGACCTCCTCAACAACAGCACACCAGAGTTACTCTTCCTAGCAGAAACCTGGATGAACCCTGCTTCAGTTTCCTACATTGATATAGCCATCTCAGCAGAATACAAAATTGCACATCAGGACCGCCTCCACAAACCCGGCGGATGTCTCGGTATCATCTACAAAGACACCCTCAAATGCTCAACCACCACTGACCTGGATTCCCCTTTCATGGAATACATGCACTTCAACCTGTACGTAAACAACAACACCACGGTGAAGGGCACCTCAACCCAAAGGCCACCCTGTGCGAAAGGCAGCTTCAGCAACCCCATCTCATAATTCATTGCTCGTTTCACCATCAACTCCAAGATCTTCCTTCTTCTCTGAGACTTCAACTTTCACCTGGAAGACCCCTCTGACCACAGCTTCATCGCCCTCCTTGAGCGTCTACGCAACATAGGAATCCGCAGATAGTCATGGACTAATTGCACAGTTCAATCTTTAGAAGCAATCTTCGCCCCCTGTAACAGCATCAGCTACTGCTTTGCCTCCCCACTCACATGGACTGACCACTACATTATCCATTTCGATATTTCAGCGACACAAGCCAAAGCTCCCATCAACACCAACCAACCCAGCCGGAACTGGAGCAGAATAACGGAAACAGACTTGTGGTGCACTCTCTAAATAAACCAACCAGCAGCAACCTAGCCAAGGACATCACCAACTTCAACCAATGGATCTCCAACTTTGCTGACGCTCTCACCCATCAGAATTCACAATCCTCGCAAAACCAACAACCAGACCTCTTCGTACAAGGAAGAACTCCCGGTCTCCAAAAGATTCTGCAAACAGCTGGAAAGAAGTGGAAGTGGAGAACTAATGACAATGCCGGCCCCAGATCAACCTACTAGGCCGTCCTCAGACACTACCACCACCTCCTTAGAGTTACCAAGAGAAGAGCCCTCACGGATAGGATCGCTACCAGTTCCAACAGCATCAAAGAGAGATTTGTCACCATCAAGGTATTCACCACCCCAGACGCCTCAACCAACTCCATCACCCCCTCCCAGGAACTCTTCGATGACCTTTCAAATTTCTTCTACAAAATCGAGAAGATCTACAATAACTTTGAAAAGCTCCAAGACCTAAAGGACATAATCTGCAAACTGCACGCATACCACTCGGACAGACAACTAACCACCTGATGAACACTCACAGAGGACGACACCACCCCAATCATGAAGCCTGTCAACTCTGGGGCCCCACAGACCCATGTCCACACTATATCTACTACCTAGAAGAACCTTTGATCAGCAAATGCCTCACCCACATCATCTGCTCCTCCATCAAGTCTGCAAGTTTTCCAGAGTAGTGGAAGCAAGCTGCAGTCACAACCCTCCTTTAAAATAATTTAATTGTGTGACTCTGCCAAACTAAGCAATTTCCAACCTATCTCCCTCCTACCATACCCAGCAAAGGTGATAAAGCAATCAACCAGCAACTCTCCAACCACCTGGATCTCCACAATCTTCTCAACCAGTCCCAATCCGGATTCTGCAGCAGTCTCAGTACAGAGCCAGAACTTATCGCAAGCACAGACGAGATCCACATCCCTCTAGATAGAGGAGAAACCACCTCCATCATATTGCTGGACCTCTCAGAAGTGTTCGACAGTTTCAGACTCCAACCTCATCAGAAAATTACAAGATACAGGGCCCCAGCCTTCAAATCAATTTGCTCCTTCCTCACAAGAACACGAGTCAGACTCTTACCCCCATAAACACACAAACATCTGAGCCCAAGGACTTGATCTGCGCAGTCCCTCAAGGATCATCCCTCAGCCCCACCCTGTTCACCATTACATGACACCGCTTGCGAACGTCATCAGATCCCACGGCATCTCCATTGTCGCCTATGCCAATGACATCCGACACCTCCTCTCTGTCAGTCATCCTCCATGACCAGATCCAGGTTCACTGAATGCATTATCCAAGTTGCAGAATAGATGAGAATCAACTGCCTGAAACTCAACTTGGATAAACTCCCCCCAGGGACTTCACCTGGTAGCTGTTAGAGCTCTACCTTACTCCATCACCCACCAAACACACACGCAACCTCAGGATCATATTGGAATACAAACTTAACATGACCACACAGGTGAATGCAGGTAGCTGCTCCTGCTTCTACGTGCTATGCATCCTTAAATCTTCAGACGGATTCCCAAGAGCCCCAGACATACTGTTACTCAAGCCTTAGTCACCAGCAGACTTGACTACAGCAACATTCACTATGCTGGAATCCCCAACCACCTCCTCCACCATCTTCCGACCATCCAGAACACTGCTGCCAGACTCGTCCTGGACCTCCCCGGCGCACCCTCTTCACCTCAGATCTCCACTGGCTGCTGATGCACAAATGCTGCCAATTCAAACTCTTCACACATGCATTCAAGGCACTGCACAACAATGGACCAGCATACCTTAACTCCTGCCTCCACTCCCACCAGCCGTCTACTCCCTGCCTCTCTCTCCCTTGCTCACACCCTGCATAAGCAGAATAGCAGGGATCGCATTCTGATACCGCTTGCCCAAAACGTGGAACAGGCTCCCTCCACTTCACTTCTGAAATTCCTTAAGAAGCTGAAGACCTGGCTCTTCAAGTAAGACCCTGCAGATAACCTTCACACCTTCGATACCCTAGCGATTAGTCTTGCTTTACACAGCCCGTTAACATGACTCATAAAGTGTGCCTTTGTTGATTTGGTGTATATCCACTCAGTAGCTTTTGAGACATTAACGTTTAAGAAAGTTTCAGTGTGGGGTAAATGTGCACTTCTTGTTATATACACTAACCGAACAATGTATTTACATTAAATTTGTAAAATGATAATCCCTAGGAAAGTAGCAACTGATCCTGCTGATAGAAACCATGTACTAAGAGACGGGGATTAAACTCAGGTGGGCTGTAATGATGTCACTTTGGAAGCCCAATAAAAAAAGTTTTAAGAAAAAAGTTTCAGTGGCCTTTAAGGATTAACACTTTTGTATATCTTTTTTAACTCTTGAGTTACGACTTGCGACTTTTATCAATTACATTTTGAATTTTTTGACATTCTGAATTACTGGAGAAAAATATGAAATCATTTTCTGGCCATCTTGAAACTCACAAGTAAATGCTGACTTGTGAGTTTCACTCTGTGGAAAAATATTTTGAAAGTCATTGGCGGGGGGGCGGGGCAATCTCAAAGGTGACCCTCCACAGGGGACTGTTGAGGGCTACCCAGAGGAGTAGAAAACTCAACTACAATACCAGGAAAAAATGCAGAAAAAAGCATGTGACTTGCAAGCAAGAAGGAGATCGTCATCAAGCCGAGGCCATTTTTAGTAGTGGGTACATCCATCATTTTGTGAACTAAACAAATGCCCAAAAAGAAAAAAGAACCTTGTGCAAAGGCAGAGAGATGAGGGGCACAGTGGGCGTTGGACCCACAAAGCAGAAGGGGTGGAAGGCCTGATTGTAGGAGCCACACCAATAACTTCATACTCCATTGTGTCCTGCAGCGGGCTTCGGACTAACCACCTCCCCAAGCATGACGTCCCTGTTGCTCAATCCCAATGATAAAAGTTTTGGCATCGAAGATCACTAACAGACACACATTTTTCCAAAGGTGTTGCCTAGCAGCCTACTCCCTGTACCACTAACTGCAGATGTCAGATAAGATCATGCAAATTTCTGGCATCTTCATATTGCTGATCACACACCCCAACCACTTCAGCAAGGGGATGGCATCAGCAACTCCAACATGTATCACTCTTACTGTTCTCAAGATCTGTCACTTGACCCAACTCATACACTAAACATTAAATGATGTCAATGGTCTCAGCCATTCCCAGATGTAGAAGAATCAGCAAATTGTCCATCAGTTCAGACTCATTCTGGTCCTTATGAACACTACATTTCTCTTAATGCATCCAAGAATTCAAGTCTGCTGTACCCTCGGCTGTTGAGTGTTCGCTCCACACAAAGTTGTCTTCATTGCTAATGCGAGCCACTCTGTTCCTGCAGGTTGCTCTTCCCTCCTCCTGCCTGTATCTACCCCATTTCTGAGACAATTGCCACTTATCGTTTTGCTTCTCCGTTGCATCCTCGGTGAGTGAAAGGGCCTTTCCACTGCCACAGTGAATTGAGCGGGGATCAGTATCATGTATATTGCTTCCTTTTCTAGGTTTGCCATTTTATTTGCATCCGAACCTCTCCTTTGTTTTGCACTTCCATAGTAAAGTATTGGGAATTTCAATACTTTTGTATTCTCATACATAATTACGCCACTTTGCCTGACTGCTTGGTGAATTTACTTTTTTGTCCTTGTAGTTGAGAAGTCAGGCAGTAATGTCCCACTGATTGAGCCAGGTGCAGAAGGAGGCATAGGCACCTTTGCCTTATGAGTCATTTCTGTTGAAAAGAATGATAAGTCTTGCAGTTTCAACAAATGTAAGATTCAGTCTTCCGTAAAGAGTTCATGCTTGGACCTTCGGCTCGTTCAGGCACTGCCACCATCCAGATTTTATTCTTTCG
Source organism: Triturus cristatus (assembly GCF_964204655.1). Taxonomy (NCBI): domain Eukaryota; kingdom Metazoa; phylum Chordata; class Amphibia; order Caudata; family Salamandridae; genus Triturus; species Triturus cristatus. The sequence goes on along the minus strand of NC_140580.1, from coordinate 137,283,877 downwards.
CTGCCTTAAGCATCTTCAATCCTTGCAGCCATACGTTTGGAATCTGATTGAAGTTGCTCCACTGAGGTTGAAAGAGCCTTCATAACCACATCATATATGTTTTTTTGTGACAGTTCCACTGTACCTACTCTGCTTTCAGTAAACTAATCATCATGGTGACCCTATCTATCTTCTCCACTAGTGCTCTTCTGGATTCCTTAATCATAACCCTTAGTTGAGTTAGCGATAGTTCAGGGATCTGTGTGAGTTCCTAGCTTCTCTCCATTTCATCCATAGGGTCCTCAGGCTTCCCAGACGGTGTAGTGTTTTTAGGAAGGCATATTTGTTCAGCCAGTTATTTTGAGGCTGACTTGACCCTCTTTCAGAGTCCATTCTATACTGTGGGTGCTCTCTGTTTAATTGATATCTTTTGGTTGTTTTGTTGGGAAGTGCGATAATATGAACTCTGCAGCCATCAAACACTATCACTTAGTGTGTGTAAGAAGAGTATTCATAGGGTAATTGGTGCTACAGCCGCCTAGGTGTACAGTGAATCGCGCTGTACCTTCAGCCAGTGTCTCTTTTGCTTTTAGGAAGACAAAGTTCAAAATGTCTCCGTCACTGGATGTTGGGACGGAAATGTCCTCTGCGTGGTTGGAGATGTGTACCCCTCCCCAAGTGCTCAACTGTACTGTTGTCTGGATCCCTAATGCATATATTTTTTGTCATAGCGAACACGAATCATGCGTGTGCGCCATGACATAGGCATGTCTCACGGTTTACGGTCTTGTTGGATTGGGAGGGGCGCCCAAAGCTCTACCATCATAGTGGTGGAAAGCTGCTTTTCATCAGGAGTTAAGTAGCAAGAGCGCAGTGGTGGCAGCATATTGCGTAGTGATCAATAATAGTGCACAGGACCTTTTAACTCGGTCACTGGCGTGAGGCCTACTATCTTACTCACCTTTTTTAAAGTTCCTCTGCTGTGTGCGTAACTCAACCCTTGGTCTACATCAGGTAGTTTAGGAGTGATGCACAGTTTGGGAGTAGTGACTCTGCACTGCTTGTATGTGTGCCTAGGAAGGGTACAGTACAGGAATAGAGCGGTACTGTGCAGTATGTTTTGTGTGGTTAGTCCGTGTACTAGTTGTATGCATGCCTGTAAAGAATACATGACACGAAAGAGGTAGTGCAGTGTGTGTGTGCACTGAGAGCATGTGCTGAATATGGGTGTGCTTGGGTGAAGTGCAAAACATAAAGGGTGAAGTGTTGTGCAGTGCGCACATGGTAAGTGTGTGTGTTGGTAGTGTGTTTGGTTGTAAATAGCACACTTTGTTTTGTATAGAAAATCTTCAGTTCTGAAAAGTGCACGCAGACTATGCTGAATGCATGTGTACATGTAAGGGTACAATGCATGGAGGTACAAGTTATGAACAGTAGGTGTGTTGAGAATGTACATTGAGTAAGTGTGCTTGCAATGGTGCGTAACATGGAGGACCCTGGTTTCCATTTTGGGAAGCCCAGGCCTGCCTGGTGAAGACAGGAGGATCGTAGGAATTCCCACAGACAGATGTGTGTTGCTACATTCCTGTGAGCTGGGTAGGACACACACTGGAGAGGAAACAGGAAGAATCTCTCTTTACACTTCAAAATAATGCTCTTTAACTCCGTGATTGGTCACAAAGAATGGGCCTAGATTAATCTCAGGAAGAGAGATGTGGCTGGAAGGGAATAGTAGAGAAGGACGGGGGGGTCTGGGATTAACCTTTTGATGCACATATCACTGTGGCTGACATCCTGGTGTGAACTGTGGTCACACTCCCATGAATTGTGTTGTGGGACTATCCGCTTTGGAGTCTTGCATGTTGTGACAGACCGCCTTTCATAAGGAAACAAGCATTTACAATGCAATGGTCTCTGCATTGTTAAAGTTGGAGCTATTGGCATTGCTCATGACATTATTTTTGTTTATGTTTTTGTTTTTAAAACATTTAAAGAAACGGCATTGTTATTTACAATGTCAATAGCTTAATCTCTCTCAAAAGCGAGACCTATTGCATTTGCACCCACACACAGAGCCACACACAAAGCCAGAGGGGCGGGTTCAAGCATTGATTAAGTTAAAGCCATTTGCTTTGCTAATGGTATTGTATCGCAAAGCAAATGGCTTTAACTTAATAAAAGGCGAGACCTATTGCATTTTTAATGCTTGTGGCATATACTAGTATTACAAAAAATATCCATTGCACTAGCTTGTTAAAGATAGACATGTTGTATTTGCCAATGCCTGTTATTCCTTGCATGTGTGGACGATGTGGCATGAAGCAGTCACTCAATGGATGTATGATTCAGCCTAACATTACAGAGAGTGGATAGGACTTGAGCCTTTGAAATTGGAAATCCAAATAACAGGAATTTGAGGTCTGTAAAATATGTGGCATTAGTCAAATCCTGTTCTGAATGATCTGCTGAAAGGACTGGTAAGCACAACATGGTTTGTCACGGAATATTGCTAAGTCTGGGCTTATATGCAACATTGTAGCCTAGAACTCAAGGCCTGCTTAATGCTCCTACCCATTTTTCCACTCTGAGATATCTGTTTGTCATTTGAACTCTTGACTAAGAAAAGACAGTGTTCCCCGCGACAAGTGTAAAAACGCACTGGTCGGCCAAGAACACCCGAATTAGCTCTCGCCCAGTTAAGATGGCGTCCGTAATGCTTGTTATGCTGCGCACTCATCCGCTCCAGCAGGTAGCGGGTTACAGTCTAGTCGAATACAATTCGAAGTCTGCAATAATGTCTCCCTTCATAATGGAGGCTGGGGGAGGAGTCTCATTAGTACTGAGCTGATTACTGCTAAGCTTTTCACAAAACAGCAAAAAGGCAACGTGCACAAAGGATTTTAAAGAGCGTTACGTGGACATTACGAAACTCAGAGTTGCGATGGCATTAACACGACCTTCTCTGAGTGGAAAGGACTCTGCCTCTTATCAGGAGTCAGTCTCGGCGTGGGGGCGCCTGGAAGAAAGAACCCCTGGGTGGGGGCGCCGAGGAGGCATAGGAACCTGGCAGAAATGGAGAGGGCGGTCAAGAAACCTCGGCATAGATTTGCAATAATCAGGAATACTTTGTGGTTCCATGCAGAAAAACCTTTGTTTTCTGACCTACTTTTATTTGCCACATTGATGCATTCTGGGACTTGTAGTTTATTCAAAGCCATTCGACCATCACACGTGCATGCAATGAGTTGTAAAAGGAAAGTCAGGAACCGGAGCAGCCGAGGCATCGTGACATGGAATTAACCTATAGTGCCCTGAAACCGAAGCTAAAACGCAGAAATGTATGCACCCTAAACAGAATGAGTAGGAATGCTGCCGGACATGTTTCTCAGCAGTGTGTGTGGGGCCAGCGATCTAACATATTAAAATAATGCCCCCTGCACCCCACATACAAATTCTAATACAGTGCATGTTACATTTGAAAAATACAGTGGTATGAAACCCTGTATTGCACAGCGACCCGTGAACCATGGGAATATTTCGCAGTTCACTGTAAAATACGTCTTTCGACGCCATAATGGCACACCTCAAACCACTTTACAGTGGTTTTCCGTTACCTGTGCTCGTAGAATTATTCGCCATGGAGGACGAAATAACCCTGCAAACGCCATACAAAAATTAATTAAAGTGGTCTTCCGGCACATCTGTTGTGTGGGAGGGATGGTGTGTGCGAGGTTTGTGTTGCGGTGCTGGTGGGTAGGCACAGACGATGCTGTAAAAGAGGGCAGAAGGAGGAGGGTGATACCAGCCACGTCAGAGGCAACAGAAGCATGCTAACAAGGAAATCTGAAGGGTCCCTAGAGGGACCTTGTTTAGACCGAGCAGCAACGGGGATGACGCCATGAACACCACCGCCTTTCTCCGAGGTCAAGCAGAAATGCCTCGGAGAAACGCAGTGGCATTTTCGGATTGGGGGCGCGTGTTTTTCTTTCTCTCCTCTTCCCATTGGCTGGAATGTTTACATTCCGGAGGAGAGAAAGAAAGTAAAAATCACGCCCCCGAATCCGAAAAAGACTGGGCTTAAACGGACAGACGCCCCTCTCCTCCAATGGCTGGCCTCCGTTTAGGAAGCCAGCCAATGGAGAAGAGGGGCGGGTTCAAGCCCCGTACTAAAAAACGTTAAATCTCGTGAGCGAGACTGCGCAAGCGCAGCCTTCGCTAGCCGAGACCTAAAAAGAAAAGGATGTGTCCACTTCAAAAGAAGCTGAACCCCAACATAAAACTTCAAAGACTCCAACCCTAAATTACATTTTGATGTCTGGAAATGAACTATAAAAGGGGGAGGTTGAGACCCCAAAACTTGTCATCTGCCAAGCAGCCAGACGGGCTGTGTGAGAAGGGGAGGCTCTGCAAGAATTTCACTGGACATTGAGTTATTGTTCATACTGTGTAACCTTTGAGTTATGAGTCGTGTGCACTGACCTGTATCTACATTTTCCCCTGACGGCCCACCCCGAGGGAGCCTTGACAGCTCGACCACAGCTACCATTGAGAGTCAAGTGCAGAAGGGGTACTTGGCCCAGTCCCTCGTTATCCATATTAGGTTGGGCCCTGGGACATAAAAATTAAAAGGCCTCAACCACCATTTCGGCCCCATAGCCCCTGTGTGCCCTCTAGTCCTCTGAAAAGGGCTTGGACAGTGGAAAAAAAATTCCCACCATCGGCCTGTTGGCTGACATAACCCACAGAATACATTTTCCCAAATGTGATTTTGATGCTGCGTGCTTCCCAGCTTCCAATATATAGGGCCACTGAGGCCTTATCTACAGAGTGGGGGCTGTGTCTCTGCTTATCATCGCTTTAGGCTTCTAGTGCCCTGAAGGTCCATGTTTTTACCCTTTTATTTAGAAAATGTTTTCTGGTCTTTGGCTGGGGCACTGCGGGGTCACAGGGCCACAACGGTTCACTGTCAAGAGCGACCTCAACTGCAAGGTTGCTCTGATAGGCTTGTGTATTGGTCCAGCCCCCTCACCAGCGCCCAGCCTCTTCAGTAAGTTGGCTGTGGATCACCATCCATGACAACAAATTAAATAATAAAAACAAACCACTTATTTCAGATCAGTAAATAATATTGAAAGGCAATGCTTTCAAGAAAATCAAGCTACAATGATCACCTCTTTCAAACGCCAGCATGGGAAAATCAGGAACATATTAAATAAACACTGGCACCTAATGCGCAACGATCCACTATTAGGGAAACTAGTTCAGAAAAAAAACAGCAATAACCTTTAGAAGAGCATGCTCTTTTAAACAAATGTTAGTTAGTAATATGATCCCAAAAAGCAACAAGGTACCATGCTTCCACTTGGCTGAAGCGTAAAGAAGGCTTTATAAAATGTACGAAGTGCAAAGCCTGTAGTCACGGGAAAAACACACAGGCATACACATTGGGTCTCTCTAAAAGAGAAAAAAAGATTAAGGGTTTTTTTTCGTGTAAAACGGAATATGCAGTCTACGTCCTTCAATGCCCTTGTGGCTTGAGGTACGTGGGCAGTACGATTCATCCTGCCCATAAAAGGGTGCTGCAACATCTTGTGGTCATCCGGAATGGAGATAGGACCTACCCAGTAGCACGTCACTTTCAATCCCATCATGAGAAAAATACGCAAGGTTTAACATACTTTGTAATCAATTGTATCCCACCAAGTACCCGTGGGGGAAATCTGAGTTTCTTTTCACGGAGGCTTGAGTCTTGTTATATCCTGGACCTAAACACACGAATCCGAATGGGATTAAACATGGTAGAAGATTTGATCACACATTTATAAATTCCTTCCTGATGTGGTGGTAAGAGTGTCTTTTATAGAGCTAATACTGTGCAAACCTCTAAGAAACAAATTTTAAACCGCTTTTGTTTTATTAATTTTGTCACAGGGTTTTAACACTTTTATTTTAAACAGGCAGGAACTGCATACATATGATTAACTGCCCACTGGGGTGCTAATGTAGTAAACACAATAATTCCGGAATTGGGGTGAAAACATTCGAACAGAACCCGTAAAATATCCACTTGGGTTACAATTAATGGCACCATGAACATTCGTATATTGTAAATAAAAATACATGGACAATATGTAACTCTGCATGATGTAAATAACAAAACTCATTAATAGAGGATCGTGGGGCGGGCAGTGTACACCAGAAGGGTTGTCAAACCGAAAATTTACTTAGAAATCGGGTATTGTAATAATGAATTCACCTTGCATGTAGTATGGTTGCTAACCGGTTCAATATAATTCTTTTAAATATACATTGAAAAATGAAATTGAAATGTACGTTTTGTTTCAAAGAGCAGAATGTAAAAACTACCAGTCTGTTGTTCATTGCACTGTTTGAGTAGTTATGTCACGTGACACGCTATGTAACGCTTTGTTTAAAATGGCCGATTTGAAACGGTAAAGTTGTTGGTGAACAAGCCTGCTGGACAGACGAAACGCGCACTCTCGGCTGACTGAATAAACTATTTCTGGCCAGTACACGCCATGGCAGGAATGTGTCATTTACCAGATGATGGAAAGGAAACCATGTTATTGCACTGTTTGGGTAAGGAAGGTTTATGAATTTAATGAGTAAACATAGCTGTGAACCTCATCTAGAGTTTAAGAACTTTACTTTACCCAAATGTGTCCTTTTATGCAGGAATCGTCGTTGCTTAAAGTTAGACATCATTTTAACATCTACAACTGTAGTGAAGAAATCAACAAAGGCAACTGCGCCTGTCTAAAAATGGCGTCCACAGTGTTCCTTAAACTGTTAGTCTTCTCACGAAGACTGCCAGCGTAAATTGACCGGGTTTCCAAGCGACCTTCATTCTTTTATTGAAATATGACCAACTTGTTTTTATATCTAGCTATCTCACAAGGTGTTTTGAAATTGCCAGCGAGTACTGCGTTGTCACAGTGCAACTTTCTCCCTTTGTAGTAGAAAAAGCAGTTCTGAGTACACTTAAATATAATATTGAAATTTTGATGGTTTTTGCCTATCCTCTGTTCATGGTCTGGCTTGATAGCGCAGCTGATGCCAGACAATTATGGGAGCATCACTAGAGAGGAACTTTGACTCTGCACCTGTAGTGCAAGTTTTGTTTGGATAGAAGTTGTTTGCTTCCACAAAAAATGCACTTGCCCTCCACACAGCTGTGATCATTTTGTTTATCCATCTGACTATGCTTTAACTTTCAGGGGCACACACCTACCATTGTAATGCTATTAAACTGTCTAAGAAAATGAGATCGTACATGTTGGCGTGTTTCTCTGGCGGCAGCACTGATGGAAGCAGGGCAGTCATTAACGTACCTGAATGTTTGGGTCTGGCTTGACGGAGCATATATAAGCTTTGCCTGTTGATATTGACATTTTTTGTTTTGCTAATATTTGTTACTGAAACATGATTATTTTGGCAAGAAAGCCAAGTCTCGTGAGAGTTTGCAAATGTTTGAATTTGAGCACCTGTTGAAACCCTGCGTACGTTAGCACTGCATTCATTTTTGGGACGTGGCCCACCCTGCAGTTTCTTGTTCTGCCTTCTTAAATTTGCATAAAGTTATAAAATGGTCAAATGTACAATTGTTTTTTTTTTTTTTTTTTATAGAGGCAAGCCAAACTGTATGATAAACAAGGACTGGCAAAGCCAATAGTCAGGTTATAATGTTTGCAAATATACAACAGCATTTGTGCAAGCCTGTGGTGACATGTTATAGCCAGGCATATTGTCTTTGCCACTCCTTGTTTATCAGTATTTGAGTTACTCAGACAGGAAAAATGGGAGTCCTGTCTAAAATAATTTAAAGTAAAGTGTGTGGCAGTGGGGAAAAAAAGGTGACAAAAGCAATGCTTTGTAAATGATGCGTGCATGACAGTGAAACTAATGTGTGACATTTCAGTTTACTTTTAAGGGGCCGATTACGATCTCGCTAGGAAAGCCCTCTGTATGACTCCTATCCGGAGGACTTTCCTACCGAATTGCACTCCGCGAGTCCGAGCGACCGATTCTGATGCACCCGTATGTTGACGGACTCGATTCGCTCGGACTCCTTTTGAAATCTATGGGAGCCTGTATACTGAATGCATACACAGGCTCCCATAGCAAAAAGGGGTGGCTGGGGAAAAGCGTACACCCTATGGCGGGCAACCCATGGTGTCCGCCACACTGTGCATGCATTGAAAGGGGGGACCCATGGGTACCCCCACGGGACCGATTCAGAGGGCCCCGGATGAAGGGGGGACCTGCTACAGCCTTCCTGAAGTCCGATTCTCACAGCCGTTTCGTCTTGCTGAGACCGAGTCGATACGGCTGTCCGAATCGTGCATCGTACTTGCTCGTTGAGAAGCCTGCTCCATTGCGCGACACTATTCGGCTGCGAACAAGTCGGACTGACCGGATTGGGTTCGGAAACGATTCGGTCGACGCGGACGAGATCTTCGCATCATACTTGGTTGTTAGGAACGGGGGAAGATTTGGTTGGAAACATAGGCTCCGAATCGGATTTGCTGGTTCCAGAACCCGTCTGGAGGCCTTCCTAACGAGATCATAGTCGGCTCCTAAGTTGTAAAATAGCCTCTCATTGCAATGCATGCACTGCATAGCAGGTTGAATGATTCACCAAACAGTCAAGTGAGAGAGTATTCTCTTACGGGAGGAGACCAAGGCCACTCTATACATGTTTAAAAAATTGGTAACAAGAGGTCATAGGACAGCTGCAGTGTGAAGCCAGACCTAAGCAGTTTTGATTTAATGAGAATGTTTGTGAATGGGGGCATGCATGATTTTTTTTATCTGAAATGTTAAGATGTGGTTGCCCTTGAGAGGGCACTGCTGCCACTTTTGAGGTTTAGTGACATCCGTTTCATTTTCTTCTCTACAAAGAGTACGCTCATGTGCAAATCCACAGAGCTATGTTCTTGGCGTAACTGCATTGTAAGGGCCATCAGACTGTTCTTTTGTACAGCGTCTCGTGAACTCTGCACAGCAGCTTCAAGTTTGAGTCTAATCTCAAGCTTAGAGATCAAATCAATGCCCTCCATTCCTTACATTGTTTTTGTCTGCGACTGTTGAAAAATTTTGAGATGCAAGTAACATTAAAAGTGACACTGTCCTTAAATTCATTGAGCTAAAACTGACCTTCCCTCTATAAAACATTTACTGACGCAGAGCGTTTGTTCATGCTTCAATTCCTTTGGGAAATCTCTTGATTTTGCACTGTGAGGCCACAATAATGATGGAAATGCATGGTGTATAATATACAGGGCTTCCGGTTTTATGGTATTTATTTTTTAGACATTTCCGTCTGTATTTATCCATATTTATTTTTTGCTATTTTTATCTGTATTTATCCATATTTATTTGGGGTTATGTGGAAAAATTAAGCTGAATTTAGTATATTTTCACATTTATTTAACCGGTAAATATGCACTCATGCTTGAATGCCTACTAAGTTTCAATGCTGTAAACACCCGCAGAAGATAAATCAATACACTTATAAGAAAATATGTACATTTCAGTATCAACCTTGTGCTTATCTACTGCTGTTAAAGCCTCGTTACTAAAATTCCTTTCTTTTTTAGCCCTCTTAGCTATCAATCCACACAGCTATTGGCCTGGTAGTCATGGCAGACAGGATTTAGAATTCCTCAAAAAGCAATCCAATTTCCGTTTTCATCCACATTTAAAAATATTTACAGACAAGAAAATAAATGGTTTCTGTCTGTATTTATCTGTAAAAATCTGTAAAAAACGGAAAACAGGAAGCCTTAATATAAGTGAATATGAAATGAGCTCGGTTTTCATTTAACTGCCTAGGGCATCTCTGTTAAACAATGTGCGATTAATTTAGCCCAAACTATTTTGTAGTAGTTGCATTGTGTTTAAAATGTTGTTTTTGGTGCAGCTTTGAATCGACTTCATCCCTATTTCCTTGCCCCTCCCAAACCAAGTAGAGGTTCCTAGTAACATGGCTTCTAAACCAGTATGTATTGAGGGTGGGAAGTGAGAAGGGTTCAAATTCGGCTGAACATTACCCTTTCCAGTCGATAACTCCTATGGCTGCCATTAGGGCCAAGTCACCATGAACCCTTCACATCCTCTTAGTCACCCCTATAGACCCCATTTTGAAGTTGTCATGTTGCAGAGGACTAGTCCACTAACTTTGCTTGCCCGATCCTGAGAATGTAAGTCCTTGTGAAATAAGCTTTATTTTCACGCTTCAGCAAGGGCTTCTGTGTTAACCAAAATGTGGTTTATTTTCACACAAAAAGGTTCATTTTGATTGGTTAGAATTTAAAATTCGTTTTTGATCCTTTGGTACAGATTTGAGTCAACTACACTCCTTTGTCTCCTATCCAATCCAAGTAAGGTTTCTTAGAAACAGGGTTCCAGTTGGTAAGCCTGTATTAGCGGTTCAAATTTTGCCTAGCATTAGCCCTCCTAGTCTGTGACTCCTGGATCTACCTTTAGAGCCAGGTCACCTGATCGATAAAGTTAAAACTGCCATTTGTTTTTGGTCCCCTGGCTGTTAGGGCTCCCTTTGAATTTAGGTCATCTGACAATAAGGGCTTGAAGGAAATGACCATAGCACCTTTCCCCTGTTAAATGTGAGTTAAATACCTGTGTCAACCCCCCCCCCCCCTTTAAGCATGGTAAATTGACTTACCCCATTGGCATATTTAACTTGCCTACAAGTCCCCAGTGTAAGGTGTAGAAAATAATCCCATAGCCTGGAAGTTAAATGGCACCTGTGGACTACAGCACCTATGGGGCTATATTTAGAGTGGGCATGTAAAGCATGGCTGTAGGCCTACACTCTGTAGCCTGACTGCAAGAGCCTAAAAAGTGCTGTTATTCATACCTGTCAAAATAACTTTTTCTGACAGGCTGGAGATCCTGCTTTTAAATATTAATAGTATGAGAACAGTGGTCCCAGCATACAGAATCATTCAATACAAAGCATTTAGAAAAACAATGCACCAAGAAACTTTTTAAAGAAGTTCAAATGCCCATTTAATCACATTGAACACTTATAATTTGTTTCTTCAGGTGCCCACACCCACCCCCCCTCCACATGCACCCCAGTCCTCATACTGCTCTATACCCAGGTCCCAGTGACTTTATATGGGTTTACCCTTTATTTTGACTTTAAATATTAATAAGTCACCCTTAAGTACACCTTGTTCCCACCAGGCAGAGTGTATGTTATTTAAAAGCGCAACGTGTGCAAAATTAAAGTTGTCATGTTCCCCCCACTCCCCCCCCCCCCCTCCCCCCCCCCCACCTTGAATTTAGGAGTAAGGTGCTCTGTGGGATTGCGGTTGGGGAAACGGGAATTGCTAGAAAAGTGGGTGGGATTACCCCTGTGAACTATCACCCCGTTAGTTAAGGGAGTAGCCAGGAGTCCCCTCCAACCATTGACTAGTGCCATCCATAAATGTGGTTCTCAATGAATCCACTTCAGAACACTTTCTGCATCTGCGGAAGATAATAAGAGGACTGGATCATGCCTGCTTTAACCTGAGAGTAGCTCAGAAAGATGCCTGGTTTTCTGCTCCCTCTTGTGTACCCAGGACAAGGAAGTGGGCTCCAATGGGTCAGTAGGCTCAACTCCTGTGTGGCTGCTGAGACACAAAAGCTGAAAAACATTTTATCCTGGATTCTCAGTTGCCCAATCGCAACTAGACCATCCCCCAGACCTCTGTGGAACAAACCCTAAAGTCTCTCAAAATCGGGGAGCCGTTTATATACACATGTGTATGTATAAGTGGTAAAATTCAGCATGTGCTGACCCGCGCCTCCCTCTAGCTATTGCAAATAACTCATCACCGACATCAAACTTCAGGCAATTCTTTAATGGGATACTAATTGTCAACAAAATTTGGCCTTCCAGCTACTTGTTAATTTTTATTTGTCTTAATGCAAAATGGCCTGAAGGTATTTTGCAACTTGGAGGCCCTGTGCAACTTAAATTGTTCATTCGTTTGATATTTCATGCAATGGATTTTTAATTTCCTCATTCCTTATTTTGGCTAAAGAAACCACCTCAAGTTATAACTCAAGGCTTACCAATATTGGCATACCTCTATGTAGTTGTTCTTTAAAGCCATGTGGCTTGTGTCTGATAGTAGCGAGCAAATTGTGGTGCAGAATAAATTCAGTTCTCAGTCATGGTTGTTCACATTCTTTCCCAAATGTTTTTGATGGCCTCTCCTTACTCATGAGAGTTTGATAGTTGAACTTTGGTGGAAGAACCGAAGAGCTCAAAGTGCCAACCACTGTTTAGAATGAATCCTTCTATGTACCATTTGGTGGCAAAATACGGTTGAAAGTGTTTCTTTTCATGTCTGCTGCAGACATCTTGGAACAAAACTACAAAGTTTGTTTCACAGTAAATTTAGGGGTCCCAGATCCTGCCATAATCTACACCAACCTCTATTATCTTCTTCATAATCTTTTCCATGGGGCAGGTCCAGATGTGCTAGCGGGATTTTTAGAAGTCTTTAATGCCCCTTTAAGTCTGTCATTTCTCTTTGACTATGAGTATTTCAGAAATGCTCGTCACGTCCCCAGATTTGACCCTATGTAACACACCTTTGCAAAATATGTAAAAGACTCCTGTTGTAAACTTGAGATGCTTCAGCATTAGTTCTATGGTAGCCTGCTCCTTCTATTTATTTTGTTGTATGCAGATGCCACTATTGCCTTATCCTGGCCATAAAAGTGTTGCAATCATCCAAATGATTAGAACTATCTCTGTAGTCTGTGAAACGGGTGTTACCTATATTCGGAATCACCTTGTTCGTAGTAGTGTGTAGAACTTTATAGGCAATGATGAATACAGCTCCATACTTGTCAACACCATGCTTCTATCTGTTCAGATGAAGGTCTCTTTAGGAATGTACTTCTTTTAATGGACTTTGAAGGGAACATAGAAAGTGGTGAGGATGACCCAGTGGAAGTACAGATAATCTCCTGATTGCAGTGTTGACTTCTCGGGTCCTAAGCACATCCACTTTTGACATTTTTCTTTTGTCTCTTGATTTACAGCTTGCTCCGTCCCTTCCACTACAAGAAGACTTTGTTTACCACTGGAAGGCTATTACACATTATTACATCGAAACATCAGGTAAGGCACCTTTGTTTACTTTTATATGCTTGCTTTTGGGTTTTACATTGAAAGCAAGAAGGAAAACGGAAAGGTGGTGTTTTAATGATATAGATATGTATATCGATATATGGAGATCAAACAAAAGCCAAGATGCACCACACATTTGTGAAAAGCAATCAAATGAAACAATATATGTAGTTCAAATCCAATTGAAAAGACAGATAAGTGTTCCTTAATTTAGTCTTTTTATTCCAAGTTCATTGGGCAGTGGACATTACAATGCGACACAGCCGACGCGTTTCGTCCTGAGATAGGACTTCTTCAGGGCTGTTAAAAATACATAGACATACAATTATGAATACATATATATACAACAGTAAGAAGTGTCACATTTTAAATGACAATCTGACAAACAAAACCTACACAAAGACCAACATTTTCCATGGATTTCTAATTTCAAGAAAGTAAGTGTAACCAAACATGTATAAAGTAGAAGTTGTAATGATGTTCCTCAGGTCCATATTATCTTAGTGGGCCATACAATACAAGTGGGCTTTTTCAACATAACATTTTATATTTAAAATATTCTCCCAATGCAATTCTTACATAGAAAACAAACAAGCAAAGATTTCAAGGAGAAAGAAAGGAGAGAAATAAAGGACAAGATGTACGGTATCCTATGCTCCATTTATCCATCTACATATTGTATATTAAGGTGGTAATAGGTTAATTGAAAATTCAAGACAAATTCCACCTAACATTATAGGGCGTACCGTAAAGGAGGTAGGTTTATAATATACCTACCAGATTGTATGAAAGATCACTTGTATACGTTATGATCGTTGTTAATACGATGAGGAAAAGATCTTCTATGTAGGTTCTTTTCTTCCATACAAGGTTGTCTGTAATGCGAAACCATATCTATTGTTAATAGATGGTATATGTATTGTTTGGATTACGTTAGGTGGGCGGGCATTAATGGAAATGGTCTTCCACCTCCCAATGATTTTACACATAATAAGAGCAAAGGCCTTCAGCTTCAGGTAAGTCTAAATCTAATTTAAAATTAAATCCAACTTAAATAGACCCCACTCGGACTTGCTTCGAGTGGGCATATTGTCATATAGTAAATGACACGGGCGTTCACTATTATTGTGAGACAGAGATAAGTATATAAATCTGTCTTTAAAGGTTGAAAAGACAATACAACCACATGATAGGTCCCTGTGTAACATACCTTCTCTATATCGAGTATGTCCTGGACCGTAGATTTTTCATCGGCTTGAATAGCAGGTTTTTTTAGAATCATATATTTAAGAAAAGTATTTATCAGATCTGAAGTAAAAAAGTGAGACAACAATTAAAAAAACCAATTGTACTCAGTCCAATCTCTTTTATATAGATTGTGACATGCTAAGCATATAACTATGCCAGTATATCCGAACTCCAACTTGTCCAATATTAAGAAAACCTCGCGAGGGTATATATGCTCCGCTGTGCCCCAATTCTATCTAGGGTATTATACAAACGTAACCTCTTAGTCTGTAGCGCTTAAGGCGGTATTAATCCGTCCACCCATGTTGAGGTCTACCACCCTGCACTACAATTAGCAATTCGTGACTGCAAGCAAAGGAATTAAAAACCCTTTATGTATAATTTCCCATAACAAAGTCCCACCAGATTCCAAACAAACATAAGGGCCCCACATCCTAACTAATATAAAGATCCGGGGATGTGCTTACCGCAATATGCTAGTCGCGACTGGTAACGAGAAAAGTATGCTCACGAAACGGGTCCTCCGATCCGGCAACCCTATGCAGAAAAGTGCTTTCATTATATAGTCTAAATCAACCCGGCAAATTTTGAACACCTGTGTCGAGTCGGGAGATAACGCCCCCTAACGAATCACGTGACAAACACTGCGAGCGTCGTGGCCATCTTTTAATGTATACAAGACACCCACAGTTAAGTGAAAACAAAGGCATTAGGTGCAATATCGTCTGCCAATTGAACACAAATGTTTTAATTTTTTTTTTTTTTTTAAACTTTATTTTTGTGCAGGCATGAAAAAATTACAGATGTGACACGTCCCAATCCCCATGCCAAACTTACATCTTGTTATGAGATCATATCCGTTATGCGCCCCACCCTACGGCCGGGCCGCTGCACTGAGGTATGTCCAGTAGAATACACGTGTATCTCACGGTACGCTTCTCACTTGCAATCCCACGCTCCTGCTTTTGTATTATTTTTCTCCCGCAACACCCCTCCCCCCCCGCCCCCCAACCCTCCCCACAGAACCCATAGCACGTCTCCCTCCAGGGTGGACCGACCGCTCCCACGTCCCTCCAACTATGTGTCACCAGTCCATCGGTGTCATGCTTGTAGAATGTATTAATGTTTGACCCCCTCTCTCCACCTAGTATAGGACCTCGCCTGTACGGCCCCTCCAGAGGACCACTGT
This sequence comes from Triturus cristatus, assembly GCF_964204655.1. NCBI lineage: Eukaryota > Metazoa > Chordata > Amphibia > Caudata > Salamandridae > Triturus > Triturus cristatus. Next base: position 137,268,284 of record NC_140580.1, on the reverse strand, counting down.
CACTGTCTTGTCCCGGCCCTCCTCGTTAGCAATTGGTCCCTCCCGCCCGTCCCCGCCATCTACCCCTCTCTGTGTGTCCTCCTATGTGTCTCACCTCTAGGCCATGGTATTGCCTCCATTTGCTCCATATCTTTCGAAATTTCTTGGGACAGCCTCTCGCTTTGTATGTCAGTCTTTCTGCTGCCATATAGAGGTCCATCCCTCTCCTCCATTCCTCTATCTCCGGCCTCTCAGCCACTCCCCAGTATTTCGCAATGTCCCTTTTCGCTACCACCAGCGCCAGTCCCAGGAAAATAATATGTGGGCGCGGTAGATCTACTTCGGTCACCACTCCCAGTAATGCCAGTTTCGGGTCTAGTGTGAGCTCCACTCCCAGCACCTCCCCCAATTCTATGAAGATGTGAGACCAATACGTCTGAATTTTGGCACAGGACCATAGAGTGTGGTAGAAATCTCCCTGCTCCGTTTTGCAGCGAAGACACGTGGCGTCTGTTATTCTACCCATCTTGTGGAGACGCCTCCGGTCAAAGTATGTCCTGTGTAGTATATTTAATTGGATCAGCCTCAGCCTTGATTTAATGGCGACTTCTCGTGGGTGCATCAATATCAGCTCCCAGTCTAGGTCCTCCAGCTGTCCTACGTCCGCCTCCCATTTATCCCTGGGTTTCGTCAGATTTCCCAGCATGTTGTTTGTGAGGGTTTTATATGTAAGCGAGACTGCCTGGTGGATCATCTGCTCCTGTAGGAGTCTCCCTTCCAACGGTGAGTATTCCGGTATGCCCTGTAATGATATCTGCTGTGACTTCCAAGCGTGAACTAGCTGCATGTGCTTGTATCGTTGTGTGTGGTGTAATCCGAACTCTGCCTGCAGCACCGTGAACGTCTTCAGCTCACCTCTACTAATCACGTCCCCAATGGTGGAGATCCCTATGTCGTCCCACCTTTGGAAGCCTCTCAGTTTATGTATTTCCTTCAACCATTTACAATGCCACAGTGGCGTCTGACGCGTTGGCTTCCCTTCCCATCCCGTGGCTCTAGTCGCTCGGGCCCATGCTCTAAGCGTGGTCAAAGTCGCTGGCAAGAGCGTTCTCTCCGCCTTTCCCCCATACAGATAATGAAGTATGTTGTGTGCGGATAATTTATACCTCTCTAAGGCATAGGTTGGGTGATCTGCCGGTGCGTGCAGCCAGTCATTAATGGGGGTCAGGTGTTCCGCCCAATAGTATGCCTCCAGGTTCGGTAGTGAAATCCCTCCACTGTATTGATGTCGCTGGAGAGTCTGGAGCGCAATGCGTGGTTGTTTGCCCAACCATATGAATGACCGCAGGTCAGCGTGTATTCTAGGGATAGTATTAGTAGGGAGCGGATAATACTCATTTTGAAGTGCGTAGAGAAATTTGGGTAGGGTATTCATCTTATACATCGCCGCCCTCCCCAGTAGGGTGAGTGGCAACTGTCTCCATCTCGTCATATCCTCCACTGCCTCCTTCAGTATTCGTTCCACATTTCTCTGGAACGAGAGCCTTTTGTCCAGGGTGACATATACCCCCAGGTACTGGAACCCCTCAGCGGTGGTGAGGAGACGTTCCGGTAGCGTTACCCCCTGTACTGCTCCCCGTGGTGTGTACAGGACTGATTTGTGCCAGTTGATGGCGTGGCCTGCCATTTCCCCAAAATCTTCCAACTCTCTGAATAACTGCCCTACGGATATCTCGGGGTTCGTGATATACAACAGTACGTCGTCTGCATATAACGAAATCTTTTCCTGAGTATCCCCCGACTCGGTGCACCTGAAGCCATGGATCTCCGGGTTCTGCCGAATTTTGGCCGCCAGTATTTCTATGGTGAGAGTGAAAAGGAGAGGTGACAGCGGGCACCCTTGTCTGGTGCCCCGCTCCACCCGGAATTCGCGCGATAGGCACCCATTCACTCGTACCCTCGCCTTCGGCGCCGCGTATAGCAGCTCTATCCATTTTAGGAAATGGGGGCCAAAGCCGAACCGTCGCAAGACCGCCGTGAGAAAGGGCCAATGTACCGCATCGAACGCTTTTTCCGCGTCCAAGGACAGGAACCAGTGCGGCTCCGTTCTACCGTGTATTTCTTGGAGCCAGTTGTGGGTCCGTCTGAGGTTGAGTTTTGTTGCCCTATCCGGCAAGAATCCGGATTGGTCTGCGTGTATAAGGCCCGGGATCACCGTTCGTAGACGCGCCGCTAGAATTGTTGCCAGTATTTTTACTTCCATATTCAGGAGGGAAATGGGGCGGTACGAGGCACATTCCTCCCTCGGCTTTCCCTGTTTGTATATCGGCACTATGGTTGCCAATGCTAGGTCCCGTGGGAGTCTCCCTAGTCCGTATGCGTCTACATAGAGCGCCAACAGGTGGGACGTCAATAGGTCCGCCGTCCTTTTAAAGAATTCCGCCGTGAACCCGTTTGGCCCCGGTGTCTTCCCCGTTTTTAGTTTATTGATGGCTACGGAGATCTCCTCCCGTGTGATTCTCGCCTCCAGAGGGGCACTGAGTTCCTCATCCAAAACTGGGAGATCTAGATTTTCCATATAGAGTAGGGCCTCTTCCACCGACCCGAGGTCCCGGCCCCTATAGAAGGTCTCATAGTGCCGCGCGAAGGCCGCTGCTATGCCCCCGTCGGTAGTTTCCAGGCCTCCCCCTTCGTCCCTGATTCGCTCCACCCACCTCGCGGCTTGCTCTTTCCTGCTAAGCCATGCCAGGAGCTTGCCTGACTTGTCGCCCACATCATATAGGCGGTGTAACGTGGCTAGGGCCTGTGTTTTTGCCTCATTGGAGACCAGCTCCCTATACTCCTTCTGTTTGTCCTGCAGTTGCCGCAGTATTCCCTCCTCTCGGTTGACCAGGTAGTGCCTTTCTAGGGTCAGGATTTCGCTTTCTAACGCTGCTGCCACCCTGTGCTGTTTGTTGCGCTCGTCCCGTAGTCTCCCCCTGAGTCTATCTCGCACCACAGGTTTCATGGCTTCCCAGAAGACAATGTTGGAGTCCACTGAGCCCTTGTTCTCCGCAACATACACTTTTATGTCCGCCCTCAGACCCCGCACTATGTCAGGGGATTGAAGATCCCATGCCGCCAACCGCCATTCCGTCTCACGCCTTTCGGTGGTCTTTCCTAAGAGCGCATAGAGGGGGGAGTGATCTGAAATTCCCCTTGCCTTGTATACGATCTCGTCCCCTTCCGACAGATACTGTCGTGCTACAAAGATATAGTCCAGCCTGGAGAAGGTTTTGTGTGCCCCTGAGTAAAAGGAGAATGCCTCTTGCGTCGGGTGGCGCCACCGCCATGCATCGGTGAGTCCCATGTCCGCCACGTATTTCGCAAGAGTTGTTTGCGTCCCCCCTCGGTGGTGCTCCCCTGAGCGGTCTAGTTCTTCCGACATGACATCATTAAAGTCTCCCCCCCACTATTTGCATCGTATCCGCCGTTTCCAGTAGGATGGCCGCTACTTCCCTGAGTGTGCGTGTTTGGAGTTTCGGAGGGGCATAGACTGAGATGATTGTCACACGTTGTCTGTTCCACTCCCCCTGTACTCCCACATATGTACCCTGTGTATCGCTCCACGGCGAAGGGGTGTGTTTTGTTAATAGGTATTGCGGCTCCCCTGGCACCTGACGTGTAGCCCGCATGATTCAAGACTTTGTATCTCCCCCTAGCTATGAATGTACATTTTCCCGCCCTAAGGTGGGTTTCTTGCAGGAGGATGAGATCCGGTGCGGTCTTCTTTATGTAGGCATTCACTAATCCCCTTTTTATTTTGGAGCCCAGACCATTAACATTCCAGGTCAGAATGGATAACCCCTTGCGTATACCCTCCGTGTTTGTTAGTGTATCTGCCATATTGTGTGCGTCTTCCGGAGGCCACTATTTGCCCCTAACGGCTGCGTGTGACAGTGTGGACACCCATTCCTCAGATCGTGCCTCTTTGTGCTATCCATTTTCCAACTCCCTCCCCTGCTACCCCAACTTGTTGAAACTCCCCCGTGCCCCCTCCCACCCCCCACCCCACCTCTCTCCCCTTCCAGACTCGTCCCCATCACGGTCCAAGCTGTTAGTAGAAGTCGGTCTGTCACCCCCCCCCCCTCCCTCCCTCTACACAACTGTTATTGTTAACAAATAAACCGTGCCTGAGAACACCAAGAGCAAGTTAATGGAAGGGAACAAAAAAAAGGGGAAAAAGAAAGAAACAACAACTGAAAGGGTGCTGGCCACTTGCGTGTCATGACCGTGTCCCGGCCGACAATTTAACCCTCCACATTTCCCAGGGTCACGACTGTGAGTCTTGCGTTGTCGGTACTGTGCTGCAATGTTTATCTGTTACGTCCTGTTCCAACTGCCGGATCTCTGCTTCCAGTGGGTGCAAGGAGCGCTGTTCAGTGCCCGACACCTCGCCCTCTCCCTCCGAATCCCTGAGGTGTGCTCCTTCTCCTTCCGATCCTGTCGGGTCCCGAGACCCTTCCTGAGATCTGTGTGCCGTCCTCGACGTCCCGGGTGATTCCGATCTCCCCCTCCTGGCTCCTGCCAACGTGCGCGAATGATATGGGGTGCCTGTATGTCTCGAGTAGAGTCTCCTGGATCTCCTCCTCTGCTGTTTTGGCGTGTCCCACCGGGCCTTATCCTGTGCCGCCCTCACCAGCTCCTCTCTCCCTGCCGTTTCCCTACTATTTAGGATCGGTCTCTCCTCCAGCCAGTGCCATGCGTCCTCTGGCTGGCTGAAGAAGTGCGCCTTATCCCTGTAGATGACTTTGAGTTTCGCCGGGAAAAGCAGCATATACGTAATGTTCAGTGATCGCAGTTTGACCTTCACCGAGTCAAAGGAGCGCCGCTGCTTCTGGACCTCCTGACTATAGTCCGGAAAAATCATTACGTTGGTGTTCTCCACTCGGATTTCGCCCATTTTCCTCGCTTCTCGCAATATTAAGTCTCTGTCCGCGAAGTTGAGGAAACGTGCGATTACTGGCCGGGGTCTCGCGCCCTCCGGCGGTTTCGCCAGGAGCGCCCTGTGCGCTCTTTCGACCACGAAGCAGGTAGAGAAACGGGCTCCAGGGAAGGTGTCCGTGAGCCACTTGTGCAGGAAGGCTGCCATGTTGTTCCCCTCGATTCCCTCTCTAAATCCCACGAATCGGAGATTGTTCCGTCTCGCTCTATTTTCGGCGTCATCCACCTTCCATAGCAGCTGTCTGTGCGACGCCTGGAGCTCCGCCATTTCTCTTCGAAGGGTGTTTATGGAGTCCTCAGCCTCTCCAATGCGTGTTTCAGTCTCGGACACCCTGGCGGAAAGGTTCCTGAAGTCTTGTCGCAGTAGTGTGACCTCAGCGCCCACTTCCCCAATTTTCCCCTCCAACGCGGATCGGGATTCCTGAATGTCCGATCTCGACGCCTGGATTGCCGCCAGTAACCTGTCCGTGTCGGAGGCCCCTGCCGCCGCCGTGCCTGCGCCGTCTTTGGAGGACCTTGGTGCTGCGAAGAGGTCCAGAGTGCCTTGTTTGGGGGGCTTGGGTGGGGGGTCCCTCTTCCCCATCTTGCCTGATTCCGTGGTGGGCCCAGCTGCCAGCGCCCTGGGCCGAGTGGTTATAGCAGGTTCCCCGTTGTGTGTCCCACCGGGATCCAAAGTGTCACGATGTCGCGCGTCCCGCTTCCAGTCCTGTCGCGTATCTCCAGGTGGCCCCTCCGCGTAGCCCGTGCCCACCACTCCTTAATGCTGCACAGTGCAGTGCGCGGCGGGGCCCCTCCAAGTCCGCTGTAGTTGGCCCAGCGGATGCAGCGGCACGTTCAGCAAGCTTCCATCAGACCCCCGTCTCCCCCGCCGCTGGTTGGAGTCTCCTCTCTCTCCACCTCCGTGGGGCGGCGGTGAGGGCGTGAGGAGTGTGTGGGGTGGGGGGGAAGGGCCGCCAGCTCCCGCTCCGCTCACTCACCGAGTGCATCTGTAGTCGCGGCCGCCATCTTGGTGAAGGTGGACTCACGGCGTCCGCTGCTCCCTCGCTCTAGCCGTATCCTGCGAAGCACCTCCGTGCCTTGGCTGTAACCGGTATGGGCAGGGAGGTCCCTTCTCCCGCCGGAGAGACCGCAGGACCTGTCGCTGGCCGTCAGACCGGTGGAGTGGCCGCCATGTTGGGTAGGTGCGCCTTCCTTCTCAGCGCCACCCGGGGCCACTCAGCGCGGGGCCCGGCTTCCCTCTCTGACCCCTTCGGGGCCGCCTCACCGCATATCACCCTGGGCTCCGGTCCCTCCGCCGTCCGCTCTAGTGCCGTCGTCCGTCACCGAAGTGCCTGCGCTGCGTCCTGGCTATTCGCCCTGCGGGCGACCCTGCAGTCCCCCGGGCTTGTACGACACTCCGGTCGCTGCTGGCGCCAGTGTGACTCGTCGCTGGCAGGTAGGCTCCTGTTTCGGTCGTGCTGCGGGACTCCTCCTCGGGCCGTTCACCTCGCCGCCATCTTGGCCAGCCGTTAGCCCTTCACCACGGGCACCGTGTCTGGATCGGCCAAAACTTCTTCTGTAGGCTTCGGTTTCGGGTTTTTTTTACTCTCGTCCCTCTCCATGCATCCACCGACAGCCAGTGTGTGAGTTTAGGCTGGTGGAGATAAGTAGTTCGTCGGATCTATAGACGTCGGCCGGGAGCTCCCGGGAGACACGTCTAGCCCTGCATGCTGCTGGCCACGCCCCCCAAAATGTTTTAATTTTTGATGTTTCTTGTTGTGCATGGAAACAATGTTTCTCACCAGACAGCGCTTGGGTTGCCTAATAGGCTTTGACTTAAATATAAAAATCCAGAAATTAAAATGAACTTGCCAAAATATTACTCCAAGTCAGTCTTTTTTTATGAGTTTTAACTCTAGCTATGCAATTCTATTGCGAAGTGGGATGCGATAATCAAGCATGGCTATCATGCAAAAAGGAAAGAGAGTAATGTCTCCCTAGTGTAATGCGCATTATGGTTATGCAGGGAAGACAGAAGCTTGAAAGGTTATATCTATGAGGGCTAAAATGATAATCCTTTGTGACCTCTTGGTTTTGCTGATGGTTGTTAGTAACGCACAACATTCCCGATGCTGTGCAGTGTTCCTGAAGTTTAAAATAAAACAAAAACATCAGCCTTTGACGAGGCCACCCAAGCCATTTTGTAGGCATGCACACCACACTTGCCTGCACCTCCAAAAGGACACCGGTGTTTCTTTTTAAATTACTGATCCACGTTGGATTAATAACTAATAAGAAAATAAAATGCTAAATAAAACACGCAAAAGGATTTTTTAATTAAACAACTTAAGAATGGGAGCGCACCTGCCAATGATGGCCTCCCGGCTGAATTTTATATAGAATATGCTAAGGAACTAGTTCCTCTTCTATTAGAAGTCTACGAAGAAACTTACAAGGTGGGGAGACTTCCACAATCCATGAGAGCGGCCATAGTGATAACTAGTCTTAAACCTGTTACACCCACTGGAAAGCATGACTCCTATCGTCCCCTGTCGCTCATTAATGTGGACAGCAAGATTTTGACTAAGACGCTAGCTAACAGAACAGACTTCTGCCGTTACTGTCGGATCAATCTGGTTTCATACTGATCGATCCATGGCAGATAATCTTTGTATGCTGTTTTCACTTATCTATCAATTAGACCCGAACTTACCAGTGGTGGCCACCTTCTTGGATGCAGCAAAGGCATTTGACACAGTAGAATGGAATTTCCTCTTTACAGTACTGGAAAGGATGGGCCTCAGGAAAGCTATGTTGAGGTGGTTTATGTAAATGTAAATGTCCAGTATTTGTAAAGCGCGAACAATTACCCGAAGGTGTCAAGGCGCTGGGGGCCATCGGGAAGATTAAGCGAGGTATTGCCCTGAGTAACATGGTGCTGGGCAGACCCCTGCTGCCGGAGCCGGGGATCGAACCGTGATCCCCAGCGTCCAGCGTCAGTCGCCTTGGCCGCTGCACCACACCTCTTATCTATATAGAACCCCTGGCCCGAGTGAGGGGAACTGGCGGACTATCAGCAGCATTACAAAATAATCGAGAAATGTCATAAGCATACCCTTTATCCCCAATATTATTTGCACTCCCAATGGAGCTCCTAGCTTACCTCCTTCAAGAGTTTTATGACATGCGAGGGGTTAATCTGAGTTTCAGGTCTACGCATTTATCAATGTATGGAGACCGTGCTCTCCCTGCGATTAAATTTAAACCAGATTATCAGAGAAATCTCACAACTTGGGTGCTGATCTGACATACTGGACTATCCATTGTAGTGGCAGAAGCTGTTCATTACATGTGAATACGCTACCACACAGCTATTCTAACCATTTAACGAGATAACTATGGGACGTATATGGTAAGCCTTTCCACGTTGGTAGACGGATCGATTAAGCTCCCATTATCTTTAGCAGACAGAATAGCGTTCATGAAGATGGTGGTGTTGCTGAAATTACTGTTTCCCCATCCCTTTAAATAAAGCGTTCTTTGCACAACTCAATACATTCCTGATAAAATTTGTGTGGGCAGTCAAACAACCAAGAAAACGCCAAAATAAGCTCGCAGCTTCCATACGACCGGAACAGATCTGCTGCACCGCTTTTTGAAGTGCATTATCTATTGCAGGGGGTCTCCAACCTTTTTTGTAGTGAGAGCTACTTGTGATCAGTGAAAATCATTGGGAGCTACTGACGGCAAATCAACTCGCGCATTGTTGCCAGATGCCACCACGCCCAGCTGAATTGACTTTACAGCTAATGTCCATAGAGCCAGATGCTATGGTTTGAACAAAATACTTTGACTAGAGACTCTGTGACTGGACTGCCATGTGTCGGTTACTGCGTGGCCTTTGGGTATGTGTGCGTACGAGTAGGATATTAGTGTACGGGGGACTGAGAGACTGTCACATGTACTTGTGACACAGGACAAACCTTTCGCCATATGTAGCCCTGTTACATGGTTAACATAAATGGGAGAAATTTAAAGTGCAATTTTCAGAATATGGAATATTTATATGCACTTTAAATTTCTCCAACTTAAAACAATGGCTGTATTTTTCAAGTATAAATATGTCACGGTATCATGAAACTTAATATCAGAGTGTCACATTTACAAACACCAAGCATCTTTCTTCCAGTGGCCTGTAGACATGGTGCCATATTTATAACAGATAAATACATTTGTTGAAATGGGAGGAATTTTAAGTGAGTAAAAATATGCTTCATAAAACAGTAAGATGTATTTGGCTTAATTGAAAGTGGAGAAAGACATTAATACTTAATGTTTCATAGAAAATGTTTTCTTCACTTTTAATTTCTCCAATTTGGAAAAAATGACGATTTTTCAGTTATAAATAATGCAAAGTGTCTACTGGGCACTGAAAGCAAAAAGCCTGCTGCTTGTAAATGTTACATTTTACAATGGGAGAAAATGTAAATAAAGTTAATCCCAAAGGTATTTATTATTGAGTTATAGGTTTCATATAGTGCTAGCTAGACCCGAAGGTATCGGGGCGCTTTACATAAAAATGAAAAGAAAACACATTGAATAAAGTAGCTTTTTATTTTAATGGCCTTCCGTTCAAAATCATTCAGAAACATTTTGTTCTCAAGCTCCAATATTGAGTCGACAGGGACTTTCATTTAAGAGTTAAATATTTCAGTGCTTCATTTCTTCACATTTGTGACCCAGCCTGGCCCATAAATCTGACTGACCACTGCTCATTATCAGGCTCTGCTATCTACAGCCTGATGATAATAATGTGAAGGAAACCCAGCCTTCCCTTAACATTAAAAGAAAAATGTGACCCTGAGCTTACTTAAAAATGAACTTAACGCTGCAAGCTACTTTGGAGGTGTCTGGGAGCTACTGGGAGCGTTCTCGATCCTGGTTGGAGACACCTGATCTAGTGGCACAAGCGCAATTTGCTCATTATTGGCTTCATATCAGTAGGGACGTGCCACATGTTGCTATTGAGAAAGGAGTTATGCATCCACTTCACCTACAGAAAGCCCCATACTCTCATCTACCTCGACCCTCTTGGGAAATGCATACGGTGAAATGCAGGAGATGGGCGTTGTCCTTAATGGTGTCCATTTGCACTGTCCATGTGATGTATTCACCCCTCATTCCCATTAAACACTACAACGCCCTACATATAGATTGTGTATTCGTTGTCATGTCGCAACTCCATAAAAAACATATTATGTGGTTATTTGGTAATCCCAAATCTAAATCGTTCCAGGAATACTTGGCGGACTCCACTAATACGTTAACGGATGCACTCACCTATGATAATCTTTATCACGAAGCATGCTTTTTCTGCCCATTGTTCCCTGCTGAACCAACAGAATGGGGCATAATTTCCATCCTGTTATTCGCTCCCCAACCAAAAAAATTAATCACTACACTCTTCTGCAGTATGGGGATAATTGAGGGGACTGTTACCCATGCACAAGAATTGTGGGCAGTGGATTTGGCTTTAGACATCCTGGATGAGATATGGAAATATTGCTGTCAACAAACAAAAGAAGTGTCTCCCAATTGTTTATATAGACTTATTAATTATACATTTCTAAACCGGGTCTATCTTACGCCAATGTGCATTGTCAGGTATGCGCCTACAAGTGACGCTAGATGCCAAAGATGTGGTACCCAACAGAAAGACTATATACACCTGGCGTGGCTTCATTCTGGGAACAAATAATGAGAACAAGAGAGGAAATGACGGAGCACAAATTCCAGTCCAGCGCCTCCCCACCCCCTTCCTTCTCCCCGTGTTACTTGGCTGTGTGAAATACAGACCAAAGAAATTTAGCAAATTGACCTCCATGGCTATCCTGCTAGGTAACCGAAGGCTCGCAGTGGTGTGGGGGGGGGGGGGGGGGCGCTTCATTTTCAAGACTGGCTATAAGATATGACTGTATGAGGAGTGGTCTGAGACCTACCCCCTACTCTCCCTCACGCGGAATGCCCTAAAGATTTCTGGGAGCCATTGAGATATTACTTGCTTACACTCAGTAATGTGTGACACGATGGTACAGTGTAAAAAACTCATTGGATGGACAAGGCAATATGCTTCATGCCCTGCTTCCTACAGTCCTGGGGGTCCCTGCGTGGGCCCTTAATGTCATTGATTGTAGCTTCTGATATTTGTAATGTTTATTGTGTGATGCATGCCTATAACTTGATTTTGTGTTCGTTATTCTATGCCCGTATAAATTACAAAATGGTAAAAAATAAATAATAAAATAAAAAGAGTGTATTGTGTTCATGTGGCACGTGGAGCCTACTTCAAGCTTCATTAGGTGACAAACGTATCCCTGAACTGGAACTTCAAGAGTCAGTCCCCTGCCACTGCTCCCTCCGCCCCGCCTGTAAAAAAGGAATGCATAACTTCTTTAATTAAAGTGCTCCCTTTGAAATGTATGCCTTGAAGATAAAGCTTAAAGTGACTTTGCAACAACCCTTTGGAAGTTGTGAGTTTTTTGAAGTTCAAAACTTCCAGTAAAGTTGTTATCCAAGTACATTGTATTGTAAAGAATGTTTCTAATATTCGTACAATTAAAGTGTATTGTGTTTTTGTGTTTATGTGATGTACATATTTTTGCAGTTTCATATAGAGCAAAGGAAACCTGAAGGATTTGGAGCACCCTATGTGAGCAAATGTTACCTTACAGAAGGTCACATTTATTAGGTTTTTCAAACCCTGTGCTTGTGAAATCTCTTGTATTTATTATATCTTAAAAGGTGGCTCTTATCCATTCCCAATGCCGAATTACTGTGTTCCTTCGTGTGGAACTTTTTTTTTTGTTAACTTCCCATGGCTTCACTCATTTACCATACTTCTACTAAAACTGTTTAAGCCCCATTCACTGTCAAGATAAGATCTCTTCCCACAGATAAGGCAGACCGCTTCTAACAGTAGGCTGGAATGGTTGCTTTTTACGTCTCGCAGACCTGCGTTGCAGCGCGCGCACGCGCTGCTCGCTTTGCGAAGCTTCTTGTAATCGGGATATTTCAGAAGTGGAGTTGAAGCCACGCCCATCTTTTATGCTAAATGGTGGCCTCCGATTGAAAACGAGGCTTCTTTGTTACCGCCCTGTCTCCTTTTTGGACGGCCCATCCGAATGGCTGTTTTACTTGCGGCGTTACACTGTCTCCTTAATTAGTTAGTAGGCACTATTTTTTTTTCACAATGGCGCAGCTTGTTTACTGACCCCAGGCGGCGCCGTGTCCTCCTGACGCCATCTTCCCTCAGGCGCTGCCGGGGCCGTCCAACGTGTCGATAACGCAACTGGTGCTCATATAAAGCACTCAGATACCTACAGGTGTAGTTCGCTCTATATAAAACCAGTTTCTCGCTTACCTGCTGCTGCTCATTCCCTTTATAAATATCATTAATGTGCTCCGTGCGCGAGCAGTACCCGTCGGTCTTACCTTTGCTCCCGCCCCATCCTCTCTCCCTCGTCCCTCCTCTCTCCCTCGTCCCTCCTCTCTCCCTTTTCTGGGCACATGATAATTCATTGTTTATTAAAATATTTTTTTTTTAAACAAAAAATGCACCAGCATCCAAGCTGATCTCCTATTTCCACAGCGCGTCTCCTATCTTCACGCTATAAGGACAGCAACTGCCGGAGGTCTCTCGTGCTCCTGCTCTCAGCACACTGTCGCAGCCTTATTTCCTCCAGCAGGCCCACTTGGCTTTTCTTCAATCGCTGCACGGGCTGGTCGTTCTTCCTTCTGGCATATTTAATACTTCCTCCCTCTGCCTTTCAGTTTCGTTCTTACTCTCCCCTTTCTCTTAATTTAACTCCATACATTTTGAATTTTGAAAAATTCCTTCCTGTCCTGTTTCTTCAGTGCCGGGGGCTCCAGTGTTGTGTTAATTTTACATTTCACATTCATGTGGTTTTTTTCGTTCTACCCTCTGTGCTTGACTTATCTCGGCAATTCAAGGCCAACCTTCGCAGTTTCCAAGGGGAAAAGAAAATCGGCTCAACTGAAGAGCGACATTCCTGCTTTGGAGTAAGCTCTCAGGGTAAGACAGTAAATCTGCCCAAAAGCACTGCAGTCAGAGACTTTGCATTAACACCAGGGCTTTAAGTGGAATGAAAAAACTGGTGGGTCTCTCATAGGGGTGTGCCCGATATAATTCAGTGTGGGTTTAACAAGCATTTGCAATACAATAGGTCTTGCATTTACGTGAGTTTGAGCTATTGGCATTATAAATGACAATGCCTTTTATTTATGTTTTAAAAACCCAAAACATAAATAAAACTCATTGTCATTTACAATGCTAATAGCTCAAACTCGCGTAAATGCAAGACCTATTGCATTGCAAATGCTTGTTATTACTTAGGAGTGTAAAGCAGATGCTTTGTCTTAGAACGTGTGTGACAAATCCTATTCATGCCTCTGTACCTTTCTTTTCACTTTGTAGGCATTATCGGATAGATTTTTTTCAACTTAATCTATTTGGTCATTATGATCAAATTCTAAATGGTGTAATAAACATTGCACAGTAAAAATGAAGTCAATATACAAGAGCTATGCTATATTTTACTACTAAACAAACAGCCACAAGTGCAGTTACTTTGCAGAGTACAGGGTCATGATTTGAATGGGGCAGCAGGTGCAGTTGCACCGGGCCCAAAAGTTGTGAGAAATCCTCTAAACACATAATATTGCTATATTTAACTACTAAATGGGCAGTCACAATTGCAGTTATCTTGCAGTTAAAAGGGACTTGATTTGAATGGTGCAGCAGGTGTAGTGGCACTGAGACCAAAAGCTCTAGGGACCCCACTAAACCCAGATTAATGCTAAATTGTACTACTAAACAAGACAGTCAAAAGTGCATTTATTTAGCAGGCAATAGGGTCATGATTTGAATGGTGCAGCAGGTGCAGTAGCCCTAGGCACCCCACTAAACACCTAATATTGCTATATTTTACTACTAAGCAGGCAGTCACGAGTGATGGTATCTTGCAGACAGCTTGGTCGTGATTTGAATGATGCAGCAGGTGCAGTGGCACCGGGCCCGAAAGTTGTCAGACCACCTCTAAACACCTAATTTTGTTATATTTTCTACTATACAGGCAATTGCAGTTATCTTTCAGTTAAAAGGGACTTGATTTGAATGGTGAATCGGGTGCAGTGGCACCGGGGCCAAAAGCTCTAGGGACCCCAATGAACACCAAATATTGCTAAATTTGACTACTAAACAAGCAGTCACAAGCAGTTATCTAGCAAGCACTAGGGCCATGATTTCAATGGTGGTGCAGCGGCACCGTGCCGAAGTTGTCAGAACTCTTCTAAACACCAAATATTGCTGTATTTAACTACTAAATAAGCATTCACAAGTGCCGTTACCTTGCAGACAATAGGGGCATGATTTGAATGGAGCAGCAGGTGCAGTGGCACTGGAGCTAAAAGTTGTCGTAACTCCTCTAAACACCAAACATTGCTATATTTTACTACTAAACAGGCAGTCCCATATGCAGTTCTCTTGCAGGCACTAGGGGCATGATTTGAATGGTGCAGCAGGTGCAGTGGCAGGGCCCCAAAAGTTGTCAGAACTCCTTTAAACACATGATATTGTATTACATCAATTAATTCAATTTCCCTCTTTCATTTCATTTTTCAAAATGTTGCTCTTACTTACCCGCACTATATCATTAGTAACAGCACAATATATTGCTTTTTTGTACATTAACAAGTTATAACACTTTAACAGACTCTTTGTAACTTATATTGTACAACTACTAAGCAAGTTATAACTTAAAACAAAAACAGCTTATCATTAAGGGAAATATGGTAACCAGGTTTAAAACAAAAATGGGCGCACTGCTATCTTATTTTTAGGGGGGGGTAAACAGCAAATACAATATATATAGAAGGTGCTCCTAGGAAAAGAGGGTCAGTTACCACCCACAATCCTGTAATGCCCTCCAAATGAATAGCAAGAGATATGAGCATACAAATCTGAGAACTCGGGTATTGAAAAGATAGTCATGTATACAGTAATATCGTAGTAATAGTCCACGTTAATCTAAGTCTTCAGTTCAGGCCCAAGCGGTGCAGTCAGAGTCTTCACATTAGGCTTGTACTGAATATCACTGCCAGTTCGTATTCCAAAAGAGAAACAATCCAATATAGTTTTTCAAACGAAGAGCAGTTGAATATAATCAGCTTAAAGACAATCAGTTGTGCATGGGGGAAAAAAGGAGAAAACCATTATGAGTGCCCTGAACCATGGAGCCACTGTGATTTAGACCAAAGATTGAACCATACACCACAAAACACATAGACTCCTTAATACACAAGTGTCTAGGACCCACATTTCCGAGTGACACATTATAATTAGGTTATCTGGTTTTAGGTTTAAACCTATAATAACTGATAAAACCCCACCGAAAGGAAAATAGCCATCACTAGTGTAAACATATAAACACTGAAAAAACACCTTCACAACCACAAAATAAGTGCCAATCAAACAAAGGAAAAGATGAGTGAAAGAGTAATTGTATTTCTTCCTGAAGAGGCCAATATAGTGTAACTTTGTTATACAAGGCAGCAGCAAGAAATACTGGGCTAATATTGTTCTGCTTGGGTTTTGTTTTTAGGGATGTCACTAAAATATTGCTTCTTCTTCCTTCTGCTTTTTTCAGTTTTGTGGTCTTTGGTCCAAAGATGCAGTGTTTAGAAGCATGTTTTAGGTCTTATTTAGTTCTTTTATAAACTGTAGAGAATCGGGAAATATCAAATTCATATTTGATATTTTGGCTACAATTGATTTCACTGATCGGTAAAATGGCTGGATGGAACGCAGGGTCAATTGGAATGCTGCTGCAAAAAGTTCCTACCAAGTTCAATAAAGATTGGAGTGATATTGTTTGTATTTGCAGTAATTGAGCTATGCATATGAAAAAGGTGTATGATGACCTACCAAAATCAATAACTGAGCTGAAGTGCTTCCCTGTAAGAGATCCTTGTCACTTGCTAGATGGTTTGCTGAAAGCATCTTTACAATCTTCACAGTTAATGAAGAATGCTATTGGCTTTGTAGTCCATTCCCGTGCCCTGTTTCATTATGCCCAGGAACTAAAATGCAAATATTTTTCATTTTGTGCTTTGTGTGCCATCAAAAAAAGAGTAATCCTAACTGCGTAATTTAGCTGGTGGTTCTTCGTCCTAGAGGCTGTGAATACCATATATAATCCATCTGGCAACTGTATACAGAATCTTTGCTTAGTGATGATGCCAAAGACAAGAAATGTGATGATCTTTGGTCACATATTGATAGTGATGTAAAAAGTACAGTCTACTGCATGCTTACGTTTTTACAGGAAAACATTACTGATGTAGTGGACATAATCAAAATACTAGAGTCTGAAAACGCCCTTGTCTACCAAGTGTTCAGCGTAATTGGTGTAGATGTGAAACATCTCCTTGAGAGTGGGCTGGGTGACACTTTTAGAGACTTTGGCACTGCAACATGCTCCATGTTAGAATTCTTGCCACCTGGTAAACAAAGAAATGTTGAGGAGCAATTTAGGAAATTTTATTTTACAGTCTATGGGAAATGGCTTGCAATGATGCATAGAAATGTCCCTTCACCAACCATGGCATTTGAAGTTAATGAAGCCTCACTGAGGTACTCTGCACAAGTTCTAGATCCCTTCTGATTTTTCTCCAGATTTTGAAAAGAACTTCATTTTTGACCGCTTCAATAACTAAGGGCATATGTGCCCAATTTTACGCATATGTTGCCGAACATGTCCTAGAGAATCACAATCGTTAGGTGCTCCAGTATTGGTATGGAAAGCTATGTCATTTGCCAGTGTAAGCAAATTGTGTACTGGCTGTTTAGGTGTTGCCCGTCTCAAATGCCAATGTTGAGAGGGCCTTTTCACAGATAAACG
Source organism: Triturus cristatus (assembly GCF_964204655.1). Taxonomy (NCBI): domain Eukaryota; kingdom Metazoa; phylum Chordata; class Amphibia; order Caudata; family Salamandridae; genus Triturus; species Triturus cristatus. Next base: position 137,251,365 of record NC_140580.1, on the reverse strand, counting down.
TTTACATATGAAGGAAAGAGTGAGTGCACATGACAAAAGGCTCAGTAAAGAAGTATTGTATGGTGAACTACAATAAGTTTGATTTGTAAAAATTTATTTGGACCTCATATACCCTGTACACATGCTGTCTATACACATGCACTAACATTGTATAAACACCGGAAAAACACTGTTTCTGTTGTTTTTAATGGCGCGAAAAATGTGTAACCACTGATAACCACTCGTTTTTTGAGGTATTGAAAACACTGAAAAAACCCCACCAGAATTGACCAAAAATAGAAACTGAAATCAGGAAAGCCTAATTATAATATAAATAAATGTCAAACAGTTGTAATAACTTGGTACATCGGAGTGTAAGAATCCATCCACATAATCAATATCCGGTATGTTAAGCACTATAATGCTAGAGTCCAGTAGAGATCAAAATCACCAGAGTCCTGGGTCAAAAATAACATACAGTCAAAACACAAAGAAATAACTCAAATTGCCATAGGGGAAATAAAGAGGGGCAAGAGAAATAGAAACGCAAAAAGCGAGTAATCAATTGTTAATCCCAACATAAAATCTTAATTAATATTGGGTTGTAAATCTATATTGTTCATATTGAGTAGTATAAATCAAACAACATAATTGTATACCATGCCATACCGCGCGTCCGGTTTCATAAAATAGTTTTAAAAACCGTCCCAGGTCATTAAAACAAATAAAGAAATGTTTCCTTTTACATGACATTTTTTTTTGTAATGTAGTTATTGACATATATAGTTGACTACATAACTTAACACACACCGTCATTGCGAACGATGACTAGTAACCGCTTTAAGATGGCTGCTGTGATTTTCTAAACTAACTCACACTAGCACTGCGTACGTAGGGCTATTTATTGGACTTCCAATATGGCTGTTGTGGTCCACGCCACCTGAACACGAGGAGTACTCTCTTTGCTGGCACATTTTTTTTCTTGGATAACTGTAAGTGATTTGCGTTGATACTATTATGTTTGCTTGCATAACAATTTCTCAAATCGTTTTATACACGAGTAGTACACTCTTTGCCGGTATGTGTCCATGGATAACTATAAGTGATGTCGCGCTACTATTATCTGTAGAATTGTATTTAACTGACATTTTTATTTAGATGTCTCGGTATTATTATATATGTATTTTTTTATTTGTTTTAATGACCTGGGACGTTTTTATATTTTTTTAACTATTTTATAAAACTGGACACACGGTATGGCATGGTATACTATTATGTTGTTTGATTTATACTACTCGATATGAACAATATAGATTCACAACCCAATATTAATTAATATTTATGTTGGGATGAACAATTGATTACTGGCTTTTCATCTTAGCCATTAACATCTCCACCTCCCTCCCTCTTGGCTTCTGCTTGCAAGACTTCCACTTAAAAGCAAGTTTACCCTCACCAATTGAAATATTAAAATTGACTCCTCTTCTACGCCCCAGCAGCCTGCAGTCATAGCGTTAGATAGCAATGCACTTAACCCTTGTCTTTATCCCACTGCATATTTGCTCTTATCCGTGGCCGACATAACGGCCTGTCCTCCGGGGATTTTAAATGTGTGTAACCAAGCAGCACGATTTCGCTGAAAAACACTCCAGACACAAGCTTAAATGTGCAGCAATTGGGAAATGCCAAGTGGCCATAAGTAACCCCCTAGAGGTGCCTGGGCAGAGTGCCATTATGGTTGTTGATGTGCTTGTAGCTCCTGCATTGTCAGTGAACATGTGATGCAAATTAATGTTTCCCTCCTTGCACTGTCCATGTGGAATTCTATTTACAGGCAGGGCTTCCAGGAATATTTTGTACCTGATGGCTGTAGTGAAGGAGTGATTGTTGGTTCAGGGAGCCACATCAGTCAACGGTTGTTTGTTAGCCTATGCTTTATTCTGCGCAGACTAGCAAGAACGGATTTTGGGAGTTCTATATACGAGAGGCGTACGTAGTCATTTAAACCATTGAGATTTCCCTAGTGAATTGAACTCGTACTCATTTAGTGTCGCAATTAAAGCATTTTAGGGCATAAATGTGCATACATTTGGGTTTTTTAGTTCTAAATTCTATTTGCAGGTATACAGTAATACCATGGTGTTACCTGCCTTTTGTTCCATTCTCACCAGCCTCCTGCTGCTAGTAATAGTAAATAAAAAAAGAAAATGGCAACTGTGCAGTAATGGCTTTAGGACCTATTTGCGCAGGTCTCTAAATCTTATCGATTTTCAACAGTAGTATCCAGCAGTCTTGTTATTACTGTGTTTTGCATTAGTTGCAAGTACAGCAGCACAATAACATTTAATTAGTTTACAGTAACCGCACACATTACTTAGTTGCGATAGCCACTGTGTAGTTATGTTTGAGTAACACTTTCCATCGAAAAGGTATTGTTTGATTTGCCTGTAACGTTTAACCCGGTGGATGGATTTGCACAAAACGTGTTAGTATGTGAAATCAGTCAGCTAATTTTACAGCTTGCCAATTCTTGTATAAATCAGTCCATCGGAAAAATGAGAGCAGGTGTTAAAAAATGCGTGATTTTCCATTTTAGCTTAAATTGGAAATTTTGCTCTGTCTACAGCCGGACAGCCCCAACAACTCGACAGATTTATAGCAAACTTGGCATGAAAGTAGAACTTTGTTGTTGTTTTTTTTTGGGGGGTTGCCTAGTAGTTTTTGAGATCTTAGTGCAGAGCGGGTTTTAAATGTTTTCAATTTTGTCTATTTTTTCCTTTTAGACTCGCAAGTCAATCTTCCAGTCACATTTTCAAATGTTAAGATTTTTTTTTTGTTTAAATCTGTTTATTGGGTCTTTTACATTTCCTGTTACAAGTTGTTATTGCATCATAAACCTAGTACATCATACATTTACGGGTGTTGAATTATTTTCTATCGTGTCTCAACATACTTTAACATGTTACATGATATATCGTTGGGAGTAACTCCCGCGGGTGTGAGTTGATTGGTGTTTCTCCCTCACCTTTACCCCCTCTCCCTCACCTTTACCCCCACATGTTATCATATGTAGGATGCGTGGCTGTATTCCCTGACAGTTTAATTTGATTTCGGAAATGCCCAAATGGAGAAAGCAAAACTGAACTGTGGAAGGGTAACTAGGTGATAGGGGGGAATGGGAGCTGTCGGATTATGCTTCTTGACAAGCAGTGATGTATCTGGCTGCGATTCAGCTGTACTGTGCCATTGCGTGAATTGGGGGGGCTGGAGGGGGGGGGGGGGGGAGAAAGTAGGGCCACACCCAAGGCTGCGTGGAGATGTGCCTGACACGTCCTGGATAGGACATAGATGGTGTGTGTCTCGTTGCTATACCGGGGAGGCTGGTGCTTGCCTTATGGAAGTGAGGCTGGAGCGTGAGATTGGGCCTGTGAGGTCTCAGGTGTTGCCTCTGTTGTCGTTTCCTGTGTAAATTGGAATAGCAGCTGTGCTCATTCCATTGAAATGGGGTGTTTGCGTATGCCTTTCACTTCCTGTTCTCTCAGTGCCTCTTTTTCTGCTGCGCCCCATTTTTTCATAGCGCCCACCCATGCCTCTTCTGGGGGACCTGTTGGGGCTCTCCAATACATAGCTATTCCCCTTTTTGCCAGGAGAAGCGTCGGGGATGCAAAACGCCATTGTAATTTTTCAGTTTTCTTTTTGCTGTAAACTCCCAGGGCGCATGTTTCCCATGTGGATATGTTCGGGAGATTTACAATCGCTTGGAGTGTCTGCTGTACCTTCTCCCAGAACTGTCTGATGGTGGGGCAGTCCCAAAACATGTGTTTAAAATTCGCTTCCTGGGTCTGGCAGCGGGGGCAAGTGAATTGTGTGTCAGGGTAAAATCGGTGTAACCGCTGGGGTGTTAAATATGCTCGGTGCAGTACATTGAATTGTATGTTTTGGAAACGCGCATTCCTAGAAACTGTTTTGGGGTATTCCAGTACTTCTTCCCATTCTTTATCTTGGAATACCCATCCCACCTCGTCCTCCCAAGTTTGCCGCAGCGTGTCTAGGGGGGCATTATTCAGCTCTCAGATCGCTTTGTAGTGCCAGGTAACCAGGTGCCTGCCTGCACCCATTCGAAGAATCGTGTGTAAGGCTGGATATGTCGGGGGCTCCCCCTCTCGTAAATTCCAATAATGTCGGCCACTTTCTAAGAGTTGCCTATGTGTCAGGAATTGCCCTGGTGGAATTTCATAGAGTTCCGCCAGTTGGGCATATGTCTGTAACTGTCCTTCCTCAAAATGAGATTCGACTTCGATCACATCGTGGTCCGTCCGAATTCATGGGGCTCCTGCAGTATAGTATTTGTCCTTTCGGGGAAATCCCACTAGTGGGAGCAGTGGGGAATATAAGGGTTTTCCTATTGATATACGTGTATTCGTAGCATACATTTACGTGCTAGGGACAAGTGCAGAGGGAATGTGCGTGATGGCTTGGAACCCGGCATCAACCGTCTTCGGATAGCTGGAAGGGGCACCCGACCCTCATTGGCAACTGTTTCTCCTATGTGCCGTTTCACTGTCCAATGAGATAGCCATTGGCGTTGCACCGCGAGGAAGTATGCCTCGAAGGATGGAGCCCCCAAACCCCCCCCCCCCCTCTCCCCCCAAGTCATAGGTAATTGCAGTGTGGTTAAGGCTATCCTGTGTCGTCCATCTTCCCAAATCAATGTTGTCAGTAGTGTATCTAGTTCCCTGAAGAAGGAACGCGGTGGTATGACCGGGAGGTTCACAAAATGTTACAGCAGCCTAGGCAAAATAATCATTTTATCGATGGCCACGTGCCCGATGGGAGCCAAGGGCAGTGTCTTCCAGAAGCCTACAGCCACTCGCAATCCCACTAATGTCTTTCTGTGATTTCCCTCATCTAGGTCTGCAGGAGCATGGTACAGCCGCACTCCCAGGTAGCAAGGGGCCTCGGCACTCCATGTGATTGTCTGTGTTCTAACTGTGCTGTTTAAAGGCACCAGAAGGGGGCTAAGCGGGAAGATCGTGGACTTGTCCCAATTGACTTTGAGACCGGATATCGCTTTGAATTCCTGCAGCGTTGACCATATGGGGGTGAGGTCACTGGTAACGTCAAGGACGTAGATCAGAAGATCATCTGCGTATAGCGATACTCAGTGCACCGTGTCAGCAATTGGAATTCCCCATGCTTCTTCCTCCCGTCTTAACCGTATTTCTAAGGGCTCCACCGCCAGAGCAAACAGGAGGGGGGAAAGGGGACACCCCTGTCTGGTACCCCTCTCCACCGGAAATGGGGCAGAAATAAGTTTACCCATTCTGACCCTGGAGGTGAGGCCTCTATAGAGAAGTTGTGTATACGCCAGTAGAGTTGGGCCTATATTTACCTTCCGAAGGACTGTGAACAAGTATGGCCATAGTAATGTATCGAAGGCCTTTTCAAGGTCTAAGATTAGGCATGCTGCCCGCGGAAAATGGTCTCTCGCCCTATCTTGACTGTGGAACAGTCTGCCTCAATTCTGCAAGGTGTTGTGTCTTGGGACAAACCCTCATTGGTCTGGGTGCACCAACGCTGGGAGAATTTGACTGTAGCTATCTGCCAGTATCTTACCCAGTATTTTGCAGTCCACATTCAATAGCGTGTTTGGTCTATAGGAAGCAGGAAGTGTCGGGTCCCTATGCGGTTTCGGGAATGTCACTGATCGATTCGCGGAGCGAGCGCGGGAGTCCGCCTCTTGGTCAGCGCATCCTCAAACATGGCTGCCATCTGGGACGTTAACTGAGCCTCAAAAGTGCTATAATATTCTAGTGGGAAACCATCCATTCCTGGTGCTTTGTTACGCGCTAGTGATCTGATCGCGCGCGTTACGTCTGTTGGCTTGATTCTCGTTTCTAGCTCCTATTTATCTGCGGGTGGGGCACCGGGCATAGTTGAAGGTCTAGGAATTGAGTCAGCTCCTGGCGCATTACTGGTGTCTGGGATCTACAAATCTCAGAGTAATAATCTTGGAATATATGTAGTGTATCTATCTGAGAGTATTTTCAAATGTTAAGATGATGTGTTTAGCTGGATTTGGGATGAGAGTTGTATTTTCTGACTTTTTTAAACTCGCGAGTTGAAGTGATAGAAATCGGTGCTATATTTGGTGCTCAAGTCAGAGGTGACTCACCAGCGTCAATTTTGGGTGCTGGATTTGAAGGCTATTTTGTTCCTGACTTGGAAGTCTTCTCAGAGTTGCAAGTTTCAGGCAATGGGGGGCAAAAAATACAAACGAGGAAAACCAAACACTAAAATAAGTGTCTGCCTTTGCTTGGAAGGCAGGAGGTAGGGCCTGTGGCTATCCCCTGGTGAAGCAGCACCTTGGCAAGGTACAGTGGCTTAACCCCACTGCGCTCGCCCAAAGGCTGTACTCCGAGTGGGTTGGGCGCACTCAAAAGCCATGAACAAAACAAATGTTACCAAAGGCACAGATACAAACAAAAACAGTTAACTGAAGAACAACATGGCGGTCAGTTGTGAGTTATGTTATATGTTGTGTGTGTTCCTAAATATAATATCTAATGTGGTGGTGATGAATGGTTTTGCTCCCTGAATCTCACTTTGACACAGCCTAATGAACCGAGAGATGGATGCTAGGTGATCACTCACCCTGCTTTACCTGTACTGGGGAAAGCTTTCAATTGGGCTCCACCATCTCTACCAGATAAGTTTTCAGTCTCTGTAGCGAATGTTTTACGTGATTTGTAGGGATGGCAAATTGACTGAATAAACTCCCTTTTGAGTTGGAAAAAGTCTTGCCCAGTTAAACACCCTACAAGGCTTCACATGGTGGGATCTCATCGGCCTCTTTCAACTGTGGACGTGATTTCCAACTCTTGTTTACTTTCCTTCACCTGTTAAAACAACTTTGCTCTACATAAATCTAATTTATTTTGGTTTGTTTATTTGCGCAATTTAGTCACACCATCCTCGCATATACACATCCATAGTCATTATATCCCAAGACTCTTTCTCTTCCATGCACGCATTATGTGCAGTCAAACTATTTGCAGAGGACTGGAAAGATGCCCTCGTATGCCTGCCTGTGATGGCCTTATCAGCCAAGTCTACCTTATTCATTTTTAGTATTTCCACAAAGTTTATTTCATAATGTTCCATGTGTACAAAATGGTAAGGGAACCCTTTCCAATATGACAGAGGGCCCACCGTACCACAGCTGTCTTTCGTTTTGTCATCTTGTAATGTCCTACTGTTAAAGCCATCTGTTAAGAGTTATTTGAGTATTGTCGAGTATCCTGGATTTTCCAGTCAGCACACTCCCAGTTTCAACCTTTCCAATATCTTTAATGACATTAATGGCAATCATTACACAAAGACACTACCACACTGTGGCATAATAATAGTCCAAAGAGACATCGCCCATCTTTATAGGGGCACCAGTGCCCCCTCACTGCATATGTCGATATAGGGTATGAATAATCGTGCGTTACTTAAACGACCATTATGTGAGGCAAATGGCTGCCCCAGAGTACACAGTAAAATCTTGAATTACTTAGATCATTTTACTTGAACTAACACTGTAGTCTAAAAGATGGTATCTTAGACATCGATTTTATAGTAGAGGTCACGCTTTCGTGAACCTCCTGAAATGAATACTTAACTCTCTGATGATAAATGCATTTATAAAAGATGGAGCCAGCACTTTTCAAAGACTGCTGAGGTGTTTGACTAATGAGGTGTGTGGTGTACATGCTCCTTTCTTCTGTTAAGGGTGTTTTCTCGTCACTCCTAGATGATAAGGCTCCAGTGACCGACACGAACATCCCCTCCCATCTGGAACAGATGCTCGATATTCTGGTGCAAGAAGAAAATGAGCGGGAGTCGGGGGAGACTGGGCCCTGCATGGAGTACTTGCTGCATCACAAGATCCTCGAGACGCTCTACACGCTCGGCAAAGCAGATGTAAGTTGGGAGCTCCCAGGGAAGGACAGATGTGTGCCTGGTTCTGTGTGCATGGGTCTATGGCTGCATATCTGTGCAGCGGTTATGGTTTACAAGAAGCCTCATTTGTCTTAATGCACAATATGTTATGTCAAGGTAACCTGGGTGTCGTCCTTTGGCAATTGCTTGCCTGCACTGAATAAAGTCTTGTTCGCCTGGAGAATGGGCCAGCTGGCTACAATTTACCGCATCCAAGCCAGAAGACCTCCTGTTTATTACTGCACATAGCAATGTGTAATACTAAAAACGATTTGAGAAAATCCTAATTTTCATTGCAAAAAAGTTTTGAAAAATTGTAAATCGCAATTCGAAACTGTCTTTTTTTTGTATCAGAAATGCGCACTTTGCCTGAAATATCATCCAGTGTAAAAAACAAAAAAACACATTTACTTGATGCTTTAGATCTGTAACTTCCCCCTTTTTGTTTTTTTTGCAGTTCTTTTTATATAGCGCAAACTCGACCCAAAGGTATTGGGGCGCTTTACATGAGCACTAGTTTACATTACACAAGGACACATTCATTTTTTGTGGGGTTGGGGAGATTAAGGGATTTGCCCAGAATCACAGGATGTTAAGCCTGCTGGGACTCGAACCTAGTGACGCAATTCTAAAGTCTGTATCTCTGGCTGTTAAGCCACACCAGCTCCCCAATCTTCTCTTATAAGAATCCAAAAACAGTATTTGGTACATTTGAGGCTATATTTATTGTAACTGTTATACGTTGATCTCCCCAATAAATACTTTTGACGATTGCGTTGAACCAGAATGCGTTGATTTAAGCTGGTTTATGGGCAGGCACCAATCATTTTTCTTAACACTGTCGGTTTCACTGTTTCAAGGTGACCTTCAAGTATTTCCACAGTTGAGTACCTCAATATTTGTAGCAAAAAATGAGGTCCCTACATACTAATTAATCGCTGTTCCTAATCCATAGTGTACAGATTGCACACCGACTGGATTGCAGCAAGGATGCAAATTGCGATGCGACTTGTTTATAAAGAAGTTGTATCTGAAATCGGCCATTTACAGAGAGCTACTAAATGACCTTCCTAATGAATATGAATCACGCATATTGGGATTGGAACCCCCCCAGTGATTGGTTTCCCATGCAGTAACGGTGATCCACAAGGGACAGCAGAATTTCTTCCTTACTTTCTTATTCCCACATGCTAATTTTTTTTTTTTTTTTTAATGCAGTCCGTGTCAGGCTGCTTAAAACAAAAAACACATTTACAATGCAATTCATCTCGCATTTACGAGAGTTTTAGCTAGTGACAGTGTAATAGCTTAAACTCTTGCAAATGCATGACCTATTCCATTGCAAATTTTTTTTTGTTTACTAGCCCCCAAGCGGCCCTTTCACATTTGTGGAGGCCACGCCCCTTTCTTTAGATAAGCTGCATCTAAAGGGGCGTGGCCGACATTAAAGTAAAATAGCGGCATGGGACTCTTTGACAAAAAAAGCATGTGTTTGTCAAGTTGACAATTAGATATATATATTTTTTTTTAAGTGCGCATGCGCGCTTTCACTTTATTGGTAGCACCACACCATTCTTTAGACAGGGCTTGTCTAAAGAAAGGGGTGCGGCCTCCATGAATGTGAAAGCAACGCATGGGCGCTTTTACAGAAAAAAGTAAAATATAAAAAAATAATTGTAAGTGCGGCCTCTTTACTTAAAGCAGACCGTGCTGCTGAAATAAATAAAGAAAGAAATGGTGCCTCTATAGTTAAAGTGGACTGCCATTAGTAAGTAAAATGAAAGCGGGCGGCGTGCTTGGACCTACTGGCTGGAATAGGGGCAAATTATTAAACAAAATAGCGCTCACAGCCAAGATAAAGCAGACTGTGCAACAAGACAAGTAAAAAGTTCCAGTCGTTATGGGAGGTAACAAATGCAGACAAGGCGGTATCAAGGAGGGACTAACCAGCCTAATAACGACTCGGAAGCCAGTGTTTACGAAGGTCAGTGACGCAAGCCAATTCAAAATATGGGTGAAGACTGGGTGGGACTTTAAAGCCATACTCCAATACTGCATGCCTCGCAGCAGCGCATGCACTGCCTAGGCTCGACCGAAAAAAAGCGTAACGTTTGGGAAGGAAAAGGTTGGAGCTGAATTGATCCTCTGTTCCACTGTCTTTTAAATCTTCCCCGTCCCCCTCCCCTGCAACCTCTGCCCCACAGTCTACCCGACAGAATTCACAAAGGGGATGCAGTCCGTCAGGGAGAGATTTTGTTTCGCATTTACAAATTCTATAACGCCCAGATTCAGATGTATATATCTGATCAGTACTTTGTGGCAGCAGTAGCATACACAAACTATAGATGCACAGCATTGCGATTCATAATTATGAGAGGATGGACCTTCCTTGCCACCTCGTAAATGTGACTTGGCTTGAGTAGCAGAACCCTTTTTAGGTCTCGCCTGACCCAGCGCATGCGCTGGTCTGGCGAGACTTATTGAGAGGGCTCCAAAAAGTGCTACCAGGCCAGCATAGAGCTACAGTGCATGTGCGCGGGGGTGCGCACCGCGGTTACTTTCACGGCCCGCTTTGATGTTTGATCGTGATCAAAGCAAATAGGTCTCGCTTTTGGGACCTTACAAGTATTTAGTTTTGCAACTGTTGCATAGCTAAACACTTATACGGTCCCAAAGGCGAGACCTATTGGCTATGCCAATGCTTGTTCAACTTCCAAGAGCTTTTGCAAAAGGGTTTTAGTTCATTTGAAAACACACTGTTGTGATCACAAATCCGTGATTTCGAGAATTGCAGTTTGCGACAAATAATGTGTTTTATGCATTAAGCACCTGGAGTCTAGTGAGATATGTTAATTGCATCACCTGAACACTCCCATAGTTTCTATAGTTGTCTTTACAGAATCAACTTCATTTCAACTGTACTAGTGTTTCTTCCTGTGAAAATGCTAGCTTTGCCATTGATTGAGTAAAAGAGGAATTGAGTTTTGCCGTTGCAATATATTCTTCCTGGGGCATCTTATTTTCCTTGGTAGTGCAGATAGAAATCTGTCCCTCTAGATAAAACATTGAAGCGTCCATTAGATGTGAACCTCCCTGTGCATTTTATCTTCACAGTTAGTGCGGGGAATGACTTAAGGTGTTCAGTTTAAATATGAGAATACATTTGCAAATTCAAAAAGACTAAACATTGATATTGAATGTAGTAAGCTTCCCACAAAATGCCACGCCAATAGGAAAAACTTTACGAAGAACGAAAATTTAAATATTCAGCGTGTATGTTTAGTGTAGAAACGTGGTTAATGTATGCAGACTGCGGTTTACATCCGCATACAGAGATGAGTTTCCTGATCTCTCCGCATATGGTAATTTATAGTCCTAGGTTTTTATGTACCAAATTATCGGTTTCTGTGAATTGTAGTCTCTTTGCTTTTTGTGACCTAGTTAGAGAAACATGCCCAATGATAATTTGTAAAAGGAAAGCTGAGGATTGAACACGTATTGTTTGGTGTTTATAGAACGATCTGGCAACCATGAATGTGACCTGTTTAAATGCTGAGAGTTGCTGAATTGCAATGCTTCTAGTGCATTATTATATCAGACTGGTCAAGGACGGTATAGGAATGGAGAGCGCACCTCTGTTGCATGTAGATATTCATTCCAAAGAAATTATTTCATTTTCATGAGGACTGAAGTCTTCCAGCATCTAATTGAAGGGATTTATTTCTAAGACTAGTCCGAGAACTGAAAGAGTCCACGCTCTGTCCATTTAAGCCATATGGGTGTTCCCTGACTTTTTGTATGGAACTCAATGCAGCTCTGTGTATGTTTGAGTATGTGTGAGCCTTATGGTCTGTGCATATGTGAGTGGCTGCATGTCTAACGATCCCTTTGCATAAGTGTATGACTGTCTCTGTAATGACCCTTTTTGGTCCATCTGCCTTTGTGTACTTGTCATGTGTCCATGTGTGAATGTAGATCTGTTTGTGTGTGCACTTTGGTATCTTTGGGTGTGTTCTGAGTGTGCATGGTTATGTGTAGGTGTGTGCTCGTCCATGTGTTTGCATATGTCATGTCTATCAGTGTGTGCATCTCTCTGTGGCTCTGTACAAAAGGCAAGACCAATTCCTTTATCCCTCTTTGTATACTGTAAGTATCAGATGTTTTCTTTATCTTTCTAGTTTTAGGACAATCGAAAGGCCTGTGTTCCTTTCTGGTTGTAGTTCTCTCAGTTTTTTTTCATAAACTGTGCCTAGAGATGAGACCGCCCAGTAAGTGCAGCATCCAATTGTTTTACGTCGTTCACCAAAGGATAAACACACATTATCTGATAAAAGCAAAATGACATGCAGCATACAGGTGGATAGGGGAGATTAGCAGTTGTTGGTTCCTTATGGTTTCAAATACTCCTAAGTAGGCCATTCTATGACTTGAATGGTTATGTGTTGTTATCTTTACCATCTTAATCCCTATCATAATAGCAATAGCCACCCATCTTCGATGTGATCTTTTATTGGGGTTACTGTTTGATTAGATTCTATTTCCACGGGCACCCTTGCAGTGAACTTCTAGTTTCTGATGAAAAATATGCTTAGTTAAAACCATTAGGTAAACTAGTGTTAGCCCAGAACACTGATAGTGCAGTAAAATGCATTTAAACGTGTTCAGTTGGAGATTTCTCTATTACCCATAGTTTGCACCCCCACCCTCCTTCAACTGCTCCATCCCTAGAAACCATTCTGTGAGGCTGACATGTGAGGGGCCACTTTAGTGAAGTGAGAGGTAGTGAACTGAGGTAGATTGTAATAGATAGCCAGTTTGGGGTACTATCCGACAAGTAGCCAGCCAGAGAAGCTGATGCTTAGAGAACCAGTCTCCGGTGCCAGTAGTTATGGAGCCAGTCTGGGATATTGAAGTATAATGATGCAACAGGCAAGGACATCTGGTCATGGATTTTAAAAGGTAGGGAGCCAGTTTGGGTTGCCTACTGGTAGCAAGGCAGATGAGGGTGTTGATTAATGAGGTGCTTCTCTCAGATGCTACAGGTTAGGGAGATAGTCTCAGATGCTGTCAGGTTGGGAGCTGGTACTGAATGCTGCTTAGTAGGGAGTAGGTCAGCAGTGCTTCTGAGCAGGAAGCCGGTTTGTTGTGCTGCTGAGCAAGGAGCCGTTCTTCGGTCACAAGAGCCTGTGTGGGAGAGTGCCCAATAGGGAGCCAAGCTCTAGGGTGCCACTTGGTAGGGAGTCAGTCAGGTTGTTGCTGGTTAAAGAGACTATGTAGGGCACTAGCAGGTTGGGAGCAAGTCGGGGAGTCTGCCGGGAATGGAGCCTGCAGTGTAGGGGCCTGTCTGTTATGCTACGAGGTTGGCAGCTGGACTGGTATGAAGCTGGTTTGTGAGCTGGTCTGAAGTGCCGCAAGAGAGGGTGCCAGTCTGTTAATTCTTCTTTTTTTTGTTTTTTTTGCAGTGTCCACCCGGAATGAAGCAGCAGGTATTGGTTTTCTATACAAAACTCTTAGGACGGATCCGACAGCCGCTTCTTCCTCACATTAATGTACACCGACCTGTTCAGGTATACCAATTTTGTTTATCCTTGTATATGAAATATTTATTAAAATAGAAATTAACATACTTATCTGATTATCACACCTTTGGTTCCTTGCTTAAGACAGAAAAGATTTTCTAGTCAATAGTAACATATAGCCCACAACTGTGCCCAGATCTTTGGCAAACGAAAGTTAAGTTTGGCTTTATGGTACTGTTACGTATTTGCTCATCCAACCTCACAGAGCACTTAATTCGTCTTCAGCAGTGTTTTTTGTTACTCTCGTGCTTGATGTAAGGTGTTGGGTGTCTTGGTCGGGTTGCTGATATGCTCAACAGGTCCTCCCTGCATGGGCATAAAAGGGCCACCAATCCTTACAGTGCTACACATCTAAAGTAAGCATCCTTGTGTTCTCCATTCTAGAAAGGCACAGAGGGAAGGCAATGCTGACCCAGTTGAGATTCTCATCTGTTGTCTAATCTACCACAGGCATAATTCTCTGTGAGCCATTTAACTTTCGTAACCTGTGGATTTGGACCTTTTCCCACTGTACTTGCAGGAACAGAGGTGTCAACCCCCTTTGAGTGCTACCCCAATCTTTTGGTTAAAACCAATCCTCGCGAGGATTCAGCTTTTTAGCACAGCCTAAAATGTTAACTAATTTTGTTTTCTCTAGGATAGTCTTCCATCAAACATGCTGCTATCGATCTGTGTCCTGCTGCTAAACTCCAATCCACAGCCCTAGAATCCTTGTCTGTGGCTGCTGGACTTGGGTACAAATCTGGTCACAATTGTAGAAATTGGTTGGAGCTAGAGATATTAGAATATGTGATCTTCGATCCATTAGATGGAGAAGGTCTGTCCAGGTCTTGGTTAAGGAGACTGTGCCATGACATTCTTAAAGCTCATGATGGTTTTGAGAAGTTAGAAATCTGGACGACCATAGACATTTGTTTCCTGAATGGTAATGCTCAATTCCAGTACATAAACATAACATCTAAACTTAAATGCTTATGAGTGAAGTGTAAAGTTGCATGTTTTTTAGAATGTTTTCCTTACTAAACGTTCCAGTCCTATCATGGCAACACAAAGTTCTGACTAGTTGATTGTTGTTCATGTTTATTGAACTGCTTTAAAGTCTTTTGATCTTAACAATGATTTGCTCTTTTCAATAAACCACATGCATCTTTTATTTAGTCCACAGTTAAGGTATTCATTGCGTAAAGTTGACCTGATAGGTCTGCATGTATAGGTTTTTGTTGCTTATGTATTGCAGGTACCTTGCTGTGCACGCTCCTTTCATCTAGTCTTGTGCTTAAAAAATTGCAATTCGTATTTCTTATAAGACCGAGCATCTGTTTTGAGGTGAAAAACACAATTCATGCAGTCCTTAATTTGTAAAACAACTAATGCTGGGGCCCAACGTTTTGCTCAGAAGCCCATGGCTGGTGCTATTGGATTTCAGCGTCCAGAATTCCAAAGCCTTGGCAGTCATGAATCCACCTCATTCCTCGTTAATCCACCACCCAACACTCCCTGCTTTTTATCTAACTGATGCAGGTTTCTGCTTTAATCCTCTGTCATGGTTTTTCTGTCTTTCCCTTGCTCATTCTTTCCCCATTGTGTCTTTTTCTGAGACAACGTCTGATGGGATAAAATAAGTGCAGATCCCCAAAACTAAGTGCTGGTGTGCCACACCTGCAACCATTGGCTCAAAGTAAGCACTGTAAGCCGCAGAACACAGACCTCCCCTCATATTGTTGTTTTTCCATAGTCAGGCTAGATCATGCTTCAGGGGATCCAATACCATTGCAACTGAAAGATTTTGGCACAGAACAACTCTGAGAAAAGAAAGGACCGAGCATTGAACAGAAAATAAACACAGCCAGCAGTGCCACTTCTTTTGAGTCAAAGATCCAGAATCAGGCCATATGAGCTTGAGAATGAGAATGAGAAGGAGCTGGAGAATACTCATTTTATGTAGTGTTCCTCTCGCAACAGCAAATTCACATGGTCGGACCAAAGCTAGACCTGTTACTTCTGTTTATAAAGGTACCACAAGACCAGCTACTCTGCGTGTAATGCTTTTTGCTCACAGAAAAGTGTCAGACCCTGTCGGGCAGCAGGCGAGTGCAAAATTCAGAATTGCTGTGCCAAAAGTTTACTAAATCCTTGTCTGGTAGTGCAGGATATTGAGGAGGGCTGGCTGGCACAGCAAAAGAACAAAGTGAGTGGGATCCTATTTTTGTCTCACCTGTAGACTTTAACTCTGGATAATCTGACTCTCCAGGGTCACCATGGCAGCCCGTACATATAACAAACCTCACCTTGATTCTTTGAGGGCAAAACAGAGGGCCTTGCACAGCACCTCTGGCCTCAAAGGAGGTAACACCACACACTGAGCTTTTTCAGTCTCTAAGAAGCAAAACTATACACCACTCTTAGACGATAACAGTATTCACTGCCATATTCAGTACATTCAAAACCTGATGACAATTGTTTTGTAGACCCACCTCACGGGACGATGCAAAACACGATTATGGGGCAGGTGACACTGTGAACCCTATTCACAAATGTCATCCATACTAGATGGTACTTCTACTTACCTTGCAAACCTTGTAATCGGACTCGCCATCACAAGGTTCTGCATCGTAGTATCTTACTTTATGGTCATAAACATTAGAATTATTCCCTGCTGTGGGTATGGAACCCAGAACACTTCATATAAATATGCTATTTGTATTTCAACAGTTGGGGTGAAAACATGTTGCGAGGTACACGTCAGTAGATAACAGACAATTTTTTAAAAAGGCAGTTTTTTTTTTCCTGAAGAATCATTCTTCAAAAGTACATTGCTGCATCTAAACTACAACCTGCTGCCTACTTATGTAATATTGAGGGAACTCGCAGCCTGACAGGATTACCCTCGCCATCCCACCTTCACAGGATCAAAAACTAACACCTCCAACTCTTGCTTGAGGAGGTGCAGGCATGTCTACAAATAGGGGCTACATGAAATGGTGCCAATGCATTAACTGAAACCTAAATGAAATAAGTTTGCCTGCCATTCCATCCCACTTCATAGTGATTGTTTCATTTTGTCTCACCCTTTAAAAATTTGTGTAAGTAGTAAGTTGTGTTATCACTGCTACTGTTACAATAGGAATCCTCGCCAACAGCATATAATGTTTTTGTTTTTGTTTCGGCCAAATCTGTTTTACACGGTGAGAACCTGTGTTGATGGGTAGGGGGCACAGAACATGATTTAACATAAGCAAAGAAGGTATCTAAAATCAGATATAGAATAACAGAACACTACATGTGACCACCAATTAAAATGCTGAACTGTACAAACTTTATCTTCAACTTTAACAACGGGGTTGTCCTCTGGAGCAGTTTTTTAATTCTACAGTAGGTAACCTTATTTTGGCAGAGTGAGAAACAGATCAATGAGGGGGATAATTAATGAAGCTGAAGAGGCTGATCGACATTCATTGCGTAGCTTCAAAGATTCCTATATTTGATATGAACTACTAAACTAGTGGGATGCATTACTTGCTGACTAATCCAGAGGTGTAACAGCCAAGAAGGCATTGGTTTTTTAAAATCTCACATGTGCCATTCATGGAGACTTGTCTAGTTACTTGACTGTCTGTTGCTTAGAAGTAACATTAATTTTCTATTTAATCTAGGTACATAAAAATCATTTTCTCCATTTTCATTCACAGAAACTCATCAGGCTTTGTGGGGAAGTTCTAGCGACACCAACAGAAAATGAGGAGATTCAGTTTCTCTGTATAGTCTGTTCCAAGCTGAAGCAGGATCCATACTTAGTTAACTTCTTCCTCGAGGTGGGTGATTGGTATTTCCCTCTATATTGCTTCATTTTCAGATAGTTGATATCCATACAAATTAAATTGTGTACATCCTTATGTAATGTATATTATGGCAAACTTGTCTAGCATCCTTTGCAAAGTAAGTACAGGGATATTTGCAATGGCTCCCTGAGGTTTTTGTAAATGTTTGTGTATAACTTACTGTACACATCTCACTACCCCATGCTTCTTTTCTTAGAACAAGTTAAAACTACCGGCATTCAGAGGACCTTCAGGAGATGACCTAAAAGACCAGAACTGCCTGACGGACACGGGGCAGTCTCTGAAGTCCGAAGCATCAAGCAGTGGAGCTTGGGCAGGGCATGAGGTGAAAGAAAACGACCTTGGAGACAAGGTTGATGAACTTTCAACATGTCTTAACAACACTGATGTCTCCGACACTGCGAGCAGTCATCCAAACCAAGACTACAACCTTGTGAACTCCTTACTCAATCTCACAAGGAGCCCGGTCAGTTCCATTTGATATTTATTGTTCGTCAGAAATAAGTTGTTTCAGTTTGCAGCCTAGACCAGTCTTAGTACATTTCCATGCTGGTGCTCAGTCAAGTGGGATGAGGAAGTGCGATTGGCACAAGCAGGTCAGCATGATCAAGCACAAGTAGGTTGTCTTGCTGATCCTAACTGTACTTACCACCCCGCAAGGACAGTTTGGCACAGATAATCTGGACTTCGGTAAAGACATATCCCTCAAGTGCTCTTTTGCATATGGATTAGTAGTGAATCTGTCAACATTGAATTGCTCCTGTACCCCAGATTATGAGAGCTGAGCTAGTGCTTGCAAGCAGTGGTGTGCAATAGCCCTGGACAGTTGAAGCTTAGAGATAATATAGATCATTATAGATGCATAGTAGCTGAACTTTGGGATGGATCTCAATATAGAATGGCATTAAGAAAAATACTATGCCCGGACAGCTACAGTGCTTTTAAGAACATCTTCCTGGGGGCCGGTGGATATAAAACCAGCATGTTTGGAGGGGGGGTGGGGGAGTTGAAGTCTCACATCCGTGAATTTAAAAAAATGTGAAGTAATTTGACCTCCCCTACGTGTGCATGACTGGGCAAAGGTGTACAAAGGAATGTGATGTATTGGTTAACGCACCTTGTACAGATTATTTGATGTGTGGGCACGGGACTGATTTCAAAACTGTACATTCCATATTGTAATATTTTAGAGATGTATTGGACAGGACTAAGGTGCATCAACAGTGTTTCATATATTTTACTAAAAATGTGCCATGTACATGCATATCATTTCACTGCCACAAGGCTGTATAATGTACTGCAGTCAATAACCAAATGATGCCTTTTGTTGTAGCTTTACATAGTCTCATAAAGTACTGATAATATTTACCTGTAAAACTACAGCAGCAAATTGTTTATCTAATATTTTATCATATATGATTCGATTAGTTGAATGCAGTTTCACCATCGTTCTCTCATTGGTGTAATTCAGTATGTATTTCTGTCTTCTTTACTCCTTCCAGGATGGTCGTATTGCTGTAAAGGCTTGTGAAGGTCTCATGCTGTTAGTTAGTCTGCCGGAGCCTGCAGCAGCCAGATGCCTAATGCAGAGCACTAGCTTGTGTGAGTTGCTGACCGACAGACTTGCTTCTCTCTACAAAGCCCTGCCTTCATCAGTTGATCCTCTGGACATTGAGACTGTGGAGGCCATCAATTGGGGGTAGGGAAACGATCTATATTCATATAAAATGTAAAAGCTTTTAAAGTTCATGCTTCCATGCGATGCTTCTTCCTTCAGCATACTCATCTTAAGGCATTGCCAAAATCGAAAACTTTTTTTTATCCATGAATTTTCCTTTGTCGGTGAATGGTGTATCTGTGGGGCCATTTGCAAGTCTGTCACACTGAAAAAACACATATACGGTCCATAAAGGCACCACCAATTGTGGTGATCTCAGTTTGATTTTTCTTCAGTACAGAAGCTGCAATGCACAACTCACTTTTTTTTTTGTTTTTGCTAATCCAGAAACAATTTACAAAAGACCAAATCAGGTTGTGGGCACTATATTTGTGCTGTTAATTGTTGATAGCACAATATAACATTTTTAGACTTCAAGTCCTGCTCAGACAGCATAAGACAAAGGTCAGTTTCTAATTTTCATATGATGTGTATGTGGTGTTGGGTTGAAAGTGGCATCTTGTAAGCTGTGTGGAAAGCAAGAGATAGTCCATAGAATTCACGCTCAGACGCTACCTTTTCTGGAAAATTGTAATCCAAAACAGCTTGCACTCTCCATTTACTTCCTCCTTTCCTGAGTTAACTCTGATCAGATTGAGGTTTTCAAACCTCATGATGTAAATCTATGAACTGCTCCAAAACAAGGAGCAACTGCGCCTCCCTGCAGTGCTGTTATTATCATGGTGCTAGCGCGCCAACCCAGTCCGTATGTCTACAGCAAACCCGTTCTCGGCCTCTCTTTTACTAAATCACTGACTTTGGCCAGTAGCAAGTGAAGCTGCATATCCCTGTCTACAAATGTGCTAAGAGGATAATAACTGAGGCAGTGAGTATGGCACTAACAATTGTATTGTATTGTATTGTAATTGCATTTATATAGCGCTTACTATCCCTGACGAGGCATCGAAGCACTTTTCCGGCAAGTAGCACTCTACTCCGGAACCCATAAAGTATTAGTGGTGAATTAGTATAGTGAAAATTTTAAAGTAATTTGAGTGGTGGAAATGTTAGTCAGCTATTTGGATAGAAAAGGATAGTCGAGGGATAGAAGAGGGAAAAAGGTTTACATTTATGTACCTCTTGCAACCACTGATGGGGGGGGTTGAAGTGTTTTTTTGGTTTTATTTCGGGTGAGTAGCACGCTACTCTGGAACCCGTACAGTGTTAGTGGTAAATTACTATAGTGAAATATGAAAGTAATTTGAGTGGTGGATATGTTAGTTAGTTATTTGGATTTAGAAGGATAGGCAAAGGGTAGAAGAGGTAAAAAGGTTTGCATTTGTATAGCGTTTGCTACCCCATATGAGGTGTTGAAGTGCTTTTTCGGTGAGTAGCACGCTACTCCGGAACCCATAAAGGATTAGTGGTGAATTAGTAAAGAGAAATATGAAATTAATTTGAGTAGTGGACATGTTAGTCTGTTATTTTTTTTTAGCTCATAGCAGTAGGAGGAGGCTTGGCATGAGTGAAAGGGGGATGAGTAAAGGGAGGTGGAGGGGGGTAAGAGTCAGGGGGAGGGTTTAGAAATGCTTGTTTTGGGGGATCGGGATAGTAAAAAGAGGTATTTGATGATGCAAGGAGGGGTGGAGTAGGGAAGAGTCTCGAAAGGGTTATTTTGGGGATCATATAGTGGTATGGGATGAATGAGAGAGTGGAGGTAAAGGATATATTGATAGAAGTATAGGGTGAGAAATAGGCTACTGCATTGGAAAGAGTGTAGAAAGAGGTTTGAGAGAGTCAGATTTGAGCTGGAGAATATATTGACAGCGGTATAGGGTGAAAATATGGTAGTGCATTGTATATGTTGAGTTAGAAGAAAAGAAAGTAATAAGTAAAAGTAATAAAGATATAGATCCATAAGTACATGGAGGGTAAATAGATCCATAAAGGAAGATAGTGTATGTAGATTAAAGATGCATTAAATAAACTCTGGCTTTCAAGTGTTGTACTTAAAATTAGTTTTATTTATTTGTGTATACATATATATTTGTTTTGTAGATCAATAGTGAAACAATTGTAGATAAATATTTAAGATAAAAAGATTGTTATTTATGCAGTCACTTATATACATGTTAAAACATAGAATAATATAACTATCAGTGATATATACATTTATTAAGCTGAACCAATAAATACCTCTATATAATTTTTTTAGCCATGGGTATTCTACACGTTTATACAAAGCAATGCACATGTATAGGTAAATATCAATAGTACAAATAAGTGCTTATATACAGAGTGATATGCTGTATATATATCTGTTTGCGTATGGTGGTTATGTGGGGGAAGAGCCAATTCTTGAGTAGTTTTCTAAAGATAAGATGGTTATCTGTGGATCTTATGTTGGGGGTAAAGCGTTCCATAGTTTGGCTGCTTGAACAGAGAATGATGTGCCACCCATTGTTTTTTTTCTTGTATCTTGGGATTTTGAGGCGAGGTGCCACTCTAGAGCAGAGGTTCCTTTGTTGAATGTGTTTGGTGATTTTATTCCTGATGAAGAGCGGTCCCGTTTCATGTATCACTTTGTGAGTGAATCAAAAGAGGAGAGAGGGACCCCAAAGACAAAGGAGAGGGGTACCAAATATGACCTTAGTCAAAAAACAGAGCCTCCTTGTCGTCAATATTTAACAGTCAATACATCACATTCAACGTACCTTTCACACTGCAAGGGTGAGAGTGGACAGCACAGATGTAGTCACAATGATTAAGAGAAAAAATAGTTACGTCAAGACAATTTATTATCAATTTCATACATAAAAACTTAAAACACAATACTATATATTGTCGTATGGCTATTTAGGAAGCGGTGACAGTATTAGTATATCAATACACATTAAAAATAATCATTAACAATGACTATACAAAAAATACATCAAAAAATGTGAGGTTAGGGACACAGTAAAAAGGACAAAAATAGTCCTATTGACAGAGGAAAGTCACCAAATCTAAAACTTATTGAATGTGACCCTAATCAGTATTATTTCCTATTCAATATGTCACAAAGATTTATAATCAGAGACTTTGTGTGGTTTCCTCATACAAGAGCATCGACGCGTTTCGGTGGGCTATTAGTTCTCGGCCAACACCTTCATCAGGAAAGTTTAAAATAAAGTCCCAATAGCAATTACAATAAAATCAACGATCTGAAAAAAACAACATAACATAATTTTAGTTACTTATCGAATCTAATTTTTCTCTCAAAACATAGACACATATATGACTGTCCAACAGATCATCCCCGGAACCGCACCACACAAGCGAACAGCCAGACAAATCTCTTTATGCTCCACTACATAGTGCGTCATAGTATTTTCATATACTTTGTTGTTTGCACATGGTATACATGTGAGCGCTACCATATCACGTGGTTTTCACACAATGATTTAAATATACGTGGAAACCCAACTTAGTAATGCTCTAGATATGCCATCTTATTGGTTTTTAGGCCCTGTGAAATCACTGAATAGTGATCCTTACATGAGCATCTTATTAATTACGTGTCTGTTTACTAGACTTTTACATCAACACCACTCCTTATATTCCTTTTCAAATTCAAAAGTTTTTTTGCATTCATAGTGGACCAACTACCTTGTTTATATAAGAAGCTGTATCCATACATCTGCCGCCACTGATTATTTCTGTCTTTTTCTGCGGCAAAAAGGTTGTTCACGGTGGATTTATAGGCACCTAGTAAGTAAAGACATAACAACCTCCAATATTCCGTTTTAAACACCAAGCATATCACAACGAAAGATTGGTCCCATTTAAAAATTACCTGGGATGTATCTGCAGTGAGTCTAAAAAGACTTCATTGCACAGAAGTTTTCGATATAGGTAGTATCCATATATCTCCCACGCAAAAGTATTGGCACCTATTCAATGAAAATGAGTGCCAAATTGCATTAGTCCATTGTCATATTTATTTTTGGTGATCATTCTCTATTTTATTTAGGTCTTACAGGGTTCATGTGAAAAATTGTTTTTACACAATCTCTAATTTGTAAACTTTAGAGAGATTGCATGTTTATAGGCTATTCAAAGCTTTAAACAATCCCACATGATTTTTTCACGAATAATTCTATTATTCCCCCCAGCTAAATCTAACAACCGCAGTCGTTTCACGACTTATGTGTTTGTTACTGCATACAGAATCATATTGATGATATTTCACATAGATTAGCAGCTATCGTTAACAGGGACCGCGGAAATAACTCAGCGTAATTCATTTACCTTCGGTTGCTTTCTTTTATGTAGTCCCTGCTTCACCATTCAATGTGGGTCAGAATTATATTCAGGCCAACTTTCGGTGCACAATAAAAGCACTACAGAGAAAACAACTATGTATTAGTATGAATCGGACTACGTTAAAGCGATTCAAATTGTAGCCCTTACGAAGAGTTGCAACTAAGGCTCCCTCTCGTCATCGCTTACCTCCGTTAGCCTGTCACAGTGCATTAAAGCCAGGGTTCGGTGCAAAATAAAAGCACTGCGAAGAAAAGAACTATATTTTAATATAAATCGAGCTGTGTATAAGCGATTCAGATTATAACCCTAACGAGAAGTTACAGCTAAGGCCACCTCGCGTCTGAGCTTACCTCCGTTTTTCCGTTACGGTGCATGTAGATCAGCCCTCTGTGCCGGTACAGCTGAACTTTATTTGAACTTGGGAGGTATATATACGGTATGACTATTAGTGGAAACAGGTGGAGGTAAGGACACTACTTCCGGGGCATTACAGACATATTGGCCTAGCTGTTTCAAACTCCGTAAATGTCGCCGCCATCTTGGAGTTGTCAAGGAACGGTCGGTGCCCTATTTGTTAAACGGATAGTGTCTTTACCAGAACCGGATAGAGAACGTTATCAACTTACAGTCGCCATCATTCTATATTGCGAATATGTGCTCTTTTCTAATCTTTATTGGCATTCTTTTAATAACATAAGCTAGAACCAATAGATTGCTATAATATCGTTCAAACGCAACCAACGAGTACATGACAATTAATAAGGTTGCTCCCACTATGATCCATCGTGTCTATTCAACAGTTCTAGGATCATACCAGAAGGAAAGAGATGTCCCTAAAAATTATTTTGATAATGCCAGATCTTCCAGATAGGGAACATGAGCCCTACAAGATGGCCGCAACCATATACAGTATATTTAATACTGGAGGCAGACCTATCCACTCGAAGCAAACCTCGCCTAAGAATTCAATTCGATTGGCTTAATAATGAATTAAAAATGTGCCATCTGGCCGATGTTATTAACTCTTAGAGGAAATTGGGGCATCACCTATATGCATACTAATGCAAACAGCAATTTCAAGATCAGCCATTACTCTTGCACCTATATCCCTAAACAACAAGGGAAATTAGATCAACAGTCTTACTTCAAAACTATTCTATTTTTATCTTATCTTGTCGTCAGCAAGTGTTCCCATTCCTCTCTGCAATTTAATCCTTTATGTGCGGTGTTTAGATGGGAAATATACCATTGTTCACGTGCCTTTCGTTTGTTGGTGATGTTGCCACCTCTCCTATCAATTTTAATTTTTTCCAGGATGAACCACATGAAATCGTTTTCTCCGTGTCCATACTCTAGAAAATGTGGCACCAAAGGCGCAGTTAGTTTTTTAGTTCTTATTGCTGATCTGTGCTCTTGTAACCTAACCCGTAATTCTCTGCCTGTCTCTCCCACATATCCAAGCACACAGGGGCACTGGAGGAAGTAGATCACATTTTTGCTCCTACAGTTATTAAGGGTGTTGGCTCTGATTGTATATCCATTATGCTTCAGTTCTTTTGATTGCAAGCACTGGGGGCAGATGTTACAGGTTCCACATCTGTAATTACCACATGCTCGATCATTCATCATGGTTTGCTGACTATCTGATCGATCTTCACGATAGGTGTGCACCAAAATGTCGCGCAGATTATTGTTTTTCTTAAAAGCAAACAATGGTTTGTCTAATTTGACCTCTTCCTCATAGTTTAAAATATGCCAGTTTCTATTGACAATATTTTTAATTTGGTTGCTCATGTTGCAAAATTTGCTCACAAAAACCACTTTGCTAGGTAATGCTTTGCTTGCTGCAGATTTGTGAACCAGGGCATCACGATCATAGAACCTAGCGCGTTTTAGAGAGTGGGTCAGGAGTTTTTTTGGGTACCCTCTATCCTTAAATTTGCGCTTAAGGTCATCCGCATGTTTGTAGAAATCTTGTAAGTCCGAACAGTTCCTCCGAAGGCGGAGAAACTGGCTAAAAGGGATACTATCCCTCTGAGATTTCGGGTGAAAACTTGAGAAATGAAGGAGAGTGTTCTTGGCCATGGGCTTGGTGAACAACTCAACTCCTAGAACTCCACTGACATCTTTGATTGTAATGTCCAAAAAATCAATCTTAGTTCTGCTAAAGTGGAACGTAAATCTTAAGTTTGGATCTCCCAGATTTAACCATTCGAGAAATGTTTCCAAATCCTCTGTGGAGCCTTCCCATATGAAGAAAATGTCATCAATGTAGCGGTACCAGCCCGCTACATTTTCAAAAAATGGGGCCATCTCATTGTATATATGCCTGATTTCGAATTGGCCAACATACAGGCAGGCCAGACTAGGAGCACAGGTGGCCCCCATGCTGGTCCCTTTAAGTTGTTTAAAATACTCGTCTTTAAACAGAAAGATGTTATTTTTCAAGATCAGGTTTACACAGTTAACAATAAACTCAGCATTGGCTCCACCTAGGTCTCGATCAGTCAAAACCTCTCGAATGACATTTACTGTATCATGCTGTGGGATGTTAGTGTAAAGAGACTCAATGTCCAGGGTAACTAGACATTGAGTCTCCCCACAGAAAGGCTTCCCTTCAACAAGAGAGATCATGTGAGCGGAGTCCCTCACATAAGAGCGCAGCCCACAGACAATGGGGCGCAAAAAATGATCAACATATTTGCTGATGGGTTCCAAAAGAGATCCAATACTGCTCACTATTGGTCTCATCGGGGGATCCGTACAGTTCTTATGGATCTTTGGTAGACCATAAATGGCAGGGGTCCTAGGTTCCGGATTATTGAGGAATTTAAACTCATCTTCACAGATCCATGATTTCTCTTTTGCTTCTAAGAGCAGGGCTAGGCATTCTCTAGATATGGTGGCTAACTGCCTCTCATTTGTTCGTACATAGTGTTCCTTGATGTTAAGCATTTCTAGCATCCTGTGTTCATAGTCCAGGGTGTTAAAAACCACCACCCCACCTCCCTTATCGGCAGGTTTGATGGTGAGATTTCTGTCTGTTTTAAGGGAATTAAGAGCCTGTCTTTCTGCTCTATTGATGTTATTGTGTCCCCTGAATTTGTTTGATTTGTTCAGAATTTTATGAATATCACTCTCAACAGCTTTCTCAAAGATTTCAACATTTTTGCCAATCATGGCCAGACTGGGAGTAAATTGAGATTTAGGTTTAAAGCCCGAGTTGTTGATGCGTTCAAGAGTGTCTCTATTTTCAAAAAATCTTCTTAATCTCACTTTCCTAAAGAAGGCACGCAAATCCTTTTCTAGCTGGAATTTATCTATTGGAGCTGATGGGACAAAACTAAAGCCCTTACTTAGAATACTAATTTCTATTTCATTAAGGGATTTATTAGATAGATTAATTACTGGTGCTCTGTCTGTCGCCAATATCGTTGGCTCCTGGTGCGCATATATTCCTGTTGTTGAGGAGGACCCCTGTTCATCTGGCCTCTCCCCGGATTCCCATTGTAACGTGGTCCTCTCCTCGGGCGCGAGTCTAAAAAAGGCACATAATCCCTATTATTGCCCCTGTTCACAGGTTCATCTATTGGTATGCTGTCATCTTCACTGCTTGAGCCAGACGTGTTAGAAAAGGTGACCTGTTTTCTACCACCTCTGCTATATACTTGTCTATTTGGTGGTTTCTCCCAGGTCATATCATTTCTCTGTTGGAAATAGTTCTCCCTGAGGTATGGGTAAATTTTTTCCTGAGAGAACCTATCCATGTCTTTTCTTAGTTTGTTAGTTTTTTTGTTTAATAGATAGTCTCTATATCCATCCACATCTCTATTGATATCATCTAACTTTTTTTTGGCTTCTTCTAATGCGGAACAGTTATTTAATTCTTGCTCCAATTTGTCAATGGCCTCTTTCTCAATTATGATAAATTCCTGGGCAGTCTCAATGATCAGAAGCATCCAATCACGGCTGCATCTATTCGAAATCATGGCCCATGTCTCCAAGAACTTTCTGTTTTCTATGAACAGGCCCGGTTCATTACGGACCTGTAGCCCAATCGGGATTGTGCCAGATTTTACATATTCAATCAAGAATTCTGCATGGGCCTCAGTACGAATAAGTTTCTTTTTTAAATTCAGCAGCTTGCCCCAGTTTTCACCTTTCCCTGATATAACGGTGATTTTATTCCCATTTTTTGTATTGATGATTTTGTTTAGTTGATCATCACTGAAACCAAATGTTCTAAATTGGTCCATATGTGGGCAGAAGGCTCTCACTCGGACTCGTACAATAAGGTGAATATGTCAACACGAACTCTCCAGCACATAGGGCTGTACAAAATGTATCAAAAGAGGAGAGAGGGACCCCAAAGACAAAGGAGAGGGGTACCAAATATGACCTTAGTCAAAAAACAGAGCCTCCTTGTCGTCAATATTTAACAGTCAATACATCACATTCAACGTACCTTTCACACTGCAAGGGTGAGAGTGGACAGCACAGATGTAGTCACAATGATTAAGAGAAAAAATAGTTACGTCAAGACAATTTATTATCAATTTCATACATAAAAACTTAAAACACAATACTATATATTGTCGTATGGCTATTTAGGAAGCGGTGACAGTATTAGTATATCAATACACATTAAAAATAATCATTAACAATGACTATACAAAAAATACATCAAAAAATGTGAGGTTAGGGACACAGTAAAAAGGACAAAAATAGTCCTATTGACAGAGGAAAGTCACCAAATCTAAAACGTATTGAATGTGACCCTAATCAGTATTATTTCCTATTCAATATGTCACAAAGATTTATAATCAGAGACTTTGTGTGGTTTCCTCATACAAGAGCATCGACGCGTTTCGGTGGGCTATTAGTTCTCGGCCAACACCTTCATCAGGAAAGTTTAAAATAAAGTCCCAATAGCAATTACAATAAAATCAACGATCTGAAAAAAACAACATAACATAATTTTAGTTACTTATCGAATCTAATTTTTCTCTCAAAACATAGACACATATATGACTGTCCAACAGATCATCCCCGCAACCGCACCACACAAGCGAACAGCCAGACAAATCTCTTTATGCTCCACTACATAGTGCGTCATAGTATTTTCATATACTTTGTTGTTTGCACATGGTATACATGTGAGCGCTACCATATCACGTGGTTTTCACACAATGATTTAAATATACGTGGAAACCCAACTTAGTAATGCTCTAGATATGCCATCTTATTGGTTTTTAGGCCCTGTGAAATCACTGAATAGTGATCCTTACATGAGCATCTTATTAATTACGTGTCTGTTTACTAGACTTTTACATCAACACCACTCCTTATATTCCTTTTCAAATTCAAAAGTTTTTTTGCATTCATAGTGGACCAACTACCTTGTTTATATAAGAAGCTGTATCCATACATCTGCCGCCACTGATTATTTCTGTCTTTTTCTGCGGCAAAAAGGTTGTTCACGGTGGATTTATAGGCACCTAGTAAGTAAAGACATAACAACCTCCAATATTCCGTTTTAAACACCAAGCATATCACAACGAAAGATTGGTCCCATTTAAAAATTACCTGGGATGTATCTGCAGTGAGTCTAAAAAGACTTCATTGCACAGAAGTTTTCGATATAGGTAGTATCCATATATCTCCCACGCAAAAGTATTGGCACCTATTCAATGAAAATGAGTGCCAAATTGCATTAGTCCATTGTCATATTTATTTTTGGTGATCATTCTCTATTTTATTTAGGTCTTACAGGGTTCATGTGAAAAATTGTTTTTACACAATCTCTAATTTGTAAACTTTAGAGAGATTGCATGTTTATAGGCTATTCAAAGCTTTAAACAATCCCACATGATTTTTTCACGAATAATTCTATTATTCCCCCCAGCTAAATCTAACAACCGCAGTCGTTTCACGACTTATGTGTTTGTTACTGCATACAGAATCATATTGATGATATTTCACATAGATTAGCAGCTATCGTTAACAGGGACCGCGGAAATAACTCAGCGTAATTCATTTACCTTCGGTTGCTTTCTTTTATGTAGTCCCTGCTTCACCATTCAATGTGGGTCAGAATTATATTCAGGCCAACTTTCGGTGCACAATAAAAGCACTACAGAGAAAACAACTATGTATTAGTATGAATCGGACTACGTTAAAGCGATTCAAATTGTAGCCCTTACGAAGAGTTGCAACTAAGGCTCCCTCTCGTCATCGCTTACCTCCGTTAGCCTGTCACAGTGCATTAAAGCCAGGGTTCGGTGCAAAATAAAAGCACTGCGAAGAAAAGAACTATATTTTAATACAAATCGAGCTGTGTATAAGCGATTCAGATTATAACCCTAACGAGAAGTTACAGCTAAGGCCACCTCGCGTCTGAGCTTACCTCCGTTTTTCCGTTACGGTGCATGTAGATCAGCCCTCTGTGCCGGTACAGCTGAACTTTATTTGAACTTGGGAGGTATATATACGGTATGACTATTAGTGGAAACAGGTGGAGGTAAGGACACTACTTCCGGGGCATTACAGACATATTGGCCTAGCTGTTTCAAACTCCGTAAATGTCGCCGCCATCTTGGAGTTGTCAAGGAACGGTCGGTGCCCTATTTGTTAAACGGATAGTGTCTTTACCAGAACCGGATAGAGAACGTTATCAACTTACAGTCGCCATCATTCTATATTGCGAATATGTGCTCTTTTCTAATCTTTATTGGCATTCTTTTAATAACATAAGCTAGAACCAATAGATTGCTATAATATCGTTCAAACAGGGGCAATAATCGGGATTATGTGCCTTTTTTAGACTCGCGCCCGAGGAGAGGACCACGTTACAATGGGAATCCGGGGAGAGGCCAGATGAACAGGGGTCCTCCTCAACAACAGGAATATATGCGCACCAGGAGCCAACGATATTGGCGACAGACAGAGCACCAGTAATTAATCTATCTAATAAATCCCTTAATGAAATAGAAATTAGTATTCTAAGTAAGGGCTTTAGTTTTGTCCCATCAGCTCCAATAGATAAATTCCAGCTAGAAAAGGATTTGCGTGCCTTCTTTAGGAAAGTGAGATTAAGAAGATTTTTTGAAAATAGAGACACTCTTGAACGCATCAACAACTCGGGCTTTAAACCTAAATCTCAATTTACTCCCAGTCTGGCCATGATTGGCAAAAATGTTGAAATCTTTGAGAAAGCTGTTGAGAGTGATATTCATAAAATTCTGAACAAATCAAACAAATTCAGGGGACACAATAACATCAATAGAGCAGAAAGACAGGCTCTTAATTCCCTTAAAACAGACAGAAATCTCACCATCAAACCTGCCGATAAGGGAGGTGGGGTGGTGGTTTTTAACACCCTGGACTATGAACACAGGATGCTAGAAATGCTTAACATCAAGGAACACTATGTACGAACAAATGAGAGGCAGTTAGCCACCATATCTAGAGAATGCCTAGCCCTGCTCTTAGAAGCAAAAGAGAAATCATGGATCTGTGAAGATGAGTTTAAATTCCTCAATAATCCGGAACCTAGGACCCCTGCCATTTATGGTCTACCAAAGATCCATAAGAACTGTACGGATCCCCCGATGAGACCAATAGTGAGCAGTATTGGATCTCTTTTGGAACCCATCAGCAAATATGTTGA
Source organism: Triturus cristatus (assembly GCF_964204655.1). Classification (NCBI taxonomy): domain Eukaryota; kingdom Metazoa; phylum Chordata; class Amphibia; order Caudata; family Salamandridae; genus Triturus; species Triturus cristatus. Next base: position 137,220,351 of record NC_140580.1, on the reverse strand, counting down.
TCATTTTTTGCGCCCCATTGTCTGTGGGCTGCGCTCTTATGTGAGGGACTCCGCTCACATGATCTCTCTTGTTGAAGGGAAGCCTTTCTGTGGGGAGACTCAATGTCTAGTTACCCTGGACATTGAGTCTCTTTACACTAACATCCCACAGCATGATACAGTAAATGTCATTCGAGAGGTTTTGACTGATCGAGACCTAGGTGGAGCCAATGCTGAGTTTATTGTTAACTGTGTAAACCTGATCTTGAAAAATAACATCTTTCTGTTTAAAGACGAGTATTTTAAACAACTTAAAGGGACCAGCATGGGGGCCACCTGTGCTCCTAGTCTGGCCTGCCTGTATGTTGGCCAATTCGAAATCAGGCATATATACAATGAGATGGCCCCATTTTTTGAAAATGTAGCGGGCTGGTACCGCTACATTGATGACATTTTCTTCATATGGGAAGGCTCCACAGAGGATTTGGAAACATTTCTCGAATGGTTAAATCTGGGAGATCCAAACTTAAGATTTACGTTCCACTTTAGCAGAACTAAGATTGATTTTTTGGACATTACAATCAAAGATGTCAGTGGAGTTCTAGGAGTTGAGTTGTTCACCAAGCCCATGGCCAAGAACACTCTCCTTCATTTCTCAAGTTTTCACCCGAAATCTCAGAGGGATAGTATCCCTTTTAGCCAGTTTCTCCGCCTTCGGAGGAACTGTTCGGACTTACAAGATTTCTACAAACATGCGGATGACCTTAAGCGCAAATTTAAGGATAGAGGGTACCCAAAAAAACTCCTGACCCACTCTCTAAAACGCGCTAGGTTCTATGATCGTGATGCCCTGGTTCACAAATCTGCAGCAAGCAAAGCATTACCTAGCAAAGTGGTTTTTGTGAGCAAATTTTGCAACATGAGCAACCAAATTAAAAATATTGTCAATAGAAACTGGCATATTTTAAACTATGAGGAAGAGGTCAAATTAGACAAACCATTGTTTGCTTTTAAGAAAAACAATAATCTGCGCGACATTTTGGTGCACACCTATCGTGAAGATCGATCAGATAGTCCGCAAACCATGATGAATGATCGAGCATGTGGTAATTACAGATGTGGAACCTGTAACATCTGCCCCCAGTGCTTGCAATCAAAAGAACTGAAGCATAATGGATATACAATCAGAGCCAACACCCTTAATAACTGTAGGAGCAAAAATGTGATCTACTTCCTCCAGTGCCCCTGTGGGCTTGGATATGTGGGAGAGACAGGCAGAGAATTACGGGTTAGGTTACAAGAGCACAGATCAGCAATAAGAACTAAAAAACTAACTGCGCCTTTGGTGCCACATTTTCTAGAGTATGGACACGGAGAAAACGATTTCATGTGGTTCATCCTGGAAAAAATTAAAATTGATAGGAGAGGTGGCAACATCACCAACAAACGAAAGGCACGTGAACAATGGTATATTTCCCATCTAAACACCGCACATAAAGGATTAAATTGCAGAGAGGAATGGGAACACTTGCTGACGACAAGATAAGATAAAAATAGAATAGTTTTGAAGTAAGACTGTTGATCTAATTTCCCTTGTTGTTTAGGGATATAGGTGCAAGAGTAATGGCTGATCTTGAAATTGCTGTTTGCATTAGTATGCATATAGGTGATGCCCCAATTTCCTCTAAGAGTTAATAACATCGGCCAGATGGCACATTTTTAATTCATTATTAAGCCAATCGAATTGAATTCTTAGGCGAGGTTTGCTTCGAGTGGATAGGTCTGCCTCCAGTATTAAATATACTGTATATGGTTGCGGCCATCTTGTAGGGCTCATGTTCCCTATCTGGAAGATCTGGCATTATCAAAATAATTTTTAGGGACATCTCTTTCCTTCTGGTATGATCCTAGAACTGTTGAATAGACACGATGGATCATAGTGGGAGCAACCTTATTAATTGTCATGTACTCGTTGGTTGCGTTTGAACGATATTATAGCAATCTATTGGTTCTAGCTTATGTTATTAAAAGAATGCCAATAAAGATTAGAAAAGAGCACATATTCGCAATATAGAATGATGGCGACTGTAAGTTGATAACGTTCTCTATCCGGTTCTGGTAAAGACACTATCCATTTAACAAATAGGGCACCGACCGTTCCTTGACAACTCCAAGATGGCGGCGACATTTACGGAGTTTGAAACAGCTAGGCCAATATGTCTGTAATGCCCCGGAAGTAGTGTCCTTACCTCCACCTGTTTCCACTAATAGTCATACCGTATATATACCTCCCAAGTTCAAATAAAGTTCAGCTGTACCGGCACAGAGGGCTGATCTACATGCACCGTAACGGAAAAACGGAGGTAAGCTCAGACGCGAGGTGGCCTTAGCTGTAACTTCTCGTTAGGGTTATAATCTGAATCGCTTATACACAGCTCGATTTATATTAAAATATAGTTCTTTTCTTCGCAGTGCTTTTATTTTGCACCGAACCCTGGCTTTAATGCACTGTGACAGGCTAACGGAGGTAAGCGATGACGAGAGGGAGCCTTAGTTGCAACTCTTCGTAAGGGCTACAATTTGAATCGCTTTAACGTAGTCCGATTCATACTAATACATAGTTGTTTTCTCTGTAGTGCTTTTATTGTGCACCGAAAGTTGGCCTGAATATAATTCTGACCCACATTGAATGGTGAAGCAGGGACTACATAAAAGAAAGCAACCGAAGGTAAATGAATTACGCTGAGTTATTTCCGCGGTCCCTGTTAACGATAGCTGCTAATCTATGTGAAATATCATCAATATGATTCTGTATGCAGTAACAAACACATAAGTCGTGAAACGACTGCGGTTGTTAGATTTAGCTGGGGGGAATAATAGAATTATTCGTGAAAAAATCATGTGGGATTGTTTAAAGCTTTGAATAGCCTATAAACATGCAATCTCTCTAAAGTTTACAAATTAGAGATTGTGTAAAAACAATTTTTCACATGAACCCTGTAAGACCTAAATAAAATAGAGAATGATCACCAAAAATAAATATGACAATGGACTAATGCAATTTGGCACTCATTTTCATTGAATAGGTGCCAATACTTTTGCGTGGGAGATATATGGATACTACCTATATCGAAAACTTCTGTGCAATGAAGTCTTTTTAGACTCACTGCAGATACATCCCAGGTAATTTTTAAATGGGACCAATCTTTCGTTGTGATATGCTTGGTGTTTAAAACGGAATATTGGAGGTTGTTATGTCTTTACTTACTAGGTGCCTATAAATCCACCGTGAACAACCTTTTTGCCGCAGAAAAAGACAGAAATAATCAGTGGCGGCAGATGTATGGATACAGCTTCTTATATAAACAAGGTAGTTGGTCCACTATGAATGCAAAAAAACTTTTGAATTTGAAAAGGAATATAAGGAGTGGTGTTGATGTAAAAGTCTAGTAAACAGACACGTAATTAATAAGATGCTCATGTAAGGATCACTATTCAGTGATTTCACAGGGCCTAAAAACCAATAAGATGGCATATCTAGAGCATTACTAAGTTGGGTTTCCACGTATATTTAAATCATTGTGTGAAAACCACGTGATATGGTAGCGCTCACATGTATACCATGTGCAAACAACAAAGTATATGAAAATACTATGACGCACTATGTAGTGGAGCATAAAGAGATTTGTCTGGCTGTTCGCTTGTGTGGTGCGGTTGCGGGGATGATCTGTTGGACAGTCATATATGTGTCTATGTTTTGAGAGAAAAATTAGATTCGATAAGTAACTAAAATTATGTTATGTTGTTTTTTTCAGATCGTTGATTTTATTGTAATTGCTATTGGGACTTTATTTTAAACTTTCCTGATGAAGGTGTTGGCCGAGAACTAATAGCCCACCGAAACGCGTCGATGCTCTTGTATGAGGAAACCACACAAAGTCTCTGATTATAAATCTTTGTGACATATTGAATAGGAAATAATACTGATTAGGGTCACATTCAATAAGTTTTAGATTTGGTGACTTTCCTCTGTCAATAGGACTATTTTTGTCCTTTTTACTGTGTCCCCTAACCTCACATTTTTTGATGTATTTTTTGTATAGTCATTGTTAATGATTATTTTTAATGTGTATTGATATACTAATACTGTCACCGCTTCCTAAATAGCCATACGACAATATATAGTATTGTGTTTTAAGTTTTTATGTATGAAATTGATAATAAATTGTCTTGACGTAACTATTTTTTCTCTTAATCATTGTGACTACATCTGTGCTGTCCACTCTCACCCTTGCAGTGTGAAAGGTACGTTGAATGTGATGTATTGACTGTTAAATATTGACGACAAGGAGGCTCTGTTTTTTGACTAAGGTCACTTTGTGAGTGATACAAAGCAGCTTGAATGTGGATCTTCTGGCAACCGGTAACCAATGCAGGGCTTTCAAGGTAGGGAGATGTGGTCTTGCGGTTTTATACGTAAGAGTAGTCTGGCAACAGAGTTCTGAATCCGTTGTAGACTTCTCATGGTTGTTAAAGGTGATCCATGGTAGAGGCTACTGGCGTAATCGAGTTTGGACAAAACAAGGGAGATGGTAGCCTGGACCTTGTGTGAAAATCCCATATGGGTGAAGATTCGTTGGAGAATTTTTACAGCAACAAAGCTTGATCTTGCTAGTTTGTCCACTTGGGCATTCATCGATAGCTTGGGTTCCGAGGTTTCTTACTTCCTTCAATATTTTAGACAGTGTTCCAAGATTATCAGGCCACTTGGCGAGTGGGTCATAATGTTTACAATCGCCACAGGTGTGTATTTCAGTTTTGGAAGCATTCAATTTGATATGGCTCCACGTCGCCCATTGATCCACAGCTCTGAGACAGTTGAAAATCAGTGTGTTTCCAACATCTTTGGGGCATTGCAGTTAACGGAGTATTTGCGGGTCATCTGCATAGTTATAGCACATGAGTTGAAATTGATTGATCAGTGCCGGTAATGACTTTGTGTAGAAGTTGAAAAGCATTGGTGAGATAATAGAAGCTTGAGGGACCCCTGCTTTTGTGAAGTACGGTTTGGAAGAGAACGGTGGGGTATGTATTACATAAGTTCCGTTGCAAAGGGAGGACGCGATCCAGTCTAGAGTAGTCCCCTCTATGCCGACTTTGTGGAGTCTTTGTATCAGCGTCTCATGGTCAACTGTGTAAAAGGCAGCCGAGAGGTCCAAGAGAAGTAATGCAGCAACCCTGTTGCAGTCAACTGTGTTCTTCAGGTCATCCCAGATGGCAAGGAGGGCAGATTCTGTGCCTCTTCCTGGACGGAATCCTGTTTGGAAGTTTGAAAGTATGGCATTCTCTTCACTGAATTGTGACATCTGGGCGAAAGCTGCTCTTTCTATCGGTTTGCCCAGAAAAGGTCCATTTGAAATCGGTCTGCAGTTGTCAGGATTCAGCTGGTCCAAGTTATGGGCATATGTATGACTTTTTTAGTTCTTCTGGAAATATTCCAGTAGTTAAGGAGTCGTTGATGATTTTCCTTACTGTAGTGGCAGCAGAGGTTGTTAGAAGAATGTCTTGAAGGTTTGAGGTGGACACTGGTCAGAAGGGCTGTCGGCAGGCCTGCTTGCTTTGACCAGGTCCATAAACTCATTGTGTGAAGTGTGTTTGAAGGAGTGGAGAGGCTGGGGCCGTGTATTCTTGGATTGTAGCTTTGCAAAAGTGTTAGTGCTGATGCTTTGTCTCTGTTTTTAAGTATGAGTCCAACGTGTCTGCTTTGTCTGTGTTATGATTTGCCAGTTTGTCTGTTAACTCTTGAGTAATGAGATGAGCTTCTTCTAGGCAATTTGGTTTACGAAATTCATCGAGAATTTTATAGAATTCTTTATTTGCACATTTAGCTTTTTGAATTCTGTCTGAATAGTATTTTTTTCTTCACTTTTTTGATAGCTGACTTGTATAATCTGTTAATTTTTTGTAAGCAAAGTTTGTCTTGGTTGGCGTTTGTTTTGAGCTAGGCATGTTGCAGCTTTCTAATTTGCTGTTTTAGCTCTGTATTTCTCCAAGGTGCTTGTTTTCTTTTATTCTTTTGTCTGGTTGTTAGTGGTATCAGGATATCAAAAGATTCCTGTAGCCACTCATATCGTTTTGAACAGAATTTATTGTTTCTAGATCTCTACTGGATGTTAGTTGTGTTTGTAAGTGTTCCAAATTGAGTTTGTTCCATGGCCGATAAATGGATGCAGTAAAGTGGTTTTAGGTGCGTCGCTTAGTGTTGTTTTATGTTGGAAGGCAAGCACATGGTGGTCTAACCATGTGACAGGAGTCATTGTGTGAAAGGTAACTAGTTCTGTATTAGCAAAAATGACATCTAGGATGTTTCCTGTGATGTGTGTGGGTTCGTGGGCAATCTGATGCAGGTTCAGTGCTTCTAGGCTAGCGATGATTGTTTTCGGATGGGGCATATTTGGTTTTGTCAAACCAAATGTTGAGGTCACCCAGAACGTATGGGTTGGAGTGTAGTGTTATCAGGTTTGAAACCGTGTCTAGAAGTGCGTCTGGGAAAGTTGCCTTGCCAGGTGGAAGTCTGTAAAGGAGCAGGAAGTTACAGGAGGAAGACGGTGTTGGGTTGCATCTGGTGAAAAGGGCCTCACAATCTTGTATGGAGACCTCGTCAACTTTAGTGATATGTAATGTTTGCCTGAACACAACAGCTAGGCCTCCTCCTTTTTTGCCTATACCATTTTGGGTGATAGTTTGATAGCCTAGAGGTACTCCTTCATGCAGGACTAGAGCCATATCCTCTCCCAACAATGATTCAGTAATAAATAATATGTCTGGTTTTGCGACCGTGAGAAGGTCGTGGATGTGGCATTTGTGCTTAGAGAGCGATGGAGCATTTATTAGTAGACAGTTAAGAGAATGTAGTTTGGAGATAGTATGACTTTGTCTTGTAGAGGAGTGAGCTGTATTTTGTGGGCTTGCAGCTGGTGTGTCCTTAGTGTTAGTATTAGCTGTATGAGGATAGCAATCGTGTGGCTGTTCTGTATCGTGTTCCTCGACCAGCCGGCTAAGAAGGCATTTTGATGGGTCTGCGTGTGTAGGTAGTGAGACTGTGTTTGAGAGTGAGTTGGTGTGCTTTGTAGTTTTTGTAGTCCATGTGTTTGCTTTGCTCGCCCTAAGTTGGCAGGGTATGCCCAGACGTGGGTCCTTTGCTCACTTTGCCACTGGATTCAAGCTTGCCTGGCTGTTGAGGGGTGTTACCCCGAAACCGGTCCCAGGATGCTTGTTTCCGGTCCAGGTAAGATCTGACTTGGCAGTTCGGACTGGACTATTCCCATGAAGCAAACACAAGGAGATGATTGGAGCGTTGAAACTTTTCGGACACTCGCCCCCAGTCACAGATCTGGGTTGAATCCATCATCGCTTCGATGAAGAGCCATTTTAAGGTGATCAGTGTGGTTGTGATGTGCTCAGATCTTCTTTAGGCTGATGACAATCTTGCTGTAGGATTGTGTGTCGCTCTTAAAAAGGGTTCAGTGCATTTGGAATCCCTGTTAGCTGGGTGTTTCTATAGTCTATTTTGGGTAGCACTAATGATTGCACTGTCGTTTTGCACTCTTTGGGATAATGGGATTTATTTTCAAAAGATTGCTAATTTGGTTTTGTATTCCTTTTACTGTAGCAATGATAGGGCACATAAAGGTTCAGGGTTTTGTCTTGGGTGAAGTCTGGTGGTCTTGCTGTAGTACGATAGTAGGTTTACAGTCAAGTAGGTTCTCATCAGCCAAGTAGGTGAGTTGCAGTGTTTTAGAAACATTGTCAGGATTCATTTTTTGTGCATTTAATTTCAGTAGTGCTAAGTCATCCATGACAAAAATCATCTTAGAATTAGGTTGTGTCTTCCAGGGATGAACTTTTCATATTAAGTTGCTTGTCAGCCTCCTATAAGTGAAAGAAGATGTTGATTTCCTTCAGAAATACTATGAGGGGTCCCTAGTAGAGGTTAACCAGCGTTCGAGATAGGATGAATCCTTGGGGAACCACTTCTTGTCGAGATGCTGGATCTGGGAAGGACTCTGGCAGTTTTATTTGGTGTATAAGATTTTTCCAGGGATGATTCAAACCATTTCAGAACTGTACCACTTAATCCCATCCTTTCGTGTTTGAAGTAGGGTTGCGTGGTTGATAGTGGTGAATGCCGCTAATATGTCAAGTAGAACAAGGACACGTAATCCGCCATTGTCTACAATATGTAGAATGTTGTCTAGTATTTGAAGCATCGCAATATCTGTGCTACAGCCACATCTAAAACCCAAATGATGATCATCTAGTAGATTGTTTTCTCCCATAATTTTCTTCATTTTTTGTTGAGACACAGCTTTCTACAACTCTAGCTATGAAGGGGGAGGCTTGACATAAGGCAGAAGTTACGGAGATCTTCAGGATCCATGTGTTATTTTTTGCATAGGGGAGTTACCTGGCCAAATTTAAGGCATTTGGGTTCTGAGGACTGTGACCGTGAGGAGTTGATTGATTTTTTTAGGCAAGGTGTGATGTAAATTTGGGTCGGTCAGAACACACAAGGAAATTTGTAACATTTCTCACAGTTTTTAGGTCGAACCTGGGCAGCGCATGCGCTGCTCTGCAAGGCATGCTGTATTGAGGTAGGGACTTGAAGCTCCGCCCACTCTCTGCCCACATTTTTCATTGGCTTGTGTCATTGTCCATTGGTGAAAAGGCTTAGTTATCCCTCTTTAGTACTGCCTTGTCTCATTTTGTAACACCCCCTGTTACGTGTGTTGTTGCTCAGTAGGCTTTAATTACAGCCTCTGAGCACTATTGCTGTTACAGACAGGACACGCTCTCTCCTAATGTTTTTTTATTTTTATAGCACACATTTGTAATACAATAGGTCTCACGTTTGCGAGAGTTTAAGCTATTGGCATTGTAAATGACAATGTCTTTTATTTATCGGTTTTAAAAACAAATAAATAAAAGGCATTGCCATTTACAATTCCAATAGCTCAAACTCTCATAAATGCGAGACCTATTGCATTGCAAATGCTTGTTGTTGCTTTGGATTGCCGTTTTTGAATTCAGTAGTTTTTTGTCAATTGTGAAGAGTTTTTTGACCAATTTATTGTATTGATTTAGTTTCACTGTGAAGACTGATACTTTGAGTTGAAAAAGCTGGCTTTTGTGTACTTTGAGTTAGTGTTTTCTAAGTTTGGTTTTGAGGGATTATCGTGCTATTGGTACTCAGGGTTTGTGAGGTTACTCCTTTCTTCATTTACCTTCCGGTGAACAGTTTATTTGATTTGCAGTATTTTAGGGTTTTTAGTATGGGGCAGCAAACTCACCTTCTGCTTTGCTCAGAGCTCATTAAAAGGGGTTGTCTATGAGATGGCATCTGTATCAGACGAGATATTACTTAGTTGGATGGAAATAGTTTTGAAAGTAGATCTATTTGTCTCTTCAATGTCCATTGACCCCATGAGTTTGTTTTAGTGCACAGTAGGTGGCCCTATTAGTCCACTGGAATAGATGATTCAGATGCTCCTTAGTCCTTTTTGGCAAATATGAGGTCCAGGATGGCACAGTTTTCATGAGTTAGGGTAGAACAGGATTGATTCAGATTTGCGATCACGAACAGTGCAGTTGTGATGCAATTGCATTCCAGGAGTCTACCCAATGCACCTTAATTAAAGTTGCCTAGGAAAATGCTGTTTGCAGACAGGTTGTTTTTTTTAGCTATGAATTCTCACAGTTGCTCAATAAATGTGAGCTTGTCTCCAGGTAGATGATATATGATGTAGAAGATATTGTGTGGCATTATTGATGCTCTTAATTCAAAATACAGAAATTGAAAGGTTGCTTAGTAGACATGATTTTGCATTTGATGGGAGGATTTGTGGATGACTGCAGCACCACCTGCAGTCTTTTCTGACTTGTCTATAGTTAAAGATCTCAGTCTGGGGGATAGGGAGGTCCAGGTAAGGTTGGAATGAGTTTGTTATCTAAGTTTGTCATGAATAGTAGGTCCAGTTTTTTTGTTAAGCATTTCTATGACTGAAGTAGTTATTTGAACCTACATCCACATTACGTGTGTCTCTTGATTAAATAATACCATCAACATTGTTGAAGATGGAGGTATTGGCCTCACCGTTGAAATTGAAAGAGGAAGGGAAAATGATTGTCTGAATCCATGGTGTATTTCCTTAGATTCTGTGACCCTAGCTCTCTCCTGAAGGTTTCTGTCCATAACGAAGTGTTCTCCATGAAGAAGGAGGTAGTCTGTCTTTAGTGTTCTTTTTCGTCCACAGTCGTATTGGTCTCCAATGAGTGTTTCAGGGAACTTAAGACTTTGTGTTTCAAATACTTAGCTGCTGTTTTGGATAGATTAAGGGAAAAGGAGATTTTGTGGGAGCTGTGTGCTGATTTGAGTAAGCAGTCGTCTAGCTGGAGCTGTCTTTTTGGTTCCATCGTTGGGCCTGAGCTGCACTGTGGGAAGGAGCCAGGTGAGGACAAAGGACAAGTTGATGAATCCCGTTTTTCCTTTCTTCCACCATAGTTTTTATCCGTGGTTACAATTTGGCAGTTGCATTCACTCTCTCTGCCAGGGCTTGATGAGGGTTGTATTTTTACGCCTGTTGAGAACTACATGAATGCTGGCTGACCAGTGGGAACCTTACTTGCACTAGTAGGTCCTCTGGGAGCTCACAGCCCTGCAACCTTGTTAGCAGCAATCTTACTTCTGCATACTAGCAGATGATGTATTTCTATTACTGCGATAAAAGTCTTTAAACCAGGATTCAGTAACCTCTGGCTAATTTATAACTGAAGGGCGAGGGCCGGTCATGTGTCACCTTGTACTAGGCACTGGTTTGTGACAGCAGCAGTGATACCGACTGTTTACAGGGTAGAGTGTGTTATGCATGAAATGAAATACCAGCACAGCTATCTCTGAAGTGGTGTCACGGCACTGGGGGCCCTCGAGAAGCTTAAGCAAGCTATTGCCCAGAGTCACATGGTGCTGGGCTAACCTGGCGCCGGGGATCGAACCGTGAGCCCCGTAGTCAGGCACCCTGGCCGCTGCCCCACACCTCTTCCATCCACACATGGCAACTGAGAAGAGAATAAACTATTCTGTGATGAAGCTCCCCAGAGTTTAAAATTGACTGAGAGTTGGTCTTTGCCATTCTAGCATAATCGGTTCAAACCCAGAAAGCACGGTTTGTTTGTTTCCAACCCACTGCATGTCTCACTTCTGCTGGTTTCATTCAACCAAGAATTCCAAGATCATGGCAGGCATTTGAGTAAGGCTGCTCCTGGTCATGTGATGGGAAAAGTAGCACTCAGTCACAGAGGCTCTCCGCTAAGCCAGCTAACAAGGGGAGAGCAGCAGCACCTGCAGCATTAGCCTAGTGAGACTCCTCTTTACCAGCTCGTGTGTGCATGAAGCTGTCATCGAGAGTAGTGGTAGAAAAGTCTGTTTTGCCTCTCCGTCCCAATAGTCTCACCCAACCTGTAGCACTGAAAGAATGGTGTGCATCGTGGACAGGTTCCTATAAAGAATTCTCGGGCACAGTAGTGCCTGGCCCAGGAGTAGATCACCCTACCCCAAGTACCCCAAAGGATTCATCCAGGCATAGGTAGGGCGGCATCAGGGTTGTCATACTGATAGGGCGCAGTTAGCGCCTAAGACTTGCCACCATCTGTGCGGATCGCCAAGGTTCGCATCATCCTGACCACAGGTTTGGAATGTGAGTGAATGGAGCCTAGGTCACCATGCCAGTGGAGGGTACTCACACTGATAACTGTAGGTACATGTGAGTAACATTCTCTTGTTTATTTGATGTAGCGTAGTTGTAGTACACACAAAATACGTCACCACATGCAACAAATACCTCAAGTAGGTTCTAGCTGAGGTATGTGCAATGTAGGTATAAAAGGGCCGACTTCATGTCGGATTTTCAAAATGACGGTTGACAGTGTAAATGAGTTCCATTCAATTACTTGTATGTGCATTGATCTTTTATGGATATCCAGAAAATCTGGGATCTGTCCTCCTAGACATACCATAGATACTGTTGCTAGAGTGTGAATTTACCTTGAAAAAACAAGATATGAGGCATTTTGCAAAACAGGAACAGTTGATGCTTCGGGCTTTACCCTGGCGAAAAGGGATATCGCTAGGACTTGGAAGGCAGCGGTGGCGCCCTCTGTCTCTGCCTGGAAGAATGGTTTGGACTTCTGTATGGGTCTAGAGACCCCGATCTTTGTGGCCAGGGGGTGCCCCCGAAAGCACTTTAAGATCTGGAAGCGATGGGTTGACTATCGAGGTCTGGGACTTGATCCGCCACAGGGGGGCCGGAGCCGGGACCCAGTATGACCTCCACACTTTTCATTGTTATTTTCCTTTCTTTTCTGATTATTTTTATGCCCTTTCCTGCAGAACAGCTGCCTCGTAGGTGATGATATCTTATTGAGGTGATGTGTTGCTCTGGAATAGACGATAGTGCGCTGGGGGGGTGGGAAGGGGGGTTACAGTTTTGGGGTTCTGATTTTATTTGTATTGCTTTTCATCTTCGCCTGGAAATTAATGAAAATGGTTTAATTCAATTTATCAATGCGGCAGAAGCCTCTGGGTCACAGCTCTGCATCATATGTGATGTTTTGACAAATAAAATCTGTTTTAAAAAAAACCCAAGAAAACACAGGAACAGTTGGTTTAATTAAACACTTTGGCCAAGAGTACAGCTTACTGAAACAGGTCTGGGGACTGTCTCAAAGTACAGTCAATCCAAGCATGTTTTATACAGTTTTAGGTATCATGAAAGTACATCCGTCAATCCTTGTTTGGTAAAAGAATGCAGGCCTTGTCTGAACTGGGTTGGCAGAGTGGGCTAAAGAACGGTGATGGGTCAAACCCAGATCTGTTGACTGGGTGTGAGTGTTTGATGGGTTCTTATGCTCCGTCCATCACCACCCCCTTTTGTACCGCTTTGTTCGCCATAAGTTGGCAGGGTATGCTCAGACGTGAGTCCCTTGCTCACTTTGCCACTGGATTCAAGCAAGCCTGGCTGAAGACGGCTGAAATGCCAGAAACCGGTCCTAGGAAGCTTGTTTCTGGTCCAGGGAAGGCATGGCTTGGCAGTTCGGGCTGGACTGTTCCCATGAGGCACAAGGTCAGACTGATTTGCATATGGCCATGTCTGAACTGGGGTGGCAGAGTGGGCTAAAGAACGGTGATGGATCAAACCCAGATCTGTTGACTGGGTGTGAGTGTTTGATTGGTTCTGATGCTCCGTCCATCACCACCCCCTTTTGTACCGCTTTGTTCGCCATAAGTTGGCAGGGTATGCTCAGACGTGAGTCCCTTGCTCACTTTGCCACTGGATTCAAGCAAGCCTGGCTGAAGACGGCTGAAATGCCAGAAACCGGTCCTAGAAAGCTTGTTTCCGGTCCAGGGAAGGCATGGCTTGGCAGTTCGGGCTGGACTGTTCCCCTGAGGCACAGGGTCAGACTGATCTGCATATGGCCATGTCTGAACTGGGGTGGCAGAGTGGGCTATAGAACGGTCATGGATCAAACCCAGATCTGTTGACTGGGTGTGAGTGTTTGATTGGTTCTGATGCTCCGTCCAATACCACCCCCTTTTGTGTTGGCCTTGCCTGTGGAGTCATAAATAAAAGGTCCATTATAGAATGCAGATGGGCCTCGACCTTGCGTGGACACAATGTGGGCCAGTGGGTAATGTGCCCAGATGTCCGGAATGAGGGGCGTGATTCACTTTAAGATACCTGTACCAGAGACTGTCTGGCCTGAATTATTAGTGCACTAAAGAGATTTGAATTGGCACTAGCAAGCTTTCAAGGCTTTAGGAAGGGATTTGTAGTAGGCCTGGGCAGAGTTCGCAGAGTTTCACCTAGCTGAGTTACCGGAAAACTCTGTGTGATTTCGGGGAGTTCTGCAAGCGGGCAGAGTCCTAGTGACTCGAGCTTCTAAAACATACACCCTCCTAAATACTTAAAAAAACAAGCAATCTAATCGTTTTACCATGTTCTTTGTCAAGGAGAGTCGGACCTGATGCTTGAAAATATAAAAACCTACAGTCCTGCAGCAGTAAGGAAGATGCCCTTCAGAACAAATAGCTTAGCTGAAGTACTGCTTGTCCCCTGTTTATGCACAGGAATCAATGCACGAATCTGGTTATAAAGTAAGGGAGGGGAGGCAAAAAGAATGGGGTCAAGAACAACAGGGTCAAGAACAACAGGGTCTAGAAAAGAGGAGGATGGATCAGTAATGAAGGACAGGAGCTTAAGGACTCAGAGGAATGGGAAAGCGTAGCAGAAGGAGAAGGACTGGTGAGAAGAAGCAGACACCAAAGGAGGGATTTCAGCAGAAGTGAAACTAAGAGGTAGACGGTGCATTTACAAAGCATTGTCAATCAAAGAATTTAAATGTAATTTGCAAACAGACTACAGAGCTCTTCACACACATGTCCTCCCAGTCAGTATTTTCTGCAATCAGTAGTAAAGTAAATCAGTATTCATATTTGCCTGGAAGAACTGTTTCTTCCCTTCATAGAAGACCCTGAGTTCAAAGCGAAGTTGAGCAGATCCTTGCTTTAGTTTCTCCGAATCGAGAACTGGGTCAGCCTTAGGACCACGATCTAAAGTGTGGCGAAGAGAAGGTGCTACAGCAGTCATGTTGGTTGAATTATGTCCCTTGCCTTTTCGGTGACTACCACACAATACGTCTAGTGGTTAAAATTTTCAAAAATGCTCTATGAATGCAACATACCTACACAGCAAAGGCCGTAAAGTTTGCTGCACCTTCACCCCCCTCTAAACATTCCCCCGCCCTCCGCTACAAGCACCCCAAGGCCCCTTACCAGTTGCGGGAGCACCTTCCACTCAAGATGTTCTCCTTTTCTGTTGGTTTGGACAAGCTGTAGGTGTCCAGGTTCAAGGAACCCTGGTGGCCCCCTTGTTCAGAGAGGCTGCTCTCTGCGCCTCTCACTGCAGTCCTCTGCCTGTCCTCCTTTCAGTCCCTCCTCTTCTTGGTCCTCCTGCACTCTTTCTCACCTCGTCCAGTCCTTCTCGGCTTCTTTGCTCCCCTTCGCTCTTCTCTCTGACCCCTTATTCTCTCCCTCCTGCCCCTCGAGCCACTTCTCATGCCCCCTTGTACACAAAGGCTGGCAGCAGGACGAGACTAGCACCAAGCACTCACTGGGCTTCGGGGGGGAACGTTCTGGACGGAGTGAACTGAAAACATAAGCAGCTCCAGCCTTGGCTCCTCCCCTCCACTCCTTCCCCTATCCTGGAACTTAAACAAACTGTAAAAGACTGATAGAGAAGAGGTGGAGGGAAGGAGGGAGTTGCTAGAGTGGATGGGAGCAAGTTTATTATGTCATGAGAGGAAGGAACGAGCTGGAGTGGGCGCACAGTAAACTCCACCATGTGGCAGAGCGGAGTTTTTTTCCAAGCTCCACACTCCAAGCAGAGCGCAGAGTTGCCAAATTCCACCAGCAGAGCGGAGTTTACCGCCCACGCTTACTGTGTAGGTTTCTCTAGCCCTGAAACTGGGGGTGCACTTAGACTACACCTTATACCACATTTTTCAATAATTCCTAAACTATACTGTTAGACCTGTCAGCCCTTTGGGTGGTCCCTCCTCATCATTATTTATTTTGTCCCACTTTTGCCTCAAACCCTGTTAGAATTTTTCCTTTTTGGGAACCACCAGACTTTTTCGTATTGATGCAGATTCAGGGAGCCATTTTAGCTACCCCTGGAACTTCTGTCTGAGGGCCTGGAGCACAAAATGGTGGCCACCTGTGACATCATCAGAACCCACTGGAACCTACCAGAACCTTCCAGAACATTCCAGAACCCTGTGACAGTTGGAGGCGGTTTGGAATGTTGGGAAGCTAAGCCAGAGTTGACAGTTGGCAGTTGGCAGTTGGCACCTGACTAGTGAAGAGAGAGGACAGAGAAACAGAAGGAGGAAGGAGTGAGGCAGCAGGGGTGGAAACCAGTGCTTGGAGTGGGGTCCAGAAACCCACCCTTGATGCTAGTCCCTACTGACCAAGCCCAGCCTAGTGCCCTGTGTGGGATAAAGACCAGAAAATCATCTTAAGGACCTGAACAGCCGGAACAGGCCTTAAAGGAGAAGAACAGCAAGTTCCTAACCTGTTTGGTGGAATCCTCCTGGAGACCCGACGTCGAGTAGCCTGGAGACCTGGAGCCCGAGGTGGAGAAGCGGCGCTGACAGAAGGCAGACGTCGTACCCGGAGCCGCTAGAGGTCGAGTGAGGGCGCCGACGGAGGTCGTGTGGAGACACCGGAGGTCAAGTAGAAGTCACCTGAGGTCGAGGTGAGGCGTCGACGGGGGAGTGAAGTCCGCCCTCCGGAGTCGCCGGAAGCTGAAGTAAAGCGCGCAGGAGGTCGGGAGTGGAGATCGCACTCCGGAGTCGCCGGAACCCGAAGTGGAGCCGACGGAGGTCGGGTGTGGAGGTCGCACACCGGAGTCGCCCGGAAGCGGGGAGGCCGTGACCCTGTGACGCCGGAACCCGACATCGAGCCGAGGCCGCCCAGCGTCATCGATCCGGAGCCGCCTCACGGCATCGTCCCGGCGTCAGGTAAAGCGGATCGACGCGACATCGAACCGAGGCCGCCCAGCGACATCGAACCGGAACCGGCCGACGGCATCGACACGGCGTCAAGTGGAACCGATCGACTCGTCATCGAACCGGAGCCGCCCATCGACGTCGACCCGGCGCCGAGTGGAGCCGAACACCGAGAAAAGGGCAGTAAGTGGTAGAAAGGGCATCTGAGGCCCTGTGGAGCCCTAAAAGTCCATTCTAGGGGCTAGAGGGGTGTTAGGACCAACCTGAGAGTGCTAGGGGGGTAAACTGAGACTGGTGCAGGAACCTGTGTGAGGGACTGTGTAGTTGGTGAGCCAGAACCTTAGGTTTCCCTCATTCTACCTCAGCTTAGGCCCCAGCCTTGACCATACTAGGTGGGACATTCCCAGGCCACCCCAGTGACCACAAGCTGTACTTGGGCATGGTAAAATCAATCTACCTCATAAATGTGATCTGATTTGCAATTGTTATTGATTGCTTATATTATTTATTGAAGGAGTGTTATTTATTGTCTGATTGTATTTATTCCTGCCTGGTAATTATTGTCTGACAGTATTTATTTGCCCTATGTATTTATCACACCTATATTTATTCCTTGTGTATTTATGACCTAATCCTATTTATTGCACCTGTAAAGCGTTATTATTTAATTGACCTGCTATTCCTGAAGAAAATCCTTTTGTATTGTATTTGTGACATAACCCTGCAACTAAGAGAAAATTAAGATAAACACAGAGATATTTTCATAATTTTTAAGGTGTAGTGTCGTTTTTGGAACGGATGCACGCATGGTTATTGTATGGGTATTGCGTATGCTTGACACGGTGCCTGACCCCTGACCACTCGAGCCAAGCTACCACTGTGTATGTCCTGGAAAGACCCCGTTACCACCAACCTCTTCAGGTGTGGGAGTGGGGTTTTTTCTAACATATACCATACAGAAATCCTAATTTTCCAGAAGAATTATGAATTGCCAGAACTCAAGAAGCTTGTTTAGGCAGGTTTACTTATATCTATGAACTGTGATGAAGCTTGTTTCAATGTCCAACTGTTTGACTGGAGAGGCACATCATGGAAAATGCATAACCTGCAGAAAACTATTATACAAATCTGCGACGGATTAGGATGTTCCAAACAGTCCTAAAAGATAGTAGGTTCTTTCTGGAAATGAAGCTTGCTTTTTAATGCATTCCCCGTATACATCAACAGACCCAAAATAATGCTGTTTTTCTTGTAAGAAGCATTGCTGAAAAAAAGTGCAATAGAGTTAAGACCCCCTCACCCAACTTATAGTTGAAGAATGTACTGTAAAGAAATATTTTATGACCGAATAATACAAGTGTGCATTGTATGAGCCAAGGAACCTTCTTCAGAAACACAGACATTGGACATGTGCGTATTGCTGTTTAAATTGTGTTTTTAATAGTTCACCTGTTTGGTAATAATATCCAACACTAACTCATCCTTTCTTTTGTATTCCTGCGACCATAGACTGGACTCATATAGTCACAAAGAAGACACTTCTGCTTTTCCTGGGAAACGAGCCCTCATCTCCTTTCTCTCTTGGTTTGATTACTGCGATCAGCTGATCAAAGAAGCACAGAAGGTTTGCTAAGTGTCTTGTTGAATTGTTTTGCTGCTTGTTTGTCGGTGTTGTTAAAATTGGGGCCATCCCTTCAAGGTTGATTCCTGCAGTCACACTTGATATATATGGTTCAGCAATCTGCTAAAAGGCAGCCTATGATGATTATTTCTTAAATGTTTGGCCCAAAAGTGTCTTGCCAAGTTGAGACATGTTACTTCTACCGTTATTTGTGTAGCTGAAAAGCGTTCTAGTAAGTGTAAAACCATTTTGGAAGCAACCTCCTGAGCCGTCTTGAGTTGTAAAATTGTTAAAATGTTGGTGTTCCTTGACCACGCCTCCAATTAGGCTATTGTTATTTTGTAAATACATGAAATAGTCATTGCAGCATTGCAATATGTAACTGATGTGATTAACCTTAATTATTCTTACAACTAGGTTTTAGTGTGGTGTAGTAAGCACAAACACTTTAGTGTATTACTATATCAGTCTGTTTCTTTTAATCTGTGGAACCACGCACAGCATAATACAAAATATCTTATTAATAAGACTTGATTTTTCAAAGTAATATAAAACTCAATGATACCTGGGGGTTCTCGCAGCATCATCCGAACAAGAACAGCCAGCCATTTACAATATCACTCTTAAAATAGTGCAATAAAGACGATTTTCATTTTGTAATTTTTTTTATTTACATTTTAAGAATATATTTATGGTGTTTTTGAGCGAGGTGCAGAACGTTTGCCGCTTCAAATTGGCATGAGTGGAGATAATTATACATAATTGCATTTCTGACCATTCTGATTGCATTGTTTCTGAACTAAGGAAAATTACAATTTTCTTAAACCTCGCTTAATAGAAACAGCATATAAAAAATAATAGATTAATACTCCACAGATCTTTTACATACACGATCATTAACTTGATCTGCAACCTATTTTCATTTGAAACAAGTGATTAATATGCGGTAGCTTAAGACAGAGTTCAAGCAGTGTGGTTGTGGCTGTTTAGTGAACTTCTGAATGTCACTGAGGAAGCAAGGGCTTAAGGTTTTTCATAGGTCATAGAAGGAAATAATGAAGAATAACAGCTCCTTTCACCAGAGGAATGGCATGAGCACAGTGCTACTTGCATATTCCATGCAGAAGTGTTTTCTGCATTGTGAAAGTTTTATACCTTTAAGTGCTACTGGTTTGATGTTCTATCAAAAGCATAAGAAAGAATGGCATAGGTGGTTTTCTTCTGTCGAGCTAGGCTCACTTCTGCCATCCCTTCTAATTTAGGCCTCTCCAAACTTCAAGATGTTTGTGCAACCATGTTGTGTGATTGGGAACTGCTGGAGTTTCAGGCCAGAAGAGCATACTTGTTTTCCCTTCACTTCGAAATATTTGTTCACCCACCCCCTCTTTCTCCCTACCTCCATTTGAATATTCCATATTGACTTTAAACGTTTTGTAAACATGATTTGTCTAGCTAATAAAACTACATACACAATATAGCAGAATTGTAAACAAACGTTTGGCTTTCATGTACACCTTTCGTCAACTATAGACGAATAAACATTGTGACACCCAGTATTTGCAGGTTTCCGGTCTAATATGGTAAAACAAATGTGGCTTTTCCTCTTTGTTTGCAGACGGCTGCTGTGGCTATGGCCAGGTGTGTCCGGGAGCGATTTTTTGTTGGTGTCATGGAGCCACAGTTGATGCAAACGTGAGTGTGCCCTGGTTTGTAATAGCTGTATTTCCCCATGTGCGGAGAAGTGCTAGAGAAATGGTTAAAGAGAAAGATGTACATACATCATACCTTGGATCTCTGGCCAAGGCTTTTTACTGCTGTGTGCTTAAACTTAGTGTTGAAGAGTGAATAATCATGTAATTTCTAATAATTCGTTGGCAGTTGTTTCATCTGCCTTTTGCCTCTTATAGTAAAAGCAATTGATTGTAGGTGGACTCTGACAGTAACTTGCTTAAGCTCCTTTCCTCAGACAGAATGCAGTGGAGGTATAAAAATGTGTTAGGGCACTTAAGAAAACGTGCTTGCACCTGAAAGTGTGTAACTCTAATAAATTGTTTTCCCTCTTCTTGACAAGCCTGATTATGTGAGCGATGACTGGGTTGTATGAAAATCATGTATAAGAAAGTACCTGGTGTAATCTAGATTATGATTGGGCAGGTATTAAAATATATGTTGAATATACACACCCAGATTAAATGCCGTCCTGTTTGATCTGTTCAATTGTTTTCAAACTGAATGTCTTCTCAATAGTCCAAGTGATGTGACAAAAATAATGTATTAAATATGTTGTCATTGTTGTTCCATTCTCCCTCAACCCTCGGTGTCCAGGTCAGAGATTGGCATCCTTACATCAACAGCTTTGCTTCATCGGATTGTTCGACAGGTCACATCTCCCTTTTTACTGCAGGAGATAGTTTTCTTCATTCTTGGAGAGCAAAGAGAGCAGGAGTCCCTGGCAGACATCAACAAATGCAGTCTAAGACATCGGCTTATAGAACACTGTGATCATATTTCTGATGAGGTAATGATCTTGTGCTGCAGACAGAATGTTGACATTTCTGATGGTGAGGGTCTGTTTTGATCTTTTATCTACTGTTTTGTGCAGAAGAGCTATGTAAACCATTTTCACATATATACTAGCAGTACTAGCTAGCACAACATACAGGCTGAATGCTTTCGATCACACCTTATCGGGTCATAGGAAGTCCCTGATGAGTCACTTGACCATACAGTAGTGTGGAGCAGGACCGGAGTTCATTTATAATGTTGCTGAACAATGCTGTTCTAGAGTTGCCCCTCTATTTGTTTCACACCTGTTTACTATTTCATGATACAGTGGACAAACCATAGTTTGTCTGTGTTTGTGTAGAAATATTGAATTTGGATGACCTCAGAACTGTCACAAAATTTTAATGAAGGGAGAATAACATTTCAATGTCTTTATTGCTCGATTGTTGTTCTTCGGAAATAACCTCAGGCTGGTTGAGCTAACAGTTTAGCAGTACTAAGTGCATCTCGATGATTTATGCCACTAAGTGGTTTGAGACCATGTGGTGAATAAGTTTCTATATATAATTGTTTGTATGGCTTACATCTGAAGCAGTTAATGTAAAATTGGAATATGATCCTGATTATTTAGGACTGACGTCACAGCAGCGAAAATGAAATACATTTCAAGTGCTGTGACGTCACTTTGCAGGAAAATCTTACCCTTGGTCTCCAGAGAATCAATAGTAGTGGCAGAAGAAAGAACGCTGGGTTTGGATCTCCTTCCTGCCCCAGATCTTTGGCGGTCTTAGAAAGAGAAGAGGAACAGCAGAGGATTCTGGGTTGCCGTAGGCTAGAAGAAAGCAATAGAATGGCTTTTGCTTCACCATTCACTTGCTCGTTACATCATGAAAGACACAGCAGAATACTGCTTTGTTCATCAGTGGCTTACTATGAACAGAGCTCTCAAGTAATGTGCCTGTTATCAATTATTTCCGGGAGCGCAGGTACAGATCACTTGGGGAGAGAAGGGAAGAAAGTTCAAGGTAGAAGCATGGCGGTGTGTTAACAATCATATTTAAATAATTTAGTAGGTGAAGGCAAGCCTGGAAGCAAATAATAAGGGCAGCAGATTGTCAAGTAGATTTCAATATAGATATATGTAGGAGAAGGGAGAAAGGTGTGAGGACAACAGGAGTGAAAGGTGTGTAAGTAGGCTACATATTTGTATTATTTAAGGATTTCAGAGACAGGCCAAAGCAAGCAATGAGAGGGATGGTGGCAGAACAGGTAGATTTTTTTATATTCAGTTGTGTGGGAATGCAGAGAAGCGCTTGGAAGGTTACCAGTCGGTGTGAATGTTTGAGGAAGCAATTGTTTGTTATGGTTTCTGCTTTGACCACAAAGGGACATTTATGGATCAGAAATGAGGTTTATGGTGTATCTATACACCAATTTGAATTGTACACAGATAAGTAGCAGCAGCAAAGAGTTTTCCACCGCTAGAGTCCAAGTGACACGAAGATAACTTTTGGATCACTCATGTCCTGTAGAACCTCTTGATGATATCTACCCATATATTTTGCGCATATCGCAAATTAAAATAGTTTTTGATGAATATGATTTAGGGTATAACTATATAGCTAGGATAGCCCCAAATTCCCTATCAAATAGTAACATAGTGCTTTATTAAAGTGTGTTGGGATTATAAAACATGGCAACATGCACTTCCGTGGCTGAATCAGGAGCCAAGCAATATGTAATATACATTTTGTGGCACTTTTTTCATGACGAATCATTGTGGTGAAAGGTATTCATTATAAAGGCATGTAACAGTGTACCATTTTCTGTTTCTATATCATGGGGGCCAAGTTAGAGTCATAATCTTTTGAATAAGTCTCTGCCGCAACAGAGAAATCCCCAACACTATTGTTTTTTAATCATTGATATGGTGTGAAGTTCATTTTGGCTCATTTTTGCAGCAAGGATAGTGGGGATCTCTTAGCACTGCTCTTTATTATTAAGACCCTTTTGCAGATTTCTGCACTGGTTTTCCTACTTTGTTTAGACATCAAATTATTTTAATTTCCATCCTGCTTTTGGTGGTGCTGTTGGTGTTTGCCTTTCGTATTATATTTTTTCCCTGAGAGTGCGGTGTAAGAACCTTGAATCTATATTCCATCTTTTGATGCTCAAAAAAGGCGCTACATCTTAAGGAAAACGGAGTTAATTGATTGATTGGTGGCCATAGTAGGGTGATGTTATCTCTGTTCAGCAATTTGTGTTAAACCATATTTGAAAACTGTCAATATTGATAGAATAAAGAAGAATTCACAATTTATTTTATTGTGTTTTATTAAAACAATTTTCCAATTAAACAATACAAAATTATTTTGCCACTTTGAAAGTTATGTGCTTCACTATCATCAGGGAAATTAAACCTGCAAAATAAGAGTATGAATTACTCAAAGATTAGTAGAATAAATGTGGGTCTTCATCAGATTCTTCTCTAAATGCATCATCAGCCCACTGTTCTCCCTGAGAAGTTCAGGGAAGAATTCGGTGTCGGACAGTACTCTTTTCAACTAACATTGCCTAAAGATACAGTACGGTGGATAGAACTGAAAAGGCTAGCTTAGTCGGAAAACACTTTAATTTGGCTATATGTTTATTGTAAATGGTATTGGTAATTTAGATGTGTGAGTATGAAATAATGAATACCAAATTGAAATACTGACAAAATAGTGTTTTGGGATCCTTCTCACAAGCAGAGATTTTCAGAACTCAAGAATTCAATAAAAGATTTGCACGCTGGAGAAGGACAGATACAACAAAGTAATGTTTCAATCTGGATCTAAAGGATTAACATCCTTTACACCTGGTTAGTTAAGGGGGATTAATGTTCTCTGCACTTTGAAACTTCCAGCCCAGGCATGGAATTTAAAGCAGTTTTATTGCTGTTGCAGGAAATTTCCTTTTAGACATGCATACCATAAACATCAGTTGCCTGTAAAAAAGCCCTCACTGCAGCAATAATATTAACAATTTAGGTTAGCAAGATACACTTTTTCTTTCCAGATGAGTCTTACTAAGATTCCACGATAATGGCTAAAACTTAAAAACCTACCTATTGTTTTATGTTTTGATAATATCTAATATTCATGTCCGTTGTACTTTTCCACTTGGTGGTAGTCTTGTAATATCATAATCCTTCTGTAGAGAAGACTTAACATACCCTGGGCATCAAAGCAGAGTGCAACTGTTAAAAAGTTAAACTATAATGAATTATGTGCCACCTCAAAAATCTCTTGTAACACGAGAGAACAGTTTTGGATGATTGACCTGTACCCAAAAAACACTTACCTGCATATCTAATAAACTAAAGTATTGTAAATATCACAATAAAATTAACAGCATCCTAGGCAGTCATGCCTTATAGCAAGAACTCCACTGTTAAGGTTGTAAAGCTTTACACAACTCCTTAGAGAACATTTAACAGCAGAACTGACAAATGCAGACACAGAGGTAGGTACGTTAGTACATATTTGAATGCAGTACATATCTTCTTCATGCAGTTCCAAGGCTGATTGTGTTTGCTTTTCTGTTGACGCCAACATGTGAATCTATAGTGAATGCTGTGTTTGAGAAATATTTAGTTAATACCTTTAAGTATAGTTATCCAGTCTTAGCAAACTGTATAGATCCACATTTAACCTGTTTTTTTCACCCCAGAGTGGTACATGTGACAGTTAAGTATTGGCTCAGAATCAAATTAAATTGATACATTGGAGAGCAATGTTGTTGCAACCCATCCCTACTCAATGAAGAAGAATACCGCAATGTAGGGCTTATTAAAAAGACAGATTTCGTTTTGCCAAGGACTCGCAGCCTGATACCCTGGAATATTCAAACAAAGTGAATCGTAATTCTATAAAAGATACTTTTTCTGAAAAACTGTAATTACTTGTAAGCAACCTTAATTTTGCTTACCTAAGTGAGTCTTGTGTTCATAGTCTTTAGTTTTCTGTCTTCAAGACAATCCATTCACCTTCCACTCTGACTGTGCCTTCTAGTATAAGGCACAGAAAACAATTGTGTGTGACTGAGTGTGAAGTCCGCCGGTGCACATATACTTAGTTTCCTAAACTTTAACAGTTTCTCTGCTAGCTATCTTCTGGTGCCATGCATACCAGTCAAAACAACCATGAGTCCAGTGGAATGAGAGGGTAAGGGCTTACTGACGTAAGAGTTGGGTAGTTGTGACAGAACTAGATCTGATTACTTAAAGTGCAAAAACATAAGCTAACTTGAATCACTGGTCATCATGTCAAAACAATTATATGAATGTTAATCATGATTCATGTAACATACATTGCACAGCTTAACCCCTTCAGTGCCCCGCCCTTTCCCCCTCCTGTGCCGGGCATTGTATTAGCGGGCGGGGTCCATGACGAGATAGTCTCGTCATGGGCACAGCGCAACCGCGCTCCATGACGAGACTATCTCGTCATGGGCATAGAAGAGGTTAATTATGCCAAGGTGTTTGAATCATTCATCTGTATGGACTTCCTTTAGTCGTGTTTAGTAGCTTTAGGGAAACTTAAGGCACTGACACCCTACTGGTTTTAATTGACTATATTCAAGCTAACAGAAGGGCATATAGTTTTCATCTGTCTTAGTTGATTAAGAAAGTGTTTTTGTTTAAGAATCCGCAGAAGTAATTACATGATGGGTACCATGGATTTCAGTGGAATCTAGACTATTGTTGCAGAGTGATTTTCACTGTGTTGTAAAGTGATATTTTTTGGTCTACCAAGAACATGTAGACCAGTAACTGTTGTATAAAAATACAGTTTACATTTCTTTAGGTTCATATTATTATTTTGCAGAGCTGTTAGCTTTCCATTCACACCCTTTCCCACACATGTGGCATTCTCTCACTTTGCAAGCAAATGAAAGTCACATTTTAGATTAACACCATTTGTTTATGTACATGGTGTATTCTGTTCCACACCATCTCTTCCCGTTGAGGTTCTTTGAAGGCATCTGCCTTCTGTACACTCTCAGATGTTTTTTTACGTGCCCAATTACTGAAAAATGTTACTCAGTGAATGAGGTGTTGTGCCTCCCTTTTATCCCAATGCACTAAGGTATCTGAATCAGAGGAGGTCAGTTGGCTGCTGCATGGCTCCAAAGTGCACTTTATTTCATCGAAACGAAATAAGTTGTTTACATACAAGTCAATGTCAAGTAGGGTCTAGGTCTGTTATTTAATATGGTCCAGGTATATGCATATTACCACAATATAAAACAAAAAACGAAACTCCATTTTTGTTTACTATACCAGTGTTATTGATATTACTATTTTCTTTTAGATTAGCATTATGACGCTGAGGCTCTTTGAACATCTTTTACAAAAGCCCAGTGAGCACATTCTTTATAACCTTGTGCTAAGAAATTTGGAAGACCGAAACTACACGGATCACAGCTTACCCTTCCCAGAAGATAAGGATGTGGTGGAGAATGGACAGATAGTAGGAGCTGTGTAAGTTTCAAGCATAATGTTTTGAATTGGTAATGTTAACAGCACAACAAAGCCTGGAAAATCTAGTTTCCACTTCTCCATTCATGGTCTCCTGAATGCTGTTTCTAACTGTAATTAATGAGATTGTGATGGTAAGAATGCGATTAAGATTTTATATAAGACAATTGTTGACTCATTTCCCTAATGCCAAGTGGGTAGACTCCGTGTATCTGTTTGTACTCTTGAAGCCCTTTTTTCTGAGTCAACTAAGTACCATAGTCGAAAACATTATCAAAGAAACTTGCATGATCTGTGTTTTTTTAACTCTATCCCTCTGCTGGTGCGATTAGGAGGACTAATCAGTGTTGTCTGTGATCCAAGAAGGTAACACTCTAAAGATAGTCTCGCTTGTTACCATCATAAATAATAGTGCTCAACATGATTATCCTATTAAAATAAAAGAGCACAATATCAACTCCAGTTTGTGTGGAACCTCCAAGACTAGTGTATGAAGATATCAAAAACTAAAAATGCTGCAAGACCACATTAATGCAAAAATAATGGCAGTGCATGGTAATACAAATCTCTGTAATATAGCACAGCATAACATACAAACCCATAGCTCACCCTCACAATGAGCTGCATATGCACAGGCACTTACAAACAGATGTGCAAATTATAAAGCACGCTATTTCCTCCTCCTCATCATCTCCCCAGTTAACATCTTCGTATTCTCTTATTTCTCAGCATCTCCATCATAAACACATCCACTACTATCGTCAATATCTTCCTCTCCCTTGGAGACGGTCTCCATCTTCTGTCAAACTCTCTATCAATATCTCCAAGAAACTAACCGGTCAATACACCCAGACAAATTTGAGAAGAAAATACAAAGATACAGCAATAACCCTGTGTGAAAATCAGTGATACACTAAATGAGCAAAAGAGAAATGAGGAAAAAAAGAGGAGAAAATAAGGGAAACACCAACTGTAAATAGAAAAGGCAAGAAAGGCAAAAAGAGGGGGAGAGGACTTCAGCGAGAAGAATCATATCGTCATAACAAAAATACAATGAAGATTGTGTAATTACACAACTTGTAGAGGCTATTGAGACAAGTCAACAAATTGCTGTATCTGCCACTCAACAAGACAGATCCTCTATAATGAACAGAAGAGGGAGTCAGAACATGTATGAAAAACAAAGGATATGCGACTAAAGGGTGCAACAGCCCGTCACAAAATATAAATGATAAGGAGTCAGTCGTCCGGCGTTGTGGTAGAGAGCGACGTTGGTGAGGTGTGGATCAGTGCATCTCTGGTGCATAAATAACCAAGCAGGGGTTCCCATATATCTTTGGGACATGACTGCTGGACTATTAATCCTCAGTAGTGGGAAAGTTATTCGGAACGGTATGTTGCATCCTGTAACCAGGCATCTACAGTGGGCACCTGGCTTCTTCCCCAGTTCATGGCCACCCTGCAGTTGGCAAGTAGAAGTAGCATGGCTATGAGTCTGCGGTTTGTGGTTGGAATTTGTTTAACTAAGTCCAATAATACGATCAGGGTGTTACAATGAATTTGCTGTCCTGTTTCCTCAGAGTTTGAGCTCTAGAGCGGCAGTATAATGTTGTCAGCAAACACTGACGGTTTGAAGCAGTTTAAGCAAAAAGTGATTTCCTTTTATTTGCATGAATTCTCTGATTTGTTTCAAAAGGGACTCTAAGTAGAGGGCAGAAAGCAACGGGGAGAGTTCCCTGATGGATCTCCATGCATTTGGGTAGCCTGGCATTCACGCTTATCTTAGGCCATTGTAGGTTATAGAGTGCAGCCACTGATCCCATAACCCTACTTTCAAAGCTTAACCTCTCTAATGTCACCCTCATCATGCTCCAGTCCACCCTTTATCGAAGTAAAACAATATGGTTTCTTTATCCACTTTTGCATAATATCTATTGGGTGTAGGGTGTTCTTGGTATTGGTCACTTGTTGATCGAGTAGATATGAAACCAGTCGGATGAGCGTGTATCAAAGGGGCATCAACTTATCTAACCGAGTTGCTAAGTTCATAGTGAAATGGGGTCTTTTGTCTGGTTTGGCTATTGGTGAAATTGTTGCTTCTGTGATCATATGGGATGTCCCCCACTTGTGGTTGAAGCTGTTGAGACCACAACCAGTATTGGGATTAACTGTGGCAAACTGCATGCAAAATGTAGGTGTGTAGCTGTTCGGTCTCAGGTCTTTGCCTACCTTCAGGCTGACTATCGATTCTAAGATCTCAATGTGCGATATCCAGGCATTCTGCTTCTGACTCAGATAAGGTGGGGAGGGAAAGGAACCTTAAATATGTTGTAGCAGTTGGGTCAACCCGTGTTGCTGTATAAGGTGTGTCTGATTATATGCATGAAAAGCCTGCAGCTTACCTTCGTCACTTGTTTGCAGCTCCCGATTCCTGTCTCTGATTTCCCCCAATATATTGTGCTCTTGAGTTGCATGGAGTTTATTTGCTACTCTGTTATTGCTTCCTCAGAGAAGGGAACTCCTGCACTGGCCAAGATATAGTAGTCCTTAAAGAATCCTAGGGTTCGCTGCTCACCTTGTAACTGGGGTGAGTGGTCGCCAGAGTTTCCTAGGTAAGTTAGACTTATGGCTGTATTCTAACTCCATGAGCTGTAAGATGAGTTTCTCCAGTGCTGTTTCTCTCATGTGTTTAAGACGACTTGCCTGCTGAATAAACATGCCTCCGATTACAATCCTAAAGGCATCTCGTTCAATCTCTATGCTCAATTTCCCCAGTGTTGCTGAAAGACACACCCTAATCTTCTCCTGAATCTTATGAAGGACAATTCAGGAAGGGGTCATTCAAGTGCCACATATCTCTGGGACAGGAGTTGTTATTGGCTGGCCAGTTAAGGATCATTTGAATGGGGCCATGATCAGAGAGAGCCTGACTTTTCTGTACAAGAACCTTCACTCACTGTACTAATCGTTAGTGAATTAGTCTGTAATCTCTTTGAGTTTAGGTTCAATGCATGTCTGGAGAAATTGTAGTAATCTGATACTAAAGGGGCTATGTGCCACCAGGCATGGTGTTGCCCTCCATCGATAGTTTGGATGTCTCCCCTGCTCTATGCTGTTGCCTGTCTTGAGAGGAGTGCGTTACCATGTTAAAAGTCTCTTCCAGTTGGTATTGGGTTGGAGGGAAATTGCATTATCCCTTTCTGGATTGACACATTTCTCTAGACCTATGTTCAGGGCATCTGTCTTAGTGATAGAGATGAAGTGCACCTCCCTCTCCCCGCAAACAGTAATCCATATACATGTCCTATCCAATTTATTGCTGTGTTATATGAATTTGAGTTTTGCACCTAGGAAGATAGCCACCCTTGCCTTCTTAGATGGTGCCACGCCATGATACTGTTTGGTAACATATTGGGATTGCAACTGGTATTGGTCGGTTCAGAGCAAGTGAGTCTCCTGAAGGAGACGCTTAGTAGGGTTGTAAATAGACAGGGCTTTATTTGTCAGTGTTAGCCAAGATTAGCCCAGGGATGTGTAAAACTTAATTTGCATCAGGTGAGTGGTCTAACTTGGATACCCCCGCCCATTCCCCAGCAAACCCATGAGACTTTCAAACCTCTTCAACTGTGTGTCTCTAATGCAAAGAATATATCTAGTCGTTTGTACAGCAATTAAGGCCCCTGTATGTATAGGTACCTTTCCTAGGCCTGCTACTAGCCGGGACCCAGGCTTCCAAATGCATGTAATGTTTTAGTGTGGGGGAGGGAGTGGTATCCTATTCCTTTCTATCCTGATATGTGGTAATGTTAAATACAAAGAATGAGTGTTACCGATAGTATAGATTTCTCTTCTTCCCCCCCTTCCCCCTGAACCCATTCCCCCATGTATAACATCATCATTGACCATGAAGGGTTTGTCATAGATCTGCAACCCTCCGATCTTACCTAGTGGAGATCATGTTTCAACCGTGTCATGACCAAGGTGAAGGACTTCTTGGTTATCTGCGGTGGTTCTCAGGAGGTGTGACAAGACATTCTTTGCTCTCTACAATCATCTCCGCTTGGTCTCAATCTCCGAGATCGGTTGGCTTTCCAATCTGACTCTCCAGAAATAAGAGCCATGAGAAGGTGATGGAGAGTGATATGTTTTTATTTGTACTGTTGATTCCCAGAATGTGCAAGAATCCTTAAGAGAGGTGAAGGCTCATTGTTTGCCCTACCACCTGAAGATTATTTTAACCATATTCACCATTGATTTATATTTTTTGCCTTTAGAAAATCGACTGGGAGAGGTCTTGATATTATTATATCGATGTTCCATTGTCTGGCTTTTGGCCAAGATTGCCTTTTTCTTCTCATAGTAATGTCCTTGGGATGGCAGGGCCAGGTTCAGGTCTTTGGTTGGTTCTCTGTGTTCTTATTGGCTCTTTTCCCACGCTTTCCTGGATGGTGTTGAAAAGGTTTTGAACATAGCAATATAGGCCTTCTTGGGTGTCATGAGGGACTCTGCCAATGCTGTCCTGCTGTAACCAGTTCTCCAAGTCCTCGCATTTCCCCTGGAAAATTGCATGTTACTCTTCAAGCGTAATCATTTGGTTTTGTAGACAGTCGCAGTCATAAACGTTTTTGTTCAAGCCATTTTCTAGATAGTTCACTCGTCCACCTAGGTCATTGATGACCTTCCTCATGTCTGGCAGGTCCAGCTAGACCTTTGTTTTTACTGCTTGTATTTCTTCTTTGATGTCTGTGAGAAGTTGGCCTGGTATATGATGCTCACTAATTAAAGTGACCACCCTGTACCATGCCAAGCAACCCTTATGGTGTGGTTGTAAGTCAACCTTTTCGGACCAGCTGCCCTAGTGGTAGCGTAGGCTAAGCAGTCTTTGAGGCTAAACTCGTTTAGGCGTGTTAAGCAAGCTGTTTTACCATATGTAACCCCCCTTTATACCAATGAAAGGACACCACACAGATATATATTCAAAATATATATGTATTTATTACTCAAAGTATCCCCTAGACTCTTTATGAGCACAGGAGCACAAATCGTTAAACAAGAAAGTATCACAATATACGAAAGTTGCACTTTATATGGATAGGCCCTGGTGGCCACTCAAACCATATACTAAAATAGTGGTATAAGTACCACGAACAGGAAAGGGAGAAGGCCTAGGGCCTCTAGAATCGCTGGGCCTACAAGCAGCTAACTTTAGTTAGTGACCAGGAGGTCCACAGGTCGCGTGTGCAGTGAGGAAAGTTACACGCGGGTGCCCATAGGTTTTCAATGGGTGCGTAAATGTTCAAAAGTTACTGCTAGAAGGGTCTTCTGGTTGGACTACGAATTCAAGAATTCAAACCTAGACATTAGAGATGTTACTCTACACTTGTGCACCGGAGTGCCAGCTTTACCTCACCCACAGGAAGCGGGTGCATAGGGCTCGAAGTGCGTCGAGTTTCGTCTATCTGGTCAATGGAGCCTGATGACAAAGATGCTGCAGGCGGTCGGTCCAGAAGAGATGCGGTGGATCCAAGGATGGATCGGAAGTGTAGAAGACCTGTAAGCAGAGGGGACAGTGTTCATAGTCACTAGCCAGTGACCGGCGTGGCACCAGGTAGGTACCAGGCGATGTCGGGTGCAAACAGGTGAAGAGGTGTAGCTTGTCTCTGCAGCCACGTGGTCCCTGAAGGTCGACGACGTCCAGGAGTCGGTTCACGAGCTGTCCCACGCAGGCTCTCACTGTCGGCGGTGTCGGCGACTCAGAAGAAGCAAACAAGCCTTGGCAAAAGCAGGAGTCGCAGGAATCGAAGAAAGCTGTTAGCTCTGACCAGCAAGGTCAGAGGGGCTGCTCCTTTGGAGGGAAGCAGGGGCCAGTCTGGAGCAACCAGACCAGCGTCGTAGTTTTTCAAGATGGTCGCCAAGATGGCCACCAGTCAACGGACCAGTAACCGGTTAGGCGCGTCGAGTCGCGAAGTGCAGAGGGGCCCCACGCAGATCGTGGAGATGCTGGAGGGCTCACCTTTGATGCAGATACTGCTCGGATGTTGGGCTTCTCGGGACCAAAAGCACAACTTGGATGGAGCCTCTGTTGTCGCGCTTTCAGCTAGTCGAGTGTCTTCCAAGATGGCTGGCTCCACGGGTCTCGGTGCCTCCACAGGTTCCTTCTTTGCAGGGACTGTGGATCGGGCGGTGAGAGGTCTGAAGGTCCAGTTCTTGTCGGTCTCTGGGCTCGGGCTCCGGCGGGAGGCGGCGGCAAAGCAGACGTCGATTCGCTGGATGGTGCTTACGTTAGCAAGATGGTCACTCCCTGACCATAGGGGAGATTTCCTTCAGTCTTCTGTGCAGCAGAACGTCGAAGTTCCCGTCTTCTTCTTAGTTGTAAGTTGATTTCAGGATGTCTAAAGTCTTAGGACACAGCTCCTACCTTTAAGCGGATTCTAGGGGCCGGACTACCTGCTAGGTCCCTCCCTAAGGGTGGGACCAGGAAGGGGGGTGGTTACACCCAGAGTCCTTTGTCCAGCTCGCCCCAGGTCTGGGGCTGGTGTTCCCCAGGACCGGATTGAACTGGCATATGCACAGAGGCTCCTTGTGAGCCTCAGGCATGTCTGTTTCCTTTCAAGCCCTACCTGACAATACACAAAATCCTGTCTGGGGTGGTGCTCGCACCTCCCCTGGCAGGAAACCCTTTGTCCACGTCTCCCAAGCTGGAAGGACTCCCAGCAGCAGGAGGGCAGACTTGTGTCTGTGGTGGCAGCGTCCATTTTGTGGAGCTGAGGCTATGTCTGATTGTACCCGGGTTTCAGGTTCTATACATGTCGTGCCCCTCTAGGAGAGTGGAATGCTAACCCCGTCGCCAGAATTGGCGAGGGGTTAGTATTCCAATTCGTATGACACCTTACTCGACATGTTTTGATAAAGCCAAACCAAAGATAGCATTTAACCGCGAGGTTCATAATGCACTTCAGAGTATATGGTATGACGATATCTGGAAACGGTAGAAGGAAGTTGTTCCGACCACTGCAGACAGGCTCAGCTCATGCCAGAGCACCATCTCACATGAAACCAAGCACTCTGCCTTCAGGATTGTTAAGGCCTGCCATAGGAGTGACTTATAGGTTAACATGTGTCCCATTTAAGGGTAGGTATAGGCATACTACACCTAAGTAAGAGGTGGATACACCAACTTACCCCAGCTGAGTGGTCAGCCAGTTGTGTCAAATTGGAAGGCCAGACTAGGGGTGGCATAATACATGCTGCAGCCCCTGGGAGGCCTAGGGGTACACCTATGCCCTGGGTACCTAGGGTACACTGTACAGGGTCCAATAAGGTGATCCTTACCAATTGTGTATGTACCTAGGGTACATGGAGTCCATTTTAAAGAGAGAGCAGACAGCCTGAGACCCTGGATGGCAGCATCTCAGGCCAACTAAGTCGAAAAACCAGCTAGACACTAGGCAAAAAGTTGGGGGTAACCATAGTCAGATATCCACCTTCCTACAATGTCACTGAAACGTTGTATTATGAAGCACTTGATGATTGATAGGTCAAGTCTGCCCTTGGGTTACAAAGGTCAATCGGAGTTCAAAATTGCTTCTTCACTCCTGTTGGCTCTTGCTCTTTTGGGCCTATTTTCGCGTAGCAAGTCTTGATTAGTGGTTTCTTTCTTCCCTCTTCCACCTGTCATTTGATGTAGTGCTCAATTGCACATTTTATAGCTTTGGACAGCATTATTCACCTCCCTGCCTAATTTGAAGCTTTTGTTTTGATTCATTAAAATGGCGGGCCTTTAATTTCAAGTGTGTTTGGATCCCAGTCGTTGGGATTGTCCAACATAGCTCTTGTTGATTTTTAGCTACCTTGCTCTTGAGCTGCTTGGCATGGTTTTACTCCATTAGGGGAAGTGCTAACCGTGTCCATCTACCAATTAAGTTGGTACCCTTAGCTTGATTAATCTGAGCAGCACAAGTACAGAATATGAGCCTGCATTAAGGAGCAAAAACAACAATGATATGCTGGAGTCTAGTGTGCAGGTCGGCCTTTTAGAATTAAAACTGAATTTAGAAAAGCTCCAACATTCCCACCAAAATTAAAAGTTTAAATTTTTCTTTTTTTGTTGGTGAATTAAATAAAATGTCATCATTTGTATATTTGTTTGATGCATACTTGTTTCTGTGTTTTTGTGCATTCTTTTGAGGTGCAAATTGTTGAAAATATTTAGGACAGCGTACCTCAATTCTAGTCCTGATTCGGTGGGAGTCCACAGAATTTAATTGGTTAAGAACCGACGGCTTAGAGGATAAGGAAGTCAGTGGGACTCCCACACTTCACTGCTTTGGCCCATTCATGTAGAGCAGCTCCAGGTCTGTTAGGTGGGTTTCCTTAACCCTGCTTTGTGACAGGAATCCTGGAACCTCTCTGTCCATTTGCTTACACTTCTGCCTGATTCCCCCCCAGTTCAGCCGCAAGTGGCTTGTAACCCATGTCCCCACTCCAATAATTGAACAATTTGTTATACTGTCCACTTCTTCAGAGGCTCTCCAGTCAGTACTTCACATTCTAGTTTGAGGCCCACCCGTGATAGGTGAAGGTCTCTTATGTCCTTTCCCAGATGATGGCCTCTCCACATCTCCATGTAGCTCCTGTGCCATGCAGGCACCACCATCATCTGACCCAAGTCCCACCCCTGGGCACCGTTGCAGTCCATGTTCAGTCCTGCTCATTTCAGGCCCAGAAACAGCTCCCACTGCTATTGCACCTCATGCTTATTTACTCCAGGGGCAGTGCGTCCTGCCCCACATGTCCATGCTATGGCTTCCCTTCCACTCATTAGGCCCTCAGAGGACAGGGTCTAGGCACAGTGAGACAAATCACCTTAACCAGCAGGTTGTCGGTTGCTTCTTTGACTCTGGGCCCCTTTGCTCACATATGAGGCCCGACGTGAGGAGTCCCTGGCATCACTCTTGTCTGACTCTGCCTTGCTCTGTTGAGTACCAGATGTTGCTTCACTCTGAACTTCCAGCAGTTGCTGCTGCCATTTGTCCACACCATAAGGCTCTACTGGAACAGGGCCAGGATGGACATCTCAATTTAACACTGTAACTAAGCATTCTTTACCCATTTCGGTCAGGTGCATCAACTGTGCCCCAGTATATGTAGATGGGCTCTCCATTTATCTGATTAAGTAGGATTTACGGTGTGGGTGGGCAGTGGCGAAGCTACGCGTCTGCCATCTTCCATTCATGACTGTGTCCCCCTACCGATAAATATTGCGCAGTGTTTCCCCAAACGCATGGGTCGCAACAGTCCAAGCAATAAATAAAGAGGCATTTAAAGTTTTCGTTTATCTTGTCACATTTGCATGTTTAAATGACAGAGGCTATGTCTTCTGGCAAGCTGCCGCTTATTCTTTTAAAATGGGATTGGTGTTTACTTTCCTTTCTCTGACTGCAAAGTGAGGAGTTTTGAAAGTGAAATGACAATCTTAGGATATCATATCTGAAAGAGACACGTTAGTGATAGATTCCTTACCTTAGAATACCCCCAGGCGTCAAACTGGATCCGGAAAGTTTTTTGTAGCAGTACCCCTGCGCGTCAGTAAGTGGCGTTGTGCGGCTCCACGTCCCTCGCTGGCATCGTAAGTGTGGAGATGGCGTCACGGAGACTACTTAGGCGCCACCCATGCGTGCTGACGTCAGTTATTTTTTTCCGAGCCAGCAAGCGCAAATCCGTGTAGAGCACGTACCTTAGTCACTTTTTGACTACTCTTTTGAAACTTTTTGTCTCCCCTTTATTTCCCCTTGGTGCACCTAGGGATGCCTGGATTTAACTCTTGTGGGGCCTCTCGTCGCAACATGTCGGTGGCGGACCCCCATGATGTTTGCCTCTACTGCCTGCAGACCGAACATGACTCCTGGTCCTGCCAGGACTGTCGAGCCATGGCCCCGAAGGCCTTGAGGGAGCGGCGCCGGAAACTGCTAGAGGCCCGGCACTCGTCCCAATGCCGCTCCAGGTCCAAGCACCATTCCCGGGACCGCTCGCGGGGCCGCAGTTGTCGCTCCTCTGGCTCCAAGTCTTCACCCTCGGATTCCGGTAAGCGCCGACATATAAAAAGAAGTCGAAGAAGCGGGTTCGCTCTCTGACCTCCCCCCATCTGTCCTCGAATGTGGACGAGGGGGACAGGGGTTTTGCCCCTGCGGCTCCTTTGGAGCTTGGGAGTCCCGTGGCCTACCTGCCCTACCCGGGTCCGTCGGCGACTCCCGAACAGGTGCAAGAGTTTCTTGCCACCATGGACCGCCTTTTTAGGCCTCGGGCTCCCGCTGGCGCGCCTTCGGGCCCCACGGTCCCGTGTCCAGATCCTGTTGGCCTGTCGGCGCCGGCGGCGGATCCAACTTCGGTGCCACAGGATCCTACGCCGTTGGCTCCGGCGCCACAAGGTCCGGTGCTTCCGGCTCCGGCCCAAGCGCCGCCCTCGGCTCCACCTCCGGCACCGCAGTGGGTGCCGTTCGTTCCGCCCTTGCCCCGGTTCCAGGACCATTTCGTTCCTGCCTGGGATCCGCATTGGGACACGGCGCCAGCCCGGCCAGCGACGTTCACGGCGCAGTTTCCGACGCGGTTTGTCCCTGCTCCGGCTCTTCCGCCGTGGCCGGTTCCGCCTGCAACAGAGGTTGAGGATGACTCGGAGGGGTCCTCGGACCCTCTTGCCCGTCAGTGTGACTCTGAGCAGGACAGGGTGGACGATCAGGAGGAGGCCGGCGACGATGTCTCTTCTGACCCTGGGTTTGCCTCTCTCCCGCCTACAATGGAGGAGGGCGCTTTCTACACGATGGTGCTCCGTCGGGCTGCTGAGGTCCTCGACCTCGATCTTCTTACGGTGGTCCTCAAAAATAACCTTCTCACCGAGGTGCTCCAGACGGCGTCTACTTCGTCGGAGCCACTGCTTCCCTTCAACGACACCCTCACCGACGTACTGTTGGGCACTTAGTCGCGGCCGGCCAGGGGGGGCCCCTGTGGATAAGAATGTCGCCAGGCGTCACTGCCTGGTGACCCCGCATTTCTGACCACTCATCCCACGCCTGAGAGTCTGGTCATCCAGGCCTCGACGTCGCAGAGTGCCTTTCCCACGGCTCTGCCGGATAAGGACTCTAAGAAGCTGGAACAGTTCAGTAAGCGGTTGTTCTCTTTGGCCAGCTTGGGGTTGCGGTCGGTGAACACCGCCTGCTTATTGGGCCGCAATATCCACGCGGTGTGGGATACCGTTGCTCAAGTGTTGCCTCCGTGTCCTGAGGAGGTCCTGGCTGTACTTTCCAAGGCAGTTGCTGAGCGTAAGGATGCGGCTAAGTTCGCCATTCGGTGTGGTTTGGACACCGCTGACTCGTTGGGCAGGGCGATTTCTACGACTGTGGCGCTCCGTCGCCACGCCTGGTTGCGATCTACTGGGTTCTTGCCCGATGTCCAGAGCTCGCTCATGGATATGCCCTTTGATGGCGCTCGCCTGTTTGGCGATAAGGCAGACAGTGCACTGGAGCGTTTTAAGGACTCACGAGCCACGGCCAAGTCCTTGGGTCTTTCCACGAAGATCCCAGCCACCCCTGGTTTTCGTTCCTTTCGTGCCCAAGGAAGGGGCGCCCAGGCACGTTCCTTCAGCAAGCCTGTGCAGAACCAGCCCCTGCGCGGACGCGGCTTCCGCAGGGGCAGATCTGGGAACTAGCGTGGGGGACAGTCCACCTCCACCCCGCTGTTTCTACCTTCAAACCTTCCTAATCCGAGCTTTGTGGAGCACCCCATGCTGGTGGGTGGCAGGATTCGCCATCACCTCCCCCGCTGGCGCGATATCACATCGGACAAGTGGCTGTTGCAGATCCTCCGCAAGGGTTACTCCCTTTCCTTTCTGTCCACCCCTCCAGCCATGCCACCTCAGTGCCAGCGCATGTCGGGGGAACACTTGGCGACTCTCCAGCAGGAAGTTGCGGCCCTCTTGGCCAAGGGGGCCATCTAGTGCGTTCCTGGGCCAGAAATAGGGAGTGGTTGTTATTCCCACTACTTTCTGGTGGCCAAGAAGGACAAAGTGGGTCTGAGTCCCATTTTGGACCTCAGGAACGTCAACCGCTTCCTCCGGAAGGAGAAGTTCAAAATGCTGACTCTGGCTCAGGTCGTGGCTGTCCTCGAGACTGGATGGTAGCGTAGGACTTGCAGGACGCATATTTTCACATCCCCGTCCTGCCGGTCCACCGGTGTTACCTGCGGTTCACGGTGGGCCAGGAGCATTTTCAGTTTGCCGTGCTCTCCTTCGGCCTTACCAGCGCCCCTCGAGTGTTCACCAAAGTGATGGCGGTGGTCGCAGCTCATCTGCGCAGATCAGGGGTTCCAGTCTTCCCTATCTCGACGACTGGTTGTTGAAGGCGGGCTTGCCCCAGGCAGTCGTCTCCCACCTCCAGACTACGGCCGACCTCCTGCATTTGCTGGGGTTCTCCATCAACATGCCGAAGTCGCACCGGAGTCCCTCCCAGAAGCTCCTCTTCATCGGAGCGGTTCTGGACTTGACGCTGTTTCGGGTTTATCCTCCCGAGCAGCGAGTCCGGGATATTCAGGCTATGAGTCCGATCTTTCAGCCTCTGTCCCGGGTTTGAGTCAGGATGACCCTCCGGCTTCTGGGCCTGATGGCCTCCTGCATCCTGCTGGTGACGCATGCCAGGTGGCATATGCGGGCTCTGCAGTGGGACCTGAAGTTCCAGTGGGCGCAGCATCAGGGCAACCTGTCCGATTATGTCCAGATCTCAGAGGGCCTTGCACGACAATTGCAGTGATGGCTCACGAATCGCGATTGGGTCAGTGGCAGATCCCTCTCCCTTCCCCAACCAGAGCACACTGTGGTGACGGATGCGTCCCTCCTGGGATGGGGAGGCCACTTGGGAGAGGTGGAGATCTGAGGACTCTGGTCTCCGGCGGAGTCCTGGCTCCATATCAACCTTTTGGAGCTGCGGGCAATTCGACTTGCGCTGAAGGCATTCCTTCCTTCTGTCCAGGGAAGTGTGGTGCAGGTGTTCACGGACAACACCACCGCCATATGGTATTGCAACAAACAGGGCGGGGTGGGGTCCTTGACCCTATGTCAGGAGGCTCTGCGCCTCTGGACATGGCTGGAACATCAAGGTATTGCCTTGATGGTTCAACACCTGGCAGGTTCTCTGAACGCCAGGGCGGACAAACTCAGCCGCCGGTGCTTGATGGATCACGAATGGCGTCTGAACTCGGACTTTCTGCAGTGGGAAGAGCCTTGGTTAGATCTATTCGCCACCGAACAGAACGCGCAATGTCATCAGTTCTGTGCGTTGGAATTTCCTAGGCGGAACTCGCTCTGCGACGCTTTTCGTCGTGAGTGGAGCGAGTGGAGCTGCGGTCTATTGTACGCCTTTCCGCCTATACCACTTCTGCCCCAAATGCTAAAGAAGATTCGGCGCGACCGGGCCCAAGTCATCCCTGTGGCTCCGGATTGGGCACGAAGATACTGGTATCCCGAGCTACTCAGCATGGCGATCGATCCCCAGACCCGGCTGCCTCTTCGGGAGGATCTTCTGTCGCAGCAACAGGGGACGGTCCTCCACCCAAACCTGTCCAGCCTCCACCTCCATGCGTGGAGATTGAGCGGCAACAGTTGACAGCTTTCGATCTTCCTCCCGAAGTCTGTGATGGCATTCTGGAAGCCAGGCGTCCCTCCACTAAAACTGTGTACGCCTGCAGGTGGAACAAGTTTGTGGCGTGGTGCACAGCGAAGGCTGTGGATCAACTTTCTGCCCCTCTTCCTGAAGTTCTTCTGTTCCTTCTTTCTTTGGCCCAGCAGGGCTCTGCTCTGGGCACTATCAAAGGTTATCTTTCGGTCATCTCTACCTTTTTACGGCTTCCGGATCAGCCTTCTCTCTTTAAGTCCCCGGTTGTTAACCGTTTCCTTAAAGGCATTACGCACATGTTTCCTCCTGAGCAGTTCATCATGCCTCAATGGGACTTGAATCTCGTTTTGACCGATCAGATGTGCGCTCCTCTCAAGCCCCTTCATACCTGTCCTCTGCGTCTTCTTACTCTTAAGACTGCTTTCCTGGTCGCTATCACCTCGGCCAGAAGAGTGAGTGAGCTCCAGGCTCTTTCTTCCAAACCTCCTTTCCATTCTGTTCATCCGGACAAGGTGGTGTTGAGGACCCATCCTTCTTTTTTGCCAAAGGTGGTCACACCCTTCCACATCGGGCAGACCATCACTTTGGCTACCTTCTGTCCGCCTCCGCATCCTTCGAGAGAGGAGGAGAGGCTCCACCGTCTGGACCCCAAACGTGCGCTCGCATTCTATCTGAAGCGTACACAGCAGTTCCGGGTGGATGACCAGCTCTATGTTGGCTACGTGGGTGCCAAAAAAGGTCGGGCTGTGCACAAACGGACCATCTCTTGGTGGGTCGTTATGTGCATCAAAGCATGTTACTCCTTGGCTAAGAAGGAGCCTCCTGTGGGGCTGCGTGCCCTTTCTACCAGGGCAACTGCAGCCACTACTGCCTTGGGACACGGCGTCCCCTTGCAGGACATTTGTCAGGCAGCTACGTGGGCCTCGCTGCACACGTTTACCAAGCATTACTGCCTTGACAGTCCGGTCCGGAGAGATGGCTTCTTTGGCCGTTCTGTTTTCCGTGACTTTCTGGTGTAATCGATTTGCAGACCCACCACCAGGGTTGGTATTGCTGGGGTATCTATTCTAAGGTAAGGAATCTATCACGAACGTGTCTCTTTCAGATGCACAAGTTACTACTTGTGTAACGATATATCTGTAAGAGACATTAGTTGTAGTTGTAGATTCCTTACCGCCCCACCCATCCTCCCAGTTCTGCGAACTGATTTCTAGAGTTAAGGTCATCCCCCTTTTTAGGGCCCTAGTTTCATGGCACCAGTGGTCAGTTTCTTGCATGGCTCTGCGTTCCTGGCGCGGAAAGTCGTGTACAGAACTGACGTCAGCGCACATGGGTGGCGCCTAAGTAGTCTCCGTAATGTCATCTCGGCGCTTACGATGCCAGCGACGGACGCAAAGCCGCACGATGCCACCTACTGACGCGCAGTGGAACTGCTACAAAAAATATTTCGGCTCCAGTCTGACGCCTTGGGATATTCTAAGGTAAGGAATCTATCACTAACTAATGTTTCTTACAGATATATCGTTACACAAGTAGTAACTTGAGCGTTTTTGCAACTCAGCAACATGTAAACACCTGTAAATAAACTCTATTTATTCAGCTGCTATGAAACCAAAAATGAAGTAAATTATTTTGTAATTCTGAAGTGTGCTGGAAACCGAGATTTTAATAGCATCAAAACTAATAAAGCCACTTTAATTTGCGCTGCACATATAAGAAATATTCACAGAAGCCTCATGTCCACACAGTCATTTGTGTGCAAGATATTTTTATCAGTAGACTATATGTCTATGTATTGTTAGTGACCATTTTTTTGTTTTGTTGTAGTTTTATATAGCACGAACTCGGGCCGAAGATATCGGGTATCAGAGTGCTTTACATGAGCAGCAGTTGTTCGCACAAGAACACATTCATTTTTTGTAGGCACAGGGAGATTAAGTGATTTGCCCAGAATCAGAGGATGTTGAGCGTCATTGCTGAGACTTGAACCTGGTTCCCTAGAGTAGAGATCGACCACCTTAGCCGTTAGGTTACACCTCTCCCCTATTTCAATAAAAGTTTTGCTGTCTGTTAAAGACCGTGCGCTACCAAACAATGCTTTAGTTACATTAAAAAATCAGCTCATGTCCTTAAAAGGTAGGTGGGTCACAAACATTTTTCTTTCTAAAATATGGGTCTTGGTTATAAAAAAAAAATATTGGGAACCACTGGTTTAGACCATTGTTATCTGAAATGCTCAGGATAACTTTGTTAATCACCAATGAGAGTTTGCCGGGGACATTTCTTAAAGGTTCTCATGTCATTTTCTATGAAACCTGAAGATGCTTCTATTTGAGATAAGTGCTTTATCAAAAGTGTGTGTGAATAAGCTTTCCCTTTAACATGATACCCATGCTCTGTTAGACCCCTTTTAATGTTGGCTGCATTTATAGTGCTGCTTTTCGAACTTTTACAAAGGTCTAATGTCACTTGTCTTCATTTTGGCAGTCACTTCAGCCTGAAGGGTTACTGGCTATAAAGTCAAAATGTCCATAGTCTTCTCTAAGGGCATAGTAACTATGAAAGTGAAGCCATCCTCCCCTTCTAAGATGGTGACAAAGTTTCGGATAAACCAATCTGTTCAGACGTCCTCCTTCTTTGGCCTCCACATTATTTTTCCAGATATGCAGGAGTCAGGTTGGATGGGCAGATTTTTGTCATTGTGTAGTTACTTCCAACATTGTGGAGGTTACTAAACAGGCCTTTTTGTGATGGATAGACTCAAGCAGTAGGAAGCACTGAAAAGCAGCTAACATGACTGCTGAAGGAATAATCACATACTCCATCAGTGACAGAGCAGCAACTGCTGCTTTCAGCTGGAGGGTCCCTTTGCAAGACAATTCCAAGACTGCC
Organism: Triturus cristatus; assembly: GCF_964204655.1. Classification (NCBI taxonomy): domain Eukaryota; kingdom Metazoa; phylum Chordata; class Amphibia; order Caudata; family Salamandridae; genus Triturus; species Triturus cristatus. Next base: position 137,177,552 of record NC_140580.1, on the reverse strand, counting down.
ACTTGGCCATCTCTTAAGTGTGTAAAATGTAATTGTCATAGTTAAGATGTTGGGACTGAAGCATGTATTGGAAGAGAAGTGGTTCAGCACATTTTCAGGAAGCTTCACGTTTGTCTATCACAGCCCGCTCCACTCAAATTTCTTAAGAGGTATATAAAAAAGTAAGAGTTTTCCTGTAGTATTGGCTATTTAGGTGAGTGTCTTTCCTTAGTAGATTCTTCATTGTCTGCTCAAATTCCCTATCTGTCCTCCGACCTTGTGGTGACTACCAAATGGGAAATGTCTTGGAAGTGAAGGAATCGGGCAGGGTAAGATAATGTATGTACTTTGTGTCATGAGGTACAGTTCTTTTTTTTTTCCTTTTTTTTTTAAAAAACCTTTATCACTTTCAAGTTAACCAACAGTGCAGCGTGCAAAACGGGGATCACATTATACAGTAAGCAGTCAAGGTAGCAAAACACTACTGATAAATTGTTCAAATCAAATCAGGTGTTTGTTAAGCGCGACTACTCACCCGTAAGGGTCTCAAGGCGCTGGGGTGTGGGGGGGTTCGCAGGTTTCAGTCCATCAATGTGGGAGTCTGTCGAAGAGCCAGGTTTTGAGGTTTCTTGCGAAGATGGGGAGCCATGTTATCTGTCTGAGGTGGAGCGGAAGGTCGTTCTAGGCTCTGGCCGCGAGGAAGAATGAGCGGCCTCCCGATCTGTTCTGTCTGGTGCCGGGGACCACTGCGTAGGAGAGCTGGGCTGATTGTAGGGTCCTTTGGGGTGCGTGGAATTTGAGTCGGCTGTTCAGGTATGATGGTCCGGTGTTGTGGAGGGCCTTGTGAGCGTGGGTTAGCATCTTGAAGGTGACTCTAGCTTCGATGGGGAGCCAGTGGAGTGTTCGCAGGTGCTGGGAGATGTGGCAGTGTCTTGGCAGGTTGAGGACCAGTTTTGGCGGCAGCATTTTGGATGTTCTGTAGCTTGCGGGTGAGGTTTTCCTCAAAGGATGATAATACAGTCTGAGTAAAGTGGAGTATCCTGGGCATATCACATCTACTGCTCCATGCACTGAGTGCAAGAGAGGTCTAATCTGTGTCAGCACTGTCGTCGCTTGACAAAGCGTCATCCAGGGCTAGAAATCTGTCTCCCAGGGCCCTCCATGTAAGTGTGTCATCTCCTATCCTATCATCTCCTGCTCATTTGGAGCTTCGCTGCTAGCATCCATTCCTCTACATTTCTGAGCCAGTGTTCGATCTCTGGAGTGCATTGACCCCTTCATGTGATGGCCTCACTGCGTCGGGCCAGGAGTAGTGGAAGTGGCAAGTATTTGTATGCCATCTTACGACCTTTGGGCTACCGATATTTCTCAAAAACAAAACTATGGGGTGAGGGTGGCCTGTAGCAAGGTGGTGTGTGTTTGTTTTTCCACTAACCACACCCAAAACTCCCGCACTCTGACATCCCCAGGCCAAGTGTACAACGTCAGCTCCCTGGAGCCCACAGCGAGGACATGCGCCCGACCAGGAAGGAGACATCAGATGAAGTGCCAAGGGCGTCCAGTAAGTACGGTGTAAGAAGTTAGTGGATCCTCTTGAATCGGACATTGCCAGAGACTGTCTTTATAAGGGTGCAGACGCAAGCCCATTCAGTGTCCTTCATGGATGGCCACAGATCAGCCTCCCATGTCGCCCAGACTTGCAGTTGGTGGCCTGCAGTGTCCACCACCATTGCATTATATGACCGGGGCACCAAGTGCTGCCCTGTCCCGCATGATAGTAAGGTCCCCAAGGTGCTAGACTCCGCCGGGAAAGTAGTCCAAGTCAGCCTGACTAGTTCGGCCAGGCCAGCATAATGTAGGAAGTGTCCATGTCCCAGTGCAAACTCTGCCTGTGCAGCTCAGAATGAAATTAAGTGCTCATTGGGGTACAGGTCCCCCAGTAACTCATCTCCCATCCTCCAAGCCTGAAAGGACATGTTTTCGGACATGGGCTGGATCAGCGCAAGGATCCATACCTGTAATTCTCTGTGAAAAGGAGTCCTTCGAAGAACAACTGTCACAAGCTTCTGCCATACGCGAGTGGTCTTTCTGACCACGAATGGCACATTAGGCAGCGCGCTGGAGCACTCAATCAGTAGTGCTGGTAGCTCCGTAATACCAACCACTCCTGCCAGCATACACTTCTCCCAGCTATCACCACCCTCCAACCAGCAGGCAGAATGCTGCATATGTGCAGCATAGTAATAGAATTCGAACTGTGGCAACTTCAAGCTACTCTCCACATATCTTTGGGTCATCTAAGGGGATGATCCTGTTGAGGCAAGTAGGGGTGGGATCGAAACTATATATACTACACATGTTGTATGTAAAGTTCGCCTCCAGACTCCCACAGTCCATAGGCACTGCATTGTGGATGAACTGTTCATGGATATTTGCCTATGCTTTTATGCCTCGCCTACTCCTTATTTATGTAATCCTTAAGTTGCAGCAAACCACTCTCACTCTCATCCTAGTTGCTCCCACTTGAGCCAGGCAACCATGGTTCTTCACCCTGCTAGAAATGTCAGTGATTCCCTGTGAGAAGCTTCCAAGCAGACTGGACCTTCTCTCGCAGAACCATGGCAAAGTCAGGCACCCCAATACCAGGCAGAGAAATCTAGGGATCTGGCTCCTGAGGTCATCAAATTTGGCTACCTCCCCCTCCTTTAAAAGGGCATGCCCATCCACTAGGCAGGCCTGCTATGTCGCCAGCTGCATTGCTAAAGCTATAGACCCACTTAAGCCTCCAGTTCAAGACCTCATTTGTTACTTTCTGCATTTACAAAAATCGGGCCATACATCTCCACCTGGCTGCTATAGCGGCCTTCATGCAGAACAGGGAACAGACTTCCTTGTTCAGGATACCTGTAGTCAAGTTCTTTATGGAGGATCTCAAATGTATTATACTTCCGAGAGTACCTTTGCCCCGATTTGGAGCCTTAATATTGTCCTTACCAGACTTATGTGCCCTTTTATCAAACCTTTACATTTTTTATTGGTTTTTGCAGAGTTTTATATAGCGCGAACTTGACCCGAATCCAATCAGGTATCCAAGCTCTTTACATAGCACCAGTTACGTTACATTAGGACACACATTCATTCTTTGTTAGGCACGGGGAGATTAAGTGATTTGCCCAGAATCGCAGGATGTTCAGCGTCATTACCGAGTTTCGAATCCAGGTCCGAGGTCGAGCGCCCTAGCCGTTAGGCCAACTCCTCTCCATAATGGCTAGGGTGCACAACCTCGTACCTGGGGGACTGGGTTCGAGTCTCGGTAATGACGCTGAACATCCTGTGATTCTGGGCAAATCACTTAATCTCCCCATGCCTAACAAAGAATGAATGTGTGTCCTAATGTAACGTAACTGGTGCTATGTAAAGCGCTCGGATACCTGATTGGATTCGGGTCAAGTTCGCGCTATATAAAACTCTGCAAAAAAAATAAAAATGTAAAGATTTGATAGAAGGGCACATAGGTCCGGTAAGGACAATATTAAGGCTCCAAATGTGTCCCTTACAATTTTCTAAGGAAGTGTGTGTTCTTTGTTACTATCACTATCCTTACAGTGTGTTAGTGAGTTGCTGGCCATCAAGGTTCATAAGGACAGTATTGTCCTTGGAACTAATCCCAAGTTCCTTCCAAAGGTGGTGTTTCCATTCCGCCGTAACCAAACCATTGAGCTTCCAATCTTCTTCCCACAACCGGACTCGTTACTGGTGCCCTCATGTACTACATGAATAGAACAAAGCCCTTTTGCAAAAGTGAGCAGTTTTGTCACCTTTTCCAAACTGCACCAAAGGCGAGCTTAGCACGATGACTTGTCAAACCCAATTCTGCCCGTCTCTTCCAGGAAATATTCCAATCACCAAAAAAGTAGCCTCTATGGCCTTCTTATGTAACATACTCATAGCTGACATCTGTAAGCAGCTATCTGATTACTCCACATACATTCACTAAACGCTATGATGTGGATATCTTATCATGCCAACTACCACAAGTTGGCAAGGCTGTCTAAAGAACTCTTCTTTAATCTCCTGCAACAGCCTCCAGGCAGCCACTCCTTATGGGAAATTTTCCTTACAGTCTATGCAGAGCATGTATATGTACAGCCATACATACTACGAACAAGACACGTTACTTACCTTGTAAGCATCTGTTCGTAGCATGAAGTGCTGTAGATTAGCATGCAGCCACCCACCTCCCTGAAAGCCTTTGGTCGTTGCACATACACAAAGTTATCAAGCTTCTAAATATCTTACTTTTTGCATTTTCACTATGCTTTCTATCTCTCCATTTTCCTGCTCATCCACTGTGCAGAAAACAATGAAGCCAGTGCCCATGCGCATTACCAGCCGAAGCAGTAGTCATTATACTTCATAACTCGGTAGATGTCTTCGAAGGAAAACAACTTGCAAATGTCTGAGCCCATAACTAGATGGCAGCAGTATGCAAAGCATGTGAATTTACAGCATTACATGCTACCAAAAGATGCTTAAAAGGTAAGTAACCTATTCCTTTTGGCATATTTCAGAGACTGGATTTTATCCTCAACAGCGTCAGTAGGCAGGCATGCCCAAGACATTGATACTAAGGACATGCAAATTCTATCATCCAGTTTGGCCCTCCTTTTCTGGCATCATGTTTAATTTTTTTTCCCCTATCACTGATGGTACTTACATTGCTCTCACATTATTTTAAATGACTGCATACTATCTAGTTAATAGCAATCTGGTGTAATTTGCTTTAATGTGATCAATTTGGTTTTGCTTTTCTCATATCCAAATGTAAGTGTAGAATGCTGGAATGAATGGCAGCCAGAAGTGGTTTTCCAGGCTGCCTTCTAGTCCATTTTTTTGGGCAATTGTGCCTCTTAAGACTGGTAGCAAATCAGCCTCAGTTTTACACCTTTTGGAACAGCTTTCAATCCACATATCTATGGAGAGGATGTAGCCTTACGGCTAGAGCGGTCGACCTCAAAGTTGGGGAACCGGGTTCGATTCTCGGCAACGGTGCTCAACATCCTGTGATTCTGGGCTATATAAAACTCTAAAAAAGAATATGAATATATACATATATATTTGAGTTTGCATGGTGTAGAAAGTGTTTCATGCAAATTGGTTCACCTAAGGGACCAGGGAAAGGCAGGCATCCATGAACATTCCCCGATTTCATACCTCATTTGGGTTAAGTCTGTTCCAGAGTATGGACTTGCTAAAAAAAGAAAAACATACTAGTAGAAAAGTGTAATTTGATGACTCATTGTTTGTTATGAAGATTGCTCTTTGGTCATTTCATCATGGTCTATAATGCTGTTGTTTGTTATGAAATGTTATGTTATCCTGCAAGCCTCATTGAAACATTAGATAAAAGAGGAACCAACACAAGGACAGAAAAAATGAACTTATTTTGAATAATTTTTCATACCGTTTATTTGACAATGGACTAACTTCAAACTGTCCTAATAATAGGTAAACCTGCATCCCGTTAATTGTTCAGCTATGATATGTATTTTTCTGTGTGCTGCTTGTGTTTTCATACCATCTGATGTGCAATTTGCTTCATTTAAATTAAGAAAAGAGAGCTTAGTTAAAGATGTAGGAAAATCTAATTATTTTGCTTTCTTTTCAATATCTGCTTAGGGATCTCGAAGAGGATCCAATATTCACGGACATTTCACAAGATAATATGTTATCGAATCAGGAGTGGCTAAGCAGCTCACCGCCTACCACACCAGATCACCATAAAAATGACGGCAAGACAGAGGTGCATAAAATAGTAAATAGGTGAGATGGGTATGGGGCCGGAATTGCTGGTTTCCATCATCAGATATATCCCTTTATAGATCCTTTTCTGATTGGTCAATCCTGTATTTATTTTCTTTCTTCATAAAGCGTGTACTACAGTTTGAAACCCCAAGGCACTGGGAGTAAGAGAAGACAAGACACAGGTGTAAGACCTGGCAATGATGCAGAAAGCTTAGTAAACAAACATATAAACTTCATCTCAGAAGACCAGTGGACTGTTAAGCTCCCCAATTCATATGGCCTGAAATTCCAGAAGTGTGGGACTAGGCATGACTTCAACCTCCTTTAGAGTGCAGCCTATAATTATAGATCCTGGTTAATAATCATGGTTGTGTGAATATTTACTACCTAACTAGAAGCAGTATGGATAGGGTTTGTGGACCTTTTAACAATGGTTACATATTTACTCTATAAAAGAAAACCTGGCAAGACAGCGAACGACCTAGGGAGTTAGGATTGCCAATTTCCAGATTTGTTTTACATGCTGGATAACTCATGGGACTTCCATTAAATCATGGAGTACATTAAAGTGGCTCTATTATGAGGTTATGAGTGTGAGTTCCACACTTACTGTGTTTTTCTGAGGGACAATATTACAAAGAATGCAGATGTAGATATTGCAGGTTTGGACAACTGACATTGTGTGGTGCCACAGTTACGTCTGTGTTCAACAAGATGCCTCTCTACTTCTTGATTAGTGGGCAAAGACATTTACCAAAAATCAGAAAATAGCAGAATCTGGCTTGTTAGTCCTTAAGGTAAGTTAGTTTTGAAAGACCTTCAGTATATGCTGTGTGGGCAGACTAAAAGAAATGGAGGAAAATGGTACCTTCTTAGCTGCCCGTATCTTCCCTGGACTTAAAAACTGTCAAACAGCCAGTCAGAATAGTGTAAAAACTGGAACTTATTATATTTGGCTGAATTTGCTGAAACCTTTTTTTGTCACCTTTCTGTCCTCTAAAACTGGTTTCTGTGTATATACCATTCTTATTGGCTTCTAGGCAGCCCTGTAGAGTGACCCTATCATCTGCCTTGTCCATGTGCTCAGGCCTTATCCATGACAGGATGAGTGGGCCGGCAATGTCGCAGCAGATTCTGGCACATTCTGGGATACCACCTAATATCCTGCACACATTTGAAGGAGCAGGCGCCGGAGATGAAGGGGAGCGGGGGTGTCACTTGTAGTTCTCTTCTGCATACCTCGTTGCTTCACCGTAGCCCTGCATTTATGTATTCCTTAGAAGTGCTACTGGTGGTATATACATGGGAAGTCTTAGTCTTTGATGTTTATTATTAAAAGCTGTACTTGGCTTTCCTGAAATTTACTTTGCCAACATGAATCTTGTATTAACCCTTTGTTGCAGTATTTTGCAGCTGTGCACTGATTGCTCAGCCACCTCTAAATCTTCGTTGGTGTTCCATCAGCCTATTTGTTGATCATTAGACCATTCTTGTTTCTAGTTTCATGGCGGTCTTGTATATGTTTTGCTAACAAATGAGTCGTGTTGGGTTTCACAAATTTGGAACTTGCCTGTTGATGAAACCATCACAGGTGTCACCTGAAGTGCCAGTGTTTTTTTACAGTGGATGGAAAAGCAGGATTTGAAAATCTTCTGGGTCAGATACCAATGACGATTCACAATTTAATAATCCTCTGAATCAAATGTTGCTGACCAGTCAAAGATAGGAAGACCCTCATTGTCCTTTACGGTATTATGTGCCTTGTCACGTTAGCTGAAATATTGCATTCCTTGGATGTTATGAAGCACCCGAGGTGTACCAGAATACATAATTATCCACATTTTAAGTCACCTTTTCTAGGATACTAGCCAGATTGGCTGTGAAGGTGACCGCAATTAATTAGATAAGTTGATGTATGCAATTAATCGGTTCGGCACAACCATGCAGGTATTTAGAAGGTTAGTAGAAGTTTAATTCTGGCAGTAAGGTTTTGTTCTTTGAATCATTTTAAGACTGCTGAGACGAGATTAAACATAGACAACTTTGTATAGGTTTTCCTTTTGGCTGCCCTTGACAAGACTGGAAAGAAATCTATTTTTTTTATAATTTTCACGGGGCATTACCAATCCGGCAACCAAGATGGCCTCAAACAGTTAAGCTTGTGGGAGACTACTGGAGGGCTAAATTCATTCAGCTCTCTGTGATGATAGGGACAGGCTTGGTTCCAGAGCCACTGCTAGCTTTGCTGGGGTATGTCGCTGATGTGCCGCCTAGGGTGCGTAGATTCACGGCTATAGCGCTATTGATAGCTAAACAAGAGATTGCTCTTCACTGGTGCAGTAGGCCCTGTCCTTCCATTCCTGACTGGCTGCGCAGTATGACGTATTATGATTTGGCAGCCCCTTAGAGACTACCTTTTACAACACAAAAGTCATGACTCTGACTGAACTGTATGGCACCACTTGCTTTAGAAGTTCATCCGCCCATAATACTTGGTTTGCTACTTGGTCTCCGTGTTACTACCAGATGCTCTCTTTTGTCTTCTCTCTTTGTTGACTGTACCAATTGTCATGCCTTTGTCCTAATGGGTCTGCTCTTTGTTTTCCCCCTATGATTGATTACCAACCATTGTTCTGAATTTTTAACCCCTTCGGTGCTCATGACGGAATGGTTCCGTCATGACCCACGGTTGAGCTGTGCTCATGACGGAACCATTCCGTCATGACCCCGCCCGCGCAAGATTCCGCCAGCACAGCGGCGGAATCTGCGCAGCATCGAAGGGGTTAAAGATTTTTGTCAAAGATTGTATGCAGCTTTTTATTTGTTTTCCCCTCTTTCTGTCATTATGATTGTCTTTTTTCAGGTTAGTATCTCAGTGGAAAACCAGCTAAAATGTGTTCTTTGGGAGCCCACATTTTGGCTGTAGGAGACTAAACAACTGCAAAAAAATTTAAGTTGATGTCTAACCTGTCTTCTATTTTCCAATGTACTGTCTCAAGAAATTATATGAAATCACTCTCAGCTTCCTTCTGCTTTTTTAGTCTCTTCTCATCCTCATTCAGATGTCTGTAATAGGGCTTGTGTTTACATCTATATGGTTATTGCAAACTATGAAAAAGATGTAATAATAATAATAATGTACAGTGGAAATTGCCATACTCCTGCCATCTAGTGTTGGGCTCAGATGTGTACAACTTGTTTTTCTTGGAAGAAGTCTTTCAAGTCAAGAGGTGTTGTAACTCCTCCTATGACTGGCATTGTGCATAGATATAAGTTCCATTGTTAAATTGCTTTCTTCTAGCGGCTGGTTCGATGGGTCTTGCTGAAGCTCAGAGTCGACGCCACTTGTCATTCGTCGTCCTGGCCTTCTGCTGCTTCCACTCCTGTTGGTGCAAAACAATTGCATTTGGTGTAGAGCTTGCTCACCGTTCCTTTCCAGTATTGTCCATAGTACCACTCCAAATATTTGTGGCATGATCACCACTCTGTCTGCAACCTCTGCTTGTTGCCAGAGCACGATGAGACCTACTGTTCCGCCAGCCTCCTGTTGGGATCTAAGAAGACCCTCAAGTACCGACAACTTAATTGAAGCGAGATGGCGCAGTCAGAAGACGAAGACACCGCCGACATCTTCAGTAAAGACATCAAAGAAGAACTTTGGCCCTCCGCGTCTGCAGAGCGGGCAGTCTGGGGCTGAGATCTCCTTCGGACTCCGAGGTCGACTCCCAGCTGCCCCCACTGGGACAACGCCTGAAGATCTCGACTGTGAGTACTCTTCCCCAACACTAACACCAACCAGCTGACCATAGCCCATCAGGGGTCCGGGTGTTGAGTCCACCAGCAGCCTTCCAGGACGGCACTGCATCCCAGCCATGGCCGGTACCGATACAAGGCCTTGGTACTGACTCTGACGCCAAGACAGCTGTACAAGACGGAGTCTTCTTCGACACTGGCAGACCAATTGATGCCCTCCAGTTCCTTGACACCGGAGCAACTCCTCCCCTCGGAGCAGAAATCTCCTTTGACATTGAGACCAGCTCCGGATCCTGTCGGAGCTGACTCACCCATCCAAAGCACTTTTCACAATGGATTCAGAGGACCTCGAGGCTCCTTTTCTGCAGTACCTCCGGGAGGAGATGGACAGTAGGCAGAAGAGACTTTACATCTGCCCTCATAGGGGTAAGCTCGTTGCCAAACCACCACTGACTGCAAGACAATTTTCATTGCAAAAGGAAGCTTACCTTCGGGTAGCAGCTTGCATTATAGCCACCAACCAAGCCCAAGAAACATGGAGATAGAGCCACCAGCCCCCTGCTTTCTCAGCCTCCTCCTTCCTCTCCTTCTGCCAAGACTCTGACTCCTCCGCCTAAAGTCCCAACCCCACCTCCACCAGATAGGCCACCTCCACCAGCTTCACCAGAGGGTCCACACATTCTTCATATGGAGGGAGTAGCTCTATAGATCCTGCAGATTCATACAATGCTCTCTGTCCCAGAATGATCCTTGGGATGATTATGGGGTTATCCCCACAAGCAACAGCAACCTGAGCTCCATCCTGCTAAGCCTTCCCCTCTGGATGATACTACCTTGTATCACGAGAGGCCATTTACTGAGTGGTCACCTTCCACATGGTGGATTTGCACGCCAACGCTGAGTAGGTGACCTTTTAGTGAAGTCACGTTCACACACACAGCGCTCAACCCAATACATGCCCATGCTCAAGGGAATGTTAAAATCCACACACAATGATTTTATGGACCGATTAAGGGCTGAGTAGTCCTGCCTGGATTGATAATATGTATAAGGCCTCCCTCTCTGATCCCCCTTATTTTAGGAGGCTGCTTCCCGCAGACTCGCTGGTTGTGCACACTGCATGTAAACAAGCAAATGCACAAGGCACTGGGGATGCCACGCCGCCAAATAAAGCAAGAAAACCGATGTGGCTGGCAATAGTGACCATTCAGTCTGCCACCCATTGGCGCATTGCCAGGTTGGTTTGCCTATTCTCAAGGTACGACCGAGCTCAGTAGGAGGAAATGGGAGAACTCCAACATCTCCCAGGCCAATACAGACAAAGGGCCCAGGAGCTAGAGGCCGAGTCAGACCATCTCAAATACCACCATTGGGCATGACCTGTTTGCGACCGACACTGCCGTCAGGGGTATTAATTGCAGCATCTTAATCAGCCTGGCTGCTTGTCTTGTCTCTGGCTTCAAGCTAGAAGTACAACTGCATCTGACTGGGAGCACCTCTTTGGGCCTCAAGTTGATCAAATGCTGGAGAAAATAAAGAAGGACATACACTGACAAGGCGATAGAAGCTCTTCAGTCCCCATCACCCCATGGGACCTTTCACCACACACAGTTTTGGTGCTGCACCAAGGCCATCTCCCCGGAGGTTTCCACCTCCTACCAATGGCAACAGCATCAGTATCAAGCCTCCCGCAGTTATTTCAGGGGCAAAAACTCAAAGAGCAGGAGTAGAGGTGGTGCAGCAAATGGAGATGCTTCTGCCAAGCAGTGACTTCCTTCCCCCCCGCCCCAACCCCCGAACCCCCACCCCTCCAAAAAAACAAACTCACAATACTTATCAGGGGCCGTATACAGGGGATCATCACATTATGGCAACAAATCACCTCGGACCAATGGGTTCTGTCCATTGTGCTTCACGGCTATTGCATGGAACTCACTGTTCCACCGCCACCAAACATTTCCCCTGTGCCCCTCCCCCCCCAGATTCTCACTCACTTCTGAGCAACAATCAGTGCCTCCTCCAGGAGTAAGTAAATGCACTACTGCTTAAAAGGGCTATAGAGCCTGTTCCACCGCACCACCACGGCAAAGAGGTATACTCCCTGTACTTTCTCATCAAGAAAGGCAGGTCCCTTAGGACCATCCTCAGTCTACGGCCACTTAACAAGTACATTCTGTCACGCTCAAGGATGTCATCCCAGTGCTGCAGCAAGGTGACTTCATGACCGCCGTTAAACTGAAGGATGTATTTTTCCAAATCTCAATCCACCCTGCTGATTGCCGCTACCTCAAGTTCATGGTAAGGTGACAGCACTTTCAATTCAAAGTTCTGCCTTCCCGGGTATCAATCGTACCTCAGGATCTTTACTGAATGCCTTGCAGTGGTAGCCGCTCATCACAGGAGAAGCAGTGTCCATGTATTTTGGTACCCCAACAACTGGCTGATGAAGAGTGTGAGCAGAGAGTAGTGTTTCTTCCACACTCCAATTACCTGAGGTCTTCTCGATCTTGGCTTCACCAAAAATGTGAGCAAGTCTCATCTCCAACTACTTCAGACACAGCCCTTTTTAGGGTGATCCTAAATTCATACATATATATTTCCTCTATTTTACTTTTGCATAGTCATCTTCTCTCACTTTCTGTTCCATTTTCACCCGTTGTGTAGGGAAAACAATCTAACAATGGAACCAATGACCAAGCACAATACCAGTCACAGGAGGAGTCATAAAACACTTAGTGTCTGGAAATACTTATTTTAAGTAAAAACAAGTTTTACACGTCCAGCCAAACACTAAATGCCTGGAGTGTGCAGGGCATGTGAATCTACAGCACTACATGCCATGAACAGATGCGTACAGGGTAGGTAACATTTTCCTTATCTGGTGTTGTTGGACGAAAGTTCGATTGTAATATGCTGTGCTTCTATCTCATTAGCCTGCGAGATTTATAATGCCAAGTTCTGGCCCAAATGTATGATATGTAGGTAGAAAATTTTAGATCGCCATGACATGAAGGACATTAAAAAGTTAAAGAATGTTGTACCCAAGGTGCATAGAACAGAAGCGGGTGCTAAGAAATCTGTAAAAGAACCTCTGGGGATATGCTCTTAATTTTTATCCTGTTTACTTGTAAGGTAAATCCTTCAACTAACCTCTGGATGTTTGGACCCACTGGAACCTATTCCCATCATGAATGAGGTTCTGCTTTATCTCTCCTATAGTGGCTGATTTACAATGGCATTTATGATCCCAATCTTACAGGAGTACTACTCCACAAACTCGCAAATGCTTTTGTGAGCTTGAAGGTCTAAATCCCCTGTTAGTAAAGAGTGCAAGGACCTTTCTATTTGTACTAATTGTACATTGCAATTTTTTACAACAGCATTTGAGTATGTAATGTAGTACTACAGGAGCACTACTTCACATGTTCATTGATGCTTTTGTAAATTTGGTGAATGGTTTTTATTCAAATGTGATATCTTCTGGTTTGTCTCAAGCTCTCGCTGGTTTGCTATATGCCTAAATGTCTCTTGTTGATGCATTAAATGGTATTTTACATTATTGCCTGGGTGAGGCAGCTTTTGTAATGTACTTATCTTTTTCTCCAAGTTTTCTTTGCCTCGTACCAGATGAAGCCAAATCCTCCTACCAGGTAGAGGGTACAGGCTATGATACCTACCTCAGAGATGCCCACAGGCAAGTAAGTAACTACCATAGTAGACTCTTCAGAGCTACCTTTATTCGTTTGATATTAAAAAGTATTGCTTTAAATTGATTACAGACAGGCTTTCCCTCAAAAAAAAGGCAGTGTTGCTATGCTGTACAATATGACATAAGCTCCTAACAGTAACAATATGTCACTGTTACTTAGCGTTACCTTACACCGCAGGCAAATTAATTGACATTTTTATATCACAGGTTAAGTACATTGGGAGTGGTTACTTTGCGTCCAGTCTGTAAAGGTTTACTTTACAGGCATTTTACACACACATGCTCACACTCACTCCCACTTACTGTACTTTAATAGTGATTTTTATTTCTTCCTGAAAGGGCCATTACAATGTAGCTTCGTTATACAAGCTAGAAGCAAGAAAGGCTGGGCTAACCTTGTTCTGTTTGAGTTTTGCTTTTTACGGAGGTCACATTTGCTTTTTTTCAGTTTTGTGGTCTTTGGTCTAAAGTTGCAGGGTTTACAAGCATGTTTAAGGTCATATTTGATTATTTTGTAAACTGTAGAGTATCAGGAAATATCAAAATTATAATTGATATTTTGGCTACGTTTGATTCTTTCACTGATAAGTAAAATGGCTGGTCTCATAAGAATATTCTCAATATGTACCATCACATTTACCGACAGACAGAGAATGGGTGAAACCCTTTGATATATCAGCCCCCTTTTCTAGCAAGTCAGTATTGCTAGTAGGTGAATTGCCAAACACTCCAGGCTTTAAACATTCATTGCAAGGTGCAGGGACAGGTTTATGTGAAAAGAGTGCTCTCACCAAGCATCTGGGATAGTGGTGAAAACACAGCACCAGACCTTTGGAAAACATGGAACACAGATTCACTTGGAATTCTGCTACAAACAGTCCTTACCAAATTCAACAAAGATTGGAGTGATCTTGTTTGTATTTGCAGTGATTCAGCTGTGTATATGAAACGGTTGTGTGATGACTTGTCAAAATCGATACCTGAGCTGAAGTGCTTCCCTGTAAGAGATCCTTGCGACTTGCTATATGGTATGCTGAAAGCATATTTACAATCTGCAGAGTTAATGCAGAATGCTATTGACTTTGTAGTCCATTCTGGTGCACTGTTTCGTTATGCCAGGGAACTTAAATGCAAATATTTCTCATGTTGTGCTTTGTGTCACATCAAAGAAAGATTCATCACAACTGAGTCATTCAACCAGTGGTTCTCAGTCCTAGATGCTGTGAATGCTGTTTTGTCTATGTGGCGACTGTTTACAGAATTTTTGCTTAGTGACAATGCCAAAGGCAAGAAATGTGAGGATCTTCAGTCGCATATTGATAGTGATGTGAAAAAGTACACTCTACTGCATTCTTACAGTTTTAGAGGAAAACCTGACTGCTGTAGTCGACATAATAAAAAAAAAAGTAGTCTGAAAGCACCCTTGTCTACCAAGTGTCCAGCATAATTGGTGTAGATCTGAAACATCTTCTTGAGAGTAGGCTGGATGACACTTTTACTGACTTTGGCACTGCAACATGTTCCATGTTAGAATGCTTGCCACTTGGTAAGCAAAGTAATGTTGAGGAGGAATTCAGGAAATGTCATTTTACAATACATGAGAAATAGCTTGCAATCATGCATATAAATGTCCCTCCAACAGTGGCATTTGAAGTCATTGAAGCCTCACTATGGTACTCTGCACAAGTTATTGATCTCTCTGGATTTGGAATAGTACTACTTCATTTTTGACCTCTTCAATAACTCTGAGGGCATATGTGCCCAGTTCAGTGCATTTGTTGCACAACCTGTCCCAGAGATTCACAATCTTTAGGTGCCCCAGTATTGGCATGGAAAGCTATGTAGGTGGTCAGAGTTAGCATATTGTGTACTGACTGTTTTGGCATTGTCTGTCTCAAGTGCCCATGTTGAGAGGGCCTTTTCATAGATAAAAGTTTATATGGGATGGAAAGAGTGATTGCGCGTGACCAAAGACTCGATGAAGTATTGTATGGTGTAGTACAAGGAGTTTGATTTGTAAAAATGTATTTGGACCTCATATACACTCTCTATATACCATGCACTATCAGTGCAGAAAGCAAACCATAATAAAAGCAAAATGTACCATAAATACCGGAAAAGCACAGTTTCTGTTCTTTTTAAGGGCACGGAAATGTGTAACCACTGATAACCACTGTTTTTCGAAGGTATTGAAATCACTGAAAAAACCCCACCAGAATTTATCAAAAATAGAAACTGAAAACAGGAAAGCCTACCTGTGGGGCAATAAGGGGCGAGGGGTAGGGTTCTGTGGTGGTATTTTATAGGTGTAAAGATAGTAAAGGAGTTTGAATGTATAGGTCTTTACAAGTAATAACAATTATTTAAAGTACATTTCAGTTTTTTAAGATGTTAACATTAATTATAATTTTAGAAATAAAATTACATTTCATAAAATGAATTTATGTAATTAAATCTGTGTCTCTCTCTCTAGAGGTTGTACATATGTAATTATACATGAGGTATGTATACATTACAACTTAATATTGATAGGTATTAATGTGTGGAAATTAAATAAACAGGGGTGTAAAGTAAGGCTTGCCTGCAAAGTAAGTCTTACTTACCTGAGGTAAAAAAAAAAAAATTAAAAAAAAGGAAATATAATTGCTCCAAATGTAAATGACTGTGAAGTAACAATTGACATTCATATCATCACTTATAGAGGTTTTGAAAACATGTTTTTCTTAACATCAATATGTCAAGGTCCCATTATGCTGATTCATCCAACTCCTAGATCAGTTTTAGCCTTGTCATAGCCTGACCCCAGTGTGGCTGCAGTTTTACATTAGTTCAAATGTTGATTGCACATGACAGCTGAATCAGATATTCCCATCCTGTAATAGTGGAAAGTGAAACATGATAAAGGCAAAATCTGTCTAATTTATAAATCTACAGTTACCTTGTTTTTTTGTTATAGGTGGTAGAATATCTGAATTGAGCCAGAATAAAAATATTCTAAAAATGTTTAATTATATTAAATCAATGAACTGTGCTTTTCATTTTTTGACATTCCAGGAAGCTACTGACTGTTATCTATCATTCCCAGGGACACTATGTATCTATTGATGCCTTGTCATAAGAATCTGGTTAGAGGGATTGGGTGGGAATTGTTAAAAAGATTGCTTGTTGTGTATGGGAAATGCTCTGCAAATATGTGGGCCATAAAAAGTTCAACACTATAAGTAATACTGAACTAACTAACATATGTTGAATTGAATAGCACTGTTTTACCATTACTGTGATCTTGCTGCTCTGTCAGAGTTCATCTACCTCCATGCCTTGGTCTTGTAAATGGCCATGTTGTTGTGATTTCAAAGTGAACCAAACCCTTCCGTGATTCAAGTTTTGCCAATGTATAGCTCAAACATAGCAGGCAAGATCAGGGGGAAAAGAAGAGCGAAACAAAATGCTGTTCCACCGTCTCTTTGGTTCTCAACTTATTGCATGATGTTTTCTGGAGACCTCCCTTCTGGTGGATGGTATTCAAAGAGTAGCTGCGAAAACAGATAACTCAATACCCAAATGACAAACAGAGTAAATAGCAATAGTGACGCAAATTCCTCGAAGAAGTAAAATTGGAGAAAAATGCATTACTCTAATTTGAGGTGTAGAGACCATGTTTTCTTAGACAATAATATTTCAGAGATATGTGCCCGATGTTGTTCTTTGTTTGTATGAAATCTAGGATTTCATAAAGGTAGATGAGAACATCTAATAGGTCCATAAAAACTTGAACAGTGAGTTGGTATGTTTACCTATGTGGTAACTTTGCTCCACGAATGAAGACAATAGTATAATCATATCCCCGACAGGAAAGGAAGATAGTCTGCCTCCTTTACACTATCCACATTCAGAAAGTCTTTACAGGCGTCAGGCTATCCTATTACATGCAATTTCTCTACTCATACTTTACAAAAAGGCTATTAGAGCTAGGAAAGCTGAGTATTACGCAGTGCGAATTAGGGTAGCGTCAAATATTCAAAAGGAGACTTTTATGATCCTAAAAGAACTTTGCAAAAAGTTGGATGCCAACCTTGTAGTAGCTCCGACCGACTGTAATGTCCTGCAGGCCTTCTTCCTTCAGAAGGTAGCAGACATTCTTCTAGAGATCAAAAACACACATATGACCTTAAGTGCTGCGGGGAATCTTCTCACCAGTTTCCCTCCGCTAGACTCAGGGGCTCTTTCATTACTGGCCAACGGCACTAAGTCAGGTGCCCCTGGCGATGCATGCCCGCCACAGATATTTAGAATGGCTCTACCAACTTTGGAAAACAAGATTCTCACTCTTCTGAATAATTCCTTGGCGACCGGCCGTGTCCCCGCTAATCTGAAGGAGGCCAGAGTTACTCCTCTTCTGAAAAAACCAGGGGCAGAGAGGACCGAATTAAAAAAAAAACTACAGACCGATCGCTCAGCTTCCCTTCTTGGCGAAGATCATGGAGAAACACGTTTTGAGGACCATCTCAGCATTTCTGGAAAAACACGAGCTTCTCCATGCCCGCCAGGCTGGCTTTAGAGCCAATCATAGTACGGAGCTGGTCATGCTTTCAGTCCTGGATGACCTTAGGCTGACAAGAAGGAATCGAGCGCCCTGATACTGTTAGATCTGTCAGCGGCGTTCGATACGGTCTGTCACCAAAAGCTACTTACTCGGCTAGCGGACTTGGGCATTCAAGGGCAGGTCCATAAATGGTTAGAGTCCTTCCTTTCTGGAAGAACGCAGAGGAGGATCCAATTAGCGGAGCAGGTATCGGAAAAGGGTAACATTCTATGCGGGGTCCCTCAAGGCTCCGCACTATGCCCCCTTCTCTTTAACATATACCTACAGCCTCTGGTGACTATGCTAGCCAAAATGGACTGCCGGGTATTCAATTATGCGGATGACACTCAACTCATCCTAAGGATCGATAATTCGGATTTCGCCCAACAGTCAGCTCGGAGTATACATAGATTCACAGTCAACTGGATGACTGCGAAGTCTTTAAAAATCAATCCAGATAAGACGGAAGTCCTAGCCATTTCCACCAAAAACAACCCCTGGAGCGATCAGTTCTGGCCCCAGGAGCTAGGAGCCACCCCCTTACCAGTACCTGTAGTGAAAAGTCTGGGCATTAAGATCGACTCAGAGCTCTTAATGACTAATCAAGTCAACTCGGTGGTTGGGACTTGTATAGGGATTTTGAGACAGCCGAGAAAACTGGTCCCTCTACTCTCGATCTCAACTATGAAAGCGATAGTGGCAGCAACCATTGTCTCAAGACTTGATTATGGTAATGTGCTATATGTGGGGCTTCCCCAGAAAATTACTAATAAACTGCAGGTAGTATTGAATGATGCAGCCAGGCTCATTTTTAGACTGCCCAGAAGAACTCATGCTACTCCCCTGCTGAGCGAATTGCACTGGCTGCCCATTAAGCAGAGAGCGAAATTTAAGGGGTTGTGTATCACCCATAAAGCTCTTTACGGACACGCCCCACGATACTTAAAAGAACGCCTTCTCAAATATGTGCCAGGTTCAGCAGAAGCATGTCAGCTAATCTGCCCACGCTTCAACACGACAATCAAAGGGGGGAGAGCTTTTTCGATCCTTCTGCCACAACTCTGGAATCAGTTTCCCAGAGATCTTCGGAAAGAACCTAGACTCTTACCATTCCGAAAAAAACTTAAAACCCTTCTCTTCATAGAAGCTTTTGATACAGTCCTAAGGCCCTCTACTACCTAAAGATCTGGTCCACCTCTCTGTTTGTGTTTCTCTCTCTTCCAGAGCGCTAAGAGACTGGTCGGTGTATATGCCCTATGTTAAGAGTAAATTAACATAACGTAATGAGAAGCACATCAGGGTTTGTTGCATTAGAGAAGAGGAACAGTTGCAACATTGGGTTACATGGCACTGAAGCCAGGAAGTCCCTAAAATCATAAACAATCCTGGAGCATCTATGATATCACGCTATCCATGTTGCACATGTCCTGATTGGGTTACCTTGACTAACGTTTGTTTTGTTGATTACTTTGCCTGAGTCTTTAGTATTTTCATCCAGTTCAAAAATAGAGTTCACTCTCTTCTTCTTTGAATGGGTATGTTGTGCTTCTTTGAAAAGTCTGATCAATAAATATTCCAGAAACTCCAGACTTAATTCTTATAGTCAAGTGGGCCTTGTTTAGTGTTCACGAATAATATATGGGAAAAAAAATGTGCGTTTTTTTTCAAGGCCTGTTTCTAAAAGAGAAACCTTTGGTCCTGGTATGCATGTCAAGATCTTGAAACTTAGTTTCCCTCTAATGATGGGCTGGTCCACAATATAAACGTTAACCTTCAAGACCTCCTTTCTGTTTCATTTCGCGTCGAAGGTTTGTGCAAGTTTTGATCTGCATCGTTTCTTCCTCGACTTCTTCCACTGGAGATTATTGGCGTTTAACAATATGGGGCATTTATGTACAGGCTCCTGGCAATTCTATTCTTGTCAACTCCTTTGTTTAGCTTCTACCTGTAAAGTGAGGTTGACCAATTCCATAGATGTAGTGGGTAAGTTCACTGCTAACCATAAGGCATGTTTGAGATCTTATCTCAAACCTTGATAGAAAGCGGCGGCTTCCACCATGTCATTCCATGCTGCTTGGCTGGTGAGATGCAGAAACTGAGCCCAGATGGGCAGTCCAGCCCAGTGAGGAGGCATCCATATCCATGTTAGTCTGAGCCTCCTGACTTTCAAACGTATCAAAAAGTTGGTGATTTCCAACACTGATCCACTAGTGCTGATCCGCATTAACAGAGTGAAAGCTCTGTATCCAAGCCATGAGGCTCCCCTGATGTTTGAGCCACTGAGACCTCCGGTTCACTAAAACGCCCTCTTCTGCTGTTTGGCATGTGGAGCTCTAACTATATCCAGGAGGTGTGGGAAAACAGGAACTGATACTAGCACAACAGTTCCCACCTAATATACTCTAGTATCATCCTGTCCTGAGGTAGAGTTGTGACTGAAACTACATACAGTTTGATGCCTCAAAGGATAATGCACAAGGGAAGGACTCTGCGAAAGGTATATCCATCAGCAGTGAGACTTTTCAATCTGTTATGCAAGTACAGGTATAGTAGGTTCAGATTATGTTTAAGTATAATTTAGTATTGTGTTAATGCAATATTAAGATGGAAAAATCTATCTAATGGATTTAAAAATATATTGTCCCAACATATCACCGAGTTAGATGTGCAGTTTTTCCACTTTCTTTAATGTGTCTTTTGCATGACTAATGGTGGTTCCGAATTAGCTTTTCTTGTTTGGTCACCCAAAAGAAATATGATGCTCACCAACACTGTTCTTTAGCACCAGTGCTCCCAAAAGAGAGCCTGCAGAAGTCATACAGCTTGCGATTACCCACATCATAGATTCTCAGTATTATAACACTGATTGGTTAAAGCAGGATTTAGACTTTTTGAACTAACTACTAGTGTGGTTCAAAGTGATACCAGTGACCTTTCACACAACGCCATGCTCTCAATTACATCTGGCACAGTAAAGCTGGGAAATGAATGCACATGCTAAATATTCCCAAATGCATGTACCCAAGGTGGTAATGCCATTTAGCTGCACAAGCCAAACAGTGCTATAGATTAAACAATACACATACAACCAATAATATACACTAAATCAGCATGTTAATTCTACCTATACTAATGATCCAATTCAAACAATCAGAAAACAGATTCTGTTCTGTGACCAATTACCCAAGAGCAGCTTATAAAGGTATCCTAAATCTGGCAGCAGCATTAATCCATACTAATGGCAGTAAAGCGCAAGAAAACTTTTACTAGGAATAAATATGTGTTACTGGGCACCTGTGTGCCATTGCATGGGACTGGGTAGCTCATGTCAGGTAAGAGCACTCTCAGCTTTTTGACCTCGCGTATGTGTAACATCTTAAGAGTGTCATGGCCTTTTAGCAGTATGCAAGATGACACTTTTGGGTGCACCTTGAATTTGGGTAAGTCAAAAGTACAAACTCGGAATGCAGTGTGTTGCTTGCAAAAAATGTCAGTACTGGCGGAAGGTGTCTCACACAGGTATCTCACATAGTGCGGTGCTACTTGGCAACTTGACCACTACTTGTCATGTGAAGAACACGCATGGGTTCCGACAAATGTGTGCAAGGTCAAGGGCATAGATTCATATCGTAGTTGATCAGTGGATGGCAAACTTCTATACCCAGGAAGTATTATGTTCGAAACTTAGACCCGTTGTCAGCATGAGTGACATCTTCTTTGGAAAACAAACCCTGTTTACTGTGTCCATGGTACCCATTTCTTTTCCTCAGAGCCGCTTCCTGGCAATGTGTATTCCTCCTGCTGGCCAGAAGTAGACTCATGGACTGCCCTTAAAAACTGTACTATGTGCTTCTTTGTCATCTGGTAAGGTCGATGATCTATCACATCCCAGTGTTCCCTACCACGCTGCTTTCATTGACCTTGCTTGGTACTATCTAACACTACCATTGGTCCACAAGGTCAGTCTCCTGTTAGGTAATGTGTTGTGTGTCATTTCCTAGATTCACCCTTCCTCGTGCAGTGAAATGTTGTCAGTTCAATCAACGACTCTGCATTAATATGTGCTCATGTGCCTTTTCATTCCTAGTTCCGTGATTACTGTGCTATCTGTATTCGGTGGGAATGGCCCAACTACCCAAAGGCACTGGAAAAATGCAATTTGGAAGCACCTTTCTTTGAGGGACATTTTGTGAAAGTTTTGTTTGACAGAATGGGGAGGATCCTGGATCAGGTAAGAAAAGAAAATATTTAAAACCTTTAAAAAATGCTCTATGAATGTGAGTAATAAAATGCGTCATACCCACAGCTGAAGAAACAAAAGTGTGTTAAAGTACTAAGAGGACTAGAGTTTCTAGCATGTCAGCTTGGTTAGTGTCTTTAACTAATGGTTTCCACATAGAATTTTAGAGACATGATACTACTGGTACAAATTGCAGAGGCACATGATGGCTGGAAAAAGAATGGCATATTTTTGGAGAATGCATAGACTAGCAATTCAAAGGCAGCTTTTGTTCATTATTATGGTGGAGTAACTGCTTAAACTAGCTTGTAGACCAAGAGCTGATATTAGAAGGATACGTGCTGATATATAAGAATCTAGTGGAAGTTGTGGATTTTGTGAAGAGGAAGATGGTTTGTGTAGTCTTTTGTGTGCTTGCATTGCCTGTATGCTTGAGCTGGTGTCTGGAATATTGACAATGAATGATGTAATAGAACACTGGTGTGTAGCCCTGATTAGAAGCTAGGAGATGGGGACAGTTGGAGGGAGGATGGAGCTCTCCTTGTACAGGCATGGTGCTTGTGGTGAAGAGCAGTACCCACTATGAGATATGAGTGTAATACACTTGTGTGTGGTGGTGCGAATAGAGAAAGAGCAGTACCCTTTCACTAAAGGTTCCCTGTGATGCGTGATGTGGGAAAAGAGATGTACCATGTTGTAAGAGGTTGCAAGGGGAAATACCCCATGGACTGAAACTTTGAAGAAGTGTAGTTACCTGGGCTGTTGTGGATGGTAGCCACATGTTTCGCCTGAGCGCGATCTGGGACCAATGGTAAACCTGTTAAAGTAGGAAGATTTGACAAGTGTGTTGTGCAGTAGCGCAGAAAATGTGTTATTGTTTTGTCGTTTATTCAATGGAGTCGGTCAGGGTTCTGCTTGAATGCTAGTGTTTGATGCAACTCTAGTGTGATATAGGGGAGTCCTTCATCATGGGATCTGAAGTCCAAGATTGTATTACTGGATTACTGTATTGTTTAACCTTTGGTAATAATATTTTACTATACATATGTTGTAGGCTGTCATCATTGTGTTTAGAAGATATCACAACTTTTTCTGGTTCAGTTTCCAGAGGGTGTTTTACTGGGTCAGATTAAGTGCTTTCTTCAACCCAGCTCTTTGTCATTATTGGTCTGAGCTGCTATTGTGATTAGGTATTGTATGTGTTAGAGTACTCAACTGCACTTTATGTGTGAATGTTTTGTGGAGTATGTTGAACATCTGTGGATGTCGAATTGGAGCTTGGGGTAGATGAAGAAACTCAGAGTTTGTTATGTGTCACCTGCATAATTTGGTAGTGTGATGTAGATGTCTGGTGACTTTGTGTGCTAGTGTTGTGAAGCCAGGTCGTGTGTTGGAGCCTGGTCAAGAGAGTTTTCACTTAAGGTGAGGTATTGTTAAACCTTCTGCTTTTGTTTGTTTTTGCCTTGAATGTGTAGACTTGGAGATGATGGAGAAACCCTTTGTCAAAGGAAGTTGGTGGTTTTAGTGCCCATTCTGGCGCGTAAACGAGGATTTCGGACTACATGTTCTAGATTCATGTTTTGTTATTTGTAAGAAAGGGACGTGTGTAGTATCCTGTGTTTACCTATTCTCTGTATGCCTGAGCTAGCGTCTGGAATGTTGTGAGTTAATGACTTAATGAAATGTTTGTGTGGTGTAGAGTGGAAGTTAGGAGATGGGGAAAGTTGATGGGAGGACAGGACCTACCTGCTGTTTCTGTAACCTAAGCAACTAACATAAAAGAAAGTACTTAGCTCATACTCAAAACTCTTGTATTAAGACCCTGCTCTCTAGCTTCAAACGTTTATAAGCAATGAATGTTCTACGGAGAAATCCTAGAGGAGCAATTGCATTAACGCTGGTAAGACAGGCTAATAAGCCATTTAGGGGACTTGGTGTGTGGCAAAAGCAGATCAAAACTGGAGTGTTAAGTTGAGGAAGCTTCAAATGATTTTAGTTCAGTTCTTGTTAGCATTATCACCAGTTGTGCTTCTTCATACAAACTTACAAAAGTGTAAGAAGCGCACCAAAAGAGTTTCATTTTTACATGTGTGCACCATACAAACCTCAATGTAACCGCCGTTCATAGATAATAAAAACTTTGCAGTCACACAAGAATTAAGCTCTTTTCTGAGTCAATTGTGAGATTTATCTCATGGTCAAGCATAATCAGCACAATCAGCACTTCGAAGTGGTGGCATGTCACAAGCCAGCCAGCATTTTAAAAATCAGTAAAATAAATGAGGACTATTATAAGCCCTCCTTGAACAAAAGGTCTGTACATATCAATGCACTTTAGTGATGTGACAGCCTCGATAGTTAAGGACCTACATTTGTAATTGTTTGCTTAGTTTTCCAACATGCACTGGTGCCCCCTAGTTTACCCCACTAATTTGCTGTTGTACCAGATTTATGTGACATTTGGGCACTGAAAGACTGATTCCCTATGGTGTTTGTTTTGATAGGTATATGTTGGAAGAGTGTTATGATTTTTACCCATCTAACTTTGGGGGGAAAGAATAGGTGTATCTTAAAATGTGTGTCACTGATGGTAGAAATGTACTAGTGGCCAGAGCTTGCAGTATGTTTTTTTTTACATATTCCCTCTTTTTGGGCTGCAATTTTTTGGGGTCATGGGTATATAGAGCTAATGCAAATGTTAGACCAACAGCTTTTCAGAGTTTATAGAGCCACTAGATTCTGACAAAAATATTCTTCCTCCTGCATTCTGGCTTTCTCCCATTCTCAGCCTAAGGGTAATCAGTAAAAGTAGTGATCGGGCTGTTTTTTAGGTCTCATCTGAGATAAGCATATGCTGCCACTTCTATATGTTTAGTTTACTTACAGGTGACTTACAGACACTCAATGCTTACTATTGGTTGGCTTCTTTTTCACTCGTTTCCTTGGTTTTCTATGCAAGACCCATTTGCTTTGTTAATGCTTGGTAAATAAGAACTTTGTTGATAATAGTAAGAGTTAAATAGGGCACTACTACAAAACAGGTCCGTCTTGTTTCGCCTGCAACTCAGAAAATTCAGAAATGAGGAATGGCGAGTTTGTAGGAAGTATGACATTGCATTACCTTAGTAGAGCAAACCGTTTTTCCTATATTTACTAGATAAAAGTGTATCTGACAATTGGGAAAGGGATGAATTCTGAGTGCATTTAGAGATTAAACCTGTGCACATAAAGATGATCTTCGACTTTAAGCCACCGTAGATCATATCTTAATGACAATATTGAAGACTGGATTCCTGCTAATCTGATCACTACATTTGAGCAAAGTGCAGCTCCTGAATTATGGATTGGGACATAACCAGACAGAGGATGTGAACATGTTACACTCATGAATTGACAAAGGCTTTAACCACAAGTGTCAGGACAGCTATGCGATGTAAATAGTAAATCCCTCACAGGTGGCAAGGTCTTGAATCATGGCTTTGTTGACGAGTACAAGAAAAGGATATAAACTTTCCAGTTGGTGACTAGAACCACGCTCTCCTATCCTCTGCTCCACAAATTAGTATGGCCCTCTCGCAGTACAAAACAGTCATGTTCACGCCAAATAGCTGAATGGGATCCAGAAAGCAGCAGTCAGACTACAGTGCTCTTACCAACCCAAAAAGTTATTGCAGTCTTTCAAGGCCAACACTTTTTTTGTGCAAAGTCTTTTGCAGCTGCCATCTATTCATTGGGCTTGACTTCTGAGTACAAGGGAAGGTTTTTCATAGAATGTACCACAGTCGTTCTCCCAACATTATTAGAAGTTGAAAATCCCAGTGACGTCAAGGGCTATGCCATTGACCTCAGTTTCTCTTTTTTAGGCAGTATACTTTACTCTCAAGCAAGGAGAAAGCTTTGCCATCCAGATTATTGCCAATGCATGAGCCCTTTGGGCAGTATGAATCCGGTATGCTCTAAAACTCTTCCAGCCATCCCCAACTACGATACTTGTTCCCCAGTCAATATGTCAGGAATTTCTGCAGGAGAATGAGATCGTCCACCTTTTATAATCATAAGCGCTGACCTCTATGTGACCCTTTTCCAAAAAAGGTAGGTTTATTGCGCCATATTCTTCTTGTATAGGACATCAAACCATCTTGGATCTCTACAATCCCAACCATTTCCTCCTTCCACAGATCTACAAAATGCTGGTGCCGTTCCAAGTCCTTGAAGCTGTAAAAAATGATACAAGACATATTCTGAGTTCAGTGCCTCTGTTTTATGGTAGGAAACCAAACCTGCAAGTACAAGACCTTGTGGTGAATTTTCTGCTCTTTCTCGTCTATATTCTTAAATATCTTGACTCCTGCTGTTGCTTTTCTAAGGTTACAGAAGGCCTGCTACTAACCTTTGTCAAGCAAGTTTGCACAATTCAGTCTGATCGCTAACCTCTGCTCCATATTCAGTCTTTCCTTCTTACTAAACAATGCACACTCCTCTCTGATTTATCCTAAAATCTGTTTAGCTGGCCCATTCTAGACTCTGAACTCACTCATTTGCCTCCTAGAGAGAGACCATCCATCTTCAAAACTTGGCAATGAAAGGGGATGTGGGTGGTTGTGGTGTTGGGGTGAGATTTCTAGTTGTCGATGCCTTTGGGGTCCACTTGAACTGCAAGTCTGAGTGGTTAGTCTCCTGGATTGGCAGCTGATGATGGATTGGAAAGTAACATTGCTGTAAGCCCACCCCGAAGCCCTGTTACTCCAAACCTTCTGTGGAAGATCAGGGACCACTGTGGGGGGCTCTGACTTTGGTTGCCCCCAACAAATCTGTTTTTCAAAAATCCTGCATCTTCTACAGATAGAACACACTTGCTTCCTCAGAATTGAGGCCTCATTTCCAGAGAGCGATGGAGAGTCTTTCACCTCATCCTCCCTTTACTCAGCTTGAGTGTCTGGCTCTTGAGCAGCTGGCCTTTGCCCATCCTTGCATATTGTTCGACATATTAGATATGCTGGTGGCTGCCAGGTAATCCTACACAAGACTATAGTTCAGTTGCAAGTGGTCAAGGGTCCATTTGTAACCTGCATACTTGCACAGTGACCAGTGGCATGTCTTTCTCTATATATCTTGTTAAACCAGCTGTCCAGGTCAATGCCTGCAAGAACAATGTATCTGTTGGTGCCTGTGAACACATCTGGATACTGCTTTTCCACTGCCAACTAATTCTTGAAGTGCCATCTGATCTGCCTTACTGCAACTCTTTCATCCTGTCAAGCATGTTTGCACAATGCAGTGGAAAGCATGGCCTCTTGAAACAGTTTTTCTTAGTGAGTTTCGTGACCTTTGGTTTTACATACCAATTCCTTCTAAGGCTATCTTTTCTTGACTGATTACTTTGTATTATTATTTAAACTTGCTATTGCTCACAACTCACTCCCAGAGGAGCATCTTGGCGCTGTGCACAGCAGGTTGGCATGAGTACTCTCTAGAAATTTAGAGAGAAACATTAAATAGCCCTTTTTTCAAAAGCTTTTTGAATTTAGCATGGTCCTCACATAATTGAATAGACAGGGGAAGTTTATTCCAGTGAGATGGCACCAAATAGGAAAATTATCAACTGCTGAATCTGGTGGAGCGGATCCAAGGTGTTTTTAAATAAGACTTGTTGGAAGATCTTACAGCCCGAGAGGGCTGATACAAGCAAAGCTTGAAAATCAAATAAGTGGGCAAGACCTTAATTAAGGCTTTCTGTGTCGAGCAACATATCTTGAAGAATATATTATAGGGGCAGCCAGTACTGGTACCTTAAAATGGGAGCCATGGAAGTACGGCGGAGCTAGTTACAAATTAGCTGGGCAGCAGTTTTCTGCACCACTTGGCGGTTTGATACCAAGGTATCATTAGCTGCTCACAGAAGTGCATTATCATAGTCTAGGCAGTTGGTATTGAGAGCTTGGACTGGGGGGGGGGGCAAGGGGGGGGTAGACATAGATAAGTCTTTCTTAAGAGCCAAATGGTGGCATAGCAGATACCACAGATAGTCAACCCGGGATTTCTTCGATAAAGATTGATCTATTTTGACCCCAAGATTCTTTTTACTACCTGTTTGTGGCAGGAGCTGGACCAAACTTGGGGGGCCATCAGTCAGCTGATCACATTTCCAGGGCCGTGTCAAAAAGTCGAATCTCAGTTTTGTCAACTGAAGACAATTATTGGTTATCCATGTTGCAATTTTATGCATACAGTGGGCGAACTGCAACTGAACTTTCCTTGAGTCCGGTCCAAAGGAGATGAGCAATTGCGTTTCCTCAAATGAAAGGATCTCAAATCAATACATTCTCACTTTCTGTGCTAGAGGCGCCATGTAAATGTTAGTCGGTCTCAGGCTGTGGAACTCCTTTGTTGATTCTTAAGGTTCTGGACCTAAAGGAGTCAAGACAGATGTTTTGGGTTTGGTTTATTTATTTTGAAAGTTTTATATAGCCCAAACGTGACCACCGAGGGTATCGGAGCGCTTTACAGATTATGCATCACAATGGTTATAAGCAAACAAAACAGAATAAACAAAGCAACAAAATCAAAGTCTAAAATTGTCAAACATTATCCTGTGGGAAAAACAGACCCAACAGAATTGACAGCGCGACAAGATCAGTCTAGAATTGTCCAAGATACTCGTGAACCAGGTGTCTGGGCCAGCGTCAACGGGTATGGACCCATAACCAGATGAAGGAGCCAGGCTATGGAAGACATTTCTTCATCAGGAGTCCTTTGACTTCTTTTTTGAAGACTACAGTGGAGGGGTTCACCCTGACTTCGGGTGGAAGGGAGTTCCAGATCCTCGGAGCCATCCCTGAGAAGGCTCGGTTATAGGTCTTTTTTTTCTTGAATTTTTGTTGTTTTAGCAAAAGGGTGCTGGCACGTCTGGAGGCTCTAGAACCGCAGGAGAGCTCGAGTTTCCGAGCGAGGTACAGCAGGGTCTTGAAGTGGATGGCCTTGTGAGCCATGCATGCAATTTTTTAACTGTATCCGACCTTCATATGGAAGTCAATTCAGGTCCCGCAAGTCCGGAGAGATGTGGTGGTATTTTTGTGTGCCAGTTAAGAGCCTAGCAGCGGAACTGAGGGAAGCCCTAAGAGGAGCCGTCCTCACTCTAGGCAGGCCGCAAAGTGTTACGCTACCATAGTCCAGCTTTGAGATCACTAATGCTTGTACTGCGGTCTACAGTTAAGAGCAGTCAGCTGATTCAGCCATTGCTCCGTGACCGGGGATTGGTTGTGGGGTGAGATCAGTAAGAATTCCGTTTTAAGAGCATTTAGCTTCAGGTGATTACTTGTCAACCAGCTTTGTGTTTCCAGCAGGACTGAGTTTAGGGACAGAATGTCTTCGGGGGAGGCGATCTTCAGGTTTAGTTGGGTATCATCTGCGTACATATGATAATGAATGCTGGATGATTTTAGAATGTTCGAGGCATGTGGGCTGCTGAATTCATATCTGTGCATAGATCGCCGCCTAGTGTTGGGTCCGGATGTTTGCACGTTGTTGTCCTGGAAGAGTCTTCGAAGTATCCTTGGATAGGTGATTCCTCCCCTGGACTACAGTGCGCATGGGCATCCTCTCCATCCTCAGATTGTTTTTTTCCGCCATTGGGTTCGGATGTGCTATCTTAACTCCAGTTAGGAAAAACTTTGAATCGAGGCCAAAAGGCCTTTAGTTCGCGTCGGTACTGTTCACTCGATCGGTTTCGACTCTACCTGTTAGCTTACTAACTTTGGAAACAACTTTTCGCTTTTTACCTGACCATCGACGACACCGACGATGGAGTCGAGGACACCATTCAAGAGGTGCCCGGTATGCAATGCGAAATATCCCCATATCGACGTCCACCCGGTGTGCAACAAATGCTTGTCGCCGGACCACGACGAATCGACATGCATGGCCTGTGCCCGGTTCCGTTCCAAGAAGACTCCACGGAATCGACGAGCTGCGAGACTCGAAGCGCAGCACGCGGCACCGGCCCCGGCAGACCTCTTCAACGCCGAAGATGTCGAGGAATTGGCAATCCTACCCTCCAATCCCGGTTCCGAACATGACTCCGGTTCGGACGACGTCGACGAATCACTCTTTCGCAGAGATGAAGACAACACCGAGGTAGGAGACGGCGATGAGGCCTTAGGGGCCGAAGAGAGTAGCTCCAATGACGAGCAAGGCCTACCCGTTCAGACTGACGAGAGCCCAGTGCCACAGTCTATGGCTCCGGTCGAGGGATCGCCTTCGGGCCTTACCCGAGACCTATCCCGCAGTTCTTCGGCCCCGCCCTCGGGCCCGGCCTCGGACGTTCAACGGCAGCCATTATTACCTAAACCGGCTGGTTTCCCTTCTACCAAACCGAAACCGAAAGCTGCACTGGTACAAATGAAACCGAAACCGAAAGTGGCGCTAGTCGGATCGAGGCCTTCCACACCTTCGACGCCAGCGACACGCATCGGCACCGAGCGCAACAAACGAGACTTCGGTGCCGAACTTGAAGCGGCCGATGTCGGAGTCGGCATACGGAAAAAGGCCCTTGGTGCCGTCAAAACTGCTCGGCTCGCGGCGCCGACGCCATCGACTCCTAAACCAAAGGTCATACTGCCTGCTGCGTCTCACGTCGCTTCCACGGCAACACCAAAGCCTCCAGCATCGAAAACGTCGACGGCCATTTCCGCCCCTCGACCCGATGACCCACCGGCGCCGAAAAAGTCCACGGCCGCCTCTACAAACCTGGTCGGAGCCAAGGCCTCGAAAGCGCTTCAAGTGCGAACCGTTGCAGCACAAGGCAGCAAAACCCAAACGGTCCTCCAGGACACGTCGGGCTCCGGCCCACTAAAAGCTCAAGCAGCCTCTTCGGCGCCAGCCAACATAACTTTTGGCCTGCCGCCATCCACGATCCCGAAAATGTTCCAACTCAGGACACGGGTCACCCACACCACGGTTACACCTGCTGAGACGTCTCCGTCACATTACATAGACGCCAACACCGGCAGGATGATTATCCATGACCGGAGGATAACTTCGGAGCCACCCTTTGACCCTTTCAGGATCCCATTAAAAAGAAAGCTGCCTGTGGACTCAGAACCTGTGCTTTGCGAATCTTTCGACTCGCCCTACCAGGATCCTCTATCATTCTCTCCCACACACTCCGACACGGATGCGCTGGCAGACTATATGGATGACCAAGTCCCTTACCACGCAGACATGGACCCTGATGACCAACAGGACCCTGATCAAACTTGGGGCGACCCTGCAGACCCCAGTGCACCTCTAGATGCACAGGACCCACAGCTCTATGGAGCGAAAACATCTCCCACAGAGGACACTGCAGCGTTCAACGCTCTTATTGAACGTGCTGCAAATAATCATGGAGTGCAGCTTCACTCTGACACCGTGGAAGACGACTTCCTTATGGACACTTTCGCTTCCTCAGAAAGGCATGTAAAGACTCTGCCCATGTTGAAAGGGGTCCTCAAACCAGCCAAGGACATCTTCAAGGAACCCACCAGGGCAAGGGTGATAAACCCCAGGATCGACAAAAAGTACAGATCAGCACCTGGGGACCGTACTTACATCAGAGGCCAATTACCTCTCGACTCCATTGTCGTTGCGAATGCTCGCAAGAGGGCACACTCGCAAACGACAGGTGACGCTCCTCCCCCGGACAAAGAGTCCAAGTTGTTAGAGACCTCTGGCAAGCGAGTTGCCGCCCAGGCTGCCAACATATGGCGCATAGCCAACACTCAAGCGCTCCTCGCTCGCTACGATAGAGCGCACTATGACACATTGGAGCAACTACTCCAACATCTCCCTGACCAGTTCAAAGAAGGTGCAGAAATTCTTATCAGAGAGGGACAGCTACTCACAAATGCTTCCATCAAGTGTGCACTAGATGCTGCAGACACGGCTGCCAGGGCCATAAACACAAGCGTCATGCTGCGACGACATGCCTGGTTGCGAATCTCCGGGTTCAAACCCGAGGTGCAAAATAATATCCTAAACCAACCTGTCAACCCCGACTATTTATTCGGGCCGGAGGTTGACACAGCCCTTGAGAAAATAAAAAAGGACACGGACACTGCAAAGTCCATGGGGGCTCTCCAGACTCAGTCCTTTTGGAGCAGCTCCTTTCGTCGCCCCGGAAATAGAGGAGCAGGTAGAGGACAGGGGTCACAGCAGACATACAACAAGGGCAATACCCAAACCGCCTACGATAAAAACACCCGGGGTGGATATCGTGGCTCCAGTACAAAGGGCAGAGGACGCGGCTACGGCAACACCAGGTCCTCCCCCAAGAACAAGCAGTGACGCCCTCTCCCTTCCTCCCGACCACATAACACCTGTCGGGGGAAGGCTACAAAGGTTCCTGTCCACGTGGAACTCCATCACCACGGACAGGTGGGTCAAAGATATTGTCAAATACGGTTACTGTCTAGAGCTAACCTCCACTCCACCCACAATACCTCCAAGAAACCGTCCTATGTCCTCAGAGCACTTAACGCTCTTACAGCAAGAGGTGCAAAGTATGCTTCTAAAAGGCGCTATAGAGGTCGTACCCGTCCACGAGCAAGGTACGGGAGTGTACTCCCTCTACTTTTTAATACCGAAAAAGGACGGGTCACTCAGACCTATACTAGACCTAAGACCCCTGAACCGGTACATTCTTTCCGAGCACTTTCACATGCTCACTCTCCAGCAAGTCCTTCCGCTTCTCAAGCAGGGAGACTTCCTAGCCACACTGGACCTCAAGGATGCGTATTTCCACATACCCATTCACCCCTCACACAAAAAATACCTCAGGTTCACTGTTCAGGGACAGCACTATCAATTCAAAGTCCTGCCCTTCGGCGTGACAACAGCACCCAGGGTTTTCACAAAGTGCCTAGCTACTGTGGCGGCACATCTACGGAGGCAGCACATACACGTCTACCCCTACCTGGACGACTGGCTCGTTCAAGCGAAGTCAGCCCGGCAATGTGCCAGCCACATGTCCCGCACCATTCACCTCCTTCACAGTCTGGGATTCTCACTAAATTACCCAAAATCCCATCTCCAGCCCGCACACGTACAACAGTACCTGGGTGCGACTATAGATACTCTGGCGGCCACAGCTCAGCCAAATTTAGTGAGGATCAACAGCATGCAAATGCTGATTTCCAAGTTCAAACCCCAACACTCCCTTCCTGCGCGAGTGTTCATGCAGTTGATAGGCATGATGGCCTCCTGCATTTTCATAGTCCCGCACGCGAGATTACATATGCGCCCGCTTCAGGAGTGCTTAGCACTTCAGTGGAATCAGGCTCAAGGACAGTTGAAAGACCTAGTGGTGGTGAGCGGTCGGGCATACAACTCTCTGCATTGGTGGAATCCACAAAACCTTTGCAAGGGCCGACCGTTCCAAGAGCCTGTTCCACAAATAGTACTGACAGCGGACGCGTCTCTCCAGGGATGGGGAGCTCATGTACTCCACTACACAGTGCAGGGAGTATGGACGACACAACAGAAGAAAATGCACATCAACCTTCTGGAACTGATGGCGATCTTCCTGGCCATGAAGGCATTCAAAGTACATCTGTGCAACAAGGTCGTGTTGATCCGGACGGACAACATGACCGCAATGTACTACATACAGAAGCAGGGAGGAACGCACTCTCCACAGTTGTCTCATCTGGCTCAGAGCATGTGGAAGTGGGCCATTCAGAGGAACATGTTCCTCATGGCGGAACACCTCCCCGGCAAGGACAACCAGATGGCGGATCTGCTCAACAGACACAGCCACCAGATGCACGAGTGGGAGTTACACCCATCAGTACTCCAGCCGTACTTCCAGCAGTGGGGTCATCCAGAAATAGACCTGTTCGCCACAAGCGAAAACGCAAAATGCCAAAGCTTTGCCGCCAGGTTCCCACATCCGCAGTCACAGGGCAATGCGATATGGATGAACTGGTCCGGCAGATTTGCGTACGCTTTTCCCCCAGCGCCGTTGATACCGGTGGTGGCTCGCAAACTCAGACAACACTCCCTGACACTCGTCCTAGTTGCTCCTACGTGGGCACGCCAGCCATGGTACACCACTTTCCTCGAACTTTCCGTGGTGCCGCATCAAAGGCTGCGGATCAAACCCGCGCATTTGACGCAGAACCATGGAGAGATTCAGCACCCAGATCCGCAACAGCTGAACCTGGCGATCTGGCTCCTGAAGTCCTAGAGTTTGGCTACCTCAACCTGCCACCTGACTGTATGGACATCATCAAGGAGGCCAGGAGACCCACTACAAGAGCTTGCTATGCAGCCAAATGGAAAAGGTTCGTCATTTATTGCGGTAATAATGACATTAACCCGCTGGACGCATCCATCCAAAACATCATTTGTTACCTCCTACACCTATACCGATGCAATCTGGCGTACACCTCTATACGTGTCCATTTGACCGCAATATCAGCCTATCTACAAACCAGGCAGCACCTCTCTCTATTCAGAGTGCCTGCCATCAAAGCATTCTTGGAAGGACTCAAACGAGTCATTCCACCAAGCCACCCACCGGCTCCAATGTGGAACCTCAACCTGGTCCTCACACGCCTGATGGGTCCACCCTTTGAACCTCTCCACTCATGCGAGATTCAATTCCTCACCTGGAAAGTAGCTTTCCTGGTAGCGATCACTTCTTTAAGAAGAGTTAGTGAACTCCAGGCACTAACAGTTCAAGAGCCATTTATACAGGTTCATGCCAACAGGGTCGTACTACGTACCAACCCCAAATTCATGCCCAAGGTAATATCGCAGTTCCACATGAATCAAACTATTGAACTGCCCGTTTTCTTCCAAAACCCACAAACTGTCGCGGAAAGGGCACTCCACACACTAGATGTCAAAAGGGCCCTCATGTATTACATCGACAGGACCAAACCCTTTAGGAAGACCAAACAACTGTTCGTTGCCTTTGCCCCACACCACAAAGGTAACGCCATCTCCAAAGCAGGGATAGCCAGATGGATAGTTAAGTGTATCCAAATTTGTTATCAAAAGGCAAAACGCACATTAACTATTCCCCCACGAGCCCACTCAACACGTAAGTTAGGGGCCTCCATGGCTTTTCTAGGAAATATTCCCCTGCATGATATATGTAGAGCAGCCACCTGGTCCACTACACACACATTTACCAAACACTATTGTGTAGATGTGCAATCAAAACAGCAGGCAGCTGTAGGACAGGCTGTTCTCAAAACCCTTTTTCAGACAGCTGCAGCTGGCACTGGTAGCCGCCGCTAATAGAGGGCACTGCTATGTATTCTATGCACAGATATGAATTCAGCAGCCCACATGCCTCGAACTGAATATGCTACTTACCAGTATGCATCTGTTCTTGGCATGTAGGGCTGCTGACATTCATATCGCCCTCCCTCCTCCCCGGCGCCTGTAGCAGCTCTCAGAATTACTGTAAGCATGGCCATCACTTTTCTGTATCTACTCCATCACTGCCACAATGGCGAAAAACAATCTGAGGATGGAGAGGATGCCCATGCGCACTGTAGTCCAGGGGAGGAGTCACCTATCCAAGGATACTTCGAAGACTCTTCCAGGACAACAACGTGCAAACATCCGGACCCAACACTAGGCGGCGATCTATGCACAGATATGAATGTCAGCAGCCCTACATGCCAAGAACATGCATACTGGTAAGTAGCATATTCATTCTGTCAGAGGCTCCATGAACAGGTTAAAGAGGGTGGGGGACAATGCTGAGCCTTGGGGAACCCCCAAGGTGACCGGTGCAGGATGTGACCAGGAGTGGTTCACCTTGAAGCTTTAGGATCTGTGAAGGAACAAAGAGAACCAGTTTAAAACCGGCCCAGACAGCCCCCTCCTATGTTCCAGGAGGTCAATTAGGTGATCGTGTTTGACAGTATCAAATGCTGATGAGAGGTCAAGAAGGATTAATAGGCACGATTCATTGTGATCCTGCATTCTAAGCGCATCATCCACGATGTGCGTTAGCGCTGACTCCGTACTATGACCTGGGCGGAAACCACATTGGTCCAGGAAATGGAAGTGGTCGATGTGATGACAGAGTTGGGCGAGCACACATTTCTCCAGGAGTTTTGCTAAGGTGGGGATGTTAGTGATTGGGCGAAAGTTAAGAAGGTCTGTGGGATCAGCATTTGGTTTATTTTTGATCGGGTAACGTGACCTGATTTAAGGCAATCCGGAATAGCACCTTGCATAAGAGAAGCATTGATGATTGTCGTCCAGAGTGTTAGTAAGGAGGATCTCACTTCCGGGAACAGGTTCGATGGCTAAGGGTCGTTGTAGTGATTGGAATGTTTCAACGTCAACAACATTTTGCATATAGTGGGTTCATCCAAGGTTTGGAACAGACTCCAAGTTGCATTGTTTTTGGGGAGGAAGGGCTGTGAAAGGTCCGTGCTAGTCGACTCTGAAGGGCATAGGGTGTTCAGCGGACCACTCGGGAGGTGCACGGGTCGAGCGTAATTCCATCTCAATCTTAGTAGACTTCTGTGAAGAAAACAGCGAATTCTTCGCAGTTCGGGAGTGTCCCTTGACCCGGAGAGGAGAGGAGAGGTTAGGATGATTGTTAGCTTGGACCTTGATGAGTTCGAACAGTTTTTTTTGAAGTTTTTTTGCTTGATCTAGCTGAGTTCTGAAGAAGGTGGCCTTCGAGCATCTGATGCGTTTATTGTATATTCTTCGCAAGGATCTCAAGTGACAAAGATGTTCAAGGGAGGGATGCGATCGCCATTTCCTTTCTGCAAGTCTTAAATTTCTTTTTTCAGCATTAAGACGATCATTGAACCACGGTTTGGAGCGTTTAGAGGACACTCATTTAAGCTGAAGTGGTGGTACCTAGTCAAGTACATTAAGCATTGCGTGGTTATAGTGGGCCGTCAGATCATGGACATCCGACATGTTGAAAGGGGGTGGCAAGATGCTAACACAGAGCGCCGTCGGGTCTTGCGAGTTGATGTTCTGTAAACATCTTTTCATCTGTTTTGGGTTCTTAGGTTGGGAATCTGCTTGCTCCTAACGATTCAAGGACAAGGAAGGTGATGCAGTAGTGGTCCGTCCAGTCACATGGAAGGATCGACTCCAGGAGGAAAGAATTGGGCTTACCAATGACAAGATCTAGCGTGGCGCCTTTGTTATGCGTAGGGCTGTCACATACTTGGGTAAGGTTAAGGTCAAGTAGGAAGGATTTAAGGCTGTTGACAATCACATAGTTTATATAATTCCAGTGGAGGTTGAAGTCTCCCAGGAATGCCCTGGAAATCCGCGTTAGATGAAATAATGTCGATCTGTTCTGTGAAGGGAAGGTTGTTGCGAGGGGGGGTGGTAGAACGTATGCAGTTTGCATGTGTGATTGTTGTCCCCAGTCACTTCAATGCATAGATATTCATAAGACGGCAGGAGGTCGGCATGAATGACTTTTACTATTAGATTACTACGATGTAGGCATGCAATACCTCCCCCTTGACCATTAGTTCTATCCAACCTAATGATATCAAAGTTAAGAGGCATTAAAAGGTCCAGGATAGGAGCGGCTGAGTCATTTAGCCAGGGTTCCATCCACATTACAAGGTCAAGATCTTGGAGAAGGATGAGATCAGCAATATCTGCAGCGTGTTTAACAGCCGATCTACAGTTCAGGCGCACGGATTTGAGACGAACAGGGGTGCCCGTTGATGGGGGTAGAGTGGCGGTGACTATCGTGAGTCTATCGGTTGTCCAAAGAAACCTTGAGCCAGAGCAAGGCACTGCCACATATGCCAGCCTCATACAGTTTATGGATAAGAATGGAATGAGAGACCGTATCAAAAAACTTCCTGTTTATTCTTTGGCTCTGCCTTGCCCTAAACAGAACATCTTTCTGCTATATGAGCATACTTTACTATTGTAAAGGAGGCTTCACTGACTTTCTGTTGACATATGCTTATCAGAAATATTTGTCAGCCATGTGGGCTACTCTAGGAGCATTTTGCAGGCATTAGGCTCATGAGAATTGCTTGTCGAGAATTACACAAGGTTGTTGACCTTGGCATAAGCTCTCTGATGTGCTTTTCTCCTCATTGTCTTTACTCTTTGTTATGGAATTTTAAACATATTTCGATACCAGGAGAAATCCAGGATGCAGAGGTAGGATAAAATCAACTATGTGGACCTATAGTAACTCCTGATCCTTTGGCTCCTGGGCATTATCAGCACTCTTCTTTCAGCACCTTTCTTCCAACCCCTCATGCATCGAATGAAACCGTATCAACTAGCTCCTTCCTAAAGATGAAAACCTCTGATAGTGCCATAGGAGGCTTAGTACATATCCACATATGCTGGCCTGGTACAGGTAATTCAAATTTCTTTTTTTACAGCTTTAGAAACAATTTCTGGTCCAGCACCTGGGCAATTCGGCATCTTTCGTTTGAAAATAGAGCTCCAGGTTGATATATTGGCTATTAAGGTAACTTCATCCCTCTGGACTGAGACATAGATTTGCTGTTTATTTGACCTTCAATGTGCGGTAATACTAACCGGGAGAGAAACCTTATTACTACATTTTTGGTGCTAATGTACCATTTCTGAAATCTATGTTGAAAAAGGATCTGATTGATGACGTAAACACGAGTTTTAAGTCTTGTCCTTTCTCAAACTGTGACCATCGGGGTAGAGTGTGATCTGCTGCAAGACGCTCATGGCGTCTTTCTGGTGAGCTCCAGTTTTGGGCCCCCTCTGCCATATCCTGCAGGCTGTAAGTTGAGCTCACCATACATCAGAATAGCGGCTTTCAAGCGCATATAGCCGATTGCACTGCCAGAAACCCAGTGATGAGCCCGATTGAAGCACCAGGGTTGAAAGCAGCAAGCCTATTGGAAGCATGGTGGCCATGGACATGAAAACTAGGCCGCGCTGGAGTACCAAAGGATTCCGATGTGGCTCATCGTAGCTCCCCAGCATGAGGTGATGAGACTGCTGGCCTACTATGAACAGTAGCCCAACTTTTAGTTATCACACTACTTGTTATTAAGACACCAACACAGTATGCCATGATGTCGATGTTAGTTGAGTGGAATGTGTAACTATACGCAGAATTAAATTAAGACTGTGGGGGTCGAGTCCCAGACCAAGAATGTTTACAAATAGGATTTCATGGCCTTCACTGGGGAGCGCTATCCTTCTGGGTGGTTAATTTTTTTCACACTACTAAATTGAAGACCCGTCTTAACTGTAGCAGTGCCCCATGGAAAAAAATTGTTGCCTAGTGAAGCTTCCCACTCTGTGCGCGCCAGGGAATAGTAAGAGGTTTCTGGAGGAGAGTCTCTATGCAACGTAGAGCAATACAAGTAGCACTTCTGGGGCACAGACTCGCTAAGTGTTCTCCTAATTTGATGCCAATTTTAATTTTTTTTATTTTTTTTTTTTAACTGGAGCCCTGACGGCGTTTAGAGATTTCTGAAATGCAGAGAAGTGAGTCAATTCTACCTTAGTCGCTAGCACACAGATAACACAGGTAGCCACGATGGTGGCAAAAAAGGGTCTAATGTCCTGCCACGGACTAAGGAAAACATGCAGATCTGCTTAGGCAAGCCACCAAATTGAATATGGTGACCACACACATTCAAGCGCTAAAGTCTGATATTGCATCCGCACTGATCTGAAGAAAGAGCTGCCAGCAATGGGGGACAGAGTTGCTACCAATGAGGATGATATGGCAAGGAGCCAAGAATTCGAGAAATCCCAGGATGTCGAGGCAAAGACTGAACAAGATATCGGAGTTCTGAGAAAAATACATGGACCTTGAGGACAGGTAATGCCAAGACAATATAAGAATTCAGAATGTTCTCAAAGATGAAGAAAGAACAGACATAGTCACTTATTTTCAGACTCTGTTCTGAAAGAGGACCAAATATTTGATATCTTTATCAGATCGCATAGAAGGGGTGGCACAAGAGAAGGGCCTGGTGCTCGCCCTAGGGACGTAATTGCTAAACTAGGATCCTTTCAAATCAAGGACATGATTGTGAGAGAAGCTAGAAAGGCTGTGGTCTTCATCTTCCAGTAAAAAACTATTGATCTCTTCCGAGATATCTCACAAACTTCTTTCAATAAAAGGAGGAAGCTGCAGCAAATCTCGACAGAACTACGAAGGAAAAGGATATGTTATAGATGGACATTATCCTATGGGCTAC
Organism: Triturus cristatus; assembly: GCF_964204655.1. Lineage (NCBI taxonomy): Eukaryota > Metazoa > Chordata > Amphibia > Caudata > Salamandridae > Triturus > Triturus cristatus. The sequence goes on along the minus strand of NC_140580.1, from coordinate 137,137,275 downwards.
TGTTCAAAATGGACTTCAGATCTCACCTGGTACGTACACCAGTCAGACAAGAGGAAAACCATAGTGGAAAACTCAAGAAGAAATAGGAAAAGTCAAACGGCTTGAGATGCTTTTCCCGTGCCAGAAGGCATAAGGGTGCACACATGCTTCTATGAGACTGACTGGGAATGGTAGTTGTGGAAGATGAAGTTACAGAATGCCAAGGATGTGAATACTGGAGGGTAAGTAGGAGTCTGTCATGCTATATCGCTTTATTGTAAAATTCACAACACTATGCCTGACGCAAGATATGAGGAGGGTAGTGGATAATCAAGTGTATTGTATACATCATTGGATGTCTGAGTGAGAATGGTAACATAATCTGTTTTTAGATGACCTTTAATAGAAGATACATAGATGATGAAGGCAGTTGAGGCCTGGGGGAGCAAAAGACTGGAACACATTTCACCATCCTGTTGGGAGTGCATATAATCCTATTCCTGTATATTTTTTCAGATAGGGCTGGGGATGGAAGGAGGGGAGATGGGGAGAACAGGGTTGTTGAGATAGGAAGTTTGGGTGAGTTACTGAGTTTGCTGTGTGGAGGGGACCGATGGGCACAGACACCAAACATACACCCAAGTTCGAGCCTATAGAATTATTTCCTCCTATAGATGGAACACACACAGACTAGCTATGCGATGAGAATCAGGTCATTGAATGTGAGTGGATAGAAATCCCCGGTTAAGAAACATAAAATCTGAAGGGAAGTGAAGGAAGCCCAACCAGATGTAGTGTGTCTCCAGGAGATGCATTTACACTCCTCGGATACCCACCTCATGCGGAGAAAAGGAGGAGTTATGATAGACTTGCACAGGGATTTCCCACTTAAAACTTTTAAGATCACCAAAGACATTAAGGAGGGCTAACTTTTATTTTTATTATTAGAGGGACTGAGGCCTTACAGGAGATTTAACATCCTCAATATTTTACGCCTCAAATATATCCCAGGAAACATTTCTTTCCCACAAGTCAGCCAAAATGAAAGACTGAAACATGCATGGGCTACTTTGTGGATAATTTCAATGTAGTCCCAGATGCACAGCTTGATAGACACCCCCAGGATAGATTTAACAAGGTTCTGTATCGGAATCCCTCTTGATGGAATTTAGGGAAGCAGGTCTCATAGACATTTGGAACCCTGGGGCACAAGAGTACACTACGTTCTCTCCTGTTAATAGATTGTAACCCCTTATAGATCTAGTGTCACAGGTGGGCAAAAACACTTGCAATATATTGATAGCAGTATTGAATTACTCAATGCTGATGCAAGAGTAAATGGGCAGGTAGCGTTCGCAACAGAGAATCCTGGAGTTTTAGTAAAGCCCTCCTTATAGATAGAAAAGCATTGCATTCTCTAAGGGAGGCCATCACAAATTATTTCCAAGAGAATGATACAGGAGAGGTCCCCCCAACAATCATATAGGATGCCTTCAAGGCTGTGGCAAGAGCCCAGTGCATACCGGAGAGCACTAGACAGAGTAATATATAGAAGTTAAGTCATGACTCCCTAGAAGATGAGTTCAAACTGTCAGCAGCGGACTGTAAAAATAGAGGTTTGTTGTGGTTTTTATGAACCCTGACCAGAGTGAGGCCACCTGGGCCTCCTGTCCATGGGGAGGTCTGAAAGGCACCATTGTGCCTAAGAATTTTTATTGAAAAGACCATAAAATTGACTTCTTGTTGGCTAGAAGACTCCGAGGACAAAAGTGATGGGGCCAATCCCTGCTCTGAGAGGAGAAGGGTGTGAATAGAGCTGTGTCAAAAAGGAAAAGAGAGCAGCCTTTAGGCCTTCAGTCTTTTATTCAGAGGACTCAGTGTACCTGAAAAAGGTGGGTGAATTTATTAGTTCAGCAGAAATGCTGAGACTATCCAGAGCCAGTAAAGCATCTCTCGAAAATTGATAACCTTAGATGAGGTATTGAAAGTTATTACTGACCTACAGTCTAATAAGTCCTCGTGTCCTGATGGCCTATCGGAACGCTTTCTGTCAATTTCGATATCTATTCAATCAAACCTAACTCCGCTCCTGATAACCATATTTTACTATTTTTTGCAAACAAGCTCATTCGTACATACGATGACTGTGACTAACATTGTGCTAATACATAAGGAGCTTTGTGAGGCATACCAACCTATAGCCCTCTTGAACATGGACACCAAGACTTTTATAAAAATGCTGGTGAATCGATTGATGCCCCACATGCCATATCTCATACACACAGATCAATCTGGATTAGCCTCATCGTCGATAGACAGCACATAATATACAAGTGGTCACCCTAATACAAAAGGTATCCCTGAAAAGATACCCCATACAATACAAGTCATTAGATGCTGAAAAAGCATTGATCAGGGTAAGCTGGGCATTTCTTGAAGAAATCCTCAAAGAAGTTGAACTGGGACCTAATATGTTGACATGGATAGTAGCTAACTATAAGACTTCATTGGCTAGAACACCAGTCAGTGCGTGTAGGTCTGAATCTATTTATTTACATAGAGGTACCCGTCAGGGGTGACCTCTAATGCCCCTGCTTTTTATACTAAACAGTGAACCTCCAGCTGCACATAGTAATGTAAAATCCAGAGATTAGAGCGAGCAGCATAAGATTAATTTGTTCATTGACGATATTCCACTAACTGTGGTAGATTCAGACATATACATCATTCAGACTCTAGACTTGATAAAACATTAGATTATCGGTCTTTTAAAGTCAATTTAGCAAAGTTGGAATTGATGGTAGAGGGGTGGACCCAAGCAGCTAGAGATACTGATTGAAAAGACCTGCTTTAGGTGGGATCCAAGAAAAGATCAACTATTTAGTGAATAATATCGATCAAGATTGTGAACACTCTACTCTGCAAACTATCCCCGTCTACTCTGTGCCATATGCACCAATCGCTCGGATGACGTAACCTGTATTACTCATAGTTACGGTCCCAATCTATTATCGATTCACATGCTTGAATTTTCCCCATCGTCATGATGGGAGTTCCATGGTAACAGTAATAAAAACTGTGGTGATAGATCAGCATTAAGAATCAGATTGATAGCAATAGACATTGCTAGCCAATTCACATTGTTTTAATGCATTCAAACTTCAACCAGTCAGAGACGAGACCCTGCAGCACTCATCCCCTGCAGAGCCAACATGCTTCAGGTTTCGTACCACACGTCGTGTGTTAGGGAGTCTTCCTGAGCTCTGATCAGTCACTTTACTCTTATCAACTTTAGACCTCAAACTATTTTTTGAACTTAAAGCAACATCTGAGATACAGATTTTTGAGATTATTTCCCTGTTATCACCATATCTGAGGGATCTAACAAAAAAAAAAAGGCTGTTCAGGCTGTTTAGATCCTGTGGGAAAGCTAGACTCTTCTCTGAGGACCCTCACAAAGAATGTCTATATTGCCTTTACCCTCACCATAAACCGAAGGAAATTGGCACACATTTTCTGGCAAAACCCTCAAGGACCGTGAGGCCAGGCTTCTGCCCCAGCTCCAGAAGGTGGCGGTTCAATCAGAGTCTGATTCGGAGTGTGAAAATAGGGGGCCCACTTCCTCAAAGAAACAAAAAAATTAGGGTTCATCCTCATCTGACAAAGACACAAAAAAGGGCAAAATCCCAAAGCAGTGATACCACTGTAGAGAGGTCTAGAAGTAAAGAACCTGCGGAACCTTCTTCCTCTCACAGAAAGCCTGTTCTTCACCTTTAACTGTTCCTGTAACATGTTTCAAGGAACCGTCTGTCAAGAAAACCCATCCTTCGATGGACCTGTCGGCAAAGATCATCCCGTTGACCTTCGCATCAATGACAGGGAAAGCATCCCCCTCAGTACCAGTGACTACAGCGGCATCTACCATGATGACGACCAGGAGAACAAGAACATCTTTGTTGCTGACTAAGACACTGACGACTATTACATCGTCGTTGACGAGACCGTCATCAATGGTAAGAATTTCTACAGCGGCACCGTCAGTGCCCTCAGCCCCATCTCAGCTGCTTCCGTTGATGTAGATTCCAGGGCAACATCGTCAACTGCTGTAAGAAAGACTTTTTATATCAGAAGAGGGCATTCCATCACCCATTCCTCATGATCTTTCCAAGGTGTCCCCTCTACCTCCAGCGCACCTTCTGGAGATGCAGGAATCCGGTGATAAGGGTCTCTATGGCCCTGCCTACAGCCTTACATAACTTATAGTCAAATGCCAGAGCACTGATGATGTCCTTGCCGATCAGGATACTTCTAGATACCTAGTAAGAAGACTTTTCTTTTCAGGACAGTTGCAAGCAGTCAGTTCAGGACTATGTCACCTTTCAGGAGTATTGCCCATATGATGAATCTGAAGAAGAGCAGCATTATGGACAATGTTACGTTCCCTATCTTTCTGGTCATGGATTTGCGCCTGATGCTGAATGAGGACTATAAAAGATTCCCGGAAGCAAATGCCCCGGTGCAACATACTCCGACCCGTTTGGAAGCACCAGAGGAGGTAAGCCTATAAAAACTCGCCAATGGGAAGAACTGATGCCTCTCATTATAATTGAGAAACCTTTACCGATCGTGATGGGGACCAACAACCTAAGGAAGGTGAGATTCCTTTTTGGTCAGCTGGTGATCACCCAGAATGGGATGATTATGTGGCACGATTTTTTGCTTCTCCTTCCCCAACTTTCCTACTGCGGATATTGGAGGTTTTCACAAGCTCCTCGAAAGAGAGTTCAAGCGCTTTGACTTGCCTCTCCCGGCCAAATAAACCAGATGCTTTATGTACGACTTCAAAGATTCTGCTCAGTCAGATCCATCCCCGTACTGAAATATATATGGCAAGAGGGATTGAAGCTTAGACCCCAGCTTCAGTGACGGTGGTTGTCCCCAAGCTAGTCAAGAAATAAAAGGCTTCAGAAAAATCAACAACATGCCTTATCGGTCAGCCTCGCTCTGACTCTGTCATTATGCAGGCAGCTCAGCGGTTCTCTAAAATGCTGTCTACTCATTGCTCTGCCCCTCCAGATCAAGAGGGTAGAGGATTTGACAGTATACGCAATTGTTTCTCCGGCAGGGTGGCAACATCGCTTGCAGCGTTCAATGCGCTAGCCATATTGGGGAGATATGATAGTCAGATGTGGGCCGATATGTCCGCATTTCTGGAATGTTTCCCAGAGGACAAGAAGGAAGCAAGGGAAATTAAGCTGGAGGATGTGAACGCCTCCTCAGAGATTATTGATGGGGACGTGGATTTCCACTCTACAGCTTTTCATCAGATGGCAGGAGCTGCTGTTTTATGTCACCAGGGTTGGCTATAGGCAACATCTTTCTGCCAAAAAGTGCAGGCTAAGATTCTTGACATGCCGTTTGATTGTGAAAATGTTTTTAGGAAGCATATGGATGATGGTTTGCAGTTTATATAATCAGACAGAGACTGCTCGTTCCCTGTGTTGTCTACAGCAGTGACACTACCAGCCCTTTTGAGGGGGCAGAGGTAGAGGACAGTTTACATCCAGAGTACCTTACCGATAGAAATCGGTACCAACCATATTCCCAACAAGGGTATCAATCACAATACTCATTCCAACAGCTATACAAGTCGGCGGCAGCATCCTCATATGCTAGATAGCCATCACAAAGACTTCAAGCCCCCAAACCCCCCCCCCCCCCCCCCCCCCCCCCAAGGGGGGGAAAAACACGAGACACTTCTATACGACAATGATACTTCACAGACACCAGTCAACTCCGTCCCACGACGCACCAATTTGGAAATACCCTTTTCAAATGTTAGTGTCGCTGGATGAGCATCGCTTCCAACAAATGGCTGTTAGATGTAATACAACATGGTCACACCCTGGAATTGGTTCAAAAGCCTTCCAATTTTCCACCTCACAGAACATCCCATTGTCATCTGCCTCTGCTGAAGCAGCAGATTCCTTTACTTCTCTCCAAGGAGGCAATAGAGGAAGTTCCAGTATGCCAACACCGGTTTCTACTCCAACTTCTTCCTCATCAAAAAGAAGTCAGGAAAATGGAGGCAAGTGATGGACTTGAGGCTATTAAGCCTATTCATCTAGAAACAACCTTTCAGAATGTTGTCCTTACAAGAGATCCTGCAACTCGTGAATACAGGGGATTACGTGACATCACTCGATTTTCTAGATGCGCTCTTTCATATCCCCATCCACGTGAAGCATCAAAAATTCCTACAGTTCAAGGTGGCAAAGTGCCATCATCAATTCAAAGTGCTTCCTTTTGCACTACAATCAGCCCCCAGGGTCTTCACCAAATGCATGGCCCCAGTGGTGGCCTTCTTGAGGAGAACAGGGCACCAGGTGTTCCCCCTACTTGGACGACTGGCTTATAAAAGGACCCACTTCTCACTCTGCAGGAAAATCTACTTGGGGCCCATCTGAAGCTGTTCGGTACTCTAGGCCTCAAACATAACACAGAAAAATTGTGTGTAACCCCGTCAATGACAGCAGTTTTTCTGGGGGCAATCTTGGATATTAATGTTTCCAAGGCTTCTCCAACTAAAGAATTCATCACTGAAAAAAAATTAAAGCTTCCCTCTCGGGAAGAAGGACCACTTCTGTCTGGAAGTACAAGTCAATGTCTGAAATTATGTCTTCTTGCATCCACTTGATACCAAACTGTCGTGTTCGCATGTGGCCATTGCAGGTACAACTAGACAGTCAATGGGCTCAGTGCAAGGGCACCTTCGAGGACACAATATGAGTTACCGTGACAGTGAGGTTGGTGATGTCTTGGTGGACGGACACAGCCAATATCTCTCAAGGTCTGTCGTTCGTTCCCTTACAGCCCTATATAGTTATGACAGCACATTCCTCCCGGAAGGCTGGGGACCTCATTTTAAGGACTTAAGATTCATGGAAAATGGTCCATTTAGGAGACTTTATCACACACAGATCTTCTGGAGCTGAAAGCAGTTTTTCCTATGCCTCTAGGCTCTTCTTCCCAGGCTCTGCAACTCCCCGGTGTTGGTGAGAACAGACAAAACCACATCTATGTTTTATATCACCAAACAAGTAGATATGATGTTGCAGATTCTTTCAGCGCAAGCTCAGCAGATCTGGGAATGGTTGATTGTCCACAACATCATCACCCTGAAAGTGGAACATGTTCCAGGGGTAGAGAACCAATGGGGCGGATTCCTTAAGCAGAACGGACAGAGGGTGCCATGAGTGGGAACTGAATCAGTGGCAGTTACTGCAGGTGTTTCACCGATGGGGTACTCCAAATCTCGATCTCTTTGCAACTTTTCTCAACAAAAATGCAAGTTGTTTCCGACAGACAATCTTGGTGAAATGTATTCCACATAGCTTGGACGGGAATATTTGCGTACGCTTTCCCTCTTTTTTCCGCTGATCCCAAAGGTCATTTGCTAAATTAAACGGGAGCCTTGCTGTCTCATATTCCTAGCTGGCAGGGTTGCTGCTGTTTGAGAAAAACATCTTATCCCGTTTTAATGTATGCCTTCTAAGCCCTGCCAGTAAGAGTCCTTAAACTAGAATTTAAATCCCTACAGAGCGTATTGGACTCTTTCATATGGGCGGTGAAAAAAGCCTGAATATCATAGAAAACATTGAAGGGACACAAGTGATTGCAGGCCCAAGTCTTCTGTGACAAGACTTTTTTTTTTTTTTTTTGTTTAGACTGAGTGGCACTGGGTACTCATGAACGAAGCTGTTATGGATCCAACACTATGGGCTATGCTCTTGCTAATAAAAATGGCTCATCCCTCGGTCTGTTACTTTTTTGAAATGCACAGCCCCACGATGTAAAAAAGAGATGATCTCCAGAAAATGGTCCTTGGCAATATTTCCTTTCCTGTTAAACCTGCTGTGAGAAACTCAGAATTTGCTCCGGGGAATGTGCCAGAGGGAGAGGGTTGTTGGGTGCAAGGGTAGGGGGGCAGAATACTCCAAGATCTTTTTGACCAACGGGAAATCAAAACATTTGAGCAGTGCAAAAAGAAGTTTAAAATAGGGGAAGGTGACTGAATGAAGGACTTGCAGTTGCGGCATTGGGCAGTCTACCCTGCTAACAAAGTAGCGGCCATTAGACCACTCACTGAACTATACAGTACCTGAGGGGTTAATTTCAATATCTTCTCAGTACTTCAGAGTACAGGCACAAAGTCCAGTGGACATAAATGAGACCATGGCAAAATATCCGGCAATGCTAGATTTACCCTCCATGTATAAAAGTGTCCAAAATAGAGAATCTTTATAAGTATATGATATTATTGCATCTATAAGCCCAAGAGGCTCTTGGTCTTGGTAATCTATGGTAATACCATCAATCCACACACAGGAGAGTAAGCTGTGGTCCTTGCTGGCCATTGAAAACCTAACAAGGGACCTTCACAATATGTGTCATTAGAATGATCAAACATGGCGGCATCTGGTAGAGTGCATGTCTGCTTCAATGAACAAAGCCTTTTAAAAGGAGGCATTATTGAGTAACCGCAAGATATGAGAGCTTCAAGGCATTGGAAAGATTTACTTGAATGTTGTTCAGTTAACCTGTCAGGAAAAATGTGAAAGGTAGGTAGGGTTTTTGTTTACCTTTTTATTTTCAAATTTGAGTCCAACTAAGGCTCATTGTATCTTATAAGATGGCACTGGTCTACAAATACTCTACCGTGCCACCAAACACCACACAACCATGCATACATCACCACCCCTGCATCCATATCCTACCACCTTCTGCACCTCGAACCAGATGGATGCAACCTCCATTTTACTCAAACCTGTTCTCGTATTTACACCATTTTCATCAAGCTAGTGTCCATATACACATGCTCAATACACTTTTCTCCCATATCTCCTACAGTCCTTCTACTCAGCAGCCCCAACGCTATCCACAACTTATACCTCTAAACGCATATTGCACATGCTTCTACAAAAACTTATAAGTGTACCTCCACATCCGCTCATTTATTTGAAATCTTTAATGGAACCAGGTTTTTTTTGTTATCCAGCTGCATACATTTCAGTAATATTTTAAAGAAAATGTCAGTCTCTGGCATTTTTACATTGTGTTGATCTTTTAGCATGGGCAGTGAATGGGTACGCTCTGGCTATTTTGTTGATGAACTGCTTTTTCTGGTCTTGGCTACACCAAATTATTTACCATATCACTGAATGATGCACATGAGAGAGGGTCTCGACCTGCCAGTTCCTAGGATGTTGTGTGGATCTAGGTTGAATGTGTTGCCTGAGCATACCGTTTTCAGGAAACCGTGTTTCAGAATAAAGGTAAATAAATGAAGAGGATTGGCAGTGCCTTCATCTTTGTCTGCATGTCTCACATAATGATTATTCACAGTAGGTGAACACAGCTGATGAAACATGGATTTCCGAACCTCAATCTCTTAGTAAAATCATCAAACGAATTTCCCCATTGTTCACATAGACCATTAATAGTCGACTTGAAGTGTTTGTAAGGAAGCTAACATCAGAAATGCATTTCCATTTCTGTGAAGACAATATGACTCCACAGTGAAGACCAAGAACCAGTTAATTCAGCCATAAGGGTTTATTTTAAAACATTAATCCAGCCAGTATATATGAAAAGCAGGACCCGATTTGAAAAGATATAGCAGTACAGTCTGCAGACTAAAGTGTGCCAGTACGTTAAAGTCCTGATTATATGAGGTACAAGATAGTAACAGCCACAATACAGAGGTAAGCAATTGATTGATGCAATCAACTCATCCATAAAGAAATGTTCGAGGCATGTGAGCTGCAGATCACATACTTTAGCATAGATCGACATCTGGTGTTGGGCCCGGATGTTTGCACTTGTTTTTGTCTTAGAAAAGTCTTTGGAAGTCACGAGATAGGTGACTCCTCCTCTGGATGATGATGCGTATGGGCATCGGGTCCATCTTCAGATTGTTTTTTTCTGCCATCGGGCTCGGATGTGTTTCTCGCGCTCCAGTTCGGTTCAGTGAACAATACAACTTTCGACACGCAATCCTTCACCTTTCTCCGGTATTGTTTTCGATCGCGATTCCTAATCGACGCGCATCTTCAACTTCGATGTCTTCGTCGACGAAGGCCTTCAGGCCTACCTAGGCCACAGCACGTGGCTCATGGAAAGAACTCCATTTAAAAAGTGTCCTCAGTGTGGATCGAAGTTTCCACACACAGACCTTCATGAAGTGTGTAACCTGCGTCTTTCACCGGAGCATGAGGCCAGAGACTGTCCAGCTTGTGCCTCCTTCCGCTCCAAAAAGACTATTCGGGACCGTCTAGCTCGACGAACCATGGCTCGCTCGTTGACATCCATTCCCGATGACATCTTCCCTGAGGGCATCGATGTACCAGAGAAGGAGCAGGCCAAACAACACCTCGGCAACGACTCCGAAGATGACTCCGACGTCGAAGACCTCACTCCTGGGCAGCGGGTCGTAAGTACTGACGTCGACCCCCGATTTCCCCCCCAAAACCCCCAAAAAGGCTTTGGTGACACAATCTCCTTCGGGCCTAGGTGCTCACCGGGACACTACTTCTCGCGCCCCGCCTCCAGGCCCGGCAAAGGAGTCTACAACTAAGACTTCAGGCCACTCTGGATCAAGTCAGCCTGCCATCGGAGCCGACACCAAAACCCCGGCACCGAAAAAGAAACCCTCTACCTCCACTGTGCGGACTACCACATCGACACTGAAGCATACTGGTACCCAGCCATCGGCTCCGAAAAAGCCATCGGAACCAAGTAAACACCACCTGCACCGAAAAAACTCTCAGAACCGAAACAACAACCGGTCCCGCAGGCCTCCTCAGAGACAAAAAAAAAACCTCACGCTCTCAAGCTTAAAGAGCATAGATTCGCTTCGAAATCGTTGCCGTGTAAGCCTTCGGCACCGAAAAAAATCAGCACCTAAAGGTCAACCTCAAACAGAAGAACTTTTTCAACCAGATCCACTGTAAAAAACGCTTATTAAGGACCCTAAAGCAGGGCAACTCACTATAAGCCCTAAAAAGAGACCAATGGACATGCCTCTACCGGCTCCATCTCCACCAAAGAAGAGGGACATTGCAACATCTCCTCTCCTCCCTTCACCACCTCCTCCTCTGCCTCCCCCTCCACAAACTCTCCTTCTCCTCATCTCCTCCACCAGCAGATGATGATACCACCTCAGATGATGGTGGGGGTGGGTGCAGACAATGACCCAGATCCTAGTCTGCCTTCAACCCCAGACCCATGGGACGATTATAATACACCAGACGTCCCCAATATAACACAAGAGGATATCTATCCCTCTAGACCTTCCCCTCCAGAGGACACCATGGGTTTCAACCAACTCATTCATAGGGCTTCACAATACCACGGGGTGGATTTACACACCGACCCTGTGGCGGAAGATTTCTTAATGGACACATTTGATACAGCCCAAAAGTCCACTTCTGTTCTTCCTATGTTAAAGGGAGTCATTAGACACGCCCCAGAGGTATTCTAAGACCCTGTTAGGGCTAGGATTATTAACCCCAGGATTGAGAAAAAGTGTAAATCTGCCCCAGCAGACCCTATATGCATCAGGGGACAAATACCATTGGATTCCCTAATGGTCTCCACTGCCAGAAAAAGGGCCAATTCACAAACATCGGGGGACGCACCACCACCCGACAAAGAATCAAAGCTCTTAGACGCCTCTGGCAAGCGTACAGCGTCACAAGCAGCTAATATACGGCGCATAGCTAACACTCAAGCACTGTTGGCCAGATACGATAGGGCACACTATGATGAATTAGAAACCCTATTGCAACACCTCCCTGACAAATATAAAACTAAGGCCAACGACCTACAGGAGGGTAAGCTCACCTCCATTCGGTGCGCTCTAGATGTCGCAGATACCGCCTCAGGAGCCATCAACACAAGTGTCCTGTTACGTAGGCATGCATGGCTACGCATTTCTGGGTTTAAGCCAGAGGTGCAAACTTCCATCCTTAACCAGCCATTTGACGAAAAAAACCTCTTTGGTCCTGCTGTGGATTCATCTCTGGAAAAGATGAAGAAAGACCCTGACACAGCCAAATCAATGGGAGCTTTGCAATCACAAGTTCCCAGGCGTTCTTTTCGTCGCTCCTCTTACAGAGGCACCTCCAGAGGCTATTCCTCTGACAACCCCTCCACCTCGTATAAGGCTCCCGCCCAAACCACATTCACCAAAGGCTACCAGAGAGGAGGCTATAGAGGCAACAATAACAAAGGTAGAGGCAAACCCAACAACAGTCGATCCGCCTCCACCCCTACCAAATGACTTTCCTCCACTCCCCCCGGACCATCCCACTCCGGTCGGGGGAAGATTACTACAGTTCCTACCTGTCTGGAACAACATCGCTACTGACAGGTGGGTGAGATAAATAGTTCAGTCATTGTCTGGAACTCACCTCTACCTCCCCCCCAAACATACCACCCAGACAACGTCCAATGTCAACAGAACATTTAGCACTATTAAAGCCAGAGGTAATCTCCCTCCTACAAAAATATGCAATAGAACCAGTTCCCCTGTATCAGCAAAACACAGGGGTTTAGTCCCTGTATTTCCTCATTCCAAAGAACGACGGCTCTCTGAGACCCAACCTGGACCTCAGATCCCTAAACCTTTACATACAATCAGACCACTTTCACATAGTCACCCTTCAAAAAGTCGTTCCTCTTCTCACACAGGGCGGTTTCCTTGCCACTTTAGATCTCAAGGACGCCTTCTTTCATATTCCCATTCACACCTCTCAAAGGAAATATCTACGGTTTGTAGTGGACGGTCAGCACTACCAATTCACGGTACTCACATTCGGGGTCACCACAGCACCCAGGGTTTTCACCAAGTGTCTAGCAGTAGGTGCAGCTCACCTGCGAAGACAACAGATTCATGTCTTCCCCTACCTAGACGACTGGCTAATAAAAGCCAAGTCTTACGACCAGTGTGTACACCACACTCGCGCGACAATCCAACTGCTTCATGACTTAGGGCTTACCATAAACCACGCAAAGTCTCACCTACAACTGTCCCACACACAAAAATACCTTGATGCGACAAACACCTCAAAAGCACTTACATATCCCAGTCCAACCAGGATAGCACGCATACAAAGCCTCATTACAAAGTTTCTGCCACAACACTCTCTCCCAGCTCGAGTGTTCATGCAGCTAATAGGGATGATGGCCTCTTGCATATTCATAGTGCCTCACGCAAGACTCCAGATGCGTCCTCTACAAGAATGTTTAGCACGTCAGTGGAACCAGGCTCAAGGTCAGCCTACAGATCTGGTGTTGGTTGACGGTCGCACGCATTGCTCTCTGCAGTGGTGGAACACCAAAAACCTTTCCAAAGGGCAACCGTTCATCGAGCCTGTTCCACAGATTTCGCTAACAGCGGACGCATCGCTCTCCGGCTGGGGAGCTCATCTATTACATCACACCATGCAGGGCAGGTGGACACCTCAACAAAGGTTACTCCACATGAATTACCTGGAGCTGCTAGCCATATTTCTAGCATTAAAGTCCTTCCAGAAACACCTTCTGGGCAAAGCGTCCTAGTCCGCACCAACAATATGACAGCAATTTATTACAGACAGAAACAAGGCGGGACACACTCCCTGCGACTCTCCTAACTAGCACAAAGCATTTGGAGATGGGCAATTCCACAGAACATTTTTCTCCTAGCCTAACACGTTCCAGGAGTTCAAAACAGCATAGCAGATCTCTTAAGTCGTCAGACACAACAGATTTACAAGTGGGAACTTCATCCGCAAGTTCTTCAACCATTTTTCCAAAATTGGGGGCAACCACAGATAGATCTGTTCGCCACATACGAAAACGCCAAATGACCAAGCTTCGCCACCAGATATCCACACCCATTGTCCAGAGGCAATGCGATATGGATGAATTGGTCAGGCAAATTTGCGTACGCCTTTCCACCTCTCCCACTCATTCCACTAGTGGTGCGAAAACTGCAGCAAAACTCAGACTCTCATCCTAGTTGCTCCAACATGGGCCAGACAACCATGGTACACCATGTTACTGGAACTATTTGTAGTCCTGTACCAAAAACGACATCTCTCCCCAAATCTCTTAACCCAGAGCCATGGAGAGATCAGACACCCGGACCCAGCTCAACCTAGCGATCTGGCTCCCGAGGTCTTAGAGTTTGGTTACCTTAACCTACCCCCTGACTGTATCAATGTTATAAAAGAAGCTAGACGACCCACCACTAGAGCCTGTTACGCAGCCAAGTGGAAAATATTTGTGATATATTGTACCAACAACACTATCAATCCATTAGATGTCAATTCAACACATCATATGTTACTTACTACATCTTCAACGGTGTAATCTGGCATACACCTCTATTAGATTACACCTCGCTGCAATAGCAGCCTACTTACAAAATAGACAACATCTATCACTGTTCAGAGTACCTGCCATCAAAGCATTTATGGAAGGCCTCAAAAGAATAATTCCTCCAAGGGTACCACCATCACCAGTGTGGAATTTAAATATTGTTCTCACAAGATTAATGGGCCATAAAACCGCTTTTTGTGTCCTTCTCCCAACCACATAAAGGCAAATCCCATATCAAAATCTGGTATTGCAAGATGGATCGTCAAATGCATACAAATTTGCTATCACAAAGCAAAACGCACATTATCCATTCCTCCTAAAGCCCACTCTACCAGAAAGATATGGGCTTCCATGGCATTTTTAGGGAGCATTCCCTTACATGACATCTGCAAAGCAGCTACATGGTCTACACCACACACATTCACAAAACATTATTGTGTAGATGTGCAAACGCAACAACAAGCTAGTGTGGGCCAGGCTGTACTCAAAACACTATTTCAAACTACTGCAACAGATACTGGTGGTCGCCGCTAAGGAGGAGTAGTGCTATATAATGTATGCTAAAGTATGTGATCTGCAGCTCATATGCCTCAAACGGAAAATGCTACTTACCAGTATGCATGGCATGTAGAGCTGCAGATCCACATACGCCCACCCACCTCCCCGGCTACCTTTATCTGTTCCAGTATTATCTTATTTAGATACAGCACACATGCGCATCTTTTTCTGTTTCTCACAAAACTCCATTTCCCTGCTGGCGAAAAAACAATCTGAAGATGGAGCCGATGCCCATGCGCACTATCATCCAGAGGAGGAGTCCCCTATCTCGTGACTTCCAAAGACTTTTCTAAGACAAAAACAAGTGCAAACATCCGGGCCCAACACCAGATGGCGATCTATGCTAAAGTATGTGGATCTGCAGCTCTACATGCCAAGAACAGTTGCATACTGGTAAGTAGCATTTTCCTTTCCTTTTCTAATCTAACGATAAGCTAAGGCAGAAACCTCTAAAGGGAATTTCTAAAGAGGGAGCATAGAAGGTGTCCACATGAGTTCGAGCTTTAGTAGAGGAACAAATTAAATGAGTGCTCTGCACAAAGCTTTATACTCAAAAAATCAGAGCAGAGAGACATCTGTTTCCTCTCAAAGTCTGGATGAAGTCTGCCTAACTAGCTGTGAAACATCAATTAAAAGTGCAAATAACCTTTATCCAGAACATCCATATCTCATTTCCACCACGGAGAGCCAATCCCGTAACCGCATTTGATGGGAGTGAACATACTCCCTAAATTACCATCTCCACACAGTTCGGTACTAATGTGATGGCTTTGGCTGTTGCACCCTCCTGGTACACCGTTAACAGGAGGCTTTCTCTCACCATCATTGCAGTGCGTTCGTTGCCAGCTTTCTTCTCCCATCCTCACTATTAGCAGTCTAATACATAACTGTTAGACTTGGGGGTCTCTAGTTGGCCCAGGTATGCACTTGTGACAAATAGGGACCCTCGCCTCTAGTCAGGGTAAGGGGGTACACTCCTAAAATAACCCCTGCTCACCCCCTTGGTAGCTTGGCACGAGCAGACAGGCTTATCTCAGAGGCAGTGTGTAAAACATTTGTGAACACACACAGTAATCCAGTGACAACACTACAGATGGACACCACACAGGTTTGATATAAAAAATAAGTATTCTTTATATAGATTTACCACAAGACCATAAATGACAAAAATCCACAATACTATTACTTTCAGATGGTAGAATTTAGCTTATTTCTCTTTAGTTAATAATGCGACACTTTAAGTCAATGTACCTGTAGAAGCGACATGCAGGGCAACGAAAGTGTTGCAACGATACTGATGCAATGAAAGTTTGGTGCAAAGAAATAAAGACGTGAAGATCTTCCTGATGCGGCTCGCTTCTCTGATGTTGTGAGAGATCTCGGCTCGATACGTCAGCTACACCCTTGTCCAGTGATGTGACGACAGCGGCTTTGGCGGCGACACTCTTCTCCAGTGATGCGAGACGCTTCCGCTCGATGCGATAGTTACAGCGGCGACACCCTTGTTGCAGAGATGCAATGGCAGCAGCTCCGACAGCGACACGCTTCTCCGTGGATGCGAGGCGCTTTTCTCGGTGCAATGCGACAGCTACAGCGGCGTCATCCAAGATGCAACGGCGACACGCCTCTTGCTCGATGCGAGACTTCTCTTGATGCGGTGCAATGCGCAAGCTACGATGGCTGCGACGGCGACCTGCTTCTTCTGTGTTGCGGGGCGCTTCTCGTGATGCGGTGCAATGCGACCGCTACTGCGGCGACACCCTTGTTCAGTGATGCAGCGGCTGGGACGGCGACACGCTTCTTCTCCGTGAGTCACGCTTCCAGCTCCTTGCGACACGCAGTCCCTCAGAAGACCCAAAAACAGCAGCAGGCACTTCTAAAGAACTCTGGGGAACTGGTGGTTGAAGTCTGTTGTCCCTGAGACTTCAGCAGGAGGCAAGCTCTTTTCCAAGCCCTTGGAGATCCTTTACAAGTTGAGCAAAAGTACACATAAAGTTCCTTTCTCCTCTCTCTGGCAGTAGGGAACCCCTGCAGGCCAATCCCCCCAGTTTCATGGATAGTCTCTCCTCAGTTTCTTCTTGGTTCCTCTCCTCAGGAAAGGTTTCTTCTTGTTTCCCAAAGTGATCTAAAGTTCTTGGGTTTGGGTCCTAATATGTATACAAAGATTCTCGATGTTCTCTGAAGGCAGAGAGGCCTCTGTTTCGTCCAAACCAGTTCTGGTCAGTCCTGGAGCACTTTGTTTACATGACTCCTTCTTTCCTTTCAGAGTGCACGGCAGAGACATCAGCTGCACCACAGGAGGTGGAGCCAGCATTGTGGAGGGAAAGCACAGCCCTATTCAGGTCCCAGGTGCATCTCCTCCCACCCATCTATATGGAGATCTCTCTATTCAGCCCTGTGCTGACTCACCCTGTCTCCGGGAATCCTCCAGCCCCTGTCACTCAAACTCCAGACAAGGAATACACAGCCTAGCAGAGGCATGTTTGGATGGTTAGACAAGAAAATACCTGCTTTCTAAAAGTGGTATTTTCAAACACAGAATGTTAAAACCAACTTCACTAAAAGATGCATTTTATCATTCTGAGTTCAGGCATACTAAACTCAAATTTCTACCATGTTCGCTGAGTCAGTTAGGATTATAAGATGTAATAATCAAACCTCCCATTCTGGCTTATGGGGAACAGGTAGCCTTGCAATAGTGAAAAACAAAAATGGCTGTAATTCACTATTAGGACATGCCAAACACATCAGGGCTTGTCCTACCTTATACTTACAATCCACCCTGCCCTTGGGCCTCCCATAGGGGTGTCTGATATGAAGAAAAGGGAAGGTTTAGGGTCTGGCAAGTGGGTGCACTTGCCCAGTCAACTAGAGAATCAAAATGGATACATGTTAGAGAAATACATCAGTAGCAATTATTAAAAGTGAGTATGTAATCCATATGAATACATCAGTCTATTAATCAACCTGATATACATATATATGAAGTCTTCGTGATCGTAATGGTTACATACTATTTATTTAAATGTACCACATATGTTAATGAAGTTAAACCACACCTTGATTATAAATGTCGTATATAAGCATATAAATGACGTATACAGGGTGGAGCTTAAAATCTTGCTGCTTCAAAAACTTTTGCCTTAATACTGGCTTTGAACACATTAACTAGCACCATGTTAAGGAATCAAGTTCACTTTTTGAGCACAATTAGTGTGTAGGAGGCACGTTGTAAGACCTCTGTTGTTTGCACCATTTTCCATCTCCCTGTTTCTTTTTCAGAATTTCTTTCATAACCTGAGGTAAACGTGCACGGCTATTGCCTCTGCTTCTCTTTTCTTGTTTGCAGTGGCGGAGCAAGGGTGCCATAGGCCCTGGGCCTAATCCAGCAATGAAAATGAGCCCTCCAGAACCTCTCACTCGCCCTGTTCGATCATAAAGACCTGATATAAATGGAGTACTGTTGTGCCCTGCCCCCAAAATCACACCTACGAACCCCTCTCCATCAAATGTACTAATAATAACTATGCACTTACCTGGATGTAATAGTGAAGTCAGATAAATCCTTTGCATTGTACAAACGCCCAGATAATTAGCTTTGTCAATTAATGGTCTTCAGAGTTAACTTAACTATACCTTTCAACTAACTAGATCAACCCTACACGAACCCCTTTATTATTATCAGCCATACATGCTGTACCTAGTTGTTCTGCTTTGAAGACCTAGCAGATTTTTTAAGGACAGTCTTACCTCTGGTTGCAGCCAGTCAAGTGGCGTAAGGTGTGACTGCTCTCAATTATTTGTAAGCGGTTAGCATCAGAATTATGTTGTTATAACAAATTCAGGAATTGTATTCTCCCTAATTGCACATGAAAAGAACATTTCTTCACATACCTTTCAAGGGAAACATTATGTATTTTTTTTAAAGTGGCAAGAGCATTTATTGAGGACATTTCATGACCAAAATGAACAAATAGTTTACAGGACCTCATAGAACCAAATATTGCTTAATCATGCAAATGTTTGTATAAGTTGTTCTGCCTTTGTCGCTAAACAGTTTTCTCTTCTTGTTCTCCAAACAGCCTTATGATGTTAATTTACAAGTAACGTCAGTGTTGTCCAAGCTGTGTCTCTTCCCTCACCCACACATACATGAATTCCTTTTGGATCCATATGTAAATCTGGCTCCAGGCTGTAGATCTCTGTTTTCTGTCATTGTCAGGGTAAGTAGACTTAAAACATGGATGCAAGGTTGTCACTGAAAAGATGGACAAATGTTTCCAGGGGAGCGTTGATGGGGAAGGAAATGTAAAATAATTCTCGATTTACAAAAAGGTGGATTTAAGATTTCTTGCCCCTCTCTTGTTTTGCCCTTGCATTTCTACATACTTGGGTCTTTTGAATTCTAACACAGGCCATGTCTACTCTTCAATGTAATTAAAGACACAAATGTTCTGTTTTTAATTCTTCCTAGACACCACTTTATCTGTTGCCAGAGCTCATGTGGTGGTCCTAAAAACAAAAAATGCAGTAAGAAGGAAAATATAGAGGGTGTACTTTTCTATGTTGATCAGCTTGTTTAGAGCATATCATTGCAATACTGGTATTATTTCACTTCTTATGAAGTAGATCTGTAGAAAAATACAGACTATCTTTGCTTGCTTCTCTGTGTGTGGGCAGAACACTCCTCGCAAAAATGGCAGTGCACCATTGTACAAGTTAAAAAATGTAATAGATACAATGCCCCGAGCATCCAGCGATACAATATACAATAAATGTGTCCAAAAAGGTTTCTTTTTTCTGGTTTCTTTAATTTCTTTTCTTTTTCACAGTTAAAATGCGTGTTCCTATTATCTGAAAGAGAAAATTAGTTATGGATTCCTCACCTTAGAATTACCCCCAGTCGTCAGACTGGATCCGGAGAATTTTTTCTTCAGCTGTACCCCTGCGCATCGATAGGTGGCGTCGGTCGACTCCGCGTGCGTCGTTGGCGTTGTGATCGCCGGAATGACCTCGCAGTATCTACTGACGTCCGTTCTTTCTTTCTCCGCGCCAGCCAGCGCAGATCCGGAGAGAGCGGTACCTCGAATCACTTATTGACTCTGTTTTTGCAACTTTTGTCAACACCTTTTTTGAGTTGATCGACTCCTGGAGCATGGAGGGATGTCACGTCTGACCGGCTTCATGGCTTGCGACTCCTGTTGCTCATGGATGTCGATCACGGACCCGCACTGTGTGCCTTTGGTGCTTGGAGCAAAGTTGTTTTCCAACTGCCAGGCCATGAACCCCGAGTCTTTGCGGGAGCGGTCCCGAAAGATTTGAGGCCCGGCAGTCTGCTCCGTGTCGTTCAAGGTCCCGGTCGAGAGCGAGGTCGTGGGACCGTTCGCGGAGCCACACCACCACATCGAAGTCTTTGTTTTCAGGTAAGGCGAAGAAGCATCGTCGCTCTTCGCGTTCTTCTGGTCCGTCGGTTGACAGGAAGTGGAAGGTAGTCGTCCGGCTCTGCCCACGGAGCCTGTTGGGTCGACTCTGGCCTTCCCTCCCTTTCTAGGAGCCGGAATGACCCCTGCCCAGCTTCGAAGTTTTACGAAGCCTTGCATTCCATCTTTGGGCAGCCCGACTCTGCCAGCGCGTCCTCTGGTCCCGCGGACTCCGCTGGGGGCTCTAGGCCTTCAATGCCGGCTGCTTTGGCGCTGCAGGGCCCCCAAGGATCCAAGCCTGGATCCAGATCTGCGCTGGTCGACCTTGTGACAACTCTTCCGGTGCCGGGTCCAGTGACGACACCTCTGCCCCCTCCAACGCCGGTTGTGTCCCCATCCGACGTCGACCACAGCCTCTCCCTCGATGTGGACACGGAGCCGGACCAATGTCGTCCGACGTCTGGACTGACGCCGACCAGTACTTTTGTACCATTGTTCTCCCCTGGTGTTCCCTATTGCCCTGAGTGGCTACCAGAGGAGGATGGGGAGGGGTCTGTCGACCCTCTAGCAGACCAGTTGGAAGAACCGGACTGTAGAGAGGAGTTGAGTGAGGCCAGTGGTTTGGATACCTCCCCAGACCTTGGCATGCTTTCCCCCCTACCGTGGCTACGGAGGAGGGTGCATCTTACGCAGTGGTGTTGCGTAGGGTGGCGGAGATCTTAAACCTCGAGCTTCCTATGGTGGCAGTCAGGACTAACCTCCTGACAGAGGTGCTTCAGCCGGCAGCAGCCTCATCGGAGCCCTTGCTGCCATTCAATAAGGTCCTCATGGACATCCTTTTGGGCACTTGGTCCAAATCCAAGACAGGGGCTGCTGTGGGTAGGATGATTTCCAGATGCCACCGCCTGGCCCCAAGCGACTCCATTTTCCTCCCCCAACACCCCACCCCTGAGAGCTTGGTGGTCCAAGCCCCGACTTCCAAGGGCGCATTCCCTACCGTACCACCTGATAGGGAATCCAAGAAGCTGGACCACCTTGGTAAGAAGATGTTTTCTTCCTCCAGCTTAGGACTACGGTCGGTGAACACCTCATGTCTCTTGGGCTGTTACTCCCACTCGGTGTGGGACACGGTTGCGCAGGTGCTGCCACAGTGGCCAGAGGAGGCCCGGGCCATGCTCTCCCGTGCAGTTGCTGAAGGGAGAGACGCAGCAAAGTTCACCATCCGTTGTGGGCTGCACACCGCCAACTCGCTAGGCAGGACGATTTCCACGTCGGTAGCCCTTAGACGCTATGCTTGGTTGAGGTCTGCTGGCTTTTCAGGTGATGTCCAAGCTACGCTTTTGGACATGCCCTGTGATGGCTGTCGCTTGTTTGGCGACAAGGCGAACAACGCGCTTGAGCGCTTTAAGGACTCCAGGGCTACGGCCAGGTCCTTGGGCCTCGCATCCACCTCCCGCCTAGCGCACTGCTTTTCGCCCCTTTCGTGGCTACGGAAGGGGTGCCTCACCACGTCCCGTTCAGAGCCACAAAGCTGTCCAGCATCTGGGCGGCCGGGGACGTGGGACCCACTGTCGTGTTGTCTGGGGGCCAGCAGGGGGGCCAGTCCACCAGCACCCCCTCTGCAGCAGCCTCCAAACCCTCCTAGTCTGACCTTTCAGCGCCACCATTTGCCAGTGCGCAGCAGGATTTGCCATCACCTCCCCCACTGGCTCAACATCACGTTAGACAGGTGGGTTTTGCAGATAATCCGAAGGGGCTACTCCCTCCCATTGGAGACTATCCCTCCATCCATGCCGCCTCAGACCCATCGCATGTCGGTGGATCACTTGGCCCTTCTCCAACAGGAAGTTACAGCTCTCTTGGCCAAGGAAGCAATTGAGCGAGTTCCTGCCCTAGAAGTAGGTTGTGGTTGTTATTCCCACTACTTTCTGATGCCTTGCGTCCTATCTTGGATCTCGGGAACGTCAACCGCTTCCTCTGGAAGGAGAAGTTCAAAATGTTGACACTAGCTCAGGTCCTGTCTGCTCTAGACCCTGCAGGCTGGATGGTAGCGTTGGACTTGCAGTACGCTTATTTTCACATCCCTGTCCTGCTGGTCCAGTGGTATTACCTGAGGTTCAAGGTAGGCCACCAGCACTTTCAGTTTACCGTGCTCCCCTTTGGCCTTACCAGTGCCCCTCGAGTGTTCACGAAAGTGATGGCGGTGGTCGTAGCTCATCTGCGCAGATCAGGGGTTCCAGTCTTCCTGTATCTCGACAACTGGCTGTTGAAGGGAGGCTCACCCCAGGCTGTCGTCTCCCACCTCCAGACTACGGCCGATGACCTGCATTCGCTGGGGTTCACCATCAATGTGCCGAAGTCACACCTGATTCCCTCGAAGAGGCTCCTTTTCATCGCAGCGGGTCTGGACACAGCGCAGTTTAGGGCTCATCCTCCCGATTTAGCGAGTCCGGGATATTCAGGCTATGATTCAGATCTTTCAGCCTCTATACCGGGTTTCAGTCAGAATGACCCTGAGACTACTGGGCCTCATGGCCTCCTGCAGCCTGCTAGTGGGCTATGGCAGGTGGCATATGCGGGCTCTGCAGTGGGACCTGAAGTTCCAGTGGGCACAGCATCAGGGGAATTGTTCCAATTGCGTTCAAATCTCGGAGGGCACTGCACGCCAATTGCAGTGGTGGCCAACGAACCAAGATTGGGTCAACGGCAAATCTTCTCCCTTCCCCAACCAGAGTTCACAGTGGTGACAGATGCATCACTGCTAGGGTGGGGCGGTCACATGGGAGAGGCGGAGATCAGAGGCCTCTGGCGGAGTCTGGGCTCCACATCAACCTTCTGGAGCTTCGGACAATTCGTATTGCACTAAAGGCATTCCTTCCCTCTGTCTAAGTAGTGCCGGTGTTCACTGACAACACCACCGCCATGTGGTACTGCAACAAACAGGGTGGGATGGGGTTGTGGACCCTATGTCAGGAGGCTGTCCGCTTTTGGACATATCTCTGGTGGTTCCACAACTTGCAGGTTCTCTGAACGCCAGGACGGACGAACTCAGCCGCAGGTGCATGATGGATCACGAATGGCGTCTTCACTCGGAGGTGGTGCAAGGTCTCTTTCAGCAGTGGGCAGAGCCTTGGTTAGATCTATTCGCCAAAGAAGAGAATGCACAATGTCAGCAGTTCTGCGTGTTGGAATTTCCAAGGCGGCACTCGCAAGGTGATGCTTTTCGTCGCAAGTGGAGTTGTGGTCTTCTATACGCCTATACCACTTCTGCTCAGAGTGCTGAAGAAGATCAAGCTCGACCGGGCCCAAGTCATTCTTGTGGCCCCGGATTGGGCACGAAGAGTATGGTATCCCGAGCTATTGCACATGGCCATCGATCCTCCGATCTTCGGGAGGATCTTCTGTCGCAGCAGCAAGGGACTGCCTTCCACCCGAACCTGTCCAGCCTCCACCTCCTTGCATGGAGATTGAGCGGTGACAGTTGACAGCTTTCGACCTTCCTCCTGAAGTATGTAATGTTATCTTGGCAGCCTGGCGTCCTGCTACCAAAACGGTATACGCCTGTAGCTGGAACAAGTTTGTGGCATGGTGTGCAGCAAAGGCTGTAGATCCCCCTTTTAGAGGTTCTCCTCTTCATTCTTTCTTTGGCCCAGCCGAGCTCTGCTCTGGGCACTCTAAGGCTATCTTTCGGCCTTTATTCGGCTTCCTGGCCAGCCTTCTCTTTTTAAGTCCCCTATTGGACATCGCTTCCTTAAGGGCATTACTCACTTGTTTCCTCCAACCCCTTTCGTAATGCCTCAGTGGGACTGGAACCTGGTTCTCACATATCTTATGTGCGCTCCTTTTGAGCCGCTACTTAACTGTCCTCTCAGACTTCTTACATTTAAGACTGCTTTTCTGGTTGCCATCACCTCTCCTCGCTGGGTAAGTGAGCTTCAAGCCCTTTCTTCTAAACCTCCTTTCCTGGCTGTTCATCCGGACAAAGTTGTCCTTCACACTAGACCATCCTTCTTTCCCAAAGTGGTTACCACTTTTCACATAGGACAGAGCATCTTGTTGCCCACCTTCTTCCTGCCCCCGCATCCTTCTAAAGAGGAAGGGAGGCTCCACCATCTGTATCCAAAACGTGCGCTTTCATTTTCTCTGGATCGCAGAAAACAATTCCGGGTAGATGACCAGCTCTTTGTTGGCTATATGGGCGCCAAGAAAGGTCGGACCGTGCAAAAATTAACCATCTCCCGATGGATCATTCTTTGCATCAAAATCTGCTATTACTTAGCGAAAAAGGAACCTCCAGTGGGGTTGCACACCCATTCCACCAGGGCGACGGCACACTCTACTGCTTTGGGACGTGGAGTCCCCCTTCTTGGTCTTGATATCTGCCAGGCAGCTACGTGGGCTTCACTGCCCACATTTACCAAACACTACTGCCTGGATAGCCAAGTCTGGAGAGACTGCTTCTTTGGCCGTTCAGTTCTCCAGGACTTTCTGGTGTGAACTTGGTTCGAAGACCCACCTCCGGGGTTGGTATTGCTGGGGTATCTATTCTAAGGTGAGGAATCCATAACTAATTGTCTCTTTCAGACAACGATATATATCTGTAAGAGACATAGATTATTTATGGATTCCTCACCGCTTCACCCATCCTCCCCGTTCTGCGAACTGACTTCTAGGGTAAAGGACTCCCTTTCAGGGCCCTAGTTTTGTGCACCAGTGGACAGTGAATTGCATGGCTCTGCGCTTCTGCCGTGGAATGTCGTGTAAATAACTGACGTCAGCGCGCGAGGGCGGCGTCTAAGTAAATACTGCGACGTCATTCTGGCGACCATGACTCCAACAAAGAACGCGGAGTCGACCGACGCCACCTATCGATGCGCAGGAGTACTGCTGAAGAAAAAATTCTCCAGATCCAGTCTGACGTCTGGGGGTAACTCTAAGGTGAGGAATCCATAAATAATGTACGTCTCTTACAGATATATTGTTACCGACGGTAAGTAACTTGTTCTACACTGCTTAGTCACTTGAACAGCTTCATTAGCCTTCAGTAGCATACATGGCTACTGAAAGCAAATGAAGCTGTTCAAATGGCTGTGCAGTGTAAATATGAACAAGCATCATTTGAATTGTGGAAAAGAATGAAACCAGGAACAAGAAAACGTTTTGGACACATTTATTGTATATTGTAACATTGGATGCTCAGGGCATTGTGTATCTCTGATTAAACAAAGAGGACTAGCTTAAGTTGACCAAAGTGTTACAGTACTCAAATTAGTTCTGTCACGGGCACCTTGTCGGTGTATTCATGAAGCCCTCACCCACCAACCTAGTTGGTGGCATGCTTCATCATCGGGCCCACCCAGTGACACCTAGTATGTCCCGGGTGTGCTACGACGCCTGATTACAGCGGAGCTGGTATATTGCTGAGAGTGCAGTGAGGTTGGGTGAGTTGTGATTTAAAACGGCTCGGTGGTGGTCCCAGTACCCGAGGGTAAATTAAATTTTAATAACTGGGCCGTCACCAGCGGTTAAAAGTAAGGCTACAGGACGCAAGAGGGTGGCGAGTTACTGCCCCCTGCGTCCTTCAGATGGTCGACATGTTTCAGCCAGTGCCTTAGAGTATTCTGGATTTCCTCAGGGCCGTTTTTTTTAAAAAGGTGTGGTGAAATAAAACAGACTTAGTGTTGTGGTACAGACTATGTGATACACTCACTAAGGCGTTTTTCTATATGTGAGAGGGGGATTCCCTTCTCATGCATACCTGTACAAACAAACATTAAGAACAAGGACAAAACATTTACAGAGAGAGTCAGTTGTCAATTTAGACATATGGTCAACAATGCTTAGGTGGCCGGATCTATAGTGCAAGGTGAGAGGACTATAGTCTGCTAGGTGTGATGGTACTGGTGGTGCCATCAGAGTGAAAATACGCGACTAATTAGGAGCGTGGTGTGGCTAAAACACGGAAATCACACTGAAAGGAGTTGACTTAGTGTGGCAGGGCGCAAGAAAATTGTTCTTACGCTTTGGGTTATTAGCCAAGGCTTCCTGGAGGGAAGCGGTAAGGGGATGACCCTATGGGAGAAAAAGAGATAGGCTGTAGGGGTTAGGGACCTGTGAGGAAAGAAGGGCTTACCCAGTTTGTTGTTTGGAGGCTTGTCAGGTTTGTCATACTCAGTCTTTCTGGTCAGTGCCTGCCTTGTACCTGTTGTCCCGCCGTCGTCCTCCGGTAGAATGAGCCTGTCGGCGTGTGGGCTTTTTATACTATGGTTAACAAGGTAATGATGAGCACCTGTGGGAATAGTAAGACTACCCCTTTGTGTTGTTGCTGCTCATGCTCGTGGTTTGCACACTAGTCTCTCGTGCATGCTCAGTATATCAGCGCGATTGCTATGTTGTTGCTCATGCTCATGATTTGCACACTAGTTTCTCGCACATGCTCAGTATGAATGCGTGATTATAATGCAGGTGATTTGTACTCTAGTCTTTTGCATAGGCTCAGTATGATAGCGCGATTGCATTAAGGTACATGTAGCAACTAAAATATGCCGCCGTGCTCATCATTACCTTGTTAACCATAGTATAAAAAGCCCACACGTCGACAGGCTCATTCTACCGGAGGACGACGGCGGGACAACAGGTACAAGGCAGGCACTGACCAGTAAGACTGTGAGTATGACAAACCTGACAAGCCTCCAAACAAACTGGGTAAGCGCTTCTTTCCTCACAGGTCCCTAACCCCTACAGCCTATCTCTTTTTCTCCCATAGGGTCATCCCCTTACCGCTTCCCTCCAGGAAGCCTTGGCTAATAACCCAAAGCGTAAGAACAATTTTCTTGCGCCCTGCCACACTAAGTCAACTCCTTTCAGTGTGATTTCCGTGTTTTAGCCACACCACGCTCCTAATTAGTCGCGTATTTTCACTCTGATGGCACCACCAGTACCATCACACCTAGCCGACTGTAGTCCTCTCACCTTGCACTATAGATCCGGCCACCTAAGCATTGTTGACCATATGTCTAAATTGACTACTGACTCTCTCTGTAAATGTTTTGTCCTTGTTCTTAATGTTTGTTTGTACAGGTAAGCATGAGAAGGGAATCCCCCTCTCACATATAGAAAAACGCCTTAGTGAGTGTATCACATAGTCTGTACCACAACACTAAGTCTGTTTTATTTCACCACACCTTTTTAAAAAAACGGTCCTGAGGAAAGCCAGAATACTCTAAGGCACTGGCTGAAACATGTCGACCATCTGAAGGACGCAGGGGGCAGTAACTCGCCACCCTCTCGCGTCCTGTAGCCTTACTTTTAACCGCTGGTGACGGCCCAGTTATTAAAATTTAATTTACCCTCGGGTACTGGGACCACCACCAAGCCGTTTTAAATCACAACTCACCCAACCTCACTGCACTCTCAGCAATATACCAGCTCCGCTGTAATCAGGCGTCGTAGCACACCCGGGACATACTAGGTGTCACTGGGTGGGCCCGATGATGAAGCATGCCACCAACTAGGTTGGTGGGTGAGGGCTTCATGAATACACCAACAAGGTGCCCGTGATAGAACTAATTTGAGTACTGTAACACTTTGGTCAACTTAAGCTAGTCCTCTTTGTTTAATCACATATAAACCCTCGGGGACCCGGACTAGCTAACTAGTCCTCTCTCTCCCTCTTGTTACACGCATTGTGTATCTCTGAAATGACTGGGGTTCTCCCTCAGACAAGTTAAGAGTGTTGGTGGCTGCTCTTTCCCTTGGAGCACCATTGATATTTGAGAATAATTGGCAATACTCTAGGCTTGCGCTGGTAGCAAACCTTGCCACAGCATACAATAGATCTTACAAAATGTAATGTTATTTTGTTGTGAGCTCCAATGTATTTATCAGGTTCCATCAGTGTTTTCAATATTTAACAATGATCAGTGCTAGATCAGTCCTGAAGGTAAATGCAGAGCCTAAAGTATTAAGGTTCCATGTGCAAGACGACCACTGTATCTAAATGTAAAGACATGACGGTGTATGCGAAGAGGATTGACTTAAGACAGTCATGCCTCTTAGGCTATAATTGCCAGTGCTGTGTTTGTACTGCGCTCATGGGTGAATCCCCTCCTTCAAAGATGTTTCCCCGGAGACACTCGCTGCAATCCTCAACCTCTTCCTAAACCGGAGTATTTGAGCATCACACTTTCGGTGCCTGCCTGTCCCCAGCTTCCTCAGACGTGGGACCCGGGTTCACTGTGCCACTGGAATCAAGCTATCCTGGCTGAAGAGGAGTGGGACCCCGACACCGGTCCTAGGATGCTTTTTTCCGATCCAGGGAGGACCTGGCTTGGCAGTTCGGGCTGGACTGTTCCCATGAGGCACAGGGTCAAGACTGATTTGCATATGGCCAGCTCTAAACTGGGGTGGCATAGTGAGCAAAAGGAGGATGGGTTTAACCCAGATCTCTTGAATGGGGGTGAATGTTTTGATTTGTTCTGCATTCCGTCCATCAATTGTGTGTCTTTTACAAGTCCTGGAGGAGGCCCAGACTGTCCTCTCCCAAGCTGCTGCATACAAGAGAGATTCATCGAAGTTTACCATACACTGTGGCCTTTACATGAAAGACTCGCTGGGCAGAGCGTTTCCTCCATGGTAGCTGTTAGGCGCCACGCCTGGCTGAGAATGTCTGGCTTCTCTGGCAGTGTTCAAGCCAATCTTATGGACATGCTCTTTGATGGCTCTCGTCTCTTCAAAAATAGGGTGGACGCGGCGCTAGTGCCACCTTTTATGGCTACTGAAGGGGCTTCCAGCAGAGCCAGCCCTATCCAAGCCAAAGGACCGCGGCAGTTCTATAAACTCTGCTCAGCCATGGGCGCGGCTCATCCTGACCCTGTGGTTCGGATGACCAGAGGTCAGGTCAGGCTACAAACCTTTCTCCCTCCTCCGCCTCCAAACACTCCTTGTCCGATCCTCCCAGATCATGGGCATCCAGTTGGTGGCAGGGTACGCCATCACCTCCACCATTGTCAGGACAACACCTCAGACTGGTGGGTTCTACAGATAGTCCGAAAGGGCTACTCCCTCCCCATCGAGATTAGCCCTCCCTTCATGCCTCCTATATATGCTCGGCTGACTAAAGCTCACCTTGCTTTGCTTTGAGAGGAAGTCGCAACTCTTTTGGCCAAGGGAGCCATAGATAGGGTTTCCCGATTCAGAAATAGGCTGTGGTTGCTATTTCCGCTTCTTTCTGTTCCACAAAAAGGACGGAGGCATTAGTCCTATCCTTGACCTCAGAGCCCTCAACTTCTTCCTCAGAAAAGAGAAGTTCAAGATGCTCACTCTTGCTCAAGTTCTGTCTGCCCTGGTCCTGGGAGACTGGATGGTAGCGTTGGACTTGCAGGATGCTTATTTTCAGATTACTGTCCTGCCTGCTCATCGCCGCTCCCTGCGGTGTACTGTGGACCACGAGCACCTTCAGTTTACCGTACTCCGCTTTGGCCTCACCACTGCTGTTTCGGTCTTCCCCTATCTCGACGACTGGCTGTTGAAGGTAGGCTCGCCCCAGGAGGTCTTCTCCCACCTCCAGACTACGGCGAACCTCCTGCATTCGCTGGGGTTCACTATCAACATGCCGAAGTCACACCTGACTCCTTTCCAGATGCTTCCTTTCATCTGAATGTTCTGGAAATGGTGCAGTTTCAGGCCTATCCTCCTGATCGACGAGACCAAAATATTCAGGCTATGATTCAGATGTTTCAGCTTCTATCCTGGATTTCGGTGAGACTGGCTCTGAGGCTGCTGGGCCTCATGGCCTTTTGCATTCTGCTAGATGGCACATGCGGGCTCTGCAGTGGGACCTGAAGTTCCAATGGCCACAGCATTGGATGAATCTTACTGAGCTGGTCCAGATCTCGGCGGGAACTGCGCAAGATCTGCAGTGGTGGCTGACAAACCGCAAATGGGTCACAGGCATACCCATCTCCCTTCCCCATGCAGATCTTACAGTGGTGACAGATGTGTCACTCCTGGGATAGGTAGACCATCTGGGGAGGTGGAGATCAGAGAACTCTGGTCTCCAGCCGAAGCCGGACTCCACATTAACCTGTTGGAGCTTTGTGCGATCCGTTTGGCACTAAAAGCCTTCTTATCTCTCAAGGGTAGGCTGGTTCAGGTGTTCACGGACAACACCACCGCCATGTGGTACTGCAACAAACAGGGCGGGGTGGGGTCGTAAACCATCTGTCAGGAGGCCTGCATCTCTGGATTTGGCAGGAACAGAAGGGCGTATACCTGGTGGTTCAACACCTGTACGGTTCCCTGAACACCAGTGCGGACTAACTCAGCGGTCGGTGCCTATCAGATCACAAATGGCGTCTCTATCCAGAGGTGGTGCAAGGACTCTTTCAGCGGAGGGTAGAGCCTTGGTTAGATCTGTTTGCCTCCATAGTGAACGGCCATTGTCAGCAGTTTTGCATGTTGGAGTTTCCAAGGCGGCTCTCGATCTGCAATGCTTTTCATCTCCAGTGGCGCTCAGGCCTCCTATACACCTTTTTGTCCATACCACTCCTGTCCAGAGTGCTCAGGAAGATCAGTAGTGACGGAGAACAAGTCATTTTTGTGGCTCCGGACTGGGCACTGAGAATTTGTATCCCGAGCTTCTGCAGATGAGCATCGGTCCTCTGATCCGGCTGCCCCTTTGGGAGGATCTTCTGTCGCAGCAGCATGGGAAGGTCCTTCACCCGAACCTGTCAACCCTCCACCACCTTGCGTGGAGATTGAGCGGCGACAGTTGACAGCATTCAACCTTCCTCCCGAAGTATGCGAAGTTATTCTGGCAGCCAGGTGTCCCTCCACTAAGTTGATATACACCTGCCGATGGCAAACATTTTGTAAATATAGTACAGAATGGTCTTTTGACCCTCTCTCTGCCTCCCTTTCTGACATCCTCCTTTTCATCCTATCTCTTGCCCAGCAGGCCTCTGCTCTGGGCACTCTATAGGGTTACCTTTCGGCACTTTCTGCCTTTCTACGGTTGCACTATTCAAACACTTATTGTAAATAGATTTCTGCAGGGGCTTACACATTTGTTTCCCCGCTCCCCTTTTATCATGCCCCAGTGGGACCTTAACTTGGTCCTCACTTACTTAATGTGTGCACCATTCTGGCCGCTGTATAATTGCCCCCTTCGGCCTTTTTTGCTGCAATAACTTCTGCCAGGAGGATGAGTGAGTTGCAGTAACTTTATTATCAGTCTCCTTATCTGAAGTCTTCCCAGACAAGGTAGTGCTCCACACTAGGGCTTCTATTGTTGCCTAAATTGGGGACACCTTTCCACCTAGGGCAATCTGTCACCTTGCCCACCTTCTATGCTCCTCCGCATCCTTCTAAGGAAGAATAAGGTCTCCATACTCTGGACCCTAATAGAGCTTGATCGTTCTACTTTAATCGCACTATAAAGTTCCGGTGGAGACCAACTCTATCTGAAAGAAACACGTTAGTTAGATTCCTCACCTTAGAATATCCCCAGGCGTTAGGCTGGATCCGGAAAGATTTTTGTAGCAATACCCCTTGCACGTTGCTTGGCGTCGTCTGCTGCTCTGCGTCCGTCGTTGGCGTCGTGCGCCGGAATGACGTCGTCGGAGTACTTAGACGCCGCCCTCGCGCGCTGGCGTCAGTTCTTCTTTTTTCCGCGGCAGACAGCGCCGATCCGGGAAGAGTTTACCCCTTAGTCAATTTTTGACTAAACTTTTTGACTCTTTTTGGTCTTCTGTTGACTCGACTCTGGTGCCGGTAGGATACCTGGGTTTAAAGCCTGTGACTCCTGTCATCGACTGATGTCGGTGACGGACCACCATCGCCGGTGCCTTTACTGCCTGGAGGCCGACCACGACGCGGAGTCGTGCCCCGATTGTCAGGCCTTGACCTCGAAGGCTAGGCGGGAGCGGTCCTGTAAGCTTCTCGAGCTTCGGCACTCGACTCTGCGCCGCTCACGGTCCCGGTCCAGGAGGAGGTCCAAGGACCGGTCGCGGAGCCGCAGTCACCATCATCGCTCGTCGGGCTCGAAGTATTTGGGTAAGTCGAAGCGATCAAAGAAGTCCAAGAGGCGACACCGCTCTTCGGACTCCCCTCGCCGGTCGCGCGACTCGGCCGAGGGTCAGGGTGGTCCCACCCCCGCGGCTCCGTTGGAGCCGCAGGAGCCGCGTCCGTCTCCATACCCGCCGGTCCCTGGGACTGACGCGACTCCGGCGGAGGTCAGTGCCTTTCTCTCGGCCATGAGGGACCTGGCTCCGCCGTCGACGCCTGCCGGCGCGCCTTCGGGCCCCACAGGCTCGACTGGGCGACCTCGCGTGCCGGCGGCTCCGGCCTCAGGTCCCTGAGGAATCCAGGCCTGGATCTCTGCCGGCGCCGGTCGACCTCACGACGCAGGCGCAAACACCGGTTCCACCTCCGGACGACGGCGTTCCCCTGTTTAGCCCCTGTCCGGACCCGGCGCCGATGGATGAGCGTTTCATCTACCGCCCGGCTCCGATCATTCCTCCTGTTTATCAGGAATCGGATGACGGGGGCGACTGGGAGGGGTCTGAGGACCCTATGGCCATGCAGGGCCAACTTTAACAGAACTGGGCAGACGAACTGGGGGATGCCAGTGGTCTGGACACCTCACCGGACGCTGGTTTCAGCTCTCCTCCGATTGTGGCCTCGGAGGAAGGTGCAGCTTTCTCAGTGGTGCTGCGCAAGGCGGCCGAAGCCCTTGGGCTCGAGTTGCCTGCTGTGGCCGTGAGGACTAATATCCTCACAGAGGTGCTTCAACCGTCAGCAAGCTCCACAGAGCCTCTGCTGCAGTTCAATGAGGCCCTCATCGACGTTCTTCAGGGCACTTGGTCCAAGCCCTCCACATTTCCTCCTGTGGATCGGAACATGGCCCGGCGCCACCCCAGTTTCCTGTCCCAACACCCCACCCCGAGAGCCTGGTTATCCAGGCCTCCACTTCCCAATCCTCCTTCCCGTCCGCCCCTCCGGATCGGGAATCCAAGAGGCTGGAACAGTACGGAAAGAAACTGTTCTCTTTCCTGAGTTTGGGCCTGCGGTCTTTGAACACCGCTTGCCTCTTGGACCGTTTCTCCCACTCTCTGTGGGATGCGGTGGAGGACGTGCTGCCCCTGTGTCCGGAGGAGGCCCGGACACGTCTCTCCCAGGCACTTGCTGACGGGCGAGATGCAGCGCGACATGCCAAACGGTGTGGACTAGACACCACGGACTCGCTGGGTAGGGCGATTTCCGCCACGCCTGGCTGCGCTCCACGTCTTTTTCGGGGGATGTCCAGAGTACCCTCATGGATATGCCCTTTGATGGCACTCACCTTTTTGGTGAGAAGGCGGATAGTGCACTGGCTCATTTTAAGGACTCACGGGCTACGGCCACGTCCTTGGGTCTCTCGGCCGCAAACATCCACCTTTCGCCCCTTTCGTGGCCAAGGAAGGGGCGCCTCCTCATGTCTGCCTAGCCACCGGCCGCAGAACCAACCTGCACGCGGACGTGGGTTCCGCCGTGGCGGTACTAGAGGTCAACGTGCCGGTCAGTCCACATCCACCCCGGCAGCATCCGCCTCAAAGCCCTCCTAGTCCAAGCTTTCAGGCCCATTCCACGCCAGTGGGCGGCAGAGTTCGCCATCACCTGCTCCACTGGCGCTCCATCACTTCGGACAGGTGGGTGATGCAAATCGTCCGAAGGGGCTACTCCCTCCCCTTCGAGACGACCCCTCCAGCCATGCCACCGCAGTGCCACCGTATATCGGAGGATCACTTGAATCTTCTGCGGGAGGAAGTTACGGCCCTCTTGGCCAAAACGGCCGTTAAGCGCGTTCCTGGTCCAGAAGTAGGCCGTGGTTGCTATTGCCACTTTTTTCTGGTTGCCAAGAAGGGCAAAGGGGGCCTACACCCTATCTTGGACCTCAGGAGCGTCAACGCCTTCCTCCGGAAGGAACGGTTCAAGATGCTAACCTTAGCTCAGGTTCTGGCTGCCCTCGACCCTGAAGACTGGATGGTAGGGTTGGACTTGCAGGACGCCTATTTTCACATCCCCGTCCTGCCGGCCCACTGGCGTTACCTGCGGTTCACGGTGGGTCAGGAGCACTTTCAGTTCACCGTGCTCCCCTTCGGCCTCACCAATGCCCCTCGGGTGTTCACGAAAGTGATGGCGGGGGTCGCGGCTCATCTGCGCAGGTCGGGGGTTCTAGTCTTCCCCTATCTCGACGACTGGCCGTTGAAGGCGGGCTCGCCCCAGCAAGTCGTCTCCCACCTCCAGACTACGGCCGACCTCCTGCATTTGCTGGAGTTCTCCATCAACGTGCCGAAGTCACACCTGAGACCCTCCCAGAAGCTCCTCTTCATCAGAGCGGTTCTCGATTCGGCGCAGTTCCGGGCTTATCCTCCGGAACAGCGGGTCTGGGATATTCAGGCTCTGATTCCCATCTTTCGGCCTCTATCCTGGGTTTCGGTCAGGTTGGTGTTGCGGCTTCTGGGGCTGATGGCCTCCTGCATCCTGTTGGTGCATTACGCCAGGTGTCGAATGCGGGCTCTGCAGTGGGACCTGAAGTTTCAGTGGGCCCAGCATCGCTGCAACCTGTCCGACCATGTCTTGATCTCGGAGGACACTGCGAAACAGTTGCAGTGGTGGCTCACGGACCGCGATTTGGTCAACGGCAGATGCCTTTCCCTACCCCAACCAGAGCACGTAGTAGTGACGGACGCGTCCCTCCTGGGATAGAGGTCCATATGGGAGAGGCGGAGATCAGAGGACTCTGGTCTCCGGCGGAGGCTCAACTCCATATCAACCTTTTGGAGCGGAGAGCGATCCGGCTTGCACTGAAAGCCTTCCTTCCCTCTGTCCGGGGAAGTGTCGT
Organism: Triturus cristatus; assembly: GCF_964204655.1. Lineage (NCBI taxonomy): Eukaryota > Metazoa > Chordata > Amphibia > Caudata > Salamandridae > Triturus > Triturus cristatus. The sequence continues at coordinate 137,102,007 of NC_140580.1, read as the reverse complement.
GCAGGTGTTCACAGACAACACCACCGCCATGTGGTATTGCAACAAACAGGGTGGGGTGGGGTCGTGGACCCTTTGTCAGGAGGCTCTGCGCCTCTGGACATGGCTAGAACACCAGGGCATCACCCTGGTGGTTCAACATCTGGCGGGCTCTCTGAACGCCAGAGCAGACAAACTCAGCCGCCGGTGCATGATGGATCACGAATGGCGTCTGAACTCGGACGTGGCGCAAGGTCTCTTTCTGCAGTGGGGAGAGCCTTGGTTAGATCTATTCGCCACCGAAGAGAACGCGCAATGTCAGCAGTTCTGCGCGTTGGAATTTCCAAGGCAGCAATCGCTCGGAGACGCTTTTCGTCGCGAGTGGAGTTGCGATCTGTTGTACGCCTTTCCGCCTATACCACTTCTGCCCAGAGTGCTGAAGAAGATCAGGCGCGACCGGGCCCAAGTCATCTTAGTGGCTCCGGATTGGGCACAAAGGTGCTGGTATCCCGAGCTACTCAGTCTATCGATCGATCCCCCGATACGACTGCCTTAACCCTAGATGTCAGCTCCACCCGAACCTGTCCAGTCTCCACCTCCATGCGTGGAGATTGAGCGGCGGCAGTTGATGCCATTTGACTTGCCTCCTGAAGTCTGTGATGTCATTCTGGCAGCCAGGCGTCCCTCCACAAAGACGGTATACGCCTGCCGGTGGAACAAATTTGTGGCATGGTGCACAGCAAAGGCTGTGGATCCCCTTTCCGCCCCTCTTTCTGAGGTTCTCCTCTTTCTTCTTTCTTTGGCCCAGCAGGGCTCTGCTTTGGGCACCTTGAAAGGTTATCTTGCTGCAATCTCTGCCTTCTTACGGCTTCCTGATCAGCCTTCTCTTTTCAGGTCCCCTGTTGTTTCACGTTTTCTCAAAGGCATTACTGACATGTTCCCTCCTGTCCCCTTCGTAATGCCTCAGTGGGACTTGAATCTTGTTCTGACCTTTCTGATGTGCGCTCCTTTTGAGCCTCTTCACAATTGTCCCATTCGTCTTCTGACCCTGAAAACTGCTTTCCTGGTAGCTATCACCTCGGCTAGACGGGCGAGTGAGCTCCAGGCTCTGTCATCTAAGCCTCCCTTTCTTTCTGTTCATCCGGACAAGGTTGTCCTCCGGACTCGTCCTTCTTTTCTACCAAAAGTGGTGACCCCCCTTCACATCGGGCAATCTGTCACGTTGCCCACCTTCTTTCCGCCTCCGCATCCTTCAAAGGAGGAAGAGAGGCTCCACTGTCTGGACCCAAAACGGGCGCTGTCCTTTTATTTGGACCGCACCAAACAGTTCCGGGTGGACGACCAACTTTTTGTTGGATACGTAGGAGCTAAGAAGGGGAAAGCGGTACACAAACGGAACATCTCACGGTGGGTCGTGTTGTGTATTAAACTTTGTTACTCCTTGGCAAAAAAGGACCCACCCTCCTGTTGGGCTGAGGGCCCATTCCACCCGGGCCACAGCGGCTACTACTGCTCTGGGCCGGGGACTCCCCTTGCAGGACATCTGTCAGGCGGAGAAGTGAGGTTCACTGCACACGTTTGCCAAGCACTATTGCCTGGACAGCCAAGTCCGGAGAGATGGCTACTTTGGCCGTTCTGTTCTCCAGGACTTTCTGGTGTGATCTTGGTTCGCAGACCCACCACCGGGGTTGGTATAGCTGGGGTATCTATTCTAAGGTGAGGAATCTAACTAACGTGTTTCTTTCAGATGAACAAGTTACTTACCTTCGGTAAAGATGTATCTGTAAGAAACATTAGTTAGTTAGATTCCTCACCGACCCACCCATCCTCCCCGTTCTGCGAACTGACATCTAGGGTTAAGGCTATCCTTTTCAGGGCCCTAGATTTTTTGGCACTAGTGTTGGTCTCTTGCATGGCTCTGCGTTCCTGGCACGGAAAGCTATGTACAAGAACTGACGTCAGCGCACGAGGGCGGCGTCTAAGTACTCCGACAACGTCATTCCGGCGCACGACGCCAGCGACGGACGCGGAGCCGCAGACGACGCCTAGCGACGCGCAAGGGGTATTGCTACAAAAATCTTTCCCGATCCAGCCTGACGCCTGGGGATATTCTAAGGTGAGGAATCTAACTAACTAATGTTTCTTACAGATACATCGTTACCGAAGGTAAGGAACTTGTTCTTCTGGGGTACGTTGGAGAAAAGAAGGGATGTTCTGTGCTGAAGAGTACCATCTCTCGATTGGGTTATCCTCTGCATTAAGATCTGTCATGCTCTGGCAAAGAAACAGCCTCCTGAAGGGCTCACAGCTCATTCAGCCAGAACTAAGGCAGCCTCCACAACTCTCCAGTGTGGTGTCCCGGTTCTTGACATCTGCACTCGTTTGCCAAGCATTATTGCCTGGACAATCAGGTCTATACGGTAGGCCTCTTTGGCCATTCGGTCCTACCTGACTTTCTGGTTTAAACTTTTCCACAGTCCCTCCTCCGGGGATGGTATTGTTTTGTTATCTTTTCAAAGGTAAGGAATCTACGGTTGGATGTTTCTAACAGATGGACAAGTCACTTATCTTCGGTAATGCCTTACCTGGTAAAGACATGATCTAGCCGCAGATTCCTTATAGACCCACCCATCCTCTCTGCACTGTTGATAAGTTTTTAATGTCAGGGCAGTTCCCCTTCAGGGCCCTAGTTGTTTGAACACACCACTGTTGGTCAACATCATGGCTCCACGCTTCTGGCGTGGAAAGTCGCGAAAGTACTGACGTCAGAGTGCCGAGGTGTGCCTATATAGGCACGATTGTCACAATGACGGAGACGAAGCAGAAGACGTCAAGCGGAGTCAATCGATGCCACCTACAGGGGTACTGCTCAAGAAAAATATTCCAGATCCAGTCTGACGCCTAGGAAGTTCAAAGGTAAGGAATCTGTGGCTAGATCATGTCTCTACCAGATAAGGGGTTACCAAAGGTAAGTAACTTGTCCATCTACACAATCGTCCAGTGAAATTGATCTTTGTTTTGTGAGAAGTATAACCGATAGTTCACAAAGTCAAACATATTCAATCCTAAAGAGTATAATCCGTTCTCAAAGTCTCTTCTTGAACTGTTGTTGCAGAGATATTTGTGTTGTTAAATGTATTACACTTGCTTTCTTACTCCCTGTAACTATTCTCAGGTGGTTGGAGACCTTATGGTGAGAATTCAGCGCATCCCAGATTTTACTACAAAACTTCTGCTGGTCAGAAAACGGCTGCTTGGATTGGAGCCTGAGGGTCCAATGTAAGTGTCAAAGAATGTTTTTGCAGCATATGTGATGTCCTGGATGAATGGCGAGGTTTAATGTGGCTATGCTAGGGTGGAAAGTTAAATGGTTGCTTAGACACTGCTTTACCATTTCTGCGTTCTTCTGTTTATTTATAGCATTGTAATTGGATTAGTCTGTCAGTTTTGGTCAACTAATCTGAGGCCATAGCATACAGGATGTACTATTTTTTTAAACGAAAGGCCTCCCCTGGAAACCTGGTATCCCTGTGGCTTGAGGTGGTCTGGTCACCCTATAGTTCATGTCCTGCAAGTTGCTCTGTATTAATATGCTGTGAAATGGTCCGGGGTAAAAAGTAGATATGTTTGTTGCAATTAGAGTTATATTACTTTATTGCAAATGGTTTTGGAGAACTGCTTTTCATTTCAAAACCTAGTTCGCATTATTTTGACCAATGTACGCTGAAGGCAGTATATTTTTCTTGCCAGCTTTTCATCGGCGTCATCAACTTTTACTCCTTGATACCCTCTTTTAAAACCCTCCATCTCTTGTTTTCGGTCTCTCTCGTTTGATGTGTTTTTCCACCTCATCACTCCCTTTTGACTCCTTTCCTAAGCAGGTAACCCTTGCATGATCACTATTCCATTTTTCTGCTGGCTGTGTGATTGGTTTGTTTTAAGTTCCAGCCACTGCAGGAAACGAAGGGGCCCAATTGGATCTTGTGTGTGGCAGCTGTTGTTGAGCCCGATCTGGGCCGGCCCTAGTAAAATATGTTAAATTTGTCCTGTGGTAATTCGTTGACAGCTCGACACCGTCAGTAGCACCCTCGCATTACCTTCTTTCTGTTCCGAGTAGACACCTGCAAGGGATTGACGAAACCTCTTATTTCAGGTCAGCCAGACCCAATACAAAGGCCTCATTTAAATGGCAATTAGCCGTCCATTATTTGGACTCCTATCCTGGCTGAGCGCTATCTGGAATCTAGTTTCCAGTGCAATGGAGGAAGAGAAACCAAGGCAATCCGCTTGTCACTTCACAAGTGCAAACTGTGATTTGGATGCACATTTTTTACTTTGCTCAACCCCTGTACACAAGGTATGCATGCACTGTCAGAATCCAATGTACCCCTCTGTCTAAGTAATTATCATCCATACTGGTAGGCATTATATGTTAATAGTACTTAGTCTGGAGAAACACAAAGTTAGGATTTAAAACGTAAAGCTGTGGTTAGGGTTGCCTGCAATAATATGACTTTATTACTACTCAATGTAACCCTTTTGAACAACATTAGAATAAGGAAAGTTTAATTAAAAAAACAGTAAGGTTTTGCTGACTCATAACTCTGTATGGTATATTACGGTTGTAACTTTTCTTACCATTATTATGCCATGAAACTTACTAGGCATAAAAAGAGCTCTGCTGCAGGTGCAAAATGTAGCCTCTTTGTGACCAATTGATTTAGCCTGAGCAGATCTACTGTCACATGTGTCCTTATTGCCAGTTTCTTTGAGGAAGAGCTTTTAAAAAATACATGTACAAGTTGACTCTCAAATTCTGTTTTTCATGCCTCTGCTCTTCTTAACTCTACCCCCTTTCTGCTGGCACACCTTGACACCCATGAGTTGCTGGAGTCCATTTTCTCAATTTCCAGAACTAGTTTCCGGCTGTGATTGGTTAGTGTATTTCTGGCCATGAATTTAATTTTGCCTACCTGGAAACATGAAGGGTGTAAATCCTGCTCTTCCTACTTTTACCAACAATACTGATATCTATCATATAGCAATGATAATAATACAATATATGTATAATGAGTGTATTCTAGATGATCAATAGTACTAAGGGGCAATTGTGTCTTAATCTTTTTTCATCCTCTTAAGTGCAATAGAATGATACGACCAAGTGTGATTCTGTGACTTGTAGTTTATACATACCTTTGCAGCAAGTACATGCACACACTCAACTTCCTTTTGCTAGTAGAACTGTTTGGATATTGGCAATAGCCCTGCACGTTTTTCTAGATGCACTATATCATATTTTCCATCATTGGCTCTTTTATAGATTCTCATACTTTCCTTTAAAATCCTGTGCCATCATGATTGGGAGCAGGATCTTTAAAATACAGTAGTAGTACTAGTTACATTTCTGAAAGTTACTTTCTCAGTGATTAACTGAAGTTTGCGAAGACGCCACAGTCGTCCTTATTAATCTGAAACCTAGAAAATGTACTCCAGGGTGTAGTGTTAAAGAACGTTTTGTGAAAAAAAAGTATGTCCATAAAAACTTATTTAAAACATGTCTTGAAATAAAATATAGAATTTTTATTTTTAAATAGAAATGTGACGTATGGAAACAGGCTTAAAAAATCTCCTTAATTCCCTCTTTACAAGCTTTAGCAAAAGAGAACCTAGCCAGTGCAGTGTGATGTTTATTTTTCTTTATGACTAAAAACTAAATTCAAATTTCCAACTGTATATAATTTTAAAGGGGGCAGGTGCAATTCGCACATATTCAGAAACCCTTTTTAGTATTCATTCACATCACAGGAAAATATAGCAAAAGAAACAAAAAGTATTATTGTCTTTTAATTACTGTAACCTGGAAACATTGATTAAGTATTGGCCAGGCCATCTCTTCTTTGTAGACTGGTGTGCATGTGTGATCAGATAAAATGCTGTCACACTCAGTGCAAGATAGCCAGCGGCGGAAGTGGGTTGACCCATTACCCCATGCTGTATACTGCTTTTTCACCAATGAAGTGACTAATGATATTTTCAGAACCAGTTAAGTTTTTCTACCAGAGAAAATGCCATCTCCCCCTTGAGAATTTAACGTTTCTGACTGTTTTCCCAGATCCCTTCATGTCTTCCGGGAGCCAAAACAGCTGTTATGTTCCATATAGGTACCCTAATATAGGCCCGGGTAATATCATACACCTCCACCTACATTACCTACCCTTCACTACACAGTAACAAGCCTTTTAGGATTGAACCTTTACCTAGTTCTAGTCGAAGGAGGGCTTTCCCTGAACTATAGCGTCATATAACTTCATCAATAGACTCACACAGTATGAATGAATATTCATAATGGTTCTTGGAAACCAGGCTAGGGCTACACCACCTGCATAATATCTACATACAAGGTTTATCCCATACGTCATCCTCAAATCCAACAATGGCTAACACAAGGAACAAGGGACAAAGGAACCCTAGATACTTTATGTACAAATACAGCACATCTTGCTAGTGTTAGCTAGAGGAGACCGAGACTTCCAACTGACACACTGACCAGAGACGCTGAGGCTCCTGCGTGCGGACGCTCCAGCTGACAGTGGTCTGACACCTCCCTCGCAGGGTGTCCAACTCGAGACTAGGACGGGGTCCAACCCACTCTCACTTCAGGTAATGGGGTTATACTAAATCCTAGAGGGATTCTTGACTTTACACCTACTCACATGTTGGGTACATCTAGACAGGCATCATAGGAGTACGCACTCTTTTTATCATGCATTTTATATTCATGTATGTATTCATAATTACTGCAAGATGGTAGAACTGTACTATCCTTTTATTTTCACTGTACTGCTAATCATATATATATATGGTACTGTCTAACGGTTGTTGCAGCACATCTAATTTACACTAGAAGAACAGCTGTGCAATAAATTCTTATTGTAACACGCCCAACTGTTTCTTCTGTGTAACTCTCTGAGACCGAATGAATGAGCCCGAGTGACTGAGTGAAAGTTAGTACATTGTTTCCACGATTCTGAGGGATCAGGGTTGTCATGTTCTAAGGTTGCCAGAAACTATTCTCTCCCCGATAAGAGGATATTCTAGTGGCACTGTGAGCTAGCTAATGCAGACAGGTTAATATTCTCGGTGGGGGTGCTCGGAACCAGTCTGCCACCAAACCCACAGTTTGTTATCCGAATGCACAGATTCTGCATAGGAATATATAAGAACTACACGACATAGCTATTCGTTTAAAAAAGAAACTTCATTAGAAGATCATAATTACAGACCGCGACAGATCACCATAAAAAAGAGCAAGACCATCAGTATGAGACAGAAAATGCATTTACCTATCAGTGCTATAAAACCTAATACGAGGGTACAGAAGTGACCAGTAGTGCCTGCTTAGGTCCATAGAGTCCAAACCCCTCTCTTATCAGGTCATTGCTCCGCATGAGCGGGTGCAGTCGCCATCTAACAGCAGGGGCACATCGGAGCCCCCAGGAAATAGGAAGAGCAAGGGAGTTAAGATGGGGAACGCAGGGGGTACCTCTCTGACAGCTCTAAAAGACTGGTGGAGAACAAACGTGGGAGAGGAGCTCATCTCATCTGGTACACATCACACACCACTTTGCCTACCCATCCGCCGCAGGGGCCTAAGCTCGATCGTCTCGATGCGCAGAGCGGCGTCCAGGCTTATGAACACCCCATCTGGAAATGCCCTGCCCATCGTATTCACCTGTAGCTTACAGAGCTGCTGACAGACACCGACCTCCGTCGCGAAGGGCAGCTCCAGTTGTCCAGTCACTGGCACCGAAGGTGCAAACAGAGTCCAAACCTGCCCACCGGCGAAGCGTCTGCCACGCCCACACCGTGCTGCCAACCGTATCTATCCCAGCCCGCGGACGGCCCTGCGGTTGAAACAGCCATGTGCAGCGGAGTCGGGTCTTCCAGGTCACTCTCAGGGGCCACGTGTTGCAGAAACGGGGTCGGAAAAAATCCAGTGAAACGCGAATTGTGCCTGAGCGCAGGAGTGGTATAATTCCATATCCGGCGCCCCCAGGCCTCCCTGTTCAAACGGGAGGGTAAGAGTTCCCCAAGTGACCTGTGGCTACCTACCCACTCACGACAGGTAAATCAGATTAGAACAAAGACGCTTTTTGAATTCAGCCGTGAGGGGAAGTGGTAGATTCACAAAGGTGTAAAGAAACTTGGGCAATATCACCTTCTTCGTGATGGAAAGGCGCTCGTTAGTGAAAACGGGAGAGCTAGCCAGCAGGGAAGCCGGCTCTCCAACCACCCCATAAGTCTGCCATAGTTATATCGCCACAGCTCCTCCTGGTCCCTGCTGACGCAGATTCCCAAGTATTTCAAGGGAGAGTCAGCCCATTTTACTGGGAACTCTGATTGGAATACCACCGTTGCAGCTGCAAGCGGGAAGATTGCTGATTTTTCCCAGTTTATTGTGACTCCTGAGAGGCCGCCGAACCGGATGATCTCCCGTATGAGGGGATCAAGATTGTCTGTAGTGTGCTGGAGGTAAAGAGCCACGTCATCTGCTTACATTGATTCAAGGACTACCCGGGGCGTGAAGTCAAGACCGCTCCACGCGTGGTGTTGTCGCAACCGGCCCGCCAGCGGCTCCATCTTGACCGCAAAAAGGAGGGGTGACAGCGGACACCCCTGTCTGGTGCCCCGGGCGACCTTAATCAGAGGGGAGACGACTCCATTTATCCACAACCTAGCCGTGGGGGAGGTATAGAGCAACGTTCTCTTCTTAAGGAACGCGGGAATAAGGCCGATACGGGCGAGCAACGAGAATAGGTAGGGCCACTCCAGCGTATCGAATGCTTTAGTTGCGTCGAGGAATATCGCTGCCGCATGGAGGGAGGGATCCACCCCCTGCAGCACCGCAAAGGGGGTGCAGAGGTTGAGCAGTGCTACGACCCGGGACGAAACCGCATTGGTCTGGCCTAAGGATCGTGGGGAGCAGACGCGAGGCGAGAAGTTTAGCAAGAATTTTATTATCAATATTCATCATTGATAAAGGTATGTACGAGTCACACATTAACAGATCCTTATCAGGTTTGAGTATGGTCACAATGAGCGCCTCAAGGAGAGAAGGGGGGAGGGCACCCTGTTTCAACGAATCCTCGTACATGTTGAGAAGATGGGACACGAGCAGCGGCGCAAACTCCTTATAGAAGGCTGAGGTGACCCCATCCAGCCCCGGAGCTTTGTCGCCGGGCATAGCCCGGGTGACTGCGATCACTTCCTCCACAGAGAATGGTTCGACGAAGTACCTGAGGTGAGCATCACTGAGCCAGACCAGCTCAATCGAATCAAAGCAGGAAAGCAGATGTGCAGCATATAATGTGGAATAAAAAGCCATCATTTTGGCCTGGACTGCGTCCTGCCCTACCACTAACTCTTCCTTGCCCCTGCGCAACTCACAGATGTACTCATTTGCCCAGGGCTTCCGAAGCAGTCCCACAAGGGTCTTACCGGCTCTTTTACCCTCGCCATATTGACGCGACCTCGCCTCCCTCCCCAAATAATGTGTCTCCCTTAGCGCAGCTTCCTCGAATTCTGCCATCTACGACTTGAGCTGTGCAAGAAGTGGGAGCCGATTAGTTGTAAAATACTCCTGCTCAAGGGACCATATCTGTCTTTTGAGTTGCCTCAAGTCCCCTCGAAGAGCATGAAGGACGCCGGCATGCTTAGCGATGCACTTACCCCTAATAACTGTTTTAGATGCCTCCCATAACGTGGATGGGGACTCCACTGAACCATCATTAAGCTCGAAATATTCCGTTATGGCGACTTCGATGTCCTCACTGAAGACCTGGCCTCCCAGGGCTGCAGCAGGGAGTCTCCAGCTAAAGGACCTGATCGGCGCATCTGGCAGTGCGAATTCTAGCAGCACTGGTGCGTGGTCAGAGAGGGAGCGGGCGAGATGAGCACAGTGTCGAACCCAGGTGTTAACATCTGGGAAAATTAGCCAAAAATCTATTCTGGACCACGTAGGGCCCGGAGTAGACACAAGTACCCTCCTGGCCAAGCGGGTGGCTCCGACGCCAGACATGAATCACGCCATAGTCCTCCATCAGCACCTCCAATTGCGCCGCTGCCCACTGGTGGGGCCGGGGTGAGCCTCCCGATCTATCCTTTCCAGATCAAGCACCACATTAAAATCCCCACCCCACATCACATCACTCGGACCCATAGATTCCACAAGCCTCCACCCCTCACTGAAGAACAGAGGGTCATCATCATTAGGCCCATATATCAAGATCAATATGATGCGGCATCCGCCAAGAATTCTGGAAACCATCACATAGTGACCCATGGGATCCTGGATGATAGTGCGTGTGTGCCACAGTAAACCCTTTCTAAGAATGATGGCCGTGCCCCTCGCGTAGCTAGAGTAGCCTGCTATAAATTTTTCAGCCAGCCAGCCAGCTCGCAAGCGTGAATACATGTCCCGCGTCAGGTGTATCTCCTGTAGCAAACAGATATCCGCCCCATGGCAATTCTGCAGCGCTGTCACAAGGCGCACCTTTCGACAGTCATTCAAGCCCCGCACATTCCAGGTGATGGCTTTAAGAGTGCTGTTGGCACTTGGTTGTTAAACCATTACCACGGCGTCTCAATTCACAAGCAATGGGGGAAGTAGCATAGAACCCGCAGCTGCAAGGGCGAAGCCAGAGGGGTGGGAAGGGGGAGGGAAAGAACACAAGAGGGAGACAATCAATGGACATCGCAATCAACACAACCAGTACCCATCCCCCTCCCACAACAGCCACCCAACTAGGCTGAAGAGCATTACCCCGTACCTAACCAGACCGCAAATGGCCAACAGCATAGTGGAAAATGGGACTCATCCCGGGGGCAGCGCCAGGGAGCACGGCGTATCCCAGCCCATAGAGCCGGGCGGCCAGGCAAGAGCCCGAAAGGGCTCATAATAACAATCAGGCTACCACCCAACGCAACCCATGCCTGCACGAACAACCAGTGGAAACAAATGCCCAAGGGGCATAAAGCGAATGTCAAACCCATGAAACACTAGTGTCCAGACAAACTCCAATGGGAAAGTAAGGCTGTTGCAGACTGGTCAATTGTTCTCATTTAATGTATCAACTGCCAACTGGTCCTGGTTTGTGGTGGCAGCTGGCTTCGGGCGTTTAAGACTGCGGGCAAATTTGGTGGCCAACTTGGGATCTGTGAAGTATGACGTCTTTCCGGAGTGAAAAACCCATAACTTCACCGGGTAGAGAAGGGAGTATTTAATGTCCTGCTGCTGTAGCATCCGCTTGACGGGCACAAATTCTCAGCGGGCCGCCTGTACAGATAGTACAGATAGTGTAAAGTACGGGAAGAATGAAACTACGTTGCCCTGGTATCCGGTGTCCTGCAAGTTGCGGGCCTTTCGTAGCACCATGTCCTGGTCCCTATAGTTCAGCAGCCTTGCTACAGTGGGGCGGGCCGGGGCACCCGGAGGGGGCCGCGGGGCCCAAGGACCTGTGGGAACAATCAACCACACAAACGGACGACAGGGCATCCCCAAACAGGGATCGAAGCATATCCTCGACGTAGTCCTCCACCCAGGTCATCGCGGTGGACTCTTAACACCCAAAATGCTCAGGTTGTTGCGCCGGGACCTTGCCTCAAGGTATTCATTTTTTAGGCGGATGACCTCGAGCACCTTTTCAATGTTGTGTAGTTTTTCGCGAGTCGCCGTGCCATCGTCTTCCAGCTCGGATGTACGCTGTTCAACCTCCGAGATGTGCTAGTCGTCTTTCAGCCGGTCCAGGCATTCAGACATTGAATCGATCTGGAGGTCTATCGCTGCCAGAGATTGTTCCAGCTCAGTGAACATGGCCCGTATGCTCGACTCTGCGGTCAGCGCAGCCGCCATGTTCTCTCCGTCAGTGTCGTCCAACGTGGGGGGGGCTTCCTTTTAGGAGCTTTGTGGAGTTCAAAGGAGAGTTTTGGTTGCATAGTATCCCCATGTCCGCCCACACCTTCAGGAGTGGTCCCCTGCTGCAGTGGCTGCCAGATGATGCCAGTCCAAGCCGCAGCCCAATGACCCCCCCATGGCCAGGTATCACAGGGTCGACACAGTGACCACCGACGAGGCGGGGGGAAAACAGGGACCCGCTTCACCCCCAGCACAGACAGGGCAAGCCAAACAGTACGATGGGTCGTCTTCAGCCAGAGTCACCAGACCCAACCAGACTCTGGGGCCAGAGAGCAAAGCAAGCACAGAGGCCCGCCAGGCTCCTCAGGTCTGCCTCCTCAAGTCGCTGTGAAATGCCTGCCAGCCGGTTCACGGAAGGCCAAGGACCGATCCGCACTATGGTCGAGGCCCTGGCACCCAACTGACTCCGTCACTGATGATCAGGGGCCCTCACGCTGCCAAGACCACCACAAGGCCAGGTCACGTAGTCCAACAGTGTCCATCAACACACCACGGTCGCTGAGCGGGCCAGCCCATGTGCTCTCTGCTGCCGTAGCAGGAGGGTCCGGCCCGCCTCACATACCGCCCAGTCATTGAGACAACGACTCACCCCAGCCCCGTCAACCCCCCCCCCCCCCCCTCCCCGGCTGACCGAGGTGCTGCCCTGGCCAGCGGGAGTCGCGCATCCCTTGGGGCCTCACTTCCGCTCTCCAGCCACCCACCTGCGGGGGTCCGCTCAAGGCTGCAGCAGGCGAAGGGCACTCTGGCCTGGGAGAGCTCAACCAGGAGCAGGCCCCACACAACCAAGGCCGCAATCTTGCGGGCAGGCCGCCGGCTGCCACCCAGCTCCTTTCCGCCAGTGCTGGACATCACACCCTGCCGGGCGACCTCCCGGCCGTCACCCCCCTACCTGGCACTGCTGTCCGTCTCAATGCCTCATGGGGCCCAGGTGTCGCAGCGGGGAGGCCTCGTGGAAAGCCAAATCCGGAGTCCAGGAAGCAGGGCTGCAGTCTGCCAGCCTCAGCCTGTCCTTAACGTTCACCGTCACCGGTCTCCCTCTCAGCCAGGGCCAGATGCTTCCATCGGCACTCATACAGATCAGGGGCGCAACGCCTCCTTCAGCCAGGCAGGCACGCAGTACACACCAGCCCGCACCACAGTCTGGCCGGGCCACCATTTTCCTGCATAAAGCGTTTGTGCAGTGTATCTCTGGAGCCGGTCCGCCACTGCTGCCAATTTTGCCTGCTTTACTTTTATGTCATTAAAGAGGAATGTCAACGGTTTGGTTAGTTGCTTTGGTACATCAGATGTTGATTTTATTTTCATTAAACAAAAAACACAAATTAAAGATCTATAATAGACTTTCTTTTTAACTTTTGTTTGAAAAGAAAAGTGTTGGATAGTCTTTTAGATAGCTGAGATGTGAATTTAGTGCAGATACCCATGATGTAATACGAGGATTGCAAGAAACAAACTTTCTCTTCTTTCTGACAATTGAATAGATGGGTTTCTTCCATCCACCCTCTGCCTGCCAAGGTCTCCTCTGTAGATGTTCTCAAATTTTCTGTGTATGCATGCTGAAGGCCAAGAGGTGGTTAATGTAATCTGCGCCTATCTCCGGAGCACGAAGAAAGTAGCTGCGAGGCCTGTCGATCATTCTGATCGAAGAAAATGATTCGTGACCATCTGGCTTAACGTTACGAGATGAGACGCGGCACAAGCCCGGTGCCGGATATCTTCACAGAACGGTGTGAATCTCATCAGCACAGCGCCGAACAAGAGGAAGAAATCTCCGTGTCTGAAGTCAATGACTCCGACATGTAGGAAGACTCTCACATCACTCCAGGTCAATGAACAGTGAGTAACAAGCCCCAAGTCACTGAAAAACCCATGAAGGCACCGCTGCTACCTTCGCCCTCGGGCCTAGGGAAACACCAAAAGCATGGTTCAGATGCCCCGCCCTCCGGCCCAGCTATGAAACCGAAAGACAAAGCCTCCGGCTCGGTATCGAGCCGTCCACACGGAATCGAAACACCATCCCCGGCACCGAAAACCAAATCCAAGCATGGATCCGATGCTTCGATACCGGCACCAAAGTCATCTTCGGCACCGAAAGACTCTGACCCGAAATCTCATAAACCAAAAATTTCGAACCGGCAATAACATCTCATAAACCAAAAATTTCGAACCAGCAATAACTAAGCCCAAATCTTCAGAGCCGAAACCCAAAGATAAGCCTTCAGATCCAAAACCTAAAGACAAACCTTCGGAACCGAAAGTTACAAAAGACAAGCGTTTACTGTGAGAAAGTGCCATCTTTCTTGCATGGTATACCCCCACTTTTTGCTGAATTGCTGAATGTACTTTGACTGAGTGTGCCCTGGACTCCTGCCAATCAGGTGCCCAGGGCCTATGTTCCTTCCCTAAAACAAACAAAACCCAAATTGGCAAACCCTGGCCACATGTCAGCCCCTGGTAAATGGTACCCTAGGTACCCAGGGCCTTGTGACCATGGAAGGCCTCGAAGGGCTGCAGCACTCATTGTGCCACCCTTAGAGGCCCTGTACCCTTACACACACACACACACACACACACACACACACACACACACACACTGCCTTTGCAGGCTGAGTGTTTGGGTGCAAGACAAAAACAAAGTCGACATGACACACATCCCTGTGTGCCATGCCCATCACCTACACTGCCATGGCATACATCAGCCACCCCTCTAGCTGGGTGCCCTATGCCAATGGTGTGGGCACAGGCGCAAGAGCCCTGTGCCCCTACAGTACCCAGGTCCATTCCTGAGCACTGTAAGTGCAGTGCTGCCATTTAAGAATACATGGTGCTGAGAGCTCGTCAAACACGAACTCCACAGCACCATAATGGCAACACTGAAGACTGAGAAGTTTGGTATCAAACTTCTCAGCACATTAAACCCTCACTGATGCCAGTGTGGGATTTAATGTACCAAGCACCCCAGAGGGCATCTTAGAGATGCCCCCTTAAACCTAACCTACAATCCACGTCTGCTCTGAGGCTGCCTAGGCTGCTACACAGCAAACATGTTGCTGGACCCCTGGGTGGGAGAGCCCCTGCTCTCATGGGCCTGCAACAATGCACAACCTGGGCGAGGTGCTAAATCTCCTCCCCCAGGATGGACAGGGAGAAGCTTCAAAGGCATGCCGCCTCTGTGAGCTTCCCCAGGCCACTGCAACCCCCCACTCTGGCGGGAAGCTTTGGCCGGAAACCCCAAATAAGGACAGGGGCTGTGCCAGCCTGCCAACCCCACCCCTCAGGTGGGGGATGCGAGGTGAAGCACATCTCCGGGCTCTCGCCATCTTGAAGATTGGAAGCCCTACCCTATCAGGACTAGGCTACTGCCCCCCTCCCACAGGAGAGAGGCAGAATAGGGGGTGTACCCACCCCAGGACAGGGACCCATTGGTCCCTGCCCTTCACCTACCTGTAACACCCCTAAATCTAGTATTTAGGGGCACCCTGAACCTTCCTTCCCCAGATTCCAAACTACAAAGAAGAGCAAGAAGAAAGAAGACCTGCCCTGCAGCTGCTAAGAAGAGGAAGACACCAACTGCTTTGGCCCCAGCCCTACCGGCCTGTCGACCCTCGAACCTGCTCCTGCTCCAACCCGGCATCTCTTGTGGCCAGCAACCTCACAAACCCTGGAGGCCCTGGCTACCTTTTGGCTCTAAGCCCCTGGGACTCCCATGAGTAGAGGCTCTACTCAAAACCTACCTCTAATCCCTGGCAGCAGCCCGGATCCGCGAACCCGGCACACTCTGCACCAGCCAAGCCTGACCAGTGCCAGAGTGAACAAAGACCACGAGGACGACCCCACGGCGACTGTGACCCCGAGTCCGGCACCCAAGGACCTCCCTCGACACTCCTGAAGAAGCCTGCAGCCTCAGAACAAGGTGCCCCCCCCCCTACCGCGATCAACAGAGGGTAAGATTTCCCGACACCGAAAGGCACCCCTGCACGCGGCGCCCCGTGGCCCCCTGTGCCCAATCCCGGGGTACCTACCTATCCTCCAACTACCCAACTTACCTCTCGAAGTGGTGGTGGCACCTGAAGAATCCTCGTCCCCGAGCTTGCAGTCTTTTTCTAAACCGGAGATTTCCCATTGAAATTAATTGAGCGCCCGAAGGCTCAAAAGCACCCTGCACCCAGCCGCCCGAGTGGCCCTTGCAGTGCAACCTCTCCACCTACCTACTTCCCCACTTGCCCTGAGTAAGTGACCAGGAGCCCAGCTCCCACAGCCGCGTGGCTTGCCAGTCAGCAGCCACCAACCAAGGCCCCCCTATCCCTCATAGGATAACATTGGGCCTAACTCTCTCTGCACCCAGCCGCCCCAGAGTCGCTGAGGGTGACCCAACTGTACCTACCTGACCCTGGGGGACCCTTGAGTCTAAGCCCAGAACCTCAACTCTGCCAGTCGAGTACTTACCTTTAAACCGATAACTCTATTTTCCTCATAGGGTAACATTGACTGGTGTTGACTTCAGTATGCCCTTAACCATGCCTACCAATGATAGTTTAAAGTTAAACACCTGGATACGGCCTTGGCGCAAACTTTCAATCGACACCTTTTTATCTCACTTTGGGCCTCTCTCACAAGGAGTAAAGGTGGATGCGGTTGATTCCGCTGTCAGTAACTTAGAATCATCCATCACAAAGACCCTTGATAAAGTTCTCCCTCTCACAAGGGTCCAAGTAAAAAGGAATGCTTCACCATGGTTCACTGAGGCACTAAAAACCGATAAACAAAAATGTCGGGCCGCTGAACGCCAGTGGAGGAAATCAAAGACTGATGAGCACCGTAGAAATTATATAAATTTTCATTCAATTTATATGAATAAGATCAAATCCGCAAAAAGGGCCTATCTTACTCAGCGTATCAACAAAGCAGCCCACTCTAGTAAAGAGCTGCACAAGATACTGAAGGAATTTACCGCTCCCCAGGTTGAGCGATCTTCTTTTGTACCTACCCAAGACTGGGTCGACTCCATTGCCTTGTTTTTTGATAACAAGATTAAAACAATCTATGACTCATTTCTCTCTCGGGCAGCCGTTCATGTCTGCCATACCACCAATATGAGTCAAACCAGTCCCTCGCCTCAACAGAATAACATTCCTTTATTAACGGAGTTTGATCCCATAACAAGCATCGAAGTCAGTGAGAGCCTAGGAAGGGTTAAATCCGGCTCCCCCGCCGATCCTTTTCCTCCCCGTCCCTGTGCCAAAATTTTACCTCTATTTGTGGACATTTTAACTTTTGTTTTCAATCTGTCTTTTAATCAAGCCACATTCCCCCGAAGCTGGAAACTGGCACAGGTGAAGCCCATTCTTAAAAAACCCTCGGCTGACCCTAGCGTGCCAGCCAACTATCGCCCTATCTCCTTGCTTCCCTATTTTGGGAAGGTCCTGGAGTTTCTAGTCAATAAACGCCTCACGACCTATCTCGAAACCCACAGGCTCCTCGACCCTTCCCAATCTGGCTTCCGTGCGGCTCATAGCACGGAGACCGCAGTCATTGAGGTAGTGGACAATATTAGACTGGCCCTGGATCGCCGAGAGTCGGCAATTCTGGTCCTTTTGGACCTGTCGGCAGCATTTGACACAATCTCCCACAGTATTCTCAAACATCGTTTGTGGGAGATTGGAGTCAGAGGGAGGGCCCTGGACTGGTTTGCGGGTTATCTGGCAGATCGTTTTACTAAGGTTTCTGTGGACGGGATCACTTCTTGTTCCTACCCAGTAACGGTCGGGGTCCCGCAGGGCTCGATCCTCAGCCCAATGCTGTTTAATGTTTACCTAGCCCCGCTGGCCGACATCATCAGGTCTTATGGTTTTGACACACTATCATATGCCGATGATACCCAGCTGCTGTGACTTGTGATCCTGACCAGTCTGATGTCCAAACTCGTTTCAAGAGCTGTTTGACTAAGATCAATGACTGGATGCACTTAAACAGGCTTCAGCTCAACGGTGGGAAGACCGAGGTAATCCTATTTGGGAAGGCCGAACAGTTTTGGACCTGTGACTGGTGGCCTCCAGAGCTGGGCACCTGCCCTTCGCCCAAGCTCGCAGTCCGCAACTTGGGTATCACAATTGATAACTCTTTATCCCTGAAGACCCACATAAATCAAGTGCTGGGGACCTGTTTCGGCATCATGCGTCTGCTACGCAAGATTTTCAAATGGCTACCCATAGAAGCCAGGAAACCGCTGGTCCAGGGTCTGATCATTAGTCGATTAGATTATGGCAATGCTTTATTTACTGCACTCAACCAGGATCAACTTTCCAAACTTCAGATTCTCCAGAACACGGCCGTGAGGCTTGTTCTGGATCTCCCTCCACGCACTCCCTCTGCCCCCATTTTGAACACCCTACATTGGCTGTCAATTCGCCAAAGAGGGCGCTTTAAAATCCTATGCCTTACGCACAAACTAATGCAGGGCACTGGCCCGCTATATCTAGCGAAAAAACTTCAAAGGTACGTCCCAGGACGCTCGCTGCGGTCTAGCTCTAGACCTCTACTTGTTCAACCCCGTGTCCGGACCGCCCGTAATGGAGGTCGCTCCTTTTCATACCAGGCTCCCATGCTATGGAATAGACTTCCATTGGATTTACTTTCCATAACTGACCATCCACTCTTCCGTAGAAAGCTGAAAACCTGGCTCTTTTCTCAAAAAGCTTAGGCACATCAATATCATGTTACTGCCCGGTTTCTTTGTCTTGGTTGCTAGCGCCCTGCGACCTTTGGTGATTTGTGCGCTATACAAAAATCTTTGACATTGACATTGACATTTCCTGAAAAGTGTGGACTTTTCAAATCTTAAAATATTCACCAAAAATCAGCCGAGTAACGAAAACGAAATTACTCACCTGCTCTTAGGTGAGCTCCCAGTGCTGGATCCTGGTGCCCAGCACTGACTCTGGAAAATACTTACAACTGTACTTACCCGTAACCCAATTTTCTTCCATAGGAAATCATTGACTGTTTTTCTGTGAAATTTCTTCTAAGTGTCAATTTCTGCAATCTTTGAATATTCTTTAAAAATCGTATAATATCTGAAACCGTAATGACTTACCTGTTTTGGATAAAGGTCCCAGTACTGAGTCTAGGTACCCAGTACTGGAATACAAAAGGAACGAGAACATACTGTACCTGCAACTTGAATTTTCTTCCATAGGGAATCATTGATTGTTTTCTTTGAAATATTTTCTAAGTGTCCACTTTTAAAATAGCTAAATATTGTTTAAAAATCATTACAGTAATTAAGTCGACTTTCATCACTTGATTCTAAGTACTGTCCCAAGACTGAATCTAGGATCCAGTCCTGGAATTCCAAAAGTAATCCTAAAAGTAATCTGTTGCAAATAACTTAAAATTTCCATTGAGCTCAATGCATTGTTGTGTTTAAAATAGAGTTGCCTATTGCAACCACTTGTAACTGTTTACAAAAGTCAATTGCATATTGCAAAAGTATTTATATAAAACATCTCATTCTGAGAAAGTATATTTTAAATCCAAATGTTGGTTCTAAAATAAAACAAGCATATATTTTTTTTATATATAAACCATTGGCCTCGAGTTCAGTTATTGAGTGTGTGAGGCCATTTGCTGACTGAGTGTGTACAACAAATGCTTTACACTGTCCTCTGATACTGCCTTACTGCTCGACCAAGCTACCACTTTAGAGAGTAAGGTTATATCTAACTTTAGCCTCTGTCAAACCCTTGGGGACTGTGGACTCTGTACACCCTGTACCTATTAAGGAACAGTATATACAGAGCCACTTTCTCACATTTACACAAACCTTCGGAGCATAAACAACATGCACCAAAGGAGTCAGAACCAAAAAAACAGACCACTCCTCTTAAGGCTTCAGACACTATTAATAAAATACCGTCTGAAACAACTAAAGAAAAGGAAATGCCACCTAAAGAACTTCCTTTACAACCAAAACTATTATACATCATTCAGTACCATGCATTTCTGATATAGTTCTAAATTAAAAGTGAAATCCAAAAGTACATTCAAAGGTACACCCGTGAATAATCGCGTAACTTTTATAGGATTGTGAGTAAGTTCTTACAGTATTGTGAGTAAACACTTTGGTTTATTTAAAGGCGCCTTGGTTTAATCAATGGCGTCTCGGCACAAGCGGCACATAATTGCAATATATCACGGGTGTACCTTTGAATGTACTTTTGGATTTCACTTTTAAAGACACACAAATTTAGAACTATATCAGAAATGCATGGTACTGAATGATGTATAATAGTTTTGGTTAATTACGGAGAGAAAAAAGGGATGG
The DNA here is from genome assembly GCF_964204655.1 of Triturus cristatus. Classification (NCBI taxonomy): domain Eukaryota; kingdom Metazoa; phylum Chordata; class Amphibia; order Caudata; family Salamandridae; genus Triturus; species Triturus cristatus. Next base: position 137,081,734 of record NC_140580.1, on the reverse strand, counting down.
ACAGGGACATGGATCCACCCACAGATAATTTGAATAATATGTGTGCTGTGATGTTTGTTGCAGAGATGCTCCCTGAAGAAGGGCGAGTAGCCCGAAATGCATAGGAGCGATAACGAGTGATGTTACAATTAAAAAGCTCTATGAAATGAAAATTTCAAATGAAAAGAAAACCAAAATAAATAAAGAACTGTATTGAGAACCATTCACACGTGCACGTGATTACTGATGAAAAGAAATTGCTAACATCCTTATCATAGGACAATAGGTGTTCCCATGGAGATGCAACCAAAGGAATTTGAGAGCACAATTAAGCATTAATTACAGCGACGTCCCAAGGCCGGAAGATGCCACCCAGGGAGCACCCTTAAAAATTAGATGTAAAGTTTAAAACTATATATCAAAAAATAGAATAATTTAGAGAGGTTGTGCGCAGACTACACTATAACATTTGTCAAAAGGCATGCTAAAGCACACTAATGAAATATTCAAGGACTCAGTTAGAGCACGAATACTTACCCGAAGAGTTGCTAAAAAATATAAAGCTGCTCCCAGTTTATATTAAGGGTCAAGTGCCCCTGGACTCCCTTGTTGTATCTAGCGAGCCAATTTCACAAGCCACAGTCAAAGCTTATGGACACTGCAGGCAAACTAATTGCATCACAAGCAGCTAATAGTCGACGCATTGCCAATGCGCAAGCCCTCCTAGCACGCTATGACAGAGCGCACTATGATGAACTAGAAAAGCTAATACAGCATTTACCAGACCAATACAAGGGTAAAGCCAACGACCTCATTCAAGAGGGTAAATTAATTACAAACCCATCTATAAAATGTGCACTAGATACCACTGACACAGCATCCCGTGGCATTAACACCAGCATCTTGCTACGCCGCCATGCTTGGCTTCGAATCTCTGGATTCAAGCAAGAGGTACAGTCCGCTATACTAAACCAGCCCTTTGACCAACATCATCATTTTGGACCAAATGTAGACTCTTCATTATAAAAAATGAAGAAAGATACAGAAACTGCCAAATCTATGGGAGCCCTCCAACTACCCTCTAACAGAGGCTCCTTTCGTTGCTCCTTTTATAGGGGTGGCTCCAAAACAATGTCATCAGAGAATACCTCCTCTACTTCTCTACTTACAAAAACTAAAATCAACCTTCCTCCTCCCGAGGGTACTATCGAGGAGGATATAGAGGAAACAACAATCGGGGAAGAGGCAAAAATAATTCCACCTGCAGTTCCCCTGCAACCAAGCAGTGACTCCCCCCCCCCCCCCCCCCCCGCTACCCCCGACCATTCTACTCCTGTCGGAGGACGCCTATCACAGTTCCTACCTGTCTGGAATTCCATTACAACAGACAAGTGGGTGAAACAAATTATCCAGTATGGTTATTGCCTGGTACTCACTGGTACTCCAACAAACATTCCTCCCAGAGAACGACCAATGTTCTCAGAACATCTCTTCTCAAACAAGAGGTTCTCTCCCTGTTACAAAAACATGCAATAGAACCAGTCCCTTTGCTGCATCAAGGCACAGGAGTCTATTCACTGTACTTTCTAATCCCCAAAAAGGACGGCTCTCAGACCAATACTGGACCTCAGGCCATTAAATCTATACATTCAGTCAGACCATTTCCATATGGTCACTTTCCAACAGGTACTCCCACTACTTCAATAAGGCGACTTTCTGTCCACTCTGGATTTAAAGGACGCCTACTTTCATATTCCCGTTCACCCCGCTCACAGGAAATACCTCAGGTTTGTGATAAACGGCCAACACTACCAATTCAAAGTCCTCCCATTCGGAGTAACCACAGCACCCAGAGTCTTCACCAAGTGCCTCGCAGTAGTGGCGGCTCACTTACGTAGACAACATATTCACGTTTTCCCTTACCTGGACGACTGGCTCATAAAAGCCAAGTCACACAGCAGCTGTGTTCAACACACATTCAAAACAATACAGTTCCTTCACGATTTGAGATTCACAGTCAACCTCTCCAAATCCCATCTCCAACCGTCCACAACACAACAATATCTAGGAGCTACAATAAACACTTCAAAAGCTCCAGAATATTCTAACCCAGTCAGAATAAGCACCATGCAAGCCCTCTTATCAAAATGTACGCCTCAACACTCATTACCAGCTCGAGTGTTCATGCAGTTGACCGGGATGATGGCGGCTTGCATTCTCATCATCCCTTACGCAAGACTCCAGATGCATCCCTTACAGGAGTGTTTGGCACGTCAGTGGAACCAGGCACAAGGTCAGATAACAGATCTGGCGTTGGTGGACAGCCGCACACATCGCTCTCTGCAGTGGTGGAACACTCAAAACATTTCCAAAGGGCGGCCATTCCTCGACCTGGTTCCACAGATAGTGCTCACAACAGACTCATCGCTCACCGGCTGGGGAGCTCATCTTCAAAATCATACCATTCAGGGCATATGTACCTCTCAACAAAAACAATTCCACATAAATTATCTGGAATTGCTAGTGATCTTCCTAGCATTGAAATCCTTTTAACTCCACCTCGTAGGCAAAGCTGTCCTGATCCGTACAAACATGACAGCAATGTATTACATACAAAAACACGGGGGGACACTCTTCAGCTTTCACACCTAGCTCACAGCATATGGAGATGGGCCATTCCGCAAAACAGTATGCATTTTATGTTCCTATGCACGCAAAAACATTCTTCAAGAGCGAGGAGGCAGTCGCGGAGGGGGGGGGGGTTAGCGCGGGGGGGGGTTCGTACGGGGGTGGGGGGCCGAGGGAACGAAAACTTACCTGACCGCCTCTGCTCCTGGTCCACGTTGGCGCCTCTGCCTTCTTCAAACAGGGTCAGCACTGGAGTGGCAACCCCTCAGTCAATCCTGGCACTGCTGCAGCGCCAGGATTGGCTGAGGGCACCGCTTACGCTTCGCCTGCCCATTAGGAGACCGAGGGGCTCCTAATGGGCATGCGCAAGGCAGTGAAAATACAAGTGCGCATGACTGGGCACGTGCTAAAAATTTGCTCACCATGCCCACTCATGCGCACTTGTGCTGACTGTCCCTGGCTTGTCTGACGATGCATGTAGTCAACATGATGCCGGACCGCCCACGGTCTGACGTCCTGCTGACTGACATGCATTGTCAGTTCTCCCCACCCTCGGCGTCTCTGAACTTAAGTAAACTAAGTTCAGAGACGCCGAGGGAGCTGCTGGCGTGGGTGGGGGGGCAACGCCCCAACGCCCCCAATGGACGCACCGCCACTGCTTGATGTGCAGGTGAGGAGGAGACGGTGATGTAGCAAGGGGGAATGGCGGGGGCGGCACGAATTTTGGGGGCGGCACCCAGCTCTTACATGCGGCCAACACAGGTGGCAAAAGTACTAGCTATGCCACTGGGAAGAGAGAAGCACGAGGGAGACAGCTGGAAAACTCATACATTCGCATGAAGTTTTTAATCAAAAAGAAAAAAGTTACCTAAAAGTCATCAGTCAATAGCTACAAGATAGCCAATTAAAAGGATTGTAAAGAGGCTATCCTGTGGGAGGGGAGGGGTAAACAAACAAAAAAAGAAAGAGGAAGGCAAGCCATTGAATAAGAAGAAAGCAAATGTGAGTGACAATATATCTAACAAATGGTAAGCAGTGTAACGCTCTAAGCCCACTGTAAATTCACAATAAGTCTTTCGCAACCAACCAGCTTGTGCTGGTTGATAGGCGAGACTTTAGAATGGAACTATCCATGCCGAGACTAATTGAGTTCTTGGTTTAAAGTAAGGTTTAAAAATAAAGTAATGAGTAATATTAATTTTGATTGCCCCTCCACAAGAATGGATAGGGTCAATGACGTTTTTATAACAGACGATCTAAGGTTTATCACAATGCAATACTAACTTGGAAAATGTCCATTCGCAGTAAGAGGTCACAGTGTGAGACCTCATCCAGTGTATGGATTTGTATACCAATGAAAGTGTTTTTAATTCCATTTGCATGGAGTGGTGAATCTTTTATCTGCATACTACAGAGGGCATAGCCACAGAGAAAATATTTTAAGTCGAGCGTTTACTTCCTGCTACAGAAACACACTCTAGAGGTTGTGCTACAGGAGCTGATGTGCCTCTTGGAGTCTGCGGTTTCTATTTTATGATGCACTCTTGCCTCTGGACTTGCTTGTTTCATACTTTTAAATAGATCTTTATCATTCAGAGTACAGAAGGTGCTCACATTTCAGATGAAAAAAACTATTACCACTTAGGGTTACTTTTATTTGGTCTTAAACTGGTACCCAGTGTGTTTGCCAAGGTTACTCTTGAAGGGACTACTGGCTGTTAAATGTAGGCCGGAGTGAAAAGCTGAGATGTTCTTTAACACTTTCTTGGAGGTTCATCCCAAGTAAGATCAATGTGATACACTTTCGATGACAAAGTGGACAGCATCATTTCGAGCACTGACAAAGCCTGTCAGTGTGGTGCTGGCTGCAAGCCAGCTGTGTCGATGCTTGTTGTTTCTTGTGGTTTTTGTAAAACTTTGTTGGTGCAGTTTGCCCATTGCCAAAAAAAAAAAAAGGTTAAGAAACTGACTAAAAGCGAAAATATATATTTTTTTTAAAACACCTAGTGCCATAATTGGCCTTGGCACTGAAGAGAACTACTTTTTGGGTGTGCACTTTTGAAAGAGCAGTGAAGTTAGCCATTGGCAGAAGTGGGCTGACACACAGCCTCATGCAGCAGTGCAGTACAAAAGGGGGTGGTGATGGACGGAGCATAAGAACCAATCAAACACTCACACCCAGTCAACATATCTGGGTTTGATCCATCACCATTCTTTAGCCCACTCTGCCACCCCAGTTCGGACATGGCCATATGCAAATCAGTCTGACCCTGTGCCTCATGGGAACAGTCCAGCCCGAACTGCCAAGCCATGCCTTCCCTGGACCAGAAACAAGCTTCCTAGGACCGGTTTCTGGCATTTCAGCCGTCTTCAGCCAGGCTTGCGTGAATCCAGTGGCGAAGTGAGCAAGGGACTCACGTCTGAGCATACCCTGCCAACTTGTGGCGAACAAAGCAGTACAAAAGGGGGTGGTGATGGACGGAGCATCAGAACCAATCAAACACTCACACCCAGTCAACAGATCTGGGTTTGATCCATCACCATTCTTTAGCCCACTCTGCCACCCCAGTTCGGACATGGCCATATGCAAATCAGTCTGACCCTGTGCCTCATGGGAACAGTCCAGCCCGAACTGCCAAGCCATGCCTTCCCTGGACCAGAAACAAGCTTCCTAGGACCGGTTTCTGGCATTTCAGCCGTCTTCAGCCAGGCTTGCGTGAATCCAGTGGCGAAGTGAGCAAGGGACTCACGTCTGAGCATACCCTGCCAACTTGTGGCGAACAAAGCAGTACAAAAGGGGGTGGTGATGGACGGAGCATCAGAACCAATCAAACACTCACACCCAGTCAACAGATCTGGGTTTGATCCATCACCATTCTTTAGCCCACTCTGCCACCCCAGTTCGGACATGGCCATATGCAAATCAGTCTGACCCTGTGCCTCATGGGAACAGTCCAGCCCGAACTGCCAAGCCATGCCTTCCCTGGACCAGAAACAAGCTTCCTAGGACCGGTTTCTGGCATTTCAGCCGTCTTCAGCCAGGCTTGCGTGAATCCAGTGGCGAAGTGAGCAAGGGACTCACGTCTGAGCATACCCTGCCAACTTGTGGCGAACAAAGCAGTACAAAAGGGGGTGGTGATGGACGGAGCATCAGAACCAATCAAACACTCACACCCAGTCAACAGATCTGGGTTTGATCCATCACCATTCTTTAGCCCACTCTGCCACCCCAGTTCGGACATGGCCATATGCAGCAGTGGGCAGAAGAAAAATGTGTGATACAAGAGACCAATGGATGAAGACGGCTGGGTGAAAGCATCTACAAGTAAATAAATAAATATATATATATATATATATATATATGTGTATATATATATTACCTACTGGCGGTCGCCAGTAGGTAGTTATAGTTAGGACCACGTTTCCATAGGAAATCCGCAACATTCTATTTTGAATAACTTTGGCGCCGGTCGACGAATCCTCGCGAATTTTTCAAAATAGGTGGGGCGCTATGCTCCGCTCCTACCCTGAAAGTCTCGGGGGGATTCGTCAAGCGGGGGCTGAGATAAAAGGGGGGGTCCCAAAACGCGTTTTTCCCATGCATTTTTCCATAGGACCTTTAGACAGGGCTACAGCCCGAACGGCTGAACAGAATTACTTGAAATTTGGCAGAGAGGTAGTCCTCAGGTCAAGGAAGTGCCTTTTGTAGGTTTGGTGTAAATCTGTTCAGTAGATTCTGAGAAAATAGCCTTTAAATCAATATATATATCTGAGCCAGCTTACGGTACGCTTACCGTACGCGTACGGTGGCGTGCGCGAGCGCGATTCTGATTGGCTCTTAGATCTTAGTAAACATTCGAATCGGCCGAAACCAGGAAGCGGCGGCCGCCATTTTCTCTCTCGCACTGAGAGTGATGATGAAAATACAAAGCACAAAAACATGTAAAGGGGCTGTTTAGACAGCTCCCACACACATAGCCATGTTGAGGGAGTCCCCAAAGATCCCCCAAGACCAAAAACTGCATTTTTTTTTTTCGCTAATTTAGCCGATTACGCTTACCGTACGCGTACGGTAAAAAATTATATAAAAAAAAAAATTATCCACACTCTCCCCACCCCGTGTGCAATTGGTGGCCGAAGGCCACCAATTGTGCATTGCTTTTAACAGATGAGATAAACTATAATATTTAAAAAAAAAAAAAAATTATCCACACCCTGTCCACCCCGTGTGCAAATGGTGCCCGAAGGGCACCATTTGTGCATGGCTTATAAAAATTACGAAAAATTAAAATAATACCTTTCAAAACGAAGTGCATCATATGTCCTCCATGTGCGCACGGTGCGCGAAGCGCATCGTGCGTACATGGCCCATCTAGCGTAACGTGGGCACGCGGTGCGCGTAGCGCACCGCGTGCCCACCGTGCATGCACGGCACTAACTGCGTAAAGTGGGCGCGCGGTGCGCGAAGCGCACCGCGTGCTTACTGTGCGCGCACGGAACGAACTGCGTTAAGTGGGCGCGCACGCCACGAATGGCGTAAAGTAACTTAGCATTTAAAAAACCGTACAAATTCACTGAAAAAACCATAGGTTTCACACATGTTATAGTTAGCGGAAATTTTACTGATAAAAAACCAATGAAATTCCCCCGTTATAGTTAGTGCAGGCAACTATAACTCACGCGACCGCAATCTTCTGCTGATGACATATGTGTCTTTATGAAAAAAAAATATTTGTAATATATGTATAGCTAAAAATGTATGGAAGAAGACATGGGCAAATAAGTGTCTAAATACAGTATTAGCATCAGCAGAGGATTGCGGTCGCGTGAGTTATAGTTGCCTGCACTAACTATAACGGGGGAATTTCATTGGTTTTTTTATCAGTAAAATTTCCGCTAACTATAACATGTGTGAAACCTATGGTTTTTTCAGTGAATATATATATATATATATATATATATATATATATATATATATATATATATATTCAGTCAAATCAAAATGCCTTTGCTAACATGCCAAAAACGACCCTTCAAATAATGAGTTTGACTTTAAGTGTCAACCAGGGATTTAATAGCTCTTTAATGTGGGCATCTGTCCTGAATTATGACCCTCTCGGCTTGAAGGTTACTGATGCAAGCCCATTTAAGCCCTTGAATCCACTGGTAATGAGTAATCTGGCCCTTGCCGGACAGAATGCAGAGTCATGGTCATAATGACTTTACTTGCGTTGTTGTGTTGGCCTTTGTCAATATGCCCTCATTCCCACCAATCACATTGCTATTGGACAGAGGTGGCGGGTACCTCTTTTTTACTGGTGAACTAAAGCTTGTGGAGAAAAGGCTAATATAAAAAAGATGTATTAATGAAAAGCGTCACATTTCATAGACCTGAGATTGTGCTGAATAGTTCAACAGCTATGTTAAATATCAAGGAGCACAATCTTAGTTTCTTTGTATGAAGTTTCAAAGGTTACAGTAATAGGCCAGCAAGAACAACTATCCAAACGAAAAACAAGAAGATGGACATTTAAAATGCAGATAGTTTTGCTTGCACAAATTGGAAATAAGGGTTAGGAAGAGGAATAACTTTTGAAATACAGACTCTACACTTGGGTATATCGATTTACCTTCGCAAACAAAATGAATTGTCTGCAGTTCACCTCAAGTTTAGCAGAAGAGTTGCTCTAAAACAGTTCTCTCTGCACTGGGATGGGACCATTTGTCTTAACCATATAAAAACGCTGGTAAATCGAAAAATAGAACGGTCAAAATCTTCCTGTAAACACAGTCTCGGTCTGTCAGGTATGCTTTGGCTGCTAGTGTCACTGTCGGGTCACTAGACACGCTTGTGGTGCTCAAAGATCTGCTATTTTAACATATTTGGAAGATCATTTATAGAAGGTATAGAAACTTGCAGGGTATTACCTGAAGTCCTACAGTTTTATCCGGTGCTGCATAGAAAGGGAAACAAAAGCATTAAATTAGTTATCTTAGGAGAAATTGTAATTTCGTCTTTTTTTGGCAAGGTTGCGTTCATAGAAAAGGTTGAGGTCAAAGTACCAGTGGTTCAAGTGATGTTGTTGGAGCCTACAGCATCAGCCCATGTAATTAAGAGATGCATTCAATTGAACGTTGTTTTACCAAAAGATACCAAAAACAGTTTGAGTCTATGTTTTTAACATCTCAAATGCACTTCATGGAAGAACACGCGATTTGTTTTCCTTTCCAACATGAGGCAGGTGAGCGAACTACTGGTATTACAGATTGACTGGTTGTTTAGAGCCCTTATTGCAGGTTCATTCTTTAGGTTAAGCAAGATTCCAAGTTAAACATGCTCTTTTGCATCTGGATTTCTGAGTCACCGTCACTCCTGCAGACATTCCGCAATCCTCATTGGGATACCAAAGAGGCTTTCAGGGTCTGAATCAACTGACTAAAGAATTGCGGAGAAAATTAAGGTTATCACGTACATTAGGTGCTGCTACAGAAAGACACATACATTCAATTGTGGGGTCGTGCCTCTTTACAAGAGAAAAAGCAGCATCTGTGCCTTTTGTTTAACAAAAAAAAAAAAAAAAACCTGAACTTTACACGGCAGCAAAATAGCAACCTCTAACTCAGTCTACGTTCAATAATCAGTAACGCTCGAATCGGCCGAGCTGTCTTGAATATCTCTGTGGTAGATAAACATTTAATAGGTGACATAGAAACGAAAATTATATTTGCTCCTTTATTGAAAAAAATTGAATTTGTCAAAGATCAAATACTGGCAAAAGGAAACCTATTTACCTGTTACACAAGATCTTCAGTATTGATCTTCTTTATAGATTAACACAAGTCCTATTAGACTCTCGACCGTGTTCATATTCGAGTATCATTTCCATAGTATTAAGTTCAAGGAGACATAAAGGGACATTATGGATGAGGCCGTCTGGGAAGCCTCTCATAGTCTGTATGACTCGCTGATCTCCTAATTTGCTTAACAGCAACGCAGCTGTGGTGTGCCAATGCTTACAGTTCTCTGCTTGATAAAAGTGCTCATAAAGAAAAATACGTTTAATATGTGAAAGACACAAACACTAGATTTAACAGCTTAAGTGGCTTTTCCTCTTCCGTGATATTTCTGCGTTTACTGCATTATGATAGATATTTATGTGTCGGCCAAAGATTTTTGAGGGAGTTCCAGTAACATTCGTGGCAGTGTTGATTGCTTACAGCCTTTCTTGCTATGTCTCGGTTGGATACATGCCAGTTGGTTTATATTCGCCTTTCCTCCCCTTTATGGGATGTTTCTTGAATTCTCTGCAGCAGAACTACCCACTGCGAAATCCCTCCTGTGAATTTGCCCCGGTGAATTCCCCGCATGGTGCCTTACAGGCGAGGAGGCAGGAGTGAAGAAGAGAGGGTGCCTCTTTCAGACCAACCCCTAGTCAATCTGAATAAGCCCCTCTGGCAAACACTTGGCTCCCCTCCCACGGTAACTTGCACTGCCAAGTGGATGTCTATGGCAGATTCTGCACTTTGCTTCTGACAGTAAGGAAAGGGAGGAAGGTTTCAGGGGGCAATTGCGGGCGAGAGTAGTGTGCAGTTGTGTTTATTGCAAGGAGCAAGCATGCACCATATAGAGCCAGATTACTTGCACTTTTTTTAAGGAAATACAAACTCTTCTCTGATGGGTTCGATTGTTCAGTATTTGGTCTGACTTGTGGGTGGTTTCTATAAGAAAGATGGCATCTGATTCTGAAGGATATAGGTCTTTGCCTTTAGAGCAACATACATCATAACAGTAGTCCAGCCTATCTACATGGCAACACCTGAGAGAGGTTCTGGCACCAAAGTTGTTTTTTAATTCATTTTAAATTTAAATACAGGAGATTGCATTGATGCTTTGGCTTTTGGCTGTAATGTGGTTTTCCTTATTGTCATTTTTAACACTTTCTTTACAGTGCACATATTGGGTAGTGCAAATGTGCATATATTGTGCCGCACTTTTAAACCTCAGTCATGCTTGCCTCATTAGGCTGCTCTTCTGATGGTGATTTCTGGTTGCATAGTTATCTAAATTGTGGCTTGTGCGTTGCCTCGCTGTTCCTCTTGAGTTTATCTTACCCACTGAAATCCACGCATCACTCTGCCGTTAAGCACTTGAGTCTAGTCTCTCTTCCATTTGTGTTTTTAGGTCTCGCCTGAGCCAGCGCTTTAGCGCTGCTCTGGCGAGAGCTATAGAAAACGGGGATTTGGTAGTGCAAACGAGTGTTTTTCAGGCCCCCAACTACAGTGCATGTGCGCCGGGCGCGCGCACCATTTAGCAGCCTGCGTGTACATTTCGTGGGCGCTATGATGTTCTCAGTGAGCCGCGCGGCCACTGAGAACATCAAAGCGCCTGCAAAAGTGCTCACCATATGCCAGCCTTCCCTGTGTTGGAGCTTTAAACAACTATAGTGACATCCTGTGTGACTGCAGTTAAATAACAGGCTATTTGGCAAGCTTTTGAGTCCTGCTGAAGCATTCAAATGCCAAGAAATCTTCGTGCACTGGTCCTCCTATTCAGGCCTGGACTCGTTTCAGTTTACACTTCGCTCAGTTCATTGCTTCCACACAGGCTGCATTGGTCCATTTTAAAGATGCCTGCTCTGAAATGTACGTGTGGTTTGTGCTTGGACGTTCTCCATTATCACTTCAGCTTTAAAATGGTTGGCTGCTGTTCTTCTTTCTTTTCCATGCAGTGTTCCAGTCTCTGCAGCCATTAGACTGTATGTCCTGCAGCACAGGGAACACAACAGTTTTCTCTTGCGTGGTTATGAGGTTTTCTGCCTCTGCCCTCTTTCAAGGTTACCTGACCTGGTAGCGCATTGAAGAGTACATACAGCACACAAGTCCAACGCCCTAGGACGGTTTTCGATTAAAGCCATCTGATTTATAGAAAGTTCCTTTTCAATTACCAAAATAACTTTATTTTTCCTTTCGTACCTCAGAGCTGATCATAAAGCTTCTCTTATGACTTTTAGTATATATACATTAAGTATATATGAAATATTAATGATCTAAAATTACGAAACTGACTATCAATTTCTGAAGATTTTCTTAAGCAAAAGCAAGAAGACCAACAAAAGGATTTAGAAATGCAGATGTACCTTAACCATGTGTACCGCTGATGTCAAGAAAATCCTGTACTTGAATGGAGCAAATGCTGAGATTCTTGTGCTTCCATCCCCTTTGAGCAGCCGCAGACCCATGGAAGCCCACTCTGTACACCTACAAAGAAACCAGCATTTGACTGCCAACTTCTTGGTTTTCCCAATTGTTGTTTTCTTATTTCTTTTTGTAAACATTTACTACAAAAACAATTTTGTGTCTTCAAAAAGCACAATAAAACAAGTGGGTAAGCTATATGTCTGCGCAAACTAGTGTGTTCCTATTTTTAAAAGTTAAAAAAAAGTCTTTATACACGGTGTTCCAAGGAGATGACATGGCCATCACACTCCAACACAGGGAAGCATCGCTCCCCACAATAATGTATAATACTCCAGAGCTCCGTAGTGTGAAGTAACAAAGAATTCAAATTCATTCCAAATATAGTCCTTATAATTTTCTTTATTTTCGTCTTCTTTTAGGCATCCAACAAACGTTTCAATTCTGTAGCCAACACGTGTTTTGTAATTAAGGTGCATCAACCAATGATTTCCTCAGGGCTACAACAATAAATTAACAAGCATTGGCATAGCCAATAGGTCTCGCTTTTGGGACCTTATAAGTATTTAGTTATGCAACTGTTGCATAGTTAAACACTTAAAGTCCCAAAAGCGAGACCTATTGGCTATGCCAATGCTTGTTTAACGTGGGGTGTGCAGGCTAAGCAAAGCAGCGTTTTAGTCTCATTCCTGGCAACAAAAATGCATTCAAAATAGCTTTACTAAATGTGAAGAAAAGTTCCCGGAATGTGGTGTCATAATGACAGCTTAATGCTTCTGAAGAAATAGGTTGTTACTTCCACGTTCCATGGTATGTGTGGTGAATTAGTAGGATTTACGAGCCTCTTTAGTTAACAAACAACCATTTTATCCTGGCTACCACCATGTAGCCATATTTACTAGAAAGCGCATTTCCAGTAAGTCGGTTTGATGATGGAATTGATGTGACGTCCAGTACAAAAAGGTTTCGCTTTGCTTTTAATATTAATTTCTTACAGTTCACTTTATATCCATCGTGATTTGTCAAGGAAGTTGTAGTTGATTAAATGCGTATATAGGTGTTATTAGCCCGAGTTGCATTTTAGTTGTTATCTAATACGTAGTCAGCCCCACGTGATGCACTTCGAAATTGTGTAATGTTTTATGTAAGTATAAAGTAACACTGGACACCAGCTTAATTCACAAGTGACCTGTGGTGGTCATAGGAGGCTGACCCTGTAAATTACCTGATTCTGTGTGTCTGTGAGGAATGAAGGGAAATATTTTGTGACCATTTCTGTTACTATACCTTCTTTCAGTTTGAGTACTACCATTCATTGTGTTGCCTACCAGAAGAAGCTGCGCTCCAGAATGTGGATCCAATAAATCATTAAAACAAACATTAGCACAGTCAATTGGTTGCCCTTAGAAGGCAAGTGCCGGCATGTTGGTATTTGTTTGCAATGATGCTGTTCTGACATGGCTGAAAGTCATGTGGGTACGGTAAAAACCAATGTGGCGCTACATGTAAACTTGCATGTGAGGTGACATATACACAGGCATATGCACACATGCCAGCTAAAATGATAAAGATGTCCAGTGTGCGCGTCCATCATGACACACAGTTAGCCATTTCGACTTTTACCATTCTAACATGGCCAATGGAAAACAAAAAAATTGCAAACTAAAAAAAAGCATGAAAGAGCTTCAAAATTAAACAAGTGGCCGGAAGCACTGGGGAATTGGAATAGTAATCTGCGGACTCGTGGAGAAGCATTGGGGTGCAGCAGGTAAGCAAGAGAAAGGGTGCCAGATTGAAAATGCAGACAGAGCAGAAAGTTCATATTTAAAAAAAAAAAATACATATAAACGTTGTTCAATTGAATGAATAGCTGTGTGTGTGCTACTTTAAGTCGAAATGTCATGGGCTGATAACAGGGCTGACAATCAACCCCCTTCCCCCACCAACACCAAAAAAGCCAGTGCCTAAAGCCCGCCAAACTAAAGTAACAAATAATTCAAATGGACGGTCTAAAAGCCCCTTTCTGTATGTATATGTATGTTGTGTGCTTTGTTACAACAAGAGCTTTCTTCAGACAGCTAATGGCTCAAAAAGAGTTCACAAATAAATGATAGCATGTACATATAAATCACATAGCTAGCTACCTTTGGCCAGTTTTGTTTTTGTCAGTTTGTAGCAGTGACTGAAGCAAAGATTCTTCCAAGGCGAATAACTCTGTGTTGGCTGATCAAGCTATACACCCTTCTGCAAATAGGAATACCCCACATCTTCTCCAAGGGCACTAGGTGCACCGAGAGGTTCCAAACAAGGGTCCCTTTTGCCTGGCTAAGAGTGAATAATGAAAGTGGTCTGTTCTGGGAGTCTTCATGCACTCTGGATGACCTTATTTGTCTTTTTCTCTTTTCTAGTGTCGACCACATGACCTTGTTGGAGGGCGTGATTGTGCTCGAGGAGTTCTGCAAGGAGCTGGCTGCCGTAGCTTTTGTCAAGTACCATGCCACAACCACGCCGTGATCTGCAGTGAAGTAACTGGGATGCACATGTGCTGCTATCTCTGGAGTATAACTTTCTCTCAGACAAAGGATATGTCCTTAAGTATTCATTCATGCGAGCATCCATTATTCAAGGTCATATTTCTCTCACCCTTTGCTGGCTCTGGAACATGTAGCTAGCGTATGAACAGAACCATCTGCTATTTCACAGGATGCAATTAAAGAGACGCCAGGAAACGTCAATACCATATTTTAAAAACTGTTCAAACTAGAGGTGGACTTTTACCCAAGCTCCCTGATCACTTTTATTGTTTTAACAAACTTTCAATGTCGTATGTCATTAGAGAATATTATGCAGTTTAAATGTCATCTTTTATTTTATTTTTTTAAAAGAGAAATTGTTAAATGTACTTTAAAAGAGTTTTTATGTTTTCAACTGAATTCAATAGGCGAAGTAGATACATGCGTACTTCCCAACATTTTGAACGTGGTAAGAGGGAGATTCAAATCGGGGGAATTGATTTACCCATAGACGTACATTGAAGAGCTGGCGATTGTAGGTGGGACACACCTAAAAAAAAGCCATTCTGTGCTTTAAAAGTCGGGAGTGTCCTGCCTGGTTGGGTCTGTTGGCATGTATAGAAGAAGTGTGAGGCAGAGTGCAAATTATGCTGGCATATCAGTGAAGGGATTAGTCATCGAAAATACCTTATAGATACCGGGTAACATCTGTGTTTTCATACTGAGACAACCTAATTCTAAGTCCACATAACAGTGGTTCCTTGATGAACGAGCCCTTGAGCAGAACTCAGAAACAGAATGCGTGTTAAGTCATGCCACAGTTTAGCACTGGTGGGGATAATGAGGGTAGAAAAAGTTTTTGTATGCACAGAAATATTTGTAATTATTTGCTGACAATAAGAAATACATTAGTGTTAATAATAGATTTCATTTTGCCAGTATTCTAACCCAAACAGTTTGGTCGACTCTAGATTTCAGAATTTTGAGACCTGAATTAACATCCACTATAATCCTTGTAACTTCAGTTTGGTTCCTCACCATGCACAATTCATCCATAAGATCATCTCTATTCCTCTTGAATGCAGGCTATTAGTTAACTTTCATGTCATTTCCATCAGTTTCTCACCGTAGTGCAATTTTAAATTCTAGGAGAGGGGCAGTGTGTTTCTATTTTATTTTTTAAACAGAAAACGACACAATTTTTTCTTTAGTGAAAGGATTCAACCGGAATCTAGGATTGGATATGAACAGACTATTTGATTTCACTAGTCCAAATCAAAAAATTAATTGCAACAGGGTTCTGTGAAAACAGATGAAATGTCAGGCTTGTAATTGAAACGTTTCTGTGGAATCCCTTTACCTTTGCTTCCATGTAGAATTTCTTCATTGCACTTTTGCGATGTCTGTGCGACAATGGTGAGACTGTAAGAAGATAAATCCTGTTGCTGGTGAAGAGACCAACACCCTTACTTGTAGCCATCGCGAAGGCTCTGTCCTTCATCCCAATCTTTTCAGTCTCTACATCACCTCCCTTGGCCACATCAACTCTTCATTTGGCTTCAGTCACCTCTATGCTCATGACACCACAATCATCTTCTCGTTCCTTGCTCTCTGTTGTCTAGACTCTCGAATCTTTTAATGCGTTACTGCCACCTATCACTGGATGGCTCTTATTCTAAACCCCATGAGAGAAGAGGTCATATACTTTCATATATGTTTTTTAGGTCCTGTCTCCTCCTGCCCTGTTTCTCCTGACATAAACTCTCTATACTGAACAGCCAGAAACCTAAGTGTAGTTTCGAACACAAAGATACGGCTTGAACTGTCATCTTTGCAACAGCAACCAAATCCCATAAATAACTGCAAAATTCGTGTTCACATTCCCTTCTGTGTAGACAGAGCACCCAAGACCAGGATTAAATAAGGCAACAACCTCTTAGCTAGCCTTGCGCAGCACACTTTCGTCCCGGTTCCCACCTTCCCCACTGCACTTAAGAGGCAAAACACTAATGCTTTTCTTTAGTAAAATGAGGCAAGTATATCACGTTTTTTCTAATTTACTTCTGAGCTGCAAATGTAGTCCGGAACTTGTTTAGTGAAATATCAGCAAATGTGTGGTCTCCTGAGTTAAATGTTTCATTTGAATGTAATATCAGGTAATATTCTGTGAAACAGAAACATGAAAACTGAATCCGCTCTGTGGGTAAAAAGATGACTGTTAAATATTTTGTCAGACTGGTAAAGTACGCAGTTGACACATGATGGAAGAAGACCCCATTTAATGTAGATAAACTTAATTGCATCTCTGTTTTATTATGCAGGCACATATTTAATTGCTTGTGTGGAATATATGGAAATATGTTCTGTAAAATATAGAAGTATTGCCCATTTGTGTATAATATGCAGACACAAATATGTATGTATATATAATGCAACCGTACTTTGTTTACATTGCTTTTGCAACTTTTTGTTATGTGAATTCATTGTCGTGCTTTTTTTTTTTTTTTTGGCACATGCAGATTCTAATACTTTTTAAGATTGAGTTGGAGAATTTTTTTTAACTTGCTAGCTTTTGAGACCAAAAGGAGAAAGATTTTTATTTTTGTTCTGTGGATTACATCGTTAAGCAACCGAAAGAAATGACCGGAGCTAATCGGATCCATTTCCACATTGTCAGTTGCCTCTTTCAGTGTTTGCTGCTGTCCGTGTTTGCTTCATTGCTATATATGTCAGAGCAGCCACCGTGTAGTATAATTGTCTTGGGGCAGTTGTTAATTTATATAACTCGTATAGAGGGCTTCACCTCGCTGCACATTTTTGTAAATAGACTGATTTGTACAAATTTCATTTATGTCCGGTATAACTTCAGATGTGAGGTAGATTCTTTTATGTAAAATACGCCAGTAGAAGCACCTCATCCACCGGAAAGAGCCTGGTCTTCCAAGCACCCTACATTCTGTTTAGGTAATAAGTTCACATTCTATTCACCTGTGCAATACGAAGGCTGTGATGGGAATCCAGGCTTCCGCCAAGTTTTAGTTCTCACAGACTGTATATATGTTTATATGGAGGGACAGAGAAGATGATTGCTTCTCTATTGTGACATTTTATTTTGCAGGGCACACCTGATCCGGCACCTAATTCTGTGTAGAGCTTTCCAGCCAGATCAGTGTGACACTTCTAACCCAACCTGAATGTTAGCCAGCAGCAGCTGGTAACTTCTCTAGATATTCACCCCATCTATCAGAATGTTCGCTGAACAGTTACCTATGTTAAATCCACTGCAGTCGTTCCGTGTATTTATATGTTATAGGTTACAAAGGGAATATCCTATTTTCATAATATAATATCCCTATCTTCCGTCCCTTATGATGCTTACACCAATGCAGTAGCCCAAATTTTTATGTTTTGGTGCATATAATCTTATTAGATTAATAATGAGATGCATGAGTATTATTTTGTTTTAAAAGAGCAGATTGTCAGTTTGCAATGCTACTGTTTATTTTTGTGAAAATAGGCATTGGATATCTGGTCCTTTATGTTAATTTGTTTTTTCCATTCAGGTGAGGGGGCTACAGGCCAGCAAGTAATGCATAACAATGGTGATTTTTCTCATGCTTGTCCTCGTATCTTTTTAGGTTTCGCATTTGAGACCGCTGAACCTGTCTTGCCAGGCTACTTTTTTTCAATCATATATATTATATACAAGCATTTGGTTAATGGTCTTCATCCACTGGTCTGTTAAATTGTCATTCACATATTGCCCACCTCAGTTTAAAGCATAGGGCAGTGAGCCGGCCCTTTCATAGCCATTGACTGTCTTCACTCGGAGTGGTATTTGAAATAGTCCCCTTCAATGTCAGTGCTCACAGGCCAGTGTCTTCTTTCTTTAAAAAACAAAGACTTATTCGTTTTACACTCGATTTAATTTTTTACCTTTTTTTTCTCTTTTGCTTTTGTGAGGGCCCAGCAGCTCCTCAAACACTGCTAACAGGCTGCTTGTTAATGCCACAAATGTGTCTCATCCCACCCAAGCATTTCCGTGGGAAACCATCTTTGCAGTTTCCCATCCTTTATTTTAAAAAGTATCCTAAAGCCATTCAAAAATTGCTTCCCTTGGTTGCTTACACATCACACACTTGAGTAGCCATGCTTGAATGGTTTTAGCTGAAAGTAAATCATTCCAATATGTTCACCATGCATCTTCACACTATGCATATGCATCAGTGGCCATCATGGAATGCTTCATGTTATGCTTTTCATTAGTTTTGCTGTCCAAGATGGCTGGCCAGGTGCTTCCTTTGAACAGTAAACTAATCAACTACAGCAAAGGAAACAAACATTAGGAAAGCTAAGCAATCTTTAAGCAAGACCAGACTCATCGGCTAGGCCAATGCTTTGATTATTTGTGTTGGTTGGTTTCGTATATGACAAAGTATTGCTTACTCAAAAGTCTGAGGATAGTGCCGCCCATCACCCACTTGCTTAATATCATATATTGCTGGGATTAGTGAACTCTATTTCAAGAGCTCTTGTGAAGGAAAATTGAGATTCTACAGGGGACACGGATGAACATCATAATCCTTGGAGGATGAAGAGGCTCAAAGTTGCAAGGGACGGGAACTCATTGCAGTGTCTGATTTGTAGGTAGATTTGTTCCAAGCAAAACTTTGCTGGACTTACTTGGGAAAGGGAAATCAAGGAACCGATACTCTCCTTATTTCTGTTGGATGCCTTCATGATTCTCAAAGCAAGACAATGTCCGGAGCAGACAAATATTTCCTGAGACCATGGTCTAAAGGTTCCTCTTACAAGGTAATTTTCCATTTGGTCTTCTTTGAGGCTCCACTCCATAGATGGATAGCTGATGTTCCTTAACTCTCATTTTCATAGTATGTCCTGTTGAGTGCTTCATTTGTTTCTAAACGTCTCAATGACTTCAGTGTGCTTACCAAGAGACTGTTTCCCCTGGACCAAAGCCACCAGGAACTCACACTTTGGATGAGTTCCCGGGCCTCCATTTCCTGGTCTCCATGTTCTTCAGTGTCCAAAAAGTCCAAGCAGAGTAATGGTTAATTATTGCCTGCATATCTTGAAATACAGTTCTTCAAAGTACATTACTGATGCATCCTCCCCAGTCCTCAAGGGTTTTTTATAAAGCTAATTTTCCCAAATTAACTTAGAGCCATGAAGAAGCACTGCCATATTAAAGTTTATCAGAAGTTTTCCCTTTGATTAAAAATCACAGAGGGCACACTGCTGCTTCCTAACCCTGTGTATCTAGATAATATATTTGAGCTGCACAATTAACAAGCATTGGCATAGCCACTAGGTCTCGCCTTTGGGACCTTAAAAGTGTTTAGCCATGCAACAGTTGCATAACTAAATACTTATAAGGTCTCAAAAGCGAGACCTATTGGCTATGCCAAGCGGCCCTGCGGCCGTGAAAGTGAAGTAATCGCGGTAAAGTGCGGTGCCCGCGCACATGCACTGTAGCTCTAGGCTGGCCTGGTAGCACTTTTTTAAGCCCTCTCAATAAGTCTCGCCAGACCAGCGCATGCGCTGGGTCAGGCGAGACCTAAAAATGACAGTTATTTCAACATTTGTTTACTTCTGTATAAGCATGTTTATTTTTTTAGATGGTAAAGGTTTTGAGGTTTGTTAAGTTGAAAAAAAAAATGTTTTGAGCATAATGAAATTTTATGCTTTCGAAATTGGAGAAGACCGGTGACGCAATGTAACGGAAATCTTTTGACTTTCTTGTGAGAACACAAAAGCTCAGGTTACGAAATTTTGAATGATTCTGAAAAAGAGTATTTGACTGTGTTTTGTAGGAATAAATAACTGTAAATTAATAATTACCAATAGCATGGCAGAAGTGTGGAATAACGCGTCATATTTGTGAATGATTGATAAAGCCAATGGTTGACAGCATAATCTTTGTGCCCTGCAAAATAAAACTCGTTATAAATTTTCCATTGTCTATATTTCTGCATCACGTTTCAAGGTTGACTTTAAAAGCCCATGTTCTGGTACATTTAGATTTTCACTATGAAAGACTATAGGCTTACTCTACAGAATTGCCCCCCCTGAAGTGACTTACAGGTGTCCGTCCGTGTATTACAAGTGGCATAGGATATAATGCACTTGTAATATGGCGGGAAGGATATCTACCACATTTGTGGCAGAATAATCCATCACAACATAAAATGATGGATGGAGTGTTTCAAACACTCATCCCCAGTCACAGACCTGTGTTTCATCCATCGTAACTTTGCTCGCCACGTCACCCCAGTTTGGACACCGCCATGTGCAAATCAGTCATGGGAACAGGCCAGGCCAGCCCAAACTGCCAAGCCAGGTCCTCCCTGGACTGGAAACAAGCATCCTGGGACCAGTTTCGTACTACCACCCCTCATCAGCCACGCTAGCTTGAATTCAGTGGCACAGCGAGCAAAGGACCAACGTCTTAGCATACCCATAGCCACTTAGGGCACACATAGCAACATCACAAAATAAAATGATGGATGGAGTGTTGAAACTTTTCAAACACTCACCCCCCCCCTCCCCAGTCACAGATCTGGGTTTTATCCATCGTTTTTTTGCTCGCCACAGCACCCCAGTTTGGACCAAGCCATATGCAAATCAGTCTTGACCCTGCTACCCATGGGAACAGTCCAGCCTGAACTGCTAAGCTAGGTCCTCCCTGGACTGGAAACATGCATCCTGGGACCAGTTTCAGGGTATCACCCCCTAATCAGCCAGGCTAGCTTGAATCCAGTGAGGAAGGGACCCACGAATAATCCATCTGCCAGATTCTAGATTAGGCTCTAAAAGCCTGTGAGCAAGTGTTATCTAGACTATGCAATATAAGCAAATAAAACATTTATATAACTCCAATAAGAGATTTTTTTAAACTAATAAAATTCACCATTTGCATACTCTAACATAGCTCTTTCACCCATCCATTAAGTGTCTCTAACCCACAGTCAAGTGGTTGGACTGTCTGCTAGGCCACTTTCTTGTATTAGGGTTTGGCTGTATAAGCTTTTGTAAACCAGAATGTTCTGTCACCCTCTCCTGCTTAATTCTTGTAAGCCACTTGTATTTGTCTTTTTCTCTATTGCAAAAAAGCAAACTACTGCGTTCACCCTCGCCGCTAGTCTGGCCCCCTGAATCCCTTGCTGAATCTGGAACGTCCCTGAAGGTGAGACCCTCGACCCCTGCTCCAGTGCCGGTGCCGCAAACAAACACCCCTAGGCGGCGCCACCCCAATTGTTATTCCCGACTCTGGCTCTGAGCCGGAGCAGTGTCTACCAACACCAACTCCAGCACCGACTGGGTCTATGCTTCCAGGAGTGGAGCCAGGGCCTTATTTACTTGATAGGACTGGAGAGGGAGACATGATAGTGGTCTACGGACACCTGTGGTTACCAGTTCCCTGAAGAACAGGACAACTGGTATGAGGAACTGGCGAATGCGATTGAGTTTAACACCTCACCCGCCACCTACCTGGTCCCTCCTACTACTGTGGCTATGGAGGAGGGAGCTTGTTTTGCGATGGTGGTGCGTAGGGCAGCTGAGGTTTTGGACCTTCAGTTGCCCACTGTGTCAATCAAGACAAACTAATTAACAGAGGGGCTTCATCTGTGAGTCTCCCCTTTAAATCCTTGCTCCTATTCCATGAAGCCCTTACAGATATCCTAATTGGGGCCTGGTCCAAGCCCTGCACAGGGGCTACTGTGCATAGGACGACTGCCGCTGCCATCGCCCTCCAACCTGCTCGATCCCCCTGTGGATCCTAGTTTCATCACCTAGCACCCCACCCCGGAGAGCTTGGTGGTCCAAGCCTCCACATCCAGGATTAACCCCGCTGCATTCCCTACCACTCCACCAGATAGGGAATCAAAAAAACTGGATACCTTTGGTAAGAGAACGGTCTCCCCAGCAGCCTAGGACTGTAGCCAGTGAACACTGCCTGCCTTTTGGGCCATTATTGCCATACGATATAGGCCTCGTTTGCCCGTGTGCTGCTTATGGTCTTGGAGAATGCAAGAGCCCTACTCACCCAGGCTATTGCTGATGGGTGATATGCAGCAAAGTTCACCATAAGGTGTGGGCCTGACACAACCAACTCGGTGGGCAGAGCGATTTCCTTGTCGGTAGCCTTGGCTTAAACAACTGTTTTTTCAGGGGATGTCCCGTCTTCTCTCAGCGGCATGCCCTTCGATGGCTTTCGCCTCTTTGGAGGGAAGGCGGGTTCAGCGCTGGACGCCTCAAGGACAGCAGAGCTATGGCAAGCTCCTTGGGCTTGTCTATGGCCCCTGGCCAACCCCAGTCTGCCTCTCCCCTTCCCCTTTTAGTGGCCATGGAAGGGGTCTCCAACCGTGCCCTACTGTCCAAACCACTACAGCCAACAGGATTTTCAGCCTTTTTGTGGCCGAGGACTCTGGTCCCACAGATAGCATAGGACAAGTGGCCTGAGATCAGGTCAGTCTGCCACTCCCCTGTCAGCTGCTGCTTCCAAGCTTCGAAGAGAATTTTATTCATAACACTTGTTGGTCCACAGGACTCTCCACCATACAGGTGCAGGCTATCTCAGCGTTAGCTTTAGCTTCTATTCCCCTTCAAGGAACCTTCGATCAGCCAACAACATAATAGCCAAAAGCCCTAGGAATTGGCGTACCAGGGCACCCTTTTCTTTCTTCGGGCCATAACAAGGAACAAGCTTCCACTTGAAATACAAGCTACTGTTGCAACCTCTTTGTTCAGGAAGAAACTGAAAACATGGCACTTTAAACAAGACTAATTGACTGAAATACACTTGGCAGTGATGCTTTGTGTGCGTATCGCCACTGGCGGTCAGTAACATAATATCGCTAGGTTCCCCACATCATTCAAAGAGGTTACTCCCTCCCCTTTGTGATTACCCCACCACCAATGCTACCCACGTACGATTGACTGAGCACCATCTCTCCTTGCTCCGCCAAGAAGGGCAGGCCAAGAAGCCGTAAAGAGGGAGCCTTCATCAGAAGTAGGTTGTGATTTTAAAAAACTAAAACATTTCGATACTGTTTATTAAGTTTTTGTGGGACATCAAATACAGACGCATTGATCAGTAGAGCTGTAGAGCTTGCCATCATGTTGTATCCAACAATGTAAACAATAACAGTTCCCCAACAACCGCCCTCCCCTTGCTCTTGACCACCTTCAGTTAGAACCTTAAGTCAAAGGAGGAAAAAGGTTATTCTTCAAGGCGGACCCTTGTTCTGTCTAGTTACCGCTCCATGCTAATTCATTATGTCGCAATGGTGTCCTGTGAGTATCAGTTTCCCTAGGTAGACCGCACCTAACAATGTGGGCTGGGGGTGCAGCCACAATCCACAGCCTGGTCTCCAGTCATACATGGGAGCCCCTGCCTGCTCCGACTCCAGTGAGCAGTCATTACATCTTCACCTGCCTTCCTACGTGGACTCAGCCACCAGGGGTTCCCTCAAGTCAGTCAGAATGCCTTCAGAGCATCGTCAAGCTTTGTTTCATGCGGACCTCCTCAACCACTGTCCATTCAGACATGTCTCTAAGCCAATTCCCATACCTCGGGGCATCCGCGCCCATCCATTTTGTAGATATGCAGCGTTTCGCCAACAGCAGGCTGAGCAGTATACATTTCCCACTAAGTTTCCTATATTTTTAGGAAAGGTAAGGAGGACTGCAACACCCAACCGGTGGCTCTACTAAGGTTTTCCAGTACTTCTTGCCAGAAGGGTTTCAGGAATGGGCAATGACACGTGTAGGAAATCTGCTACAGGTCTCCTGCACCGGGCACAGCTATCAGGTCGGGCATTGTATATAGTATGCAGTGTTTTTGGCGACATATGTCTGGGCATATCTAAACTGTATCAATTTAAATCCAGCCTTGGAGCTGTCTTCACTCCCTCTCTCCCAATCTCTAGCGGTCATGGGCTCCTCAAGCACCTCCTCCCATTTTGCATGTATGTGAAGTGTTGCTACCGAGAGATGGTCCTGCAATGACCAATACATGTTAGAGATCAGTCTACGCTCCCCTGCCAAGGCCAGTAGTGCAGTCAGTGTGTTGGAGTGCAGTGGCGCCTCCAGATAGCATGGCCACAGTCTACATGCTGTTGCAGAAATCTTTGCATATTGTTAAATATTGCCCCACCCCAAGCACAAAGGTCACAATAATGTTTTCCCTTGTGAAAAACTTGCCTTCAGGATACAGGTCACTCAGTATGTTGCAGCCCCCATCTTACCATTTCTGTACCAACATGTTGTCAGCTATGTTAAGAAATGGGTACAGTGTGGACATTTTCAATAAAAAGATTTAAAAAAAAAAAGAAATGGGTACAGAAACCACAGTGGTATATCTGGCATGTACGGAGCCCTGCGTATCACTCTAGTGACCATCTCCCACAGTCTAGACATCTAGTGTACAAAATAGGTTGTGCCCGGGGCCACCCCCAGCAGCAAAACAGGCAGCGACAACCCACCACGAAAGCCATACAAGAGCCGCATCTCCCAGTTGTCATAGGGGTCCAGCAAGAGACTAGTGAACTGTAAGTGTACTGCCATATAGTATAATTCGATGTTGGGGACTTCTAAGCCCCCCTTTTTCGGGTCCTCTTGAGCGTGGTTAGACCAAAGCATTTTTGTCTGTTTGCCATAACAGGTTGATGATGAGTCTATCAATGTCCGTGAAATATTGTTGGGGAATCTCATCAAGGGTGCACTGCAGTGCATACAGGTACCAAGGAAGCAGGACCCTTCTTACTAGCGCAACCATACTCATCAGGGATAGTCAGACCACTCCAGTACTGGACCAAGTCCCGCAACTCTCTACCACCCTGCCAGTATTAAGATCCAAGAATATGTGCTCTGTGTGGGCAACTCAGATCCCCAAGAACCACATGCCTTCAAACTCCTAGAAGAGTTCCACCTCTGGGAGTGTCTCGGCTGGTATCCCAGCTAGTTCCCCCAGTGGGAACAGTTTAGATTTGTCCTGGTTGACATGTAGTCCTGCTATTTCCCCAAACCCCTGCATCGCGTTCAGTAGTATGGTACAGAGTACTCAGACCACCTAAAATAGATCAGGGCATCTTGGCATATAAGGCTACCACATGTGGTCTCCCCTACCGCGATCCCCCAGGGGCCAAACGCCCGGTGCAGCCTTTCCACCACAGATCTACAGTCAGCACCAACAGTAGAGGCTATAGGGGACACACCTGCCTAGTGCCCCTATGTACAGACACCCATCCAAGACTACCCTACCTATCTGCACTCAGGCGCCCGGGTCAGTGTAAAGTAATTTAACCAATTGTATGTACTTGGGACCCATCCCTGCCTTCTTTATACGTCCCACAGGTAGTTCCAGTCCACTGAATCGAATGCTTATTTGATGTTGAATGCCTGGGCACAAGCGTCTTCCTGCTGCTGAGGCGCATGGTATACATGTGCCAACCATCTCAAATTATAAAAGGTGCTTCTCTTTGGCATAGCTCCAAATTGGTTAGTATGTAGTAAGGCGGAGAGGTGGGGCAACAGATGTGCCCCTAGTATGCCACTGAGGATTTTAACATCCACATTTAACAGAGCGAGGGGTCTATACGAGGAAGCCACCATCGGGTCCTTGCCTGGTTTCTGCACCATTACGATCAGGGCTTAACACATTGTGTCTGGTAAGCTTTCCTTTTGAAAGCCTTCAGATGGCACCAGAACACCCCATTAACGGCTAATGTTGTGCTAACCAGGACCCCCCTGCTATCTCGCATCTCCAATATAAGGACCCATTGCTCATCCTGTCATGCCACTCAGGCAGGCATTGCCCCGGTCTGGTCTCCCTCCATGTGTAGTATGTTGGTGTGCTGTGTATTTCTCCAGGTTGCACTAGTCATCCAAAAGTTCCATTCAGCACTGCTGTCATTTCGGGTGTCTAACAGGGTTTGTGGGTAGTGCCCTTTCTATGGTTCTCAGGTTTTCCTTGTGTTTGGTCACGTTCTAGATGGTGCCTAATGCTATAAGCAGTGTTGAGCCACTCCACTAAGGACCACCTCATGGTGTCCCTGTTCTTTGCCCTGCTACCCCAATTTTCTGCAAAATAGTGAGATCTTGCTTGACCCACCGATGCACTTCCACCCGATATCTGCCAACATAAAGCAGTAGTCTAATCTGCTGTATGTCGCCGCCACGGGCATGTAACAAGAATATACCTTCTCTATCTGGTCTTTCCCTCCAGATCTCGACCAGGCTAAGGCCCCGGAGCATGTTATGTAGCCCACCTGTCGTCATCTGCTTGGTGTGTAGTCTGGGTGACTGGCTATCAATTACCCTAACTAGGACACAATTACAGTCACTTGCCAGAATAATGTCCACCACTATGTAGGACGAGGCGCTGGACTCCACCCTGGGGTATAATGTCAGCAGCTAAGTAGGCCAAGGCGGCAGATGCCACCCGGGCTTAAAAGTCTTGGGTAGTCCTTATTAGACACAAATACATTCACCAGACTCGTCCCTCTGCTGTCCAGGGTACCCAACAGGGTCACACACCTCCTGTCCAGGTCAAGCACATGCCCCTTTTGCTGGAAGGAACCCCAGGGGTCACCCATATCAGTGTGCCCTGGGCATACCCAGAATAGGTGATGGTGTACAATCGTTCTCCAACTTTTTCGGAGAGTAGGGACGTATTCCCCCCCCCGCCCCCGACATGAATTTCTGGCAGGAAGGCTATGGACACATAGCCTTTCATATAGGCATATTCTTTTCAATATTTCTCTAACTGGACCAGTATTCTGTTCCACGTCATAAGTTTAAACCTGTCACCCGCCATATCAGTTCAGTCCAGGGTCCGAACCAGAAGGACCACTCTACCTCCAACCCAACTTCTATGTGCAACAGGAGGCGCAAACCAGAACCATACAGTACAAGAGCAGTGTACAATTACGCAGAACAGCAATAAAGTAATTGCCTCCCAACTGCCCTCACCCCTTGGGCAGCATTTCCAATTTGCGCGGTCCAGCAACAGGCAGGCATCGCCAGTATAGGGGCCCATTGCTCATCCGGTCATGCCAATCGGGCAAGCATTGTCCCCGTCTTGTCTCCCTCCGCTTGTAGTCTGTAGGTGTGCTGTATAGGTTTATTTCTCCAGTCTGCACCAGTCAGCCAACAGTTCCTTTTGGCACTGCTGCCATTCCAGGCGTCTTCTAGGGTTTGTGGGTAGCGTTATTTCTAGGATTCCCAGGCTTTCCTTGTGTTTGTCATGTCACGTTCTAGATGGTGCGTAACACCACAAGCAGTCTTGAGACGCCCCTAAGGACCACCTTCATGGAATCTTAGTCCATTGCCCTGCTACCCGCGCCACCCCACTTTTCGGCAAAATAGTGCAATAATGCTTCACCCACTGATAACGTGAACTGGGAGTCTGTCAGCATCGTCATCTGAAGCCTCCCCAGTAGTCTTGCTGGGCGGCTACATATCTCACCCCCCCCCCAATCCCCCCCCCCCCCCCCAAAAAAAGCCCAGCAGTACAGGAGAATGATCCGACAGGTAATGGGCCAAATAGGATACCTCCGTCACCCCCCTGTGCCATAGCTGCCAACACAAACAGTAATCTAATCAGCTGTATGTCCCCGCTGCAGGCATATAGCAAGAGTATACTTTGTCCGTCAGGTGTTTTTCCCTACATATATCGACCAGGCTAAGGCCCTGGTGCATGTCATGTAACGCACCTGCCATTATCGGCGCGGTGTGTAGTCTGGGTGGCTTGCGATCAATTACCCTGTCTAGCACGCAATTAGTCACCTGGTAGAATAATGTCCCCCGCTAATTAGGCCAAGGCGACAAATGCCACCCTGGTGTAAAAGTCTTTGGCAATCTTTATTTGGTACACATACATTCACCAGACACTTCCCTCCCATCTGGGGCAAGCACATGCCCCTTGTGTTGGAAGGAAACCCTAGGGGCTATCCATGTCCGCGCACCCCTGGCATACCCAGAATAGGAGGTGGCATACAATTGTTCCCTACACCTTTTTTGGAGCCTAGGGACGCACTCCCCCAAACACGAGTTTCTTGCAGGAAGGCTATGGACACCTTATAGCGTTTCAGATAGGCATATACTCCGCAACGTTTCTCTAACTGGGCCAGTGCTCTGACATTCGACGTCATAAGTTTAAACCTGTGACCCACCATATCCAGTCCTTATCAGTTTAGTTCAGGGCCTGACCCAGAAGGACCCCTCTGCCTCCAACCCCCCACCACCATGCACAGCAGGGACGGGAACTAAAACCATACAGTACAAGAGCAGTGTACAATTCCCCAGAACAGCAAACAGTGAATAACTTTATACCCTTCCAACTCCCCACACCACTTGGGCAGCCTTGTCAATTTACGTTTTGCTTCATAGAGACTTTGGCCCAGAGGGAGGTGCAAGGCCTATGAACTCAAGCTCCTCCCCTGTGTCCTCACAATCTCTTAAATTTCCCCACCAGCATAGTATACTGATCAGGGAAAATAATCACTTTGTTCCTCAATTATCCAGCCCACCCATTACTTAGGAGCAATGGAAGTAACTATGCACATCCCCTGGAAGTCCTCCATCCAGATGTCCCTGGGCCAAATCCACAGCCCAGTCAGGGGACCTCACTAAACACATAGTCTTATGCCTCGTAGGCAGTTTCAATACTCACTGTGAGGTAGACAGTTTAGGATAATCCAACGTCCGGGCTGTCGCTGACAGTGCCAGGATCACTCCTTCTCTGAAATGATTCCCTTGTGTCCGGCACAATGTTTGTATCTAGGAGGGTGCCTTCTGGGCATACTACTGTCCTTCCCGTTTGCCGGATGTCGTCCAGACTATTCATTCGCCCACTCCGGTTCAGTAGATGGACTTAGTGTCTCTGTGTATTTGATAGCGCTGCTCGCCTCCCCGGATCACCCCGGCGAGGTCCCCCAGATATCCAACCAGTCATTTGCCTCCTCTGGGGTAAAACAGAACAGCACCCTTCCCTAATGTAGGACCCGCAGTTTTGCCGGGAAAATCAGGCTTTATTTCATGTTACAGTCCGTTGTGTCTCTTTACAGCTAGGATAGATTTTTGTGGTTTTGTACCTTTTGTGTATAATCTAGGAATAGTGAAATAAGTTTCCCTTCAAATTGCGGGGAGCCATGCACTTGGATGTGCTGCAGAATAGCATTTGGTCCCTAAAATGAAATAGATGTGCGATAAGGGCCTTTGGTGGCACCCCAGGCTTTGACGGGGGAACCAGCGCCTGGTGGACCCGCTTAATTGTGAAGAGCTTTGACAGCCTGCTGGGGAGCAGGGTAGTAGCAATCCAGTCCCCAAAGAATAATTCTGCCGATTGCCTCTCAGCACACCCTTTGAACCTCAGATTATTTCTTCAGGACCGCCCCTTGGAATCCTCTATCTGTTCGTCCAGCCGGGTGGTCAGTTTTTGCAGGGTTGACACAGTGAGGTGCAGAAAGCACATTTCTTGTTGCAGGACCCCAACGTTCTCCTCCGCCATGTTTACTTGGCCCGCCACCTTTCACAAATCCACATGCAGCAGATTGACCTCAGTTGCAATAGAGTCTATTTTAGTGACCAGATCATCCCAGGAGCCCTCTATCACCATCGAGTCCATAAGTGTCGGGCAAACTCCGCTAGCCCTCTGCCTCCCACCACAAGGGTTTTTGCAGTTTTCTCTTTGGCAGTGCCCTCAGGAAGCATAGTGTGTGTGTATAATTAACCATTTTATTAGTGTGAGCTGACTTGGCAGTCTTGGCTTTCCTCTGACAATTGACACAATCACACTCCCAGTATTGGTTCAGGTTCTCAGTGCAGATGTGCCCATCTCTTCTCAAAGGCCTCAAGGGGTCAAGGACCCACCAGGTCTAGTAGGCTGAACTCTGACCCAAAGGGTTACTGTACCATAACGGGCTCCATGTGCCCCAGAGACTATCTCACTCATTGTCCGTGCAGATGCACTCGTAGTCTGTTTTGTCATGGGCCCCAAGCCTCCTCCGCACCCACCGTTTGGTCAGGGGCAGTACTCTTGGGGGGCCACCGTCTACATGCCTTCCAAACTCCATCCTTCTTCTCCCAGGCTGTGTCGCCCGTGGGCCACCCAGCATAGGCTCACCTTATCTCCTATGGGCTCCCTGCAGATTGCCCTTAGGCCGCTTCCAGCAATCCAGGCTTTCCGTGCCGCTACTTCTCCACTATTCAGTCCAGGAGCCCAGAGCCCGGCACTCCATGAAACACGGCCTCACTCGCCGTCTTTGCGGCATGTCGGGGAAGCGCCGCACTTACGCCTCCATACATGGCTCCTTTGAATGTCTCGGGCTCGATGCATCCACACACAGTGTCCGCTGTTCCTCAAGCCCTCGGGATGCTCACCAGCTTTGCTGTGTCTATTAGCACTGTCCCAGCGCCCTGCTCCAATCGCTGCTGCTCTCTGGCCCGGTCCGCTCTGCCAGGACAGTGCCGCCCTCCAAGCATCCAGTGGTCAAAACTCTCTACTGTAGGCTGTCGACCCTTGTGGTCCGATGCAGCTAGGCAGCCCCGGTACAGTTTTATACTCTAGGGCACCCTCAATGGTCTCAAGCATCTCAAAAGTTAGCCCCTCTGCCCCACACTTGTTTCCAGGCAGTTGGGGACCGTCACAACCTTAAATGACACCGGGTTAAATAAAGATTCCGTTATCAAAGGCGGGAGCTCTGTAAACAGCGACTAGTCAACCATCTTGCTTGGCCATGGTCCCATTAGGTTGTGGTGGTTCCCGCTACTTTTTGATGCCAGAGAAGGATGGAGGACTTCGTCCTATCCGAGATCTGCGCCTTCTCAATCTCTTCTTGAGGAAAGAGAATTTTGAAATGCACACGCTTGCCCAAGTCCTCTCTGCCCTCGACCCCCGAGACAGGATGATGGCATTGGATTTGCATGACGCACATTTCGACATCCCGGTCCTGCCTGCCCAGACATTAAATGCGGTTCACGGTAAGCCAAGAGCACTTTGTTTGCCATGCTCCCGTTCAGCCTTACCAACGCCCCTCAGTTGCTCACATAAGTGATGGTTTCTGCGGAGGTCAGGGATTCCAGTCTCCACCTACCTCGACGATTGGCAGTTGAAGGGGGGCTCGCCCAAGGCAGTCGCCTTCCACCTTCAGACTATGGTGAACCTCCTTCATTCACTGAGGTTCACTATCAACATGCCAAAGTCACACCTGGCTCGCTCTCAGATGCTCCCTTTCATCTGATCCGTTGTGGACACAGTGCAGTCACAAGCTTATCTTTCCGAGCTACAATTCAAATTTTCAAAATCAAATTCCAATTATTCACATATAAACAAATCATCAAAGAAAGATTTATCATACGGGTGTATATATTCAAAGATTGTATTTTATATTAATCCATGCAAACAGTTATAGACCGAAACGTCGACAATTACACAAATTTCATGGATCATTGTATCAAAGGCAGAGCTGTCTGTAGAATCTAGTCACATTGCCGTAGAATTATCTGTGAAAAGGTGTTCACAATTGTAACAAAGAAGGATACAAATGACTGTGACTTTTAGTTACTTTGTGTTTTGTATGATTTTGTACCATTTTTAATTCATGAAATCGTATTAATATAAAATTCAATATGTACACCCGTGTGATAAATCTTTCTTTGGTTATTTGTTTGTATGTGAATAATTGGAATATGATTTTGAAAATTCGAATTGCAAACTACTTTGATAGAGCTTGCTAACATTGAATGCAGTAATTATATAAATATTTGATAAAACAAATGCTGTATCTGGACATGGCTGGAATGTCAGGGCATTGCCATGGTGATTTAACACCTGCTAAATCTGCCATGACCAGTCCCAAGCCCAGCTACAAAATGAGGGAGGGTTATGTGTGGGAGCTAGCTACCGCACTGTGTAAAAAAAAAAAAAAAAAACCTTGCTACAGAAACATTAACCAAAAGACATACCGGCCTTGGGGGGGGGGGGGGGGGGGGGGGGGGAAGGGGAGAGAATCTCCTTGATTGAGAGCTATCGCACCTTATGATGAAAGCCAGAGATCCATGGAAGCCATAGACCTGATACACATGCTTTCGACCAAGACCATTATCACCAGGACATGGACTGTGAGGACCATGTACGAGACAAGACACCCCAAGTGGCAGCTGAGATGAAAAAAATACAACCTTGTCCTACTTGGCATTAGTGAGACTTGATGGACACAGTCCGGACAGAAAAGACTGGCTCCAGGAGGAATGCTGCTGTATTCTGGATATGTGGAAGAGAACCCCCACACACTCTTAAGAGTAGCACTGACACGAATACCAGCAGCCAACAGCTCTGATTGGATGGGAAGCCCACGGTCCCAGAATCATCACAGCAACCTTCAGCACAAAGAAGAAAAGGATCACCATGAATGTTATCCAGTGCTATGCACCAACAAATGGCAGCAAAGAAGAGGAAAAAGTACAATTTAACAACAGACAAGTCCATCCTGGAGAAATGCTTTGAGAGAGACATCACCATACTGAGGGGAGGATCTCAATGCCATGATTGGAAGCAACAACACTGGGTACAAAGAAGTCCTTGGCAGCCATAACCTTGGCGACACAAATGAGAATGATAAAAGGCTTGCAGATCTCAGTGCCCTGAACAGTCTGGTGATAGGGAAAGTGTATTCCCACTGAAAAGAGTACACAAGGCAACTTTGGTGTCAACAGACAATTCAAAAGAGAGTCCGATCAACCATGTCTGCATTTCCAAGAAGTTCTGGAGGTCCCTGCCACATGTGAGAGTGAAGGAAGGAGTGGACATGGCATCAAACCATCACCTTGTCATGGCCAGGCAAAAGCTAATGCTGAAATAAGCATGGATGGAACCGACAAGCCAATGTCTGCGATACAACACCACCCTCCTCAAAGATGCACAGAAATTGAGAGAATACTCAGTCACCCTTAGTAACAAGTTTCTAGTCCTGTGTTGGAATGAATAAATGTTCTCACAAAGGTAAAGTTGTAGGTTTTATTCCAAATACTTAAACCCCTCATCGCAGTGAAGTGCCCACTCAACCGCCAGCTGGCAGCTCCGTTTCCCAACCTTCCCAAACATTCTTCCCTCGAGTTCTACCCAAGCTCTAGAATCCCACACACCCAATGAGTGGCTGCTCGAGCACCAACACAACATCCTGCAAGAACTAGAGAATGACAAAGACCCAGTAGAAAGTCAGTGAGAGAAGATTAAGGAAATAGTGACAATTATCTGCCAGGAGGTACTGAGTCTCAAGAAACACCAGCATAAAGAATGGATCTCCATAGAGAGACTACAAAATCCAAGAGAGAAAGGAAATAAATCTGCTGTCAACACCAGCTGAACAAGAGCAGAACAAACTAAATGTCAAGGACGAATACACCAAAACCAACAAGCAAGCAAAGAGTAGCTTAAAAGCAAACAAGCGAAGATACATCGGTGGTCTTGCCAGAGAAGCTCAGGAAGCAACAAACCATATAAACTTGAAAGAACTCTGACATAACAAGAAAACTCTTCAGCAGATAAAGCAAGCCAGAAATACCTGTTAAGCTGGGAAGACAATCATGTGTAACGAAGGCCAACCACAAAAATGGGTAGACCACATTTAAGAACTGCTGAACAAGACCTTGCCACAGTCTCCACCAGACATACAGCCAGCTGACAAGGACTTCCCAATCGGCCGCAGAAGACAAACCAAGGAAGAAATACAGTAAGCCTTCAAACATCTGATAAATGGGAAGGCAGCAGGATCTGACAACATCCCTGCAGAGGCACTGAAAGCAGACATTGAAATATCAGTAGACATGCTCTACCCCATGTTAGAAGGATCTGGAAAGAGGAAAAGGTGCCATCAGACTAGGAGAAATAGCCCATCAAGATACCCAAAAAAGGTGACCTGAGTAATTGCACAAACTGCCTGGGATTTATCTCTCCGTAAAGTGTTCAACAGAATCATCCTGAACAGAATGAAGGAACAACTCTGCACTCAGTTGCGAGACCAGCAAGCCGGCTTCCGGAAGATAGATCCTGCACAGACCAGATTAAAACACTGCGCCTCATCATTGAACACTTGATGGCATGGAATTTCCCCCCTCTTTTTTAACTTCATTGACTATGAGAAGGCATTCAACAGCGTGGACAGAGAAATAACCCTGGGCCCGTCTACACCCCCCCCCCCCCAGTAATAATTAAATAAATATACATTCTAAGTTAAATAATAAACACTTACCTTGCTGCCGTCCTCCTCTTCCTTAGCGTTTCACGGTGATCTGTGCATGCGCCCGCGCATCCGCATTTCTCACAAGGAAATGGATATTTATTTAATTCTTACTTGGGGGGGGGGGTTGGAGGCAGGGGCTGTTCAACTCTGCTCCACCACGGAGTGTGCAGAAATTTGCCTACTCCGCATTCTTCGTGGAACGCCGAGTAGGCAAATCTCCGCATATTCTGCGTGGAGTTCTCTGCCCACGGTTACAGAGAAGCCCTTTGGTGACTACTCCGCAACTACAGTGTGCCAATAAACTCGTAAGAGTCACCTGGAACTCTTATGAGGGAATGGCATGCAAGCCTTCCAAGTGAGAACGACATCCACTGGGGTTTTTTCCTTGCCTTTTCTCTTCCTGTTGGCCATAGACTGGGTCATAAAGACATCCACAGTCAGGAGAGAGAAGAAATGGAATCCAATGGACGCTTTGGATGCAGCACGATGACCTAGACTATGCAGAAGACTTAGCCCTACTCTCCCATACCTATCTGCAAATGCAATAAAAAGACTGACAATGTGGCAGCCACATCAGCACAACTTGGCCTCTGCATCCACAGGGAAAGACCCCGAAGGCTAACCTGGCCAGTACAACTGCAGTCACTCTTGCAGGTGATGCACTGAAAGAGGTGTAGGCCTTCACCTACCTGGGCAGTGTCATAGACCAGCAGGGCACTACAGACTATGATGTGAAGGCAAGAACCGGCAAAGCAAGGGCTGCCTTTATTCAGCTAAAGAACTGGAGCTCCAAGGACCTACCGCTACAAACCTAGATCAGGCTTTTTAACATCAATGTAATATTGGTCCTTTTGTATGGAGCAGAAACTTGAAGGACAACAGTGAAAACCACCAACAAAGTCCAGACCTTCTACAACACCAGCCTGATGAAAAGCCTCCAGATCTGCTGGCCAAACACCATCAGCAAGATGGCCTATAGCAGCAGACTTTCCAACTCCCTGCTCATGAAGAAGTGATGAAAAGATGCTGAGGCTGGATAGGTCACACGCTCTGCAAGCCCGCATCAGACATCACCAGGCAAGCCCTGACCTGGAACCCTCAAGGTAAAAGGAAAAGAGAAAGGCCAAGAAATATGTTGCCCGAGGCCTTGAGGCTGACTGCAAGGAGCTGGTTTACACCTGGAGTCAAATTGAAAGAAATTCCCAGGACAGAGGTGGCTGGAGGGTCGTGGTTGATGGCCTGTACTCCAGGAGGGGTAGTTGGCATAAGTAAGTTAGTGACCCCATATGACACTCCTATGAGTAAATCTTCCTTCTCTAGCACAGATTTATTCATGCAGAAAAGTTTACCAAGCAGGCATGCATTTGCACATGTGTAATGAGATTTGATCGTGTGAAAATGCTCATGCATAATTTTCATGTTGCAAAAGCAACTTTTTGCACACTTAAGTGAAGTCTGTAACATTATTTTGGGAGCCAGACATCCCTCCACCCATTCGGTATAGACCTACTGTTGGGACAAGTTTGTGTCATGGTGTGCTTCCCACAACACTGACACCCCTTTCTGCATCCCTATCTCAAGTTCAACTGTTTGCTTTATCCTTGGCCCAGCAGTGCTCTGCTTTAGGCACAGATAAAGGTTACCTTTCTGCCATATTGACATTTATGGGGTTGCCAGACCAACCTTCTGTCTTTGAGTCATCCATAGTGGCTAGGTTCCTTAAAAGCCTGCAACATATGTTTCCCCCTATGCCATCCATAATGCCTCAGTGGGACCTCAGTTTGGTTCTTGCTTTTTTCATGTGTACACCATTCGAGTCTCTCTCCACAGTTACCCTCTTAAGCTCTAGGCCATCGGTCTCCTAATCAGACTGACTCTGCAAGAGGGTCTTCTGTCATATTAACAAGGGAGGGTTCTGAACCCGAACCAGTGCACCATTCACCTTCATGCATGGAGATTGAGCAGCAACAGTTGACAGCTTTCAAACTTCCCCCCTATGTCTTTGATGTTCTTCTGGCAGCCAGGCGTCCCTCCACCAAGTTGGTACATGCCTGCCATTGGGATAAGTTTGTGACATGTGTGAGTCTAAAAACATCAACCTTCTTTCTGTACCTCTCTCTAAGGTTCTGTTTGCTCTATCTTTGGTCCAGCAGGGCTCTGTTCTGGGCACAGTTAAAGGGTATCTATCGGCCGTTTTGGCATTATTGCGGTTGCAACCTTCTTTATTCAAGTCACCTGTTGTGGCTAGGTTTCTGAAAGGCTTGCAGCACATTTCCACTCGGGCCATTCATCATGCCCTAGCGAGATCTAAATCTTGCTCTAACCTTCGTAATGTGTGCACCTATTGAGCCTCTGCACACTTGCCCTCTTCGGCTGTTAACCATCAAAACTCCATTCTTAGTGGTCATAACGTGGGCCAGTAGAGTCAGCAAATTGCATGCACTCTAAGTGCACCCTCCTTACATCACTTTCCATCTGAACAAACTGGTTCTCTGGACATGTGCCTCCTTACTTTTAAAGGCTGCAACTCCATTCTATGTAGGCCAGAACATCACCCTGCCTACTTTCTTTGCTCCACCTCATCCGTCCAAAGATGAGGAGAGGCTTCACTGCCTAGATCCAAAAAGAGCATTGTTATTCTACCTTATCTGATAGTCATCTAACTGCAGATTCCTTACCTTAGAATTCTCCCCAGGCGCCAGACTGGATCTGGAAATTATTTTCCAGCAGAACCTCGCTGCATTGGTTGAGGGCGTTGTGTGACTCCATAGCGATGTCGTCCACTGGATGTGACGTCGACGGAGTCCATATAAGTCCTTCTCTGACGTCAGTTTCTTCTTTTCTGCACTTCAATGCGGATCCAGAGAAGCGGTTCCTCTGGCCAATTTTTGGCCTTCTACACGTTTTTTCATCTGGAACAGTGCTCCTATTTTCAATGCCTTCTGGTTTTAAACCTTGTGAGTCTTGTGCTCGACAGATGTTGGGCATGGACCCTCATTATGTCTGCATGTGGTGCATGGGTGATCCCCACAACTCAGAGGAGTGCAGCGCCTGTCAACAAATGAAGCCGTTGTGGGGGCAATGGAAGAAGCTTCTGATGGCACGGTTGTTGAAATCCGCTGAATCTCGCCGATCTCAGTCTTCTTACCAATCAATGGTTCCATCACGGAGCCGTTCCCATAGACGTTGCTCACGTCGACGTCCCATGGTAAGTTATGTCGCAAACAGTTGAAGTTGCGGCATCTCCCAGCTTTGTCGTCTTATGAAGTGGTTTTCCCATGGCTCCTTATGCCCTCAAGCTGAGGACCACATGCAAGAGTCTCTGCCGTGCCTCCCTGCCCTTCCTGGAGCCGGGGTGACTTTAACCCAAATGAGAGATTATTATTGTGCTTTCCATGCCATCTTTGGGTCTTCACCTTCCCCTGGAATGCCTTCAGGCCCTAAGGAGGTGACAGGTGCTTTGATTGTGCCCACGGGCGGGTTTGCTCTCGGATGCAGTTAGGCCCTTATGTATATCGACACCAGTGCACAGCCCTTCGGGGTTCACACCTGTGGTGCCGATTGACTCTGACTTGGCTTCAGGGCTTGCTTCTGTGGCGCCGATCGACTCTGTGTGCCGGTGCATAACACTTCGCAGCTCGCCTCTGAGACATCGACCTCCCCTTGCCCCATTCTGTCCACGGCACTGTCCGAGGCTCTTTCACCGTCTTCTCCCGACATCGGTACGATGCCGGATTGGCGTCTGGTGCAAAGCTAATGCATGAGGGTTTGGTGGAACAGTTTATAGAAGAAAATGAGGGAGGGGTTGGGCTTGTGCAGCATGTGCCTGTGGATCCTCCTATGGTGGATAGTTGGATTGCTGATTTGGGTGAAGAAAGCGGGTTAGAGTCTTTCCCTACTTCTGACCTTCTTTCTCCTCCTGGCCTGGACACGGAGGAAATCTCTCCTTTGGCTG
The DNA here is from genome assembly GCF_964204655.1 of Triturus cristatus. Taxonomy (NCBI): domain Eukaryota; kingdom Metazoa; phylum Chordata; class Amphibia; order Caudata; family Salamandridae; genus Triturus; species Triturus cristatus. Next base: position 137,043,197 of record NC_140580.1, on the reverse strand, counting down.
ACATGTTGGAAAGGGTGGCTATGATTTTTGATTTGTCTCTTCCTTAAGTGGCAGAGTTTACGGACTCCCTCATTGGAGTTCTTCAATCAGGTGTTGAGCCGGTACTGCCGTTTTGTGAGGCGCTGCATGATGTTTTGTTAGGGGCTTGGTCTAAGCCAGACACTGGTGCTCTTGTGGACCATTTTACTACCCACAAGCACTGCCCTGCCCCAACTGACCCGGATTGTCTCCTCCGCCACACCACAGTTTCGTGGTGCAGGTCGCTACAGCTTCTCATAATTTGGATTGTCTGCCTCCTACTCCGCTTGATAGAGGCCGAGTCTCGCCAAGCATATACCACCCGCACCGGAAGTAATGTGGGAAGTGGGCGGAGTCGCGTCTGTCCCTCCGCAACAATCGGCACTAGTATGCCGTGACGGACCGGGGACTGCGACCCGCCAGAATACTAACACCACCAAGCTGTCGCCCCCCGAAAGTGACAAAGTGCAGCAGCAGCAATATTGGCAACAAAAATAAAACGTTTAAAAGGTCAGTGCAAAAAGGCTGTCAACTGATTAAAAAACAGTATAGGAACAAGTTAAAAATAGATTTGGCAGTTTTGGTCACCACTCACTCATCTCAAGCCGAGACTCGGCGGGCGCGCAGCGGACGCGTGCGGCGGGTGCACCTAAGGCAAGCCGGTCTGCGTCCGGAGCGCGGCCAGCGCCAGCCACGCTGCTGGGATTGCTAGAATGAGCCACTTCTGGTGGTCACGAGAGCTACTCCTAAGCCTCCAGGGTGATGTTTGTAGGAGGGCGCATCAGCTCGATTTGGCTCGCTCCCCATTGCCACACTATTGCATAGAATGCGGTCAGACGCTGTTTCAAAGTAAGGTGGACAGGGCGGGGCAGGGTTCTTTGTCCGATCAGAAGTCCTTAATCAGTTTAGGTTTAGTTAATTGTAGATCGCTACCTAAACATGCTGAGGAGATTTGGTCAACTTTAATTGAAGAGAATTGGAATGCCCTGTTCCTTACAGAAACCTGGCTGAGCGTTGACGCAATGACATCGATCTCACTAGCTACCCCGCAGGGGTTTAACATATGTTTTGCTAATCGTGAAGGGGGAAAAAGAGGTGGGGGGTGGCGATTATCTTCAGAGATTCCTGGGAGCTTGTGTCTTCTGCCTCGCTGCTGCTGCATGGTATTGAAGGCTTACATTTTTGCTTCCAGATTACCCCGCATTCGCCCTAGCTGGCATTCTTATTTATAGACCGCCTGCGTGTGCAGCAACCGCCGTGCAGTCTCTATGTGATCTGATTGCCCAAAAATCAGTGGCTTATTCTAATTTTTTGGTTTTGGGTGACTTTAATTTACATGTAGACGACTCAGATTGCGTACAAGCTGCGCAACTTGTGTCATCTCTAGAGGGGGCTAACCTCCCCCAAGGGGTGCTTTTTCCGACACACATTGCGGGTCATACCGTAGACCTTATTTTTTCGAATATTAAAAATACTGAAATAGGGTCCCCACTTCCACTGACTTGGTCGGACCACTCCCTAATCCCCTTTTCAATTACCCTCCCGACTGTTAAGTTATTAAAAAATATCCAGACTGTGCAAAAAAGAGACTGAAAGAAACTGTCGGTGGAATCCTAAGTCCCATACTGAGGGAGAGTCATCCTCAGCTGTCTCAGGACCCCAATCTGGATGCAGCCACACTGCACCAATGGATTGGGGATGCAATGGAAGCTGTTGCACCAATCAGAATGGGGAAACCCGCTAGATGCTCACCCTCGGCGCCTTGGTTTTCCGCTTCCCTGAAAGAACAAAAAAGTAATTGCAAAAGACTGGAATGCCAATGGAGAGCAGCCTACTGTGATTTAGCCAAAGTGGTTTACAAAAAAGCGATAAAAGAACTTCATAAGGCTTTAAAAGTTGCCAGACGGGATTACCTTGTAGCACGCATTCAGAATGCGGACCACTCCGGCACAGAAGTTTTTAAAGTAGTTCAATCCTTTTTTAAACCTAAGGCTAGTGAATTGGAGGTTACAGCTTCTGTAGAACGATACGAAAAAATTGCTAACTATTTTGACGGCAAAATCTCTAAAGTTTATGACTCCTTCACTCCCTCCGAGGCCACTGTAAGATTGGAAACACCTGCAGATGGTGGCGTGAGGGCAACACTCTTAAATTTTACCCAGCTTTCGCATCAGGAGGCATTAGTAGAAATACTGAAATGTAGGTCGGGCGCACCAGATGATCCCTGCCCTCCAAAGTTTTGGGAAATGTTAGCTCCATCTCTGATCGAGGGCCTTCACCATATTTGGAATACCTCCTTAGAGACAGGTATCTTTCCGTACTCCTGGAAACACGCAACTCTCCTCCCTCTGAGGAAGAAAGTTAATGGTGACCCGGGTGACCTTAGCAATTTGAGGCCCATTTCCCTGCTTCCTGCCCCGGGTAAGATGTTAGAGAAATTGGTTCAACGCCAACTGACCTCTTTTTTAGAGCGGAACCGGGCTCTACATGACACTCAATCTGGCTTTCGGGCAGGTTTCAGTACTGAGTCGGTAAAATGGACATTGGATTCAGGAGCATCGGCATTGCTGGTGCTCCTGGACCTGTCCGCGGCCTTTGATAATGTAGACCATGTCATCCTGGTCCAGAGATTACAAGATGCGGGTCTTGGTGGGACGGTGCTAGCTTGGGTACAATCTTACCTAAGTGGGCGCTACCAGAAAGTTGCTTTACAATCATTTGCTTCTAGACCTAAGCAAATTAAACGTGGCGTCCCTCAGGGCTCAGCCCTAAGCCCCCTGTTGTTTAATGTCTACCTAGCTCCGCTTTTTACTCTTATCGCCAACTGGGGTGTCAAGGCCATCTCATACGCTGATGACACCCAGTTGGTTTTTCCATTTAAGGAGCGGTCGGCAGATACTTTCAAGAATTTCAAGGGCTGCCTTCAAGATATAGCATGCTGGATGAATGCTAACAAATTAAAGCTCAATGCCGGAAAAACCGAAGTTTTGTTTTTTGGCAAGGGCTCAGCTCCAGAACCAGCACTGTGGTGGCCATCAGAGATGGGGACACCACCAATACCTGGCTCGTGCACCAGGAATTTGGGTGTGAAATGGGAGGCAATTTTTTCCTTCTCTGCTCAAATTAAGCAGGTGTCTTCTGGCTGTTTTAGCACATTGAAAAATTTGCGGAAAATCCTGCACTTTTTACCGGAGGATTGCCGGAAATCTATAGTACATGCTACAGTCACGTCCAGGTTAGACTATGCTAATAGTCTTTATCTTGGTCTACCCAAATATGCCATAGGACGTCTCCAGATGATTCAGAATGCGGCTGCGAGACTGGTGCTACGAATACCTTTCAAACATCATGTCTCTCCGTATTTACAGAAGCTCCACTGGTTGAAGGTGGAGAAGCGAATCCAATTTAAGGCCATGATTCTGGCGTATTGGGCCCTAAAGGGAAACTGTCCTAACTATCTAAAGCAAAGATTAAGCATATATAAACAAAATCGGGTGTTACGTTCAAACTCTCAGATGCTGCTGCAAGCCCCTCGCTTTGCGAAGGCTCGCTTAGGAGGGAGGACTTTCACAGTGGGTGCAGCATCACTGTGGAACACCCTACCAGAGCTCCTGCGGAAGGTAAATACTGAATCCAGCTTTAGAAAAATACTGAAAACATGGCTCTTTTAGGCCCTTGGGCTCTTTGGTCGCAACTCAGCTGTCTCTAGCACCGGGACACCCCTATTTGGGGTAGCCGTGCGCTTTATAAATCGCACTAATAATAGAGATTCTCGGAGACAGGACTCATGTGGGAAGCATATTTTCTCTTCCACTAGTGCTGTTTTACGTTCCATTAACACATCTTGTGTCTGCGGACATTTTTCTCATGCCTTCTGGGATTCGTTGGCATGGCTGTTACCATTGCTCCCAGATCATAATCAGAACAATCTGGCCCAGTTGATTTCGGATGGGCAACAGGCTGCTAAATTAATCATTTTGTGTGGGATGAACACCACGGATTCGGTTGGTCGTGCCATGGCTGCTTCTGTGGCTTTGCGCGCCAGGCTTGGCTTCATACAGCTGGGTTTTTTGGAGGCAGTTCAATCCACTTTAGTTGACATGCCTTTTGATGGCCTCAATTTATTTGGCACCCATGTTGACGCTGCTTTGGTTTGTTTTCGAGACAGCAGAGGTAGTGCACTTTGCTCTGTTTCCCTTCTCTCAAACTTCATTGTTATTCTACAGCTGAGGTGGTCATATTCAGCTTGTTATTCTTTGTTGTGTCACTAATTCACATCTGTATTCTGTTATGCTTTTTGAATGGCCCCTACGTGGGTCGGTTTCGTATAGTATGTTACCTGGAGCGGTGTTCCTGTTTCTGCAGATCTTATTATTCTTTGCATTTACAGTGTCGATAACAGGTTGTCATTCTTTGTGACCTTATGTAGGTCTACTACCTATAGGATAGGGTTTTCTCTTATCTCTGCTGAAGGGCTCCTCGCAGAAGAGATCTTTTTAAATGGTATTTCTTTATTAAGAAAGACTGATTACCTGTGTTACCTGCTCTTAGGAGCATTTGCGGTAGACATTGCCATTTTTCTTACTAATTTGTGTTCCTTTATGGGATCCCGTGGCTTGTTTTCCCCTTGGGGAAGGTTGTGTGCAGTTTGGGGGGATGCCACTACCGGTGCATCATTGGTCTCTCCTGATTCTCTCTGGGAGCGCCCTTTGTTAAAGGATTTTCCACTGAAGCAGTGGAACGTCTAGTAGGGTCTCTACTTGGTAATCCACCTTCTGGGCCTGATCAGTGATTTCTATTGGGATACTTTTCGCTTGTGTTCCCATTTTCCTTTGGTGGCCTTGCTCGCCTTTCTTCAGTAGGTTATGAAGTGTTATTCCCTATATTCTGTTTTCGTCCTGCTGATATCTTTTATTGCTGGCCTATTCCACATTCTTTATTTGTGTGGTTGTGCATGAGAGTCTCAGATTCTCTCTCTTTCTTTCTTTCTTTTTACAACCAGCCTTGTGTCCTTGTTCTGACTCTTTCGTCAGGTCCTACAATTGTTGCATATATGCAATACAGTTTTCCTTGCTGCCTCTATTTTGCATTGCATCGAGGGGTTTACATTGTTTTTCTCTCGCCATGCGCATGTGTAGGTTTATGGCTTCATCCATCTGTATATGGATTTTTACTACTGGTTTCTAACCAATGGTTCAGTCTTTGGGCTTCCTTACCTGTAAAGTTGGTTGTTCTTTCACAGACAGTTCTGTTCGGTTGTGGTATACGGTGTCGTATAGCCTTGTCTTCAGAAATCTGTTATTGCCACTGGTGTCACTTTTGAAGTTCTTTTCTTTATTAGGAGATTTTTCATACTTTGTGGTGATTTTCGCTTCTTTATATGGCAATTGCATCAATTATTTGGCTACACTGTGTTTGCGCAAGACTTGGTCCTAGCACTTGCTTTTCCTTTCATTCAGGGCTTATAAGTGATTGCCCATCTGTTTGCTTCAGTTTTGATGATTCCTATAGTTTTTATTTCACTTGCCTCTCCTTTCAATTAGCTTTTTCAGTGTTGGTTCAAAATGATGTACCTTATGCTTTAGACAACTTTTTTTCTCTATGGGACAAAGGGGCTCATTAGGAAGGAGGGCGGACAGGAGTCCGGCCGCCATCCCCGCGGATTTGGGACCAGCTACCAGACATGCAGCGGTCCCGCACTGCGAATTAGGATGCGACCATGGCGGTCGCATTCTGCAATTTAACATTGCGGCGGGTGCTGCTGACAGCAGCACCCACTGCGATGTTAAAATCGCATGCCAGGCATTTCACTGCACCACATGGCAGGCACCACACGGTGCCTGCCACTTGGTGTTGCGTAATGTAGGGGTGTACCATAGATACCCCCCATGTGCACCCTACCTCCCCCAGACACAAGGGGGGCCCGCAAAGGGCCCCCAAACACAATCACCACCAGCCTTTCCATGGCGGTGTTGCTGCCATGGAAAGGCCTTTCAAACCCGACATCCTAATATGGCGGACGGTGCCTGCTAGGCACCGCCACCATATTAGAGCCCCTGCTCCGCCCGGCAGGCAATCGTGACGATTGCCACCGGTTGAAAAGCGGCAGACAGACTTTTTGTTCGCCGCGATACCCACCGCCATCATAATATGGCGGGTTGGGTAAAGCTCATGCCGTCGGTGGCAATTGTTACGTCATCGTCATGAGCGCCTATGTTTTTTTACTTTTTCATATGCTTCTGCTTTGTCTGATAGCTTTCACCGTTTCAACAGTCTTGGGTGCCTATCACGATCCGGCAAAAACCGGGTACGAACCGTCGGACGGAGCATAATCTCCGCCCGACGCGTACCCGGTCGACAATTTTTACAAACAAGGAATTACGATTCGCACGGGTACACCATTACCGTACGATTCGTAAAAAAGCCCGACCGAACAAAAAACACCTACCAATGCGATCCGGGAAAGCGCCGACCTGACGTCGGGACGCTCGCAGCCAGCCATTCACGACCCAGGAATCACGATTCGCACCGACGTCACCCCGCACGGTGAATATTTTGCGGCAGCCAAAAACTGCCGGGAAATCAGGACGACGCGAACAAGGACCACCAGTACGCGACGGACAGACGACGACGCGAACAAGGAGGACCAGTACGCGACGGACAGACATGGACCCGAACCTACGAGTCATCCCTGCCCTCATAGCAGTACACCTCCTCTACAGGTTACGACGCAGACGCCGCAGAAGGTCAGAATAACTAAGGGAGGGGGGAAAGTGGGGTGGGGTGGGGGTGGCACGACCAGGGCAGGCCACAAAACAACCACATAAGTCACACACCACACATGGCCTGGACATACCTGACTCCCATGCCCTGGTCACCACGAGGGGGTGGGGGCGTGTCCTGATAAGCCAGCGACCGCCACAACGGAAGTCCGTCACCACGCGAACCGGCAACACAACCAGACAGGTACGTCCCGTACCCACGCCTGAAGAGCGTGGGTACGAGTCGGACCACGCCCACACACGTCACCCCAACAATGGCGGGACGGATCGCACCCACGTGGCAAAGGCCTGGGTACGGGCCGCACAAACATCACATAGCGTGGGGACGGATATGTACGGACCCTACCCCCACCCCGTATGCAAGGAGCGTACCCCCCAGCCCAACAGTGCAAGTACGACCCGTACCCCCACCCGCGTATGCATGGAGCGTACCCCCACCCCAACAGTGTAAGTTCGACCCGTACCCTCACCCGCGTATGCATGCAGCGTACCCCCCATGCCAACAGTGTAAGTACGACTCGAACCCCCACCCACGAATGCAAGGAGCGTACCCCCCAGCCCAACAGTGTAAGTACGACCCGTACCCCCACCCGCAAATGCAAGGAGCGTACCCCCCAGCCCAACAGTGTAAGTACGACCCGTACCCCCACCCGCGAATGCAAGGAGCGTACCCCCCAGCCCAACAGTGTAAGTACGACCCGTACCCCCACCCACGAATGCAAGGAGCGTACCCCCCAGCCCAACAGTGTAAGTACGACCCGTACCCCCACCCGCAAATGCAAGGAGCGTACCCCCCAGCCCAACAGTGTAAGTACGACCCGTACCCCCACCCGCGAATGCAAGGAGCGTACCCCCCAGCCCAACAGTGTAAGTACGACCCGTACCCCCACCCACGAATGCAAGGAGCGTACCCCCCAGCCCAACAGTGTAAGTACGACCCGTACCCCCACCCGCGTATGCATGGAGCGTACCCCCACCCCAACAGTGTAAGTTCGACCCGTACCCTCACCCGCGTATGCATGCAGCGTACCCCCCATGCCAACAGTGTAAGTACGACTCGAACCCCCACCCACGAATGCAAGGAGCGTACCCCCCAGCCCAACAGTGTAAGTACGACCCGTACCCCCACCCGCGAATGCAAGGAGCGTACCCCCCATGCCAACAGTGTCAGTACGACCCGTACCCCCACCCGCGGACGTACGGAGCGTACCCCCACCCCAACAGTGTAAGTTCGACCCGTACCCCCACCCGCAAATGCAAGGAGCGTACCCCCCAGCCCAACAGTGTAAGTACGACCCGTACCCCCACCCGCGAATGCAAGGAGCGTACCCCCCAGCCCAACAGTGTAAGTACGACCCGTACCCACACCCGCGGACGTACGGAGCGTACCCCCACCACACCAGTGTCAGTAGACTCGTACCCTCACCTCGAATGCATTGTGCGTACCCCCACCGTGTATGTGCCAAGCGCACATATCCTGAAATCGGAGGTGTGTGTGCAGAGTCCACCCAGCAGTGCCCTGAGACAGGAGGGGTGGGTGTGGAGTCCTCCCAGCAGTGCCCTGAGACAGGAGGGGTGGGTGTGGAGTCCTCCCAGCAGTGCCCTGAGACAGGAGGGGTGGGTGCAGAGTCCTCCCAGCAGTGCCCTGAGACAGGAGGGGTGGGTGCCCATCACTCCCAGCAGTGCCCTGAGACAGGAGGGGTGTAACACATGTGTGTGAGGCCAGAATTATCCACATGCATACTGGCTACAAGGGAACATGTCCCCATGAACTCATGTCAACAGACTCCACACACAAGTACAGTGATCACCAAGGATGCCACGATTGTCGCAGGTGGAGACATGGCCCTGCATGCATGGCCAAAGTAGAAGGGCTCCGTCACACACACAGCTCATGTAGACACAGCTCTGCGCTAAACATTGGGAACACCCTGCAGGGAAGAAAGCTGGGTACACAGAGGAAGGAATACACCCTGGGACAAGTGCACCATGCAGTAACTGCTTACATGAACAAAGAAAGTTAGCCAACACCTTGTGATGGCACACAGATCACAGGGTCCCACCAATGAGCAGTACACTACTACATATCCCACACACCCAAACCCTTACACACCACCCAAAACCATGTAGCAGCCCCACCAACACCAATACCAGCATAGCAGTAGTGTGATAATGAAAACAAAATTAAGCTTTATTCAGCATGAGCACAATGTCCGTGGATCGCAGGCAGTTCAATCTTCACAAAGCCCATAGGGCAGTCAATGATTCTCAGCTGGATGGGGGACACAGTGGGATGCGTGTCCCCTACATTGCCTGCACAGTCAAATGGCATCGTCTTCCACACTGGTGAGGGCATCAGGGGGGGGGGAAGCAACAGGCACCGCAGGGACATCAGGGCAAAGGGGCGGCGTTGTGGGTGCAGGGATGGAGGACTCCACCACAGGGGGTGGGTCAGTGCCAAAGGCGGAGGCCAGGATGGCACTACACACCTTTGCAAGGTCCTCCAGGGAGTCCCCTGCACCCGAAGGGACCTCAGGCCCCAAGGAGGGGGGGGGGGGTCAGAGGGATGGGTCGCAGCGCCACCGGGGGAGGGTGGAGACAGGGGGGGAGACTCAACCACCCTGACCGGGGACCTCCTTGACCGCTTGCGTGGTGGTGTAACTGTGGGGCTCAGGGACAGAGCGGCCATGAAGGTGTCCTTGGGGGAGATGTGGCCAGGAGAGCTGAGGGGAGGGGATTTGGAGGGAGTGGACTGGGTGGAATGCGGACTCCCACTATGGCTGCGTGTCACACGTTTGCCCCCCGACCCAGTGGGTGTGCCTACCTCACCCTGTGTGTGCGTGTCAGGAGGAGTGCGGTGGACCTTCCCTGCTGGTGTGGTGCCCGTGTCCGTTGATGTGGGTGCATGCCGACGTCTGGGTGTACGTGTGACAGGCATGGGAGTGGGAAGTGTGGATGGGGCAGGGGTAGGTGGGGGGAGGTCGCGCTGCAGGAGACCCACTGCTGCAGTCAGTGTGGAGTCGATGGACCTCAGCAAGTTGCGTTGGTCAGCCTGCGATGAATGAATGCCCTCCAAGAAAGCCTCGATGTTGGTGAGGGTTTTGCCGTGGGCATGGAGGACATTAAGGATCGCAGCCTGACCAACCTGCAGTTGCCGCTGGATGTCCACACACTCTGCATTGGCGGCAGCAGTGGAGACAGGGGCAGGGGGTGCGGTGCCTGGCAGGAAGGAGACATGCTGTGACCGGGCACGCTGGGAAGGGACACGAGCAAGTGGGAGGCGGCTGGTGGAAACTGAGGGGGCGGTGCGAGGTGTTGTTCCGCTGTCAGCTGCTGGTGCAGCCTCCGCCCACTCGGAGACATCGTCCCCGGACCTGTCAGCTTCGTAGTCTGATGTGCCAGTCGACAGGTCCTCGGCCACACTCTCCTCCGCCTCTGTACCACTCGATGTGCCAGACCCGATGTCACGGCTGGCACTGGTGCTCGGTCCCTCCGCCTGGTCTGTGTCCATGTCTCCCTCTGTGTCCCCCGACGATGCTGTGGGCAGGGTGGAGAGACAGAAATAATCAGACATCTGTACACATCTGTCACATGAGTCCAATCTACATAGGTAACATTGCATGGCCTGAAAAGGAAGATCCCTAACATCTACTGAACAGGGTACCGATGTAGGGCATGAAACACACAGTTGGTTGAGCCACCATGCCACTGAAATACCATGGAGAGCATGAGACAATAGCTAAACACAGGAAAAGGAGTCTGACATAGCACCCAGGCCCTGGGGACAATCCAGCACTGCATCTGCACCACACAGCGTTGGCGAAAATACCGATGACCAGGGACCATATCCATGAACTTGAGACACATGCTGCATAGGTAATGCTGAAAACATGCACAACATGACTCTGTCACTGCACATTGCGTGTGTGTCCAGACACATCACACACTGCCCAGACCCAGCAAGTGGTAATCAGGATTTAACACATAGGCATTGCCCGCCCCAACAAGACCCTACACGAGGCAAATTGTTGAGACACAGGTGGCACCAACATCTCATAGTCTGGGTGATACACACAGGGGCAGGCAAAAAGCGAGATTGGACGCCAAACAGCCAAGGTGCGCCTGTACAAATAATGAGGTACCAGTGCCCATCCTCAGATGAGTATAGCAAGACACACAGGCACTGGCAACTGTGAGTATGAAGAAGGACAATCAGGTCAGGCTGCACAGTGGACACCTGTACAAAATAGCACGTCTATATACATGGTGACAGGGGACAATGGCAGAGAGCACAACTTACGCTGTAGACACTGACAGTGGCCACGTTTATGATGACACATACACCACTGAGGAAAAGGTGCCCCAGGGGACAGTAGTGGGCACGCAACTACATGCTACTGAATGGTAATGACTGCAACACACGTCACCATCCCTGCACTATGTGTATCGCACACTCATGCACATCATGTCACAGGCCACTACATGGGACATGCGCGCTGTAAGGCATGACACATGAGAGACCAACTCCCATGTCTGGAGTCAGCATCAGTGCCAACTGATATGGAACCCACATGCAGTGAACTTGACAGTGCACAGGCAATGTCCCACAACCTGTTACACACCACCCCCACACATGATGCTACAGACATTGTTCCCGTGGACAAAGCGCCAGCCTACATTACCCTGTGAAGGAGTGACTACACACAGACCAGGGAACACATTGCAAGGAGGGGAAGGGTGGCAGGGGCACAGCGCTATACTGGGGCAAACAGGATCTGCACAGCACCTTTAAACCCTGCCAGTGAATTCATGCTACTGTGCCCTTACAAATGCCGGTGACACACAACAAACACACATGTACCTACCCCCTTCCGGCTGCTGCATCGCCTGTAAGCGCCTCTCCAGGTCTGGAAAGACCACCGGCAGCACACGCCTGTGGAGGTGGCTCAGACGGCGGCGGCGGCCGCGGTTCTTGTGGCTCTCAGGTGAGTCCCCCAGCAGGAGCCGTGCAATCCTCCGCGTCCAGCACCGGATATCCTGCCAGCGTTTCCTCACCTGGGACAGGCTCCGCCTCCGACCATCCACACGCCTCACGGCACTGACGGCGGTCAGCCAGATCTGCTCCTTGGCAGTGGCGCCTACCTGTGAGGAAGAACAAGTGACACCACATCAATACACCAGCCACATGTCACAGAGAGACATATGGGTACAAATTAGCTGGTTACAACAAGGCATGTCATGCAGCCAACGCATTGCACCTTTGTCATAGGGACATCATCCCCTGGTGAGGGGAAAAAGCACTACGTGCCACAGTGGGTACACAGGTGGAATGATGGCAATGTCACAATCAATGATCAAGGCTCACACTGTGCATCACACCCACCCCTCCTGTCTCAGGGCACTGCTGTTAGTGATAGGCACACACCCCTCCTGTCTCAGGGCACTGCTGGGAGCACACTGTACCCACCCCTCCTGTCTCAGGGCACTGCTGGGAGCACTCTGTACCCACCCCTCCTGTCTCAGGGCACTGCTGTTAGTGATAGGCACACACCCCTCCTGTCTCAGGGCACTGCTGGGAGCACTCTGTACCCACCCCTCCTGTCTCAGGGCACTGCTGTGAGTGATAGACCCCCACCCCTCCTGTCTCAGGGCACTGCTGGGAGGACTCTGCACACACCCCTCCTGGCTCAGGGCACTGCTGTGAGTTCTAGGCCCCCACCCCTCCTGTCTCAGGGCACTGCTGTGAGTGATAGGCCCCCACCCCTCCTGTCTCAGGGCACTGCTGGGAGACATCAGGCACCCCCCCCCTGGGACCCCCCCGACAGTACATGGCATGTGTGTTACACCTGGACGCAATGGCAGAAGTCACAGTCACAACATAGGGACAGTCTGTGGCAGTGGCCTATGCACTCACCTGATACCCTGGTCGCCATACAGCATGGAGTACTGTGGGAGGATCACATCCAGCAGAGCCATGTTCTCCTCCAGGGTGAATGGCTGTGTCCTCTCCACAGCCCTTGACATGGTTCCAGGGAATCAGTAGCAGCAGCTGGGTCGACGAATGCAAAGATGTGCAGGCAAGTGCTCCCTCATGGGACCTGGCTGCCTTATATGTGCCCTTCTGCCCAGTCTCATGCACAGGAGTACAGAGAGATTGGTCACTCACATTTGCATCCTATGTTTCCACCAATCCCTACAAACCTAGCAGTCTGTGGGTTCTCTATCGGTTTCATTCTCCTGCATGATGTCAGCCCCACAAACACATTGCAACAAAGTAGACAAATTCCAACTGACTTCTGCTGTGCACCTTCCAGAACAATTTCGAATTTTGAACTTGGTCTCCATGACAACCAGCATGCATGTAGGCCTTAATACTTGTCCCCTATGTAATTTGGAGCATCACACACAGGTACGGTGCGTGTGGGGACCCTAGGGCACCCCAAATGCATGGCAACGGCCCGTACATGCATGCCTACCCTCTCCATCACTATGGGTCTGCACGCGTATGCGTACCCGTAGTGGTACGGACCGTACACTCGCATCTACGCCCACTATCACTATGGGTCTGCACGCGTATGCGTACCCGTAGTGGTACGGACCGTACACTCGCATCTACGCTCACTATCACTATGGGTCTGCACGCGTATGCGTACCCGTAGTGGTACGGACCGTACACTCGCATCTACGCTCACTATCACTATGGGTCTGCACGCGTATGCGTACCCGTAGTGGTACGGACCGTACACTCGCATCTACGCTCACTATCACTATGGGTCTGCACGCGTATGCGTACCCGTAGTGGTACGGACCGTACACTCGCATCTACGCCCACTATCACTATGGGTCTGCACGCGTATGCGTACCCGTAGTGGTACGGACCGTACACTCGCATCTACGCTCACTATCACTATGGGTCTGCACGCGTATGCGTACCCGTAGTGATACGGACCGTACACTCGCATCTACGCTCACTATCACTATGGGTCTGCACGCGTATGCGTACCCGTAGTGGTACGGACCGTACACTCGCATCTACGCTCTCCATCACTATGGGTCTGCACGCGTATGCGTACTCGTAGTGATAGTGAGCGTAGATGCGAGTGTACGGTCCGTACCACTACGGGTACGCATACGCGTGCAGACCCATAGTGATAGTGAGCGTAGATGCGAGTGTACGGTCCGTACCACTACGGGTACGCATACGCGTGCAGACCCATAGTGATAGTGAGCGTAGATGCGAGTGTACGGTCCGTACCACTACGGGTACGCATACGCGTGCAGACCCATAGTGATAGTGAGCGTAGATGCGAGTGTACGGTCCGTACCACTACGGGTACGCATACGCGTGCAGACCCATAGTGATAGTGAGCGTAGATGCGAGTGTACGGTCCGTACCACTACGGGTACGCATACGTGTGCAGACCCATAGTGATAGGTCCGTACACTCGCATCTACGCTCTCTATCACTATGGGTCTGCACGCGTATGCGTACTCGTAGTGGTACGGACCGTACACTCACATTTACGCTCTCCATCACTATGGGTCTGCACGCGTATGCGTACCCGTAGTGGCACGGACCGTACACTCGCATCTACGCTCGCCATCACGATGGGTACACATACGGCAGCACTCCCACAGTGATTTGGGAACATGCACAGGCCCTCTCAGCAGCAGTACGGCGGATTTTACACATCACTGTGGTGATAGGCGACACACATGTAGGAATAGGGCGGACATACTTGTCCATGGATGGACATACTTGTCCAGGAATGGACATCAAGGCATCGTCTGTGCATTACCACATGTGTGGGGCACAGGTGTCACAGGCTGTGATGTGGAACATGCCTCCTGAGTGGAGAAGGCACCAGATGTATGATGAGATGTGTACATGTGTACTGTGTGAGGGTGCAATGTGTGCCAGGCATGCCCTTGACTCCTTTGACATGTGTGCATGTGGGACTGCGCACTTGGGGTGAGCGTCACTGGCATGGCACCGACACCAACACACGGAAGTGTCCCATGATGCCAGGTACAGGGGTCATGACACATGACTTATCACTACCCACAGTGCACAATGTGACTATGCCATATATCTGTCCGGGATTTACATCAGGTTGATGTTGTAGCACCCTCAAAAGCTGCAGCCGTTGCAGCAACCAACATGTGGCTGTGTGTAGATTGTCATTGCACACTGTTCCCAACACCATGCCACATGTGTTCTCGGATGTGAGGTGCACATGTATGCAAGGGACACGGAGTAGCGTGACAAGGCCATGTCAGCAAACTCACAAGGAATGTGTGGTGAGTCATGACATGTGCACCTTCATGGCAAGGTGTGTGGGCTGTCCTAGTGTAATGTCATGTGACCTGTGGCTCAAGTGTTCCGCTGCCAGTCTCTGCAATCGGCATCACACTTCTGCTGATGTGTGGGTGTATGTCACTCCTGTCTTGCGTCGGGCAGTGCACTTGCACTGGGACACAGCTATTTCCATGGCGTGGCATGGGGAGGTTCTCAATCACCGTGTGTAGCTGGGTCTTGGAAGGAGTGTCACCTTGCATCCATACGTGTCCTGGGCATGTAGCACATGCCTGACTCCCTATGTGGCATGTGTGTATTGCCAGATTTACATGTGCTCAGTAGACATGAGTTGTTCTCGTAGTGCACTCACTCTTCCTTGTCACTTCCAAATTACTGCAGAGCGCCTCCTGTTGCCCGAAGAATTCCAGACTTGGCCACCATGCAGGAGAATGACAGGATCCGGCTCTACCGCTTCACCCAACCGTTGATTCTGGAGCTGACGGCGAGACTGGCACCACACCTGCAACCGCAGCACAGGTATCCTACGGCACTGACACCCCAGCTGAAGGTAATGGCTGCCCTACATTTCCTTGCCACGGGTACCTTCCAAAATACCATAGCTCATGTTGGTGGCATGTCCCAGAGCATGTTCAGCGGTGTGCTGCATGATTTCTTGGAGGCCATGTTGATTCACCTGGATGACTTCATCAAGTTCCCAAACCCTGAACAGATGACTGAGGTCAAGCGTGGTTTCTATGCCCTGGGAGGGATGCCCCATGTCATTGGGTCCATAGATGGGACACATGTAGGTTTGGTACCACCACACGCACGGGAGGTGGCGTACCGCAATCGGAAGCACTACCACTCCATCAATGCCCTTGTGGTGTGTCTGTCCAACATAGTGATTTCACATGTCTGTGCTCGTTTCCCAGGATCAGCACACGATGCCTACATCATGAGGCGTAGCGGGATGCCTGATATGATGATGCAGCTGCGCAACGAACGAGCATGTGTTGTTGGTGGGTACAGTCGGTCTGTCCTGTATTCTGTTTGGCCGAGCAGCACTACCGCTTCGCCAGTTCTAACGATATCCATGTGCTTTCCATTTAGGGGACGCTGGCTATCCCAACATGCCTTGGCTGCTGACACCTCTCCGCAACCCCATCACGCCGGCCCAGCTCCGCTACAACACCGCCCATGGCCGGACAAGGCGAGTGATAGAGAGGACGTTTGGCATGCTGAAGAGCCGATTCCGGTGCCTCCACAAGACCGGCGGCGCACTCCCATATGCCCCGGCAAAGGTTTGCAAGATCTTCATGGTCTGCTGCATGCTGCACAACATGGCAGTTGAAAGAGCTGTGCCACTCATCCTGAATCAACATGACGAGGACCATCCACCCGTGGAGGACGAAGGGCTTGGCAATGGGGCTAGTGATGTGGAGGATGTGGAGCCGCAAGAGGACATCCGGACTCGGCTCATACGCGACTTCTTTGCTTAGTGGTGAGTACCAGTGTCTGAGTGTGCACGCCTTGGTCCCCGTGTGGCATGTGTTGTGATGCGTGTCTCCACCTGCATGTATGGCACGTGAGTCAGAGGTGTGCGTGGGTGTGTCACTGGAGTGATGGTGGCAGTGATGGTAGTATTTCCCCACTCATAATTGTGACCTAGCATTTTTTCATCCATACATGTGTCGAGTCAATGCACATGCAAGTGGCTGTGCTCTTTGTGGCTGACTTCTTGTGTGTCTCTCTTCCCCAGGTACCTGCGCATGCCGTCTTCTGGTTGCATTGTTGTGGCACTGCTATTCCTCATGGACATGGCATCGTGGGCTGACTCAGCGTTACAGGCACGGACACGTTTGGAAGTCTCCATGGGGTAAGGGATGCATCTGGGGTGTATTGGGTGTGGCAGTTGTTCACGATGTGTGCACACTGGCCCGGTCGGGGTTTGGTTCCTCTGCAGACATGTGGCATCCCCATGGGACACAACATGCAGCTGGGTACACCTGAATAGATGGGCTGCCTGGTTGTCAGTCATCAGTGATGGGATAGTGGATTGTGATGAAGGCATCAATGTGTGTGACACTGCCCTCGGACACATACGGTTAACATTGCCTTGACATGGCGTGGGACTTCCACATCAGCGGATGTATGGTGTATGGCAGTCTCTCCGTGAGCAGCTGTGGGTATTTAGCTGTTAGCCGACACTTGTGTGCCAGTTCCATGGCTATCACGCATTTGTGCTGCAGAAGGGGGGTGCCAGTGTTTGAGCCACATGTTACTCCACATGATGTGTTCATGTGTACTTCAAGTTGCCTCTGCAATCCCAAAAACATGACTATTAAAGGTGTCCCTATGCCTCCAAGGTGCCTCTTCTCAGTCAATGCTGGTGTGTTGGCACGGTGCATCCTGCATGTCTGGCATGGTATTCCCAGATTGTGGCTATGTGTCAATGTGTCGAGTGGCAAGATGCAAGCTGTGTGTGTGTGCTGAGACTGTGTATTGGGCATGATGTCCATGACTGTGTGGGTAGTGTGACATGTGCCATCCCCATGCATCCAACGTTGTCCAGGCCCCCATTCTCTGCATCCACCGGACTCAAGCTTGCAGGACATGGTTCTGCCACCTGTCTACACGTACCTGGGTGCCCCCCAGGACACGGGCCAGGATCCCTGACCTCTGCGCATGACTGTTGCTGTACTCAATGTGTCTGTCAGCACGGTTGTTCGGCCACCCCCTCAGCTGGTTCTGACCATCACGGGTGTGTATGGTGCTCCATGTCTGTCTTGCCTAATAAACTGTGACCCATGTGTCCTGTGCCAGACTCAGGCCCCAGGGTGTGGATGGTTGAAGTGAACAGATGACTCAGGCATGTTTAGACTGTACAAGACACATGTTAGGTAATAATGCTACCAGCAGGCATCTACTCTTAATAGTGTGATTTATTATTGGGGGGGGGGGGGACAAAGTGAGGGGCTTTCCGGGATTAGGGAATCCAAAGTTCAGTAGGGGAGTTGGTGTCCTTGCCATTGGAAATCCTCAGAGTCCATGCCACAGTCTTTGTCAACATTGGTCAGCCAGTGACCAGCAGGGCCATGTGGCAGAGAATGTCTCTTGATGCTGTGATGCTGTTGCTCCAGTGGGCCAGGTGCCAGGCCAGGTGTCCTGGGAGATGGTGATGTAGCAGCCACCCTCACGGTCCTTTCCGTGGACGACCCGGCTTCCTGCGGGGAACCTCAGCAGCAGGCCGTGACGACGTCTGGGATGCTCCGTCGGATGTTTCCTCCTCCTCCTCATGATCCCTCCCTGTGGGTGGTGATGTTCTCCGCCTTCTGGCACAGGGAGGGTCGGCCATGGTGTCGGCCATCCGACGGAGTTCAGCGTGAATCCCCTGGGACGCCGTCACTTGCTCAGCCTGTCTGTCCTCCATCCTCCGTTGGTGTAGCTGTAGACAGGCTATTAGCTCCGCATGTTGCTGGGCCTGCTGGACCTTGATCCCCTCGAGGACGGACACAACCTGGGCCATGCCCGTGGTGTCCTGCCGGTATGAGTCCAGGATGTTACGGACATGGGAAAATACCGGATCCCCAGCCAACTGGTCAGGCTCGCGCCTCCGCCGTCCTCCACTCCCACCACCCCTGCCCACTTGCGTCTGGCCTGCACTTGTGGGCACATCGGGTCTCCGGGACCCCTGAGGGGTGGCATTGGCGTTGTCGCCTGCCTCCTCCTGGGTGCCCGGGACACCGTGTCCCTCCTGGCGAGCCTGGCTGCATTGTGGTGTTGGGGCAGGGATCCTGGGTGTCTCCTGGGATGTGGCAGGAGTGGGGGTGGTGGTTGGCACGGTTGTACCTGACGCAGGTGCTGCAGGTGGTTGGACACCAGAGGGGCCAGGTCGGTCGGGGTCGTCCGCAGAGTGGTGAGAGTGGTCGCTGCCGGTGGGATCGGTCTCCTGCAGATCCGGGTCCTGTGAGTGTTCCCCCCCAGTGTTGGGGGGTGCAGCACGACGTTGACCTGTGTGTGAGAGAGAAAATGTTAATTTTGATCCATGCAACATCCATGTTTCATCCGTTACAAAGTTGGCACATTTCCTCTTGGAATTAGGATCTGTCTTGCATTCCACTCACAGTGCACTTGTGCATGTGTGTGTCCCTTGGGCACCAATTTGGCCCCTTTAACTATGTGTGGCACAGTCTTACTTGCTGCGTCAAGTGTGACTGCAGTCAGCAGTGGAGTGTGCATGTGTGCCGAGCTATGCATTTGCGCCTTCCTTGTAGCACTGTACATGTGCACATGGAGTGGATCCACACACTTATATGATGCAGGTGGCTGTCCTTGTGCTCGTGTACAGGTTGTGACATGGCCCTGCGTTTTGCCATGATGAAGAGGGGGGGTTCTGGCACTGGCCACCCTTGTCTACATGCACGCAGTCCACCTGCTGACGAGCAGACATTCCCACACACCACAGGACTGATTTGCTCTCCCTGTGTCTCCCTCCTTCTCTGTCCCCCTCTCCCTCCCTCTCTGTCCCCCTCTCCCTCCCTCTGTGTGTCAGCCTCCTCCCTCTGTCCATCTTCCTGTGTCTCCCTCCCTCTCTGTCCCCCTCTCCCTCCCTCTCTGTCCCCCTCTCCCTCCCTCTGTGTGTCAGCCTCCTCCCTCTGTCCATCTTCCTGTGTCTCCCTCCCTCTCTGTCCCCCTCTCCCTCCCTCTCTGTCCCCCTCTCCCTCCCTCTGTGTGTCAGCCTCCTCCCTCTGTCCGTCTCCCTCCCTCTCAGTCCCCCTCTCCCTCCCTCTGTGTCCCCCTCTCCCTCCCTCTCTGTCCCCCTCTCCCTCCCTCTGTGTGTCAGCCTCCTCCCTCTGTCCATCTTCCTGTGTCTCCCTCCCTCTCTGTCCCCCTCTCCCTCCCTCTCTGTCCCCCTCTCCCTCCCTCTGTGTGTCAGCCTCCTCCCTCTGTCCGTCTCCCTCCCTCTCAGTCCCCCTCTCCCTCCCTCTGTGTCCCCCTCTCCCTCCCTCCGTGTGTCACCCTCTGTCACCTTGGCCCAGCTTCCTGGGCACACACTGTTAGCAGATCTTTGAGTGGCCCTTGGCCTGTTGATGTGAGTTTGTTTCTGATCTCCAGGCACCCATTTTGTCTGCTGTGTGTCTGTGCGCTGCTGCTGTGGTGGTGTGTGCTGCCACTCTTTCACACTGTTGGCTGTTCATTAGCTGCTGGCATGTGCAAAACAGTGCCTTCACCCCCATGTGTTGATGCAAGGCGTCCGCCATTTGCTGGCAAGTCATTCCTGTGTTGGGACACAGTGTTTGTCTGCCTGTGACCTAGGCCATATGGGCAGAGGGCATTGTTG
This sequence comes from Triturus cristatus, assembly GCF_964204655.1. Classification (NCBI taxonomy): domain Eukaryota; kingdom Metazoa; phylum Chordata; class Amphibia; order Caudata; family Salamandridae; genus Triturus; species Triturus cristatus. The sequence continues at coordinate 137,022,757 of NC_140580.1, read as the reverse complement.
TCTGCTTTGGAGTCGCACTATGTGATTCTTGGTGCCCAGCCTCCCGACATCCGGGTTACCGTGTCATGTGTTGTTGTCTTCTGTGGCCTGTGACTTGACATTGTCCAGCTGGGTGCATGGGGCATGGTGGCAGCAGTGGCATGTGCCTGCTCATGGAGTGTGGTTGAGTAATGCGATGGCTTGTGGTGGTTGCGTGCCTGTTATTAATTTTGGTTGTGGTTGCAGTTCCCCCCATGTGAGGTGCGTTGTTTGTGTACTCACCCGGGTCTCGGAGTCCTTCTACTCCTTCAACTGCCTCCACCGGCAGTATGGCCATCACCCTCTCCTCCCAGGGATGGTACTGTACGGCTCTGCGGGAGGGCCCTCCTCCGGTGGCGTTGGCCTGGTCGTGTTCCTCCTGTCTCTTGGCTCTGACCCTCCTCCGCAGATCGTACCACCTGTTCTGGCAATCCTGCTTGGTCCTCCTGGTGTCCGCAACAGCATTCACAGCATCGACGATGGTCTGCCACATGGCTGTTTTGGCTGCCTGGCTGGTGCTTCTGACCAATGTTCCAAAGATCTGTGGCTCGACTCTGAGGATTTGATCAACAAGGACCTCCAACTCTCGGTGACTGAACTTTGGATTCTTGGTAGTGGGCATGGTGAGGGGTGTGGGTGGGGATGGTGTGGGTGTGGGGGGTGTGTGGATGTTGGGGGGGGGTGTGGATGGTTGTGTGTGTGTGTGAATGTGATGAGAGGGTGTTTGTGAGGGTGGTCGTGTGAAGGTGTGCAAGTGTAAGATGTGGTGTCGCTTGTAGTCTGGTTCTGTGGTGTCTGGCAGCAGTGGGTCTGTTGCAAAGGCTCATGGTTTGTGTGTGTGGGCCCTTTTTATTGGTCCATGGGTGGGTGTGGCAGTGTTTGAATTTTGGGTGGGTGTGTTATAAGGAGTGGTGGTGTATTGGGCCTCTGTTTGTTTTTGACAGTTGCAGGTCAGTGATTGTGTTATTTTAGTGGTTGTTGGCCATGTTTAGTGGCTGTGTGCCTTTCGAATGGTGTATTGTTGAGTTGTTTTGTTTTGTCCTTGTTGTGTACGTGCGTTTTGAGCGTGTGTACGGTGTGTACATGGGCCATTTGGTTGTACGATTTGGTCCTTGTGTGTGGCTTTGTACGACTCGTACATGCGGTTGTGATGTTGGGGCATGGGGTGCGCTCCGTACTTAGGAGGTTGTGTTGGGGGTGCGCCAGGAACGTACTGGGGTGGGGGTACGACTGGAACGTACTGGGGTGTGGGTGGACGGGGCTATGACACGTCCTGGGGTGGGGGTGTGGCTCGCATGTACTGGGGTGTAGGTACACGGGGGGTACGACACGTACAGGGGGGGGTGTGTACATGGACGGTGGTACGACACGTACTGGGGTGGGGGGGTGTACATTGACGGTGGTACGACACGTACTGGGGTGGGGGTACGACTGGAACGTACTGGGGTGTGGGTGGACGGGGCTATGACACGTCCTGGGGTGGGGGTGTGGCTCGCACGTACTGGGGTGTAGGTACACGGGGGGTACGACACGTACAGGGGGGGGGGTGTACATGGACGGTGGTACGACACGTACTGGGGTGGGGGGGTGTACATTGACGGTGGTACGACACGTACTGGGGTGGGGGTACGACTGGAACGTACTGGGGTGTGGGTAGACGGGGCTATGACACGTCCTGGGGTGGGGGTGTGGCTCGCACGTACTGGGGTGTAGGTACACGGGGGGTACGACACGTACAGGGGTGGGGGGGTGTCCATGGACGATGGTACGACACGTACTGGGGTGGGGGGGTGTACATTGACGGTGGTACGACACGTACTGGGGTGGGGGTACGACTGGAACGTACTGGGGTGTGGGTGGACGGGGCTATGACACGTCCTGGGGTGGGGGTGTGGCTCGCACGTACTGGGGTGTAGGTACACGGGGGGTACGACACGTACAGGGGTGGGGGGGTGTCCATGGACGATGGTACGACACGTACTGGGGTGGGGGGGTGTACATTGACGGTGGTACAACACGTACTGGGGTGGGGGTACAACAGGAACGTACTGGGGTGTGGGTAGACGGGGCTATGACACGTCCTGGGGTGGGGGTGTGGCTCGCACGTACTGGGGTGTAGGTACACGGGGGGTACGACACGTACTGGGGTGGGGGTACGACTGGAACGTACTGGGGTGTGGGTGGACGGGGCTATGACACGTCCTGGGGTGGGGGTGTGGCTCGCACGTACTGGGGTGTAGGTACACGGGGGGTACGACACGTACAGGGGGGGGGTGTACATGGACGGTGGTACGACACGTACTGGGGTGGGGGGGTGTACATTGACGGTGGTACGACACGTACTGGGGTGGGGGTACGACTGGAACGTACTGGGGTGTGGGTGGACGGGGCTATGACACGTCCTGGGGTGGGGGTGTGGCTCGCACGTACTGGGGTGTAGGTACACGGGGGGTACGACACGTACAGGGGGGGGGGTGTACATGGACGGTGGTACGACACGTACTGGGGTGGGGGGGTGTACATTGACGGTGGTACGACACGTACTGGGGTGGGGGTACGACTGGAACGTACTGGGGTGTGGGTAGACGGGGTTATGACACGTCCTGGGGTGGGGGTGTGGCTCGCACGTACTGGGGTGTAGGTACACGGGGGGTACGACACGTACAGGGGGGGGGTGTACATGGACGGTGGTACGACACGTACTGGGGTGGGGGGGTGTACATTGACGGTGGTACGACACGTACTGGGGTGGGGGTACAACAGGAACGTACTGGGGTGTGGGTAGACGGGGCTATGACACGTCCTGGGGTGGGGGTGTGGCTCGCACGTACTGGGGTGTAGGTACACGGGGGGTACGACACGTACTGGGGTGGGGGTACGACTGGAACGTACTGGGGTGTGGGTGGACGGGGCTATGACACGTCCTGGGGTGGGGGTGTGGCTCGCACGTACTGGGGTGTAGGTACACGGGGGGTACGACACGTACAGGGGGGGGGGTGTACATGGACGGTGGTACGACACGTACTGGGGTGGGGGGGTGTACATTGACGGTGGTACGACACGTACTGGGGTGGGGGTACGACTGGAACGTACTGGGGTGTGGGTAGACGGGGCTATGACACGTCCTGGGGTGGGGGTGTGGCTCGCACGTACTGGGGTGTAGGTACACGGGGGGTACGACACGTACTGGGGTGGGGGTACGACTGGAACGTACTGGGGTGTGGGTGGACGGGGCTATGACACGTCCTGGGGTGGGGGTGTGGCTCGCACGTACTGGGGTGTAGGTACACGGGGGGTACGACACGTACAGGGGGGGGTGTACATGGACGGTGGTACGACACGTACTGGGGTGGGGGGGTGTACATTGACGGTGGTACGACACGTACTGGGGTGGGGGTTCGACTGGAACGTACTGGGGTGTACCTAGACGGGTGGGGGTATACATATACGGGGGGTACGTGTCGGACGTACGGGGGCTGGGGGGAGTGTTGGGCGCGTATGCGGGCACATGTCTCCATGGTTGCTGTAGGAGTTCGGTGCGGACGGTGTTTTTTCCATACGGTTGTAACCTCGGACGCACGGGATGGATCGTGATTCCTAGGTCGGACTTGGTTTTTCAGGTTTGTAAGGTAAATCGTCCGAGGACGTGTCGGACACATTTTCCGACCCGGGGACGTGTGGGGAATGATTCCCAGTGCAGTTCGTATGGACTTTTTACCATGCGAATCGTGATTGCCAGTTCGTACGGCACTTGTACGATTCGTACGGTAAAAAGACCCGATACGAGTCGCACGGGGGAATTTTTTACCGGATCGTGATCGGCACCTTGGTCTTCTAATAGTTGGCCTTTACTCACCTTGGCCTATTTTAGGCCCATTTCACTCTTGTATTCTTTATCATAAGGTTCCTTTTCCTGTGCTTTCTTTCAGAATTTGGCTCTTACCAGCCTTTTTCAGGCTTCTAATCGGCTAGCATTATTTCGTATTGCTTCGCCGTTTTTTCTGTTGTTGAGGGGTGTGATTCTCTCCCACTCTCTCTCTCTCTTTCTTTTTCCTTCCTTCTATTCTTGGTACTGTGTTGCAGACTCTTCAGCGCCAAAACTACTTATGTTCATGAACGTCCACGTGGTGCTGCTTTCGATCTTTCATCTATATATTTTTATGTAGCATTCTATTATCAACTATCGGTATGGAAATGCTCTGTGGACATGTGTATAGCTTACATATAGGTATATATATCTGTAGCTCGATATTTATATATATATCTATGTCTTTTTGAACACCGCCTCAGTGTCACCATTTTTAGATAGTTTTTGAAATAGTTTTGTATGCATTGCTTTTCTTCTACACCTCTCTGTGGTCCCTTGAGTGTTTCTACTGGTGTTCCTCTGTCTAGAGTTCTCCCAGAACAAGACTTGTTTTGTTTTGTCCTAGCGGATTTGTATTGGAAGCATGCCTCATGCTTCCTCTGCTGTATAAGTGTTGGAGATTTCTTCTGTGTTTTCACCCTAGATAGTCTCAAATGCTGTTGGTACGTGGGGCTTTGCTCTGTTATGGTTCCATTGGCTCTGTTCTTCTGGGGTTTAACTATTCATGGTTCCAATTCCCACCTTGGGTCTGAGTAATATTTCAAATCATATTAATTAGTGTCTTTCAACACGTTTTTCCATTGCCATGACTTCTACTTACCCATCTCTGTCATTACAGTGAGGTGTATTGTTCTTCTGGTATTTAGACAGAATATCGAATGTAAACTTTCGTGGTACATAATTATCGTCTTTTAACAATATTGTGGTATGTAATGTCGAAGTCAAGAATATCGAATTTAGATGTTGAAAATATCGATGTAAAAAATGTAGTTGTTAAAAATATCGTTATTTTAATGTAAAATAGTTTAATTTCTCAGTTATATTTCTTGTGTAGTAATTTATCTTTTAGATTTTTTACATATTTTAATAATTTTCTTTTGTTTATTAATTTTTTTTTAGGAATGGGATGTTGGGTTTATAGGGGATAAGGGTGGGTAGTTTTTTTTAAATATGTTAAAAAAATTCAAATATTTAATTAAAACAAAAAAAAGATTTTTATTTTCTTTAGGAGCGGGATGGGATGTTGGGTTTATAGGGGATAAGGGTGGGGAGTGTTTTAAAATACATTTAAAAAAATGGAAATATTTAAATTTTATTTTAAAAAAAGGGGTTTTCACTTTTAGGAATGGGATGTTGGTTTTTTAGATGATAGGGGTTGGGAGTGTTTTAAAATATCTAAATCAAAATGTGAAATAATTACTTTTTTTTTTTTTAAATTTGGGAGTGAGGTGTTGAGTTTTATAGGTGTGGGGAGTGTGGGAAGTGTTAAAAATTAAAATGTCTAAATAAAAATTTGAAATACTTAAAATGTTTTAAATGTTTTTTTGATTTTTTGGAGTGAGGTGTTGGGTTTTCTAGGGGATAATTGTAGGGCATGTTTTAAATATTTAAAAAAAAAAGGTAAACTATTAATTTTATTTTTTTTACGGAGCGGGATTTGGGGTTTATAGGGGATAAGGGTGGGGAGTGTTTTAAAATATTGTTACACATTTTGGGAATTAAAAATAAAGTTGAGTTGGGGTTTCAAGGGTATAATGTTTGTGAGATTATTTATTTGTAAAAATTATGGAGGATGTTTGTTATTTACATTTGAATTTTTAAATTGAAATTTAAAATAAATTTTAAACATTTTTTTTTTTAAATTAAAAAAGTTGCAATTGTGTTTATTTATTATTTAGTTATGTTGATTTGTTTTCAGGAGATTTTGGGTTTATTTAAAATGATAATTTTGTGGAAAATAGTGCTACATTTTAGATTTTTAAATTTTGTTGGGTTTTGGGTTTTTCATTACATTTGTATTAATATTTATCTATATTTGGATTTTTTATTAGAAAGTGAAATTAAAATAATGTTTGTTTATATTTTAATTAGAAAATTAATGGTAAATAATTTGTTGAAAATTAAATATATATTTTGGGTATTTTTTGTTTAATTTTGTATAGAACAATTTTTATTTACAGAAAAGATTATTTCAGGTCTTGCTTTATTTCCATTACTGTCCATAATTTTGCGTAGACTACCTGATCAAAAGCAGCGGACAGGTCCATAAAGGCCATATATAATTGACCTCCCTTCACCGCTGTATATTTAGCAGTAAGTAGATTTAAGTTGTGGCACTGATCAATCATCCCTTTTCCCTTTCTAAATCCATACTGGGAACTAGATTAGATGTTTTTTTCTTGGGCCCAAGATTCTAACCTGTTTCGAAGCAGGTGGCCCATTAATTTTGTAGTGCTGTCCAATAATGATATTTGTCTGTAATTAATTGCCAATTATTTATTCCCCTCTTTGAAAATTCAGATGATAATTATTTTTCTAGTCTTTTGGTGTTAGTTTTTTGGGTCATTTTTGAAGGAACAAGCTCGCGGTTGGAAGCTGCATCGCATCAGTTAAAGTAAGTTTATTTCAATAACTTTTTTAATATAATTTAAGACTAGGGACAGGTAGTTAGGTACTCTTCAGGGTTTGTATGTTGTGTTTTTGGTTGTTTTTGTGTAGTGTACTAGTTAGGTTATTTTATGTGAAGTACGGTTAGTGTGTCATAAGTTTAGTGGTATGGTATGTTTTAGAATGTTAGTTATATGTACAGTAGTATGTGATGAGGAATTGTAAGCATGTTTTTGTTTGTTTTATACTATTATTACTGTATGTTTGTGCAGTAGGGATTTGTGCTGTTTGTTTAACAGGTACTGTTTATTATGGACCGGACTGGACTTTGCGTTGGAAGAAGGTTTTTTTTTAAGGAAATGTGTATTAGTTTTGAATAAACTAATCATATTTTTCAGGTGTTCATGGAGCGTTTATTTTTTTACATCTGTTTTTTGGGTTTTGTATGGCTCTGCACTATGGCGATTGTGTTGGAGGATTTGGTTTTGGACAGTTATATTTTTCCATTTTTTGGGGGGTTATTTCCATTAAGGTACCGATTCCAATCCGGGTCGGAAAGCACTCCGACCGAGCCGGAGTCCTGCAGTCCGACCGAGCGAGTACGATGCGGCCGTATGCTGCCGGACTCGGTTCGGTCGGACTCCCATAGAAGTCAATGGGCGCAGGTCGTGCGACACGTACATGGGCTCCCGTTGACTGAATGGGTACGTCTCACGCAAGGGCGCCTCCTACAGTGGGTACGCGCCATCCACACTGTACATGCCTGTGTTGGGGGGACCCTTGGGTCTCCCCCCTGTGTCCGAGTCGTAGGGCTGCGGGTGACAGGGGGGTCTGACGCAGTCCCCCAAAGGCAACCACCTGGACGTTTTGCGAGCCGGACACTCCGGTTCACACAGGCTGTCCAACGCGTGCATCGTACCGGCTCGGTCATAAATCGCATCCATTGCACGCCACGGTTAGCTTACGACCGAGATGTACGGAGCGGTTCGGACCCGGAAACGACTCGGTCGGTGAATTTCATGTAGCTCGCATCGTACTTGCTTGCTCGTACAGCTGTACGAGTCAGGCGGAAAACACGCGTACGGTTCGTAGTTTTCCAGCCGGATCGCGTTCGGTGCCCTTCCGACCCGGATCGGAATTGGCCCCTGAGTATTGGATTTTCTACAACTCTAGATTTTTTAATTGATTAGCTACGAAATAGTAAGTAGTTTTAAATTATTTATAATGGGTGGGAAATGTTATTAATATATTTGTTATTGCTAATTATTTTAATATGTTTATATTTGTTTTTGATTTAGGTATGATTAATATGCAGTTTGTTGCTTGTGTTTTTAGAAGAAATCTGTATTTAGATATTTTTTAAGATATGTAATATTTTTATTATCTCAAGTATTTCTTTTATATGAATATATAATACCTTTTCGATTCATTTGATTAATTTATGTAGGGTAGGTTGGGCTCTTCCCATTGTGGATTGGAAGGCATTATGCCATCCTTCCACTGCATTGTTTGTTTTTGCTTCTTGGTTTAGTGTACTGTTGTACACATTCCACCATGGAATGTGGAATTTTGGTTGTCTTCTATGTCTAGATCTATGTAGTCTTCCCAACCAGGTATCCTCGAAATAGTTTAGTAGGGGACTTAATTTATGTTCATTGGTTTGGTAATAGGGGCCTTCAATTAATAAATTGTAGTGTTCAGCAACTTCTGTTATTGGGGCGTAGGCTAGTGCAGTTAGTTTTTTTATTTCATATGCAAAGTTGCTGTAAATTGCATATTCGACACTAAGGAGCCGATTCTGATCTGGGTCGGAAAGCTCTCCGATCGAGCCGGATCCAGAGTGATTTTCGACCGAGTCGGAGTCCTGCAGTCCGACCGAGCGAGTTCGATGCAGCCGCATGCTGCCGGACTCGGTTCGGTCGGACTCCCATAGAAGTCAATGGGAGCAGGTCGTGCGACACGTACATGGGCTCCCATTGGCTGAATTGGTACGTCTCGCACAAGGGCGCCCCCTACAGTGGTTACGCGTCGGTGCCATCCGCACCGTACATGCCTGTGTTGGGGAGACCTTTGGGTCTCCCCCTGTGTCTGAGTTGTAAGGCTGCGGGTGACAGGGGGTCCGACGCGGACCCCCAAAGGCAACTTCCCAGACGTTTTGCGTTTGGCTGTCCAACACGTGCATCGTACTGGCTCGGTTGTAAATCGCATCCATTGCACGCCACAGTTCACTTACGGACGAGACGTACGGAGCGGTTCAGACCCGGAAACGACTCGGTCGGTGAATTTCACGTTGCTCGCATCGTGCTTGCTCGCTCGTACAGCTGTACGAGTCGGGCGGAAAACACGCATATGGCTCGTACTTTTAACGGCCGGATCGTGTTTGGTGCCCCTAAGGGTAGATTTCTCCATATGCTTTAATTAAAATGGTAATAGCAACCTTGGATTGCTGTCTCAGGGTAATTTTTCAGAAAGGCTTTTATCACTGACTGTTCGAAGTCTATGATTATTTTTTGTGGGCAGGAGTTATTAGTTTCTTGCTTTATTTTTGTTAGCAGTTCTAAATAGGTAGTTTGTTTGTTAGGTAATAGTGCATAAATGAAGGGGATATTGCTGTTGTGGTACTGGCTATGGATTGTGTATAGTTGGAAAAGTGGTTATGGGACATATTTTAAATGTACCATCCATCGTCCATGTTTCACAAGTTTTGAGTTTTTGCAGGTTTGTGAAGAGATGCAAATATTAATACTCTTTTTTTATTTTTATTCGATTTGTTATCATAAAGAAGGAATTGTTCTTCATTATGAGTTAGAGTAAGTTCAGGTGGTGTTGCAACTAAACTGAATGTTTTCGGGGCAGGTGGGATGTCAGTGGTGGTTTTCTTAGTTCTAGCAATTAATCTTTTTAAAGTTGAGATGGAGGGAAATTGTCCAGTTACATGTTCATGAACTTGGGGTAGGATATCCGTTAGTATTTCTGTCCTGGGTTTCTAAGAGCTAGTACTAGCCTCTTTAAGAGTTTCTAAAACATCTCTTACTTATATCTCTTCTATGTTTAGGGGTGGTTATGCTCTTTGACATGTATTACAATAGTTTCCCTTGTTGTTTCCCTCCTATAACATGCATTGGAATAGTATTTGGTGCATTTACAAATAATCTTGTCGGCTGTTTGTTTCTCTTGGGTGTAGACATATTCCATACAGCATAGTAAAAGTTTCCCTTTTTGTGATGTTATGAATTTTGCACCTTCAGTCATTTTGATATTTCAACTGTGATGAGAAATGTATTTAGACAATTATAAATATATTATACATGTTTTTATTGTATTAAAAATAGTACAAATTATAAATATACTTACAAGTTTAGTTTTGTAGAAAGTGTTGGACTTTATGAGGATTTCTGTTGATCTTTGGATGCAGTGCTTGGTTTTTTTTCTGTTGAAGAAAAATATAATTTTAATTAATTGTATTTTTTGTATTTTGGGGAGGGGGATGTTAGTGGGGTTTTTGGGTTGGGAGTTTTAGTTATTGGATTAGTATTTTTTAAAATGTATACTTACTTTCTTTGGAGGAGTTTCTTGGATGTTGTTTGTAGTTAGTTGAGTGTCGTTTGGATATTCTGTAGAGGAGATATAATTTATAATAACATTAGATTATTTGTTTAGTTTGTTTGAGTTTATTTTTAATTTGTTACATTATCAAATAAGTGTAATATTTTACTTACTTTGTAAAGTTGAATTAGAAGTCTTGGATGTGGCAGTCTGATGTTATAGAAGAAATCTGGCAGAGATTTTGCTTCTTCTCGTCTTTGCTGGTATAATACAGATTTATGTTGATTTTTGATTTGTTTATATAGAGTTTACTTAATTGTAGTTTTATTTTTATCGGTTTATTTGGTTTGTAGTTGTTTTTCATTGGTTTTTCAAGCGTGGGTTTAAATTGTTTTGGCAGTTGTTTCCTTATTTGGCAAACGCTAATTAATGTTAAATTTGTCAGGATTCACGCATTACCGCGCCTACCGAGGTCCCGGTACTACATGTCCCATGATGCTCGTAGGAAGAAAGGATTTAGGTCGCACCGTCGCACAGGAAGTTGCGCGCAATTCTGATTCGAGGATTTCCCTCTGCCTCGGCTGAGAGTAGAGGAGGCTTGAGTTCGAAGCGCCGTCAGGAGTTCCGCCGCCTGAATCCAGGGATTTGAAGCGGACGGGAGCGGCAAGGATTAATTACGTAACCGTGAGTGAAGTGAGAGACGGGGGCACTGAGCCTAGAGAGAGGCTCACCTTGTGGGTTCCCCGAGTGGCCACTTCTGAGGGTGCGCGTAGAGCGCAATATAGCGGTGCTCTGCATATTGCCGTTTCTGGGACAGGAGGTCGTTTTGCCTTGTTTCTTTCTGTGAATGGTAGCACAGCGGAATACGGCGGTAAGGCCCCGCATATTACCGTGTGTGCTCGGCTTTGGAGACCTCTACAGGCACAGCGGAATACGGCGGTGATTCAACCACGAATTACCGTGAGTGCGTTCCTTCGTGCACATACTTTTAGGATGGTGCAGGCTGCAGCAAACTTTGAGATTACTTACTAATCAGACACATAAAGGAGTGGGGTGATTGAGGTGAAGTAACCTCAGGAGATCTATATTGGTAAACCGAGACAAGGAGAGGGTCAATACCTCTATCTGCATAACATTATCCTTTCGTAATTTTCGAGACTTTTATTCTTTGAGGATTTCTGGAAGGAAGTTATTTCCCGTGGTTCTGCTAACTGCCTTGTTGTTCCCTGGTATGTGGGTTATGTGAATTGGCAAGCATTGTATGACGCATGCGATGGGTCCGTTGATGTAATGTAGAGCCTCTTCTATCAAATAGGTCGTGTGGTGGTCTAAGGACGTGCAGGCCTTCCAGGGTGATACAACAGCAGTGTCTAATGCAGGTACCTGTCAATCCTAGCGAAATTATATTGAGAGTAGAAATGATTGTGGTGTTTTACCTCTTTATGTTTTGTTTCCAAAGGTTCTATTCCACTGCTGTCCCTTCCCACTCCTTTTCCCCCGCCTGATCTTTCACACACCCAGTTACGTTTAGCATCTGGGTGTTGGTAATATCTGGAGGAGGACCTATTTTCTGCTGCAACCGGATCCTGTGAAGCTGGACCTGACAAAATTATGTGATTTTTTTAATATTATTTGGGTATTTAGTAATATGTTAGTATTTATTTTGTAAGGTAACAATGTAGTAAAAGTGTAATATATTTATTTTTATTGAGTTACTTTGTAAAAATTATCAATTTGGTGTGAGTTATGTTAAATATTGTGTAGTGGTGTTTTATTTTAATATTGAAATGATTTTTAGTTAGTTAATTATATTGTGTTTGTACTATTTGTATTTCTAATGTTATCCACTTCGCTGTGGCCGGAATTCCCACGCGGTGCTGAAAGAAATGACGTGTGCGCGTTTCGGGCGGTCCCCGGCTGTCCTCCGCACACGCCGTCCGACGTTCGGAAGCGGTTATGTGTTGTGTTCTTTGCGTTAATTTTAATGTGTCGATATTTGTGTGATTACGATAATAATGTGGTCAATATTTTAGATTTTGATATTTTTGTTTGTATGTTTATTTAATGATAATAATTTTGTTTGCGATATTTCCGTTTTCAAAATGTATCGGTGATTTTACAGGCGATATTTTTATTTCGATGTTTGTTTATTTTATTAAATAAGTAGTAGGATGTCAATATTTTTGTGGTCGATATTAGTGTGTCAATTATTTTGTTGCTCGATATAAATGGTGTCGATGTTATGTCCGTGATCTGTCCTTCTCACCTGATTTCTCACTCCACTGATCTTTTCTGTCTTTCAGTAGACCGCTTGGTTTTATGTATGGATTTTTGGTAAGGTCAGTTTGCAGACCCACCTCCAGGGGTGGTGTTGCTATGGTATCTAATTCTACGGTAATGAATCTGGGGGTAGATGTCTCTATGAGATGGACAAGTTACTTATGTTTGGTAAAACCTTATCTTGTAGAGACATAGTTTAGACGCAGATTTCTTACTGACCCACTCGTCCTTCATGTTCTGCAAACTGTTTTCTTCTTACCTACAAGATCTGTTTGTTGAAATTATTTTACGGTACATTACCACTTGTTGATTCATTATATAGTATGTTATCACTTGTAGTGATTAGTTCAAAGATGTATTTATCTTTTTGGCATACGGTTTCCATAGCCAGTTTCTACGGTGGCTCCGCGTTTTGGCATGGAAATGAGTCACAGAAGAACTGATGTCAGCGCGTCGGGAAAAGACTTATATGGACTCTGGCGACGTCGCATCTGGTAAACGACGTCGCTACGGAGTCGCACGATGCCCTCAATTGACATGCAGAGGTTCTGCTGGAAAAACTTTCCGTATCCAGTCTGGCGCCTGGGGAGAATTCCATGGTAAGGAATAAGCAGCTGGACTTTGTTCCTACCAGATAAGGCGTTACCCAAGGTAAGTAACTTGTTCGACAGCACTAGAGAATTCCAGGTGGATGATCAACTTTTCTTGGGATATGTTGGAGCGAAAAAAGGGAAGGCAGTACCGAAGAGAACCCTCTTGCGATGAATTGTCCTGTGCATTAAGATCTGCTATGCACTGGCGAAGAACCAGCCCCCAAGGGCTAGTGCGCTCTCTCCACCAGAGCCAAGGCTGTGACCAGTACTTAAGCGCGTGGTGACCCGGTCATCTGACAGGCAGCAACGTGGGCCTCACTGCACATGTTCAGCGAGCACTACTGCATGGACAGTCAGGTTTGTCTAGATGAAAACTTCAACCGTTCAGTTCTGCAAGACTTTCTAACCTAATTGGTTTTGCGGTCTTACCTTCAGGGAGGTATTGCTTGGGTATCTATTCAAAGGTAAGGAATTTTATCCCCAGGCCTCAGACTGGATCCGGAAATTAATTCAGAAAAAAACACTGCACGGAACTCCACTATACTTGGCACAAAAGTAGTACCTCACAGAAGGACGTGCCTTTGCTTGATATGGTTTTAATCCATTTAGTCATTTTCGAAGAGTTAGGGGGTCATTAGGATGGCGGGCGGATCGCCAGTGCCCGCCATCCCAACTAGATTTACCCCCGCCATATTATTATGGCGGGGGGTATTGCGGTGGACACAAAATGCGTCCGCCGCTTTTCCGCCGGTCGTCAATCGTTACGATTGCTGACCGAGAGGAGCTGGGGCATAATATGGTGGCGGTGCCTAAAAGGCACCGACATCCATATTATGATAGCGGGTTTCACAGGCCTTTCCATGGCGGATTCTCCGCCATAGAAAGGTTGGCATGGAATTGCTTTGGGGGCCTGTTGCGGGCCCCCGGGGGGGTGGAGGGGCTGCACTTGGGAGGTACCTATGGTACCCCCCTTCATTGCCATGCACAAGGTGGCAGGCACCGTGCAGTGCCTGCCACCTTGTGCATGGCAATGCACAACATGCCTGTTTGGCATTGCGGTGGGTGCTGCTGTAAGCAGCACATGCCGCAATGTCAAAGATGCGGAATGGAACTGCCAGGGTGTCGGTCCATCCTAATTGGCAGTGCGGGACCACCGCACCGCTGGCGGCCTGTCCCTGCACCGCATCCTAATGGGCCCCTAAGTGTTTAAAACATACCCTCGACTGGGCGTAAAGAGGTTAGATTTTAAAGATATCTTGACTGGTAATTTACAGAGTCCCGCATGTCCATTTTCTTTTTTTAATACTCTAATATGATTGGATGTGGGAGCTTATTCTCTCGTCCACTTTGGGTCATCAAATTCCTCAAGATTTTAAATAATTTTCTGCAAGTTGAGGTCAGCTAATCTGATCTTTTCGTGTCTGCAAATCCACACCAAGATGTGCAAACCCAGATTGATCTGATAGGCAACATGAAAAATATTGCACAAGGACTTTGCCCCTGAGTTCTGAGGAAAAAAGTGAACAGGTACATAACGAGGCCAGGGAGCGTGCCCTCGACCCCAGAGTAACCCAAAATGTGTGCAAGCTTCCTGGCCAAAGGACCATGAACCCATGGCAAGCTTCATTTGACCATGTTGACACATTTGTGGGCTCTGCAAATCCGAAACCCAGCTTGTGAGCCCCACAAAAGGTACAATATATGTCCAGGAGCCAGATGCAGTACATGAATGGGGAACAACCTTTACAACGCAACTTTTACAACGCACTACCATTACAACGCATTTTTTACAACGCATAATCCATTACAACGCATGATATTACAACGCAGGACACTACAACGCATTTTTAAAAACTACCTTTACAACGCATTCCATTACAACGCATACTACCATTACAACGCATACCATTACAACGCATAATATTACACTATACTATCCAACACTTACACTACTGATGCACCCCCTGGAGTTAGAATAGTAATTTTTACCCCTATACTATCCAACACTTACACTACTGATGCACCCCCTGGAGTTAGAATAGTAATTTTTACCCCTATACTATCCAACACTTACACTACTGATGCACCCCCTGGAGTTAGAATAGTAATTTTTACCCCTATACTATCCAACACTTACCCTACTGATGCACCCCCTGGAGTTAGAATAGTAATTTTTACCCCTATACTATCCAACACTTACCCTACTGATGCACCCCCTGGAGTTAGAATAGTAATTTTTACCCCTATACTATCCAACACTTACCCTACTGATGCACCCCCTGGAGTTAGAATAGTAATTTTTACCCCTATACTATCCAACACTTACCCTACTGATGCACCCCCTGGAGTTAGAATAGTAATTTTTACCCCTATACTATCCAACACTTACCCTACTGATGCACCCCCTGGAGTTAGAATAGTAATTTTTACCCCTATACTATCCAACACTTACCCTACTGATGCACCCCCTGGAGTTAGAATAGTAATTTTTACCCCTATACTATCCAACACTTACCCTACTGATGCACCCCCTGGAGTTAGAATAGTAATTTTTACCCCTATACTATCCAACACTTTCCCTACTGTTGCACCCCCTGGAGTTAGAATAGTAATTTTTACCCCTACACTATCCAACACTTACCCTACTGTTGCACCCCCTGGAGTTAGAATAGTAATTTTTACCCCTACACTATCCAACACTTACCCTACTGTTGCACCCCCTGGAGTTAGAATAGTAATTTTTACCCCTATACTATCTAATACTTACCTTAAATGTAATTTAATATTATGCGTTGTAATGGTATGCGTTGTAAAGGTAGTATGCGTTGTAATGGTAGTGCGTTGTAAAGGTATTTTTTAAAAATGCGTTGTAGTGTCATGCGTTGTAATGTCATGCGTTGTAATGGATTATGCGTTGTAAAAAATGCGTTGTAAGTGCATGCGTTGTAATAGTGTGCGTTGTAACGTCATACATCCACATGAATCCTAAGAAGGATCTGCATATCCCCTCCCAGAAAACAGAATAAAAGCATGTTATGGTTGGCTGCCAACAGCATATTGGATGTCTGGCTTGTATGTGTACAACACAAGTTGGGCACAGGACCTGGCCATAGTTCAGGCCCTGTGGCACACCTCCGTTGAGCAGAGATGAAAGGTTTGCGCATTGGGGCTTGGTAAACCCTGGCAGGTTGGACACAGTGCTAGCCCCTGCTGTGTGGGGGCTGGCTGCCTGCAACAGGTATGGGGAGATTGCCTGGTGGTTGCCTAGGCTTTGTAGCCACCTCCTCTACACTTGGCAAAGGCTGTTTGCAGTGGGGATGGCCAAACAGCTACACATACAAAAACAAATAAAATATATTTTTATCTTTTTTTATATCAATAGAATTGGTTCTGAATTTTTTTTTTTTTTTAAAGACATAGTTTTTGTGTTTTTACTTTTCTAAAGAAAGCACGTTTTACCAGTTTCATATCACTAGTGATAAGATAACATAAAAAATGGGGAAAAGCCCGTGGCCAGAGGGGGATTTTCTACCTGTGGTCTGTTGGACAGACTGCTTGACCATATTCCATACACAAGAGCCAAAATCCATGGACAGTGGGAGGTTAACTGTAAATAGGAGGTATGTGTAAGGAAGAGTTGATGTATTTGATCAAAAAAACTGAAACTCACTGAAAAATACAAAGGTTAAACTGAAATTATGGTTTGCTTTGGTTATAGGATAACTGCATTTAAAAAAACTCAAATTCACAGGAAAAAGAACAGTTCAAGTGCAGTTACAAAACAAAACTTAAGTCACTGAAATTTGGAAGTTATGGTTAGGTAAATTAACCCCAACTGGCTTGCCTGTCATGTGCTGCTGAGGACCCTGCATATTATGACGTCACTCATGACATGTTAAATGACACCATTGATGACCTAATATATGATAGTGCTGTTGACATTAGACTGAACCATAACAAATTGAGATAAAAGAGGTCTCTAGTCATATGCGGCATGGGTGAACACCAGAGGAATGTGTAAAGAGCCTGACCTGCAGCCAACTCTGCTGTGCACAGCCCCACGCCGTGGCGTTTTGCTGCTCACAAGGGGTTGGGTTGAGGGCCACACCCTGTGGCTAGCCCCTGCTGTGATGGGATGAAGGTTGTGTGTAGCAGGGTTGCCCACCCGTAGAAGGTTGGAGGGGGTATGGCCAGCCTATAGGTTAGGTCATGTGGCCAACCCCCATGGCCAAAAGCACAGTGCCTGGCCGAATGCAGGGCCAACTCTTGCAGCACGTGGATAAAATTCATGTATAGTAGGGGTTGGCTACCCATCGTGGGTTGAACTCACAGTCTGGCTGTAGATCAGGCCTTGCTGCCCGCTCAATTGCACAGAGATGAAGGCTGTGCACAGCAGGGGTTGGCTGTCTGCATAGGATTGGCCATTGGCAATCCGCTGCTGTAACAAGACGAAGGATGTGCTCAGTGGGGTTTGGGTGGTCAGAAGGTTGTGGGCAGGGCCAGTTCCTGATGTTAAGCCCCTCTGCTCATGTCTAATCAACTATGTCATTAGAGAGGTTGTTAGTGATGTTATCTAACGTCATGCCTGGGTTAATGTTTGTTTACCCAACTATAAATGGCAAATGTAGGCTTTTTTTAGGTTTTGTAACCAAAACTACACTTAAACTGAGGGTTTTTTCAGCGAATTTCTGGGGATTTTTTTTTTTAATGTAAGGTCCTATAACCAAAGGTAACCATAATGCCAGCAACTAGATAAATTGATTTATAGACCGACAGAACGTATGTATATATCTTAAATTCCTAGTCAGGAGTAGCAAGCACTATAGAAATACAAAAATACAATTTATTTATTTATTCAATCATTTGTAGAGCTCATGGTTACACCAACCGGTGCGTCCCCGCGCTAAGACATAGACTCTGAAAGATGCGACTGCAAGTTGTACATCCTGTCGAATTACACTTATTCAGTTTTAGCGAACAGCCAGGTCTTTAGCTGTCTACGAAATCTACTTTCGCATGGCTCTGTTCTTAGAAAATTAGCAGGGTGTTCCAGATTTTTGCTGCGAGGTACCTGAAGGAGTGTGCCCCCATTCTTGCTCTAAATATTCTCTGTACTGTCACCAAGGCTTCCCCATAGATCTTAGACTCCGTCCTGGGATGTATTGGGTTAGTAGTGGTTGAAGGTACCTTGGGCCGTTCTTTAATAGAATGCGGTGACAATGGCACATTGCCTTAAACACGACTCTCTTTTCCACTGGCAGCCAGTGTAGTTCTGTCAGGGCTTTCTTCATGTTGGCTCTTCTTGGAAGGCTAAGTACCAGTCGAGCCGCCGCATTCTGAACCCTCTGTAATTTGGATATTCCTTTTTTTGTAGCGCCCAGGTATAGTACATTCCCGTAATCCAATTGGGAAGTTATTACCGCATGCACTATGGTTTTCCTGGCATTTGATGGTAACAGATCAAGGACTTTCCTTAGGATTTTCATGGCCCCATAGCATTTCCCTGCTACCTTCCGAATCTGATTGTCAAATGTCAACTCTGAGTCACACCAGATTCCGAGGTTTTTCACTTCTGCTTTTAGTGTAGGTAGTTGGCCCAGTGATTCAGGCCACAAAACAACCAAAGAACATAAACCTGTTTTAACTTGTACTTGTGGTAGTAGTCTGAAAACGTACTTTTATAATACTGCATGGCTGCCTAAGATGTAAAACTGACCTTTTGTCCTGAATTTTTTTTTTTTTAATAAATCTTTTTTATTAAGCAGTTGCTTAGTTCACAGCCGTGCAGACCGAATGGAAAGCAAATAAAGTAAGACACTCGCAGGAGGCATAAACATTCCCTTCCTTATAAATGTTCGTTATCACCCAACTTGCGTGCTCGGTAAGTAGAGTACGACGTGTTTTTCCGGATAAATCTGGTAGGGGCATTCCAGTACTTCCCACCACTACTCCCTCACAGGACTCCCTGTGGTGTGTCCAGTTACACCTGATCTTGTCAAATTTACAGGGGCACCCCAGACCCTGGTACACCTGGCACTCCGCTAACTGGCACCAGTCAAGGTCGTTTTCCCAATCCCAGACAGTCGGAGGGGGTCTGCTTGCCCCCCACGTTCTTGATACATTTCTTTTTGGGACCTCCGCAGCCAGTGTCAGCCACAGAGCGAGGTATTTGGACCATTTCACCTCCCCTATGATATCCAGTTTGTCCTGAATTTTTAACCTCTGTCCTGAATCTTTACATTCGCTTTTCAAAATGTGCCTCCATTCCAATTAGACCCCCTAGTTGGAAACCACAGCAACTGCATCAGGAAAACATAAACTCAGGATCTGCTTGACCAAGGGGTGTCTATGGAGTCTCAATAAATCGTATTGGTTAGGAGCTTCAACTTTCAGCTTGAACTGAGAATATTCTTCCATTTCTTGGGCTCCTAGAGAAGTCCGTGTTGATTAGGACTGTAATGTTGACAGGGTTGAGACTATACATTAATTCATTGAACGCCTTACCTATCATTTGTATACATTACAAAAAGCACAAATAGGCTCCCAGAAGCGCCGTGTGGCTGAAAGGAAGCGCACAGCCCAGTCCTTATGACACTGCAATAGTTCTGAATGAGGCAGCATGCATGTAGCGTTTAATTTGCTCTGGGTCCAGAACGCGGAGCTCTGTGATACAAGGGTCCATTCGAAGCGGGCCAAGGCTTCTAGAAGCGCAGACCAGTAAACCCCTTTGGGGTGAAAGATACACATGACCCCCAAATGCTAAGGATCGGTGAGGAGAGATAACAGCGAGCCTGGGAGAAAATCTCTAAACCTACTACAGAGACGAAGCACCAGTGCAGTTTCAGAAAAAAATTGCATTTGAGGGAGCATTCTTCTAGACTTTCTAAGACCAGGACCAGCGTGCTGTGTCTCGCGCATAGAAGCAGAATTATGGTTAAACGTAATATAATTGTGTTAAGAATCAGAGGTATGTCATGAGTTAAAAATGCTTGTGCTGCATAGGATGTACCAAAGGGTTTGTAAATCTTGTTGTCTGGGGTGATTAGTGTTTATTTTCGTCTCCTCAGCTTCTTTCTCAAACGTTGCCTTATTTATAATGCATGGAGGCCAGCATTGGATACC
Organism: Triturus cristatus; assembly: GCF_964204655.1. Classification (NCBI taxonomy): domain Eukaryota; kingdom Metazoa; phylum Chordata; class Amphibia; order Caudata; family Salamandridae; genus Triturus; species Triturus cristatus. Next base: position 137,002,723 of record NC_140580.1, on the reverse strand, counting down.
CCATCACAATGTCTCACCAGTTATTGAATATAATTACTTTTATGATTAATATATATATATATACATATATTTATTATATATATGTATATATATATATATACACAAATTGAAATAGAGTTTTATTTCAATGAAATGTACACAGTTGATTAGAACAAAGCGCTGCCACTCCTACCCTGGGTGCAGATGTCTTAAAAGGCAGCGCCAGCAGCACGATCTGTGGTTGTATGGTGTGGGGGGGGGGGCTGCCGCCAGGCAGGGCATCGCTCAAGAAGCCCGGCTTCCCTTGTGTGTAGACGTGTGCCTATTAAAAATGGATAGGGTAATCAGAGCCACATTGGTCGACAGCGCGAGACATTCCCGTTCATGTTTCATGAGTCTGTATCAAAAGTGGCAGAATGGACTGTGTGGATTAAGGAGCCGTAAAACCACGCGTGGGGACGCCCAGTGCTGGAGCTTAATGTTCTCGGGCCTGGCATCTCCTGCAGAATCCCCGATGTGTTGGGACGTCCTTGGTACGGAGGAAAGCGCCGGCGTCTGATTTATCAGCTCAATGAGGCTTACATGGTTAACTGTTGCCAGCCTCCTCGGTTCTCCCCGTGTAAAGCACCCGCGTGGGCCTCAAACTCGGGTCATTCTGTGCAGCTGGCGGGAAAGGAGTGCAAACTGCCTCATTCGGAGTCAACACGGACAGGAGACTTCTTTAACGTTCCTTCACTGCAAAACTTTTTGTAGTGTAATAATTAAAAACCTTTTTTATTTTTAAAGGTTTTATTTAGTTATACCATGCGTTGGGGCTTATTACCTCTAGTGACCCAATATACATCTTTCAAAGTTATTAAGGCCTGACTTGTATGTTGTTTATTTTCTATTTCGCATGTGTTGTGAAGCCTTTCCAGCAGGGATGCTGTACATAGGGTTGCAGACAGTATAAATGGTAGACTGGTATAGGGGTTCAGTTGATGGCATTAGTGGGAGAAGAGCCCAGAAGGGAACATTACATGACAGCAATAATGACGCAAAATATCAGGCGTGAGTTTGAGGCTACTATGGAGACTTTCCTTTAGTACCTAGACTTGACGTGGTCTATTTTCACAGCAGCCTTATGGGACCAGTGCATTGAGGTGCCTTAATTTTCATATGGGTTTTATGTCTGTCTTGAAGGCATTCTGGGAGCTGTCCATTCTCTTGTCATGGAAAGTGTGTTCCACTATAATGAGGCTGACATGGACAACGGCCTGAGCTGGAGAAGGCTTGTTGCGGGTAGGGACGCAGGGCAGAGAGGGAAGGGAGGGGTGCTTGTGGCCGTGGGAAAAGGACATGGATTGACTTGAATGATAAGTTAGAAAAAATATATTTCATGCACTTTTCTTCGACGATGCCAGCTAGCCTAGTCTTGGCAGGAGCGGGAGGTTAAATAGGGTTTGAGTGGGTATGTTGAGCCAGGAACATGTAAAGGCCTAACTTGCAGAAGACAAGGGTACTGAACAGGGTTCTGGCAACTGGGATTTGAGAATACCTCTTAGTGCAGGTAGGAAACCAATTAATAGTTTTTAAGGTCATGAAAAAACAAAGCTCAGTGCAAGACCAAACCACTTACTTTATTTACCACTGCATCACCATATGGTAAGAGGGGAGGCGTGGGGGCCCGGTAAAAGGGGTAATCATGTCAGTTCAAGCTGGAATTCCTTTTGACTACAGTGATTGGAATAAACAGGCTCTCCAATCAGTCCTTAGAGACTGAGCTTAAATATGGCATATAAAAGCCTTCTGTTAAAACCTTCCTCTTTCTTTGTATGTTCACTCCTACAAGGAGAAAAGGCTGGGCTTCCCTTCTGCCCTGGTGAGCTCTTTTCTCCAGATAGCATCACAAGTGCGTTCACAGGTAGTAGAGGTTACTACGCCTCCTTGCCCTTACCAATTAAACACAGGTTTAAACCGATTCAAATTAAATCTATTGAACAACAGCATTGCACCTTCAAGAAGCAAAAAAGATTGGGAGTCATGACCTACAGAGTCTCTACGATCATCTCTTATCATGGTACTGATTGACTTGCCAGTACCGTATGGGGATGGGGATGATCTGTCAATTAGCCTCTGAAAATGTTGCACGGTTTTTGACACCGTGTTCTTGTTGTCAGTGGCTCCAATATTGATCTTATTCTCTTTGGTGGTTACACCTAATACCGCACGTTTGGTTTGCTATTGCATTACTTCACTTCTCTGCTTACTCCCCATAAAAGCAGGACATTTTTTAGCCTATCCCCCCAGAAAATGAGCACTTTCATCAGTTGAAGCCATGACAAAACTATTTTATTTTTTTAATTTGTTTGTATTGATTTTACAGAATCAGTGAGCCAGACATTATAAAAAGATATAATGACATACAAGCATATGGTATAGTATGACATGTTTACAACCAGTGCAGGATAATATACTTAACAATGTCGGGCATCTAGTGTCCTCGTATGCATTACATAGCGGTCCAGGCTCGTTAACATAAGTCTCTAACGGTCTGTCAATACAGATTATTCTCAGCATTCTCGCCTACACCAGGAGTTCAGCTAAGCAGAAGACTACTTGTCAAAGCTATCAATATTCAATACAGTTATAACATCCTAACAAAAAAACTTCATCCAAACCCCCTCCCTCCCCGCGTGCTTGGTCCTCAATATCCAACAGTAGCATTTGCGTATCGATCATGTTCACAGGTGTGTGTAAATCGGTTCCAGAGTCTGTCGTATTTAAACTGCACATTCCTGCCATCTTACCCAGAATAGCACACAGATAATGTGCAAAACTATCTTGTTAAGGCTTTATTTTTATCATGTCTCCTACATTTAATCTGCTGAAGGTAAACTGTGCTGATCATATTCCCTGTTCATTCCAGATCTGTAGGTCTCTTTCACACAACTAGGTCTTTTTATTGAGAGTAATCATCCCTGATAAAGGATTCCTAGGTTATAGCTTCTCCACAAGGGGAAACAAAGATCCATCTAGACTCGGGGAACACTTTTTGAAAAAAGCCTATGTCTTTTGGGCCTTCCACCAAAAAAACCAATGTGGGGTTGGTCCCATCGGGGCAGGCCCGTCTTCGAGACAGCTTGTCAACCTTATAAGATGATACAATACCATCCTGTGAGCGGTCTGATAGAATAACTCAGATTTGATTGGTATTTGCTTCCTGCATGATGTGCCTTCAAAACACATTGTGACGACGTCTCTCCTACCTTGGAATTTCTATTGCGCTTTCCAATTAAATATCAAGCAGAATTAAAGACGCTATTTACAGTTCATATGTCATTGGTTTACCCATATTCGTTTTTGTTGCTAATTCTGGAGTATTTAAAACACAAAGAACTCTTTGAAAAAATGTGCAGAAGTTACCTCAATGTGTTGAAAACAAAATTATCACACAAATTAGTGCTTGATTTCCACATTTGTCATCACCAACTTGCTAATGCTAAGTGTTACGCAGATAGCCATGGTTACACGTGTTGCTACTAATGTTAATTAATTATTATGATTGAAATATAATGTTCACATTTGTAATTATTTTCATTAGTATTGCTCTTCACGAGTACCATAACACATGATCGAGAAGAATTGAGGCAAATTATTTATCCCGCTTCTATTAATCAGCAAATCATTCGATTGCCTTGCTTTTATTTATTTTCCTGATCTGTCTTCCCTTTCCTTGGTTTTCCCATTTTACTTATGAAGATAGAGGTTGGTTGAGTGTTCCACAGCTCCATCAGACTGTCTGCCACTTTGTTAGGCTGTTTCGAGAAATGAGATGAGTATTGTGCTGTCACAATTTGCATTCAAGCAAGTTTGATTTGACTCTTTTACATTGTGGCATACAGTTGAGCAAGCACTGCTTGTGGAAACTCTGGGAGTGTATTCTTCCAACAAACAGACCCCCCCCTCCGCAGGAAGTAGCTTGGTTCATCGCAATGTCTTGCTTGGTCCAAAAGAGTGCTCAGCTCTGCCCATTGCTATAAGCATCGCAATCCGATGAGTACATTCACTCTTCACCAGACGAAGCCTGGCCGCCATGTTGGTGAAGGAGTTCAAGTCACAAAGTGTTGCACTGCCATGGCTGGCTTTAGGTTTTTCATGTAGTTCTGTTCTCCTTTTGCTGTAGAAGTGTTAGACAAGGATTGGCTTGTTTGAGAGGCGTTGGGAGAAAGTCTTGGTGTTACCCGTGTTGCTGCCTTTCTCAGGTACCAGGCCCTTGCAGAGCCCCAGCTTCTTCCTGCTGGCTGTTTGCCACTACCTCCTGCACCTACACTTCGTCCTGTAGTAACAGCACCGGTGGCTCCTCTAGCTTCAACCAGACAGAGAGCGCTGCTGAAACTACTGGTGTGCTTGGGTGCCCATGTACCTTGCAGGAATGAAGAAGTGTCCTGTGAGAAGGAGCTATTTGATTGCATTTTAAAAGCTAAAGGCAGAAAGAAAGAGGACTCTACTTCCTATGTCTGGTTAGTGTGGAGGGAATGAAAATGCATTGCACGGGGGACCAGAAAGTGAGCTCTACAACTGTCGCTCGGGTTCACATCTGTCGTTATTGTGCGCACACAGAAATGGTTTAAATGTTGAATATTCTTCCGTCTGTAGGATTTCCTTTCTTTAGACGTAAAGTATGAGGGATCCGTCACAGTTTCGCAGTAACGGTGAGACAGGATGCCACGAAGATCTCATTCTATCTAGATTATGCCTCGGCTTGAATGTTTCAAATTGCTTTTTAAGGTTATTCAAAAACCCGAAAGTTGAAGAAGCAATGCTAGTTGTGACTGCCCGCAAAAACAACAGTTGATGGACAGAATGCAGAACAATGTCATACATTCACCCCAGTACAGAGATCTGGGCCTAAATCCATCGTTTTTTTGCTCACCATGCCATTCCAGTTTGAACCCAGCCATATGCAAATCAATCTTGACCCTGTGCTTCATGGGAACAGTCCAGCCCGAACTGCCAAGCCAGGTCCTCCCTGGACTGGAAAGAAGCATCCTAGGACCGGTTTCGGGGTTTCACCCCTCTTCAGCCAGGATAGCTTGATTCCAGTGGCATGGAGAGCATGGGACCCATGTCTGGGCATACCCGTCCCACTCGGGTGACAAATGCAAAAAAAACAGTGGATGGGCAGAATGCAGAACAATGTCATACATTCACCCCAGTACAGCGATCTGGGCCTAAATCCATCGTTTTTTTGCTCACCATGCCATTCCAGTTTGAACCCAGCCATATGCAAATCAGTCTTGACCCTGTGCCTCATGGGAGCAGTGTAGCCCAAACTGTCAAGCCAGGTCCTCCCTGGACTGGAAACAAGCATCCTAGGTCCGGTTTCGGGATTTCACCCCTCTTCAGCCAGGATAGCTTGATTCCAGTGGCATGGAGAGCACGGGACCCACGTCTGGTCAAAACCCGTCCCACTCGGGGTGACAAATGCAAAAACAACAGTTGATGGGCAGACCTCCCAGCAGCTCCGAAGCCTTTGGTCTTACTGTGGAAAAGGGTTGACCACTGAGCTCTGTGTCCTGATGCAGTATAAAGGGACCCTGAGACATGATAATGGCTCTATTTTACATTTCCCTCTACCAAATGGGCTTTACTTGTCAGTGCTGTACTATTTTACCCACTTAATCACGTACCCCCAGCATGACGCGTGCCCTCTATCCACACCCCAGCTGCTCCTGTAAACTTTCATTTTGGGCACTCTTTATTTATTTAGGCTACTAGTCAGTAAAAACACAAAGGACTTATCCCGCCGAAAATCTCTCCCCCCTGTTAGAGGAGATAACGCGATTTGAGGAGCACTCGCGACTGCGGAATAATTGGGCCAAGTCAGAGCTTTTTCCCTTAACAGACATCACACAGCCGGTACAGACTGATCACACCCTTAAATGGACGGAAGAGCATACGAAATATCTTGGCATCCAGCTGCACAGAGACAAGAGACAACTGTTCCAACTACACTATGGCCCCGCAATTGCCCATTTGGAACTGTAAATTGAGAGGTGTATCAAGCTACCACTCTCCATAGCTGGGCGCGTGGCCATTATTAAAAATATAGTTCTCCCCCAATTTCTGTATTTTTTTCTTAATCTTCCAATACTGCTCCCGAGCTCTTTGTTTAAAACTCTGCGTGGTCATCTCATCCAGATAGTCTGGGCAGGCACCAGTCCAAGAGTGAGATGGGAAACCCAGACATTGCCATATGAGCATGGTGGACTGGGGGTTCCGGACTTACGAATCTATTACCTGGTAGCCCAATGCCAATATACTCATCGTTGCAGGGCTGTTTCTACCATTAGGCAAGACTAGGCGGCTCCTAGGGTGGCAAAAGGGAGAGGGTGGCAAAAAACATGATTTTGGGAATATCTAATGCATTTATTCTTCTAGTCTGGATAACAGAGGGAGAGAGTGATGGTAGTTAAAAGGAGGGGGGAGTCATTTTTCAATTGTCGCCTAGGGCTGAAAAACACCTAGAAATGGCCGTGCATAGTTGGTATTACCCCGATGTACGCATACCCTACCTGCGGCCGGAGTTGGACCAGCTACAAGGACTCACACACTCTGTGGTACTGCCCAAGGGCGTCCCTTTAGATACTACTGATATTTTGACAATATAAACCACCTGCTGGGCCTGGCACACGCTACGTCATATATTGAAGGTTGGCACTCTCTACTTCCTGGGGCTTTCCCTCCGGAACAATCCATGGCTCCCCTTAATGAGCGAACCACTTGTAAACAGAGTGCTGCAGCAATAGAATATTCATACTATAGGCGACCTATTCCCTAACAGCCATGTGTTACAGATTAAGGAGGATACCAGGTTCCGAAGCATGACATATATGCAGCGATTCATATTCCAACGCTTGTATGCGACGCTACGCTCCAATATCCCCAGCTATCCCCTTGGCCCGGATAACTGACCCCCCCTGCCCCCCCCCAATGTCACTGGTAATATTGACATTGGACGGCGCACACATGACATCCAAACTGTACCGTACGTGCCTTGCGTTGAAACCCAATACTACTGCCAGGTTGTGGCAGGCATGGGAAAGGGAGCTGGATGTACCGATAACAGACAAAATGTGGTCCTACTGTTGCACCCACACTCAGAAAATCTCCTCCAACCACAGGCATAAACTATTACACTTCAAGTTTCTCCACAGGACATATCTCACGCCATTAGATATTGCGAGATACAATATTTCTAGAACTGACTGCTGCCTCAAGAGCTGCACTCCTAAGGCTGACTTTGCGCATCTCACATGGACGTGCCCTATTATCTTCGATTATTGGGTAAGGTTTATTCACACATAGCGACCATATAAGTCAGCGACATACGACCTGACCCCGGTGGTGGCACTGCTCGGATATACTGCTGACATACTCAAGGCATCGCGTAGGCTTGCTTCCATATCCCTTTAATTAGCAAAGCGTGAAATAGCACTACACTGGGGGGATACAAATCACTTATCACACGCTGCATGGCTTCAGCAAATGGCTAACTGCAACAGATTGAGCACAGACTACGCTTCCCTTCAACCACAGGTGACGTGCCCCATTGATATATGGCAACCCCTGCGCGATTACCTCCAGACACTGGACAGACCCCAATAGTCCACACTACAGCCCCCACTCGGGTGCCCTCCCTGTCGGATCCCTGCTGAGTATCGCCAGAATTTACATCTCATTATGGTATATCCCCAGAACTTGGTACCAGCCCCAGTGGAGTGAACCCCTTCCCAAACCACAGCCAGGCTCAACGTGTAGTTCCGGAATTGCATGTTTTGAAGTGATGGAATATCTGCAATTTGTGCAACTTGTGTATTGATAGCAATGTATGGTGCTCATTGGCATATGCACTTGTTTTTTTCTGTTCTGTTATCTGAAAAACTGAATAAAAACACGTTTAAAAAAAAACCAAAAAACCACAGAGGACTTAAAATAATCCAGAGCCAGTGCCAGGCCATGCTGAGAATTGATTCTGAAAGAGGGTGTGTTAATAACCATTCAACTGCTGTGCTGGTCTCTTCTTTCAAGCTTTAACTTTCTACAGCCTCCTTCAGAGAGGCACAGTGGTGTTGCAAAAATGTTCAGAGCGGGGGTGCTGTGATCACTGTTATATCATCGAAGTCGTAGCATATGAGCATTCCCCATTCCGCTGGAAAGAAGGGGTGTGGTATGTAGCCAGTGGTGCACTTTGGAGCATATTGTTCCAAATATATTACTATAGCACAGAGGCGTAACTGGAGCCAAATCTCGGCGGAGGGGGGGGAGGGGTTCTAATAAAGATTTAGGGGGGGGGGCTAATTCTTTCAGCAATAGGCAGAGTGGAGATGCAGGGGCTCTAAGACAGGGTGAAAACACACCAGAGCCTTGTTAACAAGTAAATGGTGTTTTAAAGACCTGTGAAGTACTCCGGAGCGGCTGCAATAAGACGGTTGCCAGCCCGGGAAGCTGTCTCAGCCCGGCTGGCACGCACCACAGGTGGCTGATGCCCTTTGAGCCCAATGGGCATTGCACGCCTCCTAGAGCATGGGGTTGAAACACACTTATTTACAGACAGCACAATTTCCATTGAAACGGCTACTACATTTCCACAGAGATGCAGTTTTGCTGATCGAAATATATAGTGAACAAACAACAATGTGTGGAAATAGTGTTTCAGTGATCCACTGTCATTTGCACATCACTAAGTTAAGTGTCTTGATTTGTTTTGATTCTATTCAAAAGCATTGCGTCCATCATACTTCAGAATTACAAAAACAGTGCTTCATTTGTGCTTTCTTAACTTCTGGTATATTTTGAAATATTTGTACATATACATGTAAGTTTGTGTTAGATAAATATGGCATCCTACAGCCCATCCTTTTACACTTCTTGTACTCGTGCAAGATTCTCACATAGTTTCCTTTACAAAATCCGCTCACTTTACGGTCAGAAAACGAAATGTAAACTCCAGCATGGCTATTTCTGGGGGGTGCTGCAGCACCCCCGGCAGCCCTACTTGCAGTGCCTTTGGAGAGGTATGGTTGCTGTTTTCTACGGGGGGTGCCCAGATGCTGCTTTCTGCTCCCTGTGTTTCCTTGGCTCTGGTATTCTCTCGACCCACTCTCCCTTGCCAGCCTTACTCTATCTTCAGTTTCCACAATCTCCAATGTCTTCCTCTGGAACCTCTGACTCCACCTTTGCTAACTTACTCTTTTTACTCCATCCCACCTCCTCTCTCTTACCCTTCTCCCTGTCTTTTACATTCACTTCCGCCACCTCCTCAGTGGCAGTTGGTGACTTCTTGAAGTGGCGAGGCATAAAAGTTGGGGCTGAGATCGACTTAGTGAGCTAGGGTAGCGAGCGAGCCAGACAATGGACATTAGAGGCATATGGGCAAAAGGGGGCGTGGGAGTTTCTCATCCTCAAAACTTTTTTAAAAAGAGTGGGATATGGTCCACTTAAAAATTATTTTGATAAAAAAATTGCTAAAAACACAACACGGTTTATAACTTACCCTGGCCGTAGTTCACGAAGTAGCGCTACGCAAAGTGCACTTTGCACTACGCGAGCTACGTGTAGAACTTCGCGAACTGCATAGTACCCTGTTCGCACTGTGCAAGATGCCGTTTTCAATGATTGCACAGTGCGGACAAGCATCCGGCACTGTGCAATCATTGAAAACGGTATCTTGCACAGTGCGAGCTGTAGTTTTCTGCCGCTCGAGTAGATTTTTACTCGAGCGGTAGCTTTCTCAACGCGAACTGGTAGTTTCTCATCGCGAGCGGTCGCGATCATACGCGACCACTCGCAATGAGAAACCTGATCTCCCCGTGTTGAGAATTTCGCCGGGAGGTTTATTTTCCACGCTCGCGATCGCCAACTTGATGTTGCTGATCGCGAACGTGGAAAAAGTCTCGCTGGGATGTCATTTTGCTTGCTCGCAGTCGCCAACTTGACGTTGAGGACCGCGAGCAAGCAAAAAATGACTGCTGCACTACGCTACGCGTGTTTGCACTGTGCTACGTGCAATTCGCGTAGTGCGAAGTAGCGCAAACTTCGCAAACTACGCGAGCGTAGCGTAGTGCTTTGCCCAGGCTTATTTATAAAGCAATTCTGAAGGTTTCATCCTAAAATATTAAAAAGTTGAAAGAGTGCCTCATTACCTAGTAGCATTAAATATTTTCAACAGCTACTGTGTGTGCAAATTGCAGAGAGCCACAAGTAAGATTAATCTGTGCTGAGGTGCAGTGATGTTGCACAGAGTTGAGTGATTGGAGAATAGTCTAGGGATGCAGTGGTACCAGCAACTCTCAGCCCAGCGTTCTATTATGGAGAACGCCGAAGAGGACAGATAAAGATCACCAATTTTGGTTCTTTGATTCTAATCTTGTTTCTATTTTTAGGAATGGAGTGCAGCTGCCCTAAAGATGCAGAGGAAGGCAGACATTTTATTGTGATAAAATGTAGCACAATAAAATACCTCTACTGTCTCCAATGTATAAACTATTTCAATAGATTGTCTTTGTTTTAGGGCCTGAGTTTTGACCGATAACCATGTACCCCCACAACACAAATAAGCAGAAAAACAACGCCGGATTGTCTCTTGGATCTAATACCAGATGCTACTGTTATTAAACCGAATTGGCCTCATTCTATCTACCCAGTGAACCAGTGGCAGCTCCCCCAGAATTCTCAATGTGCTAAATTCGAGCCCCTTGTCAAAGCGTTGCAGCAACACTTCATCATCACTAGGTGTCTGGACCCTGAACTCACCATTGTAAAACTGCAGGCGTGCTCCGAACAAACCAAGAGACGTGGAGGCTCACTGCTGCTGAATGTTTGCCTCAGCATTGACGCAGAGCAATTTTACATGATCTCTCAGCCGGGTCTTTACACTGGTGACAATTTCAACAGCATTTTAATTTGCTCTGGAATACCCGGACATTCCTGACAGTTATTGTGCTCAGACCTTTCGCACAGCCATATAGGGGGAGATAATGTAGCCTTAGGGCCAGGGCTGCAGACGTCGGAACTGCGGAACCGGATCAGAGTCACAGCGTTGGCTCAAACATCCCGTGATTCTGGGCAAATCACTTACTTCCCCAGTGTCTAAAAAACGTATCCGACCTTCTGTAAAGTAACTGGTGCTAATGCAAAGTGCTCCACTTCCCTTGGGCTGAGTTTGCGCCTTATAAAAATAGAAAAAAATAACAAGAGAAAGGCCATTTTCTGGTTTTGCAATCAAACTATACATCTGTTTTCGAATGCACATTATGCTGCAAAACACTGCAGAATAAATAGATGTCAAATGGCCCAACGCCCCCAGGGTTTAAATATATATATATATATATATATATATCACTTAAAAAACCATAGGTTTCACACATGTTATAGTTAGCTGGACATTTCCCTCGTAAAAAACCAATGAAATTCCCCCGTTATAGTTAGTAAAGGGAACTATAACTCACGCGACCGCAATCCACTGCTGATGACGTCAGATATTACATCACTGTATTTATTCACTTATTTACCCATTTTTCTTTCCTTTAACCTTTAGCTATACATATTTAATAAATATTTATTTTACAGAAAGACACATATGTCATCAGTGATGTAATATCTGACGTCATCAGCAGTGGATTGCGGTCGCGTGAGTTATAGTTCCCTTTACTAACTATAACGGGGGAATTTCATTGGTTTTTTACGAGGGAAATGTCCAGCTAACTATAACATGTGTGAAACCTATGGTTTTTTAAGTGAATTTGCAAGGTTTTTTAAATGCTAATTCCTAACTATAACGTGTGTGAAACCTATGATTTTTTCAGTGAATTTGTACGGTTTTTTAAATGCTAAGTCATGTATTTATTATAAAAAAAAATTATTTTTTTAAGGTTTTTTACCGTGCGCGCACGGTAAGCGCACTCCGCGATTTTTCGTAAAAATATTAAAAACATTTATGGCCCTTGGGGGTCCTTTGGGGACCCCCTGACAATGGCTAGGGGGTCAGGAACTGTCCACCCTGCCCCCTTTTCATGTTCTCCACCTTTATTTTTCACCTCCCTCGGACTGCGAGAGACAAAATGGCGGCCGACACTTCCTGGTTTCGACCGATTCGAATGTTTACTAAGATCTAACAACCAATCAGAATTGCGCTCGTGCACGGCAGGGTGCGCTTACCGTACGCGCACGGTGCGCGCCTATAGATATATATATATGCTTTTAAATGCTATTTTCTCAGAAAATACTGAACAGATTTACACCAGACCTACAAAAGGCACATCCCTGACCTGAGGACTATCTCTCTGCCAAATTTCAAGGTTTTCTGTTCAGCCGTTCGGGCTGCAGCGCGGACTAAAGGTCCTATGGGAAAATGCATGGGGAAAACACGTTTTGGGACCCCCCCTTTTTCTCAGCCCCCGCTTGACGAATCCCCCCGAGACTTTCAGGGAAGGAGCGGAGCCGAGCGCCCCACCTATTTTGAAAATTTCGCGAGGATTCGTCAATCGACGCAAAAGTTATTCCAAATAGAATGTTGCGGATTTCCTATGGAAACACGGTCCTCACTATAACTATCTACTGGCGACCGCCAGTAGATAATATGTACTTCCAACGTACTTCGTGCTGCTCACTGCTATGTCAGGACTGCCTGAGTACTGCCACCCACATGGCTTGTGTCCACTTGAAACGAGCAAGTGGGTGTGTAATTAGTAACTGGTAGGTTGCATAAATGTGATACATTGAACGGGTGGACAGGATTCAGAAAAGGAGTGCACACTGTAGAAAGCTTAATTCAAAATGACTTATTTTATGTACCAGGAACATGGATTTTGCTGAGATTCCACTGAGGCGCGGAGTCCAAAAGAATAGGCCTAGACAGGACACGACCACTCACACCTGTGTGCTTGTACTGTGTGGGGCCTGCTACAGGACACATGACTAAAAGCAACTGCTATCATCCACTACCATCCTGCACAATGCCATCACTGTCACTGTGCACAAGGGGAAAGCAGTGACATTGTGTCACCTTTAATGGAAGATGACAAATCACTGTGTGCCTTTAGAATAAAATTGCACAGAGCTTGGTAACGTCTTTTAATCATCCCACCGTCGTACTTCCTTCAAGCGCAGGCCGCAGGGATAGGCCAACCTGACCATGACCAATCCTGACTTTGCTATCATGCTTTTATACTTCAAGCTGCATGAAAGCAACACAAAGGAGACAAGGGGCTGGACTGTGCTGTGTTTCCTTTGGCTCCCCAACAGAGCGTGAGATTGAGAGGCCCAAATAGCACATTTCAGATTGGACACAGTATGAATCCTATTCATCCCAACATGCGCACTAGACTGGAACCCACTGACATTGCCAATCAACAGGATTGGCTCGGCCTGGCCCCACCCCGATGAAAAAACACAGTAGCTAGGTTGGGCCAAGTTATTTGGGGAATCAGGACTTTGGTACTGTGGTACTGTGGTAAGTAAAGATATACCACGAAGAAGTTGTTCTTCTTTCAAGTAAGGTAAGTTTATTCCAGTACAGCTTCAGCCATGACAAGGAGCAGCACACCATCAGAAGTTCGATCTGCAACTGACAGCTTCCGATCGAACCCCCAACCGCACACACTCCAAGCACGGCGCAAAATAGAACAAAGCATCAAGACAATTCTAAACAATGCAAACCCCCTACATCATCTCCCCCCTTTACACAAAATAATATAGACCCCCAAAGAACTTCTACATGTTAATATCTAACAAAATCCTTGAACTTTTAAGGAGGTCTCCTAATGCGACTCCCACGATCAGAACCAACTAAACTACCATCCAAGGAATTACCAGCAGGCTCACCAACCGATGGACTTACATTCTCGCTCCTGAACTCAGACCTTTCATGATCATGCAACCAATGCGTTCACTCCTGATCATGTTCCATCAATGAAACTTTCCTGCCGCTAATTAATTCAGCTTGAGCCTGTGTCACCTTCACCGTTCCACCAACCCTTACCTCCCAAAACACTGCACCCTTACTTACTTTACAGACTTAAATAGGATCAGAGAACACAGACTCCCCTTTTTTCACCCTGTAGTTTTTTTAAAAACAAAACCCAATCACCAACAGAAATCTCAAAATCACATAGATGGCCCCACTGTCAAACCTTTTCTTCATGTCCAATGGTTTCCCCTTGACAACATCTGCCACATTCCTAAAATTAGAGCCATCAACAATAGATTTTCTACTATCCAGCCAGGAAGGAAACAAAGTAGTATTTGCCTTTCTACCCCTCAGTAACTCAATAGGAGTAGCTTCAGTGGTACAGTGTGGCGTAGTATTGTAATTCCACACCTTTTACTCCAAAAACCTTTCTACGCCAAGGCTAGAAGCCAGAGCTGTTTGGATTCCTTCTTTAAGAACTTTATTACCCCATTCCACCAGTCCAGTGGAAGCAGGTGAATACAGAGCCATCTTAAAATGCTTAATATCTTTGGTATCTCCCAAAATGTACACATTCTTTCAGACACAAAGTGTGTCCCATTATCTGTCAGCAAAGCTCTAGGAGCCCCCTCTAACAAAAACACCTTTTTTTTAGGAAACCAATGGTGCTATTTGTATTAGGTGAATCCACAAATTTGTAATACATCCACTTCGAATAGTAGTCCATAGCCAAAATTAAATAGCTGATATCTATCGCCAAAACATTATAAGGCCCAGAAAAATCCAAACCAACTTTATCCCATGGTTTCCTGGGAAATTCAGTTGGATGCAAAGGTACCTTCGTAAGTTTCCAGTGTTTGTCAGAAAGTAAACATTTTTCACAACCATCCACTAAGCTCCTAACATGAGCCTCTAAAGCAGGCCACCAGTAATGTTGTTTAATCTTCATGGAAGTGTTCGTCACTCCCAAATGTTCTTCGTGAACGACCCTAATAATGGAACTTCTTAGACTAACAGGAGGAACAAATTTATCCCCTCTCAACATAAATCCATCGTTCACAGAAAGTTCATCTGCCACTAAAGCAGATTTCCTCAACTCCCCAGTTAAACTTTTCACCTCCGGCCATTTACTTGTAGAGTATTCCAACACCCTGGACAGAATAGTATCTTTCCTACAAGCAACCTTCCATTCCGCTTCAGAACTAATTGCACTACAATTCTCCACTGCATCCAGCACAGCAACACACTCCACCTCATCTTCCTCCAAATCTTCCTCATCATCATTCTCATTCAACATCCTTGACAAGCAATTGGCTCAAATTTTTTTACCACATTTGATGAGTTTCATTTTAAAGTTGTACTCTTGTAATTTTGAAACTAATCTATTCAACCTGGGAGACATGTTATTATTCGTAAATTTGCTGAAAATAAAAGCCAGAGGCTTGTGATCCATAAAGATGTCAAATCTGCGACCCCAAATATACATTTTGAATTTTTGAGCCACCCAAACACAAGCCAGCGCCTCACATTCAATGGTGCTGTAATTTTGCTCAAAATGTTTGAGCGATCTCGATGCGAACGCCACAGTTTGTTCCTTGCCATTCACTTTTTGCCTAAGAACCGCACCCAGACTATTCATGCTTGCATCAACCGTAATCATGGAAGCACAATCATCCTGAAAAGCATGAAGCGCCTGAGCAGAAACAATTAGGTCTTTAACTCTTGCAAACACTCCATCAAGTTCTTGTGACCACACAAATTTCTGACCCTTCTTAAGCAAGACCCGTAGAGGCTCAACAATTTGAGCATAGTTGGCAACAAATCTAGAGTAATACTCAGCAAGCCCCAGGAAAGAACGGAGTGTGTCCTTATCACAAGGGTGTCTAGCTTCTTTGAGAGCCCTGATAGACAATTTTGGTTTGATACCTTTGCTAGACATGGTATGGCCCAGATTTTCTAGCTTTTTTACCCCAAACTTGCATTTATCCGCCTTAACGGTCATGCCATGCTCGCCAAGGGCCGATAACATAATCTTCAACAAATCAAAATGCTCATTAGAACTTTTTGAAAAGATCAGGATATCATCCAATTAGGCTTGAACTCCTTTCATGCCCTTAAAAAGAGTGTCCATCCCCCTCTGAAAAACACTAGCAGCAGATGCCAGACCGAAGGGAAGACTCAGGAACTTATATGCACCGAAAGGTGTAACAAATGTGGTCAATTCCTGAGATTCCCTAGCCAATGGAATCTGATGGTAGGCTGACCTTCGGTCGATTAACGAGAACCATTTAGCACCACCCAAATTTGCTAAAAGCTCATGAATTTTGGGGAGGGGATGGCAATGATGTTCTTATTTAGACCCCTCAAGTCTGCGCAGAGCCTAATCTCGCCAGTCTTTTTGCAAGCCATGACGATGGGGGCCACCCATTGCGAGGACTCATTGGGTTGAATAATACCTTGAGAACACAACCCCTCAAACATAGATCTTAACTCCTCTTTAGCACTCAAGGGTACAGGTCTAACCTTGTGGATCACTGGCTGGGCATTAGGTAACAATCTGATTTTGTGTTCTATTCCTTTTACGCAACTGAAAAGGTAATTGAACACAGGTTTAAATCCAGCCAATAGTCCCGTAAAGTCAACCCCTGATTCACTCACACAACACACAGGGATTTCCCCGACCCTACCTGGATTGTTTTCAACTGGCACTAAATACAAACCCATCCGAGCAAGATCCTTTCAGCCCACAATATTCTTTCCCTTGACAGCTACGTACACTTTTGTAAACATATTCCAACCCAAAATGTCTACATTCGTCATAAAAAACCCCATGTCAATATCCTTCCCTCAAAAGGACTTTGGGTTTACATCCGTATGTGATAAAGCAACTTTTTTGCCACAGTTCTCGTAGAAATAAGAATCTTGAAGAATTGTCATTGGTGATCCAGAATCTGCCATAACCTTGGTTTCCATTCCATCAATTAAAGCATCCCACAAGGGACCTTTAACCTCCAATTGATCTTATTTATAATCTAAAGTCAAAAGTAAATTGTTAAAGGACTCTGCACACCGGTCCGTTTCAACATTCATACTGCCCACTTGAACAGCCCACTTGACTCTTGCAAACATTTTGAAAATGTCCCATCTTTTTACAAATAGAACGGCGCTTACCCACAGCAGGCAGCCAGGGAAGTTAGCAATATGGAATTTCGAACCACACCTGTAACAAAAGGTTTGGCCTTTCCTTTGAACAAATTTCGGAGTCTTATCTTTTACCCCCACAGCAAGTAAACCTTCCTCAGAGGACTCCTCTTGATCAGAAACCAGGTTCACTTTAAATGAAGAGCCCGCTTCCATGGCTTTAGTTGAAATCATAGATCTCTCAATGCTCAAGGCTAAATCTATGACTTCAGAGAGGGGAGGATTTTTACAGCTTAGAATCCTTTCTTTACTTTTATGAGAAGCACAATTAAAAACAAAATGGTCCCCGATGAAATCGTCCAATAAAGGCCCAAACCCACAAGTAGTAGCCAGAAGCCTTAAAGCTGAGAAGTATTCTTCCACTTTTTATTGTTCGCCCTGCTTGCATTTGTACAAAGTGTGTCTTTCTAGCATATTAGGCGCTCCCGAAAACTGTTTCTTAAGTCTAGCAATTGCCTCTAAATAAATGTTCCAGTGCCTGTCACCAGATTGACCCTGAGGAGGAGGAATTGGAGGCAAACTGTCAAAAATGCGTTATGCAGCTTGACTTAAACTGCCAAAAAGTTACTCTGTGGCATCTATAGCCACCAGGTGATTCTCACATAGGCAAAAACACTCTGATCACAACATGGATGGTTTACCTGGTTTCCTAAGAAATAGAGGAGGCTGTGTAATTTGCTGAGGAGTAGTCATGGCTGAGCCTAAAGTTCAAAAGAGTACTTTAATTTACTTTTATATCGCCACACCACACACAAAAATAAAAGACATACCGCAAGATTTGAAGTCCAAAGTTGAAGTTTCTTTGAAGATATGTGTGCCAAGGAGATGAAATTGGTGTGTGTGTCACTGAACACGCTGCTAGGATGTATTAGATAAGAATCAGATAGGTGTGCGCCTCACAGTGGTGCGCGGCCCGATGGTATTCTGTTTGATGACATGACGTTGAGTAAAAGGTGTGCGTATCACCTAGATGCGCGCGATTTGCTGCACATAGAAATCAAGGTGTGTGCATCACTGCGATGTGCAATCAGCTGATTGTCATCTGCCATAATCAAGCATTCACATGAGAAGATACCAGAGCCAAGATGGCCGCTGTACGTCCTCACATAGCGTGAGTGCGTTAGGCAGTGTGACTGAGATTCTCTTACGCACTAAGCAACGCCTTCTATGCGCGTCATTCACAGAACCTCCGGATCAGCGCGCGAATCCAGTACGAGCCGCCAACGGTCAACTACACGAAATCTTCAGAAAATTATGAAAGAAGGCTCCTACTAGTCCACGATTGACACCTGGGGAACAACCAAGTTCCGGTTGCTAATGAGAAGATCCTGGCGGCCGGCAAACTGCCATTGACAAGTTGACCTCACCGCGGGGAGTTCTTCGGATGGCTAAAGCAGGTCCCCGTCGTCGCCAAATGATATACTACGAAGAAGTTGTTCTTCTTTCAAGGAAGGTAAGTTTATTCCAATACAGCTTCAGCCACAACAAGGAGCAACACACCATCAGAAGTTCGATCTGCAACTGACAGCTGCTGATGGAACCCCCAACCGCACACACTCTAAGCACGGGGCAAAATGGAACAAAGCATCAAGACAATTCTAAACAATACAAACCCACTACAGGGACTTTTTCAATTATACATTTGTGGCAGCTTGCAGTGGGGAAGGCAATGGCCTAACGCCCTAGTAGAGGAGCCGCTGCCGTCCCTCCTCTGTTCCACTCTCCGTCTCCCTCCTGTATACACTTCCATGTACTCTATCTGCCTCCTCTATCCCTCTCCTTCAGGCGTCTCTCTTAGCCTCACGCTTTACCCTCCACCTCAAATTTTTTTTCTGCTGCACCCTTCTCTCTCCACCTCATGTTGACCCTCTTTACCCCACATTCAGGCTGTTAAATCAAGGGCACAAGTCCTAAGTAAAAGAGTAGTGGAGGCGACTAATTACCACATGCCAGTCACAAATGACGACTGAGGAAGTGACACAGGCCCCTATAATAATTCTTACTTAGAAGCTCAAGGCCCTATAGTACAAAAACAACACATTAACATAATCACAACGAAATATGAAAAAAAAATCAATTGCCTTTACTTTTATAAATTACATATATTTTTTCCATTTATCAAAGGTGTAATTGAGCTTGAAAATGGCAGAAAGTTCCAATGTGTTTTAAGCAGACATGTGGAACTTACACATTACATTTTTTAAGTGCTTTTAGTGAGTAAACAAGATGTGTTATGTATATATTTTAAACACTAAACATGTTGTTAATGCTCATTTGTTTCCTGCTGGTGTTTTTCTCTAGCTTTAAAGCACACAAGTGCTTCACATTTGCAGCTTGTTAAACAATAGATGAATTACTAGTGTAAAGTTCGTCATTTTTCTGAGAGGAGATTAAAACATAAACCCCTACCGGGCCAGTTTCTCAAATAAAGGGTGTGCCGCAAGACCGATGCCGGTTTAAAATCATCCTGGGGCCAGGTTACACACTTACAGTGTTTATAGGTGCAAGCAGTGCTGAGGAACACAATTATACCTCTCAGGCTGAGGGGAATGGAGTTCTCTTTCTAAAAATAGGTGGGGATGCTGTACACCCACACCGCACCTGTACTTGTGCCTTTCTTACATCACACGTTAAAATACCACACATACTTCTATACCATAACACCTAAAGCTTACGCTGCTGCATATATTGTACCTATTGTGCGTGTGATGGAGCATGCAGTGCTACTCAATGTGCTGTAGTGTTTCTGCATATGTGAGGGAAGCTAGCACTACTCCTGCAAATACTGTACATTCCCTGTGTTTGAGGAAGCCGATACCCATGTTTTATCTCTTCTGTGAGGAAGCATCCTTGGTGGATACCTGTGTTTTTCCTGTTGGGTGTATGGGTGACTGGGCACCTGTTGTTGCTATTAGGTAAGCTTGCACTGTTCCTATCCTAGCTGTATCTGTGTTGTGTATTAATGAAACCTGGCAAACAAGTTTTCACTAAACAAGAACAAACACAATTGGCATTGACAAAGTATGTTTTCAGTTCAGAAAGAAAATGTTATTAATAGAAATAAAGGTGTCAATACAGAAGTCATAACAATAAATTTATGTCAATACAGTACAATAGGTTGCACTACACAAAGAAGAATCTGACTTATGAATAAAAAATAAACAGTTGATACATAAAAAGTGAATCGTAGAAAGTCTTGGAATTATAAATAATCTGGGAACGTGTAAGGGGTTCAAGGAGGTTTTAAAACTTCTTGCTGAGACGGTTGTAGCTGGGAACATCGTTTGGCACATACATCAAGGTATAGTGTAACAGGGGACCACAGGTCCAAACCTTTCGCTTCCATCTGTATAGGATATATAAAAGAAGTGTCCAACCTATGATTATAGCAAACAGCATACCACCATGCCTTATAAGAATTTTTTTTGAAATCCTTCCAATTAACAGTGATTTGCTGAAAGGCAGCTGCTAATAACAGATCGATAATTTTAACATTAAATGTAACATTCTCCCAGCAAGGTGAAATACTCCCTAAGAAAACATGGGTGATAGAAAATGATAATTTAGTACCAAAAAGTAGGTTGATTTGAGACCACACTTGTTTCCAGAAACTGTCTACTATTGGACACGAGAATAACATATGTAATAAATCAGCATTTGGAGAGGAGCATGACCAAAAACATCTGAGGTATTCGCAAATCTTTTGCTTAAAGCACTCGGTGTAAATAAAAGTCTATTATAAACAAAAAACACATTTTGTATTGTGTTAGCTGCCCTGGAGGATTTGCGCAATTTAATCCATATATTATTCCATAAAGTTACTGGCCAAGAGAGTTGAAAATCTCGCTCCCATGCATCTTCTATTTTAGATTTCTGCCTGACAGTATCTTTATCTTGTAAATACTTATAAATAATGGAGGCTGTAGGTTTAGTTTTAAGCAGGGTATAAAGTTGTGGAGAAGGGCTCTGGATAATGGAAACATTACGTGTGACAGATAGTTGAACATACTTATCCATCACAGCCATCTTAAGTACATTATATTTATGTATAAATGAGGCAGGTAAATTGAATAGTTGTCTAAGTGAGGGAAAAGATAAAAAGTTTGAATGTGAGAATAACTGGTTTATCCATACTAAACCTTTCTGTCGCCAGGTCTTCCAATAGATTGGTTTATTACGAATAATCAAATCCTTGTTGTGCCAAATTGTTGAATTCAGGAAATAATCAATAGTGTTGGGGGGAGGAGGGAATGTAGAATCCAAAAGTTTAGAGGTCAATTTAATTATAGGAGTGGACACAGCCTGCGGTTTACGTGAGAAGGAAAGGTACTCGGAGAAACGGGATAAAAAAAGACGCTCAATTGTGATCCATAAGGGGCAATCCTCCGAAGGGTCGAGCAACCAAAGAGAAGCTTGACGTAGGAGAAAAGCTTTCTGATAAGCCTGAAAATCGGGAAAGTTAACTCCACCTTCTGTTTTAGGACGTGCCAATTTAGATAGAGACATTCGGGACCTCTTTGAATTCCACAAAAATGAGGAAAGAGTGGAATTGATCCTCTTAAAAAATTTAGCAGGGATAGGAACTGGAATATTAGAGATGGTGTATAAAATAATGGGTGACAGCATCATCTTTATAGTATCCAAGCGACCCCACCACGATAAGTAGAGGGGGTGCCATTTGGCCGCTAGGTCAGCAATCTTCTGTATACATTTATTCATGCATAGTGCTACCGTGTCTGATATTGAAGAGGTAACATGCAAACCTAGGTATTTAACATGGGAGGGACTCCAAGTGAAGTTTGAGGCACTAAAGTCCGCCTTAAAAGTATACTTGGTCAAGGGTAGGATCTCACATTTATCGTTATTTAACTTATAACCAGAAATTCTAGGGTAAGCTTGTACCTCCGCAAGAAAGGCAGGAATTGAGTCACTAGGATTGGACATAAAAAGTAAGATGTCATCAGCATAAGCTGCTAGTTTAATGTGAGAGTTTGCTGTTTGAAAGCCATGTAAATTCGGATTTTGACGTAGTTTAGAAAGAAATGGCCCCAAAGCTAAGTTAAAAAGGAAAGGAGAAAGAGGGCAGCCTTGACGTACTCCTCTACCTAAATCGAAAAATGAGGAGATCAAGCCATTGGCGCAGACAGCCGCACGTGGACTGGAATAAAGAAGAGAAATCAAGGATATAAATTGAGGCCCAAAACCAAACCATCTAAGGGTATAGAACAGATAAGTCCATGCAACCCTATCAAATGCTTTTTCAGCATCAAGTGCAATTCCCCCGAGGGAATGATTTAAGTGTGAAGATTTAGACAGAACATTAAAAAGGAGTCTTGTATTATCAGTTATAAATCTGCCCTTGACAAATCCAGATTGTTCCTTACCTAATAAATCAGGCAAGTAAGAGTCTAGTCATATGGCTAAAGCTTTGGAATTTTTTTTATAATCAATGTTTACCAGGGAAATAGGTCTGTAATTTTTACAATACCTGTGATCCTTACCTTCTTTGGGTATGAGGCAAATGTGTGCTTCTGAGAAAGACCCTGAGGAATTACCTAATGTACTAAAGAGATTTATTAGAGAATGCAGCTTGGGCAGTATGAGTTTGGAGAAGTGCTGATAAAATTCTACTGTGAAACCATCAGGCCCCGGCGCCTTGTCTTTTTTAAGCTGCTGAAGAGCATTTGATAGTTCTTGATGTGTTAAATCGAACTCCAGAGGGGATAGATCCGGCAAAGTATGAGGAGGTCTTTGGAGATTAGAGAAAAAGTGAAATAGGGAATGATCAGAGGGTTGTGTCGCCGAGGCGTAGAGAGATTTGTAAAAGAGAGAAAATTCATGCAAAATATCGGCATCTTTGAATTTTAAGTCTGAGCAATCATCATAGATAGATTCGATATTGAGTTTGTTATGTTTAACTTTTAAATAATTAGCCAATATTTTCCCTGCTTTGTTTTTACCCCCATAAAATTTGGCACTGGATTTTAACAAATATAGTGAGGCGTCCTCCGTTGATTTCTTATTGAATTGCAATTTGGCATTTATGAGAGCTGTGAGAGACTCCTTCGAGTGAGAGGTGTAAAAAGAGTGCTTCAGTCTTTTAATGTCCTGTAGAAGATCTTTGGTGAATTTACGGGAGATTTTTCATCTCTTAGCAACAAAGTCAATAATAAAATCCCTCGCTGAGGCTTTGAATGCGTCCCATACAGTTGAGAGGGGCATGGAATGGGTTTGATTCAGCACAAAAAATTCATCAAAGAAGGTGGTAAAGGAGGTAGTAAATTTTGGGTCCAAGAGGAGGGCATTATTAAAACGCCACCTTTTTGGACCTATAGCCTTAGGTAGAATCTTGAGGCCAATTGAAACAAGGGCATGATCTGATAATAAAATGGGACCAATCTCTGCATGTGTAAGGGTTTGTGAAATGGAATGAGAAACGAATATGTAATCAATTCTTGATTGAGTTTGATGCGATGGGGAATAAAAAGTGAACTCTCTGGTAATCGGATTACAGAGACGCCAAGCGTCTAAAAGTTTGTATTGAGTTATAGCTCACACAAATGATTTCTGAGATTTGTTAGGAATATAGGAAACTTTGGAGTTCCTGTCAACAAACGGGTCAAAGGTCTGGTTACAGTCGCCAGCTAAAATGAAATTGTCCTCCATGCAAAGGGTAATTTGTCTAGCCAGCGTGGACCAAAAGGAGGGTTCACCACATGTAGGGGCGTAAACATTAAGAAGGGAAACAGGAACACCCTTCAAGGACAAGTTAACATTCAACCATCTTCCATCGACATCTGAATCTTGAGCCAAAAGTAAAAGCGGGAGAGACTTACGGCAAAGAATCAACACTCCATTTAGTTTGCCATCACCTGGGGAAAAGAAGACTTCCCCCACCCAACCCCTTTTCAGCTTTAATGATTCAGCGTCAGAAAGGTGAGTTTCTTGCAAAAAAACAATATCAGCATCTAGTTTGGCTAAGTGGGTCAGGATTCTTTGCCTTTTGATGGGACAATTTAAACCCTTAACGTTCCATGTAATCAGTTTCAAAGACATAGGAATTTAAAGACAAAACGTAATACAAACATAGAGCAGAAGTCCAATTCAATACGAGAGCAGTATAGAATAAGAAAGGAGTAGAGCAGAAAGGAAGCAATTCGTCCAATGACATAGTGAAAATGAAAAGATGAATCAAATAGCCAGAGCAGAAAAGGATAATCGGAAATCACAATAGGAAAAAGGATAAGCCAAGTGAATAGGTAATAGGGGAGTGAAGAAATAGTTATGACAAAAGGAATAATCAAAAAGATTAGATAGGATGCAATGAATAGACAGGGAACACCTACTGACGAAAAACTACAAACAATCAAAGAAAAACAAAAAAGAGAAGATATCTAAGGAAAGACAAAAAGAAAACATACCTACAAAAGAAGATTCAGGAATATACGGGGGGATGGAACCACAAGGAGTAGGCAGTGCATCTGAGGTCGGCTGAGCGGAAAGTCGGGGAGAAACCACAATACAACGGTAAAAATCTGTGAAGACAACAGAAATCCTGTAGAGTAAACACATAAATATAACATATAACATATAATGGATCGGGCAAGAACAGAAGAACCAACAGTAGCGATAAACAACTAAGCATAAAAATGCAACTTCGTGAGAACGGCATCAAGTAAATCAAATTGTACTGGGAAAACATTTCTGCAATCTTTAAATGTCATAAGAAGGTTGACAAAGTCTAAAGAACCTGTGGAAAAAGAGAGAAGAAAGGGAAAACAGTGAAGTGTTCGATGAAGAAGGAGGCCCGGAGGAGTCCATAGCAACTGTTTTGCAGGAATTAATAAAGCTTTGTAAACGAATTGGATCTTCGTATGTCGTTGTTCTATTGTTGTATGTGACTTTGAAGAAGCACGGATGGAAAAGACCATATCTGGCCCCCAAGGAGCGAAGATCAGCTCTCATATTGAGGAAAGCTTTAGGCCTGTTAGCTGTAGTTTTAGCGTAGTCTTGTGTGAAAAATAAAGACGATCCTGACCATGTAATCTTCGGGGAAGCTTTGACTTCTGAGATCAATTTCATCAGATCTGTATATTCCAAGAAGTATAAGATGACGCCCCTTGGTTTCTGCGAGGGATTGGCTTGGGATGGAACTCGGCCCAACCTGTGAGCCCGTTGAATATTGAGTTGCGGCCCTTCTGACAGGTGAAGAACTTTAGGGAGAAACGATTTAAAGAAGGCGACCGGGTCTGACCCTTCAAGTCCCTCTCCCAGGCCGTAGATGCGCAAATTATTCCGTCTGTTGCGATTTTCAAGATCCTCAACCTGTTTCTGAAGCACAGAGACCTGGGAATGTAGATGAGAAACAGTTGAACAGGATTCTTGTAAAGAGGAAACAGACTGTTCAACATCAGAAACCCTTGTATCTAGTTGGGACCAATTATCCGTTAAAATTTGCAACTTGGTATTAGTCTCTTCCATAAAGGGTCTGAGGGCCCTGATCTCCTCGAGTAGTAATTCCATCGATACAGGTGAGGTCGACTTGGGCGGCGAAGGAGGGTCTTTTTTAAGACGTTTAGTGAGAGATTTACCAGTAGCTCCTGAAGAAGGATCCATAGTTTTGTTTGAGCACTGAGGCGTAGTCACTAAAGGGATCTCAAGCTTAGAAAGTTCCGTAAAAAGTTTTGAGTTCTTTATAAAAATATGCTTCTTGGATGAAGAGATGCGCTTTCCTGTTGTTCTGCCCATAAAATGCTAATCTAAAATTCCCACCACCATGCCACGATGAGTGCACACAGGGTGTATTCTATGAGGCGCACTGCGAAAGCACCCAGTAGCTGCCACGCACAATCTTCCCAAAAATATCGATGAGATTGTGACACAAATACCCAACAACGTGCCCTGAGGTAATGAAGAGGAGTTGTGCAATTGGTTTGAATACAAGGGCTTGCAAAGCGCATCAAAAACAAAACCAAAGAAAAAATCGGTGCGGAGATAATAGTGTAATAATTCCCAGTCAGCAACGTCAAAGCAGTGATAAAAGAGCTCCACAAGGGTTTCCTCAAATTCTCAAAATGGCCGCCATTCTTAGTCTCCTCAGATTCCCAGCAAACCCCCAGCAGCACTCCACAGCCTCAAACCCCAATGTAATGAGGGGTATCCATGCAAAAAACAAGTGTATAAGCAAACTGGGGGCATGAAAAACAGTCAGGGAAAATTCTGAGGAGGAATTCACTAAATCCGCGATTCGCGGTAAAAATCAAAATGGCGGCCGCGAAAAGACGCGACCGGTAAGGAAGTTAAAATTCATACTTGCTGGCAAAAAATATGGGCTTCGTGGGTGTCATATCGATCCTCAGGTCTTCAGCTGCACAAATCTGCTGCCATTGCGGCTCAGCTCGGTCCGGAAGCGTGATTTCTCCGTGGACTACCGGAGAGCTTCACCCGAGCGCCGCCATCTCCATCGGGCGCCAAGCCACGCCCCCCCGACAAAGTATGTTTTAAATAGTGAGCATGTCGTCTTTACACAGATTGCTCGGTCTAATAGGCAAACATATTGGCAAGGACTAAATAACGGCCTAATATTCAATGAGTGTTGCTGCTCACAGAGACTATTGTTTATTAACTTCGTGTTCTGAAAATGTGTTTAGAACTATAGTCGAGTAATTAGAAGACAACGTATTCCAATAACTTATATTCACACAGCTCACTGTTTGCTGACCACATCAACACGTGTGACAGATATCTGTTGGAATACTAACTACACACCCATTTTAGATTCTGAAATGACGCCCGCATTCATGATATTACTACTGCGACTTATATGGCTAATACCCACTGCCCGTGTTTATTTTAAACTGACTTGTTACACATTTCTCCAAAATTGCGTTTGGCGCAACCAGCTCTAAAAATAGACACACATAAATCACACACAATAATATTGTTAAAGTGTGATCTTTCTAATGCTATAATAAATTCGTGTCCACAAGTACTTCACAGATGTTCGTGATAATGGTATTTTATATGAACCAGGAGACATCACCACAGCCAAGCTCCACAGTACAGTTACAAGCTGCAGTGAAAACAAAAAAACTAACCAAAACCCTAAAGGTTCTCTGACAGAAAACATCTTTACTGCTTTCCCACTGATGAATAAATGGCTGGCCACATATTGGATGTCACAAGATACGTAGCACCTCTTTAAGATTCATATTAATGTAAATAAAAATCACAGAGTTTCATTTTGCAATTACCAATGTGTGGGAGGCAACACATTCAGCTTTCCGGGGAAGACTTAGCGCATTGTTGTCTCTGTACAGAAATGAACGTGCAATAAATATTAGCGTAATAAAAGACGTATGAATCAACTTCAAATTCTAGTGAAAAATATTTTATGTATTCTCTCTGGGCATGTTTAGATTTTTCATTATGCGGTGAGTACATGTTTCCCTTCCAAATAGTGATTATTCACTAAACTAAATCGGACGACCTTCTTACAACGGTATCGGGCAATACAGTTCGATGGCATATTACAAGGGTCATGGTTCAGAAGAATTCAATGTATAAAACGGGTCTTGGGCGGCATAGAAGGTAGTGCATGCAGGACAGAAGTGTATAAGAATACCAGGTGGTATAGTGTTCTTTAGGAGTGGGTGCAAGTGGGATACAGGATGCCAGGATTTCTTTTATTTTCTGGGCGCAGAGTGGTTGAAGAATGGCAGCATGCCAAGAATAATATTTTTGTGGATGACAGACATTGTTTTTTGTGTGTTATGATGTGTTACTGAGGCGAGGGCGAGATGAGTCTCATGTTGCCATGTTGTTTTACTCAAAGCGTTTTAGGAAGGGGGGCGGTGCCTTCAGCCCATCTTCGTGTCTGCAAAATATTCTGGGAAAGTGGCAATTTTTTTTAATTTGCTTTGTAGTGGGATGGGTTTATTAGCACGTGATGTTGAACTGCTTTAGGAGTATGGGCTATAATTTTTTTTTTATTATTCAGAAGCAAATTTGATATTCCCCACTAACGCCCTCATTATGGTTTGCTTTATTTCATCAACCGTAGTAAGTCTGGGTGAAATAATGCAATTCACATTTACATTTGATAATTAATAGTCCCACAGGCAGTCACAAGCGTGCCAGTCATCCCCGCTCATCCATTCAACATTCCCAACAGTAATGTAATGCAGCTGACATTTTCTGCCTGCTCGGATTTTTTCCCCACTGAAATGGTGATAAAGTGCTCTGAAAAGCATTTTTGGGGGATGGGGACTCATGATGGCAGGACTTTGCAGAGAGATACTGGCCAGTAAACTTCATTTTGTTCCTGCAGTACGTGCACTGCAAATTCTAGCCATCTTTTTTTTTTTTTAAACATACTTTATTGTTTTTTTAAGATTTATATTTCATGCCATTGCATTACATATTAGTAGCATCTGTAGTCGTTTCTTTATATCGATTGTACATATTTACGACATATTTTTGCTGTAAAGTAACTATACATAATCAATCTACATAATAATTGTAGCAAGATGCATTTTTTTTGGGAGCGCCGTACCAGGTGATGGTATTGCGTTATCACATTAATGCAAGAAACAGTCCCCAACTCCCCCCTCCCAGTCCACCCCAGTCTCATACGTACGGCTAAATCTGTCGCCTTTTGCATCTTCCGGTCTATGTTCATGTCAAATCAACGTGCGTTTATAATACATCTACCTGTCTTATGCGCTGTTAACTAGACTTAGTTACCGTTCAGCGCAGTCAGTTGTGTAGTCTGCTTGGGGTCTTAATCTTCAGCTGCTGCTTTCATGGCTTCCAGCATCTCATCCCACTCCATTGCTAGTGGCGTTTTTCGCAGGCCCCTTATTTCTTCTTTGCGCAATGCCGCACTCTCGGCAGTACCCCATCGCAGTAATTCCGTGTACCACGTCGGTACATCAGGGGCAAACTCTAGCAATCTTGTAATGACATTTTTAGGTCTTGCCTGCGACAGTGCATGCTGTGCATGCGCTTTTGAGATATTTTGTACAACAAGCTGCTTAGAGCTCACCCAGTGCTTTGCATTCATTGGCACTGCCTTCTAATTGGCCAGCGCGTGCTGGCCTCACTTACTCTTCTTTCGGCTGGAACATGGACAAAGTACTGACTGCTTCAGCTTGAATGCAAGCCTTCCACTGACTTTAATTCTTTCCTTTTTGCTTGTCATCCTTGTTGAACCTCTTGCAATGGCGTAACGAAGCTTGAGGGGGCCCCCCGCATAGTTTTGGAGGGGCCCCCTCCGGACTCGAAACAGGAGCTCTCCGGCCAGAGTACTGTGCTGGAGGTCCCCTGAAGCTTGGGGGCCCCCGCACCGGGGGGGCTGCAGGGGTCTGTGTTACGCCACCAACCTCTTGCCATTTGTAGCTATGTTTTACTATGCCACACACACTTTAAAGAAAACCTTTTCTTTAAAATGGGTGTTTTTTGTGAGAACAGACATTATCTGCTTTTATTGTGCCCACAGATGTTATCTGCTTCCAAATGTATTTTCACTAACACATGAGCATTATTGCTTTCTTTATCTGATAGGACTTTTTGACAAATGTCATGTATTTTTTTTCATGCATGAGGAGATTAACGGATCTGCTCAGAAGCACAGGGGTGATTTGCTGAGACCTACGAAGCACTGGCAAAGCCTAAAGGTCTCACCTTTGAGACTATTGGCTCTGGCATTGCCTTTTGTTCCTGCTGTACAGCATGGGCATTGCAGAGTTTGGCAATGATATGTAGCCACGCTGAATAACGTCAAAGCATCCGTGCTGCTATACAGCATGGCTGCAAAACATTGCCAAAGCCAGCAGCTCTCATAAGCGAGACCTTTTGGTCTTGCCAATGCTTGTTGTAAGTGCCACCAAATGGCTTGGTTGAACTGAAAGCAGCAGCCTTGAATTTGGGTTTCAAGACAGGTTTTAATTATCACGTTTATCGTAGCATATTGAAAGTCAATTTTTACAAGTGAATATTTATGGATGTATGACGTTACAACGCATACTATTACAACGCATACCTTTACAACGCATTTTTTACAACGCACAGACTATTACAACGCATTATTTTACAACGAATACTGTTACAACGCAAAACTAAGTAAAATACTTAAAAGTGCTTTTACAACGAAAACAATTACAACGCATACCATTACAACGCCAATTTTTTTTTGTTAAAGTACAATAAAATCTGGCACGGGATGCAGGGAAATTAGGGGTTTTAGGGTGGGGAAGTGTATTAAAATGTGGAGCAAAACTGAACGTAAATTAACTGAAATGCATTAGAAAATGAATGCTCGAGTATGAAATTTAATACTCGAGTATTAGAATTAATACTCGAGTATTAAAATTAATACTCCTATTTCCCTAAAAAATCCGTTTTTACTAATTTAAAAGTTTTAGACAAATAACGAATAATTAAACAACAGTTCATATATATGCAAAACATGATTATATCAGAAAATAAGTAAACGGATTAAAACACAAAACACATAGTCGCCATTTTAACTATCCCACTTCAAAACTTGTCCTACAACACTTTCTATGAAAACAATAGCAAAATACATGTTCCAAAATGGATGCCAAAACGGAGCAAATAAATGAAAACAACACATCTTTTAATGCTTTTTTAAATTATCATTTTCCACAGCAAATAAAAGTATACTTAAAAACACAACGAACGCTGTTTTTAAAAAATTATTAATGACACTGACTAAAACTTATAAATACCAGCAAGACACCATTTTGCAATCAGTTGATTATCAACTACCAGAGAGACCAGACGCAAAAACCTGACCCTCTGACACCTAGACTGTGACCTAGACTGAGAGAACACTGCAATCCATTGGAGAAGCATTCTTTCTTTCCTACTACAAGTAAGTTACTATTATATTTATACACCATGTTTTGTCCTAAATCATGTTTCATTTCCAACCAAACAGTGCAGCAAATATAATTTAAATATTTTTAAAAATGAAGTCTAACCATTTTTTTTCCTGAAGTTACTTTATTATATACGAACTTATAATATCTTTTTTTCTTCCTAAAACAGAAATTTGTTTTCCTATCAAAACCAACATATCGTTTGCCAAATTTTTTTCCAACACAACCAACACGACTCACCTTTCTTAATGTGAAGGTAAATTAATTAATACTTCTTTTAATTATAAAATTGTAAATAAAAACATTCACTTTACCATTAGCAAAAGTGTTGGATGGTGTAGGGGTAACAATTACTTTTTTTACTCCTTGAAGCTGCATCATTAAGGAAAGTGTGGGATGGTGCAGGGGTAACAATTACTAATGTAACACCAGTTAGGTGCAGCAGTAGGGAAAGTGTGGGATGGTGTAGGGGTCACAATTATTTTTCTTACTACCGGTAAGTGCAGCAGTAGGAAAAATGTAGGATGGTGTAGGGGTAACAATTACTATTCTAACTCCAGGTAGGTTCAGCATTAGGGAAAGTGTGGGATGGTGTAGGGGTAACAATTACTATTCTAACTCCAGGAAGGAGGAGGTGTTGGGAAAGTGAGGGATGGTGTACGGGTATCCATTACTATTCTAACTCCAGGAAAGTGCAGCATTATGGAAAGTGTAGGATGTTTAGGGGTACAAATTATTTATCTTACTCAAGTTTGGTGCAGCACCAGGGAAAGTATGATATGTAATGTAGTTAGACTTAAATAAAATGTCAGCTTTACAAAGAATTTTTCAAATTTTGCATTTGTCACCAACGTTGTCAAAGTTGTTCTTTTCTTATTTTTTTTTAATTTCATTTTCACAGACAATTGTTTGCAACTTTGTCAAAAAAATCTGAAAAACAAATAACCAAAAACTACAGCCAGCAGGCCAAAACCATAGCAGAAGCCAAACCAAGAAAGAAACACCAAAAACAAAAGTATTTTAAGTGAACACTGTTATAAATCCAACAATATAATAGTCAAACCTTTTATTTAATAATTAAAATAAAATTCCACAATGCAGAAAATATGAGTTGTAGTTGGAATAACTATTACTATTCTAATTCAAGGAAGGTGCAGCAGTAGGGAAAGTGTGGGATGGTGTAGGGGTAAAATTTACTATTCTAACTCCAGGAAGGTGCAGCAGTAGGGTAAGTGTGGGATGGTGTAGGGGTTAAATTTACTATTCTAACTCCAGGAAGGTGCAGCAGTAGGGAAAGTGTTGGATGGTGTAGAGGTAACAATTACTATTCTAACTCCAGGAAGGTGCAGCAGTAGGGTAAGTGTGGGATGGTGTAGGGGTAACAATTACTATTCTAACTCCAGGAAGGTGGAGGTGTAGGGAAAGTGAGGGATGGTGCAGGGGTATCCATTGCTATTCTAAGTTCAGGAAGGTGCAGCATTATTAAAAGTGTAGGATGTTTATGGGTACAAATTATTTATCTTACTCAAGTTTGGTGCAGCACAAGGGAAAGTATGATATGTACTGTAGTTAGACTTAAATAAAATGTCAGCTTTGAAAATAATTTTGCAAATTTTGCATTTGTCACCAACGTTGTCAAAGTTGTTCATTTCTTTTTTTTTTTTAATTTCATTTTCACAGACAATTGTTTGCAAGTTTGTCAAACAAATCTGAAAAACAAATAACCAAAAACTCCAGCCAGCAGGCCAAAACCATAGCAGAAGCCAAACCAAGAAAGAAACACCAAAAACAAAAGGTATTTTAAATGAACACTGTTATAAATCCAACAATATAATAGTCAAACCTTTTATTTAATAATTAAAATAAAATTCCACAATGCAGAAAATATGAGTTGTAGTTGGAATAACTATTACTATTCTAATTCAAGGAAGGTGCAGCAGTAGGGAAAGTGTGGGATGGTGTAGGGGTAAAATTTACTATTCTAACTCCAGGAAGGTGCAGCAGTAGGGTAAGTGTGGGATGGTGTAGGGGTAAAATTTACTATTCTAACTCCAGGAAGGTGCAGCAGTAGGGAAAGTGTTGGATGGTGTAGGGGTAACAATTACTATTCTAACTCCAGGAAGGTGCAGCAGTAGGGAAAGTGTTGGATGGTGTAGGGGTATAAATTACTATTCTAACTTTAGGAAGGTGCAGCAGTAGGGAAAGTGTTGGATGGTGTAGGGGTAACAATTACTAATCTAACTCCAGGAAGGTGCAGCAGTAGAGAAAGTGTGGCATGGTGTAGGGGTAACATTAGAGCTAGTGTATTTACTTTTACATCCTAATTTTTTTTTCTTCTCTTCTCTTCACAGATAATGTCTACTCTTGAAACTGCCAAATATATAAAATCGAGGAAAGGGAAAAATTTATTGAACCATGCAGGATACATATATAGTAAGGAAAGAATAAGTTTTCCTAGAAATCATTGGAGGTGTGTGCAATACTACTCTACCCATTGCAGTGGCAGAGCGGTTACACTTGATAATTTAGTTGTAAAAACAACAGAACATAACCACTCTGCCTCTGCAATGGAGGTAGAAATAAGAGAAACTGTAAATGAAATAAAAGCTATTGCAAGCACCTCCAATGATTCTACAGGATCCATTTTAAGAGAGGTTGCACAGCATGTCCCCAGTCATGTTGCTAGTAATATGCCTATAATTCCTAATTTGAGAAGAATTATTCAAAGACAAAAGCAGGCAAGTAACATCCAATTATCTACACCACATACTTTTTCTGATATTAGAATTCCACATGATCTTTCTATTTCTTTTGCTGATGAACCTTTCCTACTGCATGATAACCAAAACCCTCAGAAACGAATTCTTATTTTTAGTACCCCACGTAACCTAGCAAAGTTAGAAAATAGAGAAATTTGGATGATGGATGGGACGTTTACAAGTACACCCCATCCTTTCACTCAAATTTACACTATACATGCAAAAATTAACAATAATGTAATCCCCTTAGTATATAGTTTGCTACCTGATAAGACTTCTGCAACATACTCTGAACTTTTATCAGTTATTAAAAGTAAAACTTCTCAAAGTCCTAGGAAAATAATAATAGATTTCGAATTGAGCATGATCAATGTGATCACTAAAACGTACATGGATACCCAAATTCAGGGATGTTTTTTCCATTTTTCCCAGGCATTTTGGCGTAAATTACAAAAAACATCCCTAGTTGCAGAATACTGTCGAGATAGCAAACTACAGTTTGAATTAAAAAAATTAACAGCACTTTGTTTTGTTCCTCCCGATAGTGTGGACGAGTACTACACTGCTATTACAGAATCTGTTTTTTTTACAAGTAATGAAGAAAAATTGGCACCCATCCTAAATTATTTCGAGGACACATGGATTGTCAGCAGACCCGCCAGCAAGAAAGCCCCATGGTTCAACGACGAACTCAAGAGCTCCAAGAAGATCTGCCGAGCCCTCGAGAAAGTCTGGAGAAGGGAACCAACACCAGACAACATGACCACCCTCAAGATTGCCACCCGGAAGCACCACCAACTGATCCGCGCCGCCAAGAAAACTGCATTCAAGGACCGGCTGGACACCAACGCACACAACTGCAAGGAACTCTTCAACATCGTGAAAGAGCTCTCCAACCCCAACGCCGGAAACAACGACATCACCCCATCGCAAGACCTCTGCAACTCCCTCGCCTCCTACTTCCACAACAAGATCGCGGACATACACAACAGCTTCAGCTGTCAACCGACGCACGCCACGACCACAGCAACGCCGCCCACCACCACCCTCCGCGCCTGGACTCCGATCAGCACCGAAGACACCATCCGCATGATTAACTCCGTCCACTCCGGATCTCCGACCGACCCCTGCCCTCACCACGTTTTCAACAAGGCCGACGCTGTCATCGCACCCCACCTGCGGGACATTATCAACACCTCCTTCGACACCGCCACCTTCCCTGAGAGCTGGAAGCACGCCGAACTCAGCGCTCTACTCAAGAAACCTACAGCGGACCCCACCGATCTCAAGAACTACCGCCCCATCACGCTCCTCCCGTTTCCAGCCAAAGTCATCGAGAAGACCGTCAACAAACAGCTGGCCGCCTTCCTCGAGACGAATGGGTCCCTCGACCCCTCACAGTCTGGCTTCCGAGCCAACCACAGCACAGAGACCGCCCTCATCGCCGCCACCGACGACATCCGAGCCCTGATGGACAACGGAGAAACAGCGGCCCTCATCCTCCTAGACCTCTCCGCGGCTTTCGACACGGTCTGCCACCGCACCCTAGTGCAGCGCCTCAGCAACATCGGAATCCAGGAGAAGGCACTGGATTGGATCGTCTCCTTCCTCGACGGAAGAACACAGAGAGTCCGCCTACCACCGTACAAGTCAGAGGCCACCGAAGTCATCTGCGGCGTCCCTCAAGGATCCTCGCTGAGCCCCACCCTCTTCAACGTCTACACGAGCCCCCTCGCGGCCATCGCACGCCAACACAACCTCAACATAATCTCCTACGCCGACGACACCCAGCTGATCCTCTCCCTGACCAACGACCCCGCCGCCGCCAGAGCCAACCTGCACGATGGGATGAAATATGTAGCCGAGTGGATGACGACCAGCCGCCTGAAACTGAACTCAGACAAGACGGAGGTCCTCATCCTGGGCTCCTCGCCCTCCGCATGGGACGACTCCTGGTGGCCCCCCGCCCTGGGCACCGCACCCAAACCGACAGACCACGCACGCAACCTGGGCTTCATCCTGGACTCCTCCCTCTCCATGACCAGACAAGTCAACGCCGTCTCCTCGTCGTGCTTCAACATCCTGCGCATGCTACGGAAGATCTTCTGGTGGATCCCCACGGAGACCAGGAAGACGGTCACCCAGGCCCTCGTCACCAGCCGACTGGACTACGGCAACGCCCTCTACGCCGGAACCACCGCCAAGCTCCAGCAGAGACTCCAGCGGATCCAGAACGCCTCAGCCAGACTCATCCTCGACATCCCACGTAACAGCCACATCTCCGGACATCTGAGAGACCTGCATTGGCTCCCCGTCAACAAAAGAATCACCTTCCGTCTCCTCACCCACGCACACAAAGCCCTTCACGATCAAGGCCCGAGCTACCTCAACAACCGAGTCAACTTCTACGCTCCCAAACGCCACCTCCGATCAGCCAGCCACGCCCTCGCTGCTGTCCCCCGCATCCGAAGAGCGACAACAGGAGGAAGGTCCTTCTCTTACCTGGCCGCCAAGACCTGGAACTCCCTCCCGACCGACCTGCGCTTGACCCAAGACCACCTCTCCTTCAGGAAGAAGCTCAAGACCTGGCTGTTCGAGCAGTAACGGCACCCCACCCCCCAAAGCGCCTTGAGACCCTACGGGTGAGTAGTGCGCTCTATAAATGTCTTTGATTGATTGATTGAATGATTGATTGGGCATCTAAGCAGATCGGGTCACAGGAGGAAGCCACGATTCCATGTGGAGTGGTGGAACTGTTACACGAGCTGTTTAGAGGGAGAAGCAAAAACAAATAATGCCATAGAGGGATGGCATAACTCCTTCAACCATACAATTGGCAAACCTCATCCTAATTTCTACTCTTTCTTGGAAACTTTGAAGAAGGAGCAAAGTTTTCAAGAAATGAGACTTTCCCAAACACTTGCAGGTAGTCTAAACCCACGAGTAACTCTAAAAACAAAGGAAATGTCTGAGAGACTATTGGCTATATTACAACAATTTACGTTGTGTGTGGCTCTAGACTACCTGGAAAATCTTGCTAACATTCTTTCTTTTTAAAAATAGTTATCTACTTACTTTCCTGCTTTGCTTAAAAATTAAATAACCTTTAATTACAATTGGCATACAAATCTTTCACAAACATTTTTTCAAAATTACGAGTCGGGTAATACTACTCAAGTATTAATCTTTTATAATACTACTCATGTTAAGCGATGCTCACCGGAGGGGTCCGCCAGGAGTATTTATACTCAAAAATACTCTTTCATATTTTTGAAATACTCAAGTATTAATCTTTTATAATACTACTCATATATTTTACTTTTTCTTATTTTTGTTTTTATTTATACTCAAAAATTACTCTTTCATATTTTTAAAATATTAATATGTTTACTAAATACAATTTTTTCAAACATCTTTTGACAATAATTTAAAAAAATAAAAAAAATGCGTTGTAAAGGTATATGCGTTGTAAAAGTACTTACCATATAAAAGCATGCGTTGTAAATGCATGCGTTGTAAAAGATTTTGCGTTGTAAAAAATGCGTTGTAATAGCATTGCGTTGTAAAAGTTGCATTGTAAAGGATGTTTCCCAATATTTATTGCTGACTTGGTTTATTACTGTGTTAATTTCTTGATTGTTTGAAGCTTGTTTGTTTGGTAAAAAGGCATGGGTATGCAAATATTCTTGTTGAGGTATTGTCCTCCTATAGTGTCGTTTGGTTAACTGTGGGGGATGACTGAAGCACTGTCCATTAGCCAAACAGTGGACAAGGTTTTTATTTTATTTACTTTATTTTTCTATCTTTTTTTTTTTAGCAAAGAATGATCAATTATTTATTATTATTCCAAGCTAAAAGTACATCCTAATCCCCATATATATTTAAGTGTAGCTTTAAGGCCATACCGCAATTACTAATTACATGGTTACAATTTAACAAATTGGTAAAGCCTGGGAGGTCAGAATATGCTCAAGTGGACAATGAGTACAAAACCATACATTACATCTCAAAGACTGTAGCAAGTATCTCCGTGCTTGCAGACGTACTTGGCTTGGGTAGCACCTGCAGACTATGTTTCAGAGCGTTGCTGTAGGTGTGGTATTCGGTGAATCAGGTGGTCCGACCTTGCTAGTTAGGCATGTAGGAAGAGAACCCCATATGTATTTTGGTTTGTTTTGTATTGTTGGCAGGGATGCAAAAGTATCCAAGAATTCATCACATTATGCAGCTCCATTTAACAAAGCTTTTGTAATTGGTGAAGGGCCATGAATCCAGGAGATTGCTATTCTTCCTTTAACTAATAGTAGCAACAAATGGGTTAGGTTCCTAGTACTCTGGGTACATTTGTCCAATTACCAAAGGAGAGCCATTAATTGGGTCATCTCAAGGTCACTGGTAGTAACATCAGACAGATTCTTGAGGACAGCTGTCCAAAATCCATAGGCCTTGAGATCCATGCATGAATTTCAGACAAGATGAATAAAGTCCGCAGTGGGATGTGCACAGCGACAGCATGAAGAATTTACGTTTGGATCGATTTTATGTAGGTTTTTAGGAGTACGATAACATTTTGTTAAGAATTTATAATGTATGAGCTAGTGCTGCCCTGTAGTTCATAGAAATTAATTTGGTTTGTCTGCAACAGTATGTCCATGTCTCGTTATCTATGCTACAGTACAAGTCTAGCTCCAATCACTGTCAAGCTGGGGGAACGATGTCTAAAAATACCCCCGTATATAAACCAAACAATCTGGAAAACCATCCTTTAGTGCTGGATGAGCCTATCATTAACTGTATCGAAACAAAACTTGGCAGTTTGTTGTGGAACATGGTAAAAGCCAATTTTGTCAGCCTATTGTATTCTGTAATATGCATGTGTGTTCATCATGGACGGGGGTATTGGGGCATTAATTTGTTTGAGTGTAATAAATTCCCTTTTTATAAAAAGATCCCTTGAGTACATAAAGGTGCTGATTCCGATCCGGCAAAATAAATTTGCGGACGACTCGTATCCGTATATTTTCTTTTTTTTTTTTTTTTTTTTTTTAAACCGTTTATTACATGTTAAAAAAGGTTACAAGTATGGGCCTACAACCATCCGGCCGGCCGCTAGAGTGGCAGAAGCATATGACATACCTACAGTAAGAGTCTCTTGGCGGTGCAGATCGGTAAATCAGGAGATATCAATAGCGCAGGCCCCATAACTCCAAGCCCACAATACGGTTTCCTTTTTCCAAACAGAACAACACAAAAAACCACACCCGCAAGGCAACCCGCCATCCAAAGTGACGGCGCGTGCTCCTTAAGTGGGGGATCCCAACCAGCAGCCAAACTCTGAAGAGGGGAATGGGAATAGATCAGGGACAGGGGAACCACATGCCCGCGGCTGGGGGAGGGGGTCGGCTAAGGGGACGGAGTATCCGTATATTTTCACGTACGAATCGTACAAGTACCGTACAAACTGCGAAGTACGATTCGTACGTGAAAAATACATATGAATTGCGTCGGGAAAAGGGTACGAGAGGGAGCCGGAAATTTTTACGTCCGAATAGCGTCGGGAAAAGTGTACGATAGGGAGCCGGACATTTTTACGTGCAAATCGTAAAACAGAAGTCCGAGCGCGCAAGTACGATCCGTACCGCCCGTCCGAATACACAACCGCATGTGAAAGGCCCCGTACGGAGCGAACGCTGTAGCACACATGTACACGGGTAAACTTGTGCCCGGATCCGTGTCATACAGCCCCCCCTCCCCCCGCATATGTCAGCACCGTACCCCTGTATGTCACCCCCCCTCCGCACCGTTCCGCAGGACCGTACCCCAGCCCCGCACCTGTACGCGCTGCACCCCAGGCCCGTCTCCCAGCCCCGCACCTGTGCGCACCGTACCCCAGGCCCGTACCCCAGCCCCCCACCTGTATGCGCCGCACCCCAGGCACGTACCCCAGCCCCGTACCTGTACGCACCGTACCCCAGGACCGTACCCCAGCCCCGCACCTGTACGTGCCGCACCCCAGGCCCGTCTCCCAGCCCCGTACCTGTACGCACCGTACCCCAGGACCGTACCCCAGCCCCGCACCTGTACGCGCCGCACCCCAGGCCCGTCTCCCAGCCCCGTACCTGTACGCACCCTACCCCAGGAACGTACCCCAGCCCCCCACCTGTACGCGCCGCACCCCAGGCCCGTACCCCAGCCCTGTACCTGTACGCACCGTACCCCAACACCGTAGCCCAGCCCCGCACCTGTACGCACCGTACCCCAACACCGTACCCCAGCCCCATACCTGTACGCACCGTACCCCAGGCCCGTCTCCCAGCCCCCCACCTGTATGCGCCATACTCACGCCGTGGGTACGGCCAAGTAGCACCATTGGAATGGTGAAGTAGGTGTACGCATGGTATGGGCCGTACCCACGCTATGAGGGCGTGGGTACGGCGCGTACCTCTACATCACCACTCCAATGGTGGTACGGGCCATACCCACGCTCTGAGGGCGTGGGTACGGCGCGTACCCCTACATCACCACTCCAATGGTGGTACGGGCCGTACCCACACTCTGAGGGCATGGGTACGGCACGTACCCCTACATCACCACTCCAATGGTGGTACGGGCCGTACCCATGCCCTGAGGGCATGGGTACGGCCCGCACCACGCGTACCCCTACATCACCACTCCAATGGTGGTACGGGCCGTACCCACGCTCTGAGGGCGTGGTTACGGCCCGTACCACCATTGGAGTGGTGATGTAGGGGTACGCGCCGTACCCACGCCCTCAGAGCGTGGGTACGGCCTGTACCACGCGTACACCCACTTCACCACTCCAATGGTGGTTCAGGTCGTACCCATGCTCTGAGGGCGTGGGTACGGCGCGTACCACGCGTACCCCTACATCACCACTCCAATGGTGGTACGGGCCGTACCCACGCTCTGAGGGCGTGGTTACGGGCCGTACCACCATTGTAGTGGTGACGGGTACGCGTACGCGGGGATTGGTGGACACGCCCCCGAAGTGACCAGGCCCTGGAGGTAATGTTAGGACAGTATATGGTATTTTAAAAATTTGGTGGAGGTTATGTTTCCTGCCCCTCGCCCCCCCTTTGCCCCTGGGTGTTGAGCTGACCTTCTG
Organism: Triturus cristatus; assembly: GCF_964204655.1. Taxonomy (NCBI): domain Eukaryota; kingdom Metazoa; phylum Chordata; class Amphibia; order Caudata; family Salamandridae; genus Triturus; species Triturus cristatus. The sequence continues at coordinate 136,961,803 of NC_140580.1, read as the reverse complement.
CGGCGTCTGCGTCGGTTTCTGTGCACCAGGTCGTAGGCTAGGAGGGCCGGGATGACACGTAGGATTGGGTCCCTGGCTGTCTGTCGCGTCCCCCAGCTCCTTCTTCGCTTCGTCCTCACTTTCCCGGGAGTTTTTAGCTGCCGTAAAAAATGATCCGTGCGGAGTGACGTAGGCACGAATCGTACTTGCTGGTCCGTAGAACGCTGCCTGACTCTGTTCGGACGTCACGTACGCGATGTCCCGGATCGGAATTGTGGGTATTTTTTAGCCGGTCGGTGTTTTGTACGACTTGTACGGAAATGGTATTTCCGTACGAATCGTACTTGCGGGTTTGTAAGGTGGTTTTCCCGGGTACGAGTCGGACGGAGAATTCGCTCCGTACGACCATTCGTACCCGGGTTTTCAGGATCGGAATCGGCACCAAAATGTCTGGATTTATTTAAAGCCCTTGTCTTATTTTTTGAAGGCAGGGGTTAATCAACAGTTGTATATTAGCAGCATAGAGTTGGGCCAGCCATGCCTTTCTGCTAGATTCCCAAATAGCCCAGTGCATGCTACGAAGTACGTGAATCTTATGAGTAGGTCTAGGAAGAGGAGAGGAAATAAGTGATTACTGTACCTTTCTCTAGATGGTCTCTTTTGGCCACCAGATGTGCAGCATGACAGTTTGGTTGTAGCTAGTTTATACCAAAATGGGCATGGTCAGCAGAACGCAGCACATCAGGGACAATAAGACCCCATCTTTTAAACGGGATAGTTAATATATCCCATTTCAGTCTAGGAAGTTTCCCACCCCAGACTAGTTGTGAAAATGCTGCAGTAATTCTTGAAGAATGCTTCATTCAGTGTGATTTGGACCACGCAAGGATGATAATTTTCCTAATAGCTCTGCCTTTTAATTTGTGAGTATAATTTCAAACTAGTCAGCCCATAATTGCCTCTCACTACAGTTTCGCTGTTTCTGTGAATAAGGATACCTAGATATTTACTGGATTAGGTACACCAACCACGGGGGCACTCAGTATCCGAGGGTAGTGTCTGCAGTGAGTGGAAAAATTTCAGGATTTTCACAGTTTCTCTTAACTTCTGATGTGACACCAAATTTGATGACTACTGGGTTCGATTTTTTTAAATATCTTTTTATTGATTATATTAACAAAAAACACAAACAATCGGCAAATCACATATATCAGCAAACAATGCATAATAGATATGGCAGTTCCTCCGTGTTCTTGATAATTAAAAGAATATCATCCGCAAAGAGAGACAAAAGCTGTTCCCTTGTTAGCACTGAAACTCCCATGTTAGAGTGGCACTCTTGTAAGACTGTGGTTCTATTGCTAGAGTGAAAAGGAGGGAAAGGGGGGAGGAGCCAAGATGGCGACCGGGACGGCAGCGTAGACTCCCGGCTCCGTGAACCTCCGCATCCCGCACGGATATCCTGCCTGAGATCCTTAACCTGTGCTACGTGGTCGTGTTTCTGAGGGAGAGGGGCTCCCGACTGTGTGACTTCGAGGTTTCTAGCTGCGGTATCGCCGGAGAAAACTGCATCTGAACTTTGCGGCCCGTGCGGCCCTGGAGCCGGGACATCGAGTGGACGTTGTGGCCGGGTGGCAGTGCGACAACAGCGGCCGGTGGTGACTGGGTGGAGTCGGCCCACCGGAGCGGTGCCGAACTCGGCCTACATTTCGGCGTGGCCACTTCTACTGCCCTGCGTAGCGGACCGAGTGCATGACCGAGGGTGCAAATCTTAGATCCTCCGGTGACTGCCCCTGCCTTGCTGGTGAGCTGCCCGGCCGCCGTCCGTATCCTGCCCCGATCATCGCGGGCCGCCCCCGGATTTCTACGGGAGCTGGTCCGGGGTGGGGACGACTGTTGCCCGTGACCACGGATAGTTTTTTTTTTTTTTTTTTTTTTTGCCTGCCCCCGGAACCCGGTCACCCGCGACGTGGACATCGCGACGCTTGTCCAGGGGTCCCGGCCCCGGTGGGGGTCGGGCATACTTGGCGGCCATCTTGGGGCGATGAAGCCTACCATCCTGTCCTCTGGGCCGCAGCGGGCCTGTGAGCGTACGACTTTTGGGAGTGTGGCGGCGAGATCACAGAGAGCTGCGCTGGGGTACGGCGACCTCCTCGAGGCTCTTGGTACTCTTCACTCCTCCTTGGTTCATGGTTTCGTGGTCTTGGGGAGTAAGCTCGATGGTGTGGCGTCGGAGTTGGGGCAGTGGCGGCCCGCCTGTCCGCATGAACACAGAGACTACCCACACTGCGCGCAGGAGGACGCTGTGGCGGCCACCCCTGAGGTTAGTACACAACTGGACGCTCCGGCCAGTACGCTACAGTGTGTTCGGCCTTCTGAGGGCCTGATCTGTCCCGGAGGCGTTGGACCTGAGTGGGATGTGGTGGCCTCATCCCGTACATGCCCTCCTGCGACCCAGGGACAACTCCAGCAACTAATGTCTGTTTTGGCTGCTTCTGCCTTCCTGAACCTTGCATGCAGTGCAGATCCTAGGGCAGCACTGGGAAGCCTGTTTCTTCATGCGGCGGACTGTGTTGATGCTCAGAGACTTCCACCCCACCTGTGTGCGTCGCTTCTCGGTCGTTGTTGGACATTCCTCTGCCTAGGAACATTGGGTATGGTGCTGGGTCGAGGGGTCGACATGGGCAGAATTCCAAAGAGTGGTCAGGGATGAGGCTGGCCCCTGGGGGGTGGTCGCCTAGTGGACGGGCGGGCTTAGGGGTGGCGTGCTCTCCTTACATGGCTACTGGCACAATAGGTGCATAATGCTCCCCATCTTGGTTTGAGAAGATTGTTTTTTGTGCTGTTCTTTGTTCACTTTAGGGGAACCTTACCGTGCGGGAGGGAGAAGCCGGGGGTCTGTTATGAAGGCCCTCCTCCAGTTTATAAATACTTTCTCCACCCCCCCGTCTGGTGGGGGTCCTTTCCTACTTCTTTTTCCCTATTCTTCTATATTTCGGGTCTGGTTCCAGGGCGACAGGCACACTGCTGGGGGGGGGGGGCCGTACTCATCTGCAGAGGTGCAGGGTGGGGGGTTAGGGGAGGGATTCTGTATTCTTTCATCTCTTTTTCCATGGCCTCCTTTTTCTTCTCTGATTCTTTTTGTTTTTCTTTTTCTGGGATCAGCGTGATACACCTCCTTTTGCTATGCCTCGTTGCCGTTCCATGTGTTCACAACTTCCGGGGTGTTCTTGGGGAGTTCTGGCGGGGGACTGCGGGCGCAACTGTATATTATGTTCTTCCCCATCCTGATGTTCTTGTGTTTGCGCCACTGACCTAATAGATTGCTGTAAATCGCTAACGTTCATTACTCCGCATATCCGTGATCGTTGTTTTAAAATTGCTTGTCACCTGATCCTTCTGCCTTGTTTCATCATAAAATGAAAACCTCTTTCTCCTGGTGCCCTACTTACGCTGTTCACAGTATTAGCAGTACGATTTTGTTCCCCGAAGTGCTGCCTGTGTTTATACTTGTTGTTATGGCTCTGATTGCTTAGCGGCCGGCCCTGGGGGGTTGTAGGCCCGTACTTGTTCTTATTGAACTGTCAATAAAGGTTTTCAAAAAAACAAAAAAAAAAAAAAAAAGAAAAGGAGGGAAAGCAGGGGAATCCCTGTTTCATGACTGTGTTAATGAGGAAAGGGCTTAAAAGAAATCACTGGCATGCACCGTTGGGTTGGTATGCAGCAATGTAATAATGGAAGTTGGGTATCTGCTAACACCCAGCCTTTGCAGCACTGTTCATGTAAATGGACACTCAAATAAATCAAAATCCTCCTCAGAATCTGCTAATAATTTAAAGGTCTGGATATGGGGACTTATCTGGGGCATAAGAACAAATAAGGTTCTGAGATTATGGGAGGTGAATCTATCCAGTATAAAGTCAGACCGATCCGGTGGAACCAGTTTGACCATTAAGGGTGTGACTCTATTAGCTATTAGTCTGGAAAGGATTGTTTTATCTAGGCTAAGTAGGGATAGGACAGTAGGCAGGAGGGTAGGACTGACAAAGTTCCTTATTTTTATCAGGTTTCAACAACACATTAATAATGGCTTTACCGGTGGTAGCTGGGAGGGACCCTGTTGTCAAAGGTCATGAGTCAAGTTATATAGGTTTCATAGAATTTGGCTGTTAGGCCATTCAGACTGGGGGCTTTACTCTCAGGGGGGCTGTCAAATGCAATCTGAATTACAGCTAATGTGATCTCCAATAGGTGGAGTCTACTGTAGTCATCTATCCAGGACATTGCTTTAGTGTCAAGCTAGTATTTGAGGGTTTCTGATGACGACAAACATTTGGAGGTACATAGTCAGTGTAGAAGCGACAAGCTGTGGTAAAGATTTCATCTTGGGTATGTTGGCAAGAATTTTATTACTCATGGAACTAATGGTATAGATTTTTCATTGAATGGGTCTTAGTAACTACACTAGCATTCTACTGGGTCTTTCCGCATTGCCATATCTTCTAACTAGAGTGTGTTTGCTTAGGGATTTGACTTCTTGATCTGCAAGGTCTTTATAGATGACTACATTTTCATTGATCTCTGCAGGAGTGTTAGGAGACGGGGATAGCACATGTAATCTCTCAAGATTAAACAGCTTGGTATCTGAATGTTGTACTTGTGTTCTGATGGATTTGTGTATCCCTACCTGTTTTGAAATTATCATCCCTCTGATGTAAGTTTCACAAACTTCCCATATTGTGTGTTAGTTTGAGTCTGAGTCAGAATAATTGGCAAAGAACTCTTCAGTATTAGCACGGAGCTCCTCATGAGAAACCGTGTCTATTAGTGGACTGGGAGGAATTCTCCAGGCTCAGTGTTGCCATGTTTTGACAGGGATATTTAATGTTAAGGTGACCAGTGAATTATCAAAGAAGGACCTCGGTAAGTAGCTAATATGGGAAGGCCAGTGGGATATATGTCTAGAAAGCAAACAGCCAATTCAGGAGTATGAATTTGGGGGCTGATTAGGATGGTCCGCCCGCCATCCCAGTGGAAACGGGACCGTCCGCCAGACATGCGGGGGTCCCGCAGCCTTGATTAGGATGCGACCGCCACCCTGGTGGTCTGTAGCGGGTTGGAAGAAAGGGGCAGGAGTCTAGGTAGAGGTAAGGAGGGTTTTATTAGATTCAAGACACGTCTCCTTTGGGCAACCAGTCTCTTATAGTGTAAAGGAGATATAGGTGGGTTATCTTTAGAGTCCCGGTCCCGCGACGAGGTCCAGCCTCTCCTCATCCAATCCAGAATGCGCCAGAATAGCCGTTGATTCAGGTGGGTCAGGATTCGGGGTGATGAGGTTTAGGAAAGAAACAAAACAGAATACCTCGTATCAGTGTGGTGAAACAGCTTATAGTGAAAGGGAGGGGTATGTGAAGGAGCACATGGTGAAAAAACCACGGCAAACTTAGTGAGAGTGAAGTACTCAGGAAGGGTATACCGGGGAGAGGGGACCACCTACGTTTTAAAATTGGGTCTCTCCCTTCTTCCCACCCAGCCCGCAAAACGCTTGCGTACCTGCGAGAGCCACGCTCCTCCTGGAGCGTGGCTGGGTGAATCACAGGAATGTTGGCCTCCGGGCTTGCTGGCGTCTCTCGACCTCTCCGTCACCGCTCCGCTGCTCGATTCCGTCCGCGTGGCTCCTTACTCTTCTCCCTCTGGTTCTTCCTCCACGCCTTCTCCGGTGCTGCCACACACTGGCTTCCGTATTCAGCGGGCTCTTGTGGGCCAGGTTCCTTCGACGTCATCGCTGTGGGCGGGGCTTTCATCAATGTCCTCCCAGTTAAAGGTACTGCGTCCAATTTCCTCGTCGCCTTCATATTTACGTATGTCAGGACAACTCAATTTGTCTTGCTGCTGGGAGACAAGAGGGGAAACAGTGGGTGCACACTTCACCAGTCCATTGTCTGTTTTATACCCCCCTGGGTCGGACTCGTCGTGTGACACGGTCGCATTCTGCAAGTTAACATTGCCGCAGTTGCTGCTCACAGCAGCACCCGCCGCAATGTCCAAATGACATGACGTATATTCCCATGCACAAAGTGGCAGGCACCACGTGGTGCCTGCCACCTTGTGCATGGCAATGTAGGGGGGTACCATAGGTACCCCCAAGTGCGACCCCCCATCCCTCCGGGGGCCCGCAACGGGCCTCCAGAGCGATTCACCACGAGCCTTTCCATGGCGGCCTTGCCGCCATGGAAAGGCCTCCACAGCAATACATCCTAATATGGATGGACGTGCCAGCAAGGCACCGCCACCATATTAGGGGCCAATTCCGCCCGGCCGGCAATAGGAACGATTGCCAACCAGCGGAAAAGCGGCGGACGCACTTTGCGTCCGCCTCGAAACCCCCGCCATAGTAATATGGCGGGGGGTTTCACTCATTACAATGTCGTGATGGTCACCACCGCCAGCTCGGCAGTGGCGAACGTCACGACATCATAATGAGCCCCTATGTTTGGAGGAATAAAAAGAGTAGGCTCCTTCATGATTTCTGGGTTCTCCATATGTCTACCAGGACTACAGCCTCAATAATTTGGGAGATGGCCTTGCTGGCATTGGGACAAATTGTGTGGGATGCACTTTAGACCACTCAATTAGCAGATAATGGCTAGATTGCAATCTCCTCCCCCAATCAAATCTTCAAAGTTATGATTAGTACATAATGAGAGGATGTCATCAAAACATCCTGAGCGCTTATTAGGACAGTAGATATTACCCAGTGCAACGGGAGTGTCGTAAACTGTGCTAGTTATTAACAGCATTCTACCATTACAATCTAACTCAAGGCTGGGACTAACGCATACTTTTGTGTATTATCTCAATTCCCCTGGTGTACCAGCTATATGAACCCCAAAATGTAACAAATTGTGACTGTGAGCTCGGGACTATATATGGTTCCTAAATAAATACGCCATCAATTTTGTATCAGTATAAAATACTCAATATCAATCTTGACTTCTTTAATTATTAAGGCCTATAACATTCTAAGTTGCCTATCTCAGCACATGATTCTTGGGTTTTGGATGAGCCATAGTTAAGTGGTACTTGTTCTCGTCTGTGTGTGAGAATGATGTAGAAATAGTGTGCCGTGGTGTTTGATTAACCATCTTTGAATTTGTGTCATTAATATAGTAAAACATAACAACCATTCCTCCTCTAACTCCTCCTACACTGATTACCCAAATATTCAGAGTAAACCACCCAGTTCTCTCAAGCTGTTCAGCTACTACCCAGAACAAACATTTTTTTTTTATTTCCTTTATTGTATACATATACATCTTACAAAAAGACAAAACAAACTGGGCATAAAACACGGAATCATGATAATCATTACAATACATTTCAGAGTTTTGCAGTGTATTTAGTCAATTCACAACAGTACATTCCCCAGGTGATGCAGCTACACACTGATGAGTCTGAAGATAGTCTGTCAATGTTATCCAGAAGTCCCTAGGTCGAGATCTAGAAGGAAGTTCCTCCTCATAGGTCTGTAAGTTGTCTCTACAGTATGCTAGATCTTGAAGCCATTGTTTAATTCTGGGATGTCGTCTGCCTCCCCAGTACATTGACACCCTCCTTTTTGCTAGTATCAATGCTATCATACAAAATTTCCGTTTAAGAGATCGCAAATTGGACACTATCCCAAGGAGACATATCTGAATCGTACAATCTATCGGCGTCTCTAGCATTTCACCAAACATTTTTGTAACATTTTCCCAGTATATTCTAATATGGAGACATTGCCACGCCAAGTGAAGAAAGTCAGCGTTATCAATACCACATCTTTGACAGCGTGCATCGGATCGGAGCCCACATTTGTGTAACTTGAGAGGCGTGTGGTAAATTTGATACAGATATCTATAGTGTATGATGCACAAGTTACCATTTGGAGTTAGCATTTCAATCAGAGAGCAGCTAGTATGCCATTCCTCCTCTGTAAGTGGCGTGTTCAGTTGTGTATTCCATCTGTCTAATGCTTTGGACGCCCATCCCCCAATGTCTGCTTAAAGCAGTACATATAATTTTGTGACAAGATGTATATTATGGGGATTTGTGACTATCATTTGCAGTGCCTGTAGTGTGGGGGGCTCTTGTGGAAATGAAGGGTATCGTTTTTTGACGGCTCCCCTCAATCTATGATATGTAAATTTGAAAAGATCGTTTGATTGCTGATATAAGTGAGATCAGTAGTGTCTATAAATGTGCCATTATTGTACAGATCTCTCATTGTATCTATTCCCACTCGTTGGAGTTGTTCCATTCCCACCTTGTCTTGCATTACAGATAATTCTGGGTGGTACTGCAGTGGTAGTGTTGGCGCATACAGTGCCAGTCTATTCGCCAATTTGCCCATTTTATGCCAGCCTAGATTTGTAGTGCAAATCGTGTTTATCTCATGCCTACTCACATGGGCACATGAGTGTGGTAATATATTGTGTAGCGGTATTGGAGATGCGTTACCATCCTCAAATGCCATGTGCGGTAAATACCGAATCGGATGATACCAGTAAAGCGCATATTGCGCTTCAGCACCCCGGTAATAGAGCAAGAAGTCTGGAACTTTAAAGCCGCCTTCCGAATAGGGCAATGTAAGTGTATATAATTTGATGCGTGCTTGCTTGCCAGGCCATATAAGTCGCGTGACAGTGGTTGACAATCTACGAAATGTGGTGGTGTGACGGGGATGTTATTGAAAAGGTATAGAAATTGTGGCAATATAGCCATCTTAACAACGGCCATGCGATCTGCGAAGGAGAGCGGTAATTTTATCTACCTCTCTACCTGCTCCTCCAGGTTACTAATGGCTGTTCCGTAATTCGCGCAGATAACCACCTCGGGGTCTCGGTGATACCAAATTCCCAGATATTTAATCGGATCTGTGTGCCATTCCAACGGGAATTCCAGCGAGCAGCGTTTGGTAGCGTCTGTTAACGGAATAATTGTTGCTTTTCTCCAATTTATTTGGAGTCCCGAGTGTCTTCCAAATTTAATATATTACCTAATCAAGGGGGATAGATTAACATCGGGATTATGGACATATAGCACCATCTCATCAGCATATAGTGAAATATTTAGCAGACGCTGGGGAAATTGTAGGGATGTATTTTTGTGGCACTGTCTTATTTTACATGCTAGTGGCTCTAACGCAATGGCAAAAAGGAGCGGTGATAGTGGGCAGCCTTGCCGAGCACCACGCGTAATTGATATGGTTTCTGATACATATTGGTTTACCTTTATTCTCGCGACTGGCGTTGTGTATAGTATTTTGATTCACTGTATGAATATGGGGGGCAGTCCCATTTTATTTAAGACTGTAAATCGATACGTCCATTCGACTGAGTCAAGTGCTTTTGCTGCGTCTAGAAGAACCGCAGCTGCTTGCAAGTCAGGGTTTAGTTGATGAGATAATGCAAATAGAGTACAAATGTTATGGGCTGTAGAGCAATGTGGTACGAACCCTGCTTGATCCAGTAGTATAATATTAGACATCAGGGGTTGAAGTCTGATGGCAAGCAGTTTGGCTAATATTTTAGTATCTGTGTTAATCAGCGTTAGTGGTCTGTAGGAATCGCAGACCTCTGGATCTTTACCAGGCTTTAAAAGGGCTATGATCATAGCCTCTCTCAGCATAGGTGGTAGTTCCTGTTTGTCATGAGCGTCTCCATACATTTCATCTAGATGTGGGGCTAGCAGGTCAACATATTCTTTATAAAATTTGCTAGTGAAGCTATCTGGGCCTGGGGCTTTACCATTAAGTAGGGTTTTTATCACGGCTTTGACTTCTTCCACTGTGACCGCTTGTGAAAGATACTCCCGTTGGGCATCCGAGAGCCATGCTATCGCAATATCTTCAAGATATTGTAAGATTTCTGGCGAATTAGCTGTGTCACGTGAGGTGTACATGTCACCATATGTGTCCATAAATGCTTGTAGTATACCTGCCGTGTCATAGTGTAGAATGTCTTGACAATCTTTAATCTTGAGGACAGTGTGGGTGGTACGTCAGGTACATATCTTGTGCCCTAACACTCGTTCTGGTCTCACTCCCTCCCCGTAATTCCGGGCAATACTACGTTTAGAGATATATTTCAGTTATTCATCAGAATTTTTTTTTATATTCGGATATTATGTTCCGAATCTCGCCTAGTATAACCGTGTTATGGGTACGTTTGAATTCGTGTTCTAAGGTCTTAAGCTTTGTTTCACGTTGTGTGAGTTGTTTCAGAATGCCCGCAGCCGTGCTAATACACACGCCACGTGTAGTTGCCTTAAAGGCCTCCCATAGTATACTCGGGTCATTGACTGAGGGCTGGTTCAATGTAAAATATTACTCAATAGCCGTCCTAATGGTGGTGTTATAGGACGAGTCTCGGAGCGCCTTAGCGTTGAAACTCCATATATATGGTGGCGGGACATAGAAAGGAGTATCAAGCACCAAAAGGACAGGTTTATGGTCAGATAGTGTTTTCGGCAGGTGTTGTACATCTTTAGCCCATGTGGCGATTTTCCCTGTTGCTAACCAGAGGTCTATTCGGGACCAGCTATTGTGAGATGTGGAGTGATGTGTGGCTTCTGTACGGTGTGGGTTGCGCAGGCGCCAAATATCTACAATCTGAAATTCTGCCATACCATCCTTGACCGCCTGGACCGCCCGCTTATGTGGTTCTTTAGTGGATCCTGATCTATCTAAATCCTCCTCAAGGGACAGGTTGAAATCACCGCCCATATTAGTTCTATGTCAGGTAATTCTCTAAGATTCCGCCATATGTTTTGAAAAAATTCGGGATCATCTATGTTTGGCCCATATGTGTTGATCAAGCCTACATGGTGCCCTCGAATATGTCCTGTTAGTTTGATATAGCATCCCTGATCGTCAGTTATGGTGTGAATTACGATAAATTGGACGCCTTTTTTCACTAAGATCATGACACCCCTCGAGTAATTGGAATATGAAGACATTATAACGGTCTCGGCCCATTTACTCCCTAAGGGATACTTTGTCGTTTTTGCAAGGTGGGATTCCTGCAGCATCGCCACGTCAATTTGGTGACGATCGAGATATGCAAATACTTGCGGTATTTTCTTAGAATTATTTAACCCTCTGATGTTCCAGGATAAGAAACGAAGTTGTGTCGACTTTAATTTAGTCGCAATATTTTAATTTGGAGGCATATGTGATAGTATATAACACAAATGTATCGCTGATGCACACTGAGTGTACTGTGCATTAAATCCATTATCACACCTAAACATGTATACGTTGTGGAACTGTGCATGGAGTGTTCCGTTTGTAGAAGTCTGTAAATAACAATAAACCTACCCTCAAACCCCCCACCCACTTCGGCACCCCAACCATGCCAAAGCCATACCCTTATAACCAACAGTGCCATTGCACTAATAGTTCCGGGGAGCACCCTTGAGGGGGCCGCTGAGTGCTCTTTACAACATCCGTACGTATGGATGTGGTCGGGTTTTTATTTGACGTGTTTGGTACATTGAATATGTCCCTTATGGGTGAAATAAATCACAGTAGAGTATATGAACCAAGGTCTATATGCCTTGCTAGAGTGGAGGTTTAACTTATTTTGTAGTATATACCACATTCTGTTATATTGCATAGTCATGACAGCACAAGGAACAAGAAATAAACCTCTGTCCCAACTTGCGAGCAACAGAACCTGTATAGTGCTGCACTGCCATCCTGAACGAGCCGGCAACAGGCCAATAGAGCAGTTCCGTTGCCTTCATTATATATTACGCCAGGTGCTACGTACATAGATTCAACAGACCATATACACTGTCCATAATGTGAACAGACAAATGGAACAAAACTACACAGTTGCAGTCTAACATGCAAGTGGTACACGTTCATCAAGATGTGGTCTATGTGCAATAACGTACTAGAAAGCAAGGATTCATCTGATATCAGCCATAGGACAGGAGGCCACATTATATGCAAGCGGTGGACTCTCAGTGTCCGTACATACCGTAGTCTTTACCGGTGTACTATTTATACCCCATTGCACCGGATGAGTCTAGACCCCAATATGTATTAAGTCAATGACAAAAGAATGCAAAAGAATACAAATAGTCTCTATATACAACCTTATTTGCATAGTATCTTGTATACGTTACCACCAGCGATTGTACAAAAGTCTGAGTCTGGATCAGGGTTCTCACGACGTTGTTTTTTACGGCTGGAGTCAGTCTTTTTGACAAAGTCCTGTGCTGCCTTTTGTGTTGGGCAAATTTTCGTTCGCCCCTCGTGCATGATGCGCAGTCTCGCCAGGTACAGCATTGCGTATTTAATTCCCATTCCTCTCAGTTTTTGTTTAGCTCAGTCAAAGTCTTTGCGTGCCATCTGCACTGCCATCGTGAAATCCGGATAAAAGGAGATATTGTTTCCTTTGTAATTTATATGCTTTTTCTCCCTTGCCATGCGTAAGATCGTGTCTCTATCTCTGTAGTTAAGCTCTCGCGCAACAATGAGCCTTGGCGGAGCTCCTGGTGGTGGCACGGGTGCAAGTGATAGATGGGCTCTCTCAATGATAAGCATGGCAGAAAAATTTTCAGCTCCAAAAATGTCTCGCAACATATCCTCTACGTAGGTTTTCAATCTTCCCGTGTTGATACTTTCTGGAATCCCTATTATGCGCACATTATTGTGGCGGGATCTCGCTTCTAAATCTTCATTCTTCTGTTTCATGACTTCCAGGATCTTTTCAATCTCCTAACATTTGTGCGTCGTCGTATTAGACTCGTCTTCAACCGCCGAAATACGGGCTTCCACTGCGTTCAGTCTTTCACCCTGTTTATCAAGTTTGGAGGACATGTTATCCACTCTCTGCGTGAGGGTGTCGAGCTTATAATTAATAGCTTGTAGGCTCTGCTGTATAGCTTTTAGGGCGACGGTCATCTTAGATTGCTGTGTATGTTACGCGTCCAATTCAATGTCCGAATGCGCCGTCGTCTGTTTGGTAGAGCGTCGAATATCAAAGGATATCTTTGGCTGTTGTTTGTCTGGTTCACCCATGACAGCAGTGTGCCGGCAATTGGGCGATGATGTACACTGTAGTATCTAGGGTTCATCAAGATCCACACTTATTGCAGCTTGTTTCATGATGCGCTTTGCTCGCAAGGCGTGGTCGATCTCGTGAGAGTATGGTCTGCAGCTAGCAATAGCTCATGCATATATTTGGGGATTGCAATGGAATGTTGGCTTTTATTCCCTCGTGTCACATAAGTAGTGTGAAGAGCTTTTGGCAGCACGTTCAGTGGCCGCAGTGCAGCTCGATTGAGACACAGGACGCAGGTGCCCGGTTAGTTTTGATGTATCGTTAACTGGAGCGACTTTAAAGCAAATGTGACGGTCTAATGTAGTTGCTGCATGGTATTGCTTGCTTTGTGTAATCCCTCACTCTTCCTGTAATGGCTGTGGGTCACTGATTGCGTTATATCTGGAGCTTCACTTCACGGGAGCAGTGTCAACATGTGTTAACTGAGCTGCATATACACCATGGTGGCAATCTTGGACGATGTTTGGTCGCTGCAGCATGTCGTGCGGCAGTATGAACGCATGCAGCTCCAGCAGCGTGATCTGATGCGTGGTGGGTAGCGCGATGCACACATCGGTGCAATTATCGCCGCTCGTGTAATTATGTTCATATGGCAAGCCGCCACTTTATTCCCCCTTGATTTACCAGCGGTGTGGTACAGCGTCTTCCAACCAACGCAGCAGGCAGTCACCGCGTATCATACCCAACATCCGTCATTGCCTCCCGCCAGTACTTAGAACCAAGCACAGGCACGGCAGTCGTCGCGGAAGTATAAGCTCACCTTCAGCTTAGTTTGTGGCAGTGATGTACGGGTGGCGGGCAGCGCTCAGCGGCGTTGTTATCGACCTTACAGCGGAGCCGCCCGCCCATTACATTCTCCCCTATTTCCTTGCCTGCGACGCCGCCATTTGAAGAAGCCTCTTTGCCCGGGGGAGCACGTCTTCCGAATCAAAATACTCCGCGTTGGCGCAATCTTCGGCACATCTGATGCCAGTGTCACAGAGCAGGGTTGTTCCGATTCGCAATTTTATATTTCTGGCACAGTATATTGTGCCAAATACTGCGATTAGTGGCAGGATCGTGTCCCCGACCGTCGGAGCAGCACTAACGTGCAACCATTCCACAGCGCACCCTCTAGCACCTCCCCCAACTATCTAGAACAAACTTGATAGTGGTGCACACATGCTGGGGCAGAGAAGTCTCAGTCACCCAAAGAGTTATACGGCTGGGACACATCTTTGTTAAACTGCAGTGCCCTCACAGGTCAGTGTGGTGCAGCAGCAATGTATATATATTCTCTCTGGTAAGGGATGAAGTTGCCAAGCACATACCCATAACATAGCAGCTATGAACTACCTAACGAAGCACAATTACAGAAACTACAGTTTAGAAGATTACGGATTATGTGTAGTTATCCAGTCAAAATAGTATATTGATTTCACTATTTAATATCAGACACTGATATGTTGCTGGCTGGTTCAGAGCTTGTGTCCGGCAACTTCGTCTTCTTTTGCAAGAGTGCTTGTTTGTTGATTAAACGGGAGATGCCTGATGGGTTTGTGAACAAGAAGGTTTGCCCATTTTCCACCTTGAATTTATATGGTACGGCATAGCTGTTGCACCTTGTCATTTCTCTATTTATTTTTACTTATGTTTTGAATTATTTGCCCACATTATTTAGTAGATTATTGGTCACTTCTTAAAAAAGAGGACATATGGTTACAGAATTTTGCTTATAATAATGTTCATATATGGAGAGAGGATGTAGCCTTACGGCTAGAGTGGTCGACCTCGAAGCTGGGGAACCAGGTTTGAGACTCGGAAATGATGCTCAACATCCTGTGATTCTGTGCAAATCGCTTAATTTTCCCATGCCTAGCACAAAAAAAAAAAAATGAATGTGTTATTCTGTAACAAAACTGGTGCTCACGTAAAGTACTCTGATACCCGATATCTCGGGTCTAGTTCGCGCTATATAAAACTAAAAAATATATATATATATATATATCTAGGGGCCGATTCCGATCTCGCTCGGAAGGGCACCGAACGCGATCCAGCCAGAAAAAATACGAGCCGTACGTGTGTTTTCCGCCTGACTCGTACAGCTGTACAAGCGAGCAAATACGATGCGAGCAATGTGAAATTCACCGACCGAGTCGTTTCCGGGTCCGAACTGCTCCGTACGTCTCGTGGATAATGAAAGATGTTTAATTTCCTGATACCTACTGCTTAAATTCCCCCAATCTCATTTGAAACCTTAGCTTGGCATTGGGAATTTCCCTTCAGGGGAAACTGAATCTTATATGATTTGCATATGATAATCTTTTAATAAATTATCTTTGTATTTGCTATTTTGACTTGCTTTGGATGATACCAGAAAATGCTTTTATAAGGTGATTATGACTAATTTGAATGAGCCGATTGTAAATTTTCTAATCTGCTGATAAACCTTAAAAGTTTGCAAATCTACTCCTCTCTGTCATTATTGTGGCGTCTAATGTGCTTCACTGTCATTGATACATTGTTAAATTGCTGATGTTAAGCCTCAATTTTAGACAAAGGTCTAGCCACTCGAGTGCAGCTTGTATTTAAATATGCACCTGTGATTTGCACGGTGCACACCCCATCCCGCGTTGCTTCAGTGTTGTTGGCAGCTTTGCCCTTCTCAGCACGCTCCCTCTGTCTGAAGACTCAGCTATGTTCAAAGAACAGATTTAGTTTGTTTTTGTTTGTATTTCCCTATTTTGTAAGGCTTCTGCGAATAGCAGGCTATGCTATAAGGCTCAGCACAGTGACTCTGGATTGGCATGAGGGAGTGGATAATCACAAATACAATCAAGGGCAAGTTTTCAGCTATGAATGTTGGATGTCGTTACAGTTCAAACCACTTCGTGTTAAAGAGAATTGAGATTCTCCTAATATTATGACCAGAGGATCTGGATTTCATTAAAGACACGGAGGCTAATATTATGCATATTTCTTTTAATGCCACTTCAAGCAGCCATTTAGCAGTAATACATCATAAAGTAAAAGATCTAGAATAGAATCTTTATGTTGTAAAATAGTCATGCACTTAGGTTGATCTGCCTCTTTTAAATGTGAGGAAATAAGTCTTTACTGTAATCAAACGCTTAAACTTTTCTTCTTAATGTAACTTGTAGGTCCCAAACGAGGGAGTATAGGATGACACAGCAAAGGTGCTTGGGAGAACAGTCGTCGGACTTGAGTCTCCAGAGGCAAACTCTTACAGATGCATCCTTATAGGAGAGCCATCTATGCAAAATTATCTGAAAAAGAGACAGAATTAGTGTTCTATACTCGTGCACCCTATGAAAAAGGAATGTCAAATGAAAGCAATGTGTTACAATATATTTAAGGATTGTCAATAAACTATGAATCTTGTTTCATTACTTCTTTCATTTTAATATTTTGAAACAAGTTGATAAACAATCTAACCAAGAACAAGATAAACAAAATTGTTGAGTAATTACCAATTAATATATAGAAGCTTATTATCCACTTCCGGGAGGGAAGGGTTGGGATAATGTTAGCCTCCATGTCTTTAATGATATCCAGATTCTCTGGTCATAATATTAGGAGAATCACAATTTCATTACAAGATTGGAGGCTACCATTATGCATGTTGGTAGTCATGTAAAACTATATCAGACGTGTTCAATAGGTTTATAATAGTGTTTAGCAAAGGTGTAGGAATTGGACGAATCGGCAGCTTTAAGGATGCCATCCAGCTTACCCCCTTTCCAAAAGGATTCAGTAGGTATAGAGCCCCTTCATGAGTGCGCTTGAAACCTTTTAAGGTCTACAGCAGCTAATTACATTGCCAATTTAACCCTTCTTGCGATAGAGGCTAAAGTAATGGGTTTAACGAAGGAGGTAAGTAATTGGTTGAGACCAGTAGTGCGATGTTCGTTCATTGTTGCATCATATTCTTTCATAAAATCAACCACGCATAGTTTTTTGCATGCATCAAATATTGGGTAGGAGATCATATATGACATGGTTTTTGTTCTTTTAATATTTTCAAATTTGACGCCAAAGGCGTCATACATTCTATTAGTTATTTCCAGTGCCCTAACGTCTGATACTCTACAGCAAGATATTAGGCATAGGAGAGACGCTAGCTTAATGCACAGACATTGTTTTTTCCCAGGAGTTATTCTGCTCTTAGAGCTATTTTGTGTTCTAGGCAGAACATCCATTGTTTTTTGGGGTTCACTGATAGAATGTCGACGCCCAAAATATCCCCATACACAAATATCGAGTCATAAATATCGATCCTCTATTTATAATGGTAAGGATAAAAATATCGGGAAAAAAATATCAATGTAAAAGATACGGATGTATAAAATATCGATTTTTCTATATATATATATATATATATATATATATATATATATATATATATATATAGAGAGAGAGAGAGAGAGAGAGAGAGAGAGAGAGAGAGAGAGAGAGAGAGAGAGAGAGAGAGAGAGAGAGAGAGAGAGAGAGAGAGAGAGAGAGAAATAATGTTAAATATATTAAATAATAAAATTAAATTAAAAAAAAAATTGGATTTAATATACATTTTAACAAATATAAGAAATAAATTTAATTTAAAAAAGTGTAAACGTACATATATAAAATGGAATATATATATTTACTTTAAAACAATTAAACTATTAATTATAATTTATTTTAAAATGTTATAAATGTATAACAATTTACAAATAAATATATATACACACCTATAACAAAAAATCTAATAAAAAATAACATATTATAAATTAAAACATTAAAATATTTAATAGTCTTTAAACTTAAATTTTGCACTCCCTTGAGTGCAACAGTAGGGAAAGTGTAGGATAGCGGAGGGGTAAAAATTACTATTCCCACTCCAGTGAGTGCAACAGCAGGGAAAGTGTTGGATAGCGGAGGGGTAAAAATTACTATTCCCACTCCAGTGAGTTCAACAGTAGGCAAAGTGTTGGATAGCGTAGGGGTAAAAATTACTATTCCCACTCCAGTGAGTGCAACAGTAGGGAAAGTGTTGGATAGTGGAGGGGTAAAATTTACTATTCCCACTCCAGCGAGTGCAACAGTAGGGAAAGTGTTGGATAGCGGAGGGGTAAAACTTACTATTCCCACTCCAGTGAGTGCAACAGTAGGGAAAATGTTGGATAGCGGAGGGGTAAAAATTACTATTCCCACTCCAGTGAGTGCAACAGTAGGGAAAGCGTTGGAGAGCAGAGGGGTAAAACTTAATATTCCCACTCCAGTGAGTGTTACAGTAGGGAAAGTGTTGGATAGCAGAGGGGTAAAAATTAATATTCCCATTGAAGTCAGTTCAAATTTAAAAACAGACAAAATATCAACTACAACACAAAAAAGATTTTAAAAAGCAATATATAAAAAAATTACAAAAGATTGAAACATATTATAATGTACTTAAATATTCACACAATTAACACTATGAAATGTATATTAAATAAATTTATATTAAATAAATAAATAAAAAATAATAATAAATGTATTATAATTAAATTACTTCCCACCCTATTCCCCTATAAACCCACAACCCGCACCTAAAGAAATGAAACAATTAACATAATTACCAATTAATTAATTAATAAGTAACCAATTAATAAATAAATAATAATAAATGTATTCACACAATTAACAATATAAAATGTAAATTAAATAAATATTAATTAATAAAACATAATAATAAATGTATTATAATTAAATTACTTCCCACCCAATTCCCCTATAAACCCACAACTCGCTCCTAAAAAAAGAAACAATTAACATAATTACCAATTAATTAATAATAATTAACAACCCATTAATAATAAATTAATTCCCACAATTAACACGATAAAATCTAAATTAAATACTAATAAATAAAAAATAATAATTAATTTATTATAATCAAATTATTTCCCACCCTATTTCCCTATAAACCCACAACCCGCTACAGAACTAAAAAGTGCACAATTTAATTAAAATAAAATTAATAACTACTAAAAAGTTAACACATATATTAAAAAACAAAAGCAATACGTATACAAAAAAATTGTTCACATACTTTTAAAATACATACTAAAATACATAACACTAATTTAAACATCGATATTTTAAACAACTCAATTTTTGCAAACGATATTAATGACTTCGATATTTTCAAAAACGATATTTCTTACCTCCATGTAGATATTGTTGAGCACGATATTCTTGCTGTTGATATTTCTGCATCGCGATATTTCCAACTCGATACTTGTGTATGTCGACATTTAAGACTCGCTATTCTGTCTGTGCACCATTTTTTGCACCATTTTTGCCTAGATTGGATTATACTGATGATTTTGTGCCCCCTAGGCAATTTATGTATGCCACAGCTGACATGTTGTCCATTTTTAGAATGACCGTTCTGTCCTGAAGGGATTGTTTGAAACTCATCAGGGCATAGAGCCCAGCGGTTAGTTCCAGGAAATGTATGCGGTGCACACCCTCTGTATAGGACGATAAGCCTCCCGTGATCTGGTTCTGATAACACGCACACCAGTCATGAAGGCTCACATCTGATTCCAGGATGAATTACAGGGAGTACCCAAAAATGGCTTTGCCGTTCCAAGCATCTAGGTATTCTAGCCACCAAGTCAGTTCTGTCTTGATTTCCTGATCTAGAGATATTTTGTCTCCGTACCATAGGCCGGCTCGTGATCCAGCGCCAATCTGGGATCGATAATCAACAACAACACATTAACACAGGCCAATACACATTTACCCCAAATCCTCTGAATTACGCTGGGTGAGTTTCAAGACTAAAATGAACACTTTTAATCAGTTGTTGATTATACAGACTCGTATCTTACACTCTACATACATAATTGAGTCTGCATATCAGCTTCTTTCCTCTGGTCGATGGACCTAAAGTTGAGAAGTTGATGGTAATAATAAGAACAATCTATCTATCTATAATACTAAACAACCATAAACTCAATGTAAGGTTAATAATTTTATCACCAAATAATGGGGAAAATTAGAGCTCAACATGTACAGATTCACAAGGCAAACAAAGCATTAATCGCAAAGAGAGAGAACATTTATCAATGCAAACAGTGTCAAACTCATATCAAAATGAATAAATGTAAATGAAGGAGTGGATAGGCGTAGAGACAGTAGTTTCAGAGACAAAATACATTTGCAAAATATTATGCAAAGTACGGATCATTTGGCTATACTAACCTAAAGAATATCAGAGAAATACCACCCCCTGGCCACAGGGATAGCAGGGGTCCCCTGAGACAGATTCAGGGAACAAAGATTATCAGGATACTGGATACAGGGCAGGAACAAGTAGGCCTTTATCAGCAAACCGATGGACAGTGAAGATCCCCCTCAAAGCTCTTCTTCCCAATCGCACCAACCGCTACCTAAACCACACCTCCTAGGGCACCTCAAATATACCCTAAAACCTACATGTCCAACCCACACTTGTTGAAACATTTACAGAAACTTGGTCTCTCATTGGCTGATTTGGGGGGTGTTCTATCACACCACCATAGTCACGTTCATATTTTCAAAGCGTTTTTTTAATACATTTCACATTACGTAACCACGTTTTATGAATACACATTTCCTCTAGCAAGCAACACGTTGCAAGTCTCTACACTTCTATTGTTCATCACTGCCGCTTCTGCGGAAGAAGCTTGTACATTTCCTCTCGTTCCCATGGCCATCCTTCCGTTACTTGGCAGACATAAAATGTTCCTTGAAGGTTATCAGCCTTTACCTTCTTCATTTCTCTCTCAAAGCTCGATTTTCAGGTTATTTAATCTTAATAATTTCTTTTAACCCACTACTTGCATGCAGAAATGTAGGCCCATACTGGTTTCACTACAATGAGCAGAACACAAACATTATTGATTTCACGAAATGTACTTCTCACTGTTTACCACCCCCCATTGCATTATCCCACGTTATGTTCCTAGCAAGAGCATTAATGTGCAAAAGCATTATTTTTTATTTTATAGAAAATCAAAATGTAAATATGGCCTAGTCTTGCACGCATTAGTCTTCGCATTAGTGCACGCATGCGCAAAGTATTTCCCCGTGTTTTCGTGTTTGTGCCGTTATTTTCACAGCACACCGTTAGAAAATATTACTGAGGAGTTAATCTGAGCAGGTTTTATTTTCTCAAAACCCTGCTCCATCACTCGGAGGACTCTGGCCTTTACACTTTGAAGGGCCCGATAATGTGAAGGACCCGGGCAAATTGCTTGGATAGAGGATGAAAGGAGGCCCAGGAGTCTGGCAAATTCTCTTAGGGATAAGAGATCTCGTTTCAGGGCGTGCTGGCTGTCTTTTCAAATTTTGGTGATCTTCTTTGGTGGGATGAGCAGCATTGACTTTATAGGTGTCGATTCCAATCCTGGAAAAACCGGGTACGAACCGTCGGTCGGAGCGTTTTCTCCGTCCGACTCGTACCCGGGAAAAAAACGACTCGTACGTACACGGGTGTACATACACGGGGGGTACGGTCCGCACGTACACGGATGTACATACACGGGTGGGGGTACGACTCGTACGTACACGGGTGTACATACACGGGTGGGGGTACGACTCGTACGTACACGGGTGTACATGCAAGGGGGTACGACTCGTACGTACACGGGTGTACATACACGGGGGTACGGTCCGCACATACACAGGTGTACATACACGGGTGGGGGAACGACTCGTACGTACATGGGTGTACATACACGGGTGGGGGTATGACTCGTATGTACACGGGTGTACATGCACGGGGGGTACGACTCGTACGTACACGGGTGTACATACACGGGGGTTCGGCGCGTACTCACGGGGGCTGGGGGGGTCGGCGCGTATGCGGGCACATGTCTCCATGGTTGCTATGGGAGTTCGGTCTGTACGGTGCATTTTCCATACGGTTGTAACATCGGACGCACGGGACGGATCGTACTTGCGCGCTCGGACTTCACTTTTCACATTTGTACGTAAAATCGACCGGGGATGTGTCGGACACTTTTTCCGACCCGAGGACGTGTGGGGAAATTTTCCAAATGCGATTCATATGGACTTTTTCCCATACGAATCGTACTTGGCAGTTTGTACGCTACTTGTACGATTCGTACGGTAAAAAGACCGGATACGAGTCGTACGGGGAACATTTTTCCAGGATCGGAATCGGCACCATAGTGTCTACTGTGAAGCTCAAAAATTCTAGAGACCTCGAGAGGGTCATAATGGACTTTTCTCTGTTTATTATGAAGCCTAGGCTCTTTATGAGGTTTACTGATATTTAGGTCTTCCAGTGTTTGGGAGTGGCTTTGAGACATAAGGAAAATATCGTCAAGGTAAAAGATGAGGCGGATACCTCTTTCCCTCAAGAAGCATGCGATAGTCTTCATTACCTTGGTGAAGCACCAGGGAGCAGAGGAGAGACCGAAAGGGAGAGATTGGAATTCGTAAAGGCGGTTATTCCAAGTGAATTGGAGATAAGGCTCAGATTCTAAGGCCATCGGCGTCCTTCAGGTCTAATTTCACTAGCCATTCTTTTTCTAGAAGCATGTCTCTGAGGCGATGGATACCCTCCATTCTGAAGTGTTTGTAAATAAGAGATTTAGTCAGTTCTCTCAGGTTTATGCAGGTCTCCAACTTAAGTCTTTTTCTGCACTAGGAATAGATTGCTTAGGAAGTTCATACGTTCCCAAGGTACCTCTACAATTGCTCCTTTCTCTAACATTCAATTCACTTCTTCTACCTCAATGCTCTGCTGTTCTTCTGTCAAGTTTAAGATTCTTGGAGGTGTGTGTTGTGGTATTTCTGCAAAGTCAATTTTGAAGCCGTGAATTGTTTGTAAAACCCAAGGGTCCTGGGTGATTTTCTCCCATGTGTGAAAAAAGTGTTTCAGACGACCCCCTACTTTTCCTGCTGAAAAGGAAGGAGGAGGTGAGTTGGTACTTACTTGGGAGGCTGGTAGAGCTTTGTCCTCTAGCTCTGCAACTTCTAGAATGATAGGGTCTTCCTTTTTTAAAGACATTTTTTAATGCTTTTTAAGGGTTGCACGAATCAACCCTTATCTTTTTATACACTTTAAAAAAAAAATGTATTTATGGGGTCCGGAAAGGCTAACAGTTGGCTCCGCGTTGTGCGCGTCGCGGGCTCAAGGGTCTTTCCTCTAATGAGGTCCGGAAGGAGGAGGGTTAGTGAGGAGCACTCGGCCGGCAAGGATGAGGAAAGGTACGAGTGTGGGCGCACCGAGAGTCAAGAAGCTGAGGAAGGACAAGGTTGGTAAGCCACACTTGCCTCAGGTCTGGAGAAAGCGGTGTGGTCGGTTTTAAAAAACTGCCCTCAGTGATGAAAAACCGGGTAGAAATCAAGTTAGAAGGGAGGGGGAGAGCACGGAAAGTCTCCGTAAATTGGAGCACGAGAGTAAGGCACAGCGATCGTAAAAGGTGATGTTATAGGGTGATAAAAGCACCAGAAGCTACGTAAAATAGATAAAACCATCTAAAACGGTATTAGTTAAAGCTATCTAAACAGTATTATTATTAAGACATGGAAAAGCAGTCAAAAATACATAAAGCAGGTATTATTTACAAACATAGTAAGAGTAACAAAGAGTAGTACCTATCAGCTTGAAGCCGCATTTAAAAGAGGGAGATCAAGCTAAGTGCATGACTATTGAACAAAATGAAGATTCTATTCTAGATCTTTTACTTTATGATGTATTACTTCTAAATGGCTGCTTGAAGTTGCTTTAAAAGAAATATGCATAATGGTAGCCTCTGGTCTTGTAATTAAATCATGGGTAGACCCAGCAGTGAGTGCAGAGTTTTTTTTTTAACCTATGTGTAGCATCAAGCAGCTGACTTTCCTTCTGGGGGCCACTGAGCGCTGTTAGAGGTGCAGCGGTATATCGGGCTTGGCACAGAGGGCCAGCATGAGTTGGGACATCATACACAGGTCCAAGTGTCTTTGTTTAGGGTCTCAGAATAACATATAGATATACAGGTTGTGAAATTGTAAAGATCGTTTGAATTGAAAATTTGGGATCTGTAAATTATATAAATTTAAATGAAATAGATTTATTGAGAAAGGTTTATATTTTATTTATTATACTTGGTTTTGGACTAATAGCTTGTAATTCGAACATCATTCTTTAAATGTTTGCATATATCTTTTCTTGTAGTGCATGTAGGTAGAAAGGGGTTTAGCTGATGCATCCATACTGGATATATAATAAGGAAGATTTTAAATTATACATTTTATTTAAAATTACATTTATGAGTTTGTTTGGAGCTGTAGACTAGATGTATGTTTTATCATTTAAAAAAAAAACACATATTACAGTTAGATTTATAGTTGCTTCTGTCATGTAGAGAAACCTCCTCTCTCAGGCTGGTATTGCAACAACTTTGATTGTTTGTGGTGTATTCTAGGTATGTTACCTTAAATTATTAGTTGACATTTTCTATTTGTTAATTGTTGGAACTTTGAATATGATTGGTTCGGTGATTAAATGTGTTTTACTGTCGCATTAGATAGATATTTCAGTTTTATTGATATGTTTTAAAGTTGTCTTTTGTAAGTTTGTTATAGAAGTGATTATTACACATATACACATTTTTCAAATGTTTTGGCTATTTGCATCGTTCTGTTGTGTTTTTTGGCAAACAATATTTTTGTTTTCTATATATTAGTTGATATTATTTGTTTTATGTTATTTTTGTTGATATTTCTGCTGTAGGTATTATGGATTTTTTTATAGGGTGAACAGGAGGTCAATATTTTTGTAGTCAATGTTTAGACAATTATATTTTTGTATCAGGATCATTTTGCTAATGATGCGATGTACAAATGAAAAGTGACTGTTAAGGGTCATCCAGTTCAAGGACAGAGAGGTAGGACACAGCAAACAATTCACTATGAAGCAAGAATGTTGAGGATCACCATTTGTCGAGATTGGGAATGTAGTAAAAAGCATGGCAATAGAGGGAAATTCAAGATATTCACCCAGCAACCACAGATTGAATTATTACATTGGGGTCTAGATTGGTTCTTGGTCTTTAGAGGCAAAGTCAGTTGAACCTCAATAAAAATGTCTCACCCCACAAAATACTTTGTGTTCTGGGGTGCTGCTAGAGTATGGAGCAAGAAGGTTAAAAGTTCAAATGGAATGTGTGACCCAGAGAAAAGGCTGCAATGCTTAGGTGCAGATAAACTGCTAGTAATATGGAGGGCAATATGATTGAACAAGTTACCTATGCCCGAGTATGAACAGCCAAAATCTAGGTGCGCTCTTTGGCAGTTTTTAATGGTATTAATCTCCTGAATATATTTCAGAATATACACCACTATCAGTCTTGTTTTTTAAGAAATGCAACCAGATATTGCACTAATATACTCTGTATTTGTTATATTTATGTATTTAATCCGAGTTTAACGTAGTACTCAAACTGCTTTTTAGCCACTTCAATGTACTTGCAGAAATTGTAGGGAGAAACAGGGATAACAACAATGTGTACAATGTGAAGCAGAAGAAGAACTATGAACTGATGTGACATCAGTGATTCAGGGAGCTCTTAAGGTGCAATCAGGCATAGGTCTTTGTTGAATGGGAGCTTTCAGTCTCCTTCAAAAACTCATTAGGCCATCCATAAGTACTACATAAACAGGGAGGAAGATCCAAAGAGGTACCAAGTACAGGAAGGAATGTTCCCCAAACTGTTTGTGTTTCGCGTTCAACGTGTTTAATAGGTGTTGGAGAATGGCTATAGGCATTTGCTTGGGTGTTAGAACCTGAAGAGCTTGGAGAGTTGTCCTCGGATGCTGCTCTCTACTACTCTGTGAATAAAACAGAATATTGTGAACTGGGATATTTCTCTTACCATGAGCCAATGCAGGCAATTCAAATCAGAAAAAATGTGGATGAAGTGTCTCAATAAATTAATCATCTTTATTCGACCAAATTAATGGTCATAAAAGCACACATAATAATTACAAAATTCATAATTGCAGTAATAATAAAATAAAAAAGTACAATCATTAAAATCTTAAAATCAAAAACACAGCAGACAAAGCACTACATTTACAGGTTAAATTTTTTTACAACGCATACGTTTTCCTTAGCTTCATAGCTGCAATGATATAACTAAGTACAGCACAACACATTTCTGGAGTAACTAAGGATTGTAAATATCACAGGCCTTCTTTATGTGATGTAAAGTGCGGTACAAAGTGCGAAACATCATAAAGTGCACTGTGTATTGGGTATAGACAGCATCACAGGGGCACCGAAAAAAGAAGCAACCCGGGAACCAGCCATGGGAAAGGTGACTAAATGATTAACCATATGGTCCGGTACGGCCTACCGCCCCCTCCTCCCCTGACTATGACAAAACCAATAAAACCTTTTTTGTTTGGAATAGGGGGTCGTTGACCCCCGATCGTATTTATTAACAAACAAAAACACAAAGTTATATTCATATATACAATAACGCAGAAATGCCAAGACAGGATTCGGTACATTTGCTTCATACCTAGCTTTAACAAAACTCTAATACATAAATGTTCCTATCCTAGTCTAAACACATTGCTGATCACATTTCTGCGTATTCCTTTGGGCCTACGGCAAGGTCAAAACGCTGGCCCCTCCCCCTTTAATCCGAATTGTCCCGCGCAAACCCCAACCGGAGTGCGCATGCGCAGGGGGCCCAGCTGACCCGGAAGTACTTACCCCCAAAAGATGAGTCAATTTAGTCTGTCCAACCTATGACCTTACCGCACAGGCCTGCATAGTAGACCGACTATCAGGCCCCCCCAAACCCAAGGTCATACTTACCATTGAAATCGCTTGAGCCATGCTAAAATGTTGCCCAAAAATAACTCATTCCCCAAGCGTGAAAGGTGCACCCCATCTTGGATATAGCATACGTCCCCCTTAATGCACCCATGAGCAATTACGTGCAATCTGGGAGTCCTAAACAGCTTGTCTATCTTATTATTAATCCTCTGGGCAGAGTGATTAAGGGCCTTCACTGAAACCCCCCCCGCCACTGAAGCCTTGGTATCATGTGTGACCACACAATAACCGTACCAGGGCAGTGCCTGGCCAGCCATGCCGACTCAGGCAGCACCGTTTCAAGTAGGACCCGCCTATTAAGGTGTACTAAGTCGTTACCCCCCAGATGCAAGATTATCGCGTCGGGAGGAGTGTCCAAGGAAGTGAGCATGTGACCTATCCGTTCTCTGAACCTGTCAAAGCGGAGCCCACCATAGCCAAAAAAGGAGACCCTGACCTCCTGTGACAAGTGGCGTGAGAGAGATTCGTAAGATGTGCGTGCCTCGCCCATGCCCAACAGTGGCAACGTCTGTGGCTTACCATGCGAATGTCCCGCGGTGTCCTTGGGGGCCCGACCGCCGGCACTTCCTTAAGCTTGGCTTGATCGATAAGCTGTTTTGCCTTTTCCAATGCGTCCGCCCCGACCATACCCGCTGCACTCACATTCAACCCCATGTCCCCAAGCCAGGGAAGCACGGCTGCTAGGCTGGAGACAAAATCGGTAGGAAGTGTTGGTACCCCCCCGGATGCGGGGGGAACAGGTAAAGGAACATTAGGCACCTCTGGCACTGGTACCGCTGATGCGGGAATAGCATTTGCAGGTGCTGGTGATGAAACACCTGGCGTTGCAGGGGCCACTGGCGCCACCGGCGCGGGGATTGGATTCCCAGGTGCAGGTAGCGGGATACCGGGCATCGCCGGGACCAAGGGAACAGGCCCCCCTACCGGATCTACAGGAGAAGGCTCACCCCCCGGCGTAGTGGGAGACGCGGGTACTACAGGCAAAATTGGGGCCCACCATTCCTAGGGACAACCTGCGGCACTTTCCTTGCCCTACTCTTTTTTGGCAAGGGGGGAAAGCTTCTCTCGGGGGTACAGCGTCCCTGCGTGACCTCCCAGATGGCCCCTCCTGCGCATCCAGCCTTTCTGCCAGCTGTGCCATGGTGCTATCCATTTCCCCAATCTTCCTCATCAGGGAGTCTAAAACAGTTGCAATACCCGGGCGCCGCTCGCCGCGCTTAGCCTTAGTGGGCATGACAACGCTGCAACCTGTTACCACTGTTACCGCTGATTTGATGGAGGAACACGACCAGCCACAGCACCCACGCTACCGGAGCCTCAAATACTGGCTAACCCAGCAAGGCAGGTGAGCAACAGGCTCTAACCCGCTCGGCTCCCAGCAGCGCCGGAATGCAGACCCCTGTGCGTGTCCTCAGGCACCCTCTGCGTAGGCCCCCACGTCCTTGTGCACTGCTCCCGTTCTAGGTCGGCACTCCCGATGAGCAGGTACCTTGGCAAATGCTGAACTGCCCCTTCACGATCAGCGCCGCTGTGCCTGGGTAGTTTGGGAAACACTCGTCGCTTTTCTGCCAAAACAAAGTAAGAATTAATGTTCTGCTTGATGCAAGGACAAACGCTGCAAAGATCTAATGGCGGCGCTCCTCCGTGATGCTAATGGACAGGAAATCCCCTGAGCAGATGAAAAGGGAATTGAACCTGTAACCTTGAAAGTAAGAGTCTCAGACCTTAAGCCGCAGTGACTCTGCGCAGGGGATCTAATTGGGGACAAAAGAAAAAACCATGCAAAAAAAACCCCGAGGGAGTATGCCCACGACGTGACCTCCTAACAAGAGATCTACCTGAAACAGAATCAATGGGAATTGAACCTGTAGCCTCGAGAGTAAGAGTCTCAGATTTTAACCTTTTGGCCACAGTGACTCAGCGTATGACAATAGCAAAAAACTTCCGGCTCCCCCCGTGCCTATGCTCCCGGCGATCCCACGGGGCTAGTGACATGGTCAAAAACCTCTCAAGGGAGGATGCAGTCGACGCAACCTCCCCAATACAGACCTCCGCTTCTACCGCTTCAGTAAGACGAGCTATAGGAGGCTCCGTGTGACTCCCCCAAGAGACCTCCGTGAACCGGCCCGTGCACTGCTGCCGACTCCTCGACCCCGCCGCAACTACAGCCGCTTCGTAAATCGCTGATCTACGATGCTGTAGCCTCGAAGCACCCAACCTGCAAAACAAAAAGAAAAAAGGGGTTAAATGTCCTCCCGAGGGAGGAGGCACACGCGACGGGTGTGCTGCCGAGGGGAGCAAGAGATCGTCACTCGCGCTCCCTCCGGCTTTAAAGGTCCCACGAGAGTCGCCCACGCCCCGGAAGCGATCCGATCACTTCCGGGGCGCGGGGGAGCCTCCAGTGACCCGGAAGCGATTCAATCGCTTCCGGGGCACGGCCAATGGGTGGGCATGCTATGGGGGCGCGGCCGACCACCATAATGGCGGCGGGGCCGAGGCTGGCCCCGCCTTCCTCTATTTAATCTTAGCCTTGTCAAGTAAAATCTATGCTACAAATTAAGGGACCATGTTAAATACAAATTTGTGCCTGGAGTGTTAAAAGTTTGCATATAACTGATGATTAAACTCGAACTAAGAGATTTTTCAATTCTGGTCTCTCCTCTTTGGTAAGCAAATATCTCTTTTATGCTCTCTTTAGTTCGCGTGCCTGTGCCTTCAGGAGAATTGTAGAGGTGAACTCAGGCCTAGGTTATAGAAGGAATTTTTAACATAAACCAACCATGGAATAGCAGACATATTCTAAAGATGTAAACAATCCTTCAAAACTTCCCTTGTCAAACCGGCACTAAGAGTGCTCCATTATTTTACCCAAAGTAGTAAGGGGGCTATACTGATAGAATCCTCTCAAAATCCTGGTCACAATTCTGCCTGTGTAATAAACCATTTGGAAAGATTTTGATAACGGTAAGAGTCAACATAAAAACTTGTTTTCTGTTGCCTATAATTTGCCTACGGCAGCATATCCCCACACTCCTGCCCCATAAACACCAAGAGATAAGCACTTGCTTCTATACAGCTGAATCATCTCCGTAACTGGTTTATGTACTAGCTTTCTAGCAAATCTAAATATCATTTCGCAAGCTGCCCCCTCTTTTGTCAAAACTTTTAGACTTTGTACGTTTGAGGCCACAAGTCATTATAAAAGACTTTTGGGGAGTCATCTTAAGATTTAATTTAATCATTTAAACCATTTAAAAGACTTTGAAGGCCATTTGATGTTAACGCTAAAAGAACTACAGAGGCTACACTTTTGCTAATTTTAATAAAACTTTCCAGAATACTATCTGGAGCCATGTCTTGTAAGGGACCACAGGAAATATCATTAGTGGCCACAGTGTTCAAATTACTAAAAAAACGTACCAGGTTCGATATTTCTCCAATTTACTCAAAACCCTTTAGTTGCAGTGTAACTAACTGGTGTCTTATTAATTACTGGTGTACCTGCAAAAAGAGTAAACGCAAAGTGCAAAAGAATGGAACTATGATTGGACCGACCACTACTGCATCCTCTTCTTCATCAACAGGAAGGTGTCGGTAAAGAGGGTCCAGCCCATGAAAACAAAGCAATGGAAAAGGAACCTCCGAAATATAAACACTGAAGAACTAGCTACCCGTTGTATAAATTCCTTGTCTCCTCAAGCAGACTTGAAAGCGGTTCATATCCTCACTGATTTTTTTAAATAATTTCTCTATTTCTAGTGTCATGGATGCTATAGCCTCTTTACAGCACAAAAATGCTTCCCACAAAATTTCCAAATCTTGGCTCAACTCTAACTTAAACTCGGAACACCGTAAATTGAGGGCGGACGAAAGATCATGGAGATCCTTACCATCCACTGAACATTTAATCCTCCTTAGAGCTATCAGGAATTCTTACAACAAAAAAATCAACACTGCTAAAGCCGACTTCTTCAGATCCCAACATAATCAAGCTAACAACCGCCCTAAGAAACATTTTGAACTCATTAAATAACAATCGGTCAAGGCACCCAACCGCCATGACCTTGGTGACGGCTCTCCTACATGTGACGATTTAGCCACCTTTTCTCCCAGAAAACTAACAGCAATAATTTGGACATTGGTTAAAAGAAGGCTCTTCTCCCAATTTATGAAATCACTGTCCCACCTACACACCAAGAGCCACTCAGCCCCCCTAGTTTAAGCCTCAAGAACAATACATCCTGGCACACCTTTACTCACTTCAGTGCAAGTGACATTTACAACACTCTTCTTGCTATCAATCCATCTAACCACTTCAGTGACCCTCTTCCACCTTCCATCTTAAAGGAAATAAAAAACCTCCATCCTCTCCTTATAGTCCAAGATCGTTAACGCTTCACTAGTGAAAGGCACAATCCCAGACTGGTTTATGTACTAGCTTTCTAGCAAACCTAAATATCATTTCGCAAGCTGCCCCCTCTTTTGTCAAAACTTTTAGATTTTGTACGTTTGAGGCCACAAGTCATTATAAAAGACTTTTGAGGAGTCATCTTAAGATTTAATTTAATCATTTAAACCATTTAAAAGACTTTGAAGGCAATTTGATGTTAACGCTAAAAGAACTACAGAGGCTACACTTTTGCTAATTTTAATAAAACTTTCCAGAATACTATCTGGAGCCATCTCTTGTAAGGGACCACAGGCAATATCATTAGTGGCCACAGTGTTCAAATTACTAAAAAACGTACCAGGTTCGATATTCCTCCAATTTACTCAAAACCCTTTAGTTGCAGTGTAACTAACTGGTGTCTTATTAATTACTGGTGTACCTGCAAAAAGAGTAAACGCAAAGTGCAAAAGAATGGAACTATGATTGGACCGACCACTACTGCATCCTCTTCTTCATCAACAGGAAGGTGTCGGTAAAGGGGGTCCAGCCCATGAAAACAAAGCAATGGAAAAGGAACCTCCGAAATATAAACACTGAAGAACTAGCTACCCGTTGTATAAATTCCTTGTCTCCTCAAGCAGACTTGAAAGCGGTTCATATCCTCACTGATTTTTTTTTATAATTTCTCTATTTCTAGTGTCATGGATGCTATAGCCTCTTTACAGCACAAAAATGCTTCCCACAAAATTTCCAAATCTTGGTTCAACTCTAACTTAAACTCGGAACACCGTAAATTGAGGGCGGCCGAAAGATCATGGAGATCCTTACCATCCACTGAACATTTAATCCTCCTTAGAGCTATCAGGAATTCTTACAACAAAAAAATCAACACTGCTAAAGCCGACTTCTTCAGATCCCAACATAATCAAGCTAACAACTGCCCTAAGAAACATTTTGAACTCATTAAACAACAATCGGTCAAGGCACCCAACCGCCATGACCTTGGTGACGGCTCTCCTACGTGTGACGATTTAGCCACCTTTTCTCCCAGAAAACTAACAGCAATAATTTGGACATTGGTTCAAAGAAGGCTCTTCTCCCAATTTATGAAATCACTGTCCCACCTACACACCAAGAGCCACTTAGCCCCCCTAGTTTAAGCCTCAAGAACAATACATCCTGGCACACCTTTACTCACCTCAGTGCAAGTGACATTTACAACACTCTTCTTGCAATCAATCCATCTAACCACTTCATTGACCATCTTCCACCTTCCATCTTAAAGGAAATAAAAAACCTCCATCCTCTCCTTATAGTCCAAGATCGTTAACGCTTCACTAGTGCAAGGCACAATCCCAGACTGGTTTATGTACTAGCTTTCTAGCAAACCTAAATATCATTTCGCAAGCTGCCCCCTCTTTTGTCAAAACTTTTAGATTTTGTACGTTTGAGGCCACAAGTCATTATAAAAGACTTTTGAGGAGTCATCTTAAGATTGAATTTAATCATTTAAACCATTTAAAAGACTTTGAAGGCCATTTGATGTTAACGCTAAAGGAACTACAGAGGCTACACTTTTGCTAATTTTAATAAAACTTTCCAGAATACTATCTGGAGCCATGTCTTGTAAGGGACCACAGGCAATATCATTAGTGGCCACAGTGTTCAAATTACTAAAAAACGTACCAGGTTCGATATTCCTCCAATTTACTCAAAACCCTTTAGTTGCAGTGTAACTAACTGGTGTCTTATTAATTACTGGTGTACCTGCAAAAAGAGTAAACGCAAAGTGCAAAAGAATGGAACTATGATTGGACCGACCACTACTGCATCCTCTTCTTCATCAACAGGAAGGTGTCGGTAAAGGGGGTCCAGCCCATGAAAACAAAGCAATGGAAAAGGAACCTCCGAAATATAAACACTGAAGAACTAGCTACCCGTTGTATAAATTCCTTGTCTCCTCAAGCAGACTTGAAAGCGGTTCATATCCTCACTGATTTTTTTTTATAATTTCTCTATTTCTAGTGTCATGGATGCTATAGCCTCTTTACAGCACAAAAATGCTTCCCACAAAATTTCCAAATCTAGGCTCAACTCTAACTTAAACTCGGAACACCGTAAATTGAGGGCGGACGAAAGATCATGGAGATCCTTACCATCCACTGAACATTTAATCCTCCTTAGAGCTATCAGGAATTCTTACAACAAAAAAATCAACACTGCTAAAGCCGACTTCTTCAGATCCCAACATAATCAAGCTAACAACCGCCCTAAGAAACATTTTGAACTCATTAAATAACAATCGGTCAAGGCACCCAACCGCCATGACCTTGGTGACGGCTCTCCTACATGTGACGATTTAGCCACCTTTTCTCCCAGAAAACTAACAGCAATAATTTGGACATTGGTTCAAAGAAGGCTCTTCTCCCAATTTATGAAATCACTGTCCCACCTACACACCAAGAGCCACTCAGCCCCCCTAGTTTAAGCCTCAAGAACAATACATCCTGGCACACCTTTACTCACTTCAGTGCAAGTGACATTTACAACACTCTTCTTGCTATCAATCCATCTAACCACTTCAGTGACCCTCTTCCACCTTCCATCTTAAAGGAAATCAAAAACCTCCATCCTCTCCTTATAGTCCAAGATCGTTAACGCTTCACTAGTGCAAGGCACAATCCCAGACTGGTTTATGTACTAGCTTTCTAGCAAACCTAAATATCATTTCGCAAGCTGCCCCCTCTTTTGTCAAAACTTTTAGATTTTGTACGTTTGAGGCCACAAGTCATTATAAAAGACTTTTGAGGAGTCATCTTAAGATTTAATTTAATCATTTAAACCATTTAAAAGACTTTGAAGGCCATTTGATGTTAACGCTAAAAGAACTACAGAGGCTACACTTTTGCTAACTTTAATAAAACTTTCCAGAATACTATCTGGAGCCATCTCTTGTAAGGGACCACAGGCAATATCATTAGTGGCCACAGTGTTCAAATTACTAAAAAACGTACCAGGTTCGATATTCCTCCAATTTACTCAAAACCCTTTAGTTGCAGTGTAACTAACTGGTGTCTTATTAATTACTGGTGTACCTGCAAAAAGAGTAAACGCAAAGTGCAAAAGAATGGAACTATGATTGGACCGACCACTACTGCATCCTCTTCTTCATCAACAGGAAGGTGTCGGTAAAGAGGGTCCAGCCCATGAAAACAAAGCAATGGAAAAGGAACCTCCGAAATATAAACACTGAAGAACTAGCTACCCGTTGTATAAATTCCTTGTCTCCTCAAGCAGACTTGAAAGCGGTTCATATCCTCACTGATTTTTTTTTATAATTTCTCTATTTCTAGTGTCATGGATGCTATAGCCTCTTTACAGCACAAAAATGCTTCCCACAAAATTTCCAAATCTTGGCTCAACTCTAGCTTACACTCGGAACACCGTAAATTGAGGGCGGACGAAAGATCATGGAGATCCTTACCATCCACTGAACATTTAATCCTCCTTAGAGCTATCAGGAATTCTTACAACAAAAAAATCAACACTGCTAAAGCCGACTTCTTCAGATCCCAACATAATCAAGCTAACAACTGCCCTAAGAAACATTTTGAACTCATTAAACAACAATCGGTCAAGGCACCCAACCGCCATGACCTTGGTGACGGCTCTCCTACGTGTGACGATTTAGCCACCTTTTCTCCCAGAAAACTAACAGCAATAATTTGGACATTGGTTCAAAGAAGGCTCTTCTCCCAATTTATGAAATCACTGTCCCACCTACACACCAAGAGCCACTCAGCCCCCCTAGTTTAAGCCTCAAGAACAATACATCCTGGCACACCTTTACTCACCTCAGTGCAAGTGACATTTACAACACTCTTCTTGCAATCAATCCATCTAACCACTTCATTGACCATCTTCCACCTTCCATCTTAAAGGAAATAAAAAACCTCCATCCTCTCCTTATAGTCCAAGATCGTTAACGCTTCACTAGTGCAAGGCACAATCCCAGACTGGTTTATGTACTAGCTTTCTAGCAAACCTAAATATCATTTCGCAAGCTGCCCCCTCTTTTGTCAAAACTTTTAGACTTTGTACGTTTGAGGCCACAAGTCAATATAAAAGACTTTTGGGGAGTCATCTTAAGATTTAATTTAATCATTTAAACCATTTAAAAGACTTTGAAGGCCATTTGATGTTAACGCTAAAAGAACTACAGAGGCTACACTTTTGCTAATTTTAATAAAACTTTCCAGAATACTATCTGGAGCCATGTCTTGTAAGGGACGACAGGCAATATCATTAGTGGCCACAGTGTTCAAATTACTAAAAAACGTACCAGGTTCGATATTCCTCCAATTTACTCAAAACCCTTTAGTTGCAGTGTAACTAACTGGTGTCTTATTAATTACTGGTGTACCTGCAAAAAGAGTAAACGCAAAGTGCAAAAGAATGGAACTATGATTGGACCGACCACTACTGCATCCTCTTCTTCATCAACAGGAAGGTGTCGGTAAAGGGGGTCCAGCCCATGAAAACAAAGCAATGG
Organism: Triturus cristatus; assembly: GCF_964204655.1. Classification (NCBI taxonomy): domain Eukaryota; kingdom Metazoa; phylum Chordata; class Amphibia; order Caudata; family Salamandridae; genus Triturus; species Triturus cristatus. The sequence goes on along the minus strand of NC_140580.1, from coordinate 136,925,897 downwards.
AAAAGGAACCTCTATAAACACTGAAGAACTAGCTACCCGTTGTATAAATTCCTTGTCTCCTCAAGCAGACTTGAAAGCGGTTCATATCCTCACTGATTTTTTTTAATAATTTCTCTATTTCTAGTGTCATGGATGCTATAGCCTCTTTACAGCACAAAAATGCTTCCCACAAAATTTCCAAATCTTGGCTCAACTCTAACTTAAACTCGGAACACCGTAAATTGAGGGCGGCTGAAAGATCATGGAGATCCTTACCATCCACTGAACATTTAATCCTCCTTAGAGCTATCAGGAATTCTTACAACAAAAAAATCAACACTGCTAAAGCCGACTTCTTCAGATCCCAACATAATCAAGCTAACAACTGCCCTAAGAAACATTTTGAACTCATTAAACAACAATCGGTCAAGGCACCCAACCGCCATGACCTTGGTGACGGCTCTCCTACGTGTGACGATTTAGCCACCTTTTCTCCCAGAAAACTAACAGCAATAATTTGGACATTGGTTCAAAGAAGGCTCTTCTCCCAATTTATGAAATCACTGTCCCACCTACACACCAAGAGCCACTCAGCCCCCCTAGTTTAAGCCTCAAGAACAATACATCCTGGCACACCTTTACTCACCTCAGTGCAAGTGACATTTACAACACTCTTCTTGCAATCAATCCATCTAACCACTTCATTGACCATCTTCCACCTTCCATCTTAAAGGAAATAAAAAACCTCCATCCTCTCCTTATAGTCCAAGATCGTTAACGCTTCACTAGTGCAAGGCACAATCCCAGACTGGTTTATGTACTAGCTTTCTAGCAAACCTAAATATCATTTCGCAAGCTGCCCCCTCTTTTGTCAAAACTTTTAGATTTTGTACGTTTGAGGCCACAAGTCATTATAAAAGACTTTTGAGGAGTCATCTTAAGATTTAATTTAATCATTTAAACCATTTAAAAGACTTTGAAGGCCATTTGATGTTAACGCTAAAAGAACTACAGAGGCTACACTTTTGCTAATTTTAATAAAACTTTCCAGAATACTATCTGGAGCCATCTCTTGTAAGGGACCACAGGCAATATCATTAGTGGCAACAGTGTTCAAATTACTTAAAAACGTACCAGGTTCGATATTTCTCCAATTTACTCAAAACCCTTTAGTTGCAGTGTAACTAACTGGTGTCTTATTAATTACTGGTGTACCTGCAAAAAGAGTAAACGCAAAGTGCAAAAGAATGGAACTATGATTGGACCGACCACTACTGCATCCTCTTCTTCATCAACAGGAAGGTGTCGGTAAAGGGGGTCCAGCCCATGAAAACAAAGCAATGGAAAAGGAACCTCCGAAATATAAACACTGAAGAACTAGCTACCCGTTGTATAAATTCCTTGTCTCCTCAAGCAGACTTGAAAGCCGTTCATATCCTCACTGATTTTTTTTTATAATTTCTCTATTTCTAGTGTCATGGATGCTATAGCCTCTTTACAGCACAAAAATGCTTCCCACAAAATTTCCAAATCTTGGTTCAACTCTAACTTAAACTCGGAACACCGTAAATTGAGGGCGGCCGAAAGATCATGGAGATCCTTACCATCCACTGAACATTTAATCCTCCTTAGAGCTATCAGGAATTCTTACAACAAAAAAATCAACACTGCTAAAGCCGACTTCTTCAGATCCCAACATAATCAAGCTAACAACTGCCCTAAGAAACATTTTGAACTCATTAAACAACAATCGGTCAAGGCACCCAACCGCCATGACCTTGGTGGCGGCTCTCCTACGTGTGACGATTTAGCCACCTTTTCTCCCAGAAAACTAACAGCAATAATTTGGACATTGGTTCAAAGAAGGCTCTTCTCCCAATTTATGAAATCACTGTCCCACCTACACACCAAGAGCCACTCAGCCCCCCTAGTTTAAGCCTCAAGAACAATACATACTGGCACACCTTTACTCACCTCAGTGCAAGTGACATTTACAACACTCTTCTTGCAATCAATCCATCTAACCACTTCATTGACCCTCTTCCACCTTCCATCTTAAAGGAAATAAAAAACCTCCATCCTCTCCTTATAGTCCAAGATCGTTAACCCTTCACTAGTGCAAGGCACAATCCCAGACTGGTTTATGTACTAGCTTTCTAGCAAACCTAAATATCATTTCGCAAGCTGCCCCCTCTTTTGTCAAAACTTTTAGATTTTGTACGTTTGAGGCCACAAGTCATTATAAAAGACTTTTGAGGAGTCATCTTAAGATTTAATTTAATCATTTAAACCATTTAAAAGACTTTGAAGGCCATTTGATGTTAACGCTAAAAGAACTACAGAGGCTACACTTTTGCTAATTTTAATAAAACTTTCCAGAATACTATCTGGAGCCATCTCTTGTAAGGGACCACAGGCAATATCATTAGTGGCCACAGTGTTCAAATTACTAAAAAACGTACCAGGTTCGATATTCCTCCAATTTACTCAAAACCCTTTAGTTGCAGTGTAACTAACTGGTGTCTTATTAATTACTGGTGTACCTGCAAAAAGAGTAAACGCAAAGTGCAAAAGAATGGAACTATGATTGGACCGACCACTACTGCATCCTCTTCTTCATCAACAGGAAGGTGTCGGTAAAGGGGGTCCAGCCCATGAAAACAAAGCAATGGAAAAGGAACCTCCGAAATACAAACACTGAAGAACTAGCTACCCGTTGTATAAATTCCTTGTCTCCTCAAGCAGACTTGAAAGCGGTTCATATCCTCACTGATTTTTTTTAATAATTTCTCTATTTCTAGTGTCATGGATGCTATAGCCTCTTTACAGCACAAAAATGCTTCCCACAAAATTTCCAAATCTTGGTTCAACTCTAACTTAAACTCGGAACACCGTAAATTGAGGGCGGCCGAAAGATCATGGAGATCCTTACCATCCACTGAACATTTAATCCTCCTTAGAGCTATCAGGAATTCTTACAACAAAAAAATCAACACTGCTAAAGCCGACTTCTTCAGATCCCAACATAATCAAGCTAACAACCGCCCTAAGAAACATTTTGAACTCACTAAACAACAATCGGTCAAGGCACCCAACCGCCATGACCTTGGTGACGGCTCTCCTACGTGTGACGATTTAGCCACCTTTTCTCCCAGAAAACTAACAGCAATAATTTGGACATTGGTTCAAAGAAGGCTCTTCTCCCAATTTATGAAATCACTGTCCCACCTACACACCAAGAGCCACTCAGCCCCCCTAGTTTAAGCCTCAAGAACAATACATCCTGGCACACCTTTACTCACCTCAGTGCAAGTGACATTTACAACTCTCTTCTTGCAATCAATCCATCTAACCACTTCAGTGACCCTCTTCCACCTTCCATCTTAAAGGAAATAAAAAACCTCCATCCTCTCCTTATAGTCCAAGATCGTTAACGCTTCACTAGTGCAAGGCACAATCCCAGACTGTCTAAAAACAGCACAGGTTTCCCCCATTCTAAAAAAATCTAACGCAGACACCTGTGATCTGAAGAACGTCTGTCACATTTCCAATACCCCCACTCTGGCAAAACTTCTTGAAAAATGTGTGCTTATTCAACTCTGTTCACACATTGAGAAATTCCAATTGTTGGATCATCATCAATCTAGTTTCAGGAGAGGGCACAGCACTGAATCTGCACTCACGCACATCATGGACGACATCTTAAAGTTCCTAGACCATAATGAATCTTGCTGATTGATCCTCCTTGACTTATCTTCTGCCTTTGACACTGTGAACCATAACAAACTACTATCTTCTCTAGAACACAGGATGGGCTTATCAGGATCAGTATTGAATTGGTTCACTTCCTTCCTTCAAAACAGATCCCAAAGAATAAATCAATCTCTTTCTCAGCCCCGTACGGTAACTATGGGGGTTCCACAGGGGTCCGCCCTATCACTCACACTGTTCAATTTATTCTTGGAACCATTAGCAAATGTCTTGAACATTCTTTTTCATATGTATGCGGATGACACTCAATTTTATCTGAAAATCACCTCCCTCAGAAGACATCATCTCACTCAACTCAGTCCTAATGAACACTCAAAACTGGCTCACTGACAACTACCTCATGCTCAACACATCCAAAACTGAATTCCTTCTCATTGCTACCCCTAATCACATTCCCAAGATTGACCTTTGGATGAACTAAATTCCTCGCATCCAAGAGGTCTGAATGAACGTTACGACCTGGGCTGCTTTTTGTAATTAATGTCTCCTCTCATGAATGGATTCTATGAATTGCTAATTGTCCACTTTTGGACACCGTATGACCTTGTGCTACTGCGAATAACATTGTTTGATTCTTTCCCATTAAATGTGATTTTTACTTGTGTATTTCACTGTGTTTTATTTACATTTTGGCTCTTGATTCGTCATGCATCATTCTAGGTTTTATTTTCGTTTTATTCACTTTCCATGATATGTACCACGACACATTGTTTATTATATTGACTGTTCTGTTTGACTCTCGAAAGTCTTTTCATGTCTTTACATGCCTTCAATGCACATCCACGTATTTCTTCACTTTTACCTCGCATTATTCACCCTTTTATCAGAACACTTCTACCATATTTCATTAACACACGTGAGTCTTTTTTCCGTTTCACACTACGTTTTGGTATCGAAACTACGAGTCTTTTTTTCACGTAGTTCTTGACTATCCACGCCTTTATAGACCCACGTGTTGCACTATCACATGATCGCTACCCGCTGAACTTTACACTCACCGGAGCGTACAGAAGTGTTTTTCTCGCCACATGGAGATCTTGTAACTGCCACTACCAACCGTAAGTTTATTTTTACCATCGGTAACTTTATGAACCACTACAGTTTCCTTTGTCTCTTTGATTTTTACAGCCATATTTACTTTCTTCACCCCACCTGTTTCTGCACGTTTTTGTAAAAAATAAACTGACACCATTGTTAGATTTTAACACACGTTAAGTTTCCCATTTTCACACAAATTTACTGTGTGTTGAATCGATTATCATTGCTAAGATTATTAATAACTCAATCCTTTCAGTCATTTACTATCGCGTTATTTTTTCACGAACACCCGGGTAACTTACTAACCTGCTCTCGATTCACTATTATTCACTGCGAGCGTATTGTCCACGTTCCCATCAGGTACCTTTCCGCAACAGCTCATTTCACCAGTTTTTTCACTTGGGATTCTTTTGAGCACCTTTCTCTACCTGTTTATTTTCAAGCTTATCATCGAATACTAAAACTGACTTCTGGTCTTATCCTTTTAGAGTGTTTCCCCTGAAGAAGGGCTAAGATAGCCCGAAATGCATTGGGCACTTGGATAAATGGTTGATTGAACAAGAATGAATATAATTCTACAGCATTATTTGAAGAAAGGGTTCAATAAATTAAATTGACCTTGGAACAAGTTTCTGTTCAATTTGTTCTACCAACTAAGAGAACTTGTTTCTCATATGGAGTGCAATACGAGTGACACCTTCCTATCTAGGAGCGTGCTGACTTTTCGCATACTTTAAATGAACCACCTCACAGCCTTCAACTGCTCCAACCACATTATTGATTCAGCTAAATCCCTCGGAATCACGCTAGACATGCACTTGAATATGAAGAACCATATCAGCAATGCAACCAAGCGAGCTAAACATCAGTTGAGTTTACTAAGGAATCTCAAACCATTCCTTCCACAGAAAGGCTTCAAATTGGCGGTACAAGCTCTAGTTCTGCCAAGACTAGACTATGGTAGTTCCACACTATGTGGTCTCCTCAAACAGAGCCTGGCCCCACTAAGGGCTTTCATTAATGCCGCAGCTAGACTGATTACTGGAACAAAAAGAAAAGAACACATATCCCCATCCCTAAAATCCCTAAACTGGTCACCCTACAAGGGCAGAATTCAGTTACAAATTGCCTGCATGACGCACAAAGCCCTTCATTTCAAGACCCCATCTATCTGGCTCAAAAACTAGAACTATCAGGGGGCTGCAGAGTGTCACAAGGTGAAAGTACAATGCTTCTGAAACCACAGAATTTCCACAAAAAGAGATTGAGTAATAGAGCCTTCTCTGGCATGGCCCCAAAGATTTGGAACTCTCTTCTTCCGGAAATCTGTAAAATCTCCTCCACTGCTTCCTTCAAAAAGGAAGTGAAAAAAAATCCTAATGCTCAAGTTTCTGCCCGAATAGACCTTGGCTAATAGACTCTATTACTGTCCTTTATTCGGTCATCTTGATTGACTTGTGACATGGTTATATACCTGGAATAACATTCTTAGCATGCATTGTACATACATATATTCGAATGTTCCTCGCCCATTACTGTACCCTTATGTGAAGAGTTCTGATACCTATAGGAGTCTTGCACACGTCTTGCATAGTTATGAAACTATTATTTTGCCTCCCAATACTGTATCCCTCTTACCCAAAATTGTGAAGTGCTCTGATACCCGAAAGGATCACGTTTGCGCTATACAAAACTTTATAAATAAAATAAATAAATAATAAAATAAATAAATGATCCCTAAAGGGGAGAGAACACACCTCATATTGTAAGAGGTTTGGTGTGAGGTCGACTGTCAAAAGTACAAAATCTATAGTGCTCCCCTTGCCTCTGCCTATGAACATTGGAGGGCATGAGTTACCATGAGAGCAATTATCCGAAGTAAACATCAAATTATGAGTTAAAATGATCTCATTTAGGCATTTACCATAAGATGAATGTGTAAAATGATGTATATCATCCCCCTGAACGTTAGGGAACCCACAAGTATGACTCCCGCTATGTGTGCATTTCGTGATATTAAAGTCCCCCAACATATGATTGAGGTATCGCTGTTCCCATGTCTGTCCATAAAGTCTAAAAGTATCCTCCCGTATTTTTGTATGATCTCTACTGGTTGTATAGAGAAGAAATTAAATATAAATGTATTAAAACTAAGGCTCCCGGTTTTCTGTTTTTACAGATTTTTACAGATAAGTACAGACAGAAAACAATGTGTTTGCTGTCTGTTTTTATTTTTAAAAGCAGAAAAACACGGAAATTATGCTTCTAGTGGGTGACTCTCCATGTTGTCTTTCGTGCTTTCTAGGACAACAGTTGAGCAGATACACAGAATGGGAAGATGAAAAACAGGTTCAGATTTCCCTGAATACAGGCATGTGTTAGCATAAATTCGTATTATAATACGGATATTTACCTGTGGGTGTAAGGTTTGGCTATATTAGGCAGCTTAGTTTGCTAAAACGCAACAGGCAACAAAGTATGAGTGCATGTTTATCAGTTAAATAAATGTGGAAATATACTGTGTTATGACTCTATTTATTCTCAAACCACAAAATAAATATGGATAAATACCAATAAGATGGTCAAAATAAAATATGGATAAATACAGAAGGAAATGTTAAAAAAATATACCATAAAACCAGGAGCCCTAATTAAAACCACAGGTTCTTCAGCTGTAAATTTACAATTTGATAACATGGGCTTGATGCTATTACTTTGGCCGCAAAATTTTTGATGGTGCATAAAATAATAATAAGCAGACCCCCCTTTCCTCTCCCAGCGGGAGATGGAATTGCATGTGAGCAGAAGGATTTATACCCATTTGAAGCAATCGGGCCAATAGCCCATGTTTCCTGACAACATACAATATCAAAGTATTGGATGTATGCCACCCAATCTTCATTTTTAAGTTTGTTCGGAATCCTCGCAATATTCCGTGAAAGGAACTGCATACCTTGCCCCACGGTCAGCATTATTCTTTTCTGTTTAGGATACACACAAGTAGAGCTGAAAGGGGTGAATTGATGGCAATCTCTAACTGGTCAGTTACCTCAGTTGGACCATTCGGGATAAAGTGTCAATCATTTTCTGTAAGCCCTGATAGTAATTCAAATCGATTAGGGTGGGCAAAGGATACTGAAGAGGGAGGTCTTTGGGGAATTATTTGCATTCGGTTATACTGCACAGTGGAAATATAACCTGGTGGGAGAGGATAAAAAAACCTAATGCGCAGGCCCTTATTTTGCTAAGAAAAACAAAATTCAAACGAGACAGTAAGGAGCAAACACACTCTGGGTCTTTAAAATGTTTAACTACACAGTCCCCCTCAATAGATTTTGCTGTGGGCCCAACCCATTTTACTCTGCAAGCCATGATTATTTTGTCAATAAGGGCTGGGTTACAAGCTGCATTCCTCCTACACCAGTGAGCAGCTTTATTTAAAAGACTTTAGCAAGCCACCTGTGGGCCTTCTACTAGGGGAGGAACTCCCACTAAAACCATTGTATATGGAGGACAGTTCGGAGGTAAATGCAGGCTATCGGGGACACCTAAAAACTGTGACGTAGTAGCAGTGTGATGACACTTAGCGAAGTTCTTAATCCTAGAAGTGTGTGAGTCTGAAAGATCCTGTGATGGGCCTAACAAATCTTTAACCCCATCAACATGTGTACTGTCTTTTAATGGTAAGCCTAGCAGTGCCATCATGCGGCCACTGCACATGGCCTTGAGGGGGATGTCCGGGGCGTTAGATGGCAAACCAGGAGGACGAGCTTCAATTACTAATGAATGAGCAGTGTCCTAGGTTACCAAATCCACTCGAGGGCAATTTATTCGACAACCTTCTTTAACAGAAACAATCGCAATGGACCGCACTCCGCTAGCCCCTCCTCCGGGTCGCCCCTGGGGAATCTGGTACATGGAGTTCTTGAGTGGTTCACCCCAGTGGGTGCAAGTAAGTACTTGTTAGACTGATGATCTCAAGACCCGATACATGTCCTGGGTTTTAAAATATCGCCCGAGACATGGCTCGGGTTTCGGGATAACTTCCCTCATCAGCAGAGAAAATAGTTAGGGATGGAAGAGAGGGCCGCCAAACAACCGTCAAAGGCTTCAATGCCCGCACAGGCACGCAGGTGCGTCGTCCAGGAGCTCGTCAGCTCAAAGCTCGAGGGAGCCAATTTTTAGAAACAATCGCAATGGACCGCACTCCGCTAGCCCCTCCTCCGGGTCGCCCCTGGGGAATCTGGTACATGGAGTTCTTGAGTGGTTCACCCCAGTGGGTGCAAGTAAGTGCTTGTTAGACTGATGATCTCTAGACCCGATACATGTCCCGGGTTTTAAAATATCGCCCGAGACATGGCTCGGGTTTCGGGATAACTTCCCTCATCAGTAGAGAAAATAGTTAGGGGTGGAAGAGAGGGCCGCCAAACAACCGTCAAAGGCTTCAATGCCCGCACAGGCACGCAGGTGCGTCGTCCAGGAGCTCGTCAGCTCAAAGCTCGAGGGAGCCAATTTTTAGAAACAATCGCAATGGACCGCACTCCGCTAGCCCCTCCTCCGCGCCTTGAGTGGTACTTTACCTGAGAATATTTTTTGGCAGCCTACGCAGCAACCCCACACACATACCTACTCCCTGCTGACGAGAGGCAACTACCTCGAAACACGTGTCCAGGGATGGCTAACGCGACACTCATTTTTATTTTAAACTTTTGGCATAGGCGTACCCGCCGACGCTACTTCATGGACCACAATTCATTGGGGCAACACGCTGATAGGACTAGCAGAGTGCGGCCAATCGGATTTTTGTTTATATTCAGGCTCCCTTGAGCCGGTGGGGCTGACGAGCCCATGGCTACGCACCTGCGCGCCTTGAGTGGTACTTTACCTGAGAATATTTTTTGGCAGCCTACGCAGCAACCCCACACACATACCTACTCCCTGCTGACGAGAGGCAACTACCTCGAAACACGTGTCCAGGGATGGCTAACGCGACACTCATTTTCATTTTAAACTTTTGGCATAGGCGTACCCGCCGACGCTACTTCATGGACCACAATTCTTTGGGGCAACACGCTGATAGGACTAGCAGAGTGCGGCCAATCGGATTTTTGTTTATTTTCAGGCTCCCTTGAGCCGGTGGGGCTGACGAGCCCATGGCTACGCACCTGCGCGCCTTGAGTGGTACTTTACCTGAGAATATTTTTTGGCAGCCTACGCAGCAACCCCACACACATACCTACTCCCTGCTGACGAGAGGCAACTACCTCGAAACACGTGTCCAGGGATGGCTAAGGCGACACTCATTTTCATTTTAAAATTTTGGCATAGGCGTACCCGCCGACGCTACTTCATGGACCACAATTCTTTGGGGCAACACGCTGATAGGACTAGCAGAGTGCGGCCAATCGGATTTTTGTTTATATTCAGGCTCCCTTGAGCCGGTGGGTCTGACGAGCCCATGGCTACGCACCTGCGCGCCTTGAGTGGTACTTTACCTGAGAATATTTTTTGGCAGCCTACGCAGCAACCCCACACACATACCTACTCCCTGCTGACGAGAGGCAACTACCTCGAAACACGTGTCCAGGGATGACTAACGCGACACTCATTTTCATTTTAAACTTTTGGCATAGGCGTACCCGCCGACGCTACTTCATGGACCACAATTCTTTGGGGCAACACGCTGATAGGACTAGCAGAGTGCGGCCACTCGGATTTTTGTTTATATTCAGGCTCCCTTGAGCCGGTGGGGCTGACGAGCCCATGGCTACGCACCTGCGCGCCTTGAGTGGTACTTTACCTGAGAATATTTTTTGGCAGCCTATGCAGCAACCCCACACACATACCTACTCCCTGCTGACGAGAGGCAACTACCTCGAAACACGTGTCCAGGGATGGCTAACGCGACACTCATTTTCATTTTAAACTTTTGGCATAGGCGTACCCGCCGACGCTACTTCATGGACCACAATTCTTTGGGGCAACACGCTGATAGGACTAGCAGAGTGCGGCCAATCGGATTTTTGTTTATATTCAGGCTCCCTTGAGCCGGTGGGGCTGACGAGCCCATGGCTACGCACCTGCGCGCCTTGAGTGGTACTTTACCTGAGAATATGTTTTGGCAGCCTACGCAGCAACCCCACACACATACCTACTCCCTGCTGACGAGAGGCAACTACCTGGAAACACGTGTCCAGGGATGGCTAACGCGACACTCATTTTCATTTTAAACTTTTGGCATAGGCGTACCCGCCGACGCTACTTCATGGACCACAATTCTTTGGGGCAACACGCTGATAGGACTAGCAGAGTGCGGCCAATCGGATTTTTGTTTATATTCAGGCTCCCTTGAGCCGGTGGGGCTGACGAGCCCATGGCTACGCACCTGTGCGCCTTGAGTGGTACTTTACCTGAATATTTTTTGGCAGCCTACGCAGCAACCCCACACACATACCTACTCCCTGGTGACGAGAGGCAACTACCTCGGAACACGTGTCCAGGGATGGCTAACGCGACACTCATTTTCATTTTAAACTTTTGGCATAGGCGTACCCGCCGACGCTACTTCATGGACCACAATTCTTTGGGGCAACACGCTGATAGGACTAGCAGAGTGCGGCCAATCGGATTTTTGTTTAACCTTCTTTAACAGCTTTAACTAGGCGCGAGAGCTGATCTTCTATTTTCCCCAAACGAGTCATTATAGGCTTCAAAGCATCCGACAAAAGGTTTACAATGCTAGGGTAAAACTCCTCAAAGGGAGACATAGACCTGCCTTCACCTGAGTAATTAACAGAAGTATTTCTATCCTGATCAATGCGTACATTTCCGGGTTTCCAATCGTTGTTTTTTAGATGTTGTACCAGCCTCTACTCTTTTCCTCTTTCCATCCTTGGTTTTTGGTCTCTCATCCAAGCCCATGCTCTGCTCTGACTGGGGAACAGCTAGCAGGGTGATCAAAGACAACAATAGGGGAAAGTGGGTCTACTGATTGTAGAGCCTGCTGGTCCTCCAGCCCTCCGTCCGTCAATTCTTGTGCCACAACCGTATGGAGAGGTGATAGTGAAGACAGAGACTGTCTGCATTCGTCAAGTTCTATTTCTTTACTTATAACACCAACAGCCCGCTTTTTATTCAATAAGCTACTCATGCATAGACCTGGGAAACTTGAAAGCTCTCATGTGGGGGCATATTGCCAAGTGGACCCTTGTCATGTGTGACACCTTCAGCAAGTTGTAACTTTTGAGCAAAGAGCAAAGGTCAAAAGTTAAAGTTACCAGATGACTCCCTGTCACCAGAGAAATTATTTTCCATTCCTGGACTTTCCTTTTCAAAATAATTGTTTTTAGCTATGTTGGAAATAATTGTAAATGGGTGCAACTAGTTTATAAGCAAATCTAAAGGCTGCTTGGGATCCAGTATACAGTTTTAAATTGATGGAGTCATTTGAGGCTTTATGGTGACAAAGTTTCTTGAGGCACAGGGTCAGACTGATTTGCATATGGCCATGTCTGAACTGGGGTGGCAGAGTGGGCTAAAGAACGGTGATGGATCAAACCCAGATCTGTTGACTGGGTGTGAGTGTTTGATTGGTTCTGATGCTCCGTCAATCACCACCCCCTTTTGTACCGCTTTGTTCGCCATAAGTTGGCAGGGTATGCTCAGACGTGAGTCCCTTGCTCACTTTGCCACTGGATTCAAGCAAGCCTGGCTGAAGACGGCTGAAATGCCAGAAACCGGTCCTAGGAAGCTTGTTTCCGGTCCAGGGAAGGCATGGTTTGGCAGTTCGGGCTGGACTGTTCCCATGAGGCACAGGGTCAGACTGATTTGCATATGGCCATGTCTGAACTGGGGTGGCAGAGTGGGCTAAAGAACGGTGATGGATCAAACCCAGATCTGTTGACTGGGTGTGAGTGTTTGATTGGTTCTGATGCTCCGTCCATCACCACCCCCTTTTGTACCGCTTTGTTCGCCATAAGTTGGCAGGGTATGCTCAGACGTGAGTCCCTTGCTCACTTTGCCACTGGATTCAAGCAAGCCTGGCTGAAGATGGCTGAAATGCCAGAAACCGGTCCTAGGAAGCTTGTTTCCGGTCCAGGGAAGGCATGGTTTGGCAGTTCGGGCTGGACTGTTCCCATGAGGCACAGGGTCAGACTGATTTGCATATGGCCATGTCTGAACTGGGGTGGCAGAGTGGGCTAAAGAACGGTGATGGATCAAACCCAGATCTGTTGACTGGGTGTGAGTGTTTGATTGGTTCTGATGCTCTGTCCATCACCACCCCGTTTTGTACCGCTTTGTTCGCCATAAATTGGCAGGGTATGCTCAGATGTGAGTCCCTTGCTCACTTTGCCACTGGATCCAAGCAAGCCTGGCTGAAGACGGCTGAAATGCCAGAAACCGGTCCTAGGAAGCTTGTTTCCGGTCCAGGGAAGGCATGGCTTGGCAGTTCGGGCTGGACTGTTCCCATGAGGCACAGGGTCAGACTGATTTGCATATGGCCATGTCTGAACTGGTGTGGCAGAGTGGGCTAAAGAACGGTGATGGATCAAACCCAGATCTGTTGACTGGGTGTGAGTGTTTGATTGGTTCTGATGCTCCGTCCATCACCACCCCCTTTTGTAAAGCTTCTTGAGACAGCATCTTCACCTTTCGTTCTCCGTGTACCCTGTCCGTTATTTTTCCTCCCTCGTGCTCAACCACTGACTTGATTTGATTAGACTTAAATGTTCTGATTATACTTTTTAATTTTTTATGTGCTCATATACCCTAGGGTCCTGCCAGCACTATATGAAACTCCTAAATAAGGCAAAGATTTATTAGTTTTGAGAAGTAATGTATGGGTACTACTGGCTGAGTTCTGGATTTCATCCTTCTAAGGAAAACGTAATAAAACGGTTTGCTCTAGGTAATCTGATTGCGTATTATTAAATGTAAATATTTTGAAAGCCCTTGTTCTTATCTTAAACACTAATGGGCCGATTCCGATTCCGGCCGCAAAACGAACCGACCGACACAGACCCGGACCGAATACCGACCGACACGGACCAGCGCCTTACGACCCGTGCAGTACGATGCAACGCAAGTGAATTACAACCGAAACGTACCGAATACAAGCCGTACGACCGAGCCAGAGGGAAAATAGTGATCCGGCCGGAAAACCGATGCGATTTTCACCGACCGACACGAACCCGGAATGAACCCGACCGACCCGTACCCGCGATGTACGATTAGCGCAGTACGATGCAATGCGTGTAAAACCAGACCGACTCGCACGGAGACCAAGCCGCACGACCAACACGCACAGACAACCCGGCACACAAGGAATAGAGACCGCTGCGAACGACGCATACCAAACACAGAAGACAGGCAGCGTGAACGAGGCAGAGAAGCCTGCACGAGACAACAGCAGTGTCCGTTTCCGTCACATGAACGTCTCCTTCATGCCTACAAAACACAAAGGAAAATACCCAAAAAAAGGACCAAACAAGCAATGACTAAGCCAATAAATACCCCCAAAAAAACATGGGACAAAGACACACCCACAACTCCAACTATATAGAGGACTACAATCATTACCATCATCCCTTGTAAACAGGAGACACAGCTCACACACCATCAGCACCTCATACAAAAGCACACACACATACACACAGCAAAACCAACACCAAATCAACATCACTTGCACCCTCACACACACATCCCCCACCACCACCACCCATCACCATGCCTCCAAAGAAGAATCCAAAGTTCACAGATAGTGAGTTAGAAGTGCTGGTAGACGAGATCATCAGAGTAGAGCCACATTGGTTCAAAGGACCCCCATCTCACAGAAAACCATGATGTGGGCGAGGATTGTGGACAAGGTGAACGCACAAGCACCAACGTTGCGCACAAAGGACGATATCCAGAACCGGCGGTATGACGTGCGCAGGAGGGTCAAGAAACTCATCGAGAAAGATCACGTCCTGAGTCAGCGCACCGGCGGTGGCCCTCCTGCCAAACCAGTCTACTTAAGGACCTGGGAGGAGAAGGTGTGGGACATCCTACCACCAGAGAGCGCCCATGGCCTAACAGACATCCCAGAGCCTTGTGAGTACACAAACAACATAACCAAGATTGTGTGGCAAGGGGACAGTGAAACCATGGACCGGAAGCAAAGCTACACTAACCAATAGATAATGAACCCAAGATGTGTATGCCAGTGACACAAACACAATACCTGCCATCTCATAGTGACTGGGGACTGTGTTATGACATGCACCAACCTACAAACAAATAGAGCAAGCCAGTGGCACTAAGCCAAATACACCCAGCCAGACAGTTTGCCACCACAAACACACCACCTCACAGTGCAGCTGACTGTCAGGAAGGAATAGTGGGGATGCAGGTGAAGTGAGTGTAGACAAAAGCATGATGGGGCCTGTAGTCACAGATAATGACCCTCTCCTGATTGGCCCATCAAGACCCCTCTGAAACATGCCCACATCACAGGGAGTGGAAAATGACTGACAAGATGGCTGACACTGGGACCTGCTGTGGGGAGCACAAGGCCCTGCTAGGGCTTCTGTGCAAATTTGAAGCAGGACACCACTGACTGACATCCTGAAAGACAACTTGCCCACCCTACAAGGAAGCACGTTTCATGATGGGAAGGAGGACTGACAGCCCTGACCATACTACCCAGCATGGGGAGACACCCCCCCAACACAAACTCCACACAACTCACCGGGTACAATGCATTGACACACACCTCATTGAAATATCAGCAAAAGATACCCCGTACTGGGTGCTGCTGTGTGAAGCACAGGGGCTCACTTGAGACTTGTAGCCAAACAAACACCAGGATTTCACAGTCAGCCATCTTGCCATTGATGTCACACCGCCTCACAGGGAAGCAGAGTCAAGAGGGAGGAAGCATGGGCATGCTGGGAAGGGGGGTGTAGCCAAGAGTATGATGGGACTCGCAGTCACAGACAACCTACACCCACCCACATGGCCCTGCAAGATCAACCTGAACCATACTCGTCCCACAGGGAGTGGGAAGGGACTGACAAGATGTCTGACACTGGGCTCTGTAGTGGGGAGCACAAGGCCATGCTGGGACTGGTAGCCAAACAAACACCAGGATTTCACAGTCAGCCATCTTGCCATTGATGTCACACCCCCACACACCCACCCACATGGCCCTGCAAGATCAACCTGAACCATACTCGCCCCACAGGGAGTGGGAAGGGACTGACAAGATGTCTGACACTGGGCTCTGTTGTGGGGAGCACAAGGCAAATGGCCAACAACAAGATCAAACTCTGTCTGTGACAAGCTGGGAAAAAAGCCGTGTACAGGCAGGCATCTGTTTGAAAAGTAGAAAATGTCATGTTTGTGAACCAACGATGCATGTAGAAACATAAATCACGTTGTGTGTCTCTTCCAAACACAGGTCGTGCAGGGCACCCAGCGCCAAATGACGAGGACACTTTGCTCTCTGGTCTGACTCTCTCACTGTCCTCTTCGGATGACGACCACCAACCAGTAGCAACATCTGCCCCCCCTGTACCCACGCCTCCAGCATCTGGACACCGACCGGGCACCCCCGCGAACACGGACAGACCAAGGACAATCAACTCCCTCAGCACAGGGACACAGGACCCCCCGGAAGCTACAGCCAACACCACCAGCAACACCTCCCAAGGGGTCCCAGTGTCACCTGTGCGTACTGCCGCTGGTCCTGCCCGTGTGGAGAGGGGTGCTGGGAGGGGTGGGAGGCACAGGGCACGCCTTGCAGAGGGGTCTGGACTGCATGATGACCCCCAACTGGCACGCATCTTAGATGCGTACCAGGATAGCACCGGAGGATTTGGCCAGGTAGTGGGGATCCTCAAGGACATGCCAACAGGAGCAGGTCGCTCCACCATGCCCGCATGGAGGCAAAGTGGGATGCCCTTACTTCCAACTCCAATGTGAACTTTGGATTCCCAAACCACTGTACAGCACCCACCATCCTGTGCACTTCACTCGCACATGTTTGTAAATAAACTCACCAGTACACCATACTTGCCTCTGTTGTGATTCCAACTTGTCATGTTCAGGGCGAAGTCGATCTGCTACACAACACAGTGCATGCCAAATACTGCAACAATGTGACCAACGTAAGGTGAGTCATGGGGATGTGACACATGTGAGGGAGACACACCACTATGGCAACACAAAACATACTCACCATGGCCATGTTACTCATCCCACACAATGATGTTGACCTGAAACACATTGGCATGCACAGACACACCAAGCACAGTCAGTGGCAACAAGTCCACAGGTGAGGTAAGCAGATGTCACTCAGATGTGGGAAGACAGACAACGCACATAACAAAGCGTAGCACAGATTCATTACACATCAGCAACACGTTTATTCCACACTAGTTGCACGGTAATTCTACATAACAGTGGACACACGCTCACAATGTGTTGGAGAATGGAAGTCCAGGGATGTGCGGTACATCAGTTGATGGAAATTGTCAACTTCCACACTGGTGTTGGCTTCTGGGTGTTGGGGGTCAGTGTTGACCACACAACAGGCAAAGGACCCTGGGAAGGACAGACAAAATACAGTCAAAAGCACAGACGAACAGGAGAGAAATGCAATACACATGCACAAAACATGTTGCAAAACACCTACACAAACACTAGTTAGAAGACTACCCTATTTTGGAGTACACACCACCTGAATGGACACATCACAGCACGCATCCAGTTGAGTGGCACACAGACACACTCAGACCGCAACAGAGCTGGCTCAACACATTTCAGGCTACCTCCATACATTCACATAACAACCCTGGAAACTCACATTCAGGTGAAGAAGTTGTTGATGAGCTGGGAGCGGACGTCACCATCATCTTCATCATCACTGGTATCTTGGCCCAGGCCGGGATCCTCCATAGGTGCCGGACGTTGGTCGTCGTCATCGTCATCCTGGATGAAAGGCACCTCCTTCCGCACCACCATGTTGTGTAGCATGTAGCAGACCAGTATTATTTTGCACACCTTTGCAGGCTCATATGGGAGGGCCCCTCCGGTCTTGTCCAGGCAGCGAAAGCGGCTTTTTAGGAGGTCGAATGTCTGCTCAATCACCCTCCTGCTCCGACCATGTGCCTCATTGTAGCGCAGCTAGGCTGGTGTCACAGGGTTTCTGAGGGGTGTCAACAACCACGGCATGTTGAGGTATCCAGAGTCACCTACACAAACAAAAATGAACAAGTAGCTGAGTTTTATAGGAGTGCGGACTACAACACTGACAAACACACACAATGAGAAACAGTCAGTACACAGCGACAAGCCAGGCACGCTGAGATGGCATCTGTGACATCAGCATTGCAATGTGACTACTCCTCATAATGTAGATATCGTGCGCCGAACCAGGGAACCGTGCACACACATGTGTGATCAACATGTCAGCAAGAAAGACCACCAGAGCATTGATCGAATGGTAGTGCTTCCTGTTCCAGTATGCCTGCTCATGTGCCTGTGGTGGTATCAGGGCAACATGTGTCCCGTCAATGGATCCAATGACGTTTGGCATCCTCCCCAGTGTATAAAAGGCATCCTTAATTTCAGGGAGTTCATCTTGGCTCGGGAACTTGATATACAGGTCGAGGAATTGCAACATCCCCTCCAAGACATTGCGTAGCACCCGACTAAACCTCGTTTGCGACATACCACCAGCAGTAGCCACAGTGTACTGGAAGGTACCGGTAGCAAAGAAGTGCAGGGCTGCCATCACCTTCACCTCTGAGGTCAGTGCTGTAGGGTATGTCCGGCCAGGTAGCAGATGTGGCACCAACTGCTCCGCCAACTCCTCAATCAGTGGCCTGGTGAAGCGGTACCGTCTGATGCTGTCGCGTTCCTGCATGGCTGCAAGGTCTGGGAACGGCCGATGGACAGCTGGTGCCCTGCAGTACAGAGATGCACAAAGGAAGATTGTCAGTACATCCACCCATGTGGCCATGACCACGATCACTATCACATGCTAGTTCATGACATTACACAATGTACTGAGGTGTGTGCTGTTGGTCATGGACACATATGTCACCTACAAGACCACCACCTCACATCTCAATTCCACATGTCCACATGAGTGCCATGTAGTGCAATGGGCTGATCATCTGGCTGTGTCACCCAACCTATGTGCTGCTGCAACGTTCAAAATACCCACCCCAGTGACAAATGAGGACTCATGTCTCCCAGGCATCACAGATATTTGCCATGCAGAAACCCAGGCTCCCTGTATTGTCACATCAACACAGCAATGGACATGGCGTAGCACGTACACACCACAAGGCAAGCGTAAGTCTCACAGGTAGTGGCCACTGTTGTTCCTGCCGGCCCTACATGTACGTCTCTTAGACACACACCCCATCAAGGTTGATGCAAATACCACATGGATGTGGAGACTGTCACCCATTGGTAACATGTGATCAGACACATCTGAGACACAACATGCACACAGACTGTGGGTGCACATCAGTATTGGGGCTACAGGTCTCACTGTGACATACATGCCATCACCCCCAGGACTCAGGGTGTATGTGACATGTCTTAAACATATCCAACCTGACACTGTGGCCTTCACTCATGCCCATTACTGTCCAATTGCACATCACAGTGCTAATGTGCACAACACACAAAGGACTCGACCCCCATGTACACGTGCACAGCCTGGGAGTGGCTGCACAAAGTGCCAGACAAAAAAACAGCTGTGGCCCCCTCAAACACCCAGGGAATGCAGCCTCACATGCCATGGGACACAGTGTGGCCAATGCTATTGTGTGCCAGGTGTGTGCAGGTGTCCATGGCCAGTATATGTGTGTTGCATCCGTCTAATAGTCACACTAATGAGGTCCGATGCGGGTGACAATGCGTACGCATTGCACGGGTCATGACCGAGCCGTGCGTACGCCTTGTCATTGCATACAATGAGGTCTGACGCGGGTGACAATGCGTACGCATTGCACGGGTCATGACCGAGCCGTGCGTAAGCCTTGTCATTGCATACAATGAGGTCCGACGCGGGTGACAATGCGTACGCATTGCACGGGTCATGACCGAGCCGTGCGTACGCATTGTCACTGCATACAATGAGGTCCGACGCGGGTGACTATCATGCATACGCATTGCACAGGCATGGTCCGAGACAGGCGTACGCCTTGGCCATTGAATCGTATGGAGACGGGTGCATGTGTATATTCAAAATACGCGTTGTTCAGTAAGTTGAACGAGCCGGGCGCACACATTGGCTCAGGACTGTCATGGAGACGGATGCGGATTCAAAACTTGTACGAGTTGTGCACTGGAAATTCAGTTGGATGCCTACAACAATGTTGCAATTTCAAGTGTTCCATGAAGGTGAAGATTTGAACGATGCGGAAGGCGTGTGCTTTTGAATGAATTGGCCAGATTCATAGGATGCAACCGTGTTGGACCTATCACTTGGGACACATGGCACAGAGTCTGCCTCTGCAGCACAGATATAAGGCTGGCTGGCCCCCAGGGAGCTCACTTGCCTGCACTACATGCTACTGGACCACATCCCTGCTACCACTGCTGCTGTCTATGCATCCTTTGGCTCCTGCTATGGCACGTACACTGGTGAGGGCCCCAGCCTTCACTGAGGAGGAGAACCAGGCCCTGCTGGACAGGCTCCTTCCAGAGTAAAGAAAGCTCTATGGGACACCAGGGGAGCAGGTGAGTGTGCTGTCCACTGCCTTCCTAATTATGCATGTTGTCTGACTAGCAGTACTAGCAGTGTGTACACCAGTGGCAAGCATTCTCACTGACTACTTTCATCCACCAAAGTGTGTAGGTACATGTAATGAATAGTTTTCATGCTGCTAAAGTGCATTATTGCAAGCTTAAACTATCCAGGCATTGTTAACATGTCAGACATGCATGTGAGTTTCCATTCCCCATGGTTGCACTACCTGTGTAATTTATTTCCCTTTGTGATGATGACATGTATATCCAATAGTGTGCTGCACAAATATGGGGCATGTGTGTTAATGTACTTTTGATTGATTGATTGATTGATGTACTTATAGAGCGCAGCTATCACCCTACGGGCATCTTGGCGCTTGCATTGGGAACCCGTCCTGGTTTTTCCCTGTAAGATAACCCGTACTGGGCATCCCCAAGGTGAAAGCCAGGCATCCCGCCGCGGGGGGCCGTTGTGGAGATTAAGCAGGCTTGTTGCCCAGAGCTGCATAGTGTGAACTCGTGCTTAGAGTGGGCACCGAAGCGAGAATTATCGAGTCCGTGGACGATTGGGCTCTGGACCCTGCCGCGTCGGGAATCGAACCCAGGTCCCAGGTCTGATCTCTGCTTCAGGGTATGACTCCTCTAACCAGTGAGCTACACTTCTCCACTTTGTCATCCTCACAGGTTGATACCCACCAGAAGCAGGAGATCTGGCTGACCATCGCCCGGGCTGTTCGTTCTGTGGGGGTCTACAAGCGCCGGATCCGCAACTGCCAGAAGAGGTGGCAGGACCTTCGTGGCTGGACCCGGAGGATAGCTAGAGTCCAGCTGAAGCTGTCACCTCCACGCAGGAGGGGCGGACACCGGACCCTGACTTCCACCATCCTCCGGATACTGGCGGTGGTCTTCCCGGACCTGGATAGGCAGCTGAAGGCCAGACAGCAGCAGGAAGGGGGTAAGTCCATGCCTGATCTATGTACTATGTCTGACATGCAAATAGCAGTCTTTTGTCCTGGTCACACTTCCACATTACGTAGGTCTTGTAGTCCCAAAACCAGGTCCCTCATTTGTGTGATGCACCCTCCTCATCTGTTCCACAGGTGTGGCCCCTACAGTCTGTTGCTTGTGTCACTAGGTCACTGTGTCCCTGCAGTCAGCTATGTTTCAGGTACCAGTCAGCATCAGTTCCCGTGACTCTGTTGTGTGTTTCATGGGTGGGTCAATTGTTTACACAATGCCTGAGATCTGACATGCGAACTGTGTGTGCCCTTGAGATGTGTACCAATTGCTGGTTTGACTCGCAACATGTTTCTGGGGTATTCAAAACAAAACCATGCAGCAGGGGACTCCAATTTTTGGACATCAGGAGTATGTATATCAAGTATGTCACAATTGCTTAGCCACCTGACTACTGTCCGGGGCAATAGACTGTTTCACTTAGTCCTGCCCAGTCATGCCCCCTCAAGGGCATTCAGAAACACTCTGTAATCCCACTCCTGTGTATGAAATTGCAGGTTGTGCTTAGTGACATGTGCCCTCAGGTGTGTGCCTCTGTGTCATTAGGGTGTGGCTTGTTGCTACGTACAACTGGGGTGTCCATGATTCAGAGGGTCAGCATGACATCTGCAATGTGACTGTGGGAGACAAGACCTGTGTGACATATAGGTGTGTGATCATCTGTCAGCGCACAATGGTGTATGCAACTGTGTCCCTCATGCAGCTGGGTTATATGCATGGCAGACTGTGATGTGTTAATGTACATGGATTTGTGTTTGCTGAGACTCAAATGAATGATTTGCATGATGTGGGGGTCTTCTGGGTCCTGGGTATGTTGTTTGCATGAGATGGGCAAGTGTGCCAGTCATCTACAGAGTCAGATTTACCCCTGAGCTAGGATTGTGAGTCAGTGCATATTGTTGTCGTCTGGATAGCCTGCCCCTGTGACAGGAGACAGTGTTGACTGACTTTCAGGGCATCCCAGTGCCATGGCATTGAACTTGCTATGAGTGAGCCTGCGTTGTGTTCAAGTGTGCACCATGCACCCCATTGTGGCCTTACCCATCAGGACATGAGTACATCATAGTGTGTGTTGCTGGCATGCATCCCAAGCATGTGAAATGAGTCTCTGCCCATGCCTTCATCTGGACACCTGTACTGAGTCAGTCGCAAGAGATGTGCTGTGTGTCTAGTGATATACTCCTACATGTTTACTTGCATGTACAACTAATGTGTGGGTGGTGCATGTTGGCACATTGGTGTGTTAGCATCCAACATGCAATGGACATATGTGTGAAAGTCAAGGAGGGATATGTGTGCCATGGTTGATGTTGAGAATGACATTTGTCTCATCCTAAACAGTGTTGGCACTTTGAGCTGTGTTCAGCTGATGATGCCAGGGCTTGCCCTGTGATGTGATGTACTCACTGTGGTGTGTGCAGTTGGTGCAGGTGACTGATGTTGTTCTCTTACTTCCTATTCCTATCCAGATACATCCACGGCCACAGGAGGGGACAGCTCCACGGACCAGGAGGAGCCACAGAGCCTTACAGGGACAGAAGGAGAGGAGTCAGGTGGACCCAGTGGCACGGAGGACGAGTTGAGCCACACAGAGGAGTGGTCAGCACCATCCCCCCCAGCTGAAGGCCACAGCAGCTCTGAGGATGACTCCCCTGTGGAGGCGGGTGTCAGCAGCCACCAAACCCCAGCTAGTGAGGCTGTCTCCGCCACCGCCACCACCACCACCACCCCCCTCCGATCGGCTCCCATCCCAGAGGTCCCTGTGGGCTCCCGTATTCGCGAGCATGTCTCCTTTGTGCCAGGCACCGCACCCCCTGCCCCTGTGTCCCCTGCTGCCCTGAGTGAGGAGTCTGTGAACTTACTTCGACAGATCCATGTAGGGCAGACGTCGATGCTGAAGGTCCTCCATGCACACACAGGTCTGTTGACACAACTGGTGTCATTCATGGAGGGCATTTCCTCGGGCATGTCTGCCCTACAGAGGACCAACCAGTCCGTGGCCTCCTCCCTGACGGCAGCAGTGTCCCTTCTCCAACAGTCCCACACCCCTCCTACCCTTGCACCACCCACGATTCCTAGCAGCCTACCTGTTCCAAGCACAGAAACCCCCAAACCAAGGGCTAGACGTGCACACAAGCAAGCGCAGGGGACTAATTCCACACTCACAGTCACAGTGCTGACACACACACAGTCATCCACAACCACTCCACAGTCCTCCGAGACTTCTCCCTCCCAGCCCCCTTCCCTTGCCTCACCTGCAACCCCATCCCCCCAGAAGCTCTTCCTCTGTGACCTTGGCCTCTTCCCCACCGACCCAGCAGATCCTGATTACAAGGGGAAGAGGAAGTCCCCACACACAGAAGGGAGTACCCCTCACACCCGGACACCCTCCCCCAGGCGCAGTCAGACCAAGACGCCCACCCGCAAGTCCCCCCGGCGCAAGAAGAGCAAGACCCCCCCCACCACGCATCTCCAAGGCAAAGTCTCCGTGCTCCATCCCCCAGGCCACCACTCCAGAGGTTCCCCCGCCACTCCCTGCCCCGGGTTCCCGCACACACAGATACATTATCCCCAAAATGCTAAGGCCATCCCCCCCAGCACTTGCTCCTCCACACCTGGTCAGACAGTTTGTGCCACTGGTGTGGGGACCGTGTCCCCCCCCCCCTGCCGACCTCACCTGTCCCCCATTCCGCTCCCATGGATGTAGGCACTGCTTTGGAGTCACTGACCACCCCGTCTGACTTGGGCACTGCAGTGGTAAGCCAATCCACTCCATCTGACCTGCCCACTGGAGTTGTGCCGGCACCCACCCCATCTGACTTGTGCCCCACAGTTATGACAGCACCCACCACGTCAGTCAGCTCCACTGCAGTTGCAAGTGTCTCGCCTACATCCCCCACCTCTTCACTGCCTCCTTCTGCTGCGCCCTGATCCTGTCCCTGCGGTGCCTGGCCTGCCCCCATGTATGCCCCTCCGAGGGGATGACCCCGGTCCTTAGCAGTGCAGGCAAGCAGGGTGTGGCAGTTGTCACTCTAGTTCACTCCTTGGCATTTTGACATGGACTGGCCATTGGCCTTTTGGTTGCACCCTAGTTTAGCATTTCATATACTGAATTTGTCACTCTAGTTCACTCCTTGCCATTTGGACATGGACTGGCCATTGGCCTTTTGTTGGAACAGACGTTTCGCTTTTCATATGCTGAATAAAGCTTTTTTCTTTGTCCCTGTGAACTTGATTTAGCTGTACATCATGTTGATGTTGTTTTGCATGCCCTTGCACCTGTAATGCTTGGTTTACAATGTTGCATACTGATGTGTTGATGTGAGGTACTCCCTGTGGTCCATGAGATATGTATCCTATCCTGGTGGTTACCCATGTCATCCTTTGCAGCTACCTGGGTGTGTCTGGATCAACTATTTGTGTACATCTCTCTGTGAGCATTTCATTGGCATGGTCACATCTGTGGCTTGCACCCCTGCACATGTGATGTGCTTCCAATTGTCCAAATTGTCACTTCCACATACTTCGTGCTCATCACTACTGGCCCTACAGGTGTGTGCATCATTGTAATAGGAGCAACTGTGTCCTCTGTGCAACTTGCTAGACATATGTTTTGGGTCTGTGCCGCTGACTTAGGGGAGACTCCCGTACCCAGGCTGTTGTGACCAGAGCCTTTATTGTGTGGTAACTGATGGCTGACTGACCAAGTGTTCTGCAGACATGAGTGGGACCTGCGGTGAATATGTTTGGCACAGCTGGGCTCCCGCAGGAGTTGTGTCCCCTCAAGTTAGTTTGTTGTCCAGTGACATGGCCTGGGCCCATGGTGTGTGTTGTATGTGCATGTGTGTGTGTCTATATCCCTGTTCATACACAGGCAGGGTTCCCTTGATATGTTCCTGTTGTTGATGCTTGCTGAGTGGTACTGGGTTCATCCCACTACTTTTCCAATGGGCTACCAGATGTGTGGGTGCATGACACACTACTGTTAATTGGTGTATCATCATTGGGATTTGTCAGTTCTGAGTGGTGATGATGTTGTCAGGGTTCCTCAAGGCACTTGTTTGTTTGCAATATCATGTAGTTGTCCCTATGTGGTAGTTTTCAGTGATTGAGACATTTGTATGTGTGTGTGACTGCTCCCACTTGTCGGGTTCACGGCAGCGATGCTGGCAGGTGTCAGCATGGGTGCCTTGTGTTCCTCCTTGGCATCTGCATAGTCCTGGGACTCTGGCAGGGATTCTGAAGGTTACATGAGCTTTGAGGTCATGGCCATGTACCGCATATTGTGCAGTGTGTCTGTCATTCACCTGGGTTGTAAACAGTCCTTGTGTGATGTGTGTGTGCACCTTAGTTCCTGGCAACATTCCTGTGTTTGTCATGGGTGCATGTGCAATGTCACCTGTCCATGTGGACTTCACAGATACACATTGTTGCAGTTCAGGTGTGTGGTGTTGATGGTGGACTGATGTGACTGTTTGTATGGATGGTCCCCTAGCTCACGTTTGTCCATGGATGAGGGGCCATGCTGAGTGATTTGTGTTTGTGTATGTGTGATGTACGTTTGTGGCACAGGACACATGTCTGGGTTTCCCAGTTTTTACGACATCTGCCTTTGTCATCACAGTGGAGGTGTCATGCATGCTGTGTCACCCCACTGTCTGGTCCCTGGGGGTAGTGGTGTTGTGTCAGTCTCTTGCTGTGTTAGTTGGTGTTGATTCCAGCTTGTGTCACATGTGTCTGGTGTGCTCCCTCTCATCTCCCAATGACTGATTGTCCACTGAGGGTGTCCCAATGATGGTTTACTTTTGTATGGCACTGTGTCCACATCTGTGTCACTGTGGTTCAGCCCCCCTCATGTGTTGTGTAGTTGCCTGGGGATACTGTGACACACACACACACGCATGTTGTGTCTGATGTGCAGTGTGAGTTTGCCTGTTTGTGCATCTGCACTAGTGCATTGGTATTGCTGTAGTGGGCCTATGTCTGGATGCTGTTTCTGTGATTTTGCCTGCTGTCCCTTTGAGTCATTTCACATCATTGTGCACATTCATCCTGGTTGTTGGGTGCCATTGCTGGCATGGAATGTGAGTTTGTGAGCTGACACCTACAGTCTACACATGTTGTTTTGATTGGTGTGTCTATTTTCGAGATGTGTGCATGCTTGGTGATGGTCACTTCTGCTGTTGTGTCATTGTACGCTGTATGCATTGTCAGCCCCCATGTGTGGTGCTTGTCTGCACATGGCCGAGAGTGTTATGTTTTCACAGCACTGTTAGCCTCACCACATCTCTGTGTGTATGGGACACAACCACTAGTTTGCCCCAGAAGTGTTTGATGTGTTGGGAGCAGGGCTCATATATGCTGTTTGTTATTTGCAGCTTTGACCATGATGACACTTACCTTTTGGTCACTGTGATGAGGGGGGTTATGCCCCCATCACCACAATGCTCCACATCTGCTGCATTTTGTGAGCCCCCACTTAACTTCTGCTCTACACAGTGAGGGGGTGTTCTTTTTACATTGCCACAGTGCTATGGTGATGCTTGCCTTGTGTATGTCACCCTCATGTGTTGGTCACACATGTGCTGTTACTTACATTGTATGCACGTAGCCATAATCACTGTTGTGGGCATTTGTCACAGGCTACACACTGTTGTCAGGATGTCATGCGGGATGTATTTTGCGGACATACCTGATGTTTGCGTATGCTGGATGTGTTGCGTATCACCCATCCTATGGCTGGGGGTGGCAGGGGTGATGGGCAACAGGTCCCCTGTGAGTGGGGGTGGCAGGGGTGATGGGCAACAGGTCCCCTATGGGTGTGGGTGGCAGGGGTGGTGGGCAACAGGTCCCCTGTGAGTGGGGGTGGCAGGGGTGATGGGCAACAGGTCCCCTATGGGTGTGGGTGGCAGGGGTGATGGGCAACATAAGCCCCATGGCTGGGGGTGGCAGGGGTGATGGGCAACAGGTCTCCTGTGAGTGGGGGTGTCAGGGGTGATGGGCAACATAAGCCCTGTGAGTGGGGGTGGCAGGGGTGATGGGCAACATAAGCACTATGGTTGTGGGTGGCAGGGGTGATGGGCAACATAGTCCCTATGGGTGGGGGTGGCAGTAGTGATGGGCAACAGGTCCCCTGTGAGTGGGGGTGGCAGGGGTGATGGCAACAGGTCCCCTCTGAGTGGGGGTGGCAGGGGTGATGGGCAACATAGTCCCTATGGGTGGGGGTGGCAGTAGTGATGGGCAACAGGTCCCCTGGTGAGTGGGGGTGGCAGGGGTGATGGGCAACAGGTCCCCTGTGAGTGGGGGTGGCAGGGGTGATGGGCAACATAAGCCCTGTGAGTGGGGGTGGCAGGGGTGATGGGCAACATAGTCCCTATGGGTGGGGGTGGCAGTAGTGATGAGCAACAGGTCCCCTGTGAGTGGGGGTGGCAGGGGTGATGGGCAACATAAGCCCTGTGAGTGGGGGTGGCAGGGGTGATGGGCAACATAGTCCCTATGGGTGGGGGTGGCAGTAGTGATGAGCAACAGGTCCCCTGTGAGTGGGGGTGGCAGGGGTGATGGGCAACATAAGCCCTGTGAGTGGGGGTGGCAGGGGTGATGGGCAACATAGTCCCTATGGGTGGGGGTGGCAGTAGTGATGGGCAACAGGTCCCCTGGTGAGTGGGGGTGGCAGGGGTGATGGGCAACAGGTCCCCTGTGAGTGGGGGTGGCAGGGGTGATGGGCAACATAAGCCCTGTGAGTAGGGGTGGCAGGGGTGATGGGCAACATAGTCCCTATGGGTGGGGGTGGCAGTAGTGATGAGCAACAGGTCCCCTGTGAGTGGGGGTGGCAGGGGTGATGGGCAACATAAGCCCTGTGAGTGGGGGTGGCAGGGGTGATGGGCAACATAAGCACTATGGGTGTGGGTGGCAGGGGTGATGGGCAACATAGTCCCTATGGGTGGGGGTGGCAGTAGTGATGAGCAACAGGTCCCCTGTGAGTGGGGGTGGCAGGGGTGATGGGCAACATAGTCCCTATGGGTGGGGGTGGCAGTAGTGATGGGCAACAGGCCCCCTATGGGTGGGGGTGTTAGTGGTGCTGGCCATGCAAACCCTATAGTGGGCTGTTGTTAGTGGCCAGGATGTGGATCCCCTGTGTGTGTGTGCCATTTTGCGGGTACGTGTCGTTTGTTTATGTGGTAGGTGTCTGACTTACCGCCTGCGCCGTCGGTTCCTGAGCCGGTCATAGATGTAGAGTACTGGTATGACCTGTGCGATGGGATTCATGATGTGTTTGTGTCGTACACGCTGCTTGTTGCTCCGTCTCATACCCGCTGCAAGCTGGTCCGTCTCACAGCCATGTATTGATTTGTGGCGCGAATCGTAGCTGATATGTTTGTTTTCCGGATGCTGTGACGTGCTGTACGTGACGGCCAGTCCGGCGCGTAGGAAGTACGCATCGTACTTGTCATGCCGGAAACTGCTATGGATACTGCTTCCGGGCGACACGGTTCCTCTTTAGGAGTTACGGCTCGGATGGAGAATGGGTCTTGATTAACAGCCTACGTATCGGTCGTGTTTTTGGCAGTTATGCGCATCGTACTTACTCTACAGGACTACCAGCTCCGGGTACGTGTCGGTCACAGGGTAAGGCTACGGACAGCTGTCCGACCGGCCATCGGAATCGGCCCCTAAGGGGTTTATTACAATGTCGGGCGGATCGCCACCGCCCGCATGGCGGTGGCGATCCGCCCGACATTATCCCCCGCCCGCCTCCCATTTCCCCCGCCATATTATGATGGCGGGGGGGTACCGCAGCAGACGGGAAGGCCGTCCGCCGCTTTTCCGTACCCGGTCGACGAGTCAACCGGGCGGAAAAGGGTTGAATATGGTGGCGGTGTAATGTCTGCGGGAAGCAGCCAATGCCGCCACGGAAAGGCATGTGGTTTTCTCAGTTGGGGGCCCGTTGCGGGCCCCAGGATGTTGGGGGGGCACATGGGAGGTACCTATGGTATCCCCCTGCATTTGCATGCACTGCATGGCAGGCACCGCGCGGTGCCTGCCACGTTGTACATGCAAATGCACAAATACCTTTTTTGCCTTGCGGCGGGTGCTGCTGACTGCACAACCCGCTGCAATGCAAAAAATGCAGGATGCGCCCACCAGTGTGGCGGGCGCATTGTAATTGTGTATGCGGGACCGCCGCACACATTGCGGGCGGTCCCATTTCACGATCCGCCCGTCATCGTAATAGACCCCTGAATCTCTTTGCAGATTCTGTGGCAGCCTCACTTATAGTGTGTGTCATACAATTTTAAAATAATTACTTGCATATTCAGTGCTTTCCGTAGCGGGCTGGGAACTCATAGCACTATAAATACACATCACTATTACCCCCATGCGCCAAGGAGAATTCAGTTCTGTGACCGTGTGGTAGGGTTGCCACTTGCCCTGTTTTATACTGGTATAACCGGTATTATGATGTCCTGGCCAGTTGAAAAATGAGAAATTAACACCTGAGGCCGGTATTTTCCCCCTTCTTAGTACATACTTCAAACAGTAAATGTAAGTAGAAAACACTTTAAAATATGTACAACAGCTACCCTAATGACTCCTGACTGATAATTAAACAATAACAAATAGGCTATGTTAAAAATTAATACAGACGATTTATATAAAGATTTACCTACAAATCATGCCCAGGCCTTAAGAGCATGTTAAAACATGAACAGATGGCCCATATTTACTGTGTGTAAAGTGGTGGGGGAGCTAGGCCCGCATACTTTATGAATGAGCACACAGACACCGGATGAATAGTTGGTAACTGGCCAGGAGCACGTGCGCTCGGCCCCTTTTATTATCAGGGTCACCTGACTGGTGACGCCTGTGGTGGGTGGGTGTTTAGTGTGGGCTTACAACCATCAGGAACACTAGACTGTATCCAGCAGGATACCACACTGTGGGGAAAGTTGAAACCCTACTGTCTGGTTACACACACACACACATCTGCAAAGATCCCATCGATTAATTTAACTTCTGTTTACTTTTCATGTAATGTGCCTTATATTTTATGTGTAATTACTTAAAGGTGAAAGGCCAAGAAAATAGTTGCAGAAAATGTTGGCTTTTTCCAGCCCGTCTCAGCCTTCCTCCACATATTCACTGGCCCCGCCCCCATGGCACTCAGGATCACAGTCCTCAAATTGTTCTACGCACTTCAAAATTTGCGAACATACGTGACAAGAATTTTCAATTCTATTAAGGACAAGGAGGCGAGGATTATGCTTTCTCATTTCTTTATTAGAAATGCTCAGCAGCCAATAAAAACACAGTAGATAAAGAGAAAACTACAGTACCCATAAACACCAGGGTATCACGTGACCGACCATGGTATAAAAGGTCATGTAGAAAGTATCACATCCTCTTTCTTTGTTGAGGAAAAAACAGTTCAATTAAAACAGGAAGTCCAAGAACAACGGTGAACATCAGGGATAGAAAGACCATCAGCAGCAGCAGAAGTCCACATTGAAGAACACAGGACTCGGCGGCAGTAGAACACCGGAAACAGAAGAGCATCGAAAACAGGATAAGCCAGATGGAACAGCAACACCGTTACTTCGGTCAGAACCTGAAAAGATACAGGCAGCCGTAATACACATCCAGTATATAGTATGAAGTCACAAATAGGGGGGGTTAGAGAAATAATGAATTACACTAAACATAATGCATATGCAAAAGCAACAGTATAAATGCATAACATGTGCAGAAAACAATAACAACGGGTGGTATAATACTCGCCTCCTTGTCCTTAATAGAATTGAAAATTCTTGTCACGTATGTTCGCAAATTTTGAATTCTATGTCAGGACAGGAGGCTCCGATTATGCTTGTTCAAAGCTTATCCACCACCACCGAAGCAATATGATCAATTGGCTTGTAATAAAAGGTTTTGAACACAGAATCAGAAGACCAATCTGCGGCCTTCATGATGTCAAACAAAGTAACACCCATCGAGAATGCCTTAGAAGCCATAGCCCCACGTGCCGAATGAGCACCTAAAATGGAAACATCAATGCCTGCTTCAGACATGAGCCATCTAACCCAGCGAGCCAATGTAGCTGGGATAACAGGGCGAAAAGGCTTTTGCAAAGCAATCAACAGTTGACCATGCATATCTGAACATAAAGGAGCAGTACATACCTCATAATCCTTGACGCATTGGACAACGCAAAGGTTGGGATGATTAGGAAAGGAAGGGTAGGTAATCGAGGAAGTTTTCATTTTGGTACGTTTGGAAAGACGAAATGTGACACCCTCAGGTGTAAAACTGCGACCTGCCAAGTCCAAAGCACGAACATCAGACACCCGTTTGCAAGAAACAAGGCATAACAACATGGTCAGTGTGGCTGACAGTTGTTTACGAGGAAAGCAAAGAATTGGAAGGCCAGGCTTCCAAGAACCTCAAAACAATGGATACATCCCATAAAGACACATACTTAGGACATTGGGGTGTCGCCAGACGAATACCCTTAAGCAATTTGGTAATCAAAGGATGCTCACCCGTGGGTTTACCATCAATAGGAACGAGGCCTGCCGAAATGGCGGAACGGAAATGATTAACCGTCCGATAAGCCAAACCGGAGGAAGCAAGAGACGCTAAAAAATTAATGATCAGAGATACATCCGCTGCAGCGGGATCAGTCTCCCATTGAACACACCAAGCACACCATCGTTTCCAGGAGCCTGAGTAGCGTTTATGAGTGTTGGGTGCCCAAGATCCACTGATAAACTTGAAAGCGTCTTGTGAAAGGCCTGGGACCGTCCAACGGTCCCCGAAAGCCGCCATGCCAGAAGGAGAGAGCCTGACTGGATCAGGGGATGCGGATTGCCGAGAGGGTCCAGTAAGAGATTCCACTTCTGGGGAAGAAGGAGCGGCACTGCACAACACATTTCCAGGAGAACTGGGAACCAAGCTTGAGCCCTCCACAGAGGAGCAATCAGAATCAGTTCCGACTGATAACGCTTTGTGCAAGCCAGGACTCTGGGAATCATCATGAACGGGGGAAAGGTGTAGCACAGAAGGGGAGGCCAGATCTGTAGAAATGCGTCCGTGGCCAGGGCTTCAGGATACGGCCTCCAGCTGAAGAACCGAGGAAGCTGAGTGTTGAGGCGAGAAGCAAACAGGTCGATGTGACTGGCCCCAAAACCGAAGAAGAGAACGGAATATGCGAGGGTGAAGCCTCCAATCGCTGAAATCCCGAAGGTGACGCGAATTCCAGTCCGCAATCTGATTGTTGCGACAGGGAAGATATTCGGCAATAACAGTGATCCTCTTTTGTAGACAAAAATGCCAAAAGTCTTTGGCGATCTCCGCTAATATCCTGGATTTCGTGCCGCCCAACTTGTTGACATAACGAACCGCTGGCACATTGTCCATGCGGAGAAGAATGCAACAGTTGGATCGAAGGGGAGTCAAGCAACGGATCGCAAAGGACCCCGCCAGGAGTTCCAGGCAATTTATGTGGAGAGTCAACTCGTGAGGAGACCACCGACCCCCCGTCGATATTGGACCGCACCGGGCTCACCAACCGCACAGGCTGGCATCGGATTCTATCACCATCTCTGGAGAGGAGCCGAACAGGGCTCGCCCAGTTCCAGGCTTCCATGTGGTCTAACCACCATTGCATCTCCCACCACGCTTCCTCTGAGAGAGGAATTTGATCGGAATAGCGAAGGCCGTTCTGGAGATGACGGATCTTCAATCGTTGAAGCGCCCTGTAATGCAGAGGGCCTGGAAAAATCGCCTGAATCGAAGACGCCAATAGTCCGACGACACGTGCTATAGATCTCAACGATACAGTCTGTTTGGAGATAATCGAAGCCAACTCCCTCTTGATGTAGCGAATCTTCTGATTGGGTAAGAGAAGCTGACAGGTCAGACAATTGACCTGGAATCCTAGAAAATCTATCACTTGAGATGGGGTGAAAACAGATTTCTGAGGATTCACCAGAAATCCCAGAGATTGTAACAGGTCGATCGACCATTCCAGATGAGAAATCAACTTGTGTGGACAATCTGCCATGATCAGAATGTCGTCCAAGTATACAATCATGCGAACACCCCGAGCACGCAAGCATTCCACGACGGGCTTCAGAAGCTTCGTGAAGCACCAAGGAGCTGACGAGAGGCCGAACTGGAGAACTTTGTATTCAAACCAGTCCCCCTGCCATTGGAACTGAAGTAAACCGACGATGGGGGCTGAAGATTGGAATCGACAAATACGCATCTTTGAGATCTAGGCGAACCATCCAATCCCCTTCCCGGAGAAGATCTCGCAACAGATGGATCCCTTCCATTTTGAAATGGCGGTAAACTACCCCGCCGTTGAAATCTTCAGATTGAGAACCAAATGGGATCCGCCCCCTCGTTTCTGAACCAGAAACACCGTGCTCACGAAACCTCTTGGATGACGGGTAGTCCGAAGGATCGCCCCTTTTACGAGAAGGGAGTCTATTTCTGCTGAAATGAACTCCTGATCCTGAAGGGAGAAAAACAACGGGGTTGGAGGGAGGATTTGAGGCTGGGGCTGGTAAAACTATCTTGTAACCCTGAACCGTTTCCAGCACCCAAGCATCGTTGGAGATTAGATGCCAATTGTGGAGAAAAAATTGGATCCTGTCCCCCAAAACCACCTCGGAAGCTGGAATTAACCTCACCTGAAGTGTTGGAGTCCTGGTGACCTCCTTGGTGTCCACCGAATCGACCTTTCCTAAACTGTCCTCTCTCTTTGCGAGAGGGATAGAAATTGGAACGAGTGGTGAATCCGGAGTCCTGACCACCCCCTCTGTGGGACTGGAATCCTCTCTGGGAATTCTGTTGAGAGCCCCGGCCGAACGAGCGCCCCCTATGTCGTCCGGCCTTGGCAAAAACCAGCCGAAACGCTCGCCGCAGCGAGGCTTGAGCCTTGTCAAGGCCACAAGTGCGTAAGCTCCTTCTGGAACGGCTGACCAAATAACTGTCCTTGAGCCAAGGGGTCGGACTCGGAAGATGAGAGCTCCGCCAACTTTGGATCGAGCTTGAGAAGAATGGAACGGCGTCGTTCACACAAAATTGCGCAGTTGGCATTGCCCAACTGGCAAATAGCCCTCTGGGACCATTCAATGAGCTCATCAGGATCAACAAGGGCTGAAGACTCCTTGGCGAGAACACCAAGATCCAAGATTTTAGTAAGCGGGCCCAACTAGTCCAACAATTTGTCTTGGCAGGAACGCCAGGACCTATCAAGACCTTTCTTGGGGTCTTTGGTGTACTTTTTGAGATATGTGGCCATCGTAGGATCCACTTCTGGAGTGTCAGCCAAATGGTCAGCCAAATCAGGGCGTGGACATTCGGATCTCAGGCGGGCCCTGACATCCTTCTCAAAAGGTTGGCGAATATGAGCTTGTACATATTCCGCCACTGCAGGGAATGGCAACCAAGAAGAAGAATTTGGATGAACAATATCGGAGGGTTCAAAAGTGAGTATAGGGGGATGTGAGGGAGCGTCCACGAAGTGGTCCTTACGAGCCTTTTTCCGTGGAGGAGGTTCAAGTTCAGACGAAGTGGAGGAATGAGTGTCATCAGCATCCGTATCAGGGAAGGCGGAAAACGAAGTCCCAGCCGTCGCCTTAGGAGTAGACCTGTCTGAAGACAAATTTTTGGCCAATTTTTGGAAATCAGATTTGTGTGGATTTACAGGAGATTTAGAGGATGCACAAGCAGACAGCAACCAGCCCTGTTGTTGAGCATAGAGAGACAAATTACGTTTTAAGGGGTTAATGGCACGAACAAGCGCCTTATTAACCGACTGTTGTACTCCCTGGTCCAAAGCCTCAACCAAATCGTGCTCCAGAGAGCCAGAGGCATCATCCTCATAGCAATAGTCATCTTCATAATAATAATCCTCCATTATGACATAGATGTGCAACAAGTTATAATGCCCACAGAGATGACAATAATCAATAATGTCGACGGAGGACGTGTGAGGGGCTACCAGAGGCAGTGCTTCTTTGGAGTAAGTGTGACGACAAGAGCACCTCCCCTACCGTCCCGGGTTAAGAATATTAATCCGTAAACTCTTAATAGAGATTCCTCTCGATACTTTCCAGAGAAAAAAGGCGTTGGGAAAAAGCCCACGTTTACAGAGTAAATAAGGTAAAAAATACCCAAATAGGGGTCCAGACTGCAAAAATAGGGACCAACACCCTGACGAATGCCAGAGCGACCTTGTGGGGCGCATAAAAAGCTGGCAGAAACATGTTGGTAACTGCAGTGGGGATAGAAGGGTCGTTACCTTCCCCGATTTCCCCATATTGAAAATTTTAACCCTGCCAGAGGTTGACACAGAATAAATAGATACGGGTTAACCCCTAGGCAGTTTTAGAAGTATTTCTGCACCTCTCTTGGTCCCTTTTCGTTTTAGGAGAAAATTTATTTTCCTGTATAATTTGATTGACACTTTTTGTGTTGTGTTTTTGTCTTTCTTTATTATACTCTACCTTCACCACTGCGCTTCATCTTTTTTCCTCTAAAAAACTGCGCTCCACCCAGTGTGTTGGTCTGCACCTGGGTGTATGATGCGGTCCAATGATGAAGCATGACACTACCAAGTGTGTGAGGGCAGTACTAAAAAATCTTTTGATTTTCCCGTCTTGACTGTATAGGATCTCTATTTGTACTATAAAGTCTATCTCTGTTGTGTGAGATTTACGTTTTGCTAAGGGAGTCAGAGAGGACTTAATCCCTTGTCTCTTCTAGATTGTGATATTTAATAATCAATAATGGCCAAAGGCACAATGCAGGGGGAGTGAAAAAACCCCACAGCAAGCCAATATTGCAGGTAGAAACCTGAACACACTGCAAGAATTAAAAGTGGAGGGAGGGCTTGCTGTTCGAGAAAAAACTGTCACTCTAGGCAAAGCCTATGATGGATTGTACAGCCCAAATGATATTATGTTGCAAATGGGCGTAGTTGGGGCGGAATACACAGGCTGTGGGCGATGGGCGCTGAAACGCGACCTTCTCTTGACGAAAAATCGTCCGTTTCTGACAAAATATGGCCGCCGCGCATGCGCGGTAACAGCCGCCCGGTATTGAATAGAAATGGAGCGCTCGCATGCAGAGCGCAAGCCTCCAAGCCCCCTTCTCCCTCTCCACAAAATAAACAGAGTCGCAGGCGCTTCGCGCCCGGCTCAGGGAAGGTGAACCTCACGCTCCCTGCAAACGAACAAAAGCGGCGAGCGGAAGGGCCGATAAACGCATTACGGGAACCATGGAAACCGGGTAACAATAGCGCGGCAACGCGCGGATATGAAGCGCCACAGAAGCATTTAAAAAGGCACAAATACAATAGCAGAAACAAAGCAATACATTCATTAACCAGTAAAGAAAATACACTTTACTGGCTGCGGAGCAGCAAAGAAAGAGGATGTGATACTTTCTACATGACCTTTTATACTATGGTCGGTCACGTGATACCCTGGTGTTTATGGGTACTGTAGTTTTCTCTTTATCTACTGTGTTTTTATTGGCTGTTGAGCATTTCTAATAAAGAAATGAGAAAGCATAATCGGAGCCTCCTGTCCTGACATAGAATTACAGCTGTCATGAGAGTGATTTCTACCCACTGTTATTTTTCAGTCCACACGTTGCACGCTGGGAGTCTGGGCTGGTAGTTCGCCGTCATAAGTAGGTTGTAATAACCAGCCGTTTATCGCAGGCTGCTATTGACATGGAGCATGTTGACAGCAATGGAACGGTAGACCAAATGAGGAATCTTTGCAGTTTCCATTTTATTTTTTCATGCTGACTTAACTTAGCTCGAATCATAATAACGACTAACCCTTAAAAGGAAAGTCTCTACTCCAGTAAATGATATGTTCAGAGACAGAAGAAGGAGACCGACTACTTTCATATTTTACGATTGCGCAAATACAGTGAAGCTGTGAGGGGCAGAGACACAGAAGAGGGACTATAATTCTGTGCACACCGACAAAGAAAACGGACGATTCTGTCTAAATCGGCAGAAGTTTAGTAGACTCTCCGTTTCTATGGCTGCCGCTTCCAGCATGGGTGATGTTCATTGCAGTAAAGCAGCGCGGCTGTTGTCTTTGAGTGGTCTCTTCCCCATTTTCAAACCCATAGGACCGACATCAGCTACCTATCTCAACCAGCTGAAGGAGAAGCTGTTGAAAGGTAAAAGGGATGAGGTTGCATGTTTTCAAACACAGTTAGGGGACTGGGGTACACAGAAGATGAACACGGACTTGCTCGGAAGTCACAGTGTTGGAAGCATCTTTAGAGGTAGGAGTCGTTGCCAAGCACACATGGATGCTGCGAAGAGGTACGCGAGGCAGGATGAACGGCAAGGCTTAAACATAGAACACTTGGGCGGGCAACTAGGAAGTGGAAGATGAAAGGGTCACGTGCGGGCATAGAAGCAACCACAAGGCAGGGCTTTAAGTGGGATGGGTCTCTCCAAGTCTGAGACCCGGTAGTAATTGGAAACGGTCCCCTATTGGGCTTCATATTTATGACCTTAACCTTAGCGGTAAATAACACCGAATGATTCCTAAACAACTAATGTAAAACGCGTTTTAGTAATCCATGTCACCGATTTAGTTCCTGTTTACTTTTCACCTGCTTTGCTTAATCTTCCATGCCCGAAGAGTATTTGCTTTTTCCAGGATGTGTTCTTTTTATTTTTAAGGACAGCATAGTGAATATGAATAGTGAATATTTTTAATCTGAGTTCCCTCCACGTGCTTATACCAGCCACGAGGCAGTGCAAGTTTCTCTCGTGATGGGGGATAACAGGAGTGTGTGAGATGCTCAGAAGATAGCTCTTTCTACAGACCTTACGAATATTCTCTTATTTTGAGATTTCGAACATTTTCAAGTCTAATTATTCACAAAAATGTCACTTGTTAATCCTCTGATATTGAGTAAAATTCAGTTCAAACAAGAATTGGCATAGGCGTGGCTTTTTGTAGGTGTATGTGAGTGTTGTTTTATATGTCTGGATGTACTAAAAAAAACTTATGTACAGACACCCTGAAGTAAGTACACCGAAGGTAAGTTGAAGAAAGACTTTATTAAGTCAAAAGTAAACAGGCACTCTTAGCAGCTGGCAGTAGAGACATCTGTGAAGGCAGTCTGTCAACATTCCAAGGCTGCCTTCACTTCAACATTCTAAGCTGTACCAATAGCGGGTGGGAGGAGGGGGGGGAAAGCATGGGACCTACCAAGTGGCAAGTTATAACACATCTTCCCCCTTTAATATGAACATTTCAATGCGACTGTAAAACTGATAATTAGAACCAGACCTAGAGGGAAGAAAAGGTTAGGCATGTACATAGATCACTCCCTACTGAAGTCCTTGAGCCACCCAGGGGGGTTGTGTTGTCTGAATCCCCTTCCCTCTTGGGTTCCCCTTACACTGGATCCTGTTCCCAGATTCCCATGGCGCCCCACCTGTACAGAGTCCATCGGCCTAGTGGCCACCCGATCCATGCTCCATTTCCGCCCATCCTCCATGATGACAATGTTTCTCTTGACTTCCCTAATCTTTTCTGGAGCATAGAACTTGTCCTCCTTACTTCCTCTTGCCACTGGTTTGCGAATGTACACCTCCTGTCCTCTGCTGAAGGTTCTTTCTTTGGCGCCCCATTTGTTGTCATAGGAATCTTTGTACTTCCTTTGCCTTGCTTCAACCTTCCTTCTAAACTCCTCTTGATCGACTACCACCGGATCCTTGGTCTTCAACCAATTAGGCGTTAATTTAGATCCTGCTTTCCTTCCTCTCAACAGTTCGAAAGGTGTGTGCCCCGTGGATAGACTAGGCGTCGTGTGGTATGACCAGAGCATGTCTCTCAATGCTGCTTCAATGTTCCCCCCAGACTTAACTGCTAGTTGGATACATTCCTTCAGCATACGGTTGGCTCTTTCCACTTTGCCGTTGGCTCGTGGGCAGTACAGTGGAGTGCGTATATGCTTTATAGATAAGTCCCTTAGGAACTCTCCCATCTCCTCTGACACTAGTTGGACTCCGTTGTCTGTGATCAATGTTGAGGGTATGCCTTCCTTTGAAAATGTGTCACTCAAAAACTCAACTATAGTCTTGGTGTTGATGCTAGTTACGAACTTGTGGGAGACCCAGTTGGAATAATAGTCGATGATTACTAAAAGGTACCATTGCTGCGGTCCCTTTGCCCTGATGGGGCCTGTGATGTCAAATCCCAACTGGTCCCATGGGGACTTTGGAACCTCCACCGGGCTAAGGGGAGATCTCCTGGTGTTCTTTGACTTGTCGCTGACTTCGCACGCGTAACATTCTCTCACTCTCTCCTCCATGCTGGAATCCATGCCTGGGAACCAATAATCTGATCTTAGTCTAGCCTTGCATAGACTTCTTCCCAGGTGACCTTCATGGGTTAGGTCAATAATTTGCTTCCTTAACCCCTCCGGGGGAACTAGTCTGCCTGCTTTAAGGAGGTACTCTCCTTCGATTGACAGTTCATTCCGTACATTCCAATAGGGTCGTAAGCTCTCTGGCAGGCCTCCACATTTGTTGGGCCACCCTTTGACGACCCATGTTTTAACTTCTCGGAGGGTATTGTCCTGTTCCATGTGGCCCTCCCACTGCTCTCTGGTCATAGCCGGGATTTTTATTTCTAAAACCCTCTCCCGGTCTTCTTCCTGTCCTTCCACTGGAGCTCTGGATAGGAAGTCTGCTACTTTGTTCTGTTGGCCCGGAACATATGTAGTTCTGAAATTGTAGCCTTGTAACCCCAGCACCCACTTTGCAATGCGGGGAGTGATGTTCTCCAACACTTTGTTACCGAACAGATTGACCAAAGGCTTATGGTCGGTACATACTACGAATGGTAGGCCCCAGACATAAAAGCTGAAGTGTTTGATCGCCCAGTATACCGCCAGAGCCTCCTTCTCGATGGTGGAATAGTTGGATTCCGCCCCAGACAAGGTCCTTGATGCGAACGCCACAACTTTTACTGTATCATCCACTCTCTGTGACAGCATGGCCCCCACTCCTTTGCCACTTGCATCAGTGGTGATTACGGTGTCCTTGTTTACATCAAAGTTTCCGATGTAAGGTGCTGACACAATAGCCTCTTTGATCTTCTCAAAGGCTAGCTCCTGATCTCTCTCCCACTGGAATGACGTGTTTTTTTTTAACATTTCTCTGAGTGAATGGGCTATCATTGCAAAATTTTTTATGAACCTAGCCATGTACTCGGCTAAACCCAGAAAAGAAATTACCTCTTCCTTGCAAGATGGCATGGGCGCTTTTCTTACTGCCTCCACCAAGTCTATTTTTGGCTTTATCCCCTCCTCAGAGATGGTGTGCCCTAAGTAATCCACTGTGGTAACACCTATTTTGCATTTGCTCTCCTTGGTGGTGAAGCCCACCTCCCTTAAACATCTGAGTACCCTTTTCACATTTTCGTCATGTTCAGTGTCACTCGCCCCATAAATCAAAATATCGTCCTGAAAACACATGGACTTTGGACAATTTCTCAACACGTGCTGCATAGCCCTTTGAAACGCGGCTGCCGCTGACGCCAACCCAAAGGGCATTCTCATAAATTTAAAATTGCCAAATGGTGTAGTGAAAGCTGTCAAGGGTTGGGATTCAGGGTGCAGTCTGATTTGATGGTATGCTGATGAGAGGTCGAGCACACTGAAGAACTTGGCTCCCTGTAAAGTACTTAACATTTCATGTATCCTCGGGAGAGGATGCCTGTCCACCACAATATTGGCGTTAAGCGCCCTCAAGTCTACGCATAACCTAATACTTTTCCCACCTTCCTTGCTTGTAATGACAATGGGCGCCAACCATGCAGAACATTCTATCTCTTGTATGACTCCTTGATTTAATAGCTTCTCCAACTCCATTCTTAATGGCTCTCTCATTAGCAGGGGAATGGACCGTGTTTTGTGTACAATAGGTGTTGCACCTTCCTTGAGTTCAATCTTGTGCATGTAGTTTTTGAGTACCCCCAGATTCTCATTGAACACTTCTGGAAATTCTTTCACTAGATTGGACCCCATCCCCGGGGAGTCTATAAGGAGTACCTGCTCCTGGTTGTTGGGATCGAGTCTTATACCTAGTTCTTTCTGGTGTTTCCACCCTAAGAGACATGATCCTTCTCTAGTAACATATACCTTCCCCACAGTATGCCTGTCCTTAAAGGATATTCTCATTCTCACCATCCCATCCAACTGTATGGGTACCCTATTGTACCCTGTGGGGGCTATGTCCGCTGTCTCTAAGGTGATGTTATGTTTAGCAAATTTCTCACTGAACTCTTGCTTGTCTATTAAGGTGAACGGAGAACAAGAGTCTGCATACACCTTAAATGTCTCCCCATCTAACTTTATTTCACAAGTGGGGTACTGAGTACCTTGTTCCTTACTTTCGTCTTCAATTTGACAAATAAAATTTTTCTCTTCCCCCCCTACGTCTTCAGGGTGGTCTACCATGTGAACCTTTGAGCTCCCTACATTACATTGTTTAGCAAAATGGCCCTTTCTGTTACATCTCCTGCAAGTGACGTTCTTTGCGGGGCATCGCCAATTGTTGGCCAAGTGATTGTGGTTCCCACACCTGAAACATCTAAGACCTTCCATCTTGTTGCTCACACCTTCTCTGGACTTGCTTTCCAGTTTGCACACAGTTTCCCCCTCAGATGCTTCTTTAGATATAGCTTTATCTTTCCTTTCTTCTGACACTTTCATCTCTCTCATACATATGGCTGTATGTTCCAGCCCCTTTGCTATGCTTATGGCTTCCTCCAGATCCGGATTCCTCGTGAGCAACTCCTCCTGCACTTTCTCTT
The DNA here is from genome assembly GCF_964204655.1 of Triturus cristatus. NCBI lineage: Eukaryota > Metazoa > Chordata > Amphibia > Caudata > Salamandridae > Triturus > Triturus cristatus. The sequence continues at coordinate 136,883,466 of NC_140580.1, read as the reverse complement.
CATTGGTGCACCTTACTAATTGGTCTCTGATAAGTGAATCAGTAAGCGCCCCAAACTCGCATGTAGCTGCCATACCTCTCAACACCGCAATGTATGAAGACACTTTCTCCTCTTTTCTTTGCACCCTTTTGAAAAACTTGTGTCTTTCTAGGACTACATTAATTTTCACTTTAAAATGTGCTTCTAACTTACGCAAGGTGTATTCATAAACATCCACCCCTTCATCCTCATCTTGAACCTCGTCCTCCACTAATCTCCCAGTAATATCCTCGAAAACTTTTCTTCCCTGTATACCTAAATTATGTAGTAGTATATGCTGTTTCCTAATGTTAGAGAAGTTCCCTCCACCTATGGCTATCAGGTATGATTTAAAAATCCCTTCCCACCTTTTCCAGGGGATGTCTGGTTCCCCTAATTCATTTAGGAATGGTGGGGGTTGACTCATTCCTGCCCCTGCCATAGTCAAGTACAGTCTAACGCAGAGGAAAAGGCTGGGATAATTGAGGAACTAATGGGTGAGGAAGGAATATTAAGTGTAAAGGTGAATGACAAAGAGTCTGAAAATGGGGTTTGGCTGCTGGGAAATAGGCTCCTGGAACCCTCTTTAAAGGTTATACCCTCAGTAACCCACACAGAGAGTCTGCTACTCTATAAGATCAGTCCTCTTTCTATCTTCACCATAGACTCCCAGCAGTCCCTTGAAGTGTTTCCTGTCACTCCTTCTGCCTCCTGACGAGATCAGCGCCTTCTTCTGAGGTGAAAATAAGTACCAGCGCAGGCTGCATACGCTGAGGAGCCTCTACTTAACGGACTGCTTCCCTCGCCGTGAAGAAACACCGCTTTAACCGCTGCCTAGGATACAACAGTCGAGACGCGCTACTCACGGATCGTCTCCTGTGCGCCTCCCGCGACGCGCGGGACTGGGATCTCCCCTGAAGTGTTCCAGAGACGGCCGCTACACCGAACAGGCTCTCCTCACACGGACCAACAGCCGCTGCCCACCGCAAGTCCTCTTCTTTCCACCTGGACCGCGCGTGACAGGAGCCAGCCCTGAGGCGTCACCGCATCTCCCGGTACTGGTACACCGTCAACAGCTGGTAGGTTTTCGTAGCCACTGCCTCACCAGCCTCACAAGACCGGACAGCTCTCTCATCACGCCGTCCAACAGCAGCTACTCGCCGTAAATCCTCCTGGACAGCGCGTGACGGGAAGCAGACCCGAGGCGTCACAGCATCACCCAGTGAGGTACGCCAACAACCGCTGGTTAAGTTCTCACAGCCGCTGCCTCACCAGCTTCACCAGCCTCACCGGCTCCACACGGGTCACTCTGGAATTGAACACCCCAGCCGTCAGGCAGTCGCTACTGCCAGCACAACCTTCCCGCTGTCCATGTGCCACAGACTTCGCCTCTGATTGGAACCAGATCTCACTGCGTTGAGCGCACCACTGCACTGCCGAAATCAAAAGTTTACATACGCGCTCCGTCACCCAGCTGTCATACGATGCTTCTCCTCTGAGTTGCCAGCATGCCTTAATTCTCGCAGGGAAGAGTGCCACGCTGTCCCTGCCACAGCCACAGTTCTCCTCGTCGCCAAGATGAAGTAAGTACACCGAAGGTAAGTTGAAGAAAGACTTTATTAAGTCAAAAGTAAACAGGCACTCTTAGCAGCTGGCAGTAGAGACATCTGTGAAGGCAGTCTGTCAACATTCCAAGGCTGCCTTCACTTCAACATTCTAAGCTGTACCAATAGCGGGTGGGAGGAGGGGGGGGGAAAGCATGGGACCTACCAAGTGGCAAGTTATAACACACCCAAATACTGGTTAGGTGGCATGCTGTTTCAAGCACTGGATTTCAATTTATGTTTTATGCCATTAATTTAATTACATAGACCACACCTCTTGGAACATTATTCCTAGTGATACTTTTTTGGGCATGCCTCTTTTTGAGACTTACCCGCCAAACCTTTTTCATTTTCTACTTCAATTGCTGGGCACAGGTGTATGTAAACTATTTTCTGTTTGAATGGTGCTACTAACAGATTACCATCACCATGTTTTCAGTTCAGAAACTCCATGCTTTTCTGAAACTACAAGATAGAGAATAAAAAGTTTACACTTCTCTGGTGCATGCGTCGTAACTGTGGCTGCAAGGGCAGACGGCCACGCATAGATCCATATCGGAAAGAAGGATGAGAAATCAGCATTAGCTTCCATATGCCTCAGCAAAACTGAGAATGTGTGACACCTTACTTGCTCCGTAAGACACAATGCATAAAGGTTTATTATGTACCGGTGAAGGGGCGTTGTTAGATTTGGCATCTTTTAGCTTGTTTCCCCTGTCTTTTTGCTTTCTGACCTCGCGGTTTTGACTCTGTTTTTGCTGGTTTAGTGTCTCTGTACACTTTCTCACTGTTATTAAGTGTTAAAGTGCAAGTGCTCCTGTTGTAAATTGTCATTATGGATTGGTGTTTCCATGAGTGTCATATTTGGTTTACTGGTAAGCCCCTAGTAAAGTGCACTGAGGGTGCCAGGGCCTGTAAATCAAATGCTACTAGTGGGCCTGCAGCACTCATTGTGCCACCAACATGAGTAGCCCTGACAAGGTATCTCAAACCTGCCACTGCAGGGTCCGTGCACAGTTAGTAACTGCCATGTCGACCTGGCCAGTGCACCCACTTGCCAAACACTAACCTTCCCTTTTCTTACATATGTCCCCTCTAAGGTAGGTCCAAGGTACCCCTGTGGGCAGGGTGCTGTGTAGGTTAAAGGTAGGGGTGCCAGAGGCCGGTCCTAGGAAGCTTGTTTCCGGTCCAGGGAAGGCATGGCTTGGCAGTTCGGGCTGGACTGTTCCCATGAGGCACAGGGTCAAACTGATTTGCATGTGGCCATGTTTGAACAGGGGTGGCAGTGTGGGCTAAAGAACGGTGATGGATCAAACCCAGATCTGTTGACTGGGTGTGAGTGTTTGATTGGTTCTGATGCTCCGTCCATCACCACCCCCTTTTGTACCGCTTTGTTCGCCATAAGTTGGCAGGGTATGCTCAGACGTGAGTCCCTTGCTCACTTTGCCACTGGATTCAAGCGGGCCTGGCTGAAGACGGCTGGGGTGCCAGAGGCCGGTCCTAGGAAGCTTGTTTCCGGTCCAGGGAAGGCATGGCTTAGCAGTTCGGGCTGGACTGTTCCCATGAGGCACAGGGTCAGACTGATTTGCATGTGGCCATGTTTGAACTGGGGTGGCAGTGTGGGCTAAAGAACGGTGATGGATCAAACCCAGATCTGTTGACTGGGTGTGAGTGTTTTATTGGTTCTGATGCTCCGTCCATCACCACCCCCTTTTGTACCGCTAGGTTAAAGGTAGGACATGTACTGGTGTGTGTGACATGTCCTGGTGGTGAATTACAGTCTATTTCGTTTTTCACCACTGCAAGGCTATCTGTCCTGTAGGAAAGAATTGGAGTTTTACTTATAACATCTTATAAGCATAACTTCCCATTGAGACAAGATAGGGAAATTGAGTTTAATATACCTGGATCTTTTAGTAAAGATGATTTTTATGTTATGTGTTTGAAAATACCACTTTTAGAAAGCAGGTATTTTCTTGCTTAGCCATCCTGTGTGTCTTTGCTGGGTTTATGGTTTGACTGTCTGGCTTTGGAGTGACAGGGACTGGGGATGTGCATTCTCTTCAGACAGCCACTGGGGGGTCGAGGTGTGTCCTTCCTTTCCTGGATGTGTCAGGGCTGGGATGAATAGAACTGGGCTGCAATTAGAGTAGAGGGAGGAGATTTCTTTGCACCTGAATGGGCCTGCTCTGCTTTGAACAATGCTGTCTCCACCTCCTGCCAGGAAGCTGGGCCAGAGAGGACAGAACTGGTTTGGACTAAGCACAGACACACTCTGTCTGAGAGAACAAAGGGATTTTGAGTATAAATATTGGGGCCCAGACCCGAGAACTTTAGAACTCGCTGGAATCAAGGAACCTGCCAAGAAGAGCTGGAAGAGCTGCCAGGAGGAGTACTGCCACTTTGCTGTGTTGTTGCTTTGTTGGGTTGGCCTGCAGTTGCTGCTTCTGCCTTGGGCAGTGAAAGGACTGGACTGAACTTTCTTTTTCTTGTGCTGAGTATCTCCAAGGGCTTGAAGTAGAGCTTGCCTCCTGTGCTGAAGTCTCAGGTACTGCAAAGACTTAACCAACCTCTGGGTACCGCTTCTGGAACCGTTGTTTCAGTTGCCACAGAGAGGGCAACGCAACTGACTCTGTCACTTTTTCTGTGTCCTGACAGCACCATAGAAGGCACCGTCTGCATCTCGCACCTCAACCCTGGTCTCACCGACCACGACGACAGATGCCACTGAGCCGCTGCTTGCACCATGACCTGTGGGCACCGTTCTGCCTCGCTTTACTTCGCCATCCTGGTCTCACTGACGCCATCGCTGCTGCTTACTTCAACACCTGTGACCACATCGTGGCTGGGGGCACTGCTCATAAGTTTCACGATGCACCGCCTCGTCCCACACAGCAGTCTGGGTCGACCGACGCCAGCTCCCGCTAACCAGCTCTGTTGCTTGCATCGCCACCTGCCAGCACTGCATCGAGCACCGCCTTGCCCTGCGCCATAAGCCTTGGTCTCACCGACCTTGTCAGGACGATCGTCACCGAGCCGCTTCTATTTTGCAGCGCAACCGTGACGTTTGCTATGACCAGCTCGCACCAACGTGCCAGCCGCAACGATAATGGTACTGTTACTGAGTCTTTCCATGCTTTCGCTGGCCCGTACTGACGCGATCGGCTGCAACTGTTAGACTATGTTGTTTTCAGCATCGAGGTAGCCCCGGACAGAGCTACTACCTCGTACAAACTGTGTTTTTTGAGGTATTTCTGCAATTTCAAGGATATCTTGCAAAGTATATATTTTTAAGTACCTTATGTTGGATTTGTATTGTTGTTTTGGATATATAAAAATATTGGATCTTTTTCTAAACTGGTGTGGTGTCTTTTTGTAGTGTTGTCACTGTATTACTGTTGGATATGTACACATGCTTTACACACTGCCTCTGAAATGAGCCTGACTGCTTGTGCCAAGATACCAAGGGGGTGAGCAGGGGTTATTTTCACTAGGAAGAACGGTCCCTACTTGGACAAAGGTGAAATCATTGCCAACTAGAGACCCCCATTTCTAACAGGCGGGCTTACACGTATGGAAGTGTTGCTGGGGGGAGATGCAGAAGGGTTGATTTCCAACTGCTGACCCAATTACAGCATTAGGGGCGTAGGGAAACTATATACGCTTGGCATAATAGAGGTAATGCAGCTATTTATGTTGGATGGCTGAAACCGTTCTAGATATATTGGTTAGGGAGTAGATTGATAGGTTTGGCATGTGTGATGAAATGTGATTGGGACTTTCTTAACCTTGCTCACTTGCCACTGGATTCCATCTAGCCTGGCCGATGAAAGGTGTTACCCAGAAACCGGTCCCAGGATGCCTTTTTCCGGTTCAGGGAAGACCTGGCTTGGCAGTTCGGGCTGGACTGTTCCCATGAGGCACAGGGTCAAGACTGATTTGCATATAGCTGGGTCTGAACTGAGGTGGCGAAGTGAGCTAAAGAATGATGATGGATTCATCCCAGATCTGTGACTGGGGGTGAGTGTCTGAAAAGTTTCAGTGCTCCGTTCATCATCTCCTTGTGTTGAGTTTCTTAACCTTTGCTGTTATTTGCATGTTATCTTCTGGGTTGTTTATAATACTGGTGATCATTCGGATACACTGTTGATGTAGACAAGTACTGCATAGATAGTAATCAACCATATCATTGTAAAATATTAATCATTGTGGGAGGGTATTGATTCGGACTAAGAGGTTGGGGCCCTACTTTTATCATCACCTGAAACGGAGGTATTTTGAAGCAGGATTTTCTGACTCCTAGCACTCTTACAGAACATAACTCACAAGAGAATGAGTGAGAGACATCAGCAAGTTCTCCTTTTTTCAGAACAGAACACACTTCCTTTAAGGGCTAAGGGGGTCTCGCCTCAATATTGGGAGGAACACAACAGTGCGTATAGCCTACTTTAACACACCTGGCTAAGGTATTGTTTGTTGAAAATATGAACAATGTTTTCTGTCAATATAAGTGATTTAACATTTTAAAGCATAATTTCAATGTGTTTCTTTTTAGATCTCCTCAAATCACCCTCCACCCTCACCAGCATTTTGAATTATTATCCCTGATCAAACTCGGAATAGTCAATTTCCTGTAATTCTAGCCCTGTTCTGGTGCCCACTCCGCTAGTTCAAAAACGTCCATGGAGAAAACTCCGCTTAGAAGATCTGCATAAACTCCTGGTGTTAAATCCTCCTCCCTTAAGTGAGGACCTTGACGTAAGGTATGACCAGTTTTGCCTCTGGATCACCCAGGCACTAGACACCCTGATCCCTGCTAGGTGGATCAAGGCCCGTACTCATACGGCTAGTCCCTGGTACAACTCTGAACTAGCCATTTTGAAAAAGGAATGCAAAAAGGCGGAGAGGGGTTAGAGGAAAAACTACGATGCCAATCTCAAACAGAATTATGCCCTACTCCAGAAAACTTATCACCGAAAGGTGTGCAGAACAAGAGCGGCATATTATACCGATGAAATCAACAGTAGCTCCAACACCTCTAAATCTGTTTTTAAAATTCTGAAAGACCTTACTGCGAAAAAAATTGCTATCACTGCCACTACCTCCCCTGACCTTTGCAATAATATGGCTAATTTTTTCACCAATAAGATTAGGAAAATCTATGACACTTTCCCTAAATGTCTGCAGCTTTCGGTCACTCTGGATTTTACCAGACCTTCTCTTTCCTCTCTTCCTACTCTTGAGCAAGAGAGTTTTCAAAAAATTTGTAGGAAAATTAAATCTGGCTCCCCGGCGGATCCCTTAAAACCGGAGACTTTCTGTGGAGCCCATGAACTTATTACAGAACATATACGAGGCACTATTAACCTGTCTCTCTCTACTGCCAGCATTCCTTCTAAATGGAAGCAGGCATGGGTATCCCCCATCTTAAAAAAACCCACTTTAGACCCCATGCTTCCTGAAAATTTTAGGCCCATCTCCCTGCTTCCCTGGCCAGCCAAAATCATCGAGGCACACGTCAGTAACATTCTGACCAACTTCCTCCTAACCAATAACATTCTGGATGACTCCCAACACGGGTTTAGAGCTGGTCACAGCACCGAGACAGCCCTGCTCAGTGTTACAGAGGACCTCCGTACCATCCTTGACAGCGGCGGAACGGCAGCACTGGTCCTGTTGGACCTTAGTGCTGCCTTCGATACGGTGTCGCACGAGGTCCTTCTGACGAGACTGGAGGAAATTGGTATTACAGGGATAGCTTTAGGATGGTTTAGAGACTTTCTTTCCAACAGGTCTTTCAGAGTCTCCACCCCCCTTTACATCTCGAAGGAGCATAACATCGGACAGGGAGTGCCGCAGGGTTCTTCCCTGAGCCCTACCCTGTTCAATGTCTATGTCCGCCCCCTTGCAGAGGTGGCTAGAAGGAGCGGACTAGCATTGGTATCCTACGCTGACGATACCCAGCTGGTGGTGGCTCTCAATGACAACAGTGGTCTGGAGGCTTATCGCTTTAAACAGACACTCACTGACATCACCAACTGGATGACGGCGAATTTTCTCCAACTTAACGCGGGGAAAACAGAGATACTGCTCCTGGGGAAAAATACCGCGTCCTGGGGTGATAGTTGGTGGCCTGATGTCTTGGGCCAACCTCCTAAGCCTAAGGAATGCGTTAAAAATCTGGGAGTCTGGGTGGACTCGGCACTGAGGTTTACGCACCATACTAAAAAGGTGGCGGCCACCTGCTTTGGCATTCTACGTAACCTCAGACCTATTTTGAGGTTCTTCGACTGCCGCACCCGCCAGTTAATTGTTCAGGCGACTATCCTTTCAAGACTGGATTATGCCAGTTCTCTTTTATTAGGGGCGAACCTTGCTGAAACCTCCAGACTACAGAGAGTCCAGAATGCGGCTGCCAGGGTGCTGGTAGGTCTCCCTCGCCACTCCTCGACGACCGGAGCCTTGGAAAAATTACACTGGCTCCCGGTGGGTAAAAGGATCCAGTTTAAGGCACTATGTTTAGCCTTTAAAATCCTCAAAACCGCCTCTCCCCCCAATGCTGTGCCCCCTCTTGTCGGAGTATACTCCTAGGAGGTCGCTTCGCTCAGAGGGACAACATCTTGCGATCATTCCTCGCACCAGACTGGCCAGAGTAGGCGGCCGATCCTTTAGCTTCTTAGCTGCCAAGTTATGGAATAGTCTTCCGGAATCTATCCGTGGCATGCAGGACCTTTTGACCTTCAGAAAGGCTCTTAAAACTCACCTTTTTCAATAATTGTTTCTCTTTCTTTGCGCCTCTTTCTCTCTGCAATTGGTTTTTTCGCAGCGCCGGGACGCCCCTTGGCTGGGGCAGCCGTGCGCTATATAAATTACCATAACATTAACATTAGTTCAAGTATCAGGAGCCGCCTGGTAATCTCAAGGAAACTTGGGCAACAGATTATAAACAACAGTGTTTCGTTGAGAGTGAATGTGAAAATGGTATGCATCTTCAACCAGTTAGAAAAAAATGAATGATAAGCAGAACCACGGAACGCCAGTTAGTTAGTGGTCTCCCATTGAAGACACAGATTATGGCATATCTCCCTTAACGTACATTCCAGCAATAATTGCTGCTTCTGAGCACTGTACTAGTTTTCTGTCAAATCAATGACCACACTCGATGCAGTCTCTTCTCGTCAACTCTACATACAATATACCCAGTCCAGGCCTGCTTGGATAGATTCGTTCTACTTCATCATTGCTGTGCTCAATCTTTACTCCCCTTGACCTGCTGATGACCCCAAATTCACGACTGGGTCAAAACGCCTTTGGGGGCCCTGTCAATCATAATAGTTTCACACTATTCATGTATCAGATAGAGGATTCCTATCTGTAGGTTTTGAGTCTTTTTAAAACCGACGCAGGCCTTTACGGTATCCCTGCTTACACTTTGTAAATAAGCCTTGCGCGATCACTCTATGCACTGAGCACATTTCCTTGTACCTTGTATATAGGGATAGTATGTAATCGTATTGGAATGACAACGCAACAGTGATTATAGCAAACCTCCTTTTATCTGAGTCTTCGTTTCTGCTTTTCATTTATTGGTTTACTTACTAATTGCGTGTACGTGTTTTCTTGCCTTTTTATAGTCATCCTTGATGAGGAAACAGTGTTGTTTATAATACAGAACTCTGGAAATGCACCCCTAAACACTGTATCCTAGTATTGAAACCTCAACACTCCACTTCTAACTTGAACAAGAATGTACATGATCCGTTGTGTCACTGATAAGAAATCTGCAAGCCTTAACAAGGCACTTCTATCCTGTTTTACTTGAAGCACCACTTTAAGCTGAGGCACTCGGAGAGCTGTCGCAGTGTATCTATATTATGATATATATATATATATAAACGCAGAAGTAGACCCAGAGGGTCAACCATAGTGAGGGGGGGGGGGTGAGTGGCTAGAGAGTAGATGGATAGTATACCTCTTCACGTCTGTAATTTCTGTACACCAAAAGGTATTGTATGCGTTTATCAGGCATAGACCACAAGAAACCAATAAGCGGCAGGTAATTGACCCTAAATAATAGAAACCATTCTTATTTTGTTTGTTACACACTCACTTGTTTTATTGATGGCATGCTTCATCACTGGGTCTCATCCTGGCCCCTAAAAACCAGGATGGGATTCACCATATTTCAGGAAGCACTTTGAATAGTTTCCTGCCGGGGTCTTAGAATGAAAATACCTTGGAATACCTGGGTATCCCTTTATTAGTTGGGTTCCTGGTATGATTGAAAGCAGTACTACGAAAGGGAGGGGGGTGTCTTAGAGATAATAATCCTACACCTGGTACACGTTTACAGTCACTGTAGGTGCCAAGAGGTTTGGACACATGAGCTGAACACATCCACGTGTTATTCCAGTTTAGCGAGATCCTGGATTGGCATTTCAGACCGGACTGTTCCAACTGAAGCAGGGTCAAGACTGATTTGCACATTGCTGGGTCCAAACAGACGTGGCATGATGTGCAAAATAACTATGGACTGGGATGCGGCCCAAGTGATTACCAGTGGCTGACAATAATTCCAAACATCACTTTTTTGTTTAATTTTATATGTATCCCTAAGTGGGACTGCTGTGTTCAGAAGTGCCACTAGGACCAAGTTATACCTGGCTGTTGAGCTTTAACTTGGGCAAAACTGATCTTGGGTTGCTTGTGTACCAGTTCAGGGAGGACCTGGCCTGGCAGTTCAGGATGGACTGTTCCCTTTGGAGCAGGGTCAAGACCGATTTAAATATTGCTGATTCCAAGCTGAAGTGGCATGGTGTGCAAAATAATGATGCACTGGAATGCAAAAATAATGATGTACTGGGATGCAGCCCATGTGATTATTAGTGGCTGAGATTAATTCAATCATTTCAGCTGTCACTTGTTTGTATACTCTAGTGTTTTACACCTACGTCATTTGTATCAAGAACTACCTTTATTAAGCTCTAAAGCAAGACCTCGGACCTCCTGGTCAGGGACCTGCTCTCTCCCACGCAGCTCCGCTGTTGTGCTGCTGCCGCCAGCCCCGCCACTCCACTGCCCACAGGTTCGAGTTCCCCCCCACCGCCCCCTGAACTGTGTCCGTTCTGCTCTCCTGCTGGTTGTTTCTTGTGCCTGTCTGTGCCCCTGTGATTGTGCCCGTTCTGTTCTCCTGCTGGTTATTGTTTTTTGCGCCTGCCTGTGCCCCTGATATTGTGCCTGTTCTGCTTTCCTGCTGTTGTTTTACCTGACTATGCCCCTGTTCCGTGTTGTTCGCCTGTTTTTTCGGCCTCTGCATTTTTTTCTCATTGTCCCCACATTGTGACTTGCTCTTTGTATTTTGGTATTTTTCTCTTTTTTTTTTTCGCACGCTGCTGCCCGCTTGCCGCCCATTCCCACCTCAGCTGCCCCAGCGACCGTTCCCGCCTCCCAGCTGCTTTTTCCCCTTCCCTATTTAATGGCGGCGCTTTGTGCCTGCGCAGCGGGTGCACCGCTAGCGTGCAGAAGGTGCGCCAAAGGCAAGCTAGTCTGCGCCTGTCCACGACCCGCCCGCAACCAGTTCCAGAAACCCTGGATCTACTACCATCCACAGCTACGACTCCGCCACCCTCCTCGCACTCCACCCCAGGTGGCTAACAACTGCCAGCTATCCCTGCCGAGCATCACCCATGGACAGTTCTCCTGCAGCCAGACCTTCAACACCATCACTGCCACCACCCCCGCACCGAACGCCAACACCTTCGAAACCCTGATGTGCATCCTCCTCAACGTGCGCTCCCTGCGCAGACATGCTGTTGAGATCTGGGACCTCCTCGACACCCTCTTACCAAACGTCGCCTTCTTCACAGAAACCTGAACCAACTCCTCCTCCGCCCCCACCATCACCATCCAGACTCATACAAGATCCAGAAAAAAGACCGCCTCACCCGCCCAGGAGGAGGAATCGTCATCGCAAACAACAACTCCGTCTGACTCTCCACCACGAACCACTCCCTCTCCACCACCAAACATCTTCACTTCCAGATCCAGACCAGCCCTAGAACCACCCTTCGCGGCACCCTCGCTTACAGACCCCCAGAACCCGTGCCTCCTTCGCCACAACCATCGCCGACCTCATTGCACCACATGCCATCGCTGCCATGGACTACATACTCATCAGAGACCTGAACGTCCGCCTCGACAACCCCAGCGACCCCAACTCCACCACCCTTCTGGACAACCTCGCCAACATCGGCCCGAAACAGCTCGTCACCACGCCCACCCACAAGGCAGGGCACACCCTCGACCCCATCTTCGCAGGATGCAACAGCATCCACTTCAGCCACACCACGCAACCCCCTGGATGGACCACCACTGCGTACACTTCAACGTCAACAAGCCCACCGCCCCCAAACCCGCACTGCGCCCTCCAAGATGGAACCGAAGCAAAATCACTGAGGAGCAGCTCACTTTGCCCTCAACCGCGACACCCCCAACACATCGACCGACGCCAACCTCGCAGCCAAAGAACTCCACAGATACATCTCCAACTGCGCAAACGAGCTCGCTCCCCTGCGAACTCCGACAGACAGCACCCCAGGAAGGCCACCTGGTTCACCACCGACCTCCAAGAATCCAGACGCAGCTGCAGACGTCTCGAAAGAACTCGAGAAACAGCAAAACACCAGAAGATCGAACCACCTACAAAAATGCCATGACGGAATACCACCAACGCATCAGATCCACCAAGAGGACCTTCATCCGAAACAAGATCCTCGCCAACGCCAGCAACTCCAAGGAACTTGTCCACGTCATCCCGGAATTCACCTAACCCCCCAGCGAAACCACGGACATCACCCCCTCCCAGGACCCCTGCGATAAGCTTGGATCCTACTTCCATCTGAAAATTAAAGGCCTCTACGACCACTTCAACAACCAGACACCTGACTCTGAAACCACCTCCCCCTCCAGCAACGCCAGCCTGCCTACCGTCTCCTTCTGGACCACAGTCCCCACCGAAGACACCACCTCGACCATGAAAGGCATCGACTCGGGCCCCCATGGACCCCTGCCCGGCACACATTTACCACAGAGCCGCCTTCGCTCCAGAACTACGATGCACCATCAACACCACCCTCATGACCGGCACCTTTACCGATGACCGGAAACGCGCACAAGTCAGACCCCTGCTCAAGACGCCCTCAGCAGAACTACTGACCCATCTCCCTCCTTCCCTTCACGGCCAAAGTCACCGAAACAATCATCAATGCCCAGCTAACAAAATTCATTGAAGAAAACGCCATCCTCGACCCCTCCCAATCTGGATTCCGCAGCAACCACAGCTCCGAGACAGCTATACTTGCCGCCACAGACGACATCCGCACCCTCTTCGACCAAGGACACCCCACAGACCTGATCCTACACGACCTCTCTGCAGCATTCAACACCATCTCCCACCACATACTCACCGCCAGACTCCACGACGCCGGCATACAGGGAACTGCCCTCGACTTGATCCACTCCTTCCTCACCGGCAGAACCCAAAGGATCAGACTGCAGCCCTTCCTCTCCGAACCCACGGAAATCAACTGCTTAGTACCCAAAGGATTGTTGCTCAGCCCCACGCTCTGCAACATCTACATGGCCCCCGTCGCCGCCATCGTCAGACAGCACAGACTCAGCATAGTATCCTACGCCGACGACACCCAGCTCATCCTCTCTGTCACCCTGTCACCAACGACCCAGTCACCACCAGACTAAGCTTCCAGGAAGGAATTAAGAAGGTCGCAGCCTGGATGAGCAGCAGCTGCCATTAACTCAACTCTGAGAAGACAGAGGTCCTCATCCTTGGACCCTCCCCCTCTGCATGGGACAACACCTGTTGGCCCACTGCCTTCGGCAGACCCCCTATCCCCACGGACCACGCCCATAACCGCGGCATCGTACTCTACTCCTCCCTCTCCATGACCCGACAAGTCAATGCCGTTGTCTCCACCTGCTTCAACACCCTCAGCATCCTCTGAAAGACCTTCAAATGGATCCCTCCTGAACCACGGAAGACCGTCACCCACGCACTCATAACCAGCAGACCGGACTACGAAAACGCACTCTACGCCGTAATCAACAAATCCCTGCTCCACAAACTCCAGACCATCCAGAACACCACAGCCAGACACGTCCTTGGAATCCCACGACATGAACACATCACCCAGCACCTGCACAACCTTCACTGGCTCCCCGCTGAGAAGAGTCACATTCAGGATACTCACCCACGCCTACAAATGCCTCCACAACACCAAACCCCAATGCCTCAACGAGCGAATCTCTTTCCACGTACCCAAGAGAAACCTCCAATCCGCCGACCTCGCCCTCGCTGAAACCCCGCGCATCTGAAGAGCCAGAACAGGTGGAAGAGCCTTCTCCTACATCGTGAGCAAGACCTGGAACGAGCTCACGATCGACATCAGATGCACCCCTTCCTGAACATCTTCAGGAAGACGCTCAAGTCCTGGCTCTTCGACTGAACGTAGCTGCTTACCCCCCATCCCCCAGCGCCTTGGGACCCCATGGGTGAGTAGCGCGCTTACAATTCCCCTGATTGATTGATTTAGGTTTGGTTCACCTTTATTATAATGTGTTGGACTGGGACATGCATGCTGAACCTCGTGAGGGTGTGGCCTGTCCATGAGTGTGGACTCGTCGACTCTGATGTTGAACAACGTGAAAATTGAGTGCAGGAGGTGTCTGGTGATGTCGGTTGGTCACTTTACTCATTGGGTGAGGCTCAGGCTTCCAAGATCTGAGTTGAGGTTGGTGTAGTCTTCTAGGTGGAAGTTCAGGTCTTTGAGTAAGATTTTAGTAAGATGTATTTGTTTAATAAAAATCATGACTAAATCCTATAAAGCCACGCAGACCCATTAAATGATTTTTATAGCTTAATACTTCCTCTGAATCAACATAGAACCAAATCTTCTTCATAAGAAAATATTTGTACTTTAAAAAGCATATAACCCTATAACAAAATGCCCATGGCATCATACTCAATTAACATAGATACGGCATACATACGGATGCCTGGAAACAGATGCAACCCTTGAGCAAAATTGCAATAAAAACTGAGGATTAATTGCAGTTGAGCCAGAACTAAAAAGCACTTCCATTAAGTAATGAACAAGTTTACAATAGAAACATTAATATTGACCTTACATAAAGCTTACACGTGTGTGTGTGCATATGTGTGTGTGTGTATATATATATATATATATATATATATATAATATATATATATTCACTGAAAAAACCATAGGTTTCACACATGTTATAGTTAGCGGAAATTTTACTGATAAAAAACCAATGAAATTCCCCCGTTATAGTTAGTGCAGGCAACTATAACTCACGCGACCGCAATCCTCTGCTGATGCTAATACTGTATTTAGACACTTATTTGCCCATGTCTTCTTCCATACATTTTTAGCTATACATATATTACAAATATTTTTTTTTCATAAAGACACATATGTCATCAGCAGAAGATTGCGGTCGCGTGAGTTATAGTTGCCTGCACTAACTATAACGGGGGAATTTCATTGGTTTTTTATCAGTAAAATTTCCGCTAACTATAACATGTGTGAAACCTATGGTTTTTTCAGTGAATTTGCAAGGTTTTTTAAATGCTAATTCCTAACTATAACGTGTGTGAAACCTATGGTTTTTTCAGTGAATTTGTACGGTTTTTTTAATGCTAAGTTACTTTACGCCATTCGTGGCGTGCGCGCCCACTTAACGCAGTTCGTTCCATGCGCGCACGGTGCGCGCACAGTGAGCAGCGCACCGCGTGCCCACTTTACGCAGTTAGTGGCGTGCACTCACGGTGGGCACGCGGTGCGCTACGCGCACCGCGTGCCCACGTTACGCTAGATGGGCCATGTACTTACTTGTAGGTACCAAAAAACAAACAATAAACACAAGGGCTCTTTTTAGAGCCACCTTATATCTAAACACTTAAATGCTTTTTTTTTTTAATTTGTTTTATTAAGTTTTTTTCCGGGTGCGCGCTGGGTGCGCGCACTCGGCGATATTTTTTAACAAAATATTAATCTTTTTTTTTGCCCTACAAGGTCCTACTTTGACCCCCTTACAATGCCTACTGGGTCTATTTCTACCCACTCTGCCCCCTTTTCAAGTTCTCCCCCTTTGTTTATCACCCCCTCTTTATGCGATAGACAAAATGGCGGCCGCCGCTTCCTGATTTCCACCGATTCGAATGTTTACTAAGATCTAACAACCAATCAGAATTGCGCTCGCGCACGGCGAGGTGCGCGCACCCAGCGCGCACGGAGCGCGCTTAGATATATATATATATTGATTTAAAGGCTATTTTCTCAGAATCTACTGAACAGATTTTCACCAAACCTACAAAAGGCACTTCCTTGACCTGGGGACTACCTCTCTGCCAAATTTCAATCTGCCAATTTTCAAGTAACTCTGTTCAGCCGTTCGGGCTGTAGCCCTGTCTAAAGGTCCTATGGAAAAATGCATGGGGAAATCGCGTTTTGGGACCCCCCTTTTTTCTCAGCCCCCGCTTGACGAATTTCCCCGAGACTTTCAGGGTAGGAGCGGAGCGTAGCGCCCCACCTATTTTGAAAAATTCGCGAGGATTCGTCGACCGGCGCCAAAGTTATTCAAAATAGAATGTTGAGGTTTTCCTATGGAAAAGGGGTCCTAACTATAACTACCTACTGGCGACCGCCAGTAGGTAATATATATATATATATATATATTCTCTGAAAAAACCATAGGTGTTAGGGGTGTTATAGTTAGCTGGACATTTGACTCGTACAAAACCATTGAAATTCCTCCGATATATTTAGTTGTACTAACTACATCTCTCGCGCCTGCAATCCACTGCTGATGATGTCACATTACATCATTCATGACCTGGTCAGTGACATCACTGATGACATCATCCAGTGAATGTCGTTTGGTTCGTTATTTAAATATGTATTTTTTATATATATATATATATATATATATAGCAATTTGCATTGAAGAATGAGTGGATATATAAATATCTGAATGGAGGATTTAGTAGCAGTGTGTTTGACTGTTTACTTGACTAATTTATAGTGTCTCACTAAATATATTGGATAGTGACTAAACTGTGAATATCTGTATCACGTTGTCAGTTGTTGTGTAAACTGCTGCACCAGTTGGTTACTAGCTACTTGAAAGTCTATATTAGTTATTGATTAGTTAACTGAGTATTTGTATGGGTGAGTGAATGTGTGTGTGGTACGGTGGGGGTTGTGTGACAGCCCAAAGATGTGTGAATAGTTGATTCAGTAGGTATATGAAGTTAAAACTACATGTTATAACAGTTGTTTGGGTGAGTGAATATCTTTATGGGTGTGCTGATGAGCAAATATATGTCTCAATGGTACATATCCAACAAACTAGAAAAATAAAAGCCAGTGTATGTGTCAGTTGTTGTATATAAATAAGTATACATAAGACTCAGTGATTGTATGAGTGACTGTATGGATAACTGTATACTTGTAATAGTGATTTTATAACACACGACGTATGAGTTACTATCTATATGAATAGATGAAGTGGTGTTTGTATAAGTGTTTAGCTAAGTAAAAGTAAGTATGATCCATTGTTTGCATAAGTGAGTAGGATGACTTCATAAGTGATTAGGATGTGTGCTGGTGTGTAATGTCGATATAGGTGTATAAGTATATTTGATAGTGTTCTATTGATCATTGACAGCATGTATGAGTGAATCTATAGGTTAGTGATTAGATGTGTGTATAGATCTAGGAATCCCTGAGTGGGTGTTTAGAAACTTGTATTGGTGTGTCAATGGTTTCAAATATGGCACTCTGTATTTTACAGTGAGTGATGAAAGGTTATACTAGTGTATGATGAGGTGTATGTGATTGTCACGTGGATGATGTCATCATTGATATCATTCGAGATGTCATCAGTGATGTCACTGACCATGTCATGAATGATGTAATATGTGACATCATCAGCAGGGGATTGCGGGCGCGTGAGATTTAGTTAGTACAGCTAACTATATCGGAGGAATTTCAATGGTTTTGTACGAGTGAAATGTCCAGCTAACTAGAACACCCCTAAAACCTATGTTTTTTTCAGTGAATTTCTAAGGTTTTTTAAATGCTAATTCCTAACTATATCAGGCCTGAAACTTGTGGTTTTTTTCAGTGAATTTCAAAGGTTTTTTAAATGCTAATTCCTAACTATATCAAACCTGAAACCTATGGTTTTTTCAGTGAATTTCTAAGGTTTTTTAAATGCTAATTCCTAACTATATCAGGCCTGAAACCTATGGTTTTTTTCAGTGAATTTCAAAGGCCCCCCCTCCCACATTTTGAAGAAGCCCCGGGGGGTGCCAGTCCCCGGGGCTGGGGAGTCTGAGAGCCCCCTCACCCAATTTTAATAAGACCCGGGGGGTGGCGATCCCCGGGGCAGTGTGTAGGGGATTGGGACCCCCCCACACTATTTTATTAAAATGCCCCCGGGATTTGGCCACCCCGGGGGCCAACTACCAAAATAGGGCGGCAGCCAGCGCTTCATTTAAAAAAAAAAATTCGTCCGAAATTCGCGCTGGGTGCGCGAATCGCACCGATTTTTATTTGTGTATTTTTTTTTTTAAATGCTTTTTCTGGCCCTGGTCAGGGTGTTTCTACCCTGCCCCCTTTTTGCGTATTTCGTGTTTCTTTTGCTGATTTCTTGTACCTCGGTTTTACCGAGAAACAAGATGGCTGCCAACACTTCCTGATTTGGAGTGTTGACAGCCAATTAGAATACAGCTCGTGCACGGCAGGGTGCGCTTAGGCTGCGCTTAGGGTACGCGGATCCTCCGAGGCCATAGATGTATATGTACTTTTAAATGTCATTTTCTCAGGAACTACTGAACGGATTTACACCATTTAAGCAAAAGGCATGAGTCTGAACTAAGGACTACCTCTTTGCCAAATTTGGTGTAATTCCGTTCAGCAGTTTGGGTTTTTCTTAGCTCCCGCTTGACGAATCACAGTGAAACTTTCAGGATAGGAGCGGACCGGAGCTGGCCAAAAGTTTTGAAAATTTCGCGAAGATTCGTCAATCGGCGTCAAAGTTATTCCAAATAGAATGTTGCGGATTTCCTATGGAAAATAGGTCCTAACTATATCTACCTACTGGCGACCGCCAGGACGTAACACATAATATATATATATATATATGTGTTACGTCCTGGCGGTCGCCAGTAGGTAGATATAGTTAGGACCCTGTTTCCATAGGAAATCCGCAACATTCTATTTGGAATAACTTTGGCGCCGGTAGACGAATCCTCGCGAAATTTTCAAAACTAATGGGGCGCTACGCTCCGCTCCTACCCTGAAAGTCTCGGGGGGATTCGTCAAGCGGGGGCTGAGAAAAAAGGGGGGTCCCAAAACGCGTTTTCCCCATGCATTTTTCCATAGGACCTTTAGACACAGCTACAGCCCGAACGGCTGAACAGAGTTGCTTGAAATTTGGCAGAGAGGTAGTCTACAGGTCAAGGAAGTGCCTTTTGTAGGTCTGGTGTAAATCTGTTCAGTAGTTCCTGAGAAAATAGCATTTAAATCAATATATATATCTGTGGCAGCTCACCGTGCGCTTACGGTAAGCTTACCGTACGCGAGCGCGAATCTGATTGGCTGTTAGATCTTAGTAAACATTCGAATCGGTCGAAACCAGGAAATGGCGGCCGCCATTTTCTCTCTCGCACTCTGAGGGGGGGAGGAAAAACAAAGTTGGATATCAGGAAAAGGGGCAGGCTAGACAGCTCCTAACCACCTAGCCTTGGTTAGGGTGGTCCCAAAAGGACCCCCAAGGGCAAACATTTGTTTTTTTTTTTTTTAAAACGCCGATTGCGCTTAAAATAATTAAAAAAAAAAAAAAAAAATATCCTCAATTTCCCCACCCCGTGTGCAAAAGTTGCCCGCAGGGCACATTTTGGGCATGGGATATCGTGCCATTGAACATTTAATCGATAACCTTTCACAACGAAGCGCATAATATGTCTTCCGTGTGCGGACGGTGCGCGAAGCTTATCGTGCGTACATGGCCCATCTAGCGTAACGTGGGCACGCGGTGCGCTACGCGCACCGCGTGCCCACCGTGCGTGCACGGCACTAACTGCATAAAGTGCGCGCACGGTGCGCAAAGCGCACCGTGCGCGCACGGAACGAACTGCGTGAAGTGGGCGCGCACGCCACGAACGGCGTAAAGTAACTTAGCATTTAAAAAAACGTACAAATTCACTGAAAAAACCATAGGTTTCACACACGTTATAGTTAGGAATTAGCATTTAAAAAACCTTGCAAATTCACTGAAAAAAACATAGGTTTCACACACATTATAGTTAGCGGACATTTCACTCATAAAAAACCAATGAAATTCCCCCGTTATAGTTAGTGCAGGCAACTATAACTCACGCGACCGCAATCCTCTGCTGATGACATATGTGTCTTTATGAAAAAAAAATATTTGCAATATATGTATAGCTAAAATTTAATGGAAGAAGACATGGGCAAATAAGTGTCTAAATACAGTATTAGCATCAGCAGAGGATTGCGGTCGCGTGAGTTATAGTTGCCTGCACTAACTATAACGGGGGAATTTCATTGGTTTTTTATGAGTGAAATGTCCGCTAACTATAACGTGTGTGAAACCTATGGTTTTTTCAGTGAATATATATATGTGTGTGTATATCACCAAATGTAGATCCAATTGAAAAGAAGAATCCACACGAGCCCGCTCGATCAGTGTAGCAGTTTATTTCAGACAGGCAGAGGAGGACGACGCGTTTCGACCACGTATATACATATATATATATATATATATATCTGGAACTCGTCTGATGTTTAAATTGCTTGAAAAAGACAAGAGCAGACCCGATATTGTGCTGGTTATTTTTATTTAGCAATCACCATGTCGCCATGATGCGTTTCAGCTGGTCGACGGCCTTGATCACATGTCAGCGCCCTGGGGTGGAGATTCCACTTTTAAAGTGCTAGTGCAGAATTATAGCAGCAATGGACATAGAAAACACACATCACTGTTTTCATTGATATATGCTTAAATGCATTATTTCACAGATATGATATCTATTTTCTTTTACATACTAGGATATACGGTGATGATTTCATCTTGGTTAAAATCCAGGTTAATATGGTAATATGTTTGTATAAATACAAAAAAGACCTCCCTTTACCTCACATATTAACATCCTAGAAAAAATCTAGTCCATGGTTCCATGATAAAGTGACTAGTGCAAAACGTACCAACCTTCCCTCAGTGCAAGTCGAATTGATAAATATATGTGCAAAATGTGCAATTGTTGAGCAAGAAAATTCAGTGTAATTATTGAACATGTAGCAGCATGAAAATATTGTCTAATGCCCTCTTTCTATTTTAGGTTCAAAACCGTATCATGATCTGTGCCAATCGACAAGTTTTGACATTCTGTATCTTCAAAGCCTTAGTTAGTTGGTAGCTATCTGTTATACAAGGTTGATTCCCACAAATGAGGATATATAGTATAAAATATATAAAATCATTTCAACCCAATAAAACCAGATAAATAGGCTAAAACAGAACTGTTACAACAATTAAAACCTCCTAAAATTTAAATTCATTCCTAGAGTACTGATCAAATCAAATGTGTTAGGACTACCCTGTTATCCACCTAAAATATAAATATGAACTTTTATATTAAATATATTGAGATAATATATACAGGTGTCAATTACGTATTATCACAATAATGAAATATAGATTCTCACAATGTACCGTTGTTGTCATGAGTTTTGTTATTTTAGTATTAAGGTCTTCCAATGGATATTTGTTTTAGAGGTAAGTGTACATATCTTCACCGGTGTTTAACCCTCCATGGTGCATGGTATCCATTTCAAGGATATATCTTGTTTCTAAGCGCCTAAGCTTGACCTCCCTGTTGCCACCTCTCTTACTTGGTGACACTGCATTTAAAACAAAGTAACTAAAATGTTTGACTACTCCTGTGTTGATCTTTAAAATGCCTGGCAACTGGATAGCTTGGATCTTTATTTAAAATGGCCCGTGTATGTTGCAGAATTCTTTTGTGTACCGCCAGTTTTGTGGTGCCTAAATAATGCGAGTTGCAGCTACAAACTAGTACGTGTACTGCAAATTCTGTTTTACAGGACCGATATTGGTTAATCAAATGGGTATGGTCACTAAACGCTGTTTTATAGGACTTTGTGTTTATTCCATACTGGCAGGCTTTACAACTGGTACATCTATAGAAACCCTTCCTAACTGTTAGCCAAGTGCCTGATTCTGAATCTTCCGGACTATTTTTGACCAAACTATTACCCGTTGATGTTCTCCTGAAAGTTATTGCAGGTTTTTTAGGAAGTAACCCTCCTATAACTGGATCTCCTAGTACTGTTGGCCAGTTGCGTCTTATTGTGGATCTAATCTACCCTTCCTGTCTGGAATACGCCAATATGAGTCATGTTGGCTCATTTGGTGTAATCTTTGTGCCACCTGGGGTTTAGATCTATATTGTAATAGATCTTGTCTGGCTCTGCTTCTTGACTTGGATATCGCTGCATCAATAGTTGTCGATTTATAGCCTCTCTGGAGGAATCTGATCCTACATTGCCTCTGTTTATCCTGTGTATCCTTTTCTTCACTGCAATCAGCCTAATTTGTACCATCTCCCCATAGGGGATGCTATGTATGAGATGCGGTGGGTGAGAGCTAGATGCATGTAAAACTTCATTACCTGCTGTTTGCTTTCTAAACAGTGATGTTGCCAAGTGGTTGTTTGTAATGTACGCTTTCACATCCCAAAAAGTTATGCTTTCGCTACTGATGGAGTAAGTACATTTAAGATTCCCGTTATTGACATTTATGTCTGAAATAAAATCATGTGCACTTTGTTCCGAGCCATTCCACACAATAAAAAGGTCATTTATAAACCTTAGCCATATTATTGCATTTTCAATAAATATGTGGGCAAATTGTTTCATGAGGACCAGCTCCTCCCACCATCCCATAAATAGACAGGCGTAGCTAGGGGAGAAGCTGGCCCCCATTGCCACACCTTGGATTTGTTGATGTATTTGATTTTTGTACATAAATAAGTTGTTCTCAAGACAAAATATCAGAAAATCGATCAACATTTGATTGTGTTTGGCAAATCTTATTGGACTATTGGCTAGGAAGTGCTCCACTGCTCTGATTCCGTCATTGTTTTGTATGCAAGTATATAAAGCAGATTCATCAAGTGCTATAAGCTGATGGCCTTCTTGCATTTAATCTTGTCAATTTTTCTTATAAAATCACTAGTGTCCTGCACATATGATTTAAGGTTCCGGACGTGTTCTTGTAAAAATGAATCAATCTAAATAGACATATTCTCAAGAGGCCCACCACAAGCTGAAATGATTGGCCTTCCTGGTGGTTTGTTCATTGATTTGTGGACCTTGGGGACAAAATAGATTATTAGAATTGTGGGGTTCTCCTTTTTCAAGTATTTATATTCTTGTAGATTTAATAGGCCCAACCTTTTCCATGCTAGTAGTTTTTAAAATAAACTGTCTTGCGCATTCTTACATTTCTGCATGGAACTTTTGCGATAAGTCAGTGTCGCTTAACTGTTTTTCTGCCTCCTCCATACAATCTTTAAGAGGCCATAGAACTACGTTGCCCCCTTTATCTGCATTTCTCACTACAACCTGCTTCTCCTTATTTAATTTATCCATCAATTGTCAGAACTTTCTTTAATGGTTCGTGATTTTACGTTTGGTCATGTTAGTATACTTGTGTAGCTTTTCTATTTCCGCCGCCACATGTTCGCTGAACAAATCTAGAGTCACGTGGCATGACGGGTGTGAATTTGGATTTCTCTTTGAATCCGGTCTTGGGTTTAACACACGTTGCATATGTTGGAGACAAAAGATCTTGTGTGGTTAGTTCTGAATGTTCCCCTTGGGTCATACTGGGGTTTTCCGCTGTCATAGCTTCATCTCCTAGATTGTAAAGGTCCTTTAAAACACCCAGATCTGTTGCCATTAGGTTCTGTTTTTCTCCTGCGTTCAATATTAGGTATATGTACAGCCCTTGTGCAGAATGCTGTAAGAGTTCAATCCTGAAATCCAGCTAGTTGGGAACTAAAGTCTCTTAGATCAAATAATTGCAAGGTTTTTTAAATGCTAATTCCTAACTATAACGTGTGTGAAACCTATGGTTTTTTCAGTGAATTTGTACGGTTTTTTAAATGCTAATTTATTTATGTATTATTATTTTTTTATATATTTACTTTACAATAAACTACGTCTTAAACATTTTTCTTTTTTTTTCTTTTGGTTTTCACCGTGCGCGCACCCCGCGACTTTTTTTTTGCCTTCGGGGTCCTTCAGGGACCCCCTGACAAAGGCTAGGGGGTCAGGAACTTTCTACCCTCCCCCCTTTTCACGTTCGCCACCTTCCTTTTTCACTCTCGCACTGAAAACAAACAAAATGGCGGCCGACACTTCCTGATTTCGACCGATTCGAACGTTGACTGACATGTAACCACCAATCAGAATTACGCTCGCGCACGTTAGGGTGCTCGCACGGTGCGCGCACCCTGCGCGCGTATAGATATTGATATGCTTTTAAATGCTATTTTCTCAGGACATACTGAACAGATTTACACCAGACCTGCAAAAGCCACTTCCTTGACCTTATGGATACCTCTCTGCCAAATTTCAAGTAATTCTGTTCAGCCGTTCGGGCTGTAGCTGCGTCTAAAGGTCCTATGGAAAAATGCATGGGGAAAACGTGTTTTGGGACCCCCCTTTTTTCTCGGCCCCCGCTTGACGAAGTACCCCGAGACTTTCAGGGTAGGAGCTGAACGGAGCGCCCCATTAGTTTTGAAAATTTCGCGAGGATTCGTCAACCGGCGCCAAAGTTATTCAAAATAGAATTTTGAGATTTCCTATGGAAACACGGTCCTAACTATAACTATCTACTGGCGACCGCCAGTAGATTATTTATATATATATATATATATATATATATATATATATATCTTCCAAGAATGTCCTGCATGCAGAGACGCACTCCTCCAGCTGATGAGTTTCACAACCCTTTATTAAGCACAGAACAGGATTACAGCTCCGACTTTTCACATCCATTGCCTGACGCGTTTCAGAGCATTCGTGCTCTTTCTTCAGAGGCGATTAAAATCACACAAGTCTTTTGTAGTCCCACAGTTCCCTGCGTGCTAGATTAATTTAAGGGCTTCCGGTGTTCCCAGCTGAATAGCATTAATTCAGATGCATGCCGGAACTTGTAGTTAACTTTCCATGAATTCTTTTACCTTCGGTGGTCGTGTGCATTTTGAATCGTTTTATGGATCAATTACTGCCCTCCAGTGGGCCTCAGGGCTGTAAGCCTGTTCCAAAATCAGAAGCATCAGCTGCGCCGTCCTCTCAGCCCGATTAATTCATGGCAGACGATCCCTTTCCCAGTTGCGGGTGGTGCGAACTCTCACGGCTGGACCTGCCGTGTACACATCTTCCAAGAATGTCCTGCATGCAGAGACGCACTCCTCCAGCTGATGAGTTTCACAACCCTTTATTAAGCACAGAACAGGATTACAGCTCCGACTTTTCACATCCATTGCCTGACGCGTTTCAGAGCATTCGTGCTCTTTCTTCAGAGGCGATTAAAATCACACAAGTCTTTTGTAGTCCCACAGTTCCCTGCGTGCTAGATTAATTTAAGGGCTTCCGGTGTTCCCAGCTGAATAGCATTAATTCAGATGCATGCCGGAACTTGTAGTTAACTTTCCATGAATTCTTTTACCTTCGGTGGTCGTGTGCATTTTGAATCGTTTTATGGATCAATTACTGCCCTCCAGTGGGCCTCAGGGCTGTAAGCCTGTTCCAAAATCAGAAGCATCAGCTGCGCCGTCCTCTCAGCCCGATTAATTCATGGCAGACGATCCCTTTCCCAGTTGCGGGTGGTGCGAACTCTCACGGCTGGACCTGCCGTGTACACATCTTCCAAGAATGTCCTGCATGCAGAGACGCACTCCTCCAGCTGATGAGTTTCACAACCCTTTATTAAGCACAGAACAGGATTACAGCTCCGACTTTTCACATCCATTGCCTGACGCGTTTCAGAGCATTCGTGCTCTTTCTTCAGAGGCGATTAAAATCACACAAGTCTTTTGTAGTCCCACAGTTCCCTGCGTGCTAGATTATATATATATATTACCTACTGGCGGTCGCCAGTAGGTAGTTATAGTTAGGACCACGTTTCCATAGGAAATCCGCAACATTCTATTTTGAATAACTTTGGCGCCGGTCGACGAATCCTCGCAAAATTTTCAAAATAGGTGGGGCGCTACGCTCCGCTCCTACCCTGAAAGTCTCGGGGGGATTCGTCAAGCGGGGGCTGAGATAAAAGGGGGGTCCCAAAACGCGTTTTTCCCATGCATTTTTCCATAGGACCTTTAGACAGGGCTACAGCCCGAACGGCTGAACAGAATTACTAGAAATTTGGCAGAGAGGTAGTCCTCAGGTCAAGGAAGTGCCTTTTGTAGGTTTGGTGTAAATCTGTTCAGTAGATTCTGAGAAAATAGCCTTTAAATCAATATATATATCTGAGCCAGCTTACGGTGCGCTTACGGTACGCTTACCGTACGCGTACGGTGGCGTGCGCGAGCGCGATTCTGATTGGCTCTTAGATCTTAGTAAACATTCGAATCGGCCGAAACCAGGAAGCGGCGGCCGCCATTTTCTCTCTCGCACTGAGAGTTAGGTTTTAAAATAAAGCCCAAAAACATGTAAAGGGGCTGTTTAGACAGCTCCCACACACATAGCCATGTTGCGGGAGTCCCCAAAGATCCCCCAAGGGCAAAAATTTAATTTTTATTTTTTCGTTAATTTCGCCGATTACGCTTACCGTACGCGTACGGTAAAAAATTATAAAAAAAAAAAAACTATCCACACTCTCCCCACCCCGAGTGCAATTGGTGGCCGAAGGCCACCAATAGCGCATGGCTTATAAGAGGTGTGATAAACTATAATATTTTTTTAAAAAATAATAAAAGAAAAAATTATCCACACTCTCTCCACCCCGTGTGCAAATGGTGCCCGAAGGGCACCATTTGTGCATGGCTTATAAAAATTACGAAAAATTAAAATATTACCTTTCAAAACGAAGTGCATCATATGTCCTCCATGTGCGCACCGTGCGTGCACGGCACTAACTGCGTAAAGTGGGCGCACGGTGCGCGAAGCCCACCGTGCGCGCACGGAACGAACTGCGTTAAGTGGGTGCGCACTCCACGAATGGCGTAAAGTAACTTAGCATTTAAAAAACCGTACAAATTCACTGAAAAAACCATAGGTTTCACACACGTTATAGTTAGGAATTAGCATTTAAAAAACCTTGCAAATTCACTGAAAAAACCATAGGTTTCACACATGTTATAGTTAGCGGAAATTTTACTGATAAAAAACCAGTGAAATTCCCCCGTTATAGTTAGTGCAGGCAACTATAACTCACGCGACCGCAATCTTCTGCTGATGACATATGTGTCTTTATGAAAAAAAAATATTTGTAATATATGTATAGCTAAAAATGTATGGAAGAAGACATGGGCAAATAAGTGTCTAAATACAGTATTAGCATCAGCAGAGGATTGCGGTCGCGTGAGTTATAGTTGCCTGCACTAACTATAACGGGGGAATTTCACTGGTTTTTTATCAGTAAAATTTCCGCTAACTATAACATGTGTGAAACCTATGGTTTTTTCAGTGAATTTGCAAGGTTTTTAAATGCTAATTCCTAACTATAACGTGTGTGAAACCTATGGTTTTTTCAGTGAATATATATATATATATATATATATATAATCTGTAAAGAACTGCACCTAAAATATGGCTGGTCAGAGACTGATAAGCTCGTGCAATGATTGAGTAAATTGAACCCTTAAATTCAGGCGATAATAAATGGTTGATTAACATGTTAAACATAGTAGCATACATATTGAGATTACATAAAGCCTACACATACATTTATTTTAAAAATAAATACAGCCCTTGTTCAAAATACGACAAATGATTGATCCTTGAATCTGGCTGGTTGAGAACTAAAATCACCTACCGTAATTGAGCATATTGGCCATAATGTTAAGATTACGTAAAAAATATATTTTTTAGTGTAGATGTCCTTATAAGTTGTTTCACAAGTAATTCACTGCAAAGTGCATGTAAAACTTCTAAATGTTAGCCCGGACCAAAAGAAGGCCTCTGAACAGTTCACTGAGTATGACAGTTTTGACAAACTCCTTGTCTGAGGGTAGGATGTAATTGCTAGCATTGAGGGCGAGTGTTACGACAAAGTCTGTGATGCTGTTAGTGAAGTTGGTGCTCGATCCTGGTGGTATGTAGATCAGTGCCACTTAGGCTGAAGTTGACTGTGAGGTGTAGCTTGAATAACCGATGTTTGATCAGGGCTCGAAAAATGGTACTAGTCCTGCAGGTCTAGTCCCTTGGAAAATCCCCTCGACCTCACTGCAACCTATTTCACCTCTGTCTCTGAAAACGGAGCAAAAGTGTCAAGATAACAAGATTTAAAGGCATCTTTATTGCTCATTCCCTTTGTGAACAATAAAAATGCCTTTAAATCTTGTTATCTTGTCACTTTTGCTCCGTTTTTAAAGACAGAGGACAAAAGTTAGTTTGTCTTCCTACTCGCCAGAAAGGGCGAGTAGGACCTAAAAATAGCTCGTCCTCATCAATTCTCCCTCGCAAATAGGAGCGGGTTTGTCGAGCCCTGTTGATGATGGAGGAAGATGTGTCTGTGGAAGTGGTGCAGCTGATGAGCTTCTGAATGATGATATTTTTCACCTCTGTGCATGTGAAGTCTGTCTTGCCTGGCTGTGGTGATGTCAGGTGCAGATCCCGGGTCAGCCAGGTTTCTGTGAGGGAAAAGTAGGTCTACGGCATTGTCCTGCAGCAGGTCCCAGATCTCCGTGGCATGTTTGGTTAGTGAGAGGATGTTTAGGGGCATACATGCATGCAAGTTTGGACTGTTGTATGGGTGGTTGCAGGACTGTGTGAGTGTGTGAGAGTATGATGTTGGGTACTGTCAGTGTGGGTGCAGCGAGTGTGGGTAAGTGCATAAAACCTGCAGGAAAATCAAGATAACGCTCTCTTTGTGTTGTGTGGTGCGGCAAGGGAGCAGCATGGATTGCAGCAGCTGGGGTTGAGAATTACTCAAATTGGTTCATTTTTGTGCCAATTCCAAATGCATGTTCCTTTAGGCTCATCAGTTAGCTTCTTAAATGAACCATTAGCAATCAAAGCATTAATTTCACCTCTAATTAACACACTGTTCCATATCCAATTTTGAGAGTTGAGCAATTTTGTCTAGAAAAAAAGGGAATTAACAATTCTCTAATATCTACAAAACCAAAACATGTTGTTTGGTGAACTGTCATTTACAAGCATACAATCTTTAAGACAGTAACATACAAGAAAAATAGTATGTATTCCCTGAAGATTGCATCCTTCAGTTCCACACACGTCCAGTAAAGCAATTGTTTTATTCCACACCACAAACCCCTGTTCAGTATATTCACTCAAAAACATAGGAGAATAGTATTTTGTATTTAGAAAAAACACAAGTGGTCAGATTTCTGTATTTCTGGTTATTATTGAAAGAAGTGTCTATGTCAGATTGGTATTTTGCTGATGGTGTGATGCAAGGAAATTTTGCAATAAATATTGGTTCACTTTCCCAATCAGTATGGTGGAGTCTTCACACTGATTGCTCAGAAACGCAATCATAATGTCATTGGAAATATGTAGCACTACAATTTTATTTGTAGTGAGATGAGGGTCATTATCATATGTTTAAGAATAGGAATGTAGTTCTTCAAGTAAGTTTGTTATAGTGTTCCTACACCAATCACTGACAAAAGCACCTGGTGATAAGATGTCATGTAGGTTTCGGAGAAAGGTGTATGGCACTTGTACAGTCTCTGCTAGTCCGAGGATCTGCTAATTTCAGTCCTCCCAATAGGCAACATCTTGAATTATGATGGCTATTAACATGGCTGGACTGGCTACATAACACTTCTAGCGATTGTATTTAGATCTTCCTGCTGCCTAGCTTCGTCATTACGAATTTGGATTCTCAGTCTCTTGAATATATTTGGCCTGGATCATTTCGATTGGAAACGCACAATAGCTAGCTAAAGTGTGAAACTAAATCAGTATCAGGACTATGCAGACAGAGGTCCAGGGAGGCTTGGTGTAAGACTCCATTGCATGCCTGAACTCCAACCATTTACTTTGTAATTTAGATATCCACAACTTTATTTTCACATCATCTATAATTTTTTAGGTCGAGCCTGATCCAGCGCGCATGCGCTGCTCTGTCGATCTGCTGTAGTGGAGTATGGAATGGAAGCCCCGCCCATATTGGTCATTGTCCTTCGTAAATGTTGGCTTCTGATTCGTAAATAGGCTTGTTAGTCCCTTCTAAGTACAGCCCTGTCTTCATTTGTATCCTCCCATGACTACTGGCCCCATTACTTCGGTTGTTACATGGTACGTGTTACTTAGTCTTTCTTGTAAGTACGATTTTTTTTTTATTGATTTCTCCTACATCGTGCCATGCGTGCTTTTATTTTCCAACAGCCCGTCTCCGCCCTCATGTCGGTGTGATCGGGGGCACTGGTCTGAAATGCAGCAGGTGAGCTCTGGGTAGTTTGATATTTGTTGTTTAAGACCTATATCCAGTGAACAGCATTGGTCCTGGAAAGGTGTAAGGCCTCTATCGGGGTTTCGGTTGGCAGAGACAAACTTAAAGAGGAACCAGGAGATTTGGGCTGTATGCTATGAAGTGTTTAGAGGAAGTGTCGGTAAGACTAAAATTCAGGAAGGACCTCAAGACCCGGCTCTTCAACTGGATCACAGTGCCTTGCGACAGATCTGCAGCCTCCCCCCCATCCCCCCCCTCGCCTTGAGACAGGTGAGTAGTCCCGCTTTTCAAGCCACTTGATTGATTGATAGGCCTTGCAAGCAGTTGAAATGAAGTACTAAAGTCTTTCCAAGAAATGTTATCTTGCAGAATTTGATCCAGAAGGTAGACACATTCTGAAAACTAATATCTTGGATACATACTACCGAAGAAGGAGTCAACATCTTCAAAACATGTCTGTATGAAGTACTTCAATACTTCACTTAAAGAAGTACTGTAACTGAAAACATAGAAGAAGGAAGATATGCAGTTCTTGGATGTGATGGTTGTTTGGTGAGACACTAGAAAGGAAATCTAATAAACCACCGAAAGCTTAGTTGGCAAACTCCGGAGAGAAGAGAGTTTTTCTACTTGTCACTTTTGCAGTTCAAGCCATGGTGTGCTGAATCAGATTTACTTGGACACTATGACTGTTATGAAGACTCTTTCAACGCCATGAAAGACCGCATTGAGTGTTCAGTCTTTCCAACCTACTTGCAAAGGTTGAAAGATGAGATTGAAGAGGAAGAAAGCATTGCTGCTGAGGATAGCCGAGGAGATTTCACAAAGCAGCCAAAGTTCTGGATCACTCACTCAAGATACTCTTGAACAACCAATTATTTAAAACGAAGCAGCTATTGCTATGAATGAGGTAGAGACTGCAATGTTCGAAGCAAGAGTGGAATCTGTCCATTTTGAACAGTTACTAGAACTGAACAGATTTTTGGTTTTTAACACAGTTCAAGATAAAATAGAGCATGTATTTCTCCACAAGAAGAAACAATGTAAATGTTCTTCATTTAAATCAATACTATTCTACATCAGTGGTCAAGCTGCCTCTAGAAAAAGCTTTCTAATTAAAGTTCTCACCGGTTATCTACAGAAAACAACATAATCAAATTTGTCATGTGTAGTAACAGCACCAACAGGATTAGCTGCACATAACATTAAAGGAATTACTTTACATCAACTGCTAATGCACCCTGTTGAACATGACTATAAACTGGAATACCAGAAATTATCTGATGAAGCTTGCCAC
This sequence comes from Triturus cristatus, assembly GCF_964204655.1. Lineage (NCBI taxonomy): Eukaryota > Metazoa > Chordata > Amphibia > Caudata > Salamandridae > Triturus > Triturus cristatus. The sequence continues at coordinate 136,851,738 of NC_140580.1, read as the reverse complement.
GAGGTATCAAGAGTATTGAAGAAACTGAAGCTTTTAATCATTGATGAGCTGAGCATGGTATTGAACTTAATGCTGGCCTTCATACACTTTTAAGAATGCAGCAGATTTTAAGAACAAACTACGATGTACTCTGTGGAAGAAAAACATTTGATTTGTATTTGGTGACCTGCTGCAACTTACCCTCTTAAAAGGACAACCTGATTTCAAAACACTTGTCCATAATGAAGCAAGAAATTCTTGGGGGAGTATTGGCAATGTAAATATTTGGTTACCCTTTGTATAGAAGGAACTAGTGAAAAATATGCGGCAAGCATATGATGAGGATTATGGAAATATTCTTAAGGAAATTAGAATAGAAGTTCTAACAAATGATGGAAAATGTGCTTTAGCAAGGGGGCGTGGCCAACCATCATGGCTCTGCTCCAGGCCCCGAGCAGTGGGCTGGTACAGCGCTTGTTATGCCACCAAATTAGGACCAAGAGGAGACCTAGTTACGAGGCTCCACGGGGGCTCCCGTGTTTCAATTTTGCTGCCTGGAGGTCACCGGCGGAGCCCTGAGTCGGAGAAGCCTCCAACGCAGAGAACGAATGAAGATGGCTGCGTTCCCCGAGCCATGTAGCAGAAGCTGCGGTCGGCGCTCGCGCCTGGACTAAAGGAGGGGGATCGAGTGCAGCCCACGATCTACAATCTGCAGGGCTACTTCTGCCCGGTCAGAGGAGGTCGGCGGCGGTGAAACTGAGCCGTGACCCAGGTCTGCTGGGCCAGCAGGGGTGTCCCGCCCCCTTGAGATGCCGCAAGGAGGAGTCCGGCCACCGCACCGGCTGTCAGGTGAGGAGTTCGGAGATGGCTGACCGGGAGCGACGCTCCGCTGGATTTACCCAGGGTAGCGGGTGCCCGATGGCTGGGAGGCCCTGGAGCCTGCTGTATTGACCGCCGGACTCCTACCATTAATGCCTGACTTCAAGATGGCATCGGCAAGGCACTATTCTTAGCATTGGGCGAAGGGCTGAAGCTGATGCCACATGTAAAGAACTCGGGATGTGAGACGGCAGATTGAGGGAAGCAGCCTACGTGCAACTCCTGTGGGCTTGGGGGAGTCCTGTGAACAGCAGGGAGTGCTGGCAATGTGTTGAGCCCCCTAAGCAGATTGGTGACAGCCCCTTGATCTTAGCCCTCTCACGCTGTGGTGCAGAACGTGGAGGACCCCCGATGAGTGCTCCATCAGACTCATGCCTGTCCAGGGCGGCGAACCCTATGGGTGGCCTAGCGGGATCTCCCTGAACTCACCGGCCCAGCGCACTGGCGCAGAGAGCGAGGCCCCCTGCTGGAGAGCGCCACATAGACCCAAGCCCGGCGGACTGCAGAGAGGCCCTGGGCTGACCTCATGCCCTAATCCCTATGCCACCAAAGAAGACTCAAACTACCAGGGTTTCCAGCTACTTCACCCCGGCGGGCCCAGGGGTGGACAAGAAGGGAGATGTGCAGTCTAGAGAAGACATGGCGCTCACACGTGAGGACCTGATGGTGGTGTTGCGAGACTGCAAAAGGAGCTCCGAGACGACATCAAAGCAGACATAGGGGCCTCATTTGACGCATTTAGAGCGGAGAAAACCACCGACTCACATAACCAGCTGTGGGCCATGGTACTCAAATATGAAGATCTCGAAAACCACTCCTGGAGAGACAATATAAGGGTTAGGGGCCTGGAAGAGGGCTGTGAAGGTCCAGACTTTGAGGCGTCATGGTGGGTCTCTTCTCCACGGTCTGGGAGAAGGAAGCCCAGTGGTGCAGCTGGAAAGGGTCCATAGAGTAGGGCCACAGCTGCAAGGAGACAACAGGAGGCCCAGACACTTTTTAACGAAATTCGGCTCCTTCAAAGTGAAAGAACTGGTCCTCCAGAAAGCAACAACAAGAAAACGTTCTAAAATACGACATGCTCACTTTTAAAGGCTGCAGCCCAAGCCACGCTAGGCTGATGACAGCAGTTTTTGCTGGTCACAGAGGTCCTAGGAGAATGCCAAATAAAATATTGTTGGACCTACCCCTTTGGCTTAGCTTTCATGATGGACAACAAGCACCTCCACAGCATGGTGTCAGCGGAAGCTGCAGACCTGCTGGGTCTCAGGATGCCCCCCTCCCCCGAGCCAGGCTTCATCCTCTAGGGACAAAAGAGTAGAAAAACCGGGGGAACCATGCGGTGTGGGCCCCTGGCAGACGCAAAATGAGGTGGCAAGAAAACAACGGATGATTCGCAGGGAGGCGTTGAACATTTGCAGTCCTCTCATTTTAGTCCTGCGCACCAATGTCGGTCTTTTTTGTGCTGGGGTGGTGGTTACACATTGATGAATGACGGTTAACTGTATGCCTTGGAATGTTAGAGGATTTAACTCCCCCAAAAGGAGGCAAAGTCTATGGAAAGTTTTAGTAGACCATCCTATCAAGATAGCAGCCCTGCAGGAAACTCATCTAAGAAAAAGCGAAGAGCAGCGTCTGAAGCATAAAGCCTACCCACAAATCTTTCGCGCCTCAATGAAGCAGAACGGAGTGGCCCTCCTTTTTCACACCTCGGTGCCCTTTCACCTCTACGCCACTAAGGCAGACAAAGCAGGGCGATTCCTGATGGTTAGAGAGGAACTAAGGGGAAGGCCATGTACAATTGCCATTGTCTATGCGCATAATACAGGGCAACTAGACTTCCTCTGGGCATTTGTATCGACACTAGAGGGTTTTGCCACGGTAGACATAATTCTAATGGGGGGACTTCAATTTAATATGGGACCCGGCATTAGACACGACACACCCGCACTGGTCAGCAGGAGGGGTCTTCAGCAAGCTGCTTAAAGCTTCTCTTCAGCGTCTGGGTTTGCTGGATGCGTGGAGGGACTTTCACCCCATGACACATCATTTATTCCTTTTTCTCCCACTCCCTTAGAACCTATTCTAGAATTGATCATGCCGTTATTTGTCAATCACTTCTTTACACAGTCTCGGGGACCCAGTTCCACCCGATTAGCCTCTCAGACCACGCCCCCATGGAGGTGATCTTAGACTGGCCGGCCCCTCGCTCGAAACATGCTAGATGGTACTTCCCCAATTTCCTTAGTAGGGAACTCTGGGACGAACTGAAAAAAGCAATCAGAGTATTTCAACACAAACGTCCCCGCACTCAAATCCCATGCGAATGATTGGGACGCGTTCAAGGCACTCATAAGGGGTAAATGCATTATAAATAAAAAATTAAAAAATAAATAATAAATCCGCATTTGTAAAGCGTGAACTACGCACCCTTACGGGTCTCAAGGCGCTGGGGGCCGTCATGGAAATTAAGTGAGCTATTGCCCAGAGTCACATGGTGTTGAGCTGAGCTGCCGCCGGAGCCAGGGTTTGAACCATGAACCCTGTGCTCCGAAGTCAGCTGCCCTGGCCGCTGCACCACACCTCTCCAAGGTTGGCCTTGGCCACCACGCTTAAACACCAACTGAGGGGGGAGAGACTTCTTCTAGAGGGGGAACTACAGAAAGCTGAAAAAATACACAAAGATAGTCCATCAGCCCAGACCCTACGGAAAGTCACGCCGGTAAAGGCTATGAACGCCAACAGAGCGGAAAAAACTATCCTACGCCTACAGGCCTGGAGTTACAAAAGGGGAAACAAAATGGGTACTCTGCTGGCGCCTCAGCTCAGAGCAAAACAGGAAAAAGAATGTCAAATAGTGGATGACGCTGGCGTCTCCCACTTTAGCGAGGAGAGGAAAGCAAACGCCTTCGGGGAAGTTTATCGCACCCTTTATACCGCTGAGTCGCTAGAGGCCCAGGACCAGATGGGATACCTTGAGGATCTTAAACTCCCGCAGCTCTCGCCCACTACTAATGAGTTATTTAGTAGACCCATCTCCAGTGAGGAGGTTCAGAGGGCGATCGAGGTGCTCAAACTGCAGAAGGCCCCAGGCCCAGACGGGCTAAATGCTCAATTCTATCATACATTTGCGCCTGAGCTGGCTCCTCGCCTGGTGAACCTTTTTAACGACATAGCGACCACGCAGCGGGTAACAGCTTCCATGGGGGAGGCTCTTGTCACCATTATTCCTAAACCGGGGAAAGACCCTAAAGCATGCGCCCCATACTGGCCTATAGCACTTTTACATCTAGACGCCAAGTTCTACTCTAAAATACTGGCCAGCCACCTAGAAAACGTACTGCCAACACTGAATGATCCAGACCAATCAGGAATTATTAAGGGTCGACAGACCCACGATATCCTACAGAGAATAGCACACATTATAGAGAAAGTACAGAAAAAGGGCATCCCGGCGGCCCTCCTCTCGTTGGACGTGGAAAAGGCCTTCGACCAGCTTGACTGGTCCTTCCCAAGTAGGCCGTTGGGGCGATTCGGGTTCAACTAAACCTTTATAGGTATGTTGCGGGCCAACTACCAATCTCCAAGGTCCGAGTCCTGGTAAACGGAGTAGCCTAGGACTCCTTATGTCTATCGCGGGAAACAAGGCAGGGCTGTCCGCTATCACCCCTGCCCTTTGCCCTATGCATAGAGCCGTTAGCGGAACGGATTAGGGTACACCCAGACATGCAAGGAGTAATGTTCGGTACGGACGAACATAAGATCCCCCCTCTTTGCGGATGATGTCCTGCTCCCAATCATGGATCTGCTGGACTGTTTACCAGCAATTCAAACGGTGCTTAACTGTTTTGAAAATGTGCTTTAGAAATTCGACTAATCAAACTATTTCCATCTAACATTACAGCAGCAGAACTAATTTACAATTTTATTGAAGAACAGAAATCCATAGTCTATTTAATGCCTACACTTCGAGTGCTGCAACTTCAAAAAACAATTTCTAAAACTGGAGAAAGAAGAGATTTTCGAAATTACAGCGATCGTTAGGATGGAACATCAGGGAGTGACAAAAGTACTTGCTGAAAATCTACAAGCAAGAATAGTCTTTAGAGAAGTCTGTATCCAGGACTGCAGGATTAGAAAAGCGTTTATGCATATGTAAGAACAGCCAAGTAATTTTGCGGGGTTATTTAAATGTTGAAGAAGGATTAGTAAATGGTGAAATGGATAAAAATATTGATTTAATTAATTTTCCAACTAGAGATGAGGTTGAATACACGCCCATAAAATTTGATCAGCTTGACAGCGTCCAGCAGATTGGCCGATGTGTTGTACGTTTTTGCTAGTGAAAGACTTGTAGGTACGGCATCAACAGTTCCAACTCTCTCTCGCGTATGCTGTAACACTCCATAAATCACAAGGTTTAAGTGTAGATTCAGCTTTTGTTAATATTGATAGTTCGGTCTTTAAAGAAGGAATGTCATATGTAGCACTGTCTTGAGTTAGAACATGGTCCTCTCTTTTTTTTATTTTTTATTTTATTTCGATGATAAGAAAGTTAGTGCAGATGCAAGCTGTGTAAAGAGTATAGTCAGTTAAGGAGTGTGTACACTCCTCATTTAGGCCAATACCCTGTTTATGAGAAACTCATTATCTGTTCAAAACACAAGATTACAAAAACAGATGATGAAACAAAGGAAGGAGGCAAGGACAATCCAGAAGCTGTTAAGAAAAAAAACCTGGAAAATGACAGCGACATTGTAGGTTACCAGATGGAAAACACTTCAGGTGTCAACTGCTATTCAAATGGTATCAATGCAGTGTTTCACATCTACTGAACCAAATTCAACAAATACCAGATACAAGTTTGTGTTCTGCACTGTATCATTTGCTGCAGTGTTTACTGACTGACAGAACTGTGATACATTCTGCTTCAGGCATTCAAGATCACTAAAATATATGTAGCGGATCAGTAATATTTACACTCAACACTCAACAAGACGCACAATAATTTATTATGGTTCTGTTTGGAGTTTTAGAACAAGATGTAAATATTGATGATTTATTGAGCCAGAGTTACACATGGAACCATGATTGTGAAGATTCATCTACCACTCAAATAAATTGATTGTTTTCTCTATTTAACATTACCAGATTCGAGAACTGTGCCTTGTGACAAATTGTTGAAGAAAGCTAACTAAAATATGTCTTGCAGATCAGATGTTAGGTCTATGTTGGTTCTAGGAACAACTGGAAAATATCTTATAGAGATGCTACAACGATGCAGAGCAGATGGTTCAAAATTGGAAACTCAAATTGCAAACTTTAAAGTTGGACAAGTATCAATTTTGGGAAGAACTTTTACTAATTTGGCTATTATCTTCACAAAGGAATTAATACAACCTCTGGACACTACACTGTCTATTTAAAGAGTGAAACTGGATAGACTGAATGCAATTCCGTCAACCTTAATTACAAACCAAAACTTTCATTCAAACTACCAAACTCTTCTCTTTCCTTTCTTCAACCAAAGTTCCAAGGAAGAATTCTGGATTCAAATGTGGTGTACTGCGTTTCTTCTACAAGGTTCATCAGTGTTTTAGAAATTATTCGGCCTATTGGGGGTTATGTCTTTAAAGAGTTCTTCAAAATTCAAGAGTTCTTTTATCTTCCAGAAAGGAGTTAATACCACATCTAAATTCTACTCTCTATAATGAAAGTCTGAAACTGAATCCAATTACAGCAACCTTAAGTTGAAATTAAAAACTGTCTTTGAAACAAAAACAAATGGCCCCCTTTTTCATCAACCAAACTTCTACGTACTATTTGTATAAAAAAAACGACTGTACGGGATTTTGTCTATATGGCCCATCAGCATTTTAGACTTCATTTGTCCTACAATGGGTGATGTTTTCAAAAGGATCTCCAAACTTAAAGTGCTTTATATTTATTTGTAGTGTTGTGGCAGATATAATTATCTAAAAAATATTTTTAAGATAGTTTTGTTTAGATTACTGTAGTAACTTTTTAAGGAATTGTAGTGATTGCAATTTTATAGTGTCACTTATTCATAGTGTTTTTCCCCACTGTTCAAGGATGATGCCTTCATTTAGATCATCGTTTATGGTGAGGCAGTATGAAAGCTGAACACAGTAAATGAAATGGTTACTATTTTGTGATACTGTTACAGTATAACCAATGTGTATTGTAATGTTTATGTAATTTTGAAGATGAAATACTAACATATATTTATGTTCTTTATTTAATAGCGGCTGCAGTTGAATGTCTTTAGATGTCTTAAAACACTACTTCTACCACAGAAATGTTGCTTAGAGATACCCATGGAGAGTGTTTTTAAACATGAAGTGCTCTTGCCAAAGTTTGCCATCATTTTGTTTTGCATATTTTGTAATATAAAAACTTTCAGTGTGGTTCAACAAATTTACACTATAAAACTATACACTAAGGTAGGGTCTTGTACAGCCGCTCACACATACACTGATTACACAATTCATACACGTAGTCCCTCATCCATTCTACCACTTACCCACTAACTCACTGTTACAGGTAAAAACACACCATCTTACTTACGAGTACTTCTACTACTATTACTTGATTTTACTTACTCATACAGATATTCACACATTTAGTTACTTCCTATACAGTCAATAAAACGTGCACTCAGTCACCTATTGAATACCTTAAACAACCAGTCAGCCATGCATGCAATCACTAACGTACTCAGTCATTTTCCTATGTAACTACTGTTACAGCCAATCACTCTCCAATACAGCTAGAAAGATATCCACTCACTTCTGTAAACAGTGATGCATACATTTTGTTACTTATCTAAACAGCTACTAACACAGCCAGTCCGTTTCTTATATAGCTAGTGCCATACATTTTCAATATTGCATACACTAGTACACCCTTACACACAATAATACAGCCACTGATACACTGACATAGCCACTGACTTAGTCTTAGACGTACTTACACACACATTCACTCACCCATATAAGTACACTTAATTAGTTACTCACCCACACCACACAACTTCTCATACTACCATTTACCGACTGAAACAGTCTCTTACACCTCCATTCAATCATATATACCGCTATTTACATAACCAGTGACTGACTTAGACATACTTACCTATCCACTCTTTCATCCCTACAGCCACTAACACACCCAGTCTCTCACTTATACATGCACACTCTCCCACCCAATCACTAACTCATAGGCACTAACACACAGTGTCTCACCTATACAGTCAGTTACACAATGACTCACTCATCCATAGAGGCACTCACATAGTCTGTCACCTACTCATAAAGGCACTCAGTCACCCATATAGACACTTTAACATATACTAAGTCATGCAGGCACTAACACACCCCATCATTTACTCAAACAGCCAGTCACTCGCCTATACAGCCACTCAGACAACTGCTCTCTCAATTACAGAACCAGTGACACACCCACTCTCTCACCAATATAAACACACTCAATGATGCAGGCGCAACCAAATTGATTGTCCAGTCTGTACATTGCTTTATAAAAGTAAGAGTACATTTAATAAACACACACACTACTCCAATACTATGCGCCAATTTACAAATATACATAAGTTGTTGGAATTACTTTGTGACATTGCATAACATCTCCACCCCTCCCGCAGGGGGGTGGGGTCTAGTACCACCACTCCCATGTATGCACATCATCTTGCCCCCAATGCAGTTGGTTGAACATAACCTGGGGCGAGGGCCTGGCGCACTAGCACAATCCCAGTGGTGCCTACCCCCCACCAATATCTCAACAAGCATTTAAAATAGGTAACCCTGCCTTGGGGACATATAACCCTGACTGAGCATGTCCTACTGACCATAAAGTATGCTCCTCTATATCTTAAGGGTAGCAGTCTGGGTTCTTCACCTAAGCACAGCAGCAAGAATACATGTTTACGCACACATTAGAATGACAGTACTCATCACATTTGTGGATAACTAGAATATATTGCAATTGCAGCCCCTAAAGGCATCACAGATAAAATCATAGGATTACGCATATACAGCCAGACACCCTAGGAGGAATGTCTGGCGACATAACCCAACTTTTCTTATGACATCACCTCACATGTACTTCACATTTAAAACATGAACTTTAGTCATTCTAAAAGAAATAGCCATTAGTAAATGCATTTCTGGTGCAAATACATCTCTTCACCTCCAGGGGATGCCCTTCTCCAGACATACCCAACTCAGCCCTTCATTCCATGATGCACTTTTCAATTCCAAAGTTCCAGCCCAGAAGTAGTTAAATGCTGTCTGAGCCATTGAGGGATTATTCTTTCAAATCCCCAAGACACTTAGGGTGGGACTTTTCTCTTCGTGCGGGGGGGAGACTGCGCCTCTCCAGCAGCTCCACCAGCACCTTCACTGGCGGTGACCCCGTCCTTCTGGGGCCACCACCAGCAAAGAACACGCTGGTTTGACACTGCAGGCCGGTCCTGGCCTGCAAGGTATTATGGGTAGGCTTGCATATGGAAGCAGCGGCTCTCCCGCCGTGCCGGGGTGAGCCACGATTATCTTTATGGCGCTCCGCGCCGCCTTCCCCACCGAGGCCCAGTCCCACCCGGACCCTCAGGTGAGGGTACAGCTCGGGGAGCCACCCCCGGCTGATCTGCTTCATTTTCGGGGGCCCAGTCCCACCTGGGCCCCGTGCAACTCCTCCTCGGTTGCAGGGGTTGGGGGTCCCGGGGACTCAAATAGCAACTGATAGACAGTCACTCACTCATGCAGACACTCACTCAAAAACCCACTCCCATCCAGTCACTCACCACTACAGCCACAAACATACCCAGTCACTCACTTATATAGACACTCACCTAATCACTCACTCATTCAAGCACTCAGACACTCAGTCATTTCCCTATATAGCCACTTACACACATACTCTCTCACCCATGCAGGCACTCACATAGTCACTCACTCAGTCATTGTCTTGATGATGTTGCTGTGTCTACTTCTCTTTTTTATGATTGTTTTGGCAGCTCCTGCTCCTCTCTTCCTGCTGTTGCCAATTTAGATTTTAAAAAAGATTTTAAAATGCCTTAAACCAAGGTCTGCACTAGTTGTACAGGGCAGCTCCTAAGAATGATCCAAAGATGAATTGGAGGATTCAAGAAGGTAGAAATGGGTGGGAACTTCCTTTTGATCACATGATCTTCGCAAATGCCGACGCCATTGCGAAAAACCAACGGCACCGCTAATACAATTAAAGTGCTTTACAATAAAATGTATTACAGAAATACAAGTTCAAACACTCTATTAGTAAACTACTGTTCTCAAACATTAATTCCAATATGTGTATATATGTGTTTTACATTTTTTCCAAAGTACGCTATCTTCGCGATTTTCATCGAAGCCGGAACATACGAGCTGCGATATTTCGCTATGAATTTGTGACTAAGAAAAAAATATACAGTTATTAACCCACTGAAACAAATGGCAAGGACAGACATAGAGAAATACGTAAATAGGTGGTCCATTGTGCAGCTATAGTGTACAATATACATCAGGCATTTACACAATGGGAAAGCATATACTAATTTGCTTGTGGAAAGTACTGCAGTTGGGTACACATGTTTTTGGCACAACTGTAGATTTCTCTTTGAAAAAATGAGGCTCCATTATGGCCTTAATTCTCATTTCTGATCAATTAAACCTCGACGGGAAGCACTTGCATATATAAATATAGCAGGTGCCACAGGTGAAGCTCCATGTGAGTATAGTGCAAACGTTCCTAACTTCTTGGGTTGGTGAATGCAAAGACAATCCGTTTCCTCTAATATTCTACATTTAAAAAATAATCTGAAATCTTCAATATGAAGTGAATGCATCGATAATCTATAGAAGTGCAATCTGAACTTGGGTGACTGTGACAAGTGGTTTTGTTATTGATGTGCACTTGTAAGAGCAGCGTGCTTGATTCTCCCTTTTAAGTATTCAAATGCCCAAACCCCATACCACCACTCACACACACGCAGACCCATGCAGCCACTCAAACACCCACCCACAGACCCACTCACAAAGCCATTCAGACACACACACACAGCCACTGACACAACCACTCACAGACCCACCTGCAACTCACACACTGATTCACAGATCCACTCACGTTGCCACCGACACACTCACATCCACTCAGACACACACTTACAGACCCATAGAGGTGCTCACACACCCACTATCAAAGGCTACAGTTATGATTTTCTTTTTTTTTAAACCTTAGAAACTCACAGAAAACATCAAAGATTTCAGGGGCATTATATTAAGCAAATAGATTTAAAAAAACCTTATCTTCAAAATTCACAGAAAAAACTAAAGGTTACAGAAACATAATAGTTAGGCTCAGATTTCATACGTACAGAACCATAGAAATTCAGCAGTTATAGTTACCTGAGCTAACTATAACTTAAGCCCATGCAATGCACTGCTTGTGACCGCTCATATTGCATCACTCAAGACATGGTCAGTGACATCACTCATGACATCATCCACAGAATCTCACACACACACACACCCACTCACTCACTCGCCAAAATACCCACTCACATACTGTAGAAAGCTGGCTCTCCATACAGTGTACTAAAACGAAGTACACTTTGCAGAGTCTCCAGTGGGTCCCCAGTTGGTTTATAGAGGCAAAGGTAGATAATACTGATCTCTTTTGTGCTAGTGCGGGCAAGCAGTTAGGCTTATCAGAGGGTAGTGCTAAGCAATTGTTGTACTCGCAGAGGCAATAATGAGGCACACGCTCATAGAATAAATCTGAGTCCAAAGTAGAAAAAATATTTATATGTGTTTTAAAACCAATAACTTCGTTCATAGGTAAGTACAGTTTTCGATAGCAATATTCACAGGCAAACCTTCAAACATGTGCGCTTTAATGCTGAATGCAGTCCTATGGAAGTAAAAGTCAAAGATTTATAGAGGTAGGTACAGTCTGTTTTCAGGGGTTCACCATGAGCGTTCGGAGTTGTAGTGGGCCAAGGTCCAAAGTACTACCAGAAGTCCTTCGGGAACCGTCCGGTTTCCACCGGGAGCAGGGTGCAGGTGAGGCTGGTAGCTGGTGCACTACAGGCTGCATGGGGGGACTTGCGGACAAGTCTGAGGGCTCCCAAATGGGGGCTAAGGTTGCCAGGGGTCTTGGAGCATGGGGGCACAGCTGGTTTGTCGGGACCGGAGTCGGGCGAATAGGGTGCAGAAAAGGTTATGTCGGCTGGGCTGGTGCGCAAAGATGCACCTCATGGTCAGGGACAACCAGCGGGCAGGGGAAAAATCAAAACTTGCGTGCCACTCTCGAAGTAGGTCTCAGTGATGCTGATGTCCCTTGACGGCTGGTTGGTCCTGGTGCAGTGAGAATCCAGACTAGACTCTCATTGTGTTTGTTGCAGGGCATCTGGTATCCTGGGGGCTTGGTGCTGCCCGTCTCTGGTTGGTCCTGGTGTCTTCACACTCGGTGGGTGGCGAGACAGAACTGACATTCCAGAGCATGAGTGCTATCTCCTGGTCATCTGTGGTGTCTGTTGGGCTGGGGAGCTGCAAGGCGGTGGACTCGACCCTGCTTGTTGGTGCCTGCGGACTGCAGGGGAGTAGCTCCTGTACTCAAGGGAAGGTTGGTGGTTTCCAAAGTGCTGGGAAGCTACCAAAGGCTTTGGTAGTTCTCCAGCTCGAGTCAATCAGTTGCGGTTTGTGAGAGAGGGCTAAGGACGCAAGGGTTTTGGGCCACAATCCAAAGTTCTGCTGCAGTTTTCACGAGGCGATACCAAAGGGGATGATGGACGGAGCGTTTGAGCAAATCAAACACTCACCCCCAGTCAACTGATCTGGGTTTAATCCATCATCATTCTTTAGCTCATTCCACCACCCCAGTTCAGACATGGCCATATGCAAATCAGTCTGACCCTGTGCCTCATGGGAACAGTCCAGCCCGAACTGCCAAGCCGTCCATCATGCCCTCGGGTATCGCACATTTCTCACGATGCGTAGCTCTTCTTGGTCCTTCTTCTGTTGATCCGTCGAATTCTTGGGTTCAGGGGTGGCACCTAAAAACTCAATTTAAATATGTTTATGTGGAGTGACGGGTAGTAGCTAATGGGCTACCTACCTTTAGGGTGTCTAAAACCTCTATATGACTACTTCCTGTGGGAGGTGGGCATAACCCTGACCCTAGAATTTTATTTCGTCCAAAACAACATGGAGGAATCTGAAAAGTGGAGTCCACGTCAGCTGACCCGCCCTAGCGATGGTGCTGGCTGAATGTGGGCACACCTCCTAATCTTACACATTTTTTCACCTTTCTTTCTGCCAAAACGGGGGGTCCGGACAGGGGGGTGTGTGCCTCCACAATCCGGAGAGGCCCATGGTCGCGTTAACAAAGGTGGCAGGGCCTTTGTAGCTTCCTGGCCTTGAATGCCCATTTTGCTTGGAGGAGGTGTGAACACCCAGAGCAGCCTCAGTTTCTGACCTCCAAGAGCAAAGGCCTGCACCTCAGGAGTTGAGAAACTTGTCTAGGGTGGCTGGCTGGTCGAGACCAGTCAGTCAACACACTATTAGTCTGTAGGTTTTCAGGGGGCACCTCTAAGGGTGCACCTCTGGGTGCATTTCGTAATAAATCCAACACTGGCATCAGTGTGGGTTTATTAAGACAAGGTGTTTGGTCCAAGTACCTTGGGGTACAGTGAAACCATCATGCAGCTGGGGAAGTCGTAATGTCCAGTCCATGTACTTGTATGGCTTCCCTGTGCACTGGTATTACCTAATGGTGAACTTGGATATCACCGGTGCATAACCTCTCCTGCAGATATAGCCTCACATGGTTATAGTGCGCCCTGCCTTAGTGCTGTGATGCCTCCCGTGGGGGTGATTACCTATACCGCATGTAGTGCTGACAGGCATGGCACACAGGGATGTGCACCATGTCGACTCTTCAGCTTTCTGTGCACTAAAACATGCAGACTACAAAGGAAGCTTGCATGAGCTTGGTGAGGGTCCCTTAGGGTGGCACAATTTGGGGTGCAGCCCATTAGGGACCTTCTTTAGTTCCAAGGCTATGGGTACCAGGGGTACCACTTACTAGGGGCTTATATGGATCCTAAAGGAGTGCCATGGATGTTAATGTCTGCTTAGGACTTTTCAGAAGAGAGAATTTTGCGTTGTTACAAAACAAGTCCTGGGCACACGTAATAGATGAACAGTTGTTACAATAATGAAAATTATATGGTGGTCGACACCGGTAGTTCCATGAAAGCTGGTTTATGTAAGAGGTATTCGTGAAAAGAACAACGCCAGCTGACACGTGTTTCGTCAACAGGTCGGAACATTTGTTTTGCTCTCAATATCATATTTTTTGTACTCCTGTTGTACACGATATGTCACTCAAACGCGCGCGCATGCACTATTTTGTCACTTCGCCAACTCAACTCTAGCGGTTTCGCTTTCTTGTTGTAGTCATCTCGTTTGATGCTCAACATGCGTGTTTTACCCATTATGTAGACTTTTTCTCCTCTAGGGTATTTTCCCTTTCAATCTCCATTTCTGTCATGTTTTTTACTGCAGCACCGTAATATACTAGCTATTTTTTTCCCCATTTCTCCTAGAACAGTTTGTTTAGGGTTTCCACTTTTAGTTGGGTGTCGTGTTATGTCACCTCACTATTTTCACTGATGAACATCACGTACATATTTACATTGTTATTTTTCGTATTATGATTGTTACATTATATTGTTTCCAGTCCTGAAGAGTCACGGGCAGTGACCTGTTGACGAAACATGTGTCGGCTGGCGTTGTTCTTTTCACGAATACCTCTTACATAAAACAGCTTTCATGGAACTACCGGTGTCGACCTCCATATAATTTTCATTATTGTAACAACTGTTCATCTATTACGTGTGCCAAGGACTTGTTTTGTGATTTCAGTGTTTGGGCCTTTTGGCTCATAAGTCATTCAGGAATAAAATACATCCCTGCCATCACTTCACTAGGAGTTCTATTGTACCCTGTTGTACATTCCTCACTTAGCAGTAAGCTGCATATTGTCTGTACTAAAGAAAGAAAAAAAAGAAGGACCACAAAGGGGAACGAAAGACTCCTATTAAAAGAGGTGGGCCTTGAGAGTTCTATGAAGGGTCCCATGATTGGAAATCTATCAAATGTCAACAAGCAGCTTATGCCAGCTTATGTCTGTAGAATGAAATCCCACACAGACCTGCTCCATTACCTCATCAGCCTCCACGGGATCCAAGTCTCTTGCCCCTCACCAACTTAATCAGACACTCCATGCACTTCTATGTCTCTTCTGTGTTCCTGGAGAACAAGTATAGCCAAACGAAGGGAGCAAGAGGGGATGTATCAGTGGATTTAATCATAATTGCCATTAAATACCCTGTGAGCAATGCAGTGGGCATTACACTGAGTCCCCTTGGGGGGGGGGGGGGGGGTTGTTTTGTTGCAGTTAAACCCTTGGTTAGCCTCAGAAACTTGATCACATTTTCGTAGATTGAAAAGAAATATAATCGCCATATTTTGGGTCTGCTGATTAGCTCCTGTGGTAAGAGCTAGGTTACACATTGGCATAGTTAATTCTTAACAGAATCCCCACTCCCACCACTGGCACCTTTATTTGCTTGACGTAGATATCTGAATGGTAATCCACTGTGAGTTTGGAAGCCTAACTGCATTTGGTTGGTTCCAGAAGGCAATTTCTGCTGCGATTGTTATTCTTTGGCTAATTTCGATTCATCATCCATTTTAATAAAGATATTATTACATCCCCGCTGCTATGGGAAGCTAGAGCCTGTACAATTGGTGTGACGTCTGAAACTTTAGGCTATCGGCAACCTAAGTGGTGAGCTCTGCTGTTTGAGCCTAGAAACCTATTCTAGCTATCATCTGTCTCAGGAGAATTAGGCAACTTTTATTTTCTCTTGCTTTCCTGATTGCAGTTCACATACTCTGATTTCACTTATTTATAATTGATTGAAAAAGCAGAAAATGTCCAACTTTCTAATACAAAATTACTCTCTAATCCCAAAGACCCAGCTCACCATTTGAGTGGGCCAGCCTTTTACCTGTACATCGCAGTTTGATGGTCCTGTGCAGATACTTTGCCTTACACGTTTTTATTGGTTTGTTTTGCTGACCTGCTTTAATGCTATTTTTTCATTAGAAGCTGGTATTGAACATCGGGGAATGAAACGAAAGCAGCAGAAGCTGAAGATGGGACATGGAGGCACTCTGGATAGTGCTGCATCTGGAGTACTGGGTGAATTATTTTATTCTTGCAAATTTTTATGTTTGTGAATTCCTGACAAGTTTGACTTCTTTTTCACATTAAGAAGGTTTTCAAGCACGTCTGAGCAAAAGTAAATTTGCATGTGAATAAACTCTTGTGTTATGCTAAAAAGTACTTTTTGTTCAATTCTGTTTGTTCATAGCTGCACAATAATCAATGTGAAGTAACGTGCCGTTCGATTTAGTTTGTGGTTAACCTCTTCGGTGCCCGTGACGAGCTGGACTCGTCATGGGCCGCGGTGGCGCTGTGCCCATGACGAGTCAAGCTCGTCACAAACCCCGCCCGCTAATGTAACGGCCGGCACAGGGCGGGGAAAGGGGCGGGCACCGAAGGGGTTAAATTGAACAGTTCTCAATCATTCCTTATGAATTTATGGAACATTTTTCATGACGAAAATTTAGGAACCCACATCAGAGCTCCTTCCTGCGTTGACCATAATTGATCTGCTCCTACCTTTCAACTCTGAATGTTCTGAAGTATTGAAGATAGTTTAACTGATCTGTTCCTTAGAGATATCCACATGACAATCCACTAAAATCATTCCCCTTTCAAAAAAAGAAATAATGACCTTTGTGAATGTAGCAGTTTTTGTTCTTTTCACTTAAAGTGGCTGCCATCAGTCCTTGGCTTAAAACTATTTTCAGACCTTGCAGACTCCAATTTAGGAACCCACAGACACATATATGTCTGTTCATGTATAATTATTATTATTATTATTATTATTATTAGTGCTTATATAGCGCTCAACTTACCCTTGGGCATCTTGGCGCTTGCATTGGGAACCCGTCCTGGTTTTTCCCTGTGAGATAACCCGTACTGGGCATCCCCAAGGTGAAAGCCAGGCATCCCGCCGCGGGGGGGCCGTTGTGGAGATTAAGCAAGCTATTGCCCAGAGTTGCAGAGTGTGAACCCATGATTTGAGTAGGCACCGAAGTGAGAATTATCGAGTCCGTGGACACTTGGGCTCAGACCCTGCCGCGTCGGGAATTGAACCCTGGTTCCGGGTCTGACCTCTGCTTCAGGGTATGCCTTCTCTAACCAGTGAGCCACACTTCTCCACATATAATATCAGATATAGGACTGTGCATGTGGGGTCAGTGACCACTGCAAAGTCCATTGAAAATTAAGATGATGGAAGACATTCCAGCAATGGGAAAACAGAAAGAAGGAGATTTTTAAAAAATATAATCAGGAGGAATTTCTTTCCTGGTTAACTTGCA
Source organism: Triturus cristatus (assembly GCF_964204655.1). Classification (NCBI taxonomy): domain Eukaryota; kingdom Metazoa; phylum Chordata; class Amphibia; order Caudata; family Salamandridae; genus Triturus; species Triturus cristatus. The sequence continues at coordinate 136,834,306 of NC_140580.1, read as the reverse complement.
TTGAAATGGGTGGCAATTTCAGGCAGGAGAAAGCTAAATGAAAGTCACTTTTGGCTTTCCAAATCTGGAATCTCCCACCTTAATCAGGTCTATTGGCAAGTATGTGATGGATTCATTTATACTCTGAAGGGCCTGAAGTTTCCAGCCCCCTACATCGCCGTGGGAACTCAAAGAGAGAAGTACAAGTTAACACAAACCATGGGGAAACCACACTTCAAAAGACACTCTCCGCTGTAAGTGTATATTAGGAGTTCTCATTCCACTGAGCATGTGATCAGACCATTTCTTCTCCGTTGTACTGCATATGGAAAATTAATGCCAGAAATTATATTGTGGCATCTCAGAAATTTTAAACATTAACAATATTAGGTAGGGCTGCTTCGGTTCCAGATGAGACACAACATTGTTCAACCCACAGTGAGATCCACCATCCAGGACATCGGAACAGTTTCTAGTATGACAGGTGGCTTGATGTGCAGAATCAAGGCCATGAAAGCCAATATTTCAAATATACAGTCACTTATTGGCAGAGCATACCAGAAACTCGGATGGTGTGTGTCAATGACCTTAAACAAAGATTTGACAAGTGCCTTCATCGCTAAATACCAGCAGGAACCCAAGAAAGTTGGAGCCATGGTTGTGATAGGCACACAAACAAAAGTACGGGGCATGTTTGAACGGCACTAGAACCAAACAGAATTATTTTTTCTTGGTAGTGAAAACTATACAACATCAGTTGAATGCAGGAAAAACCTACTGATAAATATCAACCTTATGTTGCTAAAACTAATATTAGTCAAAACAAGAAAATCTTTACTCTGCATACAAACCATGAAAGATGCATACAAACAGGGTAAAAACCAAACAATAAAATACATATATTACAAAAACATACAAAAATTATAAATTTTAAGAAGAATATCAATTCTCATAGGTTTTACTGCATAGAGAATCGTGATTTTTTTAAAGACTAGGAGGCTAGCCTTATGCCTTATCTTTTTACTTACCACTTCTGAGGAGCAACATTACAAAGAACCTCTGAAAAGAACACCAATCATCAAACAATAGAAATAGAACTCCATAGTCCCATAAAAGCCTCCAGGCTGCCATCTTCTTCCTTTTTTGTTGTATTCTTCTTAAAACAACTTTCTTCTTTTGTTCATGACCAAATCCAGTTCCTAATTCTCTGCAAAATTCCAACAAATTATTATTAAAACCTGTACTCCTCAATCGTACAAAACTACATTTGGTATTCTTGGCATCCTTCATTGTTTGTTATAAAGTGAAAAAACCCAACACCTCTAAGTGTTTATCAATTCAAGTTGTTTTTATGTCAAGACTGGATATTAGCATTATGCATGTTCAAAGTCTTTCAACACCATCTGAAACATACTTATTTGGATTGAAGTAAAATTTCCTACACACCTCTGCATTTGACCAGTCTGTTGCTTTTAAAATGTCTTTCACTGTTTGTGTAAATGTTAGTAGCCATAGCACCCCTAATCGAGCGTGCTGCATATTGAGTTAAATTCGCACACTCCTCCTTCCTCGCGGTCCTCACCAATCTGGCTATTGTTGCTGTCGAGACACTCCTGAATGGTCTCGCATATGAAATCAACAACTAATCCACTCCATCGCTCCTATTCTCCATAACTCTAGATTCCTACTCTTCAAGACTCCTAACTATACGGAACTTAGGACAAGCATCCAACCTTGGATAAAAGAACAGACTCTGACATAGTCAGAACTCCTTGTGGTTGATAAAATCGCCCACTAATATCTAGAGCTCTAATATCTGAGACCCTCTTAAATGAAAGCCAGATACTTATTTCCTGCCCGCCTCCGATAATTAGAAAAACAACTCTATATTCCAAACAGAATGATATCGTGCCTTAGGAGGTCTCTTCAACCATATTCCTTTCATCACTCTGCAAACTAAAGGACCCTTGCCAATTGACAAAATCCTGTACCAAAGAGTAACCAGTTTCAAAAGCTGATCTGTAGCAATTTATCATTCTGTATGAAAAGCCTTTCTGAAATAAGTCTGCTAAAAAATCGCTACCATTACCTCATCAGCCTCCACGGGATCTTATATCTCTTCTGTGTTCCTGGAGCCCAAGACTCCTTGAGCAATTCTGAAGCTGCTCCTAAAAGATCTGTGAATCTTTGTGATTTCCTGATATTTCCAGACTAATAGGTTGAGCGAACCCATCTCTACCAGCGGATGCTGTTTTCCTTCTTCTCTTTTCAGTAACCCTTTGCAAGCTCTCATTAAATATGGGATCTCTATCACCAGCTCTGTCATTGATGAGACCCACCCTTGAAGTCTAAAAAGGAGTTACTAACACTACCTAACAAACCTGCCTTCCCACCTGAATCAACAGTCTTTGAATTAAAGCAAATTTAGAGAACACATAACCCCTCATCTCCTTCCAATCTTGTGTGAACGCATTTACTGCCATGGCCTCTCAGTCTGGTTTCTAACTGATATAATCCTTTAACTGATGAGCAACCCTGGCAGCAAACAGACCTACCTCAAACGGTCCCAGACAAACCTGAAGCTTCTGGAAAATTCCCTCTTCTAGCTTCTAATCGCTGTAATCTAGTATATTCCTTGAATTCCTGTCTGCTACTGCATTTTGTTTCCCTGTTAAGCACTCGGCCTGCAAGCCAATTTTGTGTTCCAAACAAAATCCCCATATTTTCTTCACTACATTCGACTAGTTCTTTGATCTGCTGCCTCCCAATTTGTTTCTATAAGTTACTGCTGTAACATTGTCCATTTTCAAGAGGCCCGAAGCTCCCTTGACCTGTGATCTCAAACTCTGCAATGCAGTTTCCTGCCTTCATCTCTAAACAGTTTATATGCTCCTTCCGTTCCTTCATACTCCAAACACCACCTATCTCCTGTTCTGAACACATTGCACCTCATCCATAATTGCTTGCATCTGCCTCCAAAACAAACTCTAGCTTTTTTCCCAAAATTGCTCGACCATTCCAGGCCTCCAAATTCTCCAACTACCATACCAATTCCTCTCTTGCCTTTTCTGACTTAACCACATAATCCCAATACCATAATCCTTTTGCAAGACCTGAAGTCTTCAAATGTTGTAATACTATGCAATGTAAAGGCCCCAGGAACACTGCTTGAATCGATGACGACAAAAGACCCATCACCCGGGCCAAATCCCTCAACATTTTCTTCTTTCTTCAGAACTGATGTTACTTCGGTCTTATTTTCTTGATTTTTCTTTTCTGGTAATAAAAACTACATTTTCACTGTGTCCACCTCAGAGCCTAAAAACTCCAAACTCTGAGTTGAAACCAAAACTGATGTCTCTAGATTTATCACAGAACCTAAGGACTCCAATAACTCCTTCACCGTAATCATCTGAGAACCTAAAATAGTTGCACTCTGATTCATAACCAGTATAACCGAATAATCGAATTCCTCTCTCACTCAAAAAACCTACTACTGGTCTCATCACCTTTTCTAAAAACACCATGGAGCTGATGATAACCTGAATGGTAAACAGAGAAATTGGTATAACTGACCTTTCCATCTGAATTGCAAATACTGCTGACTTTCTACATCTATGTGAATTGTAAAGTAAGCATCCTTTAGATCCATCTTTTTTTTTTTTTTTTTTTTTTTTTGTGTGTCCTCATTTGCCTGCCCCACAAACTTCTAGGAAAGACGCCACTCCCCTTTGATGTCGTCTGAGAAAAATAGAAAAAACTGGCTACTATTCCAACCCAAACCCAGACGACATACAAACGTCAGCCGGGGGGGGGGGGGGGGGGGGGGGAGACGTTCTCCAAGTTAGTAATGTGGTAGGAAGGGGAAAAGAAATAAACGAGAGCTCACAGCCCCTCAGTACTCCAACTTAGAATCGGAAAGGTTTTTAAGGAAACCACCAAGACCCCTGGAGTATAATGGCATAATCATCGGACCCGGGGGAATGGTTTAGATCCATCTTAACCAACCAATTTGACTCCTGTAACACATCTCTCAATAGATGTACTTACTCTATTTTGAAATGTGTGCATGTCACATAAAAATTAAAATCCTGTAAATGTATCATGGGCCTCCAACCCTTGTCTTTCTTTTCCACAAGAAAAAGTGTGCTTACAAACCCAATCTGTTAGTTGTTTGTTGTCATAACTGCACCTTTCTCTAGCATGAATTCTATTTCCTTCACTTCCTCCAAATCGTTGGTGAAACTAAGTTTTCTTGGTTCCTGCAACTGTTGAGGTTCTAAATTGATCTCTATTTGGTAACGTTAAACAGCATCAAGCACCCAAGAATCATTTGTAATCTCTCTCCAATTCTCTATATAAAATCTCAACTTTCCTCCCACCTTTTAATGGATAAAACAAGAAGTAATCCTCATACTACCCTGTTTCTGCAGCGGGTACCATGTCCTCAACCCCTTCTTGGTCTTGTTCTTGACCCTTTTCCTTTTTGAGTGTAAAATCCTTTACTGTGGGTCCTTCTGATCCAAGGGCCTTATAGAAACTACGGCCAGGAGGTTACCCTCTCCTCTTAGCCCTGCTATAAAAACGATTTGCACCTCCAAATTGTTTACGCATTGAATGCTGTGCTTTGTTCAAAGTCGTAAGGTCTGAACATACTTCCCTATGGACTTAATCATTTCTTCTCTGAACAGTAAACAAAAATAGCTCCCTCACTTGGCTCCTTTTTAGCCAACACCCCCAACTTAGGATTTATTCGCAGGAGGACAGCCTTGCACCTTCCTGTAATCAAGCCTGCATTAGCATTTTCTAAAAAAAGATCTCTCATTGGCACCAACCTCTCAATAAATTGATGTCCAAATCTGTACCCTTTAGATATGCCTCATCAATCATATCGAACAAGCTTGCTAGATGTCCCAAGATATCTAAAAGTTTGCCCTTCCACTGCTTGTATGACCTTTCCAACCCTTTCCTAGGATCTCTATGTAATTTAAACTGATACGTGAATATCTCTGGATCCAAATTAGGAGTCATAGATTCTGTCTCACCAATAACTGGGCGTGAACATTCTGCCCTCATAATGCTCATTTTCTTATTTTTCCAAAGGTCTCCTGATCCAATTCTTAATATACTCTTCCGCATGACTCAATGGCCACCAATCTGATCCTCCGCAGGCATTTCCTGCCCATCCGAAGTGTTGCTCTGGACACCAACCCTTAGTCTTTGTGAGACACTTAGAATTCCTCTTCCGTCAGTTTCCTCTTTATGGAGCATTTACCTCCTGGGCTCCTGTATGCTATTTCGTCCCCTTCAGAGATACAGTAATATTCATCATCTTCATCACAAAGACCTCTTTTCCATCGTTCATTACAGATCTTACTGTCTCTTGTAGAAAATGTTTAATCTGTTGTGTAAATAACTTTATCATCTCATCTGGGCTAGCCTCACTAGTGCTTTCTGTTCAGCCATAGCTTGGCTACTCTTAATCAATCTTAATCACTGCAATATTGTTAAAAATTACCCTTTGCTCGTTTTAAGAACTCCTTGTATCATCCAAAACTACTCCACAAAATCTTTACAAGTCCTCCAACTTTGTGAATACTGTCCTTTTACTATAAATGGCAAAATGTGTTTCATAGCAGTGCCATTTCATTGAGAAACAAATGCCTCAGTTGTTGAAAAAACAGGCCCAAATTTCTTACTACACAAACACGTCTAACGCATAATGCACCCAATTCCAAATGGCGCTGAGGTCTTCAGTTATTCTTCTGAAATAGCACATGATACGCGACTGCTCGCTTACTTCAAAAAGTCTGCCGTCATTTATCGGCTAGCTGCGTGCATCAGCTCGCCACTTTCCTCAAACTTTGAAGCAGCGCGTGGCAATCAGTAAGCGCAGTTGTCTTGATATTGGCTATTTGTGAGCAATTCACATAATTACAAATTCCTTTAAAACTCTACCTAAAAAAGATTTTACCTTTGCTATTTTTAATCCAATGTCGATCCCAGTGTGCCTGGAAAACTGTAACATTAATATTTAAATGTTGAATGGTGTAGATAATCAGTGTAGCAACAATCATTCAACAAACCCACAAATTGGATCAATTCTTGTTAAATAACCATATTCGCTCCTCGTAAACATTTAAAAAAAATACTTATCTGCTCAGAAGCAGCAAACAAAATAGGGATAAGATGGCGGACAGCAGGCTTTTATGAGACTATCGAGCTCTAATTCTATTGTTTGATGTTTAGTATTCTATTCAGATGCTCTTTGAAGTGTTGCTTCTCAGAAGTGGTGAATAGAAGGATAACGCAAAATGGTAGCCTCCTGTCTTGGCATAAAATCACCTAATGTTTCAGTCATCAAAAATGTTGAATAAATTTGACAGTTGAAAAGCATAGGAGTCATGTGGGAAGTTCTTGGTGAAAGCGGGTCCATGGTATCTAAAATTATATTTATATAGGTAATAAAACCTTCTCCTCGGGTCCTTTTATAAAAACGAAAAACCAGGAAAAATGTATTATTGATTGTCCTGGACAATTATCACAAACATGAGGTAAATCTTTCTTCTACAGGCCCTTCTCCAGAAAAGCCAGTAAAACATGTGCACTATTGAGCCTAAATCATGTTAAAAGAAATTTGTGATGCACGCTAGTTACACTAGTAAGACACAGTTTAATATTGCGAAATTGAAATTTACTGGCCTCTAGTAAAATCCTGGCTTCGCTACATTTTTCCAATAATAATAACCATTTCCCAACATTTTTCAAACAAAGATTGCCTGAATCAGGTATAGTAAAAACTTCCAGTTTTCCAATCCACTCAAGCCCCTCTTTTACTCACTTAAGCCAGTGGATTCTGTGCTCATGCTCCAGGGCTAGACAATCTGAAATGATCCAGTGGTTGAAGATTGTTTCTTTCTTTGACAGATGGAAAGCCAGAGGACTAATTAGAGAAGCTTAATATAATGCTCCAGATGAATGAATGAATGAATGAATGAATGAATGAATACCTTCTTATATAGCGCATGGCTACCCTAGAGCATCCCAGCGCTGTCAAGACCAAGGACACTATCAATAGATAACTAATCCCTAGCCCAATATGACAAATAATAGTATAAATGTTTTTGGTTAACATAGGAAGGAATTCACTAGTGATTGTAGGCCGAAATATCCGTCCAATAAATAAATGCATTTGCTTTTATAGATTACTGTTATCCCTTTAGTAGTTTTGAGCACAATTTGCTAGAAAATCAAAAAAACTGCTTTAGTCTATCATTCAAACTGATGAGCTCTAGCCCATTGGAGTTGGTCCCATGTATGTGCAGAATCCATGGAAACTCCGAAATACTGAAATGTTTTTACTTTTTGTACAGGGGTACCATGGACAAAATAATACTTTAACAGACCATGGGCCACAGACCATCACAAAAGATTTAGTAAGATTTGTCTGCAAGTCCAACTCTTGGATAAACGGTACAAATGAGCCTAAAACATTTCTAACGCATTTGCCATACGTGCCATCAGCACGACTGTCCGCACAAAGAAATATTGAAACCAGGCGTTAACCTATCTGGGGTATATCCTGATACCATCGATCTCTGAACTGGAGGAAAAAGCCAAATGAAAGAAACTCTGCTGAAGCATGGACTTGAGTAACTGAGATAGAGAGATGATCCTGTTAGGAACAGGGTTTTAACATGTACAAGGGAGTACCTGAGTCCCAGAAGGACAGGACAAAAGCTTAACACAGGACCAGGTTGGAGCAGGCTGTGATCTGAATACTGCATATTTTATGTTATGTTATATAGACTTATAAAGCGCACTGTTACCCAAGGGTGTCCTGGCGCTGCACACTGTTTACCTGAAAGAGAATGCCCCCCAAGAATTTACCAGATATTAGATTGAAAACAGCCATGTCTTCAAGTTTTTTCTGAAGGTTAGGAGTTCCGTAGCTGACCTTAAATAAAACGGAAGCTCATTCCAGGCGGTGGTGGCTTTGAGCACAATGCTCTTTCCGCCCCAGCTGGCCTTTTTTACCCTGGGAACTGCTACCCGTTTGGCTTCCAATGAGCGCAGTGATCTCCCTTGGACGTACCATTGGATATGTTCTCCTAGATCTTTAGGTCCTGTTCCATGTAGGGCTTTGGAAACCGTGCAGAGAGCCTTAAATTGGGCTCGTTTTTTGATTGGGAGCCAATGAAGGTCAGTAAGGCCTTTTCTAATTGATACCGACCTAGGAGTGCCTGTGAGCAGCCTAGCTGCCGCGTTCTGAACCATCTGGAGACTGTTAAGATGTTTATTATTAATCGTCAAATACAGACTGTTGCAATAATCCAAACGGGATAAGATTAATGCAGACAACCGATCGAAAACTTTCTTCCTCAAGGAGCGGTTTGATTTTTTTTCAATGTCCTTAGGATGAAGAAGCATGTTGATACCACTCTGCTAACCTGGTCACCAAACGAGAGGGTATTATCCAAGGTCACACCTAAGTTTTTTACTGTGCGGGCGGGTTCTGGCAGGAGGCCCATCTCCCTGGGCCACCATGCCGGGGTCCAGAGGTTAGGATTATTCCCGAAGATTATCACCTCAGTCTTGCCTGAGTTGAGCTTCAGGCAATTAGCTGACATCCAGCCTGTAATGGCCACCATACAGTCCTGGCAACTGGTGGCCACACCCTCTTCTTTCCCTCTCTGTAGAGACAGCACAATCTGGGTGTCATCCGCATAAGAGGTAATAAGTAGGCCGAAGGAACGTAAAAGGGCAGCCAGAGGTTTTACATAAATATTAAAAAGGGTGGGGCTAAGGGAAGATCCCTGAGGGACTCCACAGGGAAGGGCAAATGGTCTAGATCTTTCCCCATCCAGGTCCACCGTTTGTGTTCTGTCTGTCGATAAGCGTGCCAGTAGTACTTCATGGTGAACAGTATCGAAGGCCGCTGACAAGTCCAGCATGATAAGAATAGCTGACCCACCCTGGTCGACAGCCTCACGTATCTCTTCCGTAACTTTTATCAGAGCTGACTCCGTGCTGTGTCCAGCACGGAACCCATATTGGGAATGATCCAGAATGTTATTGTTTTCAAGGAACAGGCTTAACTGCTTGTTCATGGCCTTTTCCAAGATCTTGGCTGGTAAGGGGAGGCGAGAGATAGGCCTGTAATTGTTGGGATCGCTGGGCTCTAGGTTATTTTTTTTTAGGAGAGGTAGGATAGAGGCAGTTTTCCAAGATACCGGATAATGCCCTGTTCCCAATATCCGATTGAGTAAAGGGGTAAGGGAGTTGGTAATGATTACCGGAGACATCTTTACTATAGTGGCCGGACAAGGGTCTTTCGGGGAACCAGATCTGCAGCCCATGAGCAGATTAGGGACCTCCATGTTGGTCAGAGGGATGAAAGTATCAAAAATGGGGACAGGGTGGGTTGTTGTGGTCAGAGGACCTCTAGCATTAGTTGCTCTAGTTTGGTTGTTAAAGGAGGAGAAGATGGTATCTACTTTGTTTAGAAAGAAAGTGGCGAGCGAATTACAAAACTCAGCATTGCCATGCACAATGGGCTTGGAGGGAGTCATGAGCAAGGTTACTGTTTTTAACAGTTCTTTTGCTGAGGATTTAGCTCCGGCGATTTTTTTCAGAGAAGTAGGCTGTTTTTTCCTCCTGCAGGGTTTTTTTTATAGGCTGTAAGGCTATTTCGGTAGTGTCCCCTGTCGATTAAATTGTACCCCTTTCTCCATAAGCGCTCCAACTTCTTACACTCTGATTTGAGTTTTTGCAAATTATGTGAAAAACAGGGGGCCGAGGGGAGCAATCGTCTGGGGAGCACCATTTGACCGGGGCCAGTTTAAGGAAAGCTGCCTTAATCCAGTCCTCATATGTTGCAGTTGCTTCCTCTATGTTCGAGGAAAGATGAGGGACTGAATCTGTCAAGGTTGTATCCAGATTAGATGGATTTATGTTTTTCCAGGACCGGATGGCTATTTTTCCCTTGGGTTTAGCATCAGACAGTATGGTGGTGGTGGTGGAAGAGGAGTTTGAAAAAATAATGGCTGCATGATCAGTCCAAGGTAGTGGCAGGATATCTAGGATGGAAAGTGTAATATGGGTAATGCCTGCAAAAGACTAAACTCGCAGCACATTTATAGTGCAATAAACAATGGGAAGGCACTCTGAAAGTAGAAAGCAAAAAAATAGACTAACTATCAATAATTGTAGTTTGTATGCTCCCTGCTAATTATGTTTTCAACTAAAGAAATTACAATAAAGAGCTGTGATAATCCTGGAGCCTTCGGAGACACTCTGCTCCTACCCCACGCCACCACCAATTGCTCTTAGAACTCCTCCTGTTTGTTCTGTAATGCAGAGTTAAGGAGAGGCCTGGGTGCGGGTTCTTAAGGCACATTGTGGATTTTTGTACCACTGCCAATTGCTTTCCTAGCCCTGAACCATCTTTAGCACCTTTTAAGGAGCTCAGAGACAAATAAACTCTGTTAGATGTGGCCTTCATGATGTGCGCTGAAGGAGAATCGAGCAATTAGTTTTCAATATAGAATAACTATCACCAAAGATGCGTCTGCTGTCTGTGACAAATTGCACGTCAGCCAGGTATTTTGAAACCAGAGGTCCATTACCGTAAAGAAGAACAGAAGAAGAGTGAGAGAGAGAGAGGGTGGTGGTGTAGACCATATACTCCTGGACATAATTGCTCCCACTCACCTGCAAAATACCCTATCACTTGACTGCATGCACAAGAAATTTGTTCTAAATGAGCCCAAAAGTGAGGTAGCACATTGGGGTAAAAACTAAAGAGACTATTACCAAAGGCAAGCTGGGGAAAGTGGGGTCATCCTGGAATATTGACAAAAAAGTGAACCAGTAGATTGGTGTGTCTCTTAAGATGAGAAGCTACATTTAGGTATGTGTAAGGGATATTTATTACTGGAAGGTGTGGCGCAGCGGCCAGGGTGCCTTACTCCAGACCACGGGGTTCACGGTTCGATCCCCGGCGGCAGGATAGCCCAGCACCATGTGACTCTGGGCAATAGCTCGCTTAATCTTCCTGATGGCCCCCAGCGCCGGGACACTTCTCCGGAGGTAGCTGTGCGCTTTACAAATGCTGGTATTTCATTACTGCATTAGAGGCAACGTCCAATTTTAAATTATTCATTTACTGATTTCAAATTATCCTCTAATCTTACTGCTCCTGAAATTACTTAACAAACCATGGGTTCTAGGCACTGAATGGAAAATGACATACTTCTCTTCTTGTCTGTTGCATTACCAAAGTCTGGGGATTACAAAGCCACAGAACTAAATTTGCTGATTGTGGACGAAAGCTGAGGGTTTATGAAATCGATCACATTGCAAATCACTCTCTCATTGGCTCGCAACCTTTAAAACATACTAAGGAAGAAATCCCATCCCGGAAATCAAGGGCCCTTACATCAGACACCTGGTTCAAAAAACATTAGACAGAACAGTACTAACAACTGTGCCCAAAAGCATGTGAAGGTGCTCAGTGTCATCAGTTGAGTACAAGCTTGAGGGATTTACAGTATATATCTATTTTGTTTTTACTTAGGATTGGGTTAATGTGGTTTCTTTGTTCGAAATAGAGTTGGAAAGAAGCTCTTCTGTGTCATTTCTGGTGAGGGACAAATAGTTCTCCTTTTCTGAGGTTCATCTGTATTACGAGATCTGGATCTAATCAAGAGCTTGGAGAGGGCTGCCAGGGTGAGTTTGATGTTGTTGGACATGGACTCTATTTCTTTTCATTTTAGAGAACCCGCGGGGGAATGGTATGATAGAAATCTACCCAAGCTATTCCATTGCAGCCCGCATACAACTTGTGACTACAAAACAAATAGTCCAGCTTACTTTAGAACTCTTGGGAAGGTGCGTAGAAAGAGTATTTTAGATTCACCAGGTTACCCTTCTTTCTGGCATCTAAATATATAGCTGATCCACAATATCTGCAAATTCCAGGGGGGATTTACTCTGAGGCCTACGTCTCTTGGGAATCTATTCTTTAAAGCTGAAAGTTGTAGTTTCCTGCTCAAATAATTTGGACCCTTAGGTGCGGCAGCATCAGCTGCAATAATTTGGGACGAAAGGACATGTCATCTACATTTGGAGCATAAATATTAATTTATTTATTGCATTTCTAAAGTGCATTATACCAAAATGCATCAAAGCGCCAAACTGGAGGAAGAGACAGACTGGAAGAAGTGAGAGCCTGCTACAAAACATCACCCATGGCCAAATCCACCAACAAGTTTTGATTTGCCTGTGGAACTTCAAATAGGAGCTCTGACTCCTAATATGTTCAGGCAGGGAGTTCCATAGCCTTCCAGCTGCTGTCGTGAAGGCGTCCCTCCACCCCACAACCTGGTCTGTTTGCATCTTGAAACCACTACCTTGTAGAGTCCTGCGGATCTCGGCACTCTCCTGGGAGCATACCACTTTATGGTTGTCCTAAGATAACTGATCCCCTCAAATATAGGGCCTTATGCGACAAGCATAATACATTAAAGGACAACCGTTTCTTAATTTGTAACCAATGAAGGGATCTCATACCTTTTCTGACTGAGATGTATTTAGGTATTCCCAGGACTAGCTGTGCGGCCACATTCTGGATGACTTGGAGCTTGTTTAGAGAAAGTTGATTAATGTTTAGATACAGGGCATTACAGTATTCAATGCATAAAATGATGAGAGCAATGACCACTGCAACTCTGAGCTCCTTTTTTAAAATAATGTTTTTAAAACTTTATTTACCAGTTTCAAATATAAACAGAATGTTATTACCAGCTCGAATTCAATAACATTTGCAGCATTACACTTTATACAACCTTTGCGCCAGTAAGACATTATACGATGCTCCACATGACTTCACACTTTTTGATTAACAGTGATTCTCTCTCATAATGCCATCACCTGACCAACTACATCCCCAACTGCCTCCATTTGTACCACCATTAAATCACATTGCGGACAACAGGAGCGCACTCAATTGGTGTTTTCAAGTGATATTCTCGGAGATCAGCGTCCCATGAGTCAGCCAATACCCGCAGGAACCAACCCGCTATTTGACCGTGCATTAGGCTGTGATTGTGTTGTGGCTGTGTATTGTTTAAAAGGGCCCCATATATCCCATGGACGAGACTTACTGGGTAGTGTGGAAGCATATAAATCATATAAATCATAGTTGAGGTTGCAGTATGCCAGGCTGTGTAGCCAGTCCTTGCACTTCAACACCTCCTTCCGTCCCCATTTTAGTGCAACCTCCCTTTTTGCTAGTAGCAGCCCCAGTGCTGTGAACTTCCGGACTGATTTGGGTATGTTGTTTACATATCACTGTACCTGGGTGCCCCCCAATACATTGTACAGGGATTGCAAAGAATACAGTCTACAGCAGCCAAACTGGCCCTTGGGAGAAAGCGTGACTCATCTGTAACGCTGGCATTAAGGGACCTCCATTGGCTTACTGTTAAAGACAGAATCATGTTTAAGTCGCTGGTCACAGTCTATAAAGCCCTACACAACACTGGCCCGGTACCTCTGCGCGATCGATTCGCCTGGTACGAACCAAAAAGACTCCTCCGGTCCACTAGCCAAAGCTTGGCAGCTGTCGCCAGAGTAAAACTTACCAAGATGGGAGGCAGGGCTTTCAGCACGGCGGCAGCCCGCCTCTGGAATCAGATCCCCCAAGAGCTGCGCCAGGCAAAAACTCTTGTGGGCTTCAGGAAAGATCTCAAGACATGGTTGTTTCGCCAGGAGTAGGTGGCCTCGATCCTGACAACTGGCTATTCGTTCTGCGTGCTTCTTGTCATCATAGTCTCTCAGCGCCAGGATACCCGTAGGGTGGCAGACGCGCTTTACAAAAACGTATACAATATCCCAATAAGGCTATGGCCGGAGCAGGATCGATGTCAAAACCAATCATGTCCCCCCAATGTGTGAAATATGTCAGTCCAGAAACTGCCAATCTTAGGGCAGGTCCAAGCCAGGTGCGCAAAGTCTGCATGTGGGGCCTTGCATTTGAGGCTGTCCGGGTCTATTTTGTGTGACATCTCGGTTGTGATGTAAATTTGTCGTAGGAACTTGAAGTGATAAGCTTGTGCCTGGTGTTCAAGGACACCTCTTTCATTTGCAAGCAGCCCACTGATCATCAGTCATAAGGTGACCCAGGTCTGCCTCCCATGCAGCCCGTAACTTGGTGTCGTGAACTGGGACTATCTCTACGCAGGTCTTGTATAGTTTAGAAACCAAATGTTCCCCTGTGCTACTGTCTAGTACTATGGAAAGGGGGGACAGTGGGTCAGGTTCGACTGGAAAGCTGGAAACCCTAGCTTTTAAAGCCGCCCGTAGGCGGACAATCAGAAACCTGTCCATAAATGAAGCCTCTTGAAACTTGACTCCGTCAGAGACTGAGAAGACCTGGCCCTCAATGTAAAAATTGCCTATTTGTGTCACTTCCAATTTAGTTAGCGTGCGTTGCACTATTCTTTCCCCAGTTATCGGTATCCATCGGATGTTCGGAAGCGGTAGGCTTGGGGAATACATACTCCTGAGCAATTTTTGCCAGGCCCAACTGGTGGTGGACACCGTCTGGATGTATAGGGGATTGCGTGGGTAGTCCTGCGGCAACACCATGCTCAAGGAGTCCGGGAGGACTAGATCTGCTTCAGGTCTCAAATAGGGGATTCTGGCATCAGGATGGTACCAGGAGTGAGCATAACCGCACTGCGCGATCAAATAATATAACTGAAGGTTTGGCACTCCCAATCCACCCCTATGGTATGGGAGGGTCATGACCTCCCAACGAACCCTAGGGAGCCTGCCAAGTCAGCCGAATAAGGTGGGTATTGATGGTTTTAAAAAAGCAGTTCGTGAGAGGGATAGGTATGTTATTAAATAAATGCAAGAATTTTGGCAGTACGATCATCTTAATTAGTGCCACGCGCCCAGCAATCGAGAGTGGAAGCCGGAGCCACGTATCCACTTGTTGCTCCAAGTTGTGTATTGCTGTGCCACAGTTCAGTAATAGAATCTCAGTAGTGTTTAAGTGTATATGTATCCACAAGTATTTGACAGTCAGAGCATCAGGCGAGTGGGTATTCACATTCCCATCTGACTGTGCCAGTGGTAAGCGGGAATATCACGGACTTATGCCAGTTTATTCCAAGGCCTGTAAAACTGCCAAACCGAACTATCTCTCTAATCAAGGGGGCCAAGTTGGTTTGAGACAACCCTGACATACAGTATTACGTAGACTGCGTATAGTGACACCAATAATGGCCCAGTATTAAACTGGAGCCCTCTTTAGAGGTGACGTTCCTGAAAATGCCTGATGAGGGGGTCTATTGCCAGTATGAAAAGCAGTGGGGATGAGGGAAGCCCTGCCTTGTGCCTCGAAAGTGTGAAGGAGTGGAAAGTGCCCCGTTTAGGCGCAGTCGAGCGGTGGGGGCCGAGTATAGCAATGCGGTAAGGTTGATAAACCCAAAGGGCATACCTAACCTGCGCATGACCGTTCAGATGAATGGCCATTCCAGTGAATCAAATGCTTTCTCTGTGTCTAATAGCACTGCAGCTGCCGGAGTAACCGGGTTGATTCGGTGGAGGACCGCAAAGAGAGTGCGTAGGTTTAGGGAGGTAGATCTATGGGGGACAAATCCCGACTGGACCGGGGAAATTATTTTATCCAGCAACAGGGCAAGGCGCACTGAAATTGTTTTCGCCAAAATTTTATATTCAAAATTTAACAGTCATAGCAGTCGATATGATCCACATTGTAAGGGGTCCTTGCCGGGCTTGGGCAATAGAACGATCACCACTTCCCTCAGGGTCGGTGGAAGCTGATTCCGCTCCAAGGATCATGGTAGACCTCCAGGAGCTTGGGGGCTAGGATATCTTTGTATCGTTTATAAAAATCGCCCGTGAAGCCATCCAGGCCAGGGGCAGAGGCCCCGTTTAATGCTTCAATTGCATCTGTTATTTCATCCTTTGAAAATGGCTCGGCCAGGAAGTCTTGCTTATATTTGTCCATATATACCATCACAATCTCTTCAAAATATTCCTCCCGCGACTCAGGGGAATGCACAAGCTTGGAGGTATAAAGCTCTTCATAATACCCTAAGAAGGTGTCTCGAATATCAGCTGTATCCGTCAGAGTAGGCCCTAAGTCAGTATTGATGGCTGTGATGTACTACTTAGAATATGGAGGTCGCAGTAGTTGAGCTAGCGTACGCCCCGGCCTCTCGCCTTCCCCGTATTTGCATGCCACCACATATTTGCTGAGGAAGTGAGTTTCCCTTTCCGCCGCTTCCCGGAAGTCAAGTAATAACGCCAAGCGACGCCTTTCCCAATCAGCGGAATCTGGGGAATCTAACATGGTAATTTCTAAAGTGGTCAGCTGCTTCTCTATGGTGGCTAAAGTATTTTTTCAAGCCCCTCAATACACCTGCATGTTTTGATATGGCCACTCCCCTGATGTATGCCTTGAAGGCCTCCCAGAGAGTCGCCCACGTGTCCACTGACCCTGTGTTCAAATCAAAGTATTCTTCAATTGCCTCCCTAATTTCGTTGTCAAATAGGTCATCATTCAACGCCCTGCTCGGTAATCGCCATTGATGATCATGTCCCTCCGGTCTGGGAATGCGAAGTTTCAACAGCATGGGTGCGTGTTCAGAATAGGTGCGGGGTAGAATCGCAATTGTGTTTTGCCATGTGTTCGGGATCGGGGCGAACAGCCAGAAATCTAGTCTGGTCCAAGTGTTGTGTTGAGATGAGTAGTGAGTGTAACCCGGGTTCACCGGATTCCGAACCCTCCAGACGTCAGAGAGGTGAAATGTCTCGCACATATCCAGCAATACCTTACGGGCCCGGGGTTTGGGATCAGCCGCTCTAGAGGAGCAGTCTATGGTGCGATCTAATAGATTAAAATCTCCACCAAGTATCACACTACTGGTACTCGTACGTAAAATATGGTCATCAAGCCCCTGGAAAAATTCAGAGCTGTCAACATTAGGGGCGTAAACACATACAAGAGTAACAATATGACCCATCAGTTTACCCACTACAATAACGTAACGCCCGTCTTGATCAGTGTGGCAGTCAGATAGGGAAAATGGTAGTCTTTTAGGGATTAAGATCGCCGTGCCGCGGGCATAAGTGCTGTAATTGCAAAAAAAATGGTGTGCACCCCAGCCAGCCACAAACCGTGTGGATTCAGACTTTGGTAAATGTGTCTCCTGCAAGAAGGCGATGTCCACATTGTGCCGTTGCAAGTAATGGGTCGGGTGTTTGCATTTTTTGGGATTGTTAAGCCCCCTAATGTTCCAGGTAATGAGGGACTGAGTCAAATGAGCAGCTAAGTCAGGGACAGACGTCCTTTGTTTTTTCGTGTGGTGAACCCATGAGTGCGAAGCGTGCAAGGAGTGTCTACAGACATGCATTGGTTAGAGCTGGTAAAGAAATAACAACCAACAATTCGGAAATTTCCTCTCCCCCCCCCCCCCCCCCCCCCACACCCCTTCCGAACCTCGCGCACCAGTACGCAAGGAAAACACCCAAATAAATAATAGGCTGATGCATCCTGAAAACACCCCATTTGGGAAAACAGGGACAATGACTGATGCATTTGAGTCTGAGAGTTCAACAATGTACTATGCACCTAGGGGGGAAGCAACGCTCCAATGGCGCCAGCATAGCATAAACAATATGGGAGAAACATAGCACTGCTGTCTTAATTATCATACTAACACAGATATTGCATATTATCAATTTTTTGTTTGACGTGAGATCAGAGATCTCGCCCAGGCGGAGCAAGTGTCATTCACGAGAGAAGAGTTCAACACTAGCAACAGATCTGCTATGGGGAGGGGAAGAGTCAGTACCAACATCACGTCGCAGACTATCCGGCCTTTGTAGGACTTGCAAAAGGCTTGAGCCTCCGTGGGATTTTCGAAAATGCGGAGTCTCCTGTTGACATCAACCCGCAGACGTGCCGGGTACAGCATGCCGTATCTGATGCCCAAATTCCGTAGCAATGCTTTGACACCAGCGAACTTGCGGCGGGCCTCCTGGACGATAAGTGTAAAATCCAGGAAAAAAGACACAGCCGATCCCTGCCATGAGATCGCGCCGCGCTCCCTAGCCAAGCGCAGTGCCGTGGCCCTGTCCCGAAAGTTCATTTTGCGAGCGATGATCGGGCGCGGCGGGAGTCCAGGATTAGGACATGGGTCCAGCGATCGATGCGGCCATTCAACAACGAAACCCGGGGTGAACTCCTCCTTTCCAAAAATGTCCACCATCAACAATTTCACAAATGTGTCCATTCTGCCTGTGTTTGTCGACTCCGGGACCCCAATTATGCGAAGGTTATTGCGGCGACTACGCGCTTCCAAATCTTTGTTTTTAATGGCAATGTCTTTTAAGATTTTTTCTGCTCGTTCCAATTGTTTCGTCGTTTGAGCAGCGCCATCTTCAAAATCCGAAATGCGACCTTCTGCTGTGTCTAACCACCGATCGTGAATGTCTGTTTTGGCCCCAAGGGAATCCAAGCGCTTATCAAGCGTGTCAAATCTGCTGTCAATTGACGTAAATCCAGCCCTGAGTTCTGCCAGTAAATCTGGGTGGGTCAACGAAGCCCCAAGCGCCGCAGCCGAGCCCTGGGTACCATCCGCCATGTCAACACTATTGTCCTGTACTTTTTCTGTGGCGACGGGAAAGGACAGCACTCTCTGCTTAGGGTCTTTTCTGCCCATGCCTGTGTGCCCGCAGCCAGTTAAAAGTACGCGCAACCACCCTAAGGAACAAGACCTGGTCGAGGTGAGGTCACGCAATTGCCTTGCCAATGGTAAGGACGTTAAGGCCCTGCTGCCCTCAGAACTGGAGGCGCGCGGCGTCTGCAAAGCGCGAAACAGGCATCAGACGTGGTGAGTGATCTGCAAGGTAGGCCCCCAGCGTGTAACCTGCTGCGATGGAGTTGAGTGGCCGAAGGGGGGCCCACCCTTCAATGAGCAGGCTGTGGCGGTTGTAGTAGCCAGGTTAGCACAAACTATCCCTTATTCTTAGTTAAGAGCTCAGTTTACAAACCGTATTGAGCTCACCTACTCGCACTAAGGGCCCTATTGTGATGTGACCTGAGGTCGGAGCCTTTCCGAATCGCATATCGGTTTCACTTCCGACTGCCAAATTACTATCTAGGTGGTCGAAAGTGAAACGGGCCTGTCATTCCGGCTGGATTCGGATGGGCTCCATCGGCCAGTCTGAGACCGTAACGTAATCCCAAAAAGATGGCGGTTCTGCTGTCGGGATTACTATGTCTGTTTCCGACAGGCTTTCCATGCCAGGCTTTCCGACATGGAAAGCCTGTCGGAAAGTAACTTTGGGCCCTCTAGCAGGGCCCCCTTCTCCCTGTGAGCTCTGGTTGGGGGCCGAGGGGGCACATATGGTTCCCCCTGAAAATCCCTGCCCCATGTGGCAGGCACCGTGAGGCCTCCCATTTCTCTTTGGGAACTTACTCTTCGGCTGGTTTACGGCAGCATCACAAGCTCCCATAGAGAAATGGGAGTATGCAACCACCTCATGTGCGGTCGCATTGTAATTGTGGTGTTGGGATCGCTGACCGGAGGTCTGTCGGTCCCGAGACGGTGTGTCGGTCGGAGGCAACTAGGTTTCGTGGGTGAGGATCCGATGATGATGCATGCCACAGATGGTACCTGTGAGTGAGGATCCTACTATAGGATATGTTGGGACCCTGCAACTGATCTTTCAGAAAAGATGCACCGCAACAGTAAAGGTTAACGCTCTTGTAGATTAGAAAATAGCTCTTTTCTTCAAGGTTTGTACATTTGTAAAAACACTGTTTGGTACATAGTGATTACCATGTACATTTTCTCACTCACTGACTCAGAGCGGAGAAGGTCTCCAAGAACATTCCCATTTCTTTGAAACCGTCCTTTCCCAACAATGCTCAGTGCTTGTGGCTGTTAGGCACTGGTATGTGGCATAGGGACACCACACTCATAACTTACCTGTGTCTGTCGTGGCTGGTGCCTCCTGGTTTCCTTCGCTGTTGCGTGTACTGCGCAGCCTTTGAGGCGGTGACAGCATAGCAAGGGGAAGGAGTAAGGCTCTGAGTAGGACTCTTGGCACACAGTACCCACACCTAGATGCCTACTTATTGATACTGCAACAGTAAAGAAGCTTTATCAAAGGTGGCCACCAACTCCAGGTGGCGATTCATCTTACTGTTGCTTGCAATAAAGCATATAAGGAGGATTGGAGGTTCGGTTCACTGATTGCAACTCTGTACCTTTTTTGGACACGTTCATTGCCCATTTTCTGTCATTTTTGCCCTTGTTGTACCAGTTAATTTGTGTTTAGTGGGTCATTTCAGCCCTGCTTACTCTGGCCAGTATTGTCGACATAAAATGAAATTAGATTCAAATCATATGACCGATTCGATGCCATTGTTGCCTAGCTGTTTTGTCATTGTAAGTGGATGCAAAATGGATGCACGTGCTGTTGGAAATGTGAAGGGTCATAAAATAAATATACACATTAAGCAGATACTATTCCAGATGTTTTTCACAAGTGATTATTTCATCATGCTTTGAGGCACAGGACTAACATTATATTCATTAGTTTCTTTCTGCTGCACATATTTAATAATTTATCTGAACACATACAATCTCTCAACAGAAGACAACCTACACACCTGACGTAATAAAAGGAGTCTTTTTTTATTCTGTACATACTAGATTTTTTTAAAAACCTTTTTTATCTAACTCAGTGTAATATTTAAATCATAGGCCATGTAGAAGCAAACATCCATTTCCTTCCAGAGACAGTTGTGTAGAGCATCGTTGTACACTTTTATTATGCTTAGTAATAAATTGAAAGTGTTTGGATTCTTTTTAAACTATAAATGTCCTCTTTAAATAAATGTTGCGTGTAGAACACAGTGATGTAAGCATGAATTCGCATAGTATAACTAGAGTTTCGTGGCCAAAAAAGACTCATTCTAACGACTCCATTTACATTTCGTTTAAATAAGTGGGGTTTCTGCTATAGACGAGTGCAGCTTTAAACCACTGTATGAGGATATTTAACACCATCTTAATGCAATTCTCATGTTCCATTATACCCAAAACAAAGCCCAAGGCAATCAGTAAACTTTAGAAATGTGTCACAAACTACAGTACATTACATATAAATCGTTGTAACCTATTTGAGCGAGAAACACATTTTTGTTGAAATGTACAAGTTGTCCAGCAAGCAATGGATTATGTGACAAATCAGTCATATACTTAGTTGCACAATAAACAATGGGGAAATTAATAATTGTAGTGGCCCTGGATAAAACCAGGTAATTGGTTTATTTAGATGTATCTTAGCAATTATTAAAAACATCAGGGCATATGGTTGTAAATAACTTAGTTTAAACTGTGTTGTAGTACTAGACAACAACGTTAACTGATCCTGCTTATTTGAATTTTACATGGAGCCTGTAGCAGCATCAAAGAGAAGCCTTCTTTCAAATGCATAACTTGCAATATATGAAGATGACTTACTATTACATGGTGCCAATCCTTGCACTACTGATGAAAGGCAAATTTCAGGCTACTCTAGAAACCAGGCAAAGATTGAGTTACCAGCAATTAAATGTCACTTCATTTCTGAAGCCTATTTCTAACCGCAGATTCCTTTAGAGTCTCCCCAGGTGCCTGACTGGATCAGCAGGATTTCAACAGCATGCTCCTATCACAGTTGGTGGCTCCACGTTGACTTCATTCTTCCCTGGGAGTGATGATGGCACCGCATATAAGCTTCACCCTTGCACGTGGACGTCGGGTTTCTTTCTTCACTTTTACATCGATCTAGAGCCCAGTCCCAACTTTTTCCTCAACAGTGACTAGTTTGTTTTGTAGACTACTTTTTCCCGTGTGTTAGGGACTATGTTCCATTCTAGAACTACAGGATTTAAACCTTGTGAGGGACTGTCGCAAACAAATGTCTGTGACCGATTCCCATGAGTTGCCCCTGGTCTTTGGGTTCGGGGTATGACTCCAAGTCCTGTGAGGATTGTGAATCTGAAGGTGAAGGTGATCTGAGAATGTGCAGCAAAGCTGTACATCGCTGAACAGCACTGACGGTCCTGCTCGCGTTTGAAGGTGATGGTGCAGACCCGTTCCTGCAATAGGACTACGTCGCAGTCCAAGTCTTCCGGTAAATAGAAAGAGGAAGCACAAGAACGTTAAATCGTATCGGTCCGAGCCTGCCACTCTTAGCCCTAGAAGTCATGAGGATGTCAGTGTGACTTTCGGTCTCGTTCCCAGTCCTCTACCTCCGAGTCGATTCCACAGGTGATTCCTATGCACTTGGGTTTCCAAGACCATTGGTGACATTGCAACAGATTGAGGCATTTAAAGATGCTATGTAGCGTACTTTTACCACTCTTCTGGCTCCCTCTGATGCACCAATGATCCTCGAAGGCCTACGGTCGGGTTAACACCACACCAGTTGGTCCACCCTCAGCAACATCTATGCCTCCTGAACTAGATTTGGATTTCTTCCAATCTGACACCAAATTCTATCCCTGTCCCCATGTTATTGACGCTCGCCCCGGAGAAAGATCCTATTTCTATAGTACTTTCTGACTCTGAGCTGATTTCGCCTCTGCCCTGACTGAGGTCACGTCCAGACACAGTAACTGACTCCTGTCCCTGTCCAATCTGACTGAGACAGACTCACGCCTCTGCATTGGAGCATTAAGCCAGTGCTCCAACAACTTTTCTGTTCAGACTTTGATCACAGTCAACAAACCTTTTGTGATGACAACAGAAATAAGAGATGTTTCACCATGTCACAATGATAATGGCCATACATATATATGACTTGCAAGAGGCCATTGGGTTGGACACTACCCTTGACGTTGGATTGTGGATGAACTCAGCTGGCAGCACCTGGTTGATCACTAATGGAGGTTACGCCAAATGGTGGCACAGGATGTCTTCCAGCAATGGAGAGAATCTTGGCTAGATCTTTTCACTACTGCCGAGAACGTGCAGTGTCAAATTATGTGCTCTGGAGTTTCCAAGAAGGCTGTCTCTTGGAGACGCATTCTGGATGGAGTGGTGCAAGATACACCTGTATTCCTTTCTGCTGCTGCCTCCCCTGCCTGAGGTTTGAAGAGCAGGAACAATAGGCTCAAGTCATCCAAGTGTCATGATTGAGCTAGGAGAGTGTGGTACATGGAACTCTGCACATGAGCATCTGTTCTCCAATCGGGCTTTCGTTTTGGGAAAATTTCCTGTTGCAGCAGATGGGTAGAGTCCTACACCTCAACCTGCACAGTCTGCAATTCCCTACGCCGAGATTGAGCAGTGGCAGTTGACAGAATTCGATATTCCTCCTGGAGTTGTGGATGTCATATTAGCTGCCATGCCTCCCCTCTACAAAATCTGTCTACAACACATTGGGACAAGTTTGTAGGTTGGTGTAACACCAGCAGTACTGGCAATTTCCAGTCCAAACTGTTGGATGTGTTGTTCGTTTTAACTCTGTCCCATCAAGGGCCTCTTTCTGTTTCCAGACCAACCATCGTTGTTAAAATCACCCGTTGTGATGTGCTTTCTACAAGGGTTGATTCAATTGTGTCCTCTGAAAACCTTTCTGATGACAAAATGGGATCTTAATTTGGTTCTCACTTTCTTAATGTGAAAACCATCTGAACAAATGGACAGCTGCTGTCCCCTACGTATCCTCACTCTGAAGACCGTGTTTTGGTTGTGTTAACTTCAGTTCGTTGTGTGAATGAACTTCAAGCTATCTACGTGCAGCTGCCTTACATCATTTTTGTTCTCTGATAAAGTGGAGTTGAAAACCAGGGTGGCTTTTTTTCTTAACTTGTGACTGCTTTTCACATTGGGAAATCCATAAATCTCCCTAATGTTTATTTCTCCACCTCACCTCTCAAAAGAAGATGAGACTCCATCTCCTGGATCCCCAAAAACTTTACAGTTTTTTAGGTCTCGCCTGACCCAGCGCATGCGCTGGTGTGGCGAGACTTTTAGTGTGTGGGTTTTTTAAAGTGCTGCCACAGGCTTTTGGTGGCCTAGCGCTTGTGTTCACGCGAGCGTGCACGCGCGCAGCCGTCATCTGTCTTTTGATTGCGATCACTTTCGCGGGTCGCGCGGCCGTGTCACTTTCACGGCCGCGCGGCCAATGCTTGTTTCCTTTACATCCCCTCCTGCCAAACCATAACATAGCTGTCTTCCTCACTGCGTGCTTCACGACCCCAATCTCCAGCCGTGTGAGGCTCTTGCTTGTTAACTCTAAGAAGGCAACCTCGCCTCCATGTTCCACCGATTGCACACTCTCTCTCCCTTCCTCCACAGCTCCTATTCTATACTTTACACATTTTGCTTTTCTATGAAATGGTCTTGCCTACTTTGCTCCTGTACCAGGTACCGCTGCCAAAATACTTCATAGGCCCACCTCGAATCTCCCTGTAACTGTTACCATGGCTACTGCTTCCCCCGCGTCTCTCGCCCTCCTCCTTCATCCTCGCTGTTTCTCAAATCAATGAAGACTTGTCTTTATTCTATTCACACCTCCCCTCGCCTCCTTTCCCTTTAACTCAGGCCTGCCCTCCACACTTCGCCGGGCTCCCAGAGGCTCCTTTCCTGGGCGGGGGAGATGTCTGGATGAGGAGGCTGACAGTGAATCCGTGCAGCATGCTCACCCCTCAGCAGGCGAAAGCTCTTTCTTCGTTTCTGTGTTAGGTGAATATCCCACTCTTCGTTCCCAGTTCCCTCTCCTGTCAGTCGAATTCATGGGCCCTCTCACCATCCCCACTGACACGCCTCCTGTTGTCTCTATTTCTCTTAATTTTCGTTGCATTCAATCCCGCATCACAGCCTCTTGAACTTTCAGTCCTTCCATTCCCTATTCTTCCTCCTCAAGGTCAGCGGTACAGTCCCTTCTATCCAAAACACTCTTCTCACCCCCGCACCATTCTCCCTGCTAGCCTCTTTTAACAGCTCTCATAGGTACGAGCAGCTGTCACAATATGCTCTCCTGCCCTGTCCCTACTCTTCCCAACTCCTCCCTGCCCAAGGGAACCCCTTCTCCAGCTCACTATTATCTTCTTTGTCATGCCTCCTTTCACTCTATTCAGCCTCCGGACCTCATACCCCGCCCTCTCACACCTCCAATCTCTTGACCTAATCTCATCCCATTCGTGCCATTTGACTCCTCACTTCACACTTCTTACATTTCCTATCAACAGATTATTCGGAATTTTACCACCTCCCCATTCATGTCTTTGCGTTTTCATCCTACCATCTCCCCCTTCTCCTCCACACCGACCCCTGCTACTTCTGAAACATTCTCTTACCCCACATCTTTTACATTCATTCTATTTTCGCACTTGGCCCTGTATACCAGTCCCTCAACTATTATTTTTCCTTCTTGCCCCATCTCTCAGAGATTCTCCCTTTCCCCCTCTCCTCCTTTTTCCATTCTGTTTGCTTAGCCTTTCCACTCCTTACCTTTTCCTGCAATCACTTACCTTTCCCTCATCTTAGCCTCTTCTGCCATTCCAGTGCCCTCTATAAACAACTTCTCTTTTTTCCCTCCCCAACATCTCTCACCCGTTCCTTATTTCATCCCAACTCCCTCTTGAATAATCTCGTCAATACACTAAACCCCATCCACTCCGCCCTTTGATATACATTTATATTCCCTCATCATTCATCCTTCCTCACACCCTTTTCAGCCATTTCCTCTAATACTTTCTCCTTCTTTCCGACCCGCTCTCCCATCTCTTCTGTTTACCCATCTCTTTCTCACTTCCTATCATATCCTTTCCCCACCCTCCCACCTTTCCACTTCTGCCCTTAGTGTCTCTCTCTGTCCTACCTGCTTCCCCGCTCACCGTCTTCGCATTCTGTTTCCTTCTCTTTCATCCTTTCTTTTCCATCAGGTATCTCACTCTTAACTGCTGTCTGAAAATTCAAGTTACTATTTCCTTAATCTTAAAAGACCTTTTTAATTTTAATAGTTTTTCATGCTGTTTGGTCCTTACCATTGATGATGCTGTACCTAAATATCAACTCTTTCCCATTTGTTGCCCCGTGTGCACACTATTCAGAGTGCAAATGCATCTAAGCTGTACAGACTTTATCACGCAAGACCTTTAATGCACAGGTAAGCACTTGTTATAGGTTTTAACCTTTACCACACATCGTTTAACACGTGTGATGCAATACCTTACAATATAGGTAAGTATTTTTTTTTTTAATAACTTAATTTTTTATAGTTTTGAAAAAAGGGGGTAAAGATGTGGGTAGAGGTAAAGGAGGTAAGGATGATTTTATGGTTTAGGGGTGGGTAGAGGTACAGGACGGTAAGGGTGACTTTAGGGTTCATGGGGGTAGAGATAAAGGGTGGTAAGGGCAATTTTCAATTTTTAGAGTTGGATAGAGGTGAAGGGAGGCAAGCGTAATTTATGGGTTTAGGGGGTGAGTAAAGGTAAAGAACGGTATAGGTGGCTTTGGGGTTCAGGGGAGGGAACAAAGGAAGGGAGGTTAGGAGTAGAAAGGGTAAAGTGGCATTATAGTTAAGAATTGTAATTTTAGCTTACTTTACATTAAAAAGAAAACCTTAGAAATTCACTTAAAAAATAAAGGTTAAAATAATGTTATGGTTAGGTGAACATTTCAGTGATAATGTAATTGTTTAAACTAAAAAAAGAAAACTCTGAAATTTACCAGTTATAGTTATCTAAAGTAACTATGACTCATGCCTTAAGGTTACCATAACTCTTCCCCCACCATACACAGTGTTAAAAATTAATTGTGTTGGTTCAGTTGTCATCAGTAGTGCTGTCAAATATGTCACTGAACAAGTCATTAGTGTTGTACTATGTGAGGTCATAAGCAGTTCATGGTGAGGGCATCCAGGCCCTGCAGGCAGCCAACCCCCTACAATAACCCTACCCTCCATTACTCACAACCTTCGGCAGTGGAGGGTGTGGTGTTGGCTGCATGGTCTGGCCCCCAGGATTGTTGGCGCTGGTGGGAGAATGGGCACAGAGCCTAGTATCCAAACCCCCATGGGTGCACAGGGCCGATTATGTGATTTTACAGTCAAAAGGGTATCATTTTAAGTAAGGCCAACCTACTGAATTTGTCAATTGGAATGAACAGTAAAATCTAACGAGCATTGGCATAGCCAATAGGTCACGCCTTTGGGACCTTATAAGTGTTAGCCATGCAACAGTTGATTTTGTTGCACCAAGGATATTGTGCTGGATAACTAAACACTTATAAGGTCCCAAAGGCAAGACCTATTGGCTATGCCAATGCTTGTTATCTATAGAAGTAAAGACATGTGGGTGAATGATCAGTTATTTTTGGAGCTCTCTGGGTCAAAGAAAGGCAAGCAACATAGAAAACAACTCTGCCAAGATAGAAAGTCCTCTGCATTTGGATCTACTTTGCCCTGGCCAAGAAGCATTCCCTGGAAGGATTGAGGGCTGATCCCACCAGGGTAAAGGCTGCTACTACTGCACTGGCATGTGAACTGTCTCTTCTTGATGTCTGTAAGTAACTTGCTGGTCTGATGGATACTTTATATCTGTCAGGCCGCAACGTGGGCATCAGTACACACGTGCACGAAGGCCTACTGCCTTGACCACCAGATCAAACGACATGGGCATTGCGTCTGTTTGATTCTGCTGCACATTTGGGTTTGAATCATTCTACAGACTCACCAATTTGGGAGAGCAGTAGAACGTACTGCTTTATCTATTCTAAAGGTGAGGAATCTGCGGTTAGAAGTATCCATCAGAACAAGTTAATTAGCTTCAGTTATGCTCTTTCTGGCAAGTACTATTTCAAACTGCAGATTCCTTTCTACTGTCCCTCTTCCCCGTTCTTTGGAATGGTCTTGTTCTGTCTAAAACAGGTCCCAATTTAGAGATTTGCACACTCGTACTGCCTATTATTGTCGGGCTCAGTGTCCGAGGGAGTGGACAAATCAAGAAAGAAACTTTCATTGATTATCCGAAATGGTGTTTATGTGCAGGCCATCCTAATTTCTGGGGCAGAAAGAAGTCAAGGAGGAGCTGCACAGCACCCCCTGCCTGCGTGTTTGAGCAGTGTTGTTGGAATTTTTCAGATTCATTCTGGTGCTTGGGGATTTCCTAAAAGGATGAATCTGCTAATAGACCACCCACCAGAAGGAATGTTACTGAAGGAAAGTAACTAGTTCTCCTTCCACATCTGTATTCAAAGACTACGTTAAAAACCTTGTGTTAGAAATGGGGGTCTCTAGTTGGCAATGGCTGGCCACTGTCCAAGTAGGGACCCTTCTTCCTAAGTCAGAGTAAGCAGCCTACACCCTTTGACAACCCCTGCTCAACCCTGTGGTAACGTAGCACGAGCAGCTAGGCTTATCTCAGAGGCAGTGTGTGAAGCATTTATGACCATACACAGTAATATAATGAGAAACACTACAAATGGACACCACTCAACTAGTTATAAAAAATAGGTATATTTATATAGACTTAATCACAAGACCAATAACAGTAAAAATCCACAAAACTAGAAAAATAGGGTTACTTTAAAAATGCTGCAAAAATAGTTCAAGGTGCACAAAATGATGTTCAGTTCAATGCAGTGGTCTCTGCGACCCTTTTACTCACAAAGTATCTGGATTCCGTGGGCCATTTCCAACACCTTGGATTCTGGAGTGTAGTAAACTTCTAAAGGTTGTATGTTGTGGATAATCTAAAACACTTCTATGAAGGTTTAACAGTACTAGGTAATCTGAAAAAAACTTTAGAGTTTGATGAATAAATGTTATTCCAATGTACGTTTTGCCAATAATTCTTTCCTTATTGCACCCTGCATTTATTACAAATACAAAAAGCTATTTTTGACAAGTAAATACGACTGATGATGGTTTTGTTGAACAACTAAAGAGTCAATATATCCTATGACAAATTACCTTCCCTGCTTTGTTGGTTAGTTTCAAGCAGGGCTGATACAATGGGTTGAAATATGACAACTGTTTTCAGCTCTGGTTGAGATCATGATGGTAACAAACTTCAGAAAACGTGCAGTGAGATTGTTAATGGAGAAATAACTCTACAGAGTGATAAAGATTTGTCATTGATTTATTAAATTATTAAAACATGTCCATCATTTCAACAAAGACTTCGATTTAGAGTTAGGAAAATATCTCTGGAAATATGTCCATCACATAATCATCAGACTAAAGTTGAGGGTGAAGCATTTGTTTGTATTAATGCAATCACAAGAAGATCTATAATGCTAAATTCTATTTCCCCAAAGTATCCTAGCTCGGAGGTTTTGTTTGAAGATTTCTTTGAATAATACTGCTTAACCTAGATATTACCTCTACAAGTGAGAAGATCTTGGATATAGAGAGATCATATAAAGAGAGTCAGTCTTAAAAATACATTTTAGGCAATTCAGCCTGTGGTAACTATTCTGACTGTTTCTGCGCCAGTTTTTGTGTTTCATAAGAAGAAATTGAGGGCAGTCCTCCGTAACTCAGTGGTGAAAATGTGAGCCATCTTGGCAATCATTGGCTCTTTGTTGGACTACGTTCACTCTCTATATTTGTGTCTGCTGGATTATCCGCATCAATGCATCTGGGTCAATGAAATCCCATAAATCCCTTAAGACCTGGCTTTTTAAGAATTAATCTTCTTGTTGTGATACCTCTGGTAGAGGTTCTCTTTTTCCGTCAGTGCTGGGATGCCTACGGGTCACCATGCGCTTTATAAATCCTTTAGAATAGCATAGCATGACAGTCCAACAGCCTGCTTGGTAACGAGTGTAGGTAGATTTAGCTATAAATATATTCTCTTACAATCTTTGCCCTGGCTGACCCTAAGGGAATGTATTTTGTTTGCAACTTTCTTATGGACCTTCTCCTGCATTAATGGGCAGACATGCCGAACTATATCTTCCTGCTGGAGCCTTGCAATACTTTTTCAGCCAACCTTTTGGTTATACACAAATCTAACCAGCATTTTCAATGCAATAGGTCTCACATTTGCCAGAGCTTAAGATATTGGCATTGTAAATGACACTCGCTTTTATTTGTGTTTTTAAAAGAAGCAACATACATATAAAAGGCATTGTTATTTATAATGCCAATAGCTCAAACTCTTACAGATGTGAGACCACTTTAATGGTGGCCGTGCCCCCTTCTTTAGATGCTGTTTGCCATATTCAGGTTACAGTGAGCAGCGTCTAAAGAAAGGGGCGTGGCCAACATTAAAATGAAAGCACGGAATGGGATGCTTTCACCAAAGAAGAAACAAGAAAAAAAGAAGGCTCTGTAACGTGGATACAAAAACTGAAAGCAGATTGCGTTGTAAATTAAATAAATAAGAGCTGTCGCTATAGTGAAAGTGAACTGCACTGTAAATTAAATAAATAAACGCGGCCGCTATAGTTAAAGCAGACCGCTCTGTAAATTAAATAAATACATTACTGTTAAAAATATAAAAGTGGGTGGCGTGCTGCCTTGTAGGAAAGCACATCGTGGGCGGAATAGTGTTGGATCATTAAAGAAAATAGTGCTCATAGCTTCGATAAAGCAGACTATTTAACACAAGTAAAGAGTCCTGTCCTCGTGGGAGGTTACAAATGTAGACCAGGCAGCACCAGGGAGGGACTACGAAGCCCATTTATACATCAAAAGCAACGGTTTCGAAAGGACAGTAACAGGAGTCAATTGAAACGATGGGCAGGAAATTGGCAGAGCTTGTATTCCACACCTGAATTGAGCATGCCTCGCAGAGCAGTGCATGAGCTGGCCAGGCTCAACCTAAGAAAAGAGTAAGTATGTGTAGTTTCTCTGTTTAAGCTTTCAAGCTCTGGAGCCAACTGCCAATAACCTCGTCATCTACTCCTTAATTGTTAAGAGACTTCTGAAAACCTGTCTTTCTGTATAAATAATCTTCCACAGCAGGCACCCCTAGCATCAAATGTTTGGTGAACATGTGCTGCATAATTGGCATTAAGATAACAAACCATTAAAATAACCATGAAAGCAGATCAATCTGAACCTAAGAAATTCCAGCTCTTCTTCTTCCACAGATAATATTGAAACATAATCCTAAATTAAATTAAAACACTGCTACACACAACATTAAATAGACTAACAACTGTAAAACAAATAAATCTTGGCAGGAATATAAACCCTCTTGGCCCCACTGAAAAAGTCTGCACTATCTGCAGAGTGGTGTGCAAACCCTAACTTAGTTGTTTGTTTACATTGAGACTTCTAGGACCAACATAGCCAGTCATACACAAACCACATAGAAACACAAAAACAAATGCGAACACACCTTACACTGGCTTTTTTAATGAACATGAAGAGAGGCATACAAACCACACTGTTTGTCTTCCTACAATTGTACACAAAAGCCACCCTCATGGGAAGAGAGTCTAATTTGGATTTGTGAAGTCATCAGGATGATTATATTGGTTTTGATGACGTGAGTTTTTAGCGGTTGAGGCTTGATGGTGTCCTTCTCTGAATGGCAGTATGGTCCCTTGTGCTGCGGGTTTAATGTGTGTTAAGAAGTCCAAGATGCTGAAGAGGCACAACAATGCTCCTTAACAGCATGTGAAGGGTTTAGGATTAAGTGATGGGCAGATGCACACAATTTCAAGTAATAGGGACACTTCAGGTTTGAATAGAGAGTCATGAGGAATACAGAAGATACTTATTGACGTGGATAGCATTATAGAATTGGGGAACTTTTTTTACCAGAGCGGGTTCCAGAGTGACTCACAGACTTGCTTTATAGATTACGTTGTTTGTCACTCTGTTGTAAAGCATTACTTTCTTTCATGCTTAGCTGTCCTGAATGTTTTATCCTTTATTTAAAATTATATAGCCTTTAAGGTGACTGAAGCAGGAGGAGCTGACTGTGGAGTGTTCTGACTCAGTGCTGTTTTCTGGAGCTGATCTACCAAAGGGTGGGTCTCCTCAGAAGAAGTACCAGTTTATCCAAAACATGTGGAAGAGAAACACCCTACTCCGAGTACTTTGAAGTTATCCAGATATGTTTTAAAATGACCTTATCTGGCTAGATTTATTCACTGTTGTCTTCAAAGAAATGGTTATGATTACTTTACTGCTACAATTCATGTGTTTTTAGGTCGCACCTAAGACCGCACATGGGCTGTCTGTTGCAAGGTATACCGTTCGCTTACAGTGGGCTTAAAGCCTGCCCACTGCTTACTACTGGTTGCTTCATTGTCACTCTTATTTGATTTGTTTCTTATTCATTAGAGTTTCTTTCCTCTTCTTGTGTTTGTCCCTCCCCTGGAGCATAGACACATTGCTTTTTCATTACATTACTCTTTTTCAGGTGCTGCTTTTTTCTTTTTGTTTAAGCATTCTACAACTGTGCATGTTTCCCAGCTGTCTCCCTCGTCTGCTTCTCTTCCTTCCCTGCTCCCATACTTTGCGCTTTCCACCAACTCTTTCTCTATTGCCTTCTCGCTCATATGCTTTCTACCCACCAGCACCCAGTGACGGCTTCTCCTCTAAGGCAGAGGAGCATCGTCCCACTGAACAAAAGGAAAAATAAAATGATAACTATTATCATTTTATTTTTCCTATATTATTAGTTGCTCTTGGGGCGGGGCCAGAACAGTGGGAGGAGTGGTGACACCCTCTTGGGCCTGCCAAACAGTCTTTTGCATCTTCCCCATCAGGCTGCATTACACAGCCTGGTGAGGAACATGCAAAGCATCCCATTTCCCGTCTGAGTGCTGAACCACTGCACTTAGACCAATCACAACCCTGCATTGCAGTGTTGTGATTGGCTCAGGGGAGCTTGGGACCCTTCGTGCTTCCTGCTGCTGGCCAGGACTGCAGGAAGAGAAGGAAGATGACGGAGGATGGAGCAGAGGTGGCATCTGGCCGTTACAGGTAAGTGTTTTTATTTTTTTGTTGTCTCTCCCTACCCCACTCCCGCCCTACCGCCCGGGTCCAGTTGCAGCTGCTACTACCAGCACCATGTTGCAGTCTTTCATTTGATCCCCTCAACCCATGCCCCTTATTTTGGTATCACCCTCTCCCCTCTCACTTAGGACTCTGTGTCGCTTCCACACCCACCCAGGCTGCCATGCATTGCTCCCCTTCCCAGCGTTGCATCCCAATGTTGCTTCCCAACAACTCCCTTTAAAAATAAATGCTTCTGCACGTTTTTTGTGTTTCTTTTTAGTTATCGATCCAACGCAGATTGTTAAGTAAAACGAAAATAAAGTGGCAGTGTCATTATGCACGTATGTGTGGTATGCATCCCTACATAATGATATGGCTGGCCGCATCAATAGCTTTTACGTTACAGCATAAGTGATCATGCGCTGCATGGCTAAAACCACTGGCAAAGCAATGAGTTCCAAAGGCAAGACCTACTGGCTTTGCCAGTGCTTGTTTGTCATTGTAGTCACTAAGAATAAGCAAGTTACAGCAAAAGGATGCATTTAAAGAGTTCATATAGTTTGGTCACGTGTCTCTCTACCTGATGAAATGTCTTGGGAGGGGATGGGAGAAAACTGTCGGTCTAATCAAATTACTCAATTTTTTTATTCTGTGCTGCTACTAATAGAAATGCCTAGTTTATAGAACTGTTTGAAGTTGTACAGCGTGGCACATCTAACAGTTTGCCACATCACTGTGTAAAAATGCCCTTTAAACAGAAATAGAATCCCATTTATTATGCATATATTCTAAGGCAATCCAATTTCTCTTTTGAACACCTGCTTTTGGAAGTCGTGACTTACAATTTCTCTCTCTGTTGACAGTGGTTGGAATCGGTAAAGGGACCAAAATGCTAACTACAATGCTGACTGGGTCCAAGGTAAGAAACTCGCAAACGAAAGCATAGAGGCACAGTAACAACCAAACGTATTTGTATGTTAACTTCATGCCCAAAAATGTTGTAAAAGAAACGTAACATGTTTTTCTTCAGTTTCTGCAAATTTGTCCCACAGTTACAGGTTTCTATCCAGACTTGTGGATCTATATATGAATGCTCTGATTACTGACTGCTGATCCTCGTTAAACAAGTTCTGTTTTTTATTGTCACTATTATTATATAATGTTATGTTATGTTACAGGTTTTATAGAGCACACAGCTGCCCCCGCAAAGGGGCATCCTAGCGATTACTGTAGCAGTAGTGGGGGGGATACCGAGAGGAACAGAGCCTATAGTATAGGAAAAAGATGAGTTTTAATGGCTTCGCGAAATACCATGTAGTTGGTCATGCTGCGGATGTGCACCGGGAGGAAATTCCAGCGTTTTGTCGCTAGGATGCGGAAAGAGTGTCCTCCTGCTCGCTCCCTCCTCACCTGAGGGACAACTGCCAAATGCTGGCCCATGGAACGTAGCTGGCGCGTAGGTATGTAGGGTGAGAGCAGGTTCGCCAGGATATCTGGGGAAGAAAGTTTCTTGATTTTATGGGCAATGCAGAGGGCCTTGAACTAGATGCGTTTCGTCACCGGCAGCCAATGTAGCTTGCAGATGGCTTTGGTCGTTATTGGAAGGCCAAGTAGGGTTCTAGCAGCCACATTTTGAGCCCTTTGCAAATGCAGGATTTCAGCCTTCTTAGCCCCCAGGTAAAGTGAACTGGCATAGTCCAGCCTTGATAAGATGGAGGCCTGAATGATTACTTGGCGGACGGTGGGATAAAAAAAAACAAGTGGTCTGAGCCCTCGCAGGAGTCCAAAGCAGGTCCCCGCTACTTTTTTAGTCTGGACCTGGAAGCTAATGGCCGAATCGACCCATACACCCAGGTTTTTGACCACCTCTTGAGGGACGGGAGAGCAGCCCAAAGTCGGAGGCCACCAGCTCTCACTCTGCAGCTCAGTGTCTCTCCCTACTAGCAGAATCTCAGTTTTGCTAGCATTTAGCTGGAGGCAGTTGGCCATCATCCACTCTGCAATGGCTGCAAGATCGCTCCTGAACTTGAGAGCATCCTGCGTGGCATCATCAGAGAGTGCTACTATCAGCTGGGTATCGTCAGCGTATGATACCACCGTTAGTCCTCTATTCCTGGCAACTGCTGCTAGAGGTTGGACATATAGATTGAATAGAGTTCGTCTCAATGCTGAGCCCTGTGGCACCCCTTGTTTGCTATTGTGTATCAGGGAGGTAAAAGGAGGGGCTGACACGTGGGAGGGTCTCTCAGAGAGAAAAGAGGCGAACCAGCCCAGGGCCGCCTCAACGCCAGCCTCCACCAGACGTTGCAACAGAACTGATGAGATACCGTGTCGAACGCAGCGCTGAGATCGAGAAGTATCAGTGCCGATGTACGTCCGGCATCTGAGGCATCCCTCAGATGGTCGGTTACAGCTAGGAGGGCAGTCTCCGTACTGTGACCTGGGCGGAAACCATTCTGAGAGGAGTCAAGCGAGTTATTTTCCAGGAAACCAGTCAGAATGGATTGATGTGAGCCTTGCCGATCTTGGACACCCACGTCAGAAGTGAAATAGGATGAAAATGTTCCGGTATAGCAGTGTCCAATGTGGGTTTCTTTAGCAGAGGGACCACCATGGCTCTTTTCCAAGCCCTGGGGACAACCTCCAAGGACAGGGACAAATTGATTAGCTGACAAAGAGGGGGAAGAAGCAGAGGCAAAGATTTACAAAATTGCTCAGGCTTAAGAGGATCTGCCGGGGAACCTGATTTAATTTTTCTACATAACATATGCATCTCATCCAGAGAGATTGGAGTCGGAACAGAGTGTGGGGGTGGCAGAGGGCCTGTGAACAGAGACAGATCTGATTGTAGTGTGGGGAAAAGTCTTGTAGATGTTCTCAACCTTCTCAATGAAGAATGCGGCAAGATCCTCGCAATGCTGGTCAGACGAAATCAGAGGCACTTTAGATGACCCTGCAAATTTGAGATCTTTAAGTATTAAGAAAACGCTTTTAGCAGGATTGCTGCTATTCCTGATTTTGTCGGCAAAGTAAGCCGCCCTTTCCTTCTGAATGGCCCTATGATAACTCTTAATGGCTGCCTGGTAGTGCTCCTTCAAGACAGGGTCATAGTCCCGTCTCCATGCCCGTACCAACCTTTTGCAAGTTTTCCGAATGGTAGCTAGCTTACTGTTGTACCATGGGCTGGATTTGCTATTATGACTCTGTAACCACTTAACAGGAATGAGAGTGTCAAGAGACCGCTGATTCCATTCAGATAGGGCTTTGTCGGCCGCATATGGGTCATCAGGCAAGCTAGGGGTATGCGAAAGGAGGAGGGCATGAAATTGATCGATGTCCAATTTGTGCCAGGGGCGTTTAAGGACTGACTTCCGGACCACCCTCTGAACGGGCTCTACCCCTAAGAGTATCATAGGTACAAGATAGTGGTCGGACCAACTCCTCGGGATGGGAAGATTGACTGTAAGAGTAGAAAGATTAGAGAAGACCGGGTCAAACAGGTGACCGGCAGAATGGGTACAGCCTGGGACAAGTTGTATCAACTGAAGGGCGGCAAGGTCTGCTAGAAAATTACCCATTTCAGAATCATGTTTGTTATCCAGGTGCAGGTTCAGGTCACCAATAATCAGATCGAATAGCCGAAGCACTTACTGCAGCAATCAGTGCAGCCCTGAACTCTTTAGAGGGCCCTGGCGGGCGATAGAGCAGACATTGTGGAGGTGGCGTTGAAAATGGTCCTACAGCGCGCACACTCACAGCCGACCAAAATCTCTTTCGTAAAGGTGCAGGCGTAGCTGAATTTAACAATAACTGCAATGCCGCCACCTCTCGTCTCTCCATCGAGAGAGGGCATATGTGGACTGTGTGACAAGTCCACTTCTGGGAAGGGGTTAGGGGGTCCATCTGATCTGTATTTTATATGCACCATTGACTTTCATATTCACAAATACATTCTTTCTTCTGATGTGGGATCAGAAAGGGAGGTAGAGTTCTCTAAGACTTTCCTGTCATCCTCAGTAGCAACTTTCAAATGAATAATGATTAGAGAAGAGCCATGCACATAGGTGTCCAGGGCAGCCATACTGTATTTCATCAACCTCAAAAAATTCTGTGCCTCGGCTGGATCACCAGCTGACCCATGCCCAGCTCATTCTTTCAAGAGCATCCTCCTCAACAGGTCTACTGCTATACTGGCTAGATCCATTCTCATCTATCTATCAAACATTGGGAGGGGGAGGACTAGGTGCTTATAAAGGTGCAGTACCCATGCTCCAGAGACTAAACTCAAATCAAAAATGGTGGTACTGTTCCTGGAAAGGAAGAAAAGAAGGAATGCGTATCTATGTTGGGCAGAACGTAGGGGACAGTCAACAAGACTGTTTCTTGTTGTCCTCACACATCCCAAGGGATGTCCTGCTTCATCATAGGGCAGTTGCTCCTCGTGGGGCTGGCAATGTCCTACGGGTCCCCCGATGGGTCTCTTTGGCAGAGATCTTTTGGTTATTTACGCTGTTTGAGTGCGAGGGATGTCTTGGTAGGGTGGGGTAATGTGAAGTGTTAGTGATAAAATGAGCTAAACCTGATTGGGGGATATCACTTGAACTTTTAAATATATGGATTCCCCTGTCCGGTTAAACAAGCATTTGCAATGCAATAGGTCTGGCATTTGCGAGAGTTTAAGCTATTAGCATTGTAAATGACAATGCCTTTTATTTATGTTTTAAAAGCCAAAACATAAATAAAAGGCATTGTCATTGAGTTATTCCAAGGTTAGCTGCCCCTCCACCAGAGCATCCTACATAGTAACCCATTATCTGCTGCTGGAGGTTCTTCACTATTTTTTATCCTGTGTAACAATTAGCCTTTCGGTAGGTTGTCTTTTCGCTGGTGTAACTTTAAAGTGTTTCATTGAGAATTTAGTTCACCAGGTCACGGGAGTCATTGGCTAGCATTCTGCTAGCCCACTGTTTTCGGAGATGCCGTTCTTTTGGGTTCTCGTGTTTTCACTAGCCTTTGAGAGGGCCTCACCAGTGGAAAATGGCAATTTTTTCCACTGTTATCCATTGCCTGCTTAATGGCATTGATGACATGAATCTGGTATATCTGTAACAAGCAGTGTGTGCTGTGGCATATAGAGTAGAATTCTCACTTTGTTCTTCATTATATTTATACCTACACCCATGATTTTGTATAGGATATCTTTTAGTATCCTCATTGATGCCAAGGAAGTTGTCCTAATCCTTTATTTCCTTTCTTTTACCCTTAAAGCACAATCCGTGACACACCTAAAAAATAAACAGCCACGGTGCTCCAGACTTAGTTTGTATTAAAATGTCTACGGTAACCACACACACATAGGGGTGCTTCCTTGAGCTGAACTTCGTCATTCAGTAATCCTACTCCTGTCCTTCTTATTTGCCCCATCTCTCTTACATACCGATCTGCCTAATGAGTCCACGGACAAGCATGGACTGTGTGCTCGGATACAACACACTTGCGGCATTCAATGGGTATCCTCCCCCAGCAACGATGGGATTCATGAAGACCAGAGGGAGTTGAGGATCCCTGCTGCGGCAAGGATAGTAATCTCCAATTTCTGGCATTTTAAGTGTTTTCACTATGTTATGATCTTCTCTATAGCTTGTGTGTGTACCAGTCAGGGCATGAATCTAGGATGCCCATTTAACAACCGCTTAGCACGTGTAGTCCAACATCTTGTGCGATATAGTGTTGGACGTTTGTGATCTCTTATCTGCCATGTCTTTAGTGCTTAATGATAAGTGCCATGGAGACACTGTAAGCAAATGGTCCTGAGCTGTGCCCTGTAGTTCTTTTCCTCGAAGTCAGATCTTTCAAGAATGTCTTTCTTCATTTCATCATGAGCAGTATTGCTTGTTAGACTTGTGGCCTGATACACTGATCTCCTTTCACCAGCTAGGAGTGGACTCGCATAATGGCCTCCTATTTTCGACAGCTCCAAGGCATTTAGGGTTACATTATTTATTCATCGAATGCTTTTTTCTTGTTTGAAAAGTAAACCGCTTGCAGACAGTGTCCGAAAAGAGCTTCCTTAAAGATAAAAAATACTACAGCTTTAGGAGATTTTTAATTAAGTAACAATTACAAATTGAACGTGCATGTCTTCTTTAGCTGGGAAGGAATAGGGTGATGTATCTGTTCGAGTTCGCCCTAGATCCCTCATGCCTGACCAGCTGTTCTGCTTGAAATAATTTGTGCCTGCCAGGTACTGCTTCAGAGCGCTGAGACTACAACAGCCTGAGGCGTTTTCTGGACGCTTGTCAGGTGGACAGTGTTGGTCACTAACGAACTGTTGTACTGATTTGATTTGAAAATTGTTATAGCGCTCAAATGCCCAAGGGCGTTTAGGTGCTGTTGCAAGAGAGAACCAGAAGGTTGCAGATGAGAACTTTAGTTATCGAAGAGCAAAGTTTTTAGCGACTTTCCGAAAGATAATAAAGTTGGACTGTTCTTTATGTCTGCCGGGAACGAGTTCTATGTTTTAACAGTTTCCAAGATGAAACTTCTTCCACCCCAATGAGCTTTTTTAAATGTGGGGTTCTGTAGAAGATGGCCATGAGAAGACCTTAAGTTTCTAGAAGGCGAGTACCAAATCAGTTGATTCTTCAAATAATGTGGACCGGCACCATTCAGTGCCTTATATGCTAAACATTGGGATTTTAATTTAATCCTTTTTCCGACTGGAAGCCAGTGCAGTCTTCTTAAACCATGGGTGACTGGCTGATATCTGAGGATGTCCAGCAACAATTGAGCTGCTGCATTTTGGAGACGCTGTAACTTTTGTAAGTACTGTGTTTGGATATTCACATAAAGATCCTTTTCATAATCCAGTCTGGACAGGGCTAATGCTGTCACAAGTGTGTTTTGGGTATCTACATGTATAAAAGGGTGAATTTTTCTGATTATCTTTAGAATGAAAAAAAATTGTAGAGGTAAGAGTACTGATCTCTGCGGCTTGTCCTACTCAAAATTCTGCACCACGTTTATCTTGCTGCAGGAGTTTTTTTGGTCAATATGGGCAGGATAGCTGATCCTTATTGCCTCAGACAGAGTCACCAGGTGGGGACTTTTGTTCACATTATCTGAGAGTGTCAAATCCGCCAAACATATTGGAAAGTAGTCGCAGAACAAATGGAGAGAGCTGGGGGGGACAAAATTGACGGCTACCCCAAAACTATGCCTGCTAAACGTATGGGAGGCCACAGACTTCATCCAAGCTGGGAAATCATGGGTTTCATTGGAATGGGCCCTTGCAAAACGAAATATTGCACAAAAATGGGGTGTGGGTGAAATGCCAACTATCAGAGACTGGGTTGCTGACCGGGATAGAGCCATGATTGCGGAGAAGGATGTTTTCAAACCTAGAGGATGCCCCAGAAAATGAGATCGTAAGTGGGCTGCTTGGCATATATATAGGGGTGAAATATGCCTGTCTCCCACTGTGGAGCTACGACGCAGTGGAGTAAGATTGCATGGCCCATTAAATATTGGGGGCGAGAAACTGTAATGAAGAATCATTTTTGGAACAGTATATTGAGAATAACCTATACATATATTGCATCTGATTGTATGTTATTGATGATGTGCATTGCTGTGCTCCTTGTTATGTTGCCTAATAAAAAGTAAACAAATAAAATAAAAGTACTGATCTGATTTTTAAAAGTCAT
Source organism: Triturus cristatus (assembly GCF_964204655.1). NCBI lineage: Eukaryota > Metazoa > Chordata > Amphibia > Caudata > Salamandridae > Triturus > Triturus cristatus. The sequence continues at coordinate 136,793,606 of NC_140580.1, read as the reverse complement.
TTTATCGTCAAAGATAAAACCTAAGTTTTTCACCTTCTTCACTGGGGCTGGAAGATGACCCAGAATAGATGGGCACCATCAGGAGAACCTCAGTTTTTCCACCGTTGAGTTTTAAACAGTTGGAACTCATCCACTGATTTACTTGGGTCATACAGCTGTTAAATCGATCTGCAGTTTCTTCCAGATTAATAGAAATTGAGACTACTAGCTGAGTATCATCAGCGTAAGAGACGACTGAGAAGCCGAATTCCCTAATAATTTTAGCCAGAGGGGTAACCTGGAGATTGAAAAGTGTAAGGCTTAATGATAAGCCCTGTGGTACCCCACACGGAAGTCTGAATTGATCAGATGAAAAAGCTCCAATCTCTACTAATTGAACCCTATTAGATAGAAATGATTAAACTAGTTTAAGCGCTGTGCATTTTATCCCTAACTCTGATAACCTGGTGACCAGTATTTCATGATTCACCGTGTCGAAGGCCGCCGACAGATCCAACAGAATCAGGGCGGCCTTACCTCCAACATCCAAAATTGATCTTAGCTCTTCAGAGGTCATGACCTCTTTACAGAGGGAGTACATTTCTTGTCAGTAATTATTTTGATATAATTGTTTTTTGTTTGCTGTCTGTTTTGATTTGAGTGGGATAGTCTGTTTTTTTTTTTTTTTTTAATTGCTCTGTCGCTTCCAAAGTACATTCTCTTAGAGGAATAGTCTATTTGCTATAAACTCACTGCTCATATTAGTGATCTCGGAGGGCTAATATTTTAAAGACGTGTTAAAAGCAGCTAGAACAGGGGGCCATTGAAAACTATAGTTTAAATCCCAAGGGACTTGCATGAAAAGGGCACCTGGTGATTCAGACATATAAGGACGTCATTTGTAAAGTGAAATGACTCAAGCTTGGCTTTAACCTCCGGGGTATCATGACACAAGTGTATCCTTTTCCTGCTTTGAACAAACACCGAAGGGTCAGATAAGCTTTGGGGGCTGAGAGTCTACCTCAGTACTGAATGTTACAGTGATGGAAACCCAGGGATTCATCTGAAATGGAAGACACCCGCCATCATGAAAAGGAGAAGCGTATAACAGCTAGAATAACAAGCATTGGCATAGCCAATAGATCTCGCCTTTGGGACCTTATAAGTGTTTAGCCATGCAGCACATTATCCTGGGTTGTTCAATTATAGCTGAATTCCTGAATATGTGTAAGGTTATATCAAGCCCAAATTGGAATATGTGGAATCTCGCAGCATTTGAAGCAGTGTCGGGTCGCTTCCAGTGATGTAGGGACAGCCAAGGGAAGCTTGCAGACATGGAAGTGACCGTCTCCATCATGGGCCAAGGGTTAAAGTCGCGTCTAAATCGAATAATAGATGGGACAGCAAGGAAGGGTCCCCATTACATGTGTAATCTACATAAAAAAGGAACTCTGAAGAAGGGCTGTAAGTTCTCATTATGAATGTTTGATTTGCTCTGCTTTATGTCCATCTGTGTGTCTCTTGAAAGTTCTCATTACGTCCTACCCAAGGACTATCAGGAAAGGTTGAGGGTTCCCTTTCGTATGTGCGAGCAAAGGATGGCGCAAGACTGCTCAGATTATCCATTCAACCAGAAGTGGGTGGCTTAACCAAATTGCGGGTTAATCCTCAACCCAAAGCACACATCACCTCCTAAACTTTCATCAACAAGTTGAAAGGATAAATATTTTGTGGCGATGTGGAGGACCCCACCGAAAACATGTGTAATAGCTGTGTCGCAGCCGTAATGGTTTTCCCCACATTGGATGCTCACAGTCTGCTATTGTCTCATTAGCATAAATATATGCACAATGCGGGAAAGTCTGGAGTGTCCAATGTGAGCCAGACACACAACTAGTCCATAAATGACACAGATTAATTTTCACGCGGCACATCTATGTTTAATAAGACCGCGCCTGCGGTTTTTCTTAGCATGGATGCATTATCATTATTTTGACACAAGTTTGCTAGCTAAAGTTTTGAAAACATCTCATTACCCTAGCGCACACACACTTGGGGGCATCTGGATACCTTTGAAATCCTTCTGTCACTAGCAATATATAAACCATACTATTAATATAAAATATTACACAAAACATAATTTTCCAGCACAGGTTTGTGCCAAGTATACAAACAACACCAGCAAGGACTCGAATTGGTGGGATATGGGTACATTCTGATGTACTAGTCGTATCCAGGGAAAAAAGAACACAAAAACCCGATTTTGTTCTCTTACATTTGGTAAATCCACCAACATGCACTTGCAAGCAGTTACTCAGTAACTGTTCTGTGGTGGCTTAAATCATAGTTTATTTTTCTTTCAAGAACTTTTCTTCATCTGCAGAAGCTTCGGATCTGGAGGGCGCCTCCATGGACATAAACAATGCTTCGCCTCCCTCAAAGCAAAACAGACGATTATCTCCTTGAAGCACCGCTCCAACGACCCCAGAGAGCCCAGCATAATTCCAAAAATGCAAATCCCAGTGTGCAAGCCCGGCGCCTCCAGTTTTTTGTCCAGCAGCATCTGTGAGGAAAAAAAACACAATCCCGAGCCCCCATGGCGGTAGTGAAAGGAAGAAGTAAACTTTAGTACCAAATGAAAACGCTTACGAGCAAAAGGGAGAGCCTCAAGTGGGGATCAGTAACATATGAAGAACACAGAGCTGGAACATCGACGTAAGTCACACAATGATGCAATAGCCAGACACAATACTTGGAAATGTAGGCCATGGAAATCATTATAGCAATGGAATGAAGAGATCGGACAGATCATTTGAGCTTATTTGACCTCCTACAGAGTGAACCGCAGGTGTGTGGTACCAGGATATTGACCTTAAAATATTGATCTGCAGCAGTATTGAATCCCAAATATTGACTTGTACAGTATTGTCAGGTTAAGTGGATGATTAGTTAGAACAGCAAATCTGTATTTCCCTGTATTTGCTTACCTTTGCGGTATTGCGTTAGTCAAAATGTTGCAGATTATATTGTTGCGGACTGTTATTTTAGTAGTCGATATTGTGCTATGTAAGCACTGTAAGGCTTCCTGTAGATTTCATTTTTTGGGGTGGGGGATTCCTACTGTATCCTGTTTTTGTGTATTACTGACTCCGAGTTCAACATCACAAATCGTGGCATTTGTTCATTTGATCATTTTCATCTTTCTGGCATGCTGTGAAATAAAAGATGAATCCTGGAGAAAAAGGTTGGTCAGCTATACGCTCTAGAACTGCACTTAAGATTGGAATAAAATGGGGGATGATGAGGGGGTTTTGCAATGCTGATGTAACAAGTGAAAGACTACTTTAAAAAGTGGTTTGGAAAACTCATCTGAGAAGAAATCTAGTTTTATTGAGGGTATGTGAATCATGGGCCTGAATGTGGTCTGGTGTGTCTGTCATAAACTGAGTGGCAACTAGACTGGAACTATAGCTGTCACAACCAGGGTAGGACTCTTTACAACCTATACCTTTTGTTAACTTCTCCCCTCTCCACCTTCCAGGGAGTAAAGAGAGCAGAAAACAATGGCACTTTCCAAGCATGGAACAGTGCATTTTATTGAAAGAAGACACTGATAAATGAAATTATAAATTTTTCATGAATCTCGTTTCTTTTATGTATGCGTAGGCCTCCTGGTTGCATTCTGACGTTTCATTCAAATGTAAGTAAAGAATATCCTTGTTTTTCAATGTATTTATTTTTAATTTAAGAAGCAGTTGTAAAGATGATTCGGAGTCAGAAGGTAAGTACGAAGACTTTATTCAAAGTATGTCACTGACACCAAGGGCACGTCTTCACCCAAAGCTGCTGAGGACCGCAACTGCCAACTCCAACTGTCGCCCATGCCCAAGATTCTACATGGAACATAAGGGCGTCATAGAACACTTGGGCATGGGCGCGCGGCAGGAGAAGCAGCGCGAGGCCAGCACACATAAGGAACAAAACATAATAGAAAGCACATTGAAATAAAGATGTAAAACATAACAGCAGTGTTGGTCACATTAATGCGTACAGTAACATAGGGATGGCTAATACTATTGTTACACAATCCTTGAACTAAAATCCCAACCGGACATTTACCTCAACAAGTCTCTGTATATGTATGTATCTGGAACTTGTATAGTGTAAACCTATCCAGAAGACAGTGACGCACTATATTGAGTCAAAGACCAAGATACCAAAAACGTGATCGAATGAGCAGCTGGTTTCTAAGAGCCTAAGTGGAATGTTAGTCCATTGTGATTTAGTGCTCATTGAGCAATCTTGTCTTCAGCTCTCCCTAAAGTGGAGCAGGATGGGGTTAGTCCTGGTGGGATATGTCTTTTCAGAGTGCATAGAAGGAGACACCTATTGCCTTTTTTTCTTTTTTGCAAGTCTTCATCTCCAATCTGATGGTGTCCTGGCAGTGGGTGTGCCGAGAGCCACAGGAGATGGGGAGTTTGTCAGCCAGGTTGGAAGGAGTGCCTTTCCTGGTGGTTTTGTAGATTATGTAGCTAGGAGGGGCTACTGGGCCCAACAGTGGGGGTCGAGAACTTTTTCTCCTGGTGTGCTGGAACCCGACCTACTATGGCGTCTGAATAGCTGGGCCAAGTAATACCCCCTCAGCACTTGACTCTCAGAGGTGGGGTGAGTAGAGCAGTCCAAGGCTCTTCAGGGATAGGTAAGCACAAGGTATCACCCCAGTAAGTGGATTGTCCAGGCAAATGTTGACCTTCTTAAGTAAAGTAGAATTTATTATGCATGCAAACACAACACACTAAATAAACCCCACCGTCGTCTCTCAAATATAGCACTGAACAAGGCTGTGGCTCCTTTCCACTGTAGGTCCTCTTCCCCCCCCCCCCCCCCGCCCCCCTTTCTCATCCATGCTAAACACCGGCAGATTCAGGAGGTGACCCCAAATGCAGCTTCCTCTAGAGGTGCGCATCAAAGTCTGGTGTTTACAGTACAGCTCATTGGGCAGTAAACTGCCAAGCTTATACAAGTCTTAAATGTCTGTGAGCCAGAGGGCCTTCAACAACGAGCAGCTTGCGCCCGCATCTTCCTGCGCTCTGCGGGTTTGGTGTGCTGAGGCAATATCAGATGGCGAAAGCTTTCACATGCAGCGGCTCCTTCTTTGTGGTCCTCACCAGTACGGAGGTGAAACAGCAGCAGAGATGGAGGGCAGCTTCTGCTCTTTCTTCTGAGTTCCTCAACAGGTCGCAGGGACCCCTTCAACGCTGGCGGCTGTCCCAGCGGTCCTGTGCCCCCCTCCTGGCATCTGGCCCCAATGAGACTGGTTACATTCTGCAACTTCACGGCAGCCCAGACGAGGGTTACTACTTCCACCAGAGAGTGGATGGCCCTCTCCCAACACAAGTCCAGACTGGAATGGGCATCTCACACTGCTCACTAGGAACTACTTTCCATACGCCTTGCTCCTTCCAGGCTCTCTCTTCCTCCTTCCTCCTCACAGGGCGCCCTAGTCTTGGTAGTCAGGCAAAAGGCTATGCTCCAGTCACCAGGCAAGTGCTCTTGGCTTCCTGGGTAATGCCCCTCACCCAGCTGGGAAACCAGCAGCTTGTGGTCCCCAGTCCTGGTTACAACAGCTTATGTAGTCCAAATCCGGACACATACGTGATTTAGTGTCTGAGCCTTGAAGTTCCATTGTGGGTGTCTGCTCCTTTGAAGTGATTTCTCCCCTGCACAGCCCTTGTGAAAGGATCACAGGAAGAGTGGGATTAACCCACAGCAGAGGCCAAATGAGTAACCGGGGATCACACCTGTGTGTCAACCTCCAGTAAAATATACCCCATAATGGTTCAAAGGCCAAGACTCCCTTTATAGCAAGATTCCTGGTCCACAGTGCCAACCTTATTAATACCACCATCTCCCTGAAAATGAGCCCAGGACCAACTGACCAGAAACTCTTGCAAAGAATCTGAGGATTGTCTTCTCCCCTCTTCTTCAGTATATGTTCCCACCCCAGCACTCGGGAATGTCAGCAAGCCACATCTCGTGCTTGGGAGCTGCAGTCCTCCCCTCCAAAGGCCTATTCAGACAGTGTTTTCCCAGAATGGAAACCACTGGCCTCCATGCTATGTATGTACCAAACACAGGCACACACATGAACACCAGCATGCGCATACAGGTATCACATGCTGTCTGGCGCTACACACAATCCATGCAGGCCAAGGTTGAGATAAGTACATAGCCATGGAACTTTGCATGAGTGGACAAGAAAGCCCCTCTTCTGTGACACGGATACAAATGCCTGTAGACACTACTACTTACAGCTGAACACAAAATGCTCCCATCACTGGGCTCGTGTCACTGAACTCCAGATAAGGGTAGTAGCCCTCTACCATCATGAGGGTAGTGCTTGATTCGCTCCTCCTGGTCTAACCTGACCACATTACTGTGAGACAGGCCTAGGTCATGACTCGCATGCATGCTCTGTGCTTGCTCATGACCAGAAATCATTACAAAGGGTGAGATATCCATGCAAATTGGGTACTCAGAGCACGTATACACGTTTGTCACCATGTAGGGGATTTTTCCGTCCCAACAGGGCTCATCAGACATCCTAGTTTTATTCCCCAGAGCAAGAGAAGGGTTGATGAGAATACTCCATCAGTCTGGCACAGGAAGAACCAGCTCACCCTGTTGAAATATTTATCTGCATTAATCTGCACAAAGGCTGCTAAAGTGCTCTTTCTTGTGAACTTTACAACAAGGTGAATTATCTACCTAATGTTGTCGAAGATCTTGGAGTCTGTGACAAAATCAGCCTCATCTGCACGAATGAGAAATGGCAGTTTATGGACCGGACAGCTGCTATCTGCCAGATTTAGGCAATACTGAGCATTTAAGCAGCACAGAGCACTTGAAATCAGTTTGTGCTGAAAAATTGTATAAAAATCCCTGATAAAGCTCAGTAGGGGCTGCTACCAAACTGGGTTGGGAGAGGGCACAGGGTGCAGGGGGAGGGGAGCAGAGGGAATAAAAAAGAAATCACCTGGATATGGCCTGCCGCCACCTCTACTCCGTCCTCTTCTATTCTCCCGGGATGCAGGAACCAGGAAGCACACAGTCTCCCAGACTCCCCTGACCAATCACAACGCTGTCTTACAGCAGTGTTGTGATTGGTCTGAGAGCCTTGGTTCAGCGCTCAGACTCAGAGGCTGTGCAAGTTCTCCACCCAGGCTGTAAGTAGCCTGGGTGGAGAACAAGCAAAGTGTGCATGACTGTTTGGCCAGCCCAAGAGGGCCAGCCAAAATGTAATGCGCACTTAGGAAGTGCCTACCACTCCTACCCCGGCGCTAAACAGCCCAGTCCTCCGACCAACTGAGCCATTACGGTTAAATAAAATTATGATAACGTTGCGTTATTATCCTTTTATTTTTCCATTTTGAATTGCTCAGTGGAGTGACGCTCCTCCACCTTAGCGAGGAGCCACCACTGATAAAGCTATCTGGCTTTGATGTCTTATGGAATTTGATTATTTTAATAAATGAAGCTACCGCAAAAGGTTCAAAGGATGACACCAAGGTTTCTCATTGAGGTTCCTAGGGTAAGTAGGTTGGTGCCTTTATTTAGCCAGCTTCTGTTAATCTTCCAATCTGGTCCTCAACAGAACCCTGTCTGTGTTCATCCCTGCTGCATCGAGAGTAATTTACCCTAGCAGTGCTGCTTTATAGGGCAGCCCCTAAGGTAATCCTTCTGGCTTTTTGGGAGAAAACAAGTTAGGAATGAACTCTGGTAATTTTCACAAGGGAATTAAGTCCCTTATCATTTAAATATAAGATACTGAAGGTAATGATTGATTCAAACACAGAACTATATAAATCCTCTTAGAGGTGACAAATCCACTACAAATCATCTGCTGAAAGAGTGAACTTTTCTCACCAAACCATCCGTTCTACCTCCCATACCAAGCCAAGCCCTCCTCACCGTAACGCACATCCTCAAAGTGAACCCAAACGCAGCACAACCTTTTGTGCAGGGGCCAATTCTGCCTCCTTTGAAAAAATTAGGACCGACATTTCTACCGAAAGGTTAAAAAATATGAGGTCTTCTCTATCAATAGCTTTTAGAATTGATTGGTAACATTTCATTACCTGTGACAGCATGATCTTTCTTTTCTATTTTTGGTAAGTTTAGTGTTACTATATGTGTACAATGCTTTGTGCAGAATAAGATATGTGGCAGGTTCTGCATGACATGACACTAACTAACTCCAAATCAGCTGGGGCTGCAAGATTACATTTCTTAAATGAATTGCACTCTTACTTTTTAGGAGAACAAAAACAGATATATTCAAGGCATGTGAGCTGTAGATCACATGCTATGCATAACTCGCCATCTAGTGTTGGGTCCGGATGTTTTTGTTAAAAAAGGTCTTTCCAGTCACGAGGTAGGTGACTCCTCCTTTCGGTGATAGTGTGCATCGGCTCCATCGTTGATTGTTTTTTTCAGCCATCAGGTTTGAATGTGTATTGCTGCGCTCTGGTTCGGCACTGTTTCTCGGAACCCTTCACCGTGCAATCCTCTACCCTCGACAGTATTGTAATCGATCGCGGCTTCCCATTCTTCGTGTATCCTCTCAACTCAAAACAACTTTGATTGGAAAACTCGTGGCAGGCCGTCGGGCCTACCCGCACCGACCGCACCAGCAGTCGATGGAACAGACTCCCGTCCTGTTCTGCCCCGGGTGTCGTGCTAAGTTTCCACGCACCAACTTGCACGAAGTGTGCAACCTCTGCCTGTCCTCAGAACACGACAAGAAAGACTGCGGAGCATGTTGATCGTTTCGATCGAAGAAGATGCTTCGTGACCGTCGAACTTGAAGTCACAAGATGCAACACCAAAGCAGCTCCGCACCGGACATCTTCGGCAAAGATTCCAACACAGAACATCACGCTCAAGGAGCCGAGTAAGACTAGCAATATACCTCCATGTCCGAAGCCGACTCTGACATGGAAGAGGAGGAACAGGTTACTCCTGGTCAGCGTACCGTGAGTAAAGATACCCCCATGCCCCCTCCACAAACAAAGAAAAAGGCTCCGATCCCTCCTCTGCCTTGGGCCAAGATCGGTTTCTGATGCCCCGCCCTCTGGCCCGGCTCTGAAACACAAAGACAAGCCTTCCGGATCAGGCTCGAGCTGCCCCCATATCAGTGCCGAACCGACCCCTTCGGCACCGAAATCGAAACATCTCCTGGTACCAATTCCAAAGGCTCAGAGCCGAAACCGGCGAGTAAGGAGAAAGACACTCCGTCTGAAGAGCCTCGGCCCCATGCTCCACCTTCGGATCCGAAGCAGAAAAAAATGGTTATAAACCCTGATACAGGACATATGCATGTCACCCTTCCAAAAAAACATAAAATAGACCAGCCAGAGGATTACCACATTCCTCTCAAAAGGAAAAGTGTGGGTACTAACCCTTCTCCCCCTTACATTCCACCTACTTATCCCACTGATCCCAATTTACTTATTACACCCTCAAGTTTACCACTATCCCTTTCACCTAACCCACAGGATGGCGGGGATGGGGGGTGAGGATCAGTATAGGCCACAGGACATCGACCCTTGGAAAGATTATCATACTGACCCCAATACAGATCTGATCTGTATCCGTCTAGACCCCCCCCCCCCCCACCTGATAACATTGGATATATTGAGCTTCTTAACAGGGCTGCTCAATATCACGGGGTGAAACTCCATAAAGAGACATTAGAAGGGGATTTCCTCTTTGAGACCCTTACTTCCTCTCAAAAAACCACTCCTACATTGCCAGTGCTTAAAGGCATGTTAAAACACACAGATGACATATTTAAAGATCCTGTGAGGGCCCGAATGATTACACCTAGGGTGGATAAAAAATATAAGCCTGCCCCTACTGACCCTGCTTATGTCAGAGGTCAGTTGTCCTAAGACTCGCTTTTGATTTCTAACGCTCGCAAGAGAGCCAACTCACAGGCCACAGGTAAGGCTCCTCCTCCTGATAAGGAGTCTAAGCTCATTGATTCCTCTGGCAAGAGAGTGGGTTCGTAAGCAGCCAATCATTGGCGCATTGCCAATGCTCAAGCTTTGCTGACTTGCTACGATAGGGCTCAATACGATGAGTTGGAAAAACTTATGCAATTTCTGCCTGAGGAATACAAGACTAAGGCTAATTATCTTATCCAAGAAGGTAAACTCATCACCAATACATCTATCAAGTGTGCCTTAGACGCAGCAGACACCGCAACCTGTAGCGTACACCTACGCAGGCATGCTTGGTTGAGAATCTCAGGATTCAAGCCTGAGGTGCAACCAACCATTTGATAAGGAACATCTCTTTGGGCCAGCGGTGGACACCTCGCTGGAGAAAATGGAAAAAAGACATGGAGGTCTCAAAGATCCATGGAGGCTTTGCAGTTACCTACCAATAGTGGTTACTTTCGCCGCTCCTTTTACAGGGGTGGTTCCAAAAATGTATCCGCCGAAAATCCCTCCTCCTCTTACAAGGGCAACAACCAATTCCCCTCATCAAGTGGTTATTTTAGAGGAGGTTTTAGAGGAAACAACGGTAAGGAAAGAGGCAGAGGCAACTCCACCCGCACTTCCCCCACACACAAACAGTGACTTCCTTCCATTGCCCCTGATCATTCCACTCCTGTTGGGGGACGTCTCTCCCAATTCCTACCTGTCTGGAATTATCACCTCAGACAAGTGGGTACTACAAATTATCCAGTATGATTACTGCCTGGAGCTTACAAACACTCCCCCAAATATTCCTCCAAGATCACATGCAATGTCACAAGAGCATCTTACCCTTCTAAGGCAAGAGGTTCTCTCTCTGTTGGAAAAACACGCTATAGAGCTAGTCCCATTACTTTACCAGGGAACCGCAGTATACTCCCTGTAATTCTTAATTCCCAATAAGGACGGTTTAACTCAGGCCTATACTAGACCTCAGAGAACTAAATCTATACATTCAGTCGGACCACTTTCACATGGTCACACTCCAACAAGAACTTCCACTCCTTCAGCAAGGCGACTTTCTGTCCACTTTGGACTTAAAGTATGCCTATTTCCATATTCCCATTCCCCCTGCTCACTGCAAGTACCTCAGGTTGGTGGTAGACAGCCAACATTATCAATTCCAGGTCCTCCCGTTCGGAGTAACTACTGCACCCAGGGTTTTCACAAAATGCCTGGCAGTAGTTGCGGCTCATCTGTGAAGACAGCACATCCATGTCTTCCCTTACCTAGACGACTGGCTCATAAAGGCCAGCTCGCAGCGAAGCTGCCTACGACACACTCGAAAAGCAGTGCAACTACTTCACGACCTTGAGTTCACTGTAAACCTTACCAAGTCTCATCTCCAACCGTCCAACATACAAGTGTACACTTGGGAGCCACAATCGACACTCACAAAGCACTAGCGTGTCCCAACCCACTCAGAATCTGCAACATGCAGACTCTAATCTCTCAATTTCAGCCCCAACACTCATTAACAGCTTGAGATTTTATGCAATTGCTAGGAATGATGGCGTCTTGCATTTTTATAATTCCTTACACAAGACTCCAAATGCGCCCCCTTCAAGAGTGCTTAGCACGTCAGTGGAACCAGGTTCAGAATCAGTTACCAGATCTAGCATTGGTGGACGGCCGCACCCATCGCTCTCTGCAGTGGTGGAATACACGTAACCTTTCAAAGGGGCGGCCCTTCATTGACCCGGTTCCACAGATTGTGCTAACAGCAGACACATCGCTCACTGGTTGAGGAGCTCATCCTCCAAAGCATACCATTCAGGACATGTGGACTCTGCAACAAAAGCAACTCCACATAAACCATCTCGAGCTTCTAGCAATATTTCTAGTGCTCAAAGCGTTTCAACTTTATCCAGTAGGCAAAGCTGTCCTAGTTTGTACAGACAAGATGACAGCAATATACTACATACAAAAACAGGGGGGACACCCTCTCTCCAGCTGTCACAATTAGCTCAGAACATCTGGAGATGGCCCATAACTCACAAAATATATCTCCTTGCAGAACACCTTCCAGGAGGAAACAACCAGATTGCAGATCTGCTCATCTGCTCAGTCGTCAACGCCAACAGATCCATGAATGGGAACTCCACTTTCAAGTTCTCCTTCCATTCTTTCAAATGTAGGGCTTCCCAGAGATAGCTCTGTTCGCCACACATCTAAACGCAAAATGCCCAAGCTTCGCGTCCAGGTATCCACACCTATTGTCCAAAGGCAATGCACTATGGATGAACTGGTCAGGGATAGTTGCTTACACTTTTCCGCCTCTCCAACTCATTTCATTAGTGGTTCGGAAGCTCAGATAACAATCCCAGTCACTAATCCTAGTTGCTCCCACATAGGCCTGTCAACCGTGGTTCATAACCCTGTTGGAGTTATCAGTAGTTCCTCTCCAAAAACTACACATTACTCCTAATATTCTCACTCAGAACCGTGGATAGATGAGGCATCCAGATCCCAGTCATCTCAACCTTGCGATCTGGCACCTGAAATCTTAGAGTTTGGCTACCTCGGTCTTCCCCCAGACTGCATGAATATCATCAAGGAGGCTAGTCGCCCTACTACAAGAGCATGCTATGCAGCAAAATGGAAGCGGTTTGTGATATGCTGTAATAACAATCAAATCAATACACTGGACACTTCAATCCAAAACATCATTTGCCATCTGTTACATCTACAGCGTTTCAATTTAGCGTACACCTCTATGCACTTACATCTTGCTGCAATAGCCACATATCTTCAGAACAGGCAACATTTGTCTCTTTTCAGAGTGCCTTCTATTAAAGCATTTATGGAAGGACTTAAAAGAATCATTCCCCTAACACTTCCACCTGCTCCAGTGTGGAACCTCAACATCGTCCTTACCAGACTCATGGGTTAGCCACCACATCTCTGAGGAGAGTGGGTGAGCTTCAGGCACTAACCATAGAAGAACCATTTTTACAAATACAACAGAATTGAGTGGTTCTTAGGACTAACCCAAAATTCTTACCCAAAGTAATTTCTGCCTTTCATATCAACCAATCTGTTGAGTTGCCTGTGTTCTTCCCTCAACCAGATTTCGTGGCAGAATGCGCTCTTCACACCCTAGATGTGAAAAGAGCATTACTGTGCTACATTGAAAGGATAAAATCTTTCCGTAAGACCAAGCAACTCTTTCTTGCTTTTGCTGCACCACATAAATGCAATCCCATATCAAAATCAGGTATTGCACGGTGGATAGTCAAGTGCATTCAAACATGTTTCATTAAAGCAAGACGCACATTGACAATTCCCCCTAGAGTGCACTCCACTCGCAAACTGGGGGCTTCTATGGCATTTTTGGGAAACATACCCATGGATGACATCTGCAAAGCTGCAATATGGTCTACATCACACACATTCACAAAACACTATTGTGTAGCTGTGTTAGCTAGATAACAAACTAGTGTGGGTCAAGCAGTTTTACGTACACTATTTCAGACGGCTGCAACAGCTGCAGGTTAGCCACCGCTTTGGGAATTACTGCTATATAGTCTATGCAAAGCATGTGAACTACAGCTCATATGCCTCAAACGGAAAATGCTACTTACCACAGTATGCATCTGTTCTTCGCATGCAGAGCGGTAGAGCCACATGCACCCACCCACCTCCCCGGGTACCTGTACCTGTTGCGGTAATATCTTACTTCGATACAATCTAAATGGTTATCTCTCTTTACTACTCTTTCTAACTCCATCATCACCCTCTGCGGCAAAACAATCTGACGATGGTGCCAATGCCCATGCACACTATCACTGAAAGGAGGAGTCGCGTACCTCGTGACTGGAAAGACTTCTTCAACAAAAACAAAGTGCAAACATCCGGACCCAACACTAGATGGCGAGCTATGCATAGCATGTGGCTCTACAGCTCTACATCCCAAGAACAGATGCATACTGTGTTAAGTAGCATTTTCCTTTTTGTTTTTGTCAACTAATACAAAGTACCCGGATTTAAAATTATTTTCTATCTAAAAGCAATGGTTGGTTATTTAAGGCTGTTATAATGTCAAGTAATTGGAAATATTTAAATCCTCTTACACTAAGCTTTGTGTGCTAAGTCTGGGGAAAAAAGTTGCATGCAGTTCATACTATAAAGACTACATATATAAATACAAGTCCTTAACTAACATTAGCACTCAGAGACAAAACGTTAGGAGCCTGTCAGCCAACCAGCCTTTGATGGTAATATTTAACTTTACAGGCCCGAATACGAAGTCTTATGTAGCTGGCCAAATTTCAGCTTCGCGATGTGGACAAATAGAATGTGCTGTAGGTGTATTAACAGCTTCTCACCTGAATGTTTGGGTGAAAAATGGCTCAAATCTCCTGTGATACTCCCTCTGCCTCTTCTAATAGAGCTGCATGTACACAGATTGCTTTTTGGCAGTGGGACATTAGCTATGGTCTCCGAGAGCTGCAGCTGTGCTCATCACTTTGGGCGACAGGCCTGCAGAGTACTATGAACAGTTTGCCTTGAAGGACTTTCTGGATTTGCTTAACCCTTCTACCATGGATATGTTGTCAGATGTCAACCACCAGGCCCTCCCCACCAAGTGCATGCTGGACGTGAACACCCCCATGATGCCTTTGGATGAGGCAGTAATTGTTCAAATAAGGAGGCCTATGCCGTATTGTGGAATAACACCCCATAACTAGTGCTGCCAGCCATAATCAAAACACCAATTTGCCAACGATACAAAAAGAGTTATCAAAAGAAGAAAATAGTGGGCGCTGCAAGTTGTGTTATGTTCATAGGTAACCATAACTGGTGAATTTCAGTAGTTTCCTGTGTTTGAACCAGAGCCATAAATCCGTTTTTAACCTAGTTTTTTTCTGTGAATGTATATTAGATTATATGATATTATAGTTTGAATGTCTTAACTAACCAATAAAGAACGCTTCAATCTTGCAAATCAGTTAAACATTGGAAGCAAATGGTAGGATTACAGAGGTCCGCCACACTCATGGTGCCTCTCCCCTCACTGTCTTCCATTCAGTTTATATCCCTCTTGATCTATTGGCAGCATGATGCGAAGAGCAAGAGTAGAGAGAGAGAGTCACTGTTGTGCAGCAGTGCAATATCTCAGATGATGAAGAGCACTAGAAATTCACTTGCAGTCCTAAATTTCACCAGCAGGTGTCCGTCAAATCTTACGCCAGCCCCTCTTTTGTTGGTAAATGGCTGCCAACAGACGTTTTAGTTTTGTTGGGGTCCACTGCCCAGGACCAGCAGGCCTGGCCAGGTCACCAAAAGAAAGTAGAAAAGGCAGCAAGTCTTGTGGTGAGATGGACGTTACATACCGCAGTGAGCTGCTGGGTACTGATGGATCCTCTGGCAATAGGCACAGATAATATGGTGTGGGGATTCAGGTGGCTCAAGGCCCCAGCAATGCGTCTGTAGGTTGATTAGTGAGCTTCCTGGTCCCACAGATGACAGCACTGGTCCCCCTTTTTATCAGTAGATCCTCCCCATAAACAGCCACCGAGATATAACCACACCATCCATACTTTGCCAAGGGGCAGGACAGGGTCCTGGAGACCTCTACTAGAGCACAGCCATGGCCAGGCCAGGCTCTGCTTCTACAGTTTATTTCCAAATATATTTCAGTGATGTGGTTTTTCTCTGTTTTGGTGTCAATCTGCTTAATTCCAAAAAGTCATGTTCACCGTGAGAATGATAATGTACCTTTCAAGTTCTCAAAAAGAGACTACATTCTAACTGAAGTCATTTACGGTGACCCCCACCCCCAAATCACCACAGTACTAGATCGTGGGAAGTTGAAAAGCCCACATCTACCTCCTTTTCGATTCTAGTGCCACATCAGTGGCTTTTAATTCCTTCAGTCAGATCACATAAATGGTTCTGGCTTCTTGTAGTTTTTTCATCATTTGTGGCACTTCCTTAGTCATATACAATATGAACACAGAGTCTAGTACGAGTAGGTTCAAGGGAATGCTTAAAAGTCTTATACAGTGAGGGATGGACTTTATTCAAAAGTCCTTACAGAGAAGATTTTTCATCTCCTTTCTCAAGCAGAGATTTGAAGGAGAGAGCCTTATCATTGATCTTTCGATTGGGTGTGCTTTTTTTCTGTTAGTTTCAAATATGACGATAGTGCAGTTTCTGGCATTACGCTGGTCTTTAAACCATTTTTGAAGAAGAACCATATGTCTCAAATGTTTCTCTTGGAAGTATGACGTTCCTGATATCTAACTCACAATTGAACATTGGTTATATACTTCTAATTTGTAACCCTCTAAAAATGATTTGGCTCAGTTTATTACAATAAAGTGGTGGGTGGAGGTTGATTAGTCACACTTTCTAAATTTTGTATTGCTGGGAGTTGAGAAAAATACGGTTGATCAACGTAGTTTCATGCCCTTAAACAGAAATTTCATTTATATTGATTTATTTTATTGCCTGGGTTAGTTAAACTGACATTACACACCCCTTTCCAATTAAATAATATCAAAGAAAGTGGTGGCATAACCATTCCCCATTCCTGGTACCTTTTGCAAACCGCTTTGATACTGACAACTCCATTGACCATGTGCAGAACTGCCCGTAAGTAGACCTACCCACATTGTTAATTCAATGGTTTGACACTGTTTTCCTGGTAACCATGTCTCCTAGGAACCATAGATTGCACAAGAAAGCTAGTCCTCTGGACCTTTAAGGTAAGATTCCTGTTCATCCAAACTCTGGCATTAATAGCCAATAATTCAACCATCGTCCGTCCACTCCCTTTCATGGTCTTCTTTATCAAACAGACTTCCTATTCCTAGTTTTAATGTTTTTGAAATAAACACAAAGGTAAGTTTGAGGAGGGAAAACATTGTATATGCCCCCGTTTTCCATACAAAGAATACAAATTGACAATATAATACATGAAGTCCCAAGAATGGCTACTTGCCCAATGCTACTAGGATGCTTTTACTTTTATCAAGTAAGCTTGATCATAATTTGTCCTACTATTGTAACTGACTGCATTTATATGCACAGAGACAGAGACCTCTTACTTCTTTCTGTGCGGGCTCTGTACTTCCTTAGCAGTTTGTTGTCCCTGGCATCACCCTCCGGTTATAAAAAGAAAAGAGAAAGGCGGTATCACCTCTCAAAAGGCATGATTTAACAATACACTGTTGCCAATGGTCTATTTAAATAATCAAGAGGGTCAAGATGTAGGATCTGGACAGTCTGAATCTTTATAAGACTTAGTCTAAAGCCAAATCATATAATGTACGCGAGACAGAATTCCAGGTTGAACCTTTTAGGTTTATTCAAAATAAACATCATTACTGAAAGCAAAAGGTAGTTAATCAATTGTGAATTTGCTCAAATAAAATAGTCCAAACCCTAATCTGTGAAAGAACTAACATAAGCTAAGTGTCTCAAGCAAGCCAATAGCCAGAACATATTATAAACCAACTAGAATAACATGAAGTCTGCTCAGTTCGAGGTCAAAGCAAGATTAAAATATATAGTTAATAAACAGACTAGTGAAAAGACTGCCCAGTTTACAATCCCA
Source organism: Triturus cristatus (assembly GCF_964204655.1). NCBI lineage: Eukaryota > Metazoa > Chordata > Amphibia > Caudata > Salamandridae > Triturus > Triturus cristatus. The sequence continues at coordinate 136,776,020 of NC_140580.1, read as the reverse complement.
AGAAAGTAAGGCACATATCCCAAAAACATAATCTTTTACAGGGTTATAGACAGAAAAACCAAACTCCTCTAGTTGTAAGGTAACGTAATATGGTTGAACTAGAAATGGATCATAAGCCAATGAACAGTTTAACACATAAGATACATTAATTAAGATATGTTTAGAGGCACCTATTTCTACTACTTATCATTTAATGAGGTGTGAATGGTAAATGAAGGAAATGACATAACATTTATATAATACAGAAATACACAGTTTAGCTAATGAATGTTCCAAAGAAAAGACTTGAGGAAAGGACCTTGAAAGTTACAAACACAGGAACATCCTGAACATGGCTTCCTTACGAGGAACACTCATTAATACAATTGATTAATACAGAGACCATGGAGGCTTATGTTTCACTAGTTTTCTGAAATGCAAAAGCCCCAAACGTGGGAAGTCTTGTTTGCATAAAATAGAAGTGCATATTTATTTCTGCAAATATGAATAGATTTCAATGCAAGCTGTTTGAGGCCTAGTCAGGCTAACTAAACAATATGTAAGTTGTGCATTATTTTTTAAATAGTAACACTTTCACAATCCCCTCTTCTGATAATTTTATCAAAATAAGTATTGCACTATACTACACAATACTAAACTAGAGTACTTCACCATTGTTAGCTACTTCGACTTCTTCTGTAAGGCCTCAATTCATCATACACTCTGGATTTGAAAACATCCAATTCGATCTCCTCCTTCGTCTGGTTATTTTCATCTTTTCCCTGCCACGTTACCCAAGTTTTAGCTGTATCTGTGAATTTTTAATCATGGTCTCATCTTTTAAAAGAAAGTCCATTCGTCCTTTCCATTACTACATTTCACTCTTCTTCCAATACATTCTGTAATAAAATTATGTTCCGCATCAGTCTACTTACACTTTTTTCAATCATTCCATTAGTGATGGAATGATGTAACATAATGAGACTATTCTATTTACAACTTCAGGCATATTATCTATAGAAACTATATGATGTACTTCATATTCTTTCTACTTCATATTCTTCTAAAGAGTTGGGATTCATCAGTATGCTTGAATATTTAAATAAATAGAACACAAAATCCCAAGGGAAAGACGATGCTGTATGAATGCGGCACCTTCTGAAACAGTTGGTAAATGCATGCAAATATAGCAATTGGAAACATTCATAATCTCTTTGTGAGCAGTAAACCAAATAGTATAAGTATTTTCTATGTCATTTCTATTAATGCAATTTCTTTGATCTAACCTACTATCTGCTGTCCCATTATTATTCTGTGTATGATGCGTATTACTTGAAACATATCCAGCATCGATATATAGACTCAGTTAGATTCCAATTAGTGTTCCGAATAAAAAAAAACATACAAATTATTTTAAGAGTCAAGCTACATTTTTCTTTACATAAAGCTGTCTTCTTTATGTGAAAAATAATGCAAATCTTAAAAATGCAAAGAGTTTTAAAATCTCAAAGTGTTAGTCTTAGTATTGTACGGGCATTAAAAAAATAGTTCTTTTAAGCAACAGAGTTTAACAAATCTTGAAATGATGCATACAGATTTTTTCTACTGTGTTAAAATTTCAAATAACAGATGCGGGCAGAAAGGTTTTTTACAGCTATTCAGACAATTTTATTTTTGAATGCAGGCAGAAATCTGTTCAACTATAGGAGCATAAAACCTATCCTCGTCTATAATCTATGTACAAAAATTAATCTTTTTAAGATGAATGAATAGCTCTAAAAATGCAGACACAAATAAAAATGTACTTAAAATGTTCAGACTTTCTTCTCAAAGTTTCACAAATTAAGTTCTATTTCTTCATGAGGATATTATTCAGTGGTGTTCATCTTCAGGCTCAGTTCATGTGCCAATTCATGGAGGTTCATCAAACGTAATTTAAAAATATCTAAGATTAATGTCTTTCTTCTGGCACAATTTGTGTGAGATATGCCCATTCAGGAGCTGTATACTTTTTTTTGGCTCTCTTACTATAGTTGATATACTGATTACTGATTTATTAGTCTCTTTGTCATTCAAATCTAATACTGCTTCATCTTATTTTACTTTGTCTCTTGACAGTGTTAAATCTAGGCAACACCCTTGTTGTTTCTCTCACACCATTCTGCCTGGATCAGGCTTTTGTCTTCTGGTTCATTTTTTTCATCTGTCACATTTTCTTCTTCATTTGTGTCTTGATTTACACCTCTTGCTACTGGAATACTTTGATTTGCTTTTCAGGTTTTCAGAGTTTGGATTTTAAGTTTGATTTTCTTGATTTAGATTTTATTGTTTCTCTTATTCTTCTTGAACACTTTGTTGTGCCCCCTTTTGATCCACGCAGTGAACTCCTACTCTTCTGTGAACCAGCAGCTTGTGTTACTGTTTCTTCACCTGCAGGCTTCACTCTTTTTTTGTGTGTGAAATGTGTGGATCCAGTACTGCTAACTTTCACATTTCACAGCAGTGTTAGTCACCAATATGACTTGGTGAGGCCTGTTCCTCCTAGGCCCAGGGAAGGTCTTTTGAATGTGCTTCTTCACCACAACCCAATCTTCAGGTACCAGGTTGTAGCAGTGTTCATTGCTTGCTGAAGATGTTATAGGCTTTACCTGGTGAGAAAGTGTACCATAGCAACCAAACCTTTGCAGTGATCTAGAACCAAACCATCACTAATATTCAGAAGTACAGCTGATGGAATACCTAGAATCATTATAGCTTCCCTATTTATATTTATTAAATGTTTTCATTGATTACAATACAAACAAGCAGAACCCACAGTGTTGTAAATACCGTGCTCAGCAATATCAACATATCAAAGATCACATTAGTAGCCATGCAACGCCTCCATTATTTGACCCATCTCAGTTTAAATCATGTTCATGTCCTTGGAATGGTATAGGGTCTTTCGCAGTGACACCAGTTATCTAACCACACCGCACTCACCCTTCATGGCCACTGCATAACTTGCATCAACAGGTATAATTCTGCAACCTCATCTCCCTCCTGCTCTGTCAGCTTTGATGTCACCTATGTCATGATTTAACAGGTACTCTTGAAGGGGTCCCAGGTGCTCCTAGGTTGATGAGTCTTGGGGATCAGTGGAATGGTAGAGTTCTAGCTGCTCATTACAAAACATCATATCCTGCAACCAATTCCCCACCCTTGGTCTCTGCCCCTCACACACATAGGATACCCATCTCTTAGCTGGCAACCGAGTCAGTGATGCAAACCGCCTCAATGAGCACTATACATCTCTGGTATATCCTAGTAACGCCACTTTTAGGAATAGCTCTATATCTTCAGCAACCATGTCTGAAAGTACACAGTCCACACCACACCAGTACCTTGTCACCTCCCGGCATTGCCACCCTAGGTGCAGGAAGTCTCCTTCCGGCATGTTACACCTAGCACAGCATGAGTTTGTTTGTAAATAGTTTGTAGGGAGTGTAGTAGATTCAATGTACATATTTAAAGTGAATGAGTCACAGTCTGCCATTAGAAGAAAACTCCCCAATCTAGGAACAAGAGTATGCCCACTCCTTGTCTGAAAGAGTTCCCCACAGGTCTGTGTCCCATTGGGCTCTAGCCAGAGAGTTATATGGAGAAGTACACCAAGTTAGTCATGACTAATCGGTGGGGCAGTTCTCCATTAATATTGTTCTGTTTGGGATACTTGTCATGCTAAATAGGACTAAAGGAAGAGCATCTCGCTATTTCAATTACGTTAAAGAGCACACTTTAGCCAGTATTTCTTTTCCTTTCCAGTACAGCTGGTACTTCGGGATGGTAACTACAATGGAATTTTTGCTCGATCTTCAGGACAATACATGACTCTTATTATCTCATTTTTAAAATATGTTCCCTTATCTGATTCTATAGGAGTTGGCAAACCAAATTTTGGGATTAACTTACTCAATAGCAGCCTGGCTACAGCCAAAGAGTCTTTATACACCGAAGAGGAGTGAGAAGTATATGATAAGGGTATACCCTCAGCTTCACTACTTACTATGCAATAAACAAGGAGAGGGGAGACCCAGTTATTTGTGACAGTGTCTGACTAGCCTGTATCCGAGACAAGTGAGCGTAATGCACCCTGGTAAATCGGTGCTTGCTTCACAATTTCTCAGACAGTAAACTTTCTCTGAGGTGGTGTGAAAATATCATGACAAAGGCTTCACGCCAAAACGTGTTGACGCTCGTTTACCGATTTGCTTTTCTTGATGGAATAAAACAACCTCTTGATCAACGCAAGCCCTGTCGAGTGCCGTTCCTCCCTGGTGAATATTTTGAGGTTGGAAGTCTGCTAATATATATTCTAACTCACAGGTACCACCTGTTGCATGCTTCATCATTGGACCCTTACCCAGACACTGAATGTGAATGCTTGGGCTCGACACGTTTGTAAGTGGAGCTCTTTGAGTGGTAGCAGTGAGTGAGGGCAGGGTTGAGTGCGTGTGTTAAAATAGCCTTTGTAACAAATTTATTATTCTGGGATCTAGGGCTAGGTTAAAATATATCAGTGTGATGCTTTTAGGAATTAATGTTCCCAGGCATCCGATAGGTCAACATGTATCAGTCTTTATATAGCTCGTGAAGGGTCAGTAGGCTTTCCTCAGGACCTCGTTTATACCCTGCTTTTTGTGATTGCTAATTTTCTGTGCAATTAAATAGTAATAAACATGCACGTTACCATACAGTCCATATTTATAGGACCTTTTCCTTTGTGTGGTTGTAACTGAAAAGAGAAAAAGTGTGGGACGGATTAGGCATCTGTGGGTGCTTGTACGGTTTTGGAGCACCCCCAATAGTAAGATTATTAAATAGGCTGTAAGTATTTAGGTGAAAACAATGTGTTTGCCTTAAAATAGTTGTCGCCACATCTAGAAACTCAGCATAATTAAAATTTTAAGTAGCACTACGGAAAATACATTTAGAAGGAAAAACAGACTAGACCTATTACACACATGACTTGTTTTTTCAACAGACATCACAGGGGTACCAGCGGAAGACGGACTCTATAGTCACACACTAGGAAGAGAAAATTCATTTAAAGTCATTCTGTTGTAAAAAATTACTTTCTGCATAAGCAGAGCAATTCAGCTAATCTGCGTCGGTAAATGGGAGGTAAAATTAGGAGAGAAAAGACCGTACTTCATCAAGAGTACGCGTTCGCTCACGCTAGTTTCGTCTCCCTGTGTCCCTGCATGTTGAGGAAGGTCTGTTTTTTTCTCTCCTTTAATGTGCCTTGTGTATCCTTGTCATGTGATCCTTGTCATGTGATCCTTGTCATGTGATCCTTGTCATGTGATCTTTGGTCATGTGATCAGGTCCAGAAAGAAATTGAAAGAAATACTCTTTCGGTTGCATTGAAGAACTCTGGTGTTTGTGTGACCCTCAAAATACCTCCTCTGGTATGTGGTCGGAACAATAAGCTGCCACGTTGCCAGTGGTTTTGTGCGGGCTTGCTGGTTTTTGTCAAAGTAGCGATAAATTGTATTGTATTGCGTGTGCATGAACGTGGCTCCTCCCTTTCTTTCAATGTATCCGGAGCAAAGGATTCTGGAACCTTGATTCCAAAAATCAAGACTGAAGTTAAAAGACCTTGTTTGTAACCTAAACGGGGAGTCAAAACTATCCATGATCGAAGCCTATTTGTATAATGATCCTACTCCATTTTCAATAAGAGCAATCAGATAGTTGGAATTATCAAGATGGTTAAGTCCAATGGGGGTGATAACAAAAGTATTCATCTGTGGTTGTTATCATGCCTAGTATTTCCTGCTGTGTAAATAGCGGGATGCCAATATTTGGGGTGTCTTGATTCAGACCTATCACTATTCCTCATTCTCAAATTATTTGCAAAAAATAATGAGAATATTTAGAGAATGTTACCCCATGGAACATCATCATTTAAACCTCTGGTATGACTAGATAGTTTATAAATCCATCTTTGTTCCTTTTCAAAAAGGATTTATTTCCAAATTTCTTATCTCTGCGGATACCTGTTTTAAAACTATCCATCTCATATCATTAGGGGTATGATTGTTTGTTATGAAGCGTTCCGCCATCTTGGTGGTACGGCGTCTACATCGTATTGTGCTCCTATGTTCCACGATACGTGTGTTTACATTTCCTGTTGTCATTCCTATGTATTTGAGATTCCACGGGCATACAGTGAGGTAGTTTGGTGTTGCAATTAGTATGTTTTCTCAACTCCCACAGAGTATTTAGTCCCAGGTCTATAGTTGTTGTTGCTGACGTCAGGTGGCAAATGCTACATTGCTCACAGGGGTAATGTCCTGTGTTTGGTGGGAGCCCCAGCATCGTGTTCATTGTTTGTCCTGGTGTTTGTTGTTGTCTAGGTCTTGTGTGTACCAGATTGTCACGTATGCTTCATGCTCTCTTGTAAGAGAATAGGGGTGGATCCTATTGTTTGCCTCCTATATTCAGAGTTCTCCAATTACGTTGAATTCTTTTTTAAATTTGGTTAGATGCTATGTTATATTTAGTAACGCATACTGGGGGGGGATCTGTCTTGTTGCGTGTTGCACCCTCCAAAGTCCCTCTCTGTTTTGGTTTCTAGCTCTTTTTTTGATTTCTCTATCAATTGTTCAGGTAGTTCCTGGCTTTCAGCTTGTTTGTCAATATTTCTGCTTGTTTCTTGAAGCCTTTTGTTTGGCTACAGTTGCATTGTAGGTGGAGAAACTGGCCATAAGGGAGATTCTCTCACAGAGGGTGCAGATGAAACCTATCGAATCTCACAAGATAGTTTATTGTTGTGGGTTTATGGTACCTTTCTGTATGTAACCTACCCTCTTCATGGACGATCGTGACATCAAGGAACGTAAGATTATTTTCATCTATGGTATGAGTGAATTTGAGGTTTCTGTCTTGTTCTGTCAAGTATTCCTGTCATGCGAGGGGAGGAAAACGGTAACCAGCGAAAACGGTCTACATCTCCCAGGATGCTTAGCGGTTGAGAGGTTATGTAAACAGGAGAGCTGTTACATAACTCAAGGAAAACACGCCCTTATGTACACAGGAGAGCTGTTACATAACTCAAGGAAAACACGCCCTTATGTAAACAGGAGAGCTGTTACATAACTCAAGGAAAACACGCCCTTATGTAAACAGGAGAGCTGTTACATAACTCAAGGAAAACACGCCCTTATGTAAACAGGAGAGCTGTTACATAACTCAAGGAAAACACGTCCTATAAAGGGAGGAACCGGGAGGTACAACGCTGTCGGATATTGTGTTTACACCGACGTACCTGCTTCGTGAAGAGCAGTGTTCCGGAGTGGTGCTCCAGTAAGGCAAGAACGGAGGTAGGTCGAGTCGTTACTCCCTGGGCCGTGTCTTGCCCCATCGTCACCTGTGAAGGACCCGGAAGCTCTACCGGTCAACCATTGAGCTTCGCTTTTTGACTCGGCTGAGTCAAAGCGCAGTAGCGCTTTTGCTGGTTGGAGTCGTAACTCCCAGCCTGACCAGAGATACAGGGACTGCCAGCTGTAACGCACACCAGGAGGTGTTTGCCGTGTTACAGACTCGGAAGTCCACAGGATCGATCGAGCGGCTGCTCTCGGTTCAGTCTTCTTGCTTTTTGATTGGGGTATCGGTGACGCACCACCAGGAGGTGACTCCGCGTCCCGGTGCAGTCTGAGGAAGAGGTTGAACGGCTGCTCCCTTCAGGTAGAGACCCCGGTTGAGTGTTTCCCTGACTCCTCGATTCTCCCCAACACTCTTCGTGCCCCTCACAGCCTACCGATTGGCATTGTCGGCCATTTCATTTCTGCCCTCTGTTGGCATACGCCGGGATCGGCGTATATGCAGAGGACGGTTAGGACCATCCGTGCTGTGGGCTGGTAACGTACTTAGCCTGGAGGATTCCAGTGACTATAACTTTTGTTTATTCTTTGTATTATTTTTGCCTTCATTAAAATAACTAACCCTTCACAAGTGGTTGCGTCCTCATTATCGTGTCTGTTAAACGATCCTGAGACGTTCAGGGCGTTACAAAATATCCGACCTTAATAACACTAACTGTCTCCCGGTCGATAACAGACATGGCAACACTTGATGATGTGCTGGCTGCTTTGGTGACCGTGCAAGTTGAAGTGGCTGCCTCTAGGCAAGAAACAGCCGATGTAAAAGCCAGATTGGATGCTATCCAATTGGACCCGCTCACGCCCAGCACCTCCCTCACGAACCAGACCCCTGCGGTAGTAGTGGAAATGCCGGTAGCCATCCCCTTGGCAACACCAGAGAGGTACAGTGGGGATCCTAACACAGTGCAGGTATTCTTCACACAAGTGGCGCTACATTTATCGTGCAAACCAAAGGCGTTCCCCACGAGTCAGGCTCGTGTGGCTTTCCTTATTTCCTATTTGGCTGGAAACGCGGCACAATGGGCCGTACCTCTGGTGAGCAGGGACGACCCCATCTTATGTGATTGGGGTGCTTTTCGCGAGGAATTCCTGAAGGTATTCGACAGAAGGGCTGACTCGTACACGGCGGACCGTGAAATGCTTGAGTTGAGACAGGGATCCAACGACCTGGTGCAGTATCTCAACGCGTTCCGAAGGCTGGTTGCGGAAACCAAGTGGCCTGTTGCTAAACAGACGGCGCTCTTCCATCATGGGCTGTGCGATGAGCTCAAGGACGCCGTGGCTCATATTGACCCTCAACCCAAGACATGTGAGGGCCTTATCAACCTGGTATTACGGCTGGAACATAGGCTAAGTGAAAGAAAGGGGGATTATGGGAGAAAAGGAAAATCCCTTCCATCCTATGTGACGGTGGGAAGTCCTGAAACTTCCACCGCATCCAAGGGAGAACCCATGGACATCGGCGCAATACGAGCGAGCCTCACAGCCACGGAGAAAGAGTCACGCCGTAAACAAGGATTGTGCCTATATTGTGGCAAAAAAGGCCACTTCGTACGTGAATGCCCTGCCAAACCGAAAACGTCACGTTATCGGGCCAACCTGTCGGTAACAGCCGTGGTGGACATACCGGCGGAAAACTAGAGGACTCCCAGACCAAAGAAGGGGCATCTCGGAGTCACTCATCCATCCCTCCACTTTCCAACTCGGTCACTAAGGGACAACGACACCTGTTTCTCACGGTGCACGTGGGAGTGCATGACCAGTGGATACCCGTTGTGGCCATGGTGGATTCAGGGGCCACTGGCATGTTTATGGACCACAACGAGGCATGCAGGCTAGGGCTAGTGCTTCTTCCCAAAGCTGTACCCGAAGACGTCTATGCTGTAGACGGAAGGCGATTGGTGACGGGGCCCATCGGGCAGCACACGGGGGTCCTTCCGATGAGATATGGGAGGAACCATTTGGAACAAATCGATTTTAACATCATCCGAGCGCCCCAATATGGCGTCATATTGGGATTGCCGTGGCTACAGAAACACAACCCCTCTGTGGATTGGCCAACACATCGCATCGAAATGACGTCACCGTATTGCATCCTGCATTGTGGAATAAGAACGGAATCCCTTGACGCAGATGAGAACGGGAGTCAGACGGTGGCTACAGCGGCAGAAAAAGATGTGGCTCTCCCCCAGGCTTATCACAGTTTTGAGGATGTATTTGATGAGGTGAAGGCGGAAGTGCTACCACCACATAGACAGTTTGACTGCCAGATCGACCTGGTGCCAGGGGCCAGCGTTCCCAGCGGCAGGCTGTATGCCCTGACGGAGCCTGAAAACGTGCATCTCCGGGGGGTACCTGGATAAACTCCTCAAGCTAGGATTCATCCGCCCGTCCAAGTCTCCGGCCGCCTCGCCACTCTTCTTCATCCCGAAGGCTAATGGGGAGCTGAGAGCCTGTGTGGACTTTAGGGCATTGAATGCGATAACCATAAAAAATCGGTACCCCTTGCCTCTCATCAGTGTACTTCTGGAACAGGTCAAGAAAGCTCGTATCTACACCAAGTTGGATTTGAAAGGGGCATACCATCTGGTGCGCATGAGGGACGGAGACGAGTGGAAGACCGCCTTTAAGACCAGGTTCGGCCTTTTTGAGTACCTCGTCATGCCGTTCGGTCTGTGCAACGCCCCGGCAGCCTTTCAGTACTTTTTGAATGAGGTATTCAGAGAGGAGTTGGATATCTACGTGGTCGTATATATCGACGACATCCTCATCTATTCGTCCAGTGTGGAGGAGCACGTACACCACGTCAAAGCTGTGCTCCAAAAGCTGAGGGAAAACATGCTGTTTTGTAAACTCAGCAAGTGTGACTTCCACGTCACATCCGTGGAATTCCTCGGAGTGATGCTGAGTCCAGAGGGACAGGAGATGGCAGAACGAAAGATCAAGGCGGTGAAAGAATGGCCGGTGCCCCAAAGCGTGAAGGACGTCCAAAGTTTCATTGGCTTCGCCAACTTTTACAGGCGGTTTATAGATGGATTTTCAGGATTGGTGGCCCCAATCACACAGCTACTGAGGAAGTCCAAGGAGTTTGTCTGGTCCCCTGAAGCGAACAAAGCCTTTGAGGCCCTGAAAAGCACCTTTGGTAAGGCGCCGGTGTTGGCTCACCCCGATCCGGATCTCCCCTACGTGGTGGAAGCGGACGCATCGGATGTGGCGCTGGGGGCTATCTTGTCCCAACGCAACCACGACACAGGGGTGCTTCATCCCGTTGCGTACATGTCCCGCAAACTCAACGACGCCGAACGCAACTACCATATTGCGGAGAAGGAGCTTCTCGCAATCAAGGACGCCTTCACCGAATGGAGGCATTGGTTGATGGGGGCAAGACATGTGGTATCGGTGTACACGGACCATCGGAACCTACAGTTCATGACGGCCACAAGACACCTTTCTCCCAGGCAGCTGCGGTGGATGATCTTCTTTGCGGGGTTCAACTTCCGCATCACATATCGGCCGGGGACGGAAAACCGGAAGGCGGACGCCCTGTCCCGTCAATCTGCAGTTAAGGAACCATTGCCTGCGACCGAGCGTTCCATCATTTCCCCAAGGATGGTATTGGGGGTTATCCAACCGGATACTTTCCTGAGGGGAATAAAGAGAGGGATCATGTCATTCGCATGGCGGAGGTGGCTCCTCAGTCACAGAGAATGGCAGCTGAAGGACGGGATACCCCTGAAGGGCAGGTGCCTATTGATACCCACGCCTAGGCTAAGGAAACAAGCATTCATCTGGTGCCATGACTCTCCATGCGCAGGTCATTTGGGCTTTGAAAAAACGGTGGCTAGCATGGGACGGCATTTCTGGTGGCCAACCATGAGAGTGGATGTCAGGAGGTGGGGACAGGAGTGTCCTACGTGTTCTACCATGAAGGCCGACCATGGCCGAACCCAAGGGCTCTTACATCCACTTCCGACCCCGGATAGACCATGGGATAGCATATCACTGGACTTCGTGGTGGGCCTACCGGTAGACCAGGGGATGACGGCAATACTGGTGGTGGTGGATTACTTGACGAAAATGGGGCACTTCATCCCCTGCAAGAGAGTCCCTACGGCCGGGGAATTGGCGTCACTACTCCTAAAGAATGTGGTACGACTGCATGGATTACCTGGGGTGATCGTGTCGGACCGGGGGTCGCAGTTTACTGCGCAATTCTGGAAGACTTGGTGCACGGCGCTGCATGTAAAGACCGCCCTGTCCACCAGCTACCACCCTCAAACAGACGGCCAAACCGAGCACCTGAACCAAACGCTCAAACAGTATCTGCGATGTTTTGTGGACCAGGGCAGGGAAGAATGGGTCGACTTGCTATGGGTTGCAGAGATAGCCTATAACAACGCCACTCACAGCTCCACACAGTCATCTCCGTTCTATAGCAACTATGGCCAACATCCCAGGTTCTTGCCATTTCTACATCCGTTCAGAGAGGACAGGATTCCCGCCGCAGCGGACAGGGTGGCACACATAAAAGACACGTTGATGCGCTCAAGGGCTGTCCTAATAGAGGCCAAGAGAAGATACAAGGCTGCGGCAGACAGGAAGAGAAGGCCCGGGCCACTGTACCGCACTGGAGACTACGTCTGGATATCCACAAGAAACATGAGGTTTCGAAAGAACAGTGTGTTCCATCCCAAGTACATGGGCCCCTATCGAATTACCAAATGTATGGGTCCCGTGAACGTGAAGGTGTGCTTGCCCCAGTCGTTGCGGATACACCCTGTCTTTCATGTATCATTGCTCAAACCAGCACCCTCCAAGCCGTCTGGGACACCTAGGCCGGTATGCGTGGAGTCGGAGGTGGAGTATGAAGTGTCGGGCATACGGGCGTCCAAATGGCACAGGGGGAAGCTGTGGTACCTGGTTGCGTGGAAAGGCTATGGCCCGGAGGAGCAATCATGGGAACCGGCTGAAGGGGTTCATGCTCCGCGCTTGGTCTCCTTGTTCCATCGGCGTTTTCCTGCCAGCGCTGGACCCGTGGGGAGCCGCTGAGAGGGAGGATGTACTGTCAAGTATTCCTGTCATGCGAGGGTAGGAAAACGGTAACCAGCGAAAACGGACTACATCTCCCAGGATGCTTAGCGGTTGAGAGGTTATGTAAACAGGAGAGCTGTTACATAACTCAAGGAAAACACGCCCTTATGTACACAGGAGAGCTGTTACATAACTCAAGGAAAACACGCCCTTATGTAAACAGGAGAGCTGTTACATAACTCAAGGAAAACACGCCCTTATGTAAACAGGAGAGCTGTTACATAACTCAAGGAAAACACGCCCTTATGTAAACAGGAAAGCTGTTGCATAACTCAAGGAAAACACGCCCTATAAAGGGAGGAACCGGGAGGTACAACGCTGTCGGATATTGTGTTTACACCGACGTACCTGCTTCGTGAAGAGCAGTGTTCCGGAGTGGTGCTCCAGTAAGGCAAGAACGGAGGTAGGTCGAGTCGTTACTCCCTGGGCCGTGTCTTGCCCCATCGTCACCTGTGAAGGACCCGGAAGCTCTACCGGTCAACCATTGAGCTTCGCTTTTTGACTCGGCTGAGTCAAAGCGCAGTGGCGCTTTTGCTGGTTGGAGTCGTAACTCCCAGCCTGACCAGAGATACAGGGACTGCCAGCTGTAACGCACACCAGGAGGTGTTTGCCGCGTTACAGACTCGGAAGTCCACAGGATCGATCGAGCGGCTGCTCTCGGTTCAGTCTTCTTGCTTTTTGACTGGGGTATCGGTGACGCACCACCAGGAGGTGACTCCGCGTCCCGGTGCAGTCTGAGGAAGATGTTGAGCGGCTGCTCCCTTCAGGTAGAGACCCCGGCTGGGTGTTTCCTTGACTCCTCGATTCTCCCCAACACTCTTCGTGCCCCTCACAGCCTACCGATTGGCATTGTCGGCCATTTCATTTCTGCCCTCTGTTGGCATACGCCGGGATCGGCGTATATGCAGAGGACGGTTAGGACCATCCGTGCTGTGGGCTGGTAACGTACTTAGCCTGGAGGATTCCAGTGACTATAACTTTTGTTTATTCTTTGTATTATTTTTGCCTTCATTAAAATAACTAACCCTTCACAAGTGGTTGCGTCCTCATTATCGTGTCTGTTAAACGATCCTGAGACGTTCAGGGCGTTACACTTGTTCATTTAACCAATCAATAAAGGTTAAGGCTGTGTTCCTGTCTTCCTTCCATAGAATGAAGATGTTGTCTATATATCTCTTCCACATGGAGATGTGTCTGTGATAAGGATGTGTTTCATGAAGGATACATTCTGTTTATAGGTTGATGATATAAAGTCCTGCTATGCTTGGAGTGAAGGTGCTCCCCATCGATGTTCCATTTGTTTGCAGGTACAGTGTTCCCTTGAATTCAAATAAATTCCTAGTCTGAGCTAGATCTGCACATTCTAAAATGAATTCTCTTGGTGTGTTAAATTGCCAGTCTTCTTTGTGTAAGGTTTGTCTTAATACATCCAGAGTCTCATCCTTTGGGAGACTTGTATAGAGGCTTTCCACATACAAGCTCAATAGCAGGTGTGTTTGAGCATAATACTCGTAATCTCTAATTTGTGTCAGCAAATCTTTCGTGTCTTTTATGTATGTTTTTGTTTTTTGGAGAATAGGTTTGAAATACAAATCGCAGAATTGGGACAAGGGCTCTAACAATGAGCCAATACCTGACACGATCGGTCGTCCTGGTGGAGGGTCCAGATTTTGTAAAAATATTTTGGGTGGGTGTAAAAGTATGGAGTTCTAGAGTTGGTGTTTCATAGGAAATGTTCCTCTGACTTTGTTATCCATCCTTCACATTCCGCCTCCTCTACCAAGTTTACAATTTCTAGTAACAACGATGGTGGTGGATCTCTGGATAGGATTTTATAGTTGTGTCTGTCATTTAACAACCATAAGCATTCAGTTTTGTATGCAACAGTATTCTGCATGACAATGCTCCTGTGTTATCTGCCGGTTTGGTTATTATTGAAGTGTTGTTCTGTAGTTCAGTCAAAGCCATCCTTTACTGTCTGGTCAGGTTCTGAAATGTGTTAATGTTCTTTGTGTCTAAATCCTCAACCTCTGAGTATACTGGTTTTTCAAAAGCTAATACTTCAACCAGTGTGGTGTGTGTGTCAGTGGATTTTTTATGTAGCCCTGTATTCAAGAGTTCGCCAGTGGGTTCTTGTTTGTTAAAAGGAGCCTTCAGGCTTAGCTTGCAGCGGAAGCCAGCCAGTTTGCAGTGTAAGCTGAATTTGTCAAACCCAGGGGTGGGTACGAACCCTAAGCCCTTGTTTAGCTCTTGCATCTGGGTGGGTGTCAGAGTTTTATCGAATTAGTTAGTGTTAGACCTGTCAGCCCTTTGGGTGGTCCCTCCTCATCATTATTTATTTTGTCCCACTTTTGCCTCAAACCCTGTTATAATTTTTCCTTTTTGGGAACCACCAGACTTTTTAGTGTTGATGCAGGGTCAGGGAGCCATTTTCCCTACCCCTGGAACTTCTGTCTGAGGGCCTGAGACACAAAATGGTGGCCACCCATTGTCACCTGTGACATCACCAGAACACACTAGAGGTTTCTAGAACCTTCTGCAACATTCTAGAACCCTGGGACAGAGGGAGGCAGTTTAGAATGTTGAGAGGCCATCTCAGTGTGGCAGTTGGCATCTGACTAGAGAGGAGAGAGGACCAGTTCAGAAGGAGGTCGGAGTAAGGCAGCAGGGGTGGAAACCAGTGCTTGGAGTGGGGTCCAGAAACCCACCCTTGATGCTAGTCCCTACTGACCAAGCCCAGCCTAGAGCCCTGTGTGGGACCAAGACCAGAAAAACCATCTTAAGGACCTAAATATTGTGAAGAGGCCTTAAAGAAGAAGACCAGCAAGCTCCTGACCTGTTTAGCGGTGTCCTCCTGGAGCCCTGACGTCGAGAAGCCTGGAGACCTGAGGCCTGAGGTGGAGAAGCGGCGCTGACAGAAAGCAGACGTCGTACCCGGAGCCGTCAGAGGTCGATAGAGGGCGCCGACGGAGGTCGTGGAGAGGCACCGGAGGTCGAGTAAGGAGTCACCTGAGGTCGAGGTGAAGCACGCCGGAGGTCGGGAGTGGAGATCGCACTCCGGAGTCGCCGGAGATCGAGGTGAAGCGCGCCGGAGGTCGGGAGTGGAGATCGCACTCCGGAGACGCCGGAATCTGAGGTGAAGCGCGCCGGAGGTCGGGAGTGGAGGTCGCACACCGGAGACACCCGGAAGCGGGGAGACCGTGACCCTGCGACGCCGGAAGGCGACATCGAGCCGGAGCAGCCCAGCGACATCGAGCCGAGGCCCCCCAGCGACATCGATCCGAAGCCGCCCAGCGACACCGAACCGGAGCCGCCCAGCGACATCGAGCCGGAGCAGCCCAGCGACATCGGGCCGAGGCCGCCCAGCGACACCGAACCGAGGCCGCCCAGCGACATCGAACCGGAGCCGCCCAGCGACGTCGACCCGGCGCCGAGCGGAGCCGATCATCGTGAAAAGGGCAGTAAGTGGTAGAGGGGGCGTCTGAGGCCCCGTGGAGCCCTAAAAGACCATTCTAGGGGCTAGAGGGGTGTTAGAACCAGCCTGGGAGTGCCAGGGGTGAACTGAGACTGGTGCAGTGACCTCTGTGAGGGGTTGGGTATTTTGGGAGAGCCAGATCCTTAGGTTACCCCTATTCTACCTCAGTTCAGGCCCCAGCCTTGACCAACCGAGGTGGGACACCCCCCATGCCATCCAAGTGTCCTTAAGTTGTGTATGGGCAAAGTAAGACCAAGTGACCTCATGTAAATGATTTGCATTGTCACTGTCATTGATTGTTTTACTTTATTTATTGGAAGTGCTTTATTTATTGTCATCCACTAATTTATTCCTGCACTATATTTACTGTCTGACTGTATTTATTTGCCATCTGTAATTATTGCACATCTATTTATTCCTTGCTTATTTATGACCTGAACCTATTAGTATTATTTATTTGACCTGCACTTTCAAGGAGAATCTTATTGTCTTGTATTTATGTAATGAAACCTGCAACTAAGAGAAAATAAGATAAAGACATATATATTTTCAATTTGACTTGCATTATTATTTTTTTACGGTGTAGTGTCGTTTTTGGAACGGATGAGCGCATGGTTATTGTGAGGGTGTGACGTACGCTTAACACGGTGCCTGACCCCCAACCGCTCGAGCCAAGCTACCACTGTGCTGGGAACCTGGTGACTGCTAACCCGGTTGCCCGGTTTCCAACATAAAATTGGTGTTCAGTGATGGGATAGAGCTGTGCTTGCGTCTACTCGACAATAACTGTGGGTAGTCCATAGGCCTACACCGGGAGTTTTCTCCAAGCGGACTTCCTAATTTTGAGTTTTGTTTTTTCTAAATTTACTTCTGGTGGTGGGAGGAGGTATTACAAAAGGTACCCCCCTGCATAGCTTCTGTAAGCAACTGTCTTCTATCCTGAGTGGGCAAAATGGAGTTTGTATTGGAGGATGTGGAAACTTACACTGTGGCCCAACTCAGAGAGTTTTGTGAGCGAGAGGGGGTGTTTTGTCCCCAAGGTGCAAAGAAGGGTGAGCTCCAGACCAGCTTAAGGGCTTGGGGGGAGGCACGACGAGAAAGTAAGGTGGAGAAGGAAGATAGGGATGGAGAGCCTGTCAGCGAGGGGGCTGGTTTGTACCAACCTGAGGTGGGGGACCTAGTAGCGGGGCCCAGAACACTTTCAAGGAAGGGCAGCAGTGTCTCTAGCAACGGCTTATTAGAAGCAGAATTCACTGACCGGAGGGAGAAAAGACAGCTCACATGGGATTTGGCGAAGCTGGAGAAAGAAAAAGAGGAACGGAGGATGGCTCACGAGTTGAGGCTCAGGGAGATAGATCTCCAGATCCTACGGGTCGGGGCACACCCTGTTCCTAGTGGTGGCAGTGAAGAAAGAGAAATCACCAGGGAAGCCAAACCCTATTTGCCGAAAGACATAGTAGCTAGCTATAGTGCGGGTGATGATATTGCCAAGTGGCTAGCGGCCTATGAGATCTCATTAAGAGTCCATGGGGTTCCAGAGAAGTATTGGGGAGGGGGATTGTATAAATACATGCCTCCAGCTGGTAGGGATACATTATTGGCCCTGGAGCAGGATGAGCAGACCCACTACCCCACCATGAAAGTGGCGCTCGTGAGGAAGTTTGGACTAACACCCGAGAAGTATAGACAGAAGTTCCGGGGTAGCCACAAACTGGGCACACACAGAATTGGGTGGATTTCCTGGACTATGCAAAGAAGGCATTAGAGGGTTGGATACAAGGCAGTGAGGTGAGGGACTACGAGGGGTTGTTTGATTTGATGTTGAAGGAATACCTGCTCGAAAAATGTTTCCCTGAACTGCGTCAACACCTGGTGGATAGCAAGCTGACCAATCCCCGGAAGCTTGCTGAGGAGGCGGACATTTGGGCTAGTACCCGGGTGTCCACAAGGGGGACTGGAGGGGACTCTCAAAAGACCGGACAGGGCGCCCCCCAGAAGAAAGAGGGAGGGGAAAAGAAAGCAGAGTTCTCTAAAGGCCCCCAAAATAATTTTCAAGGGAAAGGAACGGGATTCACCCCTAGGGATAACCCACCCAGAAACCTTAATCCTGGCCAGAGTCAGCAACCAAGGGTTGTCCATTGCTTCGAGTGCGGTGGTGTCGGACACTATAAAGGAGATGTGAAGTGCCCGAAAAGACCACCCCCTCCCATCGGAGGAAAGGCCCCCGGAGTAGCTAGTGTAGTGCTCGGGGAGGAGATGCCCTTAGATAAGGGAAGGGAGTGGGCGGGTGTCACTTTAGTGTCCCTGGGAGAACGGGAGATGGTTCCTAAGATCCAGGTGCCCGCAAATACCACAAAGTATGGGCAGTGGGTCACCATCAACGGCCAAAGAGGGGAGGCTCTGAGAGACACAGGAGCCAGTATGACTATGGTACGTAGTCAACTGGTGTCTCCAGAGCAGGTGATTCCCAATGTACTCCACCCTGCCGCGATGGCTGACGGCAGAATGGGCCACTATCCGGTGGCCGAGGTTCCATTTGAATGGGAAGGGGTTGCAGGTTCACTTCGAGTTGCCGTAAGCCCTGCCGTGCCAGTCGATTGTCTGCTGGGGAATGACATGCAGCATAATGCTTGGAAGGAGGTGGAATACCGGACTCATGCTGAGATGCTGGGTACACCTAACTCGGCCTGTGTCAGCACAGGGTCTACGACTACCCGGAGGGGGAGTTCGTTTAGGCTGGAGCCTGGAACAAAGGCACAGCCGGCTGCTGATCAAGGGAAGAACCGAGGACAGGAGGAGCCTGCCTCGGCATCCGCACCCCGTGAGATGGATAGGCCACCGGAGGTGGTGGGCCAGGAGTCCGCGGAGGGGGATGTTACCGAACTGGGGAACCTACCCATCCCGGCCGAGTGGCACGTGGAGGGAGGGCCGACCAGGGAGGAATTCTGCAAGGGCCAGAGGGAGTGCCCTACCCTTGAGGGACTGAGGCGATAGGCCGAAGCCCAGGCAGCAGGGAACGTTGAGGGGAACTACAACATTTACTGGGAGGATGGCCTCCTCTACAGTGAACCCAAGGCACCCATGCACGGATCATCACGGGCCTTGGTAGTCCCTCAACGTTATCGAGCCTTTCTCTTGGAGTTGGCTCATGAGATCCCCTTTGCAGGACACCTGTGGCAAGACAAGACCTTTGCCCGGCTTGTCCCACACTTTTATTGGCCTCAAATGAAAGTGTCGTCCGACACCTACTGCCGGACGTGCGTGTCTTGTCAAGCCAGTGGGAAAACGGGGGTGAAGCTGAAAGCTCCCCTGGAACCACTTCCTGTCGTTAGCACCCCCTTTGAAAGGGTGGGCATCGACATTGTGGGTCCGTTAGATCCGCCTACTACAGCTGGTCACAGGTTTATCCTGGTGGATCATGCCACACGGTACCCAGAGGCTATACCTCTGAGGGCCATTACTGCACCTGTTGTGGCTAGGGCCCTGATGGGAATCTTTACCCGAGTGGGTTTTCCCAAGGAAGTTGTGCCCGACAGGGGGACCAACTTCATGTCAGCATATATGCGGGCGATGTGGAAGGAGTGTGGAGTGACCTACCGGTTCACCACTCCTTACCACCCCCAGACCAATGGTCTGGTGGAGAGGTTCAATAAAACCTTGAAAGGCATGATCAGAAGTCTGCCTGAAAGCCTGCGGAGGAAATGGGACGTCCTCCTACCCTGTCTATTGTTTTCTTACAGGGAAGTGCCACAGAAGGGAGTGGGCTTCAGCCCCTTCGAGCTTTTGTATGGGCACCCTGTGCGTGGACCTCTCAGCCTGGTGAGAGACGGATGGGAAAGAACTCCCAGAAAGCTTCCCCAGGACGTGGTGAGCTACATGCTGGCCTTCCGGAGCCAAATGGCTAAGTTGTGGAAGCAAGCTTCTGACAACTTGGAAGCCAGCCAAGCAGTGATGAAGGCGTGGTACGACCACAATGCTCACCTGGTGGAGTTGGAGCCTGGCCAGAAGGTGTGGGTGATCGAACCGGGAGAGCTTAGAGCCCTCCAGGATCGCTGGTCAGGACCCTTTGAGGTGTTGGAAAGGAGGGTAAGGCTACCTACTTGGTGGATCTTAAGGCCCCTCGCCAGCCCCTACGGGTGCTGCATGCCAACCGCCTTAAACCCCACCATGAGAGGCCCGAAGTCATATTGCTGATGGTGACTGAAGGAGCAGAGGACGTGGAAAGCGAGCCTCTCCCCGACTTATTTGCGTCTCAAGAAAAGGATGGGTCGGTGGAGGGAGTGATTCTCTTCCCCATCCCTAACTCCTGAACAGCAGGAGGACTGCCGCCAGGTCCTGGGGCAGTACTCTTCGTTGTTCTCCCTTGTTCCGGGTAGGACTCACCTGTGCATCCATGATGTGGACACAGGAGACAGCCCACCTGTGAAGTCAAAGATCTACCGGATGACAGACAAGGTGAAGGCCAGCATTCACAGTGAAGTCACTAAGATGCTGGAGCTAGGAGTGATTGAACCTTCCAGCAGCCCCTGGTCCAGTCCGGTGGTACTAGCTGTACCACCGGGTGCCCAACCGGAACTGAGGTTCTGTGTGGACTACCGGGGCCTGAACTCAGTAACCAAGACTGATGCTCATCCGATCCCAAGGGCGGATGAATTGATTGACCGGCTGGGAGCTGCCCAATATTTGAGTACCTTTGACCTTACTTCCGGGTACTGGCAGATCTCTCTGACTGATGGAGCTAAGGAAAGGTCAGCCTTCTCCACGCCCAAGGGCCACTACCAGTTCTGCGTGATGCCCTTTGGGCTCAAGAACGCACCTGCCACGTTTCAGCGTCTGGTGAACCAGATCCTCGCCGGAATGGAGAGTTTCTCTGCTGCTTATCTGGACGACATTGCCGTCTTCAGTAACAGCTGGGAGGATCACTCGCGGCACCTGCAAACTGTTCTCCAGGCCCTGAAGCAAGCTGGTTTAACGATCAAGGCCAGTAAATGCCAGATCGGGCAGGGGTCGGTAGTGTACCTTGGACACTTGGTGGGTAGGGGAGCGGTGCAACCCCTCCAGGCGAAAATCGAGGCTATCATGGCCTGGGAACCCCCCAAGACTCAGACTGAGGTCCGAGCTTTTCTGGGCCTCACAGGATATTACCGCCGCTTCGTGAAGGGGTATGGTACCATTGTGGCCCCCCTCACGGAGCTTACGTCCAAGAAACAACCTCGACGGGTAGTCTGGATGGAGGCTTGTCAGCAGGCCTTTGTGAAACTGAAGCAAGCCATGTGCGAGGCCCCGGTCTTAAGGGCCCCAGACTTTTACAAGGAGTTCATTGTCCAGACGGATGCATCGGAACATGGCATTGGGGCAGTGTTATCGCAACTCAATGAAGAGGGTCTGGATCAACCCGTGGTCTTCCTATCCCGGAGACTACTTCCCAGGGAACAGAAGTGGAGTGCAATAGAGCGTGAAGCCTTTGCAGTGGTATGGGCTCTGAAGAAGTTGCGGCCATACCTGTTTGGCTCGCACTTCCTAGTTCAGACCGACCACAGACCCCTTCGTTGGCTGATGCAGATGAAGGGGGAGAATCCCAAGTTGCTAAGGTGGTCTATCTCCCTACAGGGAATGGACTTTCAGGTGGAACATCGGCCTGGAGTGGACCACGCCAATGCAGACGGTCTCTCAAGGTATTTCCGCCTTAGTGATGAGAACTCCCAAGGGGTTGGGTAGCTCTCCCCACTTTCAGCTGGGGGGGACGCGTGTTAGACCTGTCAGCCCTTTGGGTGGTCCCTCCTCATCATTATTTATTTTGTCCCACTTTTGCCTCAAACCCTGTTATAATTTTTCCTTTTTGGGAACCACCAGACTTTTTAGTGTTGATGCAGGGTCAGGGAGCCATTTTCCCTACCCCTGGAACTTCTGTCTGAGGGCCTGAGACACAAAATGGTGGCCACCCATTGTCACCTGTGACATCACCAGAACACACTAGAGGTTTCTAGAACCTTCTGCAACATTCTAGAACCCTGGGACAGAGGGAGGCAGTTTAGAATGTTGAGAGGCCATCTCAGTGTGGCAGTTGGCATCTGACTAGAGAGGAGAGAGGACCAGTTCAGAAGGAGGTCGGAGTAAGGCAGCAGGGGTGGAAACCAGTGCTTGGAGTGGGGTCCAGAAACCCACCCTTGATGCTAGTCCCTACTGACCAAGCCCAGCCTAGAGCCCTGTGTGGGACCAAGACCAGAAAAACCATCTTAAGGACCTAAATATTGTGAAGAGGCCTTAAAGAAGAAGACCAGCAAGCTCCTGACCTGTTTAGCGGTGTCCTCCTGGAGCCCTGACGTCGAGAAGCCTGGAGACCTGAGGCCTGAGGTGGAGAAGCGGCGCTGACAGAAAGCAGACGTCGTACCCGGAGCCGTCAGAGGTCGATAGAGGGCGCCGACGGAGGTCGTGGAGAGGCACCGGAGGTCGAGTAAGGAGTCACCTGAGGTCGAGGTGAAGCGCGCCTGAGGTCGGGAGTGGAGATCGCACTCCGGAGACACCGGAATCTGAGGTGAAGCGTGCCGGAGGTCGGGAGTGGAGGTCGCACTCCGGAGACACCCGGAAGCGGGGAGACCGTGACCCTGCGACGCCGGAAGGCGACATCGAGCCGGAGCAGCCCAGCGACATCGAGCCGAGGCCGCCCAGCGACATCGATCCGAAGCCGCCCAGCGACACCGAACCGGAGCCGCCCAGCGACATCGAGCCGGAGCAGCCCAGCGACATCGGGCCGAGGCCGCCCAGCGACACCGAACCGAGGCCGCCCAGCGACATCGAACCGGAGCCGCCCAGCGACGTCGACCCGGCGCCGAGCGGAGCCGATCATCGTGAAAAGGGCAGTAAGTGGTAGAGGGGGCGTCTGAGGCCCCGTGGAGCCCTAAAAGACCATTCTAGGGGCTAGAGGGGTGTTAGAACCAGCCTGGGAGTGCCAGGGGTGAACTGAGACTGGTGCAGTGACCTCTGTGAGGGGTTGGGTATTTTGGGAGAGCCAGATCCTTAGGTTACCCCTATTCTACCTCAGTTCAGGCCCCAGCCTTGACCAACCTAGGTGGGACACCCCCCATGCCATCCAAGTGTCCTTAAGTTGTGTATGGGCAAAGTAAGACCAAGTGACCTCATGTAAATGATTTGCATTGTCACTGTCATTGATTGTTTTACTTTATTTATTGGAAGTGCTTTATTTATTGTCATCCACTAATTTATTCCTGCACTATATTTACTGTCTGACTGTATTTATTTGCCATCTGTAATTATTGCACATCTATTTATTCCTTGCTTATTTATGACCTGAACCTATTTATTGAAATTCCAATGTAGTATTATTTATTTGACCTGCACTTTCAAGGAGAATCTTATTGTCTTGTATTTATGTAATGAAACCTGCAACTAAGAGAAAATAAGATAAAGACATATATATTTTCAATTTGACTTGCATTATTATTTTTTTACGGTGTAGTGTCGTTTTTGGAACGGATGAGCGCATGGTTATTGTGAGGGTGTGACGTACGCTTAACACGGTGCCTGACCCCCAACCGCTCGAGCCAAGCTACCACTGTGCTGGGAACCTGGTGACTGCTAACCCGGTTGCCCGGTTTCCAACAGTTAGTGACTAGGTTTTGGACATACTCGCTCCCTGTTGTGCTGACATGCTCATGGTGTTGACTCTGGTATCTTCCTCCTCCCAATGTACCTTGCTATCCTTTCTTCTCCCTCCCCTTCTGTTTTGACCTCTCCCTAAAAAAGGGGGCGCTGGGTAGTTTGGAAAATTCGGGGGAAGCATTGTGGTGACCGGATTCTATGCACTGCATCATTTTATTGAAATGTTCTCAGCTGCCAAAATAATTTGCTCAATGACTGTGAGGTGCCGAGTGCGTGTACGAATCAATGTTTCAACTGAATGAGGAACCAACACAATAAGTGTGCACCCCATCATTATTCCCTCTCTCTGAACAATTGCGGAGGTTGGATCCAGTAATGTAGAAAAATATTCAGTTGGTGTTTTTGCAACTCGATGTTACTGTATGAGAACAGAAAGTGTGCACACCTGTTTTGAATGACAGGATGCATATAAATCTTTCATATAAGTAGGCATTTCTAAAGATGTGGCAGTACACAATAAATGTCTAAGTGCCAGGAAGGCTTGCGTGCATTATTCATCCCAGGACGCCGGACACATCATTGTGCGCAAGTCACTGTAGAGGAGAGGTCTTCAAACTTTTTTACTCTGAGCTCCCCCTAAGCAAAATGTTTCGAGGTCAGGCCCCCCTCCAAACTTGGGGAAATGGCTTCGTTCAGGGGGTAGCCCCCCTCCTCCCGGCAAACAATCAATCACAGAGCTAAATAAACCATTTTTACAATACTTTTGCCTAAGTAGGTACTCCTAGGTACCATTCAGAAAAAAAAAAAATACCTAATTAGCCGGCACATGCAATTAATACTGTCCACAATGAGTCATGAATATATCCACTATGTGTTTCTCTGAAAATGTATCAATTTCCTTAGTGCACAATAACAGACACATGAAACATTTGATTCACTGAACATAATAAAAGATGAGCAAAGTGTCCTCATTGAAACAGAAGAATATGTGACGTTACAACGCGATCAAAATGATTGCGGAACATTACATCACAGTTTTTACAACCTGGAGGGCTCAGGACTTGGTAATAGTATGATTTACTATTTCAACCCCAGTCTACGTACAGTAGGGAAGGTGTTGGAATAGTAAATCATACTATTCCTTAGGTTAGAGCGCCATCCAGAGTTGTAATACCCGCGATATAAAGGCATTGAGATGCAATGCCAGTGTGGTAATGGATGTTTCCCAAACAGAACCACAAGGAAAAGAAAACAACATATTTTGGTGTCAGCAATTTTAACAAGCAAACTAACAATGTGGGGACATTGAAATCAACAACGTGGAGCCATAAAAAAAAAGGCCAGTAGAGTATTAAAGATGATTTCTTGTAGTTGTTCGTTATGAGAAACGCACATGTACTGGAGTATGCTGCACGGAAATCCATCTGCATTTTCCCCAAATTTATTCATTTATTTATTCCCCTGTTGCCCTCCTAGAGTGCATCTGACAAACCTACCGACCGTCTCACATTTCTGATTTCCATAACCTCTTGCAATTTTCTATTTGCCTTTTCCATCTTTAGCATGTTCAATTCATCTTACTATTCTACCTCACTCCTCATCTTTTTCCACCTAAACCTATGTCCGCCTTCCTCCTCTTCCTGTTATCATAGCCCTCCACCCCTCCAACTCCTTATCGCCCTAACTAATTCTAATATAGTATCGCGTGCACTTTTTTCCTTAATCACTCCACTACAGACCCAAAACGTAAATGACAAACATTACAATTTATGACGCCAATAGCTTTAACTTTTACAAATGCCAGTCCTTTAGTATGAAAACACAAAACACATACTTTTTGTCTTTTTAAGCAACCTCCTTGACCCTGCCAGCACATTTACTGACCCCTGCTCTCACTATTCTTCGGAATAAAAGAAGACAGCCTGAAAATGTAGCAAATACAGATCGCCGCACTTCCAGGCAATCTTTATTTACATGCATCTGCAGAGATATTCACGCCCCCCTGGAAACCCATCCACGCCCCCCCAGGGGGGCGCGCCCCACAGTTTGAAGATCTCTGCTGTAGAGGCTTCACAATCAAGGAAAAGTTTGGAATCCACTGACAACAGTAGCGAACCATTCCTAGAAACAAATAAATTACTACTTTTTGACAGTACTACATTGTAGTAGGGGACACTTTATGCCCATTGTAGCCAAATAAGTTAATAAAGCAATTGTGTCTAGCTTACAGCCCTCTTTTGTTTTTGCTGCAATCAACATGTCATCAATGTCCTGCACCAGTAATGAATCATAAGGCAAATCTAAACTTTCCAGCTCTTTCTAAAGTATTTGTGAAAAGATTTATCTTTGAATCTGAATGCAAAAAAAGACACTGACTATCTTCATGAAGAGAAATAGAGAAAAATGCTGAACACAACTCAATCACTGTAAACCACTCTGCATTTGCTAGAAATTATAATAAAATCACTACTGTATTTGGTACCATGGGACAACATGGAATCACTGTCATTTATTTTGGAAAGATCTTGTACTATCCTCCATTTGCCACTTGGCCTTTTCAAAACCACTATATGTGAGTTACATAAGCTTCCCTCAAAATGCCCTGCCCATTCATTTTACGAATGACAGATGGAATCCCTTTTCTTCTTCATGTGCAAGCCTGTATTGATGAGTACAGGAAGACACTGCATTTGGTTTTCCATTAATCTATACCGCTTCTGAATTTGTAATTTACCCATTTTGTTTCAGAAAACTCCCAAACCTACTTATTTACAGCATGTCCTAAATGTGAAGGCAAGTCCTCTGTTGCTGGAACTGTGAAATTTCTCATTTTGCTTCTCATGATTTTTGTATAAAATCAACATTGTCATCCTTTAGTCTGAATGCCAACACCATCCGGTGTTCAGTAAATTATGCAATTTAACTTGCACAAAAGATCACAACGCAACAGATTCTCTGGACTTGTTTCACTAATTATGAACTCATGATTATTAATACTTGAACCAATTTTAAGTAGGATATATGCTGACAGCGTATTAGTAGGTTGCTTATTCTAAATATCTACAACTTAGACCTCCGCAAGAAGGGCAGATTAGGACATTTCACTGGTCTAACTCGGGATCGGGTAGCTCCTGCATAAATCTTAAATGCCGAATATCCCTTAACCTCTACTTCCACTAATGGGCCACCTTGGTCAACCTCTGGGACTGCACCAAGCAAGCAATCTTCTCCCCCCCCCCACACACACAGTCACTGTGCTTTACTTTTTCCTGTGGAAACTCCCAGTGTAACTGCAGATTGATTACTGAATTTTTCAGCTAAAATGTCAAATGTGGCTAAAATCCTCATGTTGTTCTGCATTGATTGCTGAAGGGCTGGTGCTGAAGGCATATTCCCATTGAACTACTTTACTTTCTTCATGCTCTGCACATAGGCCAGAAGGGATGGGACCGTTTACTGCATTATCCCATTCTGTGCCATCTGATTCATATTATGCTGCTATTGAGAAACCATTTTTTTACTCGTTAGAAATATATTCATATTAAATCTACACGTTTGGTTCCATTGGCCTTCTGTACCACAACATAACATATGCCGATCTTACCTGCCCATTTTATTGTTAGCAAAAACTATATCTCGAGGATCACCATTTCCACCTTGCACAAATTGCACTCCTTCGCTAGGTGCCTGAAAATGTCCTTGACCAAAAAGGTTGTTATTTTTCTGAGAGAATTTGCCTGAGACACCCTCAACTTTTCCTTAGTCTCCTTTCTCCCAAAACAATAATCATTACAGTACTTCGGATATGGCAACATCTTACTCAGTGCTTTTGCTTGCCCAAACATCACAATCGTTTTTAGTTGTGCACAGATTCTGGGATAGAAGCCCAACAAAAAAGCAGAAACCAATCCCGACGCACTTTCCTTTACTGGGTCTTCAACTCCACTACGCTGCCTATACTTCTGCACCAATCTCCCGTAATATTCATGAGCTGACTTATCTGAATTTCGTTTGGCTCCCATGATTTTTGACCAACTATCCTGTTTCTGCAGAACCTTTCCTTTGAAAGGCTCATTAACCTGAGTATACTTCTGCATGACTATAGGTTAAGGCTTAAAACTAGGACCCTCTTTCTCTGTAATGGAGGCCCAATGTAGAGCGGCGGTCTTGCTCTCAGTCCACAAGTCTTTAGGCACAACAGTTGAAAGCAATGCATCTAGATCTTCCTGAAGCACCTTCAAAACAGTCACTATTCGCTCTATCTCAGAATACCACTGTTGTGGCTCCCCACTAAGTTAAGGAAACATTTTTAAAACAGTCCACAAGCCCTACCATGTCCAGGGTATACGCGTGCACATATGCTTCTTCAGGCACTTCTCTCAATGAAAATTATTTTTCAACTTTCACTTCTCATTCAGACTCATTCACACTCTTGACTACTTTTGACTTAAGCTTTT
Organism: Triturus cristatus; assembly: GCF_964204655.1. NCBI lineage: Eukaryota > Metazoa > Chordata > Amphibia > Caudata > Salamandridae > Triturus > Triturus cristatus. The sequence goes on along the minus strand of NC_140580.1, from coordinate 136,747,971 downwards.
TCATTTTTCAAACTTATCAGAAACTTCAGTCCTTTCCTCTCCGTACCTTGTCACATTTTCCCTGTCACCAGCCACATTAATTAATTCTCTCAGATTGTCTCAAAAAGGAGTAACTTTTTGTTTTTGCAACTTGCATTCAGTCAATCTTATTCTAAAAGTTTCAAAATTGTTCTTTTTAAATAAATTCACTTAAAATACTTCAGCCAATTTCTTACGTGCTTTATGTGCCTCATGTTTTTTTATATTCTGCAACGGAAAATAACTATTCATTTTTATTATTCATCTAATTCATTTTTAATGAAATTTTAACACTATGAATTTCCGTTTCCTCTTGAAAATCAAAAATACAAATTTCCACTGTCTTCACTCACTTTGAGAAGCTGGAACAGGCTTTGGGTCCTCTACTGCTCTCACATCTAGCACTTGCTTCTGAATCTTGTTATGCGGAAATGGTCTTACTTCAATCAACAAATGATCCATGAACTCATACGCTCCCCATGAATTACTCTCACTCACACTCTGTTGCATTTTTACTTTGATTTTCTTTTGTTTTTGTCTAAATTAGCAACAGTTGCAGGAAATACACCCACAGTTTTTTGTATGTTCTCACACCACTCCTTTCTCCTTATTCGCAATCTCGCTTCCACCCAATTATACACAGCCTTACTGACTTGACCTTTCTGCATTTTCTGATGTCTCTTTTCATTGGCCATCTAATTCCATTCATTCAGTGCTTCAACATGCGCAGGTCTAGATTATGGTCTCATCTCAAACATGAAATGTTTCAAATACTTAGTTCTTTACATCGAACATACCATACTCAGGAAAATTGCAGCTTCTTGTCACATTTAGTAGGTCTATGCCATTCTTTAAGTATTGGGCATGGGTGTAAGGCATGATCCAGCATCATTTCATATGGCGCACTTCACACTAAAGGTGGAATTTCTCCACTAATGTATGATTTTTTGGATTTTACCATATGCACACCCATCATTGACTCAACCAGACTTTGCAATATATGTAACGAATCACAATACAATTTGAAAACAAATCCTTAAACACAATACACAATCTTAATAAACTAAAATACACAAACCTATGCCTTCCTACTGAGACACAGGAAGGGAATCAAACTCGTCACTACAAAGGATATAGTGCCTTGTGATACTACTACATGCACTCTGAGCTAGGTTTCTTGGCCAGCGATCCAGATCCAACCTGGAGTCCATGAATTTTATCAGCGTGCACAGAACAAAATCCCACAAGTTCTAATTTGTACTGATTCGCAGCTAGACTATTAAGGATCTCATAAACTTCAACTTATGAAATATCCTAGAGCCACACCCTATTCAGCAATCAACTTTATATAGCTAGAGTTCTCGTTAAATCACATAAAATCTTCAGTATGTTCAATAAAACATGAACCCATGGCACACTCCTTTTCAATATCTCCCAACTTTGCTTGTCCAGTGCAAATGCGACATAACACAAATATAATCACCAAATCAGTAACCTATATCACACGTCGCATGACATCTCACACCATGGCAAAGCCCAATTAATACTGTCAAAATCCAATCATGATATGACATATTCTGATAATCTGGCAATAATGCAAGCTCTCCAAAATTTTACAACTTTAAACCACCAACAATTTTAATTAGTGTCAATTATGTTAATTTAATTAATTATTTTTTCCTGCCCAAATTCTTCCCCAAAGATCTTTCAATGCTCTAATTAAATAAGAGGGTAGAGATGTAGGACCAGGACTGTCTGAGTGTTTAGAAGACTTAGTCCAAAGCCAAATCAAATAACTGCGCGATATAGAATTCCAGGTTAGACCTAATAGGCTTATTCAACATGGAGAATGAACACAAGGTTGGTGTCCTAAACAAGCTAACAACACAGCCAAAGATAAATCATATAAACAGACAAACATAGTCTTCTCAGTTAGAAAGGGAAAGCAACTCTTAAGTATAAAGACTTAAACAGACTAGTGCAGTGTCTCTTCAGTTTAAAAACCCAAGGAACTCTGACACATATCCCAAAAAGAATATTTCTTTTTAGGGTTTTAGACAGCAAAGCCACACATACTGTGTGGTAAGATATAATGTAATAGGTTTGAACTAGCAATGTACCATTCTAGTAAGCCAATGGACATTATAATACATAGGATCCATTCAATATAATACATTTAGCAACATCTGTGTCTTATATTAATAAACGAGGTATGCATGGAAATAAAGTAAATGATATATATATAGAATACAGAAGTACAGTAGACAGGTCAACAAATGAACGGTCTCTAGAAAATACTCGATTGAAAGACTTTGAAAGTAACTAAGACAGGAACATCCTGAACAAGGCTTTCTCAAGAGGAACACACATTAATACAATTTATTAATGCAGAGACGAGGCTTCTATATGGCTGATTTTCTGAAATGGAAAAGCACACTGAGACATGCTCGTGGAAAGGTTTGTTCACATAAATGTGCACATTTTTTATGCAAATAGGAATAGGTATCAGTGCAAGCTGTCTGTGACCTAGTCATGTTAACTAAACCATTTTTTCTAATAATAAAAATATGTTAACACTGTTTTGTTCTGCTAGGCAATCCATCATATGACTTTTCACACTCCATTTCCTTTATATAGATTTCCTTTATATAGATTATATTGCTTTTCTTGATAGCTCACCTATGTGCAATGGCCACTAATCTGGTCTGAAACTGTGAAAAATATATGTTGTAGAGTAATGCATAGAAAATATGAGCAAAACTTTTATGTTTAGGTCCCTTAAGATCAATAGTATATTGAGTTACTGTGGTAGCTCCAAAATATCGACCGTAATAACTAGAAGAGATGAGCAGAAGTGAGGAATACTTCCGAGACACAGAGTAAATGGGGGACATACAGAAGATGCCATTAGGAAACTGTTACATTGGTTAAGGAGCTGGTTTAAAGCTAGGTTTGAGCCTAACTTTTAACAACAAACATTCAGTATGCCAATGTGAGAAAAGTGTTGTAGTATATGGTGTGGTTGTGACCTCACAGTGCAATACACTCGCAATACTGTCTTAGGTTCAGTCAGGCACGTTTGTTGAACCTTACCTCAAACCTGGGTGGTTGTGGTTTTGAGCAGTCAGGCTTAAACAAAGGAGCAAGTGCAAAGCATTTAGAAGTACCAAAACGATGAAATAAGAAAGTCACACAACACAACAAACTAGTCGCCAATTTATAAAAAATAGATCTTATTTTTATGAATTTTTAGTCGCCAAAGTGAACAGAAAAATTGACCGGAAGGTTCAGAGAGATAGATTTTTCAGTAAAACATAAATCACAGCTTGTCAGATTACCAACAAACATTGGTACTACTGCGATCAGCAAAAACTTCTTAAAGCTTTTAAGAGTCCAGCTACATGTGGCTATCGAAAAAGACGTGGCAGAACCCATTCCGTTACATGCCACTATCTATAAGCCCTACCATAGAACGCCTGGAGAGGTGAACACAGTCGAGACTCTTCGATGGGCATGGGAGGGTTTGAGGAAACGTGTTGGCACTCCATTATTGTACGCTCCATCCCCTCCTCTTGCAAGTCACCCATTGTTCCCTATCCTTCAGGATACTGGCACTATACAGCGCGCCCGAAATCGGTCTATCTAGGTTGAGCGATTTATACCCACAGGATACGTTCTTAGTGACACCGCAAAATCAAGATAGTAGCCTCATACCTATCCTACAGATATTACTCTATTACCAGCTTAGAGCGACCTGTAGAACATTACACTCCTCATTCCCAACATCTCCAGCCACTATGCTGCCGCTGGAGCACCTATCGGCCACTTCCTCTCCTCGGAAATTAGTCACCAGAATATGTAGGCTTACGCAGTCTGGTGGTCCTTTAGTTGCCCTGAAGGCCCTTGTCCAGTGGAGAATTGATCTGAATCAAACACCTACAGATGAGCAGTGGCCTTTTTGCTGTTCTCCGCTACGACACCTATCCTCAAATTATAAACTGAGGCTCATTCACTTTAAGTTTTAACATAGGATGTATCGCACTCCCCTACAATTGCACAAGTTAGGTTTACGCCAGGACTCGAAATGTTGGAAGTGCAAACAGGACAACGCAACATTTCTACATGTAGCGTGTGATTGCCCTTCATAGCTAGATTTTGAGAGGAGGTATAAGGCACTGTTAAGAAGGTCACTGGGATATCACTGGACTGCACGCCGCTAGTGGCCCTATTGGGGTACATTGAAGATGCCCCGATTACGAAACGCCGACTCACGGCAATGATGTTACTACTTGCAAAACGTAGATTAGCCATACATTTGGGTATTTCTCAAGCCCCCCGTACTAAGACTTGGATACAGGATGTGATTTACTGTCAGGAGCACCTCCCCGCATTTTAAGACCTAATGCCCATGGCCTCTCGCCCTAAAGATATTTGGGAACCCCTCAGGTCCTGGCTTAGAGAAAAAGACGGGACAATTATAGATAGAATTACAAAAAATTTAGTTTATGGCGTTCCTCTATAATAGTCGGTAAAGTCAAAGAGAAGGCTGGAACCAACTAGGTACACAATGTGTCCATGGTTGGGAATCCTTATGTTGGATTATGGTGCCCTCACACACCCTTTCAGGTGTCATGCTTCATCATATGGGCTGCTCCTTGTCGGGTCGGCAGTGCAATACCCAACGGGCTCCCTTAAAAAGGGGCTCTTTGTCAGAGATCCTCTATCCAACTGCCGTATGGTGAAGTGTGGGTGTGGGGCCAGGATAGTGTAGATGTGTTTTAGTGATTTAAAACGGGTGCCTGACAGGAATTAATTTTTATTCTGGGGGCCTCCTACCCTGATTAAAAATGTGTGAACATGGCACTCGCCTGAGTATAATGTCTCGTACTAGAGTGTCCTATGCTAAAGAATGTGGGTCAACATGTTTCTCGCATAGAGTGGAATTACTCGCGATTCGTCAGGACCAAAAATAACACGGAAAAGAACTATCTACATCTAAAAGCTACTGGTATTGAAGTGTGCAGTAAATTAAGTATTTCTTAGCTATAATACCTGTTGTGATCAGGAGCTACCTGTAAGGAAAGAAGGAAGGTTATGAAAATAACATACAGGTATGTAATGCATATAACAGTTGGAGATACAGCCTTCAATGTGACTCAAAGCTCTCATTTAGAGTTAATGGTGGTGATCGCTGGTGCGTCAGAGGACATGTTAAAACTCATAAAAGAAATTGGTGGTGGATCCCCACAGTGAGCTATCGTGACTACTCACCTCTGTGGAAATCCAATTAAAAACAGCAGAAAACATGTTGGTATGACTCACCCTATTCAATAACTGCCCAGACATCAACAGTACTCGGTGGACTGCGCATGAGTGAAAGTTCCTCAGTAAGTAGGACTGGACAGGAAAAGGTAACACAGTTGAACGGAGAATATATCGAAAAAGTAACTGTGTGGGCTCAGATAATAAATAGAACCAAACAATGGTGAAACTGGTGTGGTTCTACAAATCACGTAAATAGTACATAAGTTATGTGATAGCCGTTTAGTGCCAAGTATAGCTCGTTCTAGTGTTTGGGTCCCTACCTACTTGAATGCAGTAGACAGGGGAGTCGAAGTGGATCTAAAGAGGAGACCAGGAGCCACACCATCAGAAAACCAACTTAGTGGTCAATCTGTCATCCAGACAATTGACAGACCGAAGACGACGTCCTCCAGAAAGGATTAGGATTTGTTCCTACTCCTAAGGTGGACCTCTTCAAACAAACCTGCAAATTACATCACTTCTTTCGCAAAATACGCCTCAAATCTTTTTTTGATGGCAAGGATCGTACACCTGACGAGGACTCTGGTTTACATAACCCCTCCTCCTTTACCCCCCACAGTGGGGTGGTGCCAAATGAAGTTTTGACCTATGAACAGGCAGTACTAAAAGATGTGAAAGCCTGCACTGGGCGTAAACATTTCAACAACATCACCAAAAAAGAGATGCTGGCAATTGAATCACTTGCCAACGACCCTACAATCATCGTAAAACAAGCCGACAAAGGCGGTGCCACAGTCATAATGACAACAACAGACGATGACACAGAGTGTCTGAGACAATTGGGCAATAGAAAATACTATACACCCATCCCCAGGAATCCAACTGAGCGCCTGAAGAAAACCATTATGGGATTGGTTGACTCTGCAGTGAGCCAAGGATGGCTTAGTAAGAAAGAAGCCTCCTTCCTCATAAAAAAAGAATCCAAGACCCCCTATTTTTACATTCTACCAAAGATTCATAAGGGGGTCACACCTGTACCAGGGCGCCCGATAGTGTCCGGCATTGACTCCGTTCTAGAACCCTTATCACAATTTTGTGATCACTTCTTACAACCACTGGTAAAACACACACCATCATATATACAAGACACCACGGATGTACTACTGTTACTGGACCAGTTCCAAGACACCAACCAAATCAACTTCCTCATCACTCTAGATGTAGAAGCCCTCTACACTAACATCTCACAGAGGGCAACTCTAGAAGTGATTGAGGAAGCATTGAATACATCATCCTGGGAGTCACCTATCCCACCTTCCTTCATCATGGAATGCGCCACACTAGCCCTGACCGAAAAAAAATTCGAGTTCAGGGGCCAACTCTACCATCAGACGCAGGGTACTTCCATGGGGAGTACCTTCGCTCCTAGTGTGGCCTGCCTCTACATGGCAGCCTTCGAGGGAGAACACATTTTCCTTGACACTAACCCATACCGTAACAACATCCGTCTATGGAAGCGCTTTATAGACGATATCCTGATTTTCTGGACAGGAGACTGTGACAGCTATGGTAACTTCTTTAGGTGGATTAATAATCTTAATCCCTACCTTAATTTCACTATCGCAGTATCTCCCTCTTAGATAGCTTTCTTGGATCTAACTATCAAAATCACACAGGGCAACTTCACTACCACCATGTACAGGAAAGCCACTGATCGGAATATCCTGCTACACTTCAACAGTCATCATCCTAAATCTCTCAAAGAAAACTTGCCCTTCGGACAATTTTTGAGAGTCAGGAGGAACTGTAGCACTTTGGAGGAATACAAGAGTGAATCAGCGATTCTTGCCCATAATTTGACTGAAAGACAATACCCACAGAGGAGTATTACACTCTCCAAAAAACGAGCACGGAACAATCATAGAGAATGGTTCTTGGAACACAAAGTAAAAAACAGTTCCGAGGTACTGACGTGTGTAACCACTTTTACACCAGCCTCTAACCAGTTGACTAAAGTGTTGAAAAAACACTGGACTATACTTAACACGGGTACTATGAGCCTTGAATTACCCCGGTTTGCGTACATACAAACGCTCCAAAAACATCAAAGATATGCTTGTACAAAGTAGACCCAAACCAAAGGAAAAAGCCCCACAAAGTACACTGTGGCAACTACCCATGGTCAGAGGACACTACCCATGTGGGTCCTGTAGTGCATGTGCTTTCGCCTCTATACAGAAGACCATAACACTCAATACAACCTTTACCTGGGAAATGAGAGCGCATACCAACTGCAATACTGCCAACTGTATTTACCTCCGAACGTGCCCATGTGGTCTCCACTATGTGGGGATGACGACTCGCCCTGTAAAATTGCGAATCTCAGAACATCGCAGCAATTTTCGCTGCCATAAGAGTAACACTAAAATATGTGCCCACTATCTCGAAATGAACCATTCGCCTGACTCGTCAAATGGCTTATCCTAGAAGCCATCCCCAACATAGCTAAACAGAGTCTCTTCGCTAAGGAACAGCGATGGATACATCGCTTATCTTCCAATACCAATGGTCTTAATGATGAAATTCCTTGGGGTTCGATCAAGATTTAACACGTCTGACTAAACCCCTATCCTGAACCAGCCATACTACTATTAATTGGCTAAGATCTCCCTGCCCATCTCCTCCCCTTGATATTTATTGCGTATATCCCTTATAACATCACTTTGACACGGCGCTTTTTGAACCTCCGAATTACTCAATATTACCTTGAGCCAATGAACTGTAAAGATGATCATTTTCAAGTAATCCTAAATACTTTTTGACTCTTCAAGCCGACTACATGCCAGACATCTTGAATATTAGCACAGATAATATCGCAGCACCCATTTTTAACCATGAGTGTTACCCACACTAACTCCATTCCAAGATGGCCGCCATCTATACTTGTTCTAGAAACCAGGACGGACGTATACCCAACCCCCTGTCACATGACACAACATTCAGTATAAGTCCTTCGCTACTTTCCACCACGCTACCTCCCGGACCCGGTGGAGTGGGTAGGTCACTAGGAGCAGCGTGAGGTAACCAAATGTGAGTAATCGGTACCATTACCACCATAAACTTGGAAATTGACTCAGTACAAGTCTATCCCCATGCACTTAAGCGCACTTAACCCTAGCCGTTACTGTTCACCACGAATTCTTTACAAAAGATCCCCTTCAGTCTTGCTTGTTACATTTTTCCATTTGTTATTATTGCGGGCCCCACACCTGTTTAACTTTTTACCACAGAGCTGAACCAAAATTTTCTCTAGCTACAGCACGCACTCTCGTAAACAACGGATTGCATTCTTATTAATGCCATAATGATACACCAACCATTACGAGTATTCACTTGTCATAGAACAGCCCGTTGACTGTAACCAAACGAGTCCGGTGCTATTTAACACACAACGAGGCCCCCTCTTTTTATACTTGCTCACTTGCAATGGTCTTTACATCGTTGTGTATACGAGTTCAGTAATATTTAACACACAACAAGACTCTTTTTCATACTCGCTCACGTATAGCGGTCTCCACATTGCTGCGTTTTCCGCCGATCACCTGCTTTCCCGAAGCCTCAACTCTCAAACCCCTTGTGCTTCGTGGGATGAATACAGTACTATGACTTTAAGATACAACGCTTATCAAAGGCAATTATTACTCCATTGTGTGTATTTCGCCACGCCATCCTTTCCTTTCCCGAAGCCACAACCTCCAACCCCCACTTTGTGTTGCACGTGCTTCAAGGGATCTACATCTTATAATAGAATTTAAGATATAGCGCTCGCCATTGTTCTGTGCTAAATCATTATCTTTAGATCCACTTCGACTCCCCTGTCTACTGCATTAGCATAGCATAGGACACTCTAGTACGAGACATTATACTCGGGCGAGTGCCATGTTCACACGTTTTTAATCAGGGTAGGAGGCCCCCAGAATAAAAATTAATTACTGTCAGGCACTCCTAACCCTGTTTTAAATCACTAAAACACATCTACACTATCCTGGCCCCACACCCACACTTCACCATACGGCAGTTGGATAGAAGATCTCCGACAAAGTTCCCCTTTTTAAGGGAGCCCGTTTGGTATTGCACTGCCGACCCGACGAGGAGCAGCCCATATGATGAAGCATGACACCTGAAAGGGTGTGTGAGGGCACCATAATCCAACATAAGGATTCCCAACCATGAACACATTGTGTACCTAGTTGGTTCCAGCCTTCTCTTTGACTTTATCGACTCTATTGTAGAGGAACAGCATAAACTCCTTTTTTTGTAATACTTGCATCTGGGGCTTTTGTTTATGCTGGACCTCCTACTCCCCTGTGAGTGGAAAAAGCCCCTCTGTCCCTCTTTTTGTATCTAACAATTATAGATAGTCCAACAGAAGCCACAGGCACCTAACTACCAATGCTACACTAATTGCCAGCCTAATTCACAATAACCTGGGAACAATGCTCTTCTGAGCGGTTGCAGATATTCGAGGTATGCCCTGTATGATCACTTTGTATTTGGAAACTGCCATGACTTGTGAATTCACTGTGAGTTAAACCCGCAAATACATCAGGACTTACAAAGCAACCTCCAATCGCAGGATTCGTATACCTGGACTCTTGAGAAACGTAACGCACACAGTATTGTAACTTTTTTTGTAGAAAAAGATGTGACGAAATCCAACTTTGAAATGTGTTTGCTACTAAGCTCTGTAATGCTACAAGTTTGGAAAAGAATTGTTTGATACATTGCTGCGAAACTGTATGAAACAAGCCGATGTCTGTACAAAATTACATAAATAAAACTTTTTTTTTAAAAAGAAGCTTTTGAAGAGTTGTGTTCAGGTACTCCGGCCCACTTTGGTCGACCAACTCCGGCAGGTAAAGGGGGACAGTAAGGAGGTGTAGGACTGTTAACTTGCCACCAAAGCAGTCTCCAGCCCAGTTTCAGCGTCTATGGGAGAACGCCATAGACTTTAATGGAGTGGTCCTGATACAAGGGTTACAGGATGCTGAGGATGCTGTGCAGTCCATAGTGGGCTTCCTGAGGCTTCTCCTCAGTCTTGGTGGCTTGACTTTAGCCACAGGGGTCGTTGTCCCTCAAAGTCCTGGTGGTGCCAGCAAACGTCTAGTTACCACTGGACAACTGGTCTCTGGCCACAATGAAACCAGTGGTTCCCTTTGACGTAGGCTAGTGTCCTTCTTGGTTGACCAAACTGCACTCCGATGAATCTCCCGAGTCCAGCAGGCTTGGCTGCAACTTTTGTGCATCGGGACTTGGTCTTCCAGGCTGCATATCAGCAGTTTGTGGCGGTCAATCGGTTGTGGCTGCTGACTTGCCAAGGCAGACTTCTTCAGCTTTTGTGGTCCTGGTACTGTAACCTGTAGTCAGACAACTAACTCATGGAGTTCACCTCTTCTGTCTGGGGCTTGGGAGTGAATTTTCCTCAAGCCAGGCACCACAGACGCAGTCCTCCCTTTGCTAGACAAGGATCAAAAGCTGCAGCCCAGTCTTTGGTGCAGTCTCTCTTGCCAGGTCAAGGGAACAGCAGGGCAGTCCTTCTTTGCACGATTTCAGCCTATCCACAGCCGTCTTGCCTTTTCACAAGGCACACACACACATTGTGCTCACCAGGCCTCCTCCAGCGCATTCTAGATCCGCTGATCTGTGGCGCGCGCGCTCGCTGGGCAGAGCAGTGCTCACAGGCCCAAAAACGTTCACCATTCTTTTCTGACAAACCCACAGCAGCCAGAGATCCGTTTCTTATCTAAATCTTGTGTATTTCGTTCTTCCGGGCGGTACACGCAGTAACTATCGCCTGTCTGAAATCTCTGGCTGCCTTTGAGGTAAACACCAGATGGGAATGTTTAGCAAGGGTTGCTCGTCTGTTTCCCGCGTTTCTAAGCTGCGCAATGCCTCGATGACATGCGGCTTGCTATCTGTCCAAAGCATGACGCAGTGCTTTCCATGCAGATCTGTTTCCTGAAAAGCAGCGTGTTTTCCTACTTGTGGCTTTTCTCTAAAAACACCTGCCGTGAGGCCTTGGTGCTCTTCACTTCTGCGGTAGATGGAGCTAGCATTCGTTCTCACAGACATTTTACGAGCTTTGAGATAGATGTACGTAGACCTTTGATTTTTGGGGGGTGCAGGGGAGTGTAGGACGCAAATGTACAAGTGTGGTTAGGCGAACTGTAGATGGCTTACACTAAGCCTCTTTCTTGCCCGTGCTAGCTGCCCTCGGTGCATGTGTCTGTCAGTGTGCATCTGCTGGAGCAGAGGGTGCTTCTATGATATATACCTTGGATGAGCTGTGAAAAAAGAATACCATATTTTAGGATATTTTCTTTGAAAAATAAGTTACTTAAAAGTACACAGGCAGAAGATGTAGCAGATTTGTACCCTTTATTTATAGGATATAAAAAGTTTCCAGGTCTGCTTTGGATCTAACGCAAGGAACGTGAGTATCCGGTGAGATTTCCTTTGACCTCACCTGTACTCTAGGCCGCCTAACAGTAGATCACTAGATGACCGGAAACCATCTGATGTTCATGATCATTGACCAGCCTTCTGTGGATACCAGCAGACCCTTGTTGATGCCTCCACCCAATGCTTAATTTGTAAAATAACAGTGCTAGTGGCCAAAGTTTTTCTCAGAAGCCATCAGCCGGTTGCTGATGAATGTCTGGATTTCCGGAAATCAAGGCTGTGCACTCTTGATCGTACCATATGCCATATTTCTTCCACCATCATAAACTCCCTGAAGGTGAAATCCTAAATCTTTAATTGGCACTTCCTAAATACATCTTCCCTCTAACTAGCCTTCACGAAACAAGTGACGGCACTGTTAGCTATGCCAAGTCTTATCATAGCTGTGCTAAACCTTTGTACCTACATCTAAACATAACTTTTTACTGCATCCCCAAGGAGGGTAAAATGTTGTGGACTCACTTCTGCTTCATCTGCATCGACGACTTCAGTTGTGGTCTATTCCATGCACAGGCTTCCAGTCACTAAAAAGTAGACTTTTAAATTATTTGCATCACCTGCTGAGTTTTCAGTGGACGTGAACCAGAATTCCTCAATAGCATCCTCCACTGTTAGCCGCTCAGTCGACCTCTTCATTCTACCTCCTCTCATACTATGCTTCCAGGTTTTCCATAATGTGCACATACGTTCTAGAACAAACTCTCTTCATCCTCTGCAATAGGCCTCTCACTAAAATTGTTTCACCTCAGACCACTTGGCCTTTAGTTTAAAAAAAAAAAAGAAAAAGCACATTTAAAATCTGTTGAACTAGCCAATGATCTGCCTTCAAATTAGTTTCCAACTACCATAGTCAATGAAAAAAAAGACACATTTTTGTACTTCAAGTGCAAAATCTTTTCCCTGTAGGCCAGCACCCATATCAAAGACCTTGTCGATGCTCGCTAGTCTTGTAAGGAATTATTAGGCAGGTAAGTTTGTGGTTTATCCATCCTTCTGGATGCTAATGTTTTGGTCTTAATAGGCACTCGGGTTTTTGATACTTGAAGCAGTCTTACATGCCAAGATCTGATGCCATAACTTGTGACTTTGCAGAAATCCCCACCTAACTGGGGAGTGCCTGCAGGTCTACAGGAACGACCAAAGGCTATATGGAAGCTATATCAGCAACCTGCACCACATGGCAAAATGCTTTTGTGACTTTCTTTTAATTTTCAATAGACAATTTGTGCGGCACAGCATTTCAAGTAAGTCTCAAGGTGCATACCAAGTTGGACGCTAATAAAAGTGGCCAAGGAGTTTTGTGAAGGCTTGCTGAACCGGCCCTGTTTTTGTGTGTTTTCTTAAAGCCCTATCGCTGTTGGGGAAGTGGATTAATGGTCTCAATCTACTTCCTCAGCAGATGATGATTTCAAAGTCTGGGTGTTGCTCATATTCTTGATGGCAGAGCGAAAGGATATCTGTGAAGAATGTTGGATATTTAGCTCTCTGTGACGTACTCGCGCTTGAAATATTCTCTTTCTTTGAGATACAAGTATAGGACAACACTACCTACAGGTGTTAGTGCTTGAGGGTTGCAATAAGTACTCTTCGTACCAGGCAAGCTATGGTTTTGGGCGACTGGGAAGAGATCAGCAAAGTGTCTGATCCATAAAGGATGGCTGAAGTAGAACCAGTGTGTTCCTTTGTGCATGCAGACTGTGTTGTGATCTGATTAGCTGAACGAACGTGCTTGAATGTGGTAGCTCAGAATATTCAAGGAGTTTAAATTCAGACTAGAGCTAGTCTCTGAGGAACAGAAAGTGAGGCTTACAGTGACTGTCCGCAGGGCGGCCCTTTGAGGCCTCTGCATTGCCATGTCTTGAATGAGTGGCAGGGCCCTGACTTTGCCTGTGTAATCTTGGGCTCCCTGCCTAACTGGAGAAACTGGACCCTCTGTGGGACCTAAGAACTGGGTGGCCTGTCACTAGGTCTCATCAAGCCATCTTCAGGCAAATTTTCTAAGGCTCTCCTTGTCAAATATCCCGTCTTCACTTAGTGCTGAGGTGCAAGAGACAGAAAAGTCAGTTTGGGATCATTGGTACTATCACAATTCTATGGGGACCAAATAGGGACATTTTGAGGAAGCCATTCCCACATCTGCTTGCATACCAAGTTGTCTCTCGCTATTTGCTCTTCGCCCCTACAGAGCAGGTGTTAAGGCCACTCCTGTGACAGGTGACACTCGGGGAGATGTGATGGAGAGGAGGAAGGGTAATCACCCCCCAGATGTGAATGAGTCAGTATCGTAGTGTCCCCAGAGTTCCAGAGAGACGTTCTTGTGTTCTTCATAATGTCTTCCTGCTGCAACAGATGGTTCTGTTTATAAACTATTGGCACCCAACAATGTTGTGAGCCTAGAGACACGAGTGAGTAGTCGCGTTTACAAGCCATTGATTGATTGAGAATACAAAAATGAGTTTCTGGTGCTGCCATTGAATGTCCTCTGTACCATGTCATGTCCATATAGTATGTAAACATGTGAATCTTGTAGCGTACCCCCTGCTTCCCCACATGTGACCCATGAGGCAGATCTGATCAACACTGAGAAAGAAGTCTGGTTCGGGGAAAGAAGGTTTCAGAAGACTTGTGTTCCGAGTTTCCTGATGAGAGCAGTTGTATCTTTAGAGAATGGCATTACAAAAAAAAGTCTAATTTGGAAGCGATTAGTAACTGGGTGATAGTTCTGACATTCAGATGAGAGAGTATCGTTACCTGAGAGGACCTTTCAAAGTGAAATTACAGAAGAATATTTGAGAAATAATGTGTGCGTCTTAGAAAAGATGGTTATCGTGTGTTATTCCTGTTCTCCTTGTTTTTTGGCTTTGAAAATGTAATGTTTGAGTCAAGTTTGAGAGAAGGAAACAATGAAAACTGTAAGACGATGCACTGTAAGGTTCTAAGCATTTGAAGTGGTGTGTCTGAGGCAGAACAGATCAACGTTCATCCACATTTTTAAAAAAAATTATTTGTTTTATTGGTGCAAAAATCACATACAGCAGTACAATCCGAAATCGCTTGACCCGTTGCTCTTGCAACATACGTACATAAGATCAGTACAACTTATAAATATATCTTGACGGTTACTTTGAAACACAAACCGTATCCCTATGTATGGTGAACGTTCATCCAGTTTTGAATATTGATCCGAATGTGGTACAAATACTGGATCTGTTTCGAGTGTAGCGGAGAACATGTTATGAACCTAAATGTGGGATCTAACGCCAGGGGATCTTAAGACATCTGCAGATGGTTACCTACAGATTTTGAACCATGTTGTTGAGAGGATGAAGGCCTTAGTAACTCTACTAGGTTTAGAGCTGTGGAGGTAAATAAGATTAATCTTATTTATATCGTTTTGTTTTGAAGTGATCACTTGAAACTGTAAATGGCATTGTCGGTCACGGTGGCCACTTATTGAAGCGTTCGCCTTCAGTGATTATGTTGTTTTGGTTTGAAGGAAATGTAAGGTTATTTATTTGTTTCACCTCTCTTTGACCTAGAAATATACGACAGTTGGAGAGCTGGGAAAAGCCACTGACACCTTGGATGCTCTTGGAAAAGTCACAGAAGAAAAGGATTATGGTAGGCCTTGCATGATAATTCCATACATATACCTAGAACTTGCCTTATTGTTATGTTTAATGTACAAAAGCACATCTCCAAACACACTTCACATTAATTTGAAGGTGAATGAAAAAGTGAAGCCAATAAGAATCTGTTTGAATTATCTTTCCATACGGTCTGAGATAACAAAAAACAAAATCCTATCCATATCCGTAATTTGTAAATTAAATAATATCAATAGCTCTCTTATTTTCATTTGAACAATTCCCAATTTGTTTCAGATGATGTTTTTTTTAATGTATTCGTGGGTTGACACTTTATTTGGTGTAATACAGAGTACCCAGAAAAACATTGGTTTACAGGCTAGAAGAAGCAGTATTTCCTGCTCTGACATCAAACATTGCTATTTTTGAGCTGACAGGTTTTGCTTGCTCCTATTATCTGCCCATTGCCAAATTTCATATTTTGGGTAGCAATAATTTAATTTCATTAGTCCAGATGGATGTTTGACTAAATATGATCAGAATTAAAAACAGGTTGTTGATTATCTGGGTCACAGTCTATGTTTGATGGGACAACCACAAATACTTTTGTTATAAAAGACTTTGTAAATGCACAGCAGTATGGGGACATTCTGAAATTCTGATATTGAAAATGCTATCCTGGTTCAACCATCATGCAGTATATTTAATATTGACCATATCTGTTGGATAAATAAGGTAATATGCAAGCTTTTCAAATGCTTTTGGAAGTAACAGGGCATACGTTTTTTTCTGTACTACAGTACAATAAAACATAGCGGATAGTTGAGAAATAAGAGTTCCAGGACCCAAGGGCAGTCTAAAAAGAACTAAGCACCAATTTTAACAACTAGGGTCTTTCACGTCTAGGGCCTCAATAATGCAGACCCACAAACTGGGAGCCACATAGCCCTTGACGCAGTTAACAGTTCAAGGGATACTCAAGGGGAGTGCTGTGGGCCAGAGACCCAGAACTCTGCACTGCAACAAACAACACTTCATAGACTGCTGGCCAGTCAGTGCTTTTACTTTTGGGAAAAAAAGTGATTCACTTCACACAAACGACCTACTGCGCACATATTAGCACACATATAAGCTGGCGGGTAGAAATCTGTATGCTGTATGTGGAAACCCTATAATGGGCCTCACAACCTACAGGAGACACTCAATAAAGGTCATACAGGTTAAGTACCCAAAAAGGTCACTGCACACCCGGTGCTGGAGGTACTAATGGTTTGCACTTCAGCAAGCTCATCACCTTAAACTTGTGTGCCTAATACAAACGTGTGGTGTGCGTTAATAAAAAGTCAATCTGTCCTCGCATTATTCATTAGTAGATCATAAGACCTCAAGTTCAATAAACATTTTAGATAATGCTAGAGATAAACACTGAACTTAAATTAACATTCCAGCAATAATGAAACCGTTAACATTTCAGGTGAGGGTCTTATTTCTACATTTAACAAGGTTGTCTACCAACCACTGAAGATCGAACAGCAAAGGTCAGTGCACCCCATAGTCTAAAGTTCCCACTCCGTGACTTCTTAAATCCCAAGAAAAAGTCCCCTGGGATCACTCTTTCTGAGGAAACTTAAAACGACATTTCGAAATTGCTTGTGGGGTCTCTGTGTACTTGGGGAGTGAGGGCACCACAGCTCCTGGGTGACCCCCTAGCACTATTTGCCTTTTCTTTTTCCTGTGGGGCCCTTACACTCCAGGTGGCCCACACACCAAATATGCAAATTTTTACCGTCATTTTGCGGATTTTTGAGGCCTCCTTTTGGCCCCGAACAGTGGCTTTTTGTACTGTCTGTCAAGGTTACCGGTAAGTTTTGCATTTACGTTCTCCTTCGTGTTCCTACACCTGCTTGCATTGCGATTTTTAGGTCTCACCTGAGCTAGCGCATGCGCTGCTCTGGCGAGACTTTTAGTAAGTGGGCTTCAAAAAGCTCACCACATGCTTTTTGTGTGGCCTAAAGCGTGCGGTTAAGCGCACGGTTATGCGCACAGGCGCCATCTGGCTTTCCTCTCTCGTCATGGCTCATTAAGCGCATCACTCGCGGGCACCCTTATGATTGCAATGCCAGCAGTGTGTTTTTCTTTTACTTTTACTCGCACGCGTGTGCTTTAAAAAATCAGCATTAGTTATTCACTCCTGCACGGCTTTTATTTTGTGTGTGCTTTAAAATATTATCATTAGTTATTCAATTGTGCACGGCTCCTTATTCATTTATTTGTTCCAACTCCAAACGAAGGCGTAGTCTTCATTTCCACATATTCTGACTTGAGCGTATAGGTGTTGAAAAAGGAAAATCCCGCACGTATGCTTTGCTTTTGCTTTCAGTGTTAATCATTTAAAAAGCATTTAGATAACATGATTAGTGTACTCCTACTCTGCCGCGGCTCCTCTCTGCGTCCTTCTCCCCCATACGCATCCTTTCTGTGCCTCCCCCCTCTCCCCTTGCTCTTGGTTCTGAACCTCGCTCTCTACCGAGTGTGGAGCACAAGACCCGGCCCACTTAAAGTCCTGCCAACCTTGCTTTCTCCTGCTGTACTGCTCTACTCTTGCTCTGTACCTCTATTTCCTTCTTTCTAATTCCGTAGCCCCTCCTCCTCGCCTGCCTGTCATCTCTGCTGGGCTGCTGCGTTCCTCTGTGCCTGACAGAAGACCGGAAGCAGTACTGTTCTATCGCTACCGCTTCCGGGGGGAATTAGTTGTCCTTAGCTGCCCGTGTTTACAGGCAGGGGGATCTAGCCCGGTGTGAGTGCTTCCGGCCTTGGAGATGCGGGGACTCTCCGGCCCACGGGCTCTGCTGCTGCCCCCCAGCCCAGGCCTCCTTCTGCTTCTCGGCTACCATCTCTGCCTGGGCTGTGGCAGCACCGCTATGCCGCCCGCATCACAGCGTAAGGACAGGGGTGGGCAGGGCACCGGGTAAACAAAGGACTGGGCACAGCTGTAGTTCATTGAAGTAGTGCATGTGGGTTATTCAGGCACTTGTCTTATTCCCGCACACCGTCCGTGTTAGAGCGGCATTCCTTGTGGTGCGTGTAGGACTTTAGAAAGTGGCATGCGGTCAGTGAACTGTTCCCGGGCTGTGTTAATCACTGTATAATTTATTTAACGCTTCACTCATCTGTCGAAGCCACGAAGCGTCCCTTTGCATGGTTGACAGCACGTATGAAGTTAAGTTCCTGTGACTGTAGTTGGGGAACAGCATTGATGAGCCAGCTGGCTGTTTGAGTTCTTTACAAAACCTCTAATCTAAACCGCATAATTCAGTGACTTTCAATGGGGACATGCGACTTCTGCTACTTTTAGGTGGTAATCGGTCACTACTCCCTAACAATGCTGTGGGTCTGTGCTCTCAAAGCCGAGAGGTCCAACTGGCATACTTCATTGAAGAAGAGATTAAACGCATCGTCAGGGGTAGTAAACACTATAAATGTAATTACAATTTAAAAAAATCTTCCATTACAACTGACGTTTCCATATTCTTAAACACCCTACAACTATCGGGTTTGTCCTGAGATGCCCCAGGCCACAGAGCCGTGTCTAACACTCTTTCACGTGACGTTCTGTGCCCCTTGTTAGTTGTTAGACTTATATTGACATGACAGCATTATACTTCAATGATGGAATGATTGATGAAACACAAAGATTACTGTGTAGCAAGGAACACCAAGCCTCCTTCTCAGTGTTTCTAAATTGTCAGCCATGCATCTTCTTGTCTACGTTATACCAACCTATTATAACAAGCATTGGCATAGCCAATAGGTCTCGCCTTTCGGACCTTATAAGTATTTAGTTATGCAGTACAATATCATTGGTACAACAGCATCGATTGTTGCATGGCTAAACACTTATAAGGTCCCTAAGGCGAGACCTATTGGCTGTGCCAATGCTTATTCTTTAAAGTACCTGCCCAGCAGAACAGGCCTCCATGTGTTGCCCTTGTCCTCTTAGGCACTATGATTGCTTTGGGGCATCAACTGCATGACAAGCACAAAAACTGTGCCATCTCATGCTCATCTGCTGGCCCTCCACTCCACTTCTCTGTAGTGGAAAAGTGCATGGTCTTCCTCCTTACTCTCTCTCACTCAGTGATTTGCTTTTTAGTGCCACAGGGAAGAGTACATGCTCCCCACACAGCGGCCTGGGGAGTCTTCCCCTTGCCGGCCCCAGCGAGTACACCAGGCACATTGTTCCCCTTTCTTGGGAAGTATTTGAATGTGTGTGCAACAACTCCATACAACATCCTGTGGGACCCAATGGGCACCAGCACTCCAGGGGTGAAATCAGGATCCCACCCAGGTTCAAGTGACACACAGCTGTGCCTCTGAACTTAGGGCACCACTGCGATTCTTCACAGCACCAAATGCTAGATGCAGAAACAAAATGAGATTTATGTAGTCCCAATGGGCCTTTTTTAGACAGTGTGTGACTTGCTATATTCCTGGTGGCATGCTCCAGCAACTACAAGAGTCAGATCAGGGCCTCCTAGCCTTAATGAATTTGGGATTGTTTTTCTGATGTTTTTAAAATACTTTTTCTAGACTCCTGGACCCAGCTGCTTCCTGCTAGAGGAAGGGAGCTGTTAAGGGCACAGAATCTGCCTTTCTATCCTGGGGTTTGATAACCTCCTTAGCCCATGGTCTTCCTGCAGCAGCACCCTACACAGCCGGACTGGGAACAGAAACCAGCCTTGGAAATTCACCTTGACCGGCTTCGAGCAGGTGGAGGAGTTGCAGGGGGTGGTGGCAGATGCTACAGAGAAGTGTCGACCCGGGGGAGGGGGGTGCTAGTCTAGAGCATTGTTGCCACTTTTGTTACAGGGGGCCGATATTGCATCACTGCTGCAAAACTGGCCCCCAGTAACAAAACCGCCCCCACGGGTCAGAAACTGGCCCCACCCTTCCGGCCCACTGGGGAAACGCCCAGTGCTTGCTATGACCAGTTCGACCCTGGCACCCTATAGTCTGCAAGGCAGTCTAATCTCTCTACCTGCACTTATGGGCTTGAAGTACGCCAGCTGAATGTCCAGCATAAGCGAAGGGACATACCTCCAGCGGTACCCACCACAAGGTCAGACCACAGAAATCTAAGAGTACCCTCTCCTTCAGAGTTCCTAGTACATCCACTCCCAGATGGGAGTGGGGAGTGCCACTGGATGTGGAGTCAAGAGTCCAAAGAATCCAAGAAATCTAAGTCCAATGTGGGTCCCTCTAACCAGACAATCAGACAGATGTTTATCAGCAAGATTGTCTGTCCTCCTTCTATATCTCCCTCTTCTTTATCAAAGTGTCTGTACCTGTGCATAGGTTTAAAAGGGGAAGTGGAGAACTCTAAAAGTTGGATTCCCCTACCCAATCCACCCCCTTACCGCCAGCTATCATTTCCTGGGATCAGCCCTAAGGCTGGCTTCGCTCTATTTCACCCAGACAATATCTTGGTATTTTGAAAGATAGCAAAATCAAGTATTTTCCAGGACATCAGAAGTAGCTGTGGTGCGGCTGGTGTCAGTGTTCTACCCTTTTTCTCTTTTTCAGTGGGAGATGTGCATGCCCAGGTCTCTCAGTAAGTGTCAGCTGATCACTCTATTCCAATTTTTCCCCGCTCCTTTGGTAATAGAAGACTTATCCTTCCCAAATGGGCCTGCTATCCAGGGAAGTTTCTAAACTGACAGCAGAGAAACTAACTTGGGTAAGCAGAGTAGTTCAGAACCCAAATATCATTATGGTTGGCTCAGTGAAATAATAACGTCAAAGCACATCATGGACAGGTACATGGACAAATCAATATTATATATCGAGTCTGACCTTTTTTAAATCGCGAAAAAAGTCAAATCAATCTCTTTTCTATGTTGAATCCACACAAATTGACATTTTGCTCAGGTTCACTCCAAGTGTAAATATAGTTAAGTGCTACAAACTTACCCTTCAGTCAAAAAGCAAGGAATCTATATTTTTGCATTCCCAATTGTGTTCCGCGTTTTGCACGGGCCATAGACGTTTTTTTTCTGGGTCCCATACGTGTTGGTGTACCCGGTGCGCAGATACCAGGCTGAATCAGACAACAGTCTTCCTTGCTCAGTCTGCAGATGTGTGCATACAGATATGCAAAAACAACAATTGATGGACAAAATGCAGAACAATGTCATACATTCACCCCAGTACAAAGATCTGGGCCTAAATCCATCATTTTTTTTGCTCACCATGCCATCCTATTAGGACCCAGCCATATGCAAATCAGTCTTGACCCTGCGCCCAATGGGAACAGTCCAGCCCGAAATGCCAGGCCCGATCCTCCCTGGATCGGAAACAAGCATCCTAGGACCGGTTTCGGGCTTTCAGCTCATCAGCCAGGATAGCTTGACTCCAGTGGCAAGGAGAGCACGGGACCCACGTCTGGGCATGCTCCGTCCATCATCTCCTTGTGTTTGCCTCATACAGATATGCACCCATGTGCGCGTAAAACCTGCTCATGTTCCTCGTGTCCTGGTTCTGCCCAGCAGCTGGCCCTAATTTAAAAGTACAGCAATGGCAGCTACAGCTAAAGTCTCTTTTACAGAACGTATAGTGGGTGAGGTCCAAAAAACAGCATGTCCAAGATCAAATAAGCTGGATGGTTTAAGCAGATCGGAATCCACATCCTTACAACAGTGAAAATATGTTGCTCCACCATCATTTGGCAAATGGATAAATCGGTCTCATTAGATAACACTGACTGCGTCAACACTGGTAAATGGACCTAGTAATTTAAAGAAAAAATTAGCTATTTGCAAAATTCAGGTATATATTGACTCTGAAGTGTTGGGCTTTTTCGTAGAATTAACGGGAGGTTCACTAGGTAGGTTTCACTAATTAATTTTCTTTTCCTCTCATTTACTTACACTTTACTAATCCTAGCCAAAAAATTTATCACAGCGGTGCTGTGTAAATGTAAGGGGCAATATTTTTCTGGCTATTTGAAAGTTAGTGTTAACCAAGATCCGGATGAAAGGGAAAAGGACAGTAACACTGCTGCAGTGGATTAACTTGTATTCCTTGTATTAGGTGGGTTACTGTTTGTTTACACAAGAATAAATGCCTTGAAGGACACCAAGTTAGGTGGATTAACCAAGTTAGGTAGGCTCCCCTTGAAGTTTCAAGTATTTTAGGGTTGAGGTCCAACATTGATTCAGTGGCACTGCTACCCTGACATCATAGGCAAGTAAGATCTACGAGGATGATCACCAGGGAAAAAAAAGCAAATTTCTAAGTGTTTATATTTATTGATGTGAAATCGATAGTGGCACACTCAAAAGAGAAATGACAGTTTTAAAATAGCATTTGTTCAATGTATTTGCTGTTGGGGTGCGGGGGAGGTGGGGGGGGGGAAGGTTTCCTAATGCCTAACCTAACCCAGAACGCTGGGTATGTTTGGCCATCACCGGGATTATTTTAGACCAGTGTGAATGTTTGCGGCATGTCCCAAGAGGTGTCCTGATCTGCTATTCTTCTAATCGCAGATAGTGTCCTATTTCATTGAATTTTTCTAAAACCAGTCAGAGCTGCTTGGCAACTTCAGAGGTATGTTTTTGCTGGTTTTGTCAGACTGCTCTTTTTGCGTTTGGAATTCATCATAATGAGGCAATATAATTTTGAATGTGTTTATTCGAATAATGTGACCGGATTCTTGGGCTTTGCACAGTATTGAAATAGCTGCTATTGTGTTTTCTTGACATGATTATGGTTTTTGTTCTTGAGAATGTGGGGTGTTCTGCACTGAAGTTTCTAGTGTCTGCTGCACATTCAATTGGTGCCAGTCACACCTCTTTCCTTTTTGGAGTGGGGCACTAAGGGTCCGCATTGACACATGCCAGTGGACGCTTTCCCAGTGACGGAACACTCTTTAATGTGCATGTTGCTAAGAGGAGCTAGACTTTTCAAACCCCTAGCCTAATCATCACACCCCTTGAGATATGAGTGGAGTGTTGAGATTGCTGAGGAGCCAGCCAGACAGCAAAGATTTCTCTAGAAAGGAGCTGACCGCTAAATTGACTGTGTTGTGTTTTGTTTCTTTACATCAAATTGATTTCTTCAGTAGTGGCACTGGATTTGACTGGTGAGATTGGCTAACGCCATAGGTTGTGTGTGGTGAGATGTCTTAGGGCAGCGGTTCCCAACCTGTGGTCCGCAGGTCCCCAGGAGTCTGTGACACATTCCCAAGGGGTCCACAGGTCTTAGGCGCCTTCCGAGTTCCACTTGCATGATAGTGCTGGTATTTGTAATGTTGTCACTATCAACTCGGCGGTAGTCAATAACTCCACCACCATGTCCAAAATAGTTCCACCCACGCTCTGTGTGCTGCCATAAATAAGTCATCGGGCACAGTTATGCGCCAGACACGGAACTAATAATACTGTGTTCGGTGTCTACATCCACACGTTGCGTGCTAAGTAGGCCACTCGGCTCCACCGGATCCAGGTCTACAGTGAGTTCCTGCCACAGACCACTACAGTAGTACCCATAAGTGGCCCTGTTCTTCGAGTGGGGCCAAAGTGGTGGCCTCTGCTGATTGGCACGGAACGCACTGCAGCAGTGGTTTTGCTTTGGTATTGGTCTCTGAGGCAGAAGTGGTTGGAGCAGCTCCCAGTCCGTCCCTTGTTTGTTGGCCGAAACAGTCTGGTTAATTCTCTTGGGTATTGGAGGCTCACTTGAGACTGTCTGCACCTTCTCCTCACGTGCAATCATGGGTGACCAGATCCCACGAGCCATTGAAAGGAAGTGCTATCTTCTCGCTGCTAACAGATAGTTGGCTGTAACTGGTTGCTCTTCTCTGGGGTTGGATGCAAGTACGTATATGTTAGCGCTGGGCAGGATGCAGATGCGACTGGGTCGCACTCACAACAAAGTAGGCTGGCAGTTTGTGCTGACCAGGGTGTTGGGGTGTGTTGCCTGATGACCTCATTGTGTTGAGTGCGCATGCACAAGCAGTGTGTGGCCTATATTCAAATGCACTTAGGGTTGGACTGCGTTTAGTACAATTCCAATGGGAATCAGTTATGCAGAGATATTTATCTCAGAGCTGGATTCAGATACAAACGGGTGATGAAAGGGTTACCTTGCATTTTAAAGTTTAAGATGGAGTTGACTTCACTTTATGGTGTGATTCTGAACAGAGTTCAGTCGTTTTATTGAGATTTAACACAGCGTGGATGGAGTTTATTGATTTTGGTGTTTAATGAAGTGCGACGCGTCCAATTTCATTGACTAAAAAGCACTGTGTACAGTTCACTACCTGACGGAGTCAGTTTAGTGTGAGCTTAGAAGCTTAAGCTTTCGTTGAAATTACTACAAGAAATTGTTATGTAGCTATCGTTTGTGTGTAGAGTCTAGTACTGTCATCATTGTGGTGTCTTCTCCATTGTGCAGTCTCCTAAAGCACGATAAGCAAAACACTTGAAACTATTGCAAACAGTCAACACCACACAAACCAATAGGAATTATGCCAAAATGTGAATTGTATTTCATATCTGCTTGTAATAGACGCAAGCATAAAATAAAATATGATAAATAGTATTCCTATTTTAAGGGTCTCCAACTAAGGTCTGTAATGGGTTTTTATGAATATTACATTAAGGAGATTTACATTTCACAAATTAAAATAGAGCCCATTTAGTTACTATTTAACCCAAAAATCTGACAGGGTTCTGGACTTCTTTACCTATACTAGACACCCATGATTTGTCGCCATGTTTGGGTCTCGCCTATTGACAGCTTTAGCTGTCTTTCCAGTCAAATGTTTTCTAAAAAACAAAAAATCTATAAATATATGCATATGTAAATATAGGTGCTTTCACTCTGCCCTCCTCATCCATTAGTCTGACAGCACCTATATATGCCTATACATATTTTTATTGTTTTTTAAATTTATTTATTTTAGTCTGATTAGTCTGTTCAGGTGTCATTTACATTTTGCTTCTGCCCACTACAGACTACACTGAGGCAGTGGGTCAGCCCGCTTCAACCATTTGCTCTTTTCACTGTGCTTGATGGTATCTGTGATAATGAGTACCCTCACTTCTATATTTCACTTACTAGCATTACTTGCCAGTTTAATATAAGCACTGTGAAATTGGGTGCTAGAGAGAGTTGCTTGCAAAGCTGTGCCATTTCACAGCATTAGCAACAAAAATGTGTTCTTATTCAGCATACACACTAGGCATCATTTACAGTTGCATTGTTGCGGCACACATTCATAGCTGCTGCAGTCAGGGTGAGTTAGGTTTTTTGGGAGGGTGAATATTCTGGCAAATTCATGTGTACATCTGCATGCAGCGTTCCTATGATTGTCATATCCATTCATATGATTTGCTAGTGTCCTCTGTCTTTTGCACAAAACTAGTGCTGATACAGTGTTAAAATCTTCTTACAGGCACTGTTTAATTTCCAAACGTCATAGTATATGTAGTCTGGAAACCTCTGATGAGGGCATCCTGCATTTGTAGGTAATTTAGTGAAGTTCTACGTTCGTTGCCAAATAGCTTAGCCTAGAAATTGATTCCATAACCCAATGTAAGTGATTTAAGTCAAACGAGAACAAAGTGTCACAAATACAATGTTGAATATTTATCAGTGGGTTTCACATGTTCAGGTTTAGAACATTGCATTCTATGTTATGAAATTTAATCAAATGAGTCTATAAAACCTTCTAAATTATGAAGACACTTGAAAGCTAAGCATAAATAACATGCTACCAAATCCACAGAATTCTTCGAAAATAAAGAGCAAGTGCTCTGACAAAGTAGAAAAATAATTAAGAAAATTGCAATAGGATCTTTTAATGAAAATGCTCTTAAAGCTTCATATGAAGTGCACACGCACGTAGCAAAAACTGGGAAACCTCATAAATTGCTGAAGAACCAATGGTACCTGCTGCTAAAGCCATGGTGAATGCAATAGTTGACGAAAAGGCAGCAAAAGATTTAAATTTGGTGCCATTATCTAAAAGGCGAATTGACAAAATGTTAGACAACATAAAAGAACAGCTGATTGAAAGAATTTGTAAAAGTCAACATTATAACCTAAAAGTAGATGAAAGTAAGGACATAGCAAATTAATCTCATCTCCTGTGTTACGTTGGTTTATGAGTTTGATGGGAACATTATTGAAGATTTACTGTTCTGCCGCTATTTGATACATACCTCTGCTGAAGAGGTCTTCAGTACTTTCAGCACTTTCAATGAATTTCTGACATCAAATGGAATTCAGTGGTTCAAATGCATAGGAATCAGCACAGATGGGGCGTATGCCATGTCTGGTAGTCTAACCGGACTTTTTGCACGAATAAAGGAAATTAACCCTTCAGTTGTATGGCATCATTGTTGCATTCATCGAGAATCATTAGCCACCAAGAAGATGCCAGAGGAATTAAAAAGGTTTGGAATAAGTCAGTCAAAGTTGTAAATTTGATCAAAGCTATGTAACTAAATTCAAAGCTTTTTGGAAAGCTTTGTCAGTGTATGGATAGTGCTAATCCGCTTTTGCTGCATACAGATGTCTGATGGCTGTCTCGTGGTAGAGGTTTGTCTCTGCTTTTTGAACTGAGATATGAAATCAGAGTATTCTTCACTGAACTGGCATCTCAATTTGCACTTGAAGAGTGCTGAAATGACTACTTGGTTAGCCATGCTGGTGCATATGGCAGACATCTTCACTCATTTCAATGCACTCAATTTGAGTATCCACAGAGTAGGTATCGCAATTTTTAATGTCGAAGACAAGATTGAGGCAATCATAAAAAATTTAGATTTGCTTATCACAGAGACATTTAGATTATTTCCAAAACTTGAAGACATCCTTGGAATTTGCTGATGATTAATTATTAAACAAAGTCTTGAGATTTTTTTATCCAGCATCTACAAGATATGCTGTGTAGTTTTCCTTGGTACTTTCCACTTCCAGATGAAAGCAAAAAACTGGATTAAAAGTCCTTTTAATGTAGATATTGACAATTTAACTGGACATACAGCATCTGAAGAAAATGGTTTGATTGAAACCTCTACATATAGCGCACTTAAACTTCAATTCAAAGAAAATGCTCTGGCAAATTTATGGCTGCATATACAAACAGATTATCCTGAATTAGACTACAAAGCACTTAAGGTTTTACTTCCTTTGTCAACCACATATTTATGTGGAAAAGCTTTCTCTGTGCTTATGTACCTAAAAAAGAAATACAGAAATCGCTTGGGAAATGTAGACTCTGACCTGAGGATTCAACTTTCCGAAATAAAACCAAACATTGAAAAATTAGTCGTTGAGATGCAGCACCAACCTTAGCATTTAACATTTTCGATTTTTGCATATTTTTTCAATATTAAATAATAAAATCTTTAGTAATTTGAGTATTTATTTGGTGTGTACTTGTGTATTTTTTGTGAATTAGTGTTTTAATGTTTGAATTTAAATCGTACAAATTCATTGGGGGTCCTCGGCTTCCAAAAGGGATTTAGTGGAGGTCCACAGGAGTCAAAAGGTTGGGAACCACTGATCTACACTATGGAACAAACAGCGTGCACACCTAAGACTTGAAAAATGCTTCCTAAAGTTCTGTAAAAGCCTTTGGGAAAAACTAACAAAATGGGGCATCCCGCAGCCTCTACTGAACGCTCTCATTGCCCTATACACTGACACCTGGGTAAAAATAAAAGTTTCCTCGAGATGGTCAACTACCAATAAAATCATGACCAATAGAGGCTTAAAGCAGGGATGCATATTGGCTCCTCTACTCTTTAAATTGTATCTAGCAGACCTGCCCGAGTGGCTGGCCCTCTCTCGAGCATTTCCACATTGAATCAACTAAAATTCAATTGCTGCAATATGCTGATGACGCGATTCTTCTTTATTAAACCCAGGTGGGCCTTCAAAGACTCTTCGATTCGCTGGCACTGTACTGTAAAACAAACGCTTTGGAGATTAACATCACCAAAACTAAGGTGATGATAATCTCGCGTTCACGAGCAAGAAAGCGCTCCTGGTACGTTGAAGGGAAGTCTATAGAGATAGTGGCTGCATATAAGTATCTGGGTGTCTGGCTAGATCACAGAGGGAGACCGGCGCCGCATATCGCTGCAATGCAGGGTATGGCCCGCTGCTTGGAGGGGGCTTTCATAAGAACTAAGAAAGCCCTTCATTCTCCAGATTTCTCGCCACTAATCAGAGTGATAGGCGCCAAACTTTTACCGACTATAGCCTTCGGCGCCATAACCTTTAAAGACAACATGTTCACCTGGTTAGACAGAGCGCAGTCAGCGTGTTTTAGCAGAGTGTTCAATCTACCTAACTCGACTTCTCGCGACCAAATTCGTATGGAGTTCTCTTTGTCATCTCAACACTGGATTAAGAAAATAAGATTTATTGCCTATTGTTTAAAAACTGAAATGGCTCGTTACTTTGCACTAAAGAGTTGCATATCGTCCCTGTTAAACAATTATAGTACTTCCTGGAGCCAATTTTTAACATTTTGCCTCGGCGCACTAGAAGCTCAAGACATAGGGGCAAGCTCCCTTCCCATAGGGATGGTTGCAAAAGTCCTGACGAAAGAAGCGAAGAACTTGTCATTGGAACATGATGCGCTAGCCGTGAAAAATCTCTCCCATGGCAGTTGGGCGTCAAAACACTACACCCCCAAAACCCTGCCACACTACTTATCAACTATGAAGCCACGATTGAAACATCACCTAATGAGATTACGTTTTGGCCTAATTCCGCTGATGGCGTACAAGTATGGCCGGAGGTACAAGGCAGATGTGTCCTCAAAATGCCGTTTTTGTAACAACGGGGAAGAAAACTTAATCTACGTCTTGTGCACCTTCAGAATTTTACTCCCTCTGCAAACTTTTTGGCTGCGTCCAATTTGGCGGATCCCGAACGTCCGGACATGTCAAGAAGCTCTAGAGGAGTGTATGAAGGGTGACTCAGCTCAGATGGCTGCCTGTTTTGTAAAATACATGTCTGAGATCAATTCCATGTTACCATTAGACGACCGCCATGAATCTCTGCCTTGCCAGCTATGAACCCCTTTTTTAACATGAATTCCTCTTTTTAATAGAACTCGGAAATTGCTTTTAACTCGTTTTTGTATGAATTGCAATGATTTTAATTAATTGTGCAAAATAAATATTCTATTCTATTCTGTAAAAGCCTTTGTTTGCCTCGTTTTCTTATCAATTCACTAATCTCTTAATGCCTTTATTTTCTTCAAGACTTTAAGCCAGACGCCTAGGACAAAACTTAGGTTGCTAAGATTGGTACTTTTTTGCAGCTGTGGAGAACTACAGTCATCTGGAAGAACAGTAACCTTCATGGCCATCCTCAAAAACTAATGACACCCTTCATGCTGGAGCAGCTTCCTGCTGTGTGCATGCACCTTTCAAATATATAGATACATAAATGAAGAGAAATTTAGTAAAGAAATAGAAGAAACGGACGTCTCACTCCATAATGAATTAACAAAGCTTTGTTACTGGATCGATTTCCATTAAATTGTCAGATATTTTGCTGAAACTCTTGTTTCAACTGCAATTCATTTCACCAGTTTGGTGCGGTCACAGACTCTATGGCATAGGTGTTGGTCTTGTTGACCCCAGATCTGTCAAGGACCAGTGCCGGCTCTTCTGCAAAGGCAGAGGAGCGTCGCCCCACTGCTTAAAGCAGTGGCAATAAAGGAAAAATAAAATGATAATAACTAGTTATTATCATTTGATTTGTTCCTGCTGCGGCATTTGAGGGCGGGGATGGGCGGCTCTGCTCTCAGAGCAGAGGGGAGGAATGGTGAGCACACTGCAAGTGCGAAAGGAAGAGGGTTGGCCAAACAGTCATGTGTACTTTGCATGTTCCCACCCAGGCTGCATTCCCGCCTAGGTGGAGAACATGCCCACGCTACCCTCCCCTTCCCTGACTGAGCGCCAAACCACGGTTCTCAGACCAATCACAATGCTGCATTGCAGCGTTGTGATTGGTCAGGGGAAACTGGATGTGCTTCCTGTTCCTGGCTGGGAGAGACGTGGTGACCATGGAGGAGAGTTGCGGCGAAGAGGTACCGTGTTTTTTTCCCTCATTATTTTTCCAATACTCTAATTCCCCGACCACTCCTGATCCGTGCCAGCCTCCACTGTCAAGGACATTCACCTGGGTGCCTTGTAATTGGTGTAACAAACCTAGATATACAAAAAAGATTGCAGCTATGCAAAGGGGTGTGGCTCCCAAGGATTGTTGATTTTGGACAAGCAGCTTTTGAGTTTAACAGGCAGATTGCGGCAACATATGATTAATAAACTATTTTTTTTTTTTTTTTTAAACCTTTATTACAAATTTCAATAGATATACAGGTACGGGCCTACAACCTCCGGGCCGGCCGCTAGTAAACAATAAGGTCATAAACATATAGGTATAAAACACAAGCAGCAAGCAGTGTAGATCCCAAGGATCCGAAATATCATTTGCGGCTATAGGCCTTGACATCCCAAATGACGGTTTCATTTTAAATGAAAAAAGAAACAAACCCACAAGGCGGCAAAAGTCCAGGTGACATTATGCGCTCCCCTCGGGAGGGGCCTACCAAACTACAATGGAAGGAGGGGGGGGAAGGGCAGGGGGCAGAGACAAAGGTATCCCGATAACACAGAATCATGGAGATGCGCAGACTAGGGAGACAGGGCCTCAGCAGAGTCACGCGTTAGGGGCGGGGCGCAAATCCCGCCACGATAGGAGTTCCAGGGGCCCCACACCTTTACCCATTTCCCAGGCTTGCCTCTCGCCACATACAGTCTTTTCTCGGAACATACACCAATCCATATTTTCCTTCCACACCGAAATCGTGGGTGACCTCTGGGAGCCCCACAATTGTGCTATGTCACGCTTGGCCACCATATATCCCAATGTCACCCACCACGTTTGCGCCACCGTGTAATCAGTCGGCTCCCAAACATTCAACAAACACCTCCTCGCCACGGGGAACAACGCAACATGCGTGACCGCCTGCAATACTGCATGCACGCCACGCCAGAACCGAGTCACCTCCGGACATTCCCACAAAACATGGAGGAAGGTCCCAATCATACCACACCCACGCTTACACATCCCATCCACCGCATATCCCATACGCATCAGGCCCGGACCCGTAACATACACCCTGTGGAGTATCTTGAGCTGGACGAACCGAAGGCGGGCCGGTATGGCCACCTCTTTCGGGGAGGCCACCGCAGGCACCCAATCCTCGTCATCCAGCTCCAATCCATCAGCGACCCATGCCTCACGAAGGGCGGCCAGCAGCCCCGAGCGATCATTGACGAGCTTTTTATAGATGAATGAAATAGTGCTATCCGGCACATACCCATCTAGTACTCTATCTTCCAATGGGGAGCACTCCGGGATGGACGCGACCTCCGGGAATACGGAGAGCAACGCATGACGAACCTGCGCATACCGAAAGTACTCCCTGTCATGCAATTGGTACTCCGCTTTCAGCACATCAAACGTTTTAAATCCCCCCCTTCGTGCAGAGATCCCCTACCCTGCTAATGCCGATCGTGTCCCACTTCTCAAAGCCTTTCGTCGTCCACAAACAACCCAATCGCTCGGAAGCATACAATGGCGTCGCCCGGGTCAACCGATCCTTCCACCCCATCGCCGAGTTTGCCGCGTGCCACACACGTACCGCAACCCGTGTTGGACCCGTCAACCGCGCGTCGAGCGATCTGGAGTAGAGCGCCCTATTGTAGTCGCCACCCAGCAACAACAATTTGTCCATCTCAAAAGCCGGATTAAGGGCAGGCCCATAAAGCCCGTGATTTATCGCTGCCAGCTGGGAAGCCCAATAATAACGTTTGATATCGGGGAGGGCGACCCCCCCCCGTCGTACCACGGGAGCGTCAG
The DNA here is from genome assembly GCF_964204655.1 of Triturus cristatus. Lineage (NCBI taxonomy): Eukaryota > Metazoa > Chordata > Amphibia > Caudata > Salamandridae > Triturus > Triturus cristatus. Next base: position 136,715,623 of record NC_140580.1, on the reverse strand, counting down.
CTTCGCGAGGGCGATCCGCGGCCTCCCATCCCAGAACAGTTGGCGCTGCAGACCCTCCACCTCCCTAAAATAGCTAGCCAGCACGACATCCATTGTGTTTTGTAAGGCGTATAAAAACCGCGGCAATGACATCATCTTAAACAGCGCCGCCCGGCCAAGCAGCGAGAGCGGCAAGTGCCGCCAACGCGCCACATCCGCCTTCAAACGTTGGAGAGGGGGGAGTAAATTCTGTGTGTATCGGGCCGCTGAGTCCAGGGTAATAAAAATTCCCAGATACTTGAATCCCTGGTGAGCGACCTGGACAGGGCAACCCCGCGGGAGGATAGGGGCCTCTCCAAAAAGAACATAAACACAGGACTTAGCCCAGTTGATGACTAGGCTGGAGTTACGGCCAAAGGAGGACAATACATCCACCAACACAATCAACGATTCACGCGGGGAAGCGAGATACAAAAGAATATCGTCCGCATAGAGAGAGACTCGGTCCTCATACTCTGGGGTCCATCGGAGACCACGAATCGAAGGGTGCCACCGCAGCCACTCCGCCAGGGGCTCCAAAGCGAGCGCAAAGAGGAGAGGCGACAGCGGACAACCCTGACGCGTGCCCCTACCCAACTCGAAGGGAGCCGACACTCTACCATTCACCACCACCTGCGCCAGCGGTCTAGAATACAGCAATTTCACCCAACCGATGAATCCCGGGCCAAACCCAAACTTCTCCAGCGTCGCCCAAATATATGGCCACTCAAGCGTATCAAACGCCATAGTGGCGTCCAGGGACGCCAAAATGGCCGGCTCACGTATAAACGGAACCCTCGCGAGCACCCCATGCGGACGCCGTAGGTTAAGCGCGGTGTTGCGATGAGGAATAAAACCGGACTGATCCTGATGGATCAGATAGCACACCACGCCAACCAGTCGATTAGCCAGCACCTGAGCAAGGATTTTCGGTTCCGCATTCAAAAGCGAAATGGGCCTGTAGGACGTGACTCGATCCCGCGGCCTCCCCTCCTTATGAATAACCACGATGGTGGCGAGACGCTGGTCCAGCGGGAGAGAACCCGCCGCCCGAGCCGCGAGAAACATATCACGAAGATGAGGCGCTAAGGTATCCGGCCACAACTTGTACAATTCAATGGGAAGGCCATTGGGACCCATGGCCTTGCCAGAAGCGACTGAGCGTATGGCCAGGGCGATCTCCTCAGACGTCGGAGTCGCGTCCATCAACAATTTATCCTCCTCCGAAAGGGAAGGCAACCCAATATCTTTAAGCAGGACGCGGGAGTCCTCTTCTGGGCGAGAAGAGACCGGGGAGTACACCCCGCGGAAATACTCTGCAAAGCAATCAACAATTTCCTCGGGATCAGTAACACACACACCATCCACTCTCTCAACCAGCGGCACAACTCGACTCGCTCTCTCCTTTTTATCCAGCCACGCAATCAGTTTTCCAGCCTTATCCCCCATATCATACAGTTGCCCCTGTTGCTCCCTACTCATGCCCTTGGCCGCTTCAGTGACCAGGGCCTTGTAGTCTGCTTGTTTGAGTCTGAGAGCATGCAATTTGTCCTCCGTGACACCACGATCCAGGTCACCCTCCAACTCAGTAATTTCAGACTCAATACGAGTCACCTCCTCCCGCTTGCGCCTCTTGGAATGGGAAATGAGGGACAGGGCTTCCCCCCGGAGTACCGTATTGAACGCCTCCCAAAGAGAAACAGCAGACGAGACCGATCCCACATTATCTTCAAAATATTGCTCAAGGGATTTAATCAAATCTGCACGAATTGTGGGATTACGCAGGTACCAGGAGTTGATCGGGACCACCCTCCCCTCCACCCTGAGGACAATATCGAAGTGTAACAGAAGCGGGGAGTGGTCTGAAATACCCCGGGCAAGATGTCGCACCTCCCCGATCCTCACCGCCTGGGCCGCTGGCATAAGAACATAATCAAGTCGTGAAAGACTACCATGGGCCCCGGAGTGGAACGTGTACTGTGTCTGTGCAGGGTGTTTTAGCCGCCAACAATCCACCAATCCCAGGGTGTCCAAGAGTCCAGACAACCAAGTTTGGGCCCGGGGGAGGTCCCTGGGGGGGTATCGATCCTCAGCTCCGGAAACCACAGCATTAAAGTCCCCTCCAACCACTAGAATCCCCTCTGGTAGCCCAAGAAGAAGGCGCCCCAAGTCGGCAAAAGTAGTAGTCTGCAAACCCGGCGGGACATAAATAGAAACCAAAACAATCACTTTACCCTCCCATCTGCCCACCAGTGCAGTGTAGCGCCCCCTATCATCATGGATCACCTCGTCAACCTCCAGCGGGAGCGAGGTTTAACCATTATGCCCACACCCCTCGAACCAGAGGTGAAGCCCGAATGAGCCAGAAGGCGATAGCCCCGCCTATTCATAGCACGGAAGGAATTACCAATGAGGTGTGTTTCCTGCAGAAACACGATATCGGGTGAGATCCGTTTTAAAAACTGCAGGACCACCCCCCGTTTTATCCTTTCCCCCAGTCCGTTAACATTCCAGGAAAGAAGTCTGTCCCCTACCCCCCATCACAACCAGCTCCAATCACCACCCTCCCAGAGAGCACTTTAAGTATGAAACAACAATAATCCTGCCTTGTGGTACGAACAAACAATACCCAACCCCAACCCAACATTCCAAACAAAACTCCCCCCACCCTGCACCCCTGCATGAGCCCAAACAGCCCCCCCAACTTGCAGTGTGCCTATCGCCCTTGCATGAACTAAACTACAAAAAGACCCCCTGGAGGAGGAAAGAGAACCCCCTCAAGACACACCACAACCTCCAAGCGAAGGAGGACAAAGCACGACAGTCAAGGAACCCGGAGCCCAACAAAGAAGTGACATCATCAGAAAGTAGCCCCAATGTCAATACATTAGGCCCGGTCCGGTGGGCACCCCCCACTCGCGGCCCCCGGTCCCTCTCGATCATGTCCCCTAGTGTCCAACCAATCCCCCGCCGCCTCCGGACGGTCAAAGAAATGAGAACGACCCTCGGATTCCACCCGCAGCCTGGCCGGGAAAAGCATGGCGTACTTCAAGTTCATGTCTCGGAGCCGCCGTTTGACGCCCATGAAACCCAGCCTCTGCTTCTGGACCGCTTGCGTGAAGTCAGGATAGAAATTCACCTCAACGTTCTCTAGCTTAAGCGGCCCCTGCACTCTAGAGGCTTGTAAAATCGCATCCCTATCCCGAAAATTGAAGATACGTGCAATAAGAGGCCGCGGAGGAGCTCCAACCTTCGGCTTGCCACCAGGAACTCTATGGGCCCTCTCCACAGCGAAGAATTTGCTCAATCCCCGAGGCATCAGACGATTGGAATTCAAGTCCTCCACAAAGAGATCCGCAGCCGAATCCTCCAATCCCTCAGGCACTCCGATAATGCGGACGTTGTTCCTCCGGGCCCTACTCTCGGAATCCTCCAGTCGCCGATCCGTGAGAGCACTGGCCTGCCGGAGCCGACGTACCTCTGTTTGGAGGGCAGCCACCTCAGTCGTGAGGCCCGACGCGGTGAGGGCCAAAGAGTCAACCCTATCATTTGTCTTGGAAAGATCAGCCCTAACAAGGTTGACATCGATGAGAACCGCGTCAAGTTTGTGCGCCAGGGTGTCAAACTGTTGACCCACCGTGGTCTTCATCTCCGCTATGGCGCCCATGATATCCTGCAAGGTCAGGTCCGTTGGCAAATCCGGGGCATCCGCGGGCCGCTCCAAAGACTTATGCGACCCGCCGGGAGAACCTTTCGGCAGGGTGTAGCGATCCATAACGTTGGCCTGGGTAGAGGCACCACGCCGGGCCGATTTGGCCTTCAGCCTCTCTCCATCCTGCTTCGTCGCCATCGCCCTGTAATCCGTGCACCCACGAGTCCAGCGACGGGGGGCGAACAATCGAGGCCGAAGACCCCAGAGGTCGCCTCAGGAAGGCGGAACGGGTCCCCGCAGAGTAGGCAGGGTCTCCCAGTGAGCCAACCACCACACTCCGCGAAAGAGCCGAGATCCCACTTGTGATGATGGCAAGAGGGCTCGAAAGTGAAAGTGAGGGGTGCGCGCCCCGCCAGGCTCGACCCGCCGTTGTTATTCACTTCACCACTGGATCGCCCCTCAACTCAAGTCCGGGGTCAGAGGAGAAGCAGGCCGCAAACTTCAAGCGAAGCCCATCACGGCACCCGGGGTCCGATTCGAAAACGGGCACCACCTCGGCTCAGGTTCACAAACAAAGTCCCCTCAACCAAATCAGGATGAGGACAGGATAGATGTAGGAGGTCGTGGAGGTCCTCGGGAGCCTCGCACCTACGCGGCCATCTTGGTTGCGCGCTAGGCTCCTCCGATTAATAAACTATTTAATACATATTTCTAAGAGAAGGCCGGCCTCACATGAACGCAGAGAAGACCTCCAGTATGATTGATTTGAGATTTTTGGAAAATGTATTTAATTGGAATAATATTTTCGAATCACCCCACCCTAACAGCAACGTTCAGATAAGTTCATGCTTTGCTGGGGCTGCACTGCGTTTGTGTACTCCAGCATTGAAGCCTTTTGATCAAAATAATTAGTAACTTGTATAAGAAAAATGTCATATTCCCAGATATTGAATATAAATCGAAGACGTTTTTCTGCACTGCCAACTTCCCTCCCAAACTTGATGACGGACCATAAATGATACAAATCTATGTGTTTACAGTAAGCCTTAGCAGATCTGAGATGCTTACTTAATCTTCCCAGTGGAGGAGATGGAGCACTTGGACTCATTTAGCTGGAGGAGTGGCCGTGATCGATTTCTGGGTTTGTTTCATGTACCAAAATTCCCGTGGTAAATTGCACACTATCTTCAGTGCGCTAAGCTGAGACTTCATAAGATGGAGTAGCAAGGCAATGTCATAGTTCGGCAAATTGACATTTGTGAGGATGAAAATTCTTCCAAGAATATTGAATTTTTAGTTCATGCACTGCTCTTCTGCTTAGTCAGGGCTTTTAAACATCTGAAAAAAATATCGATCGTCCTTATCTGGAAGGCAAAACAGATCATCTTACGGCAGTGATATTCTGTCAAATCAGATGGGGTGAGGGTGGGGAGGAAAAGCTTCTCTTTAAAAACCTAGCTTTACTGCTGCCTAACTTTAAATTGAGACTGGTAGAAAGATGTATGTGCCATGGCGGTGACATATGGAGTGAAAAGGAAGAAACACTAGGTGAACTGCTATTCCACGCAGTGTGGCTCCCCAAAGGTACAAGATCTATCGCAGTATAGTGCAGCCCAACAACGGGAACTACCTGTAAGATTGAATGCACATTAACATTTGCAGTATCAGGCACACCCATGAAATATTATCTTTCATTCACACTGGTCTGAGCACTGGCAACATCTGGGCATCTGAGGGAAG